>NC_085057.1:4299324-5539324 GCF_963662255.1 Cinclus cinclus
AGCTTCACCATCCTGCAGCACCCAGGATTTTGGGACAGAGCAGGAGAGCTGCAGCAGTGCGCCCTAGAGGTGACAGACGTGGGAACATCAGGCACTTGAACATGTGCCACGAGAGCTACAAATCCTCACAGAATTTTAATTGAAAAGGAAAAAAAAAAAAACCAACAACAACAACAAAAAAAAACCAACAGCCCAACCCACCACCAAGCCAACTCCCTTTACAGCAAGGGCACAGCAGCTGATTTGCATACCTTAGGGGTACATTTTATAAGCAATGGGAGGTGATTTAGCTGCGTGACTCCCATTGTTGTTAATGGGAGCTGTACAGCTAAATGATGAAGCGTTGAAAATGTGAACTCCTTAATATTTCAGTTGACTTTAATTTTTATTTTTGAGCTAACACAGTTAATTAGACGGTATTTTCCTAAGGTATGTCCTTAGCAAAGTGCTATTTATGAGCTAACTTAAAAACCCATTCTGCCAAATAGAAGCATAAACAAATATCTATCATGCCAAAAAATGCTCTACATCACATGCAAGTACTTTTAACCATGGCAATAGAAGCCTTTACTGAGTTCCTGCTATCTCTAAGATTACTCACTGTAGGCTGATGTTAATACACCTTTGTCCTAGGCTGGCTACATGGGTTTGGAAATGAATGTTGGCTCATTTGCCATAAGAAATAGTGAGGACACAGCTTTCCTACTTATTTGGCTCTTATTGATTATTGCAGAAATCTGCAAAATATATTGCCCTGAGATAAATTTGTGGAGTTGTATTAGCATTAGTAATGACAAAAAATATTTTTTTTTATTCTAAACTGATAAATCAATCCCCAAACTGTACCAGGACCCACCTTCCCAGAGCTGTTTGGGTGTATATTGGTATTTCACAGCCAGCTGCTCTGCAATTTGCCCTCTCTTCCCCACATCAATACAGAGCCCTAAAATGAGCACTTGCTTTCATGGATTTTATTGTTTCCACATCATTCTTGATTTCAGCCACTTTTGTCCTCAGTTTATTTCCATCTCCTTTCTCCCCCCTCCTCTGTTGCTGCACCCTCACTCTCTCAAGATATGGATGCAATATCTCAGTTAAAGATTTTCCTCTTTTCAGTCATTTGCTCCCTGCAGCTTCATCATCCTTTACCATTCTTAAGTGATTTAATTCCCACATTTCAGTTTATCTATCCCAATTCTGACAATAATTTTACCTAACAGCATCTCTTCATTCCAGTTCTTTCTGCTGAATTTTGTTCTTGCAACATGCTGGCATTCTCAGTTTTTACACCCAATGACACATCAGCAGCGAACTCCACAGGGCTAAACCCAAACACTTGCAAACCTTTCTGATGGGCACTCAGCTCGGGAGTGAGGACACAAATGAAACTCTGTCTGAAACAGGTCTTTACCCCTTTTGGCATGTGCCCCAAGTTCTAAACCTACTCAAGAATATTACCAAATATTTCATGCACTTGGGCACACAAACAACAACAAATAGTTTTCTTTTGTGAGCTGCAAACAAAGATGCAAGTAAAAGAGCAAACACCACAAAACTGAGCAATGCAAAGATTTCCAGCAAGACTTCAGGCAATTGAACACGCGTTGTATTCTGCTGAGATGTCAGATCTGAAAACCATCTCAGCGTGGTGCAAATGGCCTGGTTTTTCTTTTTGATTCTTATTGCTTTAGTTTTGTTTATTCTTATGTAACCTGTCAGCAAAACTTACTCTGCTCCTGGACTGTTTGTGGTCCCCTGATATCGAGAAGGACAGCTTTGCTTCTGCTCCTGCCTGGTGCAGTTATCATATCCACCTTCATTTGCCAGGCTGGAATCCTGTGCCTGTCTGTGTGAGTGGCACTAGTCACATTCAATAACACTTTGCTCCTGCATTTAGGACTCTCTTCTGCACAGCATTTACAGGCATGTTTAAACGCCTCTAACCAGGGGAATTTAGGTGAGTGCCATTAAATTTGTGCCTGATGTGTTTGTGCAGCAGGTTTACATGGCCCACGGGTGCTGGGTGTGGGAATGGCTGGGGCTGCAGCACACATGGAAGGCAACAAATCCTCAGGGAATGTTAATTGGAAAGTTACATCCAATGCATGGCAGGTGGTTGGGACCTTAATTGTAAAAAATCAGCTCAACCGGGGGCAAGTGAAATTCACAGATGCCACTTTGGTAATTGGGACTGGCAGGTTTGGGGCTGGGATGTGGGGACCAAGCACTGTCCTGGCAAAACTGCACACCCAGGTGACTCACACATCTACCTTTTCATCAGTTTGTCTTTGAGGTTTGAGGTAAAAGAGCTGTGGAGGGGATGGAAGTGTGGCCATACATGCTATGGGATTTTGACATGACTCAGGGCTGTGGTTGGCCTCAGGGTGTGCTCCTCCTGCAAGTAAAACTGCAAACTTCCTCTTTGCAGAAGCAATCTGAGTCCTTCCCTGTTGCTGCCTTCTTCCATCAGCTGGATGGCTGCCACTGCTCACACTTCCCCCTGGAGCTTTCCTTCCCCCATTCCCAAAAACTTTCAAAAGCAAGCTGCACATTAATATTTTGTGCACAACAGAAAAAAGAGCTTCCACTAATTTCCTCTAAAGGAAGAAGTGTCTCATTTTTGAACGTGATTATGTAGCTTTTACCTTTCCCTCCTCTTTTGTCCCTGTGTTTCTTGACACAAAAGTACTGTTTCTCGCAAGGACTGTGTGGATTTATTGAGTTCAAGGACTGTGAGATTCTCTGAATCTGAAACTGCCTTGATGTGGAATAGAGGAAATAACTGAGAAACATGCCACAGCCTTTTCCCTCCCTTTCCATGCAGCTTTCCTAATAAAGCAGATGAGAGACAGATTTTGCTACCAGCATTCATAGATGTCACAGTGCTCCTAACCCTCTTCCTGCCCAGGAGCTGTAAGCAAGGACACACGAGCCACATCAGAGGCCAGCAGCACTTCTACCTGATTCTGCATTCCTAGCTTGCTCTGTGCCTTCCTGTCTAAGGTGTCAGATTCCTGCTAGAAGTATTTGTAAACAAAGCCCGAGAAAACTCCTAACTTTTGCTGGAGCAGTGCAGCATGAGCATTATAGTCGTGGAGTGAAAGCCTCAAGGAGGAGCACAGACGCAGTAGTAACCTACCCCATGGCACCGAGCTGTGAGCAGAGGGAGAGCAGCATTCAGCTGCTCTGCGTGCACACACCCCATACTTTTCCTTCTCTTTATCAGGGTCTCACTGAATTCCAGACAACCTGAACAAAAATCCATACTTGTTGCAGGCAGTAAATAAGGATGTGTTGGAAAATGAGTATGAATGAGTTTTAGCCATGGCTTGGAATAGAATACACGCAGAGTAGCTGAATTATCGGAAAATGCTCAGGTGAGATTTGGTAGCAAAGGTTTTTAAATGGCAGATCATAGCAATGACATCAAGATGACTTTTCTCAACCCAGAACTAATCCAGAAGTGGTCTTGTCAGTATTTTCTCTGTATATGACACTCCAGTTCATAATACTGGAGTGCACAGTATTACATAGTATTATTTACTGTAATATATGCATTTATGTAATACATAGTATTACATAAAGTACATAGAATTAATATTGCTTTTCATAGAAGCATTTATGACTTTAAAAGTGCCCCTTGATAGCCTTCAGCTAGGATTTCCCTGGAAATTTCTTCATATAGGAATTTAGATATATTTGATATGAAACAGTTTAGCCCTTGTTTGGAAACAGAGGCAGAAAAACACTTATTTCCTAACACCAGTTACCAGAAGACTGCACCTCTTGCAGCCAGCACTACAGCACAGATCTGTCTCTGCATTACTGGGCTACTGACACAACACTTTTAATCACATTTTAATTAAAATGAACCGCTTAACTTAAGTACAGAATGGGAAAGAGTTTCATCATTGCCTTGATGTTTTTGGTATTCTACTCACATTTAATAACTTTGGCTTTGGTGATCACTGGGCCTAGAGCTACAGATAGCAGGGTATTCCAAGTAGTTTATGAGATCAACCATTCTTTTAGAGCTGACACCTTCCATCCAGCAGCATCCGCCCATCTCACCTCCTTGCTGTCCCTGGGAGCCTGATGTGCTTTGGGAGTGAGGGTGTGGAGAGGAAGGAGGTGGCTGCCTGCTGGGTAATGGCCTCAGCTGGGCCATTCTGGATGTGGCCCAGGGACCTCACACACTTATGGCCACCACCAGAAGCACCCACACAGAGTGGTAAGTGTTATAGTGCAGCATAATCCACTCTTCAGCCTCAATGAGGAAGATGGGATCATACTGCCTTCCATTCTCAGATAATGACCATTTCATGGAGGCAGTTACAGGACCTATTTATAGGGATGGTTTTAGCTGCCATCTTTATCCTTAACAGGAAGGGACTGGTGCTTTGAACAGGTGGCAATTTTATGCTACTCACCCACCTCCATATCTTTTTATCTGAATGTGCACTATGTGGTTATGTTTCCATTTGGATGACTTTCATGTTCTTTAGATGGCAAATGTTTTATGAAAAATGATAAAGAAGAGGTTCAGGTAGAAACTGAACTGAAACCAGGTTGGGATCCTCTGATGAATGACCCACCTAGGCCTTGTTTGCCTGTGCCTGGAAATTTGGGAGAGGTTTATGATGAGCTGTTTGTGTAACCAAGCTATGCAAACTAGTAAAAACAAGTCATGTGAGAGAGAGAGAGGGAACATTGACTGCTTTGACAACTGCTTTGCCATTGCTAAGGAAACTGCTCCCTTGGTAACCATGGTCAGTACATCTGTCTTATTTTATCTCCAGCTCTCACGTAGACACCATCATGGAAAGAATATTAACACAACCAAAACACAAACATTTCAGAAAAGCACAAGGTTTCTATTAATTTCTACACTAAAAAGTTTAAGGGACATTCTGCTTTGGTGTTGTTTATAGCTTTGCCCTGTCTGACATGTGCTCCTTAAATATTAACTTATGCAAAGTAACAATTTATTCTTTTTTTCTGCTTTGTACTTCTTTAAAATGTGATACTTATTTTCTTTTAGCTCTCCTAATTTACCTAATGCAATTGGGCTTTACAATAGGAAAGCTTGAAGGCTGAGAAAGCTTTTGCATCTGTCAAAATAAGAGTTTATGCTCTTTTGCTAAGGAAAAGACTCTTACTGACTTGAGCAGAGTCCAAAAATGGAATTCCTAATCTGAAGAACAACAAACTTTTAAGACGTCTCTGAACCTTTTGAGTTGGAACCACATGAAATCAGGAAGATCTTGACACTCCTGCTTAAATCCATTAACAAGGAAGAAAATCAGAAATGTGTACAGGAAAATCTGAGAGGAAATCCTAGATGCAGTTTTTGTCACCTTTTAGTGAAATAAGGATATTTGTCGATACCTATCAGTAAATCAGATTTCAAATGTTGGTGGAAGTACAACTTGACACAAAAGAATAATGTCTGTGTCCACAAAAATCCCAAATCTATTGAAGAAAAACAAATAATCCCGGTACAAAGGATGCAAAGATTCCCCTAGGCTTTCTGACAATAGCATCAGGCACAAATGAACATCCTTTGGGCCATGTTTTGCTTCAATTCTAAGATATCCTATGCTGAGATGTTGGAAGCACTAGAAGTAGTCAGATTTCTCAGCAACTTCATAAGAGTATCATTTTCCTCCTCTCAAAAAGGAGGGAAAAATCTCTGATGAAAGAGGATATAATAGCCTATAAGGAAATTTGAAAGTATCTGTTCTCAAGGCGGACATGGTGACTGCATGAAACAGGGATTTCCTGTCATACCACGCATAAAAATCCATTTCTCCAAAAATGACAAGTCTGATACCTTAACTGCCAGGACTGTGGTTTGTGGATTTACTGAGAGTACATGTAGAACAGCAGCAAACTCCTCTTTGGTAAGAAAAGCAACCACTCCAACTGAGACCAAGCACTTCTGCAGCCCTGTGTCCCCTCTCCAACAGCAGCCAGCAGGGAAATCACAGTGGTACCTCTCCATGTCCTCTGCCAGTATCCCAGTAAAAGAAAAAGAAAGGGATGTTTTCAACACACTACATCAGGGAATACAGGACTATTCAGGGACTTCAGCAACTGACTGGTAGAAGATTTTGGACTGATGGACTGATTTTAAGAACAGTGTAGAGGTAGAAAACCATGGCCTCATAGGGGTGGGATCATGCTGGCACCCTCCTGCGCATGTCCCATCATTTGTGGTGGGAGTGAGCTCTGAAGGACAAGTTACTCTCAGCTTCTTTCTTTTGACTTACCCATTGATAATAATATGATCTAGGAGTTACTTAGCTTTGGCTAACGCAGCTCAGCATCCATTCCTATAGCATGGATGTTACAGTATCATCAACAGCAAACCTTGGTTTCACATCATCTGTGTATGTGTGAAGCATCCTACCTTCTTTTCTGTTCTTTTAGCAAAGATAATGCAGTGAGAACTATTGCTCTGGTAGCTGAATGCCCATTGCAGAAGCTTTGGGACACTGGCTACACAAACATCCTTTTACTACTCTGTCATGCAGCCTGACTTTTCATTTTTACTGGAAGTTTTTGCAGTTGCTTTATTTACCCAATCCCATTTACCGTAAACAACACAGCAATTGGCACTCGAGAGATGTTTGGCTTAACTGTATCCAGAAGCCAGAACCAGTTGCACCACTACCACTGGTACAAGGGAGTTGCCATGAGTCATTTCTTCTAAATCTTTCCCTCTCACGTCTCCAGCCCCAGTGGCACACCCATGAGATCTGTGCTTCACTTCTGTATGCAGAGTGAGAGCAGCAGCACCTCATCCTCCCCAGGAGCAGAGTGAGACCACAGGGATTATAATGCCTCTGGATATTGTCAGGGAGCACTGAGGTCTGCCCTCTCCCTAGGGCAAAAACTCCAACAGGAGCATAATGCCCCACTGCCATGGTGGGGTGGGGGCTCCCCATGAGTCTCAACTCCTTTCTCTGGTACCTGAGTGAGAGGAGCAGGCAGTCCTGCAGATTGGGGCTGGGTCATAAGGCAGCACCACAGGGAGGTCAAGCTGGAAGTCAGTGCATGGTCAGGATGATCTTTCAGCTGAAGACCAGCATCCTCCAGCACAGCTCACAGAAAGGAGCAGCTTTTCCTGGGTGAGCTTAAATGGGCTCCCAGGCCAGCTGGAGTGGGTGGAGGCACCAGGCCAGGGTTGATAAGACTTACCAGTACCTTCAGGGCCCCAAAAAATATCACAACAGCAGGAGTCAGCTAAATAAAGATATTTCCCAAGCTTGATACATTCCCCAGCTACAATGCTCTGCTGAAAATTTTCTTTTCATAACTACACCAGAAAGCAGGGCTAAGGCATGGCAATGAAGAAGATAGGTTTTTCCTTTTATAAAAAAAAAAAATCATCCACCTACATTACTGTGCAAAATTGAAATATAATTACCTCTGACAGATACGAAGATCAGTGTACACAAATATATTTAAGCTTTTGCAGAAGACCACTTTGGGAAGCTTGTTCTAGCCTGTCTCCAGGTTTGCATGCTTTTAAAGCCCTTCAAGTTTGGATGCAGGCAGTAGAAAACAGAGCAGCACAACACTTACTTTGGCAGCACATGCTCTGAAGCGTACTAAGTACTGCCTGTGCACGCTGCTGGAGCTCCTCACCAGTCACTTGCTATGGGATAGCTCTGGGATTAAGCAGGCAAGGGCTGACATGTGAAATCTGTGCCACTTACTTAACTGCTCTGTCACAATGAATTGGGCTGCTCTGCCTGCACTAGCCTGGAGAAACAAGTGGCGGGCCCTTGGCTGGCATATGCTGACAGAGTGGGGAGCGAGCCTGTCCCTCTGTGTGGCAGGGTGACAAAGCCTCGAGGGGAGGCACAGGGCCTGTCAGCCAAGGACCTTCTCAAACTGGTCTCTGAAGGCTGATGCTCCCACTCAGTCCGGAGCGTGGGAGCCCTTGGGGAGCGCAGTGCCAAGGCTGCCTTGAAACCAGCTGGTCTGGTTCTGAGGGGGCCTGAACGGTGCCTGAGATGACAGGCTGGCTGGACAAGGGCTCGCCAGAAAGTAGGGCAGCAAAACTTTCTAATTAAGATAAAAATACCTTTGTAGTCTTTGTAGTGAGGGAGAGCTACGGCACTCAATCTAAATGTCTCTGTCCAAAGAATGAGCAAGAAAGAGCTTTCTTAGATCCTTTACCTTTGCTTTAAAGAGACAAGAGATCATCTGACAGCAGGTTTGTTAGGCTCACCTTCCAATAACGAGGCTGTTGTAGGAGCTGCCTGCACTCTCACAGCTGAGCCTGCACAGCCCTGCAGCCAGAGCTCCCACTACCTCTGCACACTCACTGCACTCTCTCCAGACAAGATGATCCTCATCTAAAAGAGGAAAACATCAATGAAAAGCAAAATTGGCAATAGCCCTGCAAAGAAGAGCTTGTTCCCAAATCCTTCCTGGGCCCAGGCACAATTCATGTTGTTAGACACCTCAGGAGCCAGGCTGTGTCTCGTGGTCAGGAGCTCTCCTGAGCTGGCTGGCAAAGAAAATGTCCCTGAGCATGATGGGGAGCAGGAATGGTTTGATGAACCTCTGAAGATGTAATAAAAAGAGCACAAAACGAGTTTGGAAGGGACATGTAGATCATTCTCAGTTTGAAAGAGTTTGCCCTTGAGACCTATGGAGAGCACATCAGCTGGCTCCAGCTCACATGTTTTCTCCAGCACTCCAGAAAAAAAGAGGCAAAGTACAGTATGTACTTGTCTGCTGAGACATTTAGATTGGCTACTGACACTCTGCAAATGTTTATAAAGAAAACAAAATGTGGATGATAGCCATTTTCATTAAACTGTGCAGATTCATTTCACCCCGAATTACAAGATCCCTGAGCCATATTCTTGTCCTTTTAGAGACATCTACTTCCCAACAGCTCTGAGGCTGTGTGGTTCTTGCTGTTTTTTTCCTGCTTGATGGGTCTGGTGCATACAGCTACAGGGGAAGACATTGCCGGGGCCAGGTATCTGTTCCACATCTGCAGGGTGAAGGTGAATATCCCTTGGCCCTTCCACCTCGGGTTGATTTTAATCAAGTCAAAGCCAAGAGGAGGAAAAACAGAATGAAAACTTCAAGCCTTACCTGCCCAAGGCAGAGTCCCTTCTTGTGTACCACGTAAAATGGTCAAAAAAGCTTGGTGGCTGGCTCCTTGAGTGCAGAGAGGTTTGAGAGCTTCCTTTGGGCCAGACAGCACATCCTCTCTTGGAAGCAGGAGTGTGGAGTTTTTGCGATGTTCTGGGGATATTTCTGCCACTGGCTGCACCTCAGTATGCAGATTCATTTATACCTGTAAAATATGAGAATTCCATACTGAGTAATATATACCATGACCATGTCAGAGCCTTCAGAAACATGGGGACTGCAGGTCTGGAACCACTGCTCTCTGCAACCATTCCCCTGCCTCCAGCATGGGTGACTCTGCCAGCCTTGGGGTGAAGGAACTGACAACACTGATGAGAGCAGAGACATCATTTCATGTGCAGCCAGGTCATTTTATTTTCAGAAATAATCTCTCCTTAGGGACTAATTTGGCTCATTGTGGGTGGGTGCTGTCTATCTCCCCACTTGGCTCTTGCTGAGGTTGTGAACAGCCAGTCTGCAAACCATGGCCTGACACATGCTGGCACCTGAATCAAAATGTCCTGATGAACTGTGGGGCAGAAGGAAATTCCCCAGGGTGTCTTTGCCCATCAACATGGTCCTTCTTCAGCAGTGCAAAAATCAGGCTGGGTCATGGCATAAACTAATTTCTTCCTTCTTGCACTGGTTACACCACGGTCCAAATGATCCATCAAGGTATCAAGCACTCCCAAACCTGCCAGTGTGGTAGGACTTTGTATCTATTGTGTGCAGATGGGACAGAGCGTCCCCCCTCCTCACTGGGACATCTGCTGGCTAAACCCATTTTCCTTCTGCCTTCTTGAAATTTCCTTATCTTGATGCCTGTTTATGTGTGTGTATGTTTTACAAGCAGGAACCCTCATCTGAAGCCAAACATGGCATTACCTTTGCCTCATGGTGTCCCAAGCTGCCACAAATCCCACCCTCTCTGCAGAACTCTGGCCAAAATAGTTTGTTTCCTTTTGGCTCCGCGGTGCTTTTGGATATCAGAACCAGTGTCAGCCCTCTTCAGAGACCAGAGCAACTGCTGTGAATTTAAAACAAATATTTTTCATCTTAAATGCTAAGGCAGGTCAGCTAAACAGAAAAGAATAGTTGGTAACAGGCTTGAAAGGACAGCAGGGTGGAGTGTTTACAGCTCCATCAACAGCTCGGTGTTAATGAACTGAGTCTGAAAATTACCTCTCTATTGATGGAGGCATGGATGGAGCACAGAGATGAGAAAGATAGTGATTGCCTCCAGCTGCAGACAGAACTTGGAGAGTGTTTATTTATCACTTGGAATTGAATGATTTTTTTTGGAGAGGGCAGTAAAATTCAGAAAAGCGCAGTCATGCAGCTGCCTGCAGCCTGGCACTGGTGTCAGCCCTGCAGCTCCAGCTCTGGGGTGCAGGATTTCATACTGTCCCAGGGAGCATCTGTCTGGGCATGAGAAGGAAGAGCCTCAGCTGTAGTCAGCCCTTTGCTCCATGTGTATGTGTGTGCATGTGTAACAAGGCATGGTTTTTAACCAAAAGTGCCAGGCAAAATGTGGCTGCTTTGTACTGGCTGACTGTAAAAAGACTGCAAATATGTCAAAGGAATAATGTCTCCTTCATGGCAACTGCTGTAGCTAATGGGAATGTTATCAGGGAAGGTGTTATTTTTGACCCCAATTTCTGCCTTTCCTTTGCTTTCTGTAGGCACCATGGGTAGTGCTATGGCTGAACAAAATGGGCAAGGAAAGGTGTCAGCAGAGGATCCTCTGTTTGAACTTCTAGTGCACTAGCAATCCAGATGGGAGGGTTTGCCAGGATAGCCTCTTTTTTGCCAATTCAAATTTTGGGGAATTTCTCCAGTACAGTTTCTTCTGTTTGACACAGCCATTGTTTTTGAAGGACTTTTCACACAGCATCTCTCTACAGATGAGCTTTAATATGTTGAATTGTGCTGTGCGTAATGGCTGATGTGTTCAAGGTGTGTGGAATGGTGCCACATGTGCAGTCCAAGCACAGGACAAGTCCAGCACTCAGGACTGTCCTTTGAGTGATTTCTGAGGATAATTTTCTGTGGTTGAGGCATTTCCATAGGTCAAGAGAGGAGACACCCAAAGAAATTCCACTCTTCACCTATTAGTAAAGTTAATTTATAATTTCTTTCATAAATTTGGACTAGTAAGTGGGTTATTTTGTTGGTATTTTGTGTTTGAGGAAGAGGGCTGCAACAACCAGCAGTGGCTTTTAGTCCCTGTAGGAAAAGCACTTCTTTTAAACAGCACTTTCTACTTATATAGAATCACAGTATAGTTTAGGTTGGAAAAGACCTTTTAGATCACCAAGTCCAGCCATTCACCCAGCACTGCCAAGTCTGGTTAAAGCTCCTACAATTAGCCTTGGCCAGTTGATCCAGCCTGTCCAGATCCCTCTGCAGACCCTTCCCGCCCTCCAGCAGATCAATATCTCCCACCCAATATGGTGTCATCTGCAAACTGACTGAGAGTGCTCTCAATCCCCTCATCTCCATCATCAATAAAGACATTAAACAGGTCTGACTCCTTCTGACCCTTTCTTTAAAGGGGTGTCACATTTGCTCACTTCCAGCAAGCTGGGACCTTCCCAGTTAGGCAGCACTGCTGATAAAAGATGGAAAATTCAAAGTATATATTTAAATACAAACAAGAGAAATAGTTCTAAATGCTTGAAACACGCTTTTGAACAATTTAGTAACGCAGAGTAACTATACCCTGTTGAAGACAGGCTACAGAAATGTTAACATCCTCTCAAGGTAAATCAAGTAATGGACTGTTGGCCTATTTTTCAAACCGCTTCTCCTCAGTATCTTGACATTTGATAGGATTATCTATTACTGTTGGATTTTGGTTGACTCTCTGGTATGCCTGAGAAGATTGTCATCTTGTGATTTAAAGATAATAGAGCCAAGCATGTGAAACTGCACACAGAGAATAAACCTTTGACTCAGAACTGAATATTTTGTTAAAAAAAAAAATAGGGGACAACTTATTCTTGAGCTCAGTTTGATACACTGGCAGTTAATGAAATTATCCAGCAATAACTTTCCATTCTAAATATTGCTGTGCTATTTTTAAAAGGCTCCTATGGCACTCCACGCAGGGCGGCCCGAGCTAACAATACCAGATATCTGAAGAGGGTGAGTGTGATTAAAGACTTGTGACAATAGCTAATGTAAGCTTTAACTAAAAATGTCAACTCCATTTGTTTTCATCTTTAAAGAGTTTCTGGATCAGAATGTGCAGGTAGGACTTCTAATAATTTCAAGATTACACTTGACCTAGTAGAAAAGATGATCATGTAAAAAGTGACATGCACTGGGGGCTATGTGTGCACATGTGGATCCGTGTGCCTGTGTATAAATATGTCAACACTGGCAAAAGGCCTCACAGTTTTTAAAAATACGCAACATCTATTTTTATTATAAAGCTTCACAATTGGCAATTTAAAACAAAATGTAATGAGCTAGAGTGGGCTTTTTATTATACAAAGCTTTATTTCTTTGAATTTCAAAATTACCTAGCATGCATTTTCAACTTTGGAACAATTTGCAGGCTGTTTTCATTTCTATTTAAAAGGGCTAAACACTGAGAATGTGCCTCTGCTTTGCATTCTAATTGCATGTAACTGATTTGCACAGCAGAACAAAAACCTAATTTTCAGATTAAGAATCATGCGCTAAGAAATAATTATTGTTTTATGAGAAAAAAGGTTTTCCACATTTTTCCCCCTTGCCCAATTTATGGGAACTGTTTGCCAGTTTGCAGGTTGCCAGCCTTCCCAGAACACCAACTATTACTCTTTAGGGACTGCAAAAAGGTAGACAGAGACACGACGCATGCAACTGTTTTGACTGCATTCTTTTGCTTGCAACATAACACTTGCTTTTTATTATTTTATCTTCAGCAATCAAGGGGTGACTAAATGGTTGCAGGTGGTGATGAAAATAAAAGCCATCCATCATTATTTATTAGGCATGAAAAAGATACACAATAATGTAATTTAATCCCGAAGCAGACAATTATTTCCACATATTGATAATACAATGTGAAAACTGTCATGAATCCTAATGTGATGTTCGCCTTTATTGGTGAACCACTAGTAGCAATGCAAATAATGAAATTGTATCAAAAAGAAAAAAAAGTAATTATTTGCATATACCAATAGTGTCGTGGAGAAAAACATATCATTACTAACTTCAGAAAATATGATTGTGGTTCATGTATTACTTTGGTTTTGAAGTTTGCAAATGCAGGTGCAAAATGTTCCTCTAAGTAAATATTTTATTGATTTCTGCATCATCAAAATAATTCACAGGTTTTGATAAGGGAACTTTAAAGCCATGAACATGCAGCTGTATAATCAGCACCTTTTTACAGAGACCTGCAGATCTCCCTGCTAATCTATTCACATATTTGTGTATGACACTTCCTCCATTAAAACCAATTTAAGAAATATCTTTGCTCCATCTGGGCCTGATTCAAAGCCCATTGAAGTCATCAGAAAGACTTGCATTGATTTTGGTGGGCCTCAGACAGAAACCCTTTGTGGCTGTTTTCTACAAATAAAGTTGGGCTCCAGTTTGGGCAGAGCAGCTCTCACAAATATATTCAGACCCATGACTTTCACCCCTGGGCAGATGTGAGCATGTGCCACTTAATGCCCACTTATGTCTCATTTGGAGCGGGGGTAAAAGGCCCTTTTGGCTGGTCAAAAATATACATATTTTTATAAATAGGCAGCTATACATGCAAAGTATATCTGCAACTGCACAGCTAATTTACATTTGAATTACCATGTCTGGGCATGCAAATCAGGTAATTACTTGTTCACATATAACCGGCCATTTGCATGCACAAATACCTATTATATGCATTCGAGTCACAGTAATGTGTCTGCAGCATTTAGCTGTATCTCAAGACAAACTGCAGCAAGGAAGAGGTTGACATTATCTCTTATGGACCTGATGTCTTCTAGAGTGATGTAAGTGATATTTGAAATCATTAGGGGATCTGTAAACTTCCTACATGTGCTGTCCCTTAAACTGAAGTCTCTTAAGCTCAAGTCTGTAAGAAGCTGGACCACTTGTGGCAACAAAACCATTAAAAATTAGTTACAAATAGGGGCACTCTCTGAGTGTAGAAAGAGACCTTGAAATGGGAAAATCCCACCCTGAAAACATTCCTGAAACCACAACAGCTTTTCTGTTGCCCAGAGAAGCTGTGGTTGCCTCATCCCTGGAAGTGTCCAGGGCCAGGCTGGATGTGGCACTGAAAATCTGATCTACTGAGTGGGATCCCTACCTGTGGAAGGGTTGGAATAAGAAGATCTTTCAGGTCCTTTCCAACCCAAACCATTCTAGGGTTCTGTGATTTCCAGAGAGCAACTTTGGGGTAGCTGCTGAGCACATCGTGGGCAAGTCCCACAGACTGGGACTAGACCTGAAGCTAGGGAGGAAAGGATGGTGTCCCTGCTCAGTCTCTCCTAGGATTTGGAGCAGCTGAGTTACTTCAGCACATGATTTCCAACAATCTCACCTCCTTTAGGAAGGACATGCAGAGTGCATTTTCCCAAAGGCAGGAGTGGGCAAGGGGCATCAGCTGGTCTGAGCATCACCTGAAACGTAGCAGCAGTGGCTGCTGTTGCCTTGGAAAGCACATGGATTGGAGGCAGTGGCACCACCTAGGCTGGAGGGGCACCCACATCCAAGGGGAAAAGGTCCAAGCATGGCTCCACCACCCCAGGCAGATGCTGTGGCCGGGAAGGAGCACTGGAGATGAGTAGTTGCACTTTCACTTTTGCCTTGTGTTTAGGCTGTTGGGAGAAGGACAAGTGGGATTGAAAAAGAAAAATACAATATGAGTTGTTTTTCTCCATTAGTCAGTGCTGGGGCTTTTTTGTTGTTGTTAGTTTTTTGTTTTTTTTTAGCTGCCTGGCTTCATTATATTTGTTTGTCTTTCCCTCTCCAACTGAGCAGTGGGATCTGATTTTCTTGAATTTGGCTGGAGAGACAAATTAAAGTCTTCTTTGTTTATAATCAAAGCAGGAGTGATTATTTGAACATTTTGAAGGAATCACATAGTATTTTAAGAGTCTGTAAAAAGACAAGAAAGGTGGTGGGAAGTCATCAGATGCTATTTTCTTTAAAACTTCATGGATGGTTTTAACAAAGTCAACCCATGACGTCTGTGGAGTTTCACCAAATGGCCTGGGAACTGATGGCAAATTTGTGAAAACATGCTGGAAATGTTTTGTTGATATTCCTGCTGACACTGGGGGCAGATCCTGCATGTCACCACAAATATTTGGCAGTGGAGAAAACCAGAGATTTTGTTCAGCTCTGTTTGGAATCAGATAGCAAATTGATCTTGGAGACTCTCCCTGGAACTCTTCATATTTTTGGAAAACAAAAGATTTTCAGAGGAAGCCCTGTTTTTATTATGCATGAGATTGTTATGGGAGGAGAAAAGGGAGTCTGTGACTTACACAAAAGAAGAGGCGAATTGGAGCTTTTTCTGGAATTGAACAGATTATTCCTGGCCTTAGCTTTGTGTACTTTTCCCCAGGAACATGGATTTTTATGTGAGAAAAGATTATTTCTGAATTATTTATTATTTATTTATTTATTATTCCATCTCCTGTGCCTCATACAATGGGAGATCAGTTACCTGTGGGGTCAGTACGTGCTCCTGATGGGAAGGGAGTATGCCCAGAGCACACCACAGTGCTGGGAAAGACTGCTGTGATGGGAGAGAACTCATGGACAGCTGAGATGGGACACATGGACCTTTCTGGCAGTGCTCAGCTGCCCTAATCTCCCTTGCTCTGCTCTTGCTCCAAGTGGATGGTGAGGCACAGAGTGACCTGACTGCTCCCTTTTGATCCACTGTCTGCATGACCTGGATGAAATCCCAAACCCAAAGGGCTTTTCCCTTAGCTCCAGCCAACCTTTCACCCCATCTTCCAGTAAGTGACTGTATCCTCGGCAGCAGCAAGGGCAGTGCCCCCACCTACCACAGCAGTGTCATCTCCCCACCTTCCAGGCTTCTCCCCTCTTTTTTTTGGGAAGGGCCCAGGAGAGCACTGTGAGGAAATACCTCAGCACTATTTCCACTGAATGACTTACAGAAGCACGCTGGGAGCCTGGGGCTCAGCAACGTGACCTGCCCTCCCCACTGACACCACACATTTCTGTGTGAAAGAGCTCAACCAAGAAGTAGCAAAATTTTCCAGAGGTGACAAGGAAGGACCTTTTGGGGACCACGCTGTGTACACTTGTATGAGTTGCGGGGCTCCAGATGAAGTGAAGAAAAACTCTCCATGGGAAGCTTGTGACTTCATAGATTGCTCAAACATTGAGCATGTTTAATACGGAGCTGGATGTGATAAACTAGATTCATACAGCGACCCAAGGAAAAAAACAACAGGGGAACATGGCACGCAGTCAGTTTTGTGGTCTGAACCTCACAGGAAGGACATGTTTTCAGATCAGACCCTGGCTGTAACAGCATGGCTAAATTAGGAGAAGCAGAAGAGGCTTCTTCTACTTGCAATGCAGTAAAAGTTGCAATGCAACTTTGAGTTGTTTCAAGACTGCCACTTTAGTGCTCAGACAAAAGCCTACCTTCAAGGAAAGGTTAATCTGCTGAATTCAAACTAGCTCCATATACCCAGATATGGTCCCACCATGCATCTGGCCACTAGTCCTGCCTAGGAGCAGGACTGTGTATTCATGGTGCCCAGATTCTGCTGTCTTATTCTGGTTTCTTCTGATTTGTGGGGAGGGGTCATGAGGCACCTGAGACAGAATTCACCCTGCCATAGAAAAAGGAGTGGTCATGCTCAGGGAAAAGCTTGGCTTCAGCATCATCACCCTGTCTTCAGCATGGTGCTCAAATGAGTGAGGACTGATCTGTTAGAGACCAGAAATAGGGCTGAGAGATGAGGGGCAGGAGAGAATGGGGACTGGTCAGGGAGAAACAGGAGACATCAAACACGCAAAATGTTGCTTCTGAGGGGCAGGGAATAAACTATTCTCCTTGTCCATGGGGGATATGAGAAAGAGTTGCAGGCTTACACTTGAGTAAGAGAGTCTAAAAGCTTTCTAACTTTAAAAATAGTTCATAATAGAAAAGGCAACAGGTCCTTTATGGCCACTGGAATAATCTATTAGCACAACTAAACGTATTGTTTACTTCCAAAGAAATATCAGAAAGTAGGGTTTTTTCAAAGTCTGTTCCATAACTTGAAACAAATGTCCCTGAAGTAAACATCCATTCCAATTTTCATATATCTGCTTCATCTTCTACCTCTCCTCCCAGGCAGTGATGAATATAACAAAGTAGTGGGTGGGAAGAAACACATAAATATTTTGTAAGTAATGTACTGCATATATTGGGTGCAGATAGAAAGAGCATTGTGCTCATTCTGTTTTCATTCTCACAAATTAGGGATAAATCCAGTCACCAAACTCTTTCTATGTGTAAAAATGGAGAAAGTGAGTGGTGAATGAATGTATTGCAAGGAGTTGAATGTGAAGTTTTTGGTAATCCAGCATCTTTGTTTTATTATCTAGTCATGCTTCTGTGCAAAAAGGCTGAGTCCAGTCATTATATGCATTTTTCTCAAAAGCCAACACTGTTATGGGATATACTGGAGACAGTGTGGGTGGAGTACAACAGTATTAAAAAATAAAGCACTGTCTCCTTTTTTGTTTTCCTATATAAGAACAAATCATTTATTCCCTGCTGGATTTCATGAGTGTGTTATTTACCACTGTTTACTGTAACTAGCTTCCTATTATTACAAAAGTTGGCAGGGCAAGCATGGGTCTGTAGCTTGCCCAGTTGCATTCCAATTACTTTCTGCCAAAAATTAAAAAAATGGGTTTTCCATGCACCTATCACATGTAGGAATATATTCAGCCACATTTTTTAGTCCTACAGATGCCAGCCTCACTGTCAGAGTTGTCAGGAACATGCCTGACCCCCTTTCCCCACCAAAGCACCCCAGAGCACCCAGGGTAGAAGGACCATCCCAGGGCTGCAGTGGCACAAGAACCAGCCTGGTTTCAACCTGGTTGGTTTGCCTGCCACAAACAGCAGCACTAAACTCAGCCTAATTTATCCCAAGGAGAAGCTAACCAGGTATTTCTGAGCAGCACTTCATCACTTCTACACAAAGACGCTTTACAGGGTGGTGCTGCCAGGTAGATTTACCCGGCCTTCCCCCAGGAAATCACCAAGCCCATCCCAGGAGCTGAGCTTGGGGAAAGCGGCACACAGCCTGTGCCTCCCCTTCCCCAGGTGTGCAGGGACAGCAGTTATGCCTGATCTGATCACAGCGTGTCCAAGTGTGGCCATGGAGGAAAAGGTGAAAGAGGGAGAGGATTTGGGGAAGTGGCCCCAGAGGGACATTATCCCAGGGAAAGACAGCCCCACACTGGGCACAGGTGCTGCTTCAAGCACCACTGGAGGGACATGGCCAGGCTGCAGAAAGGGTCTCAGTGGCGTGGGTGATGCCTCTGTGGAGGGTTTAGCTGAGCTGCATGTGTTTGCACTGCAGAATCTGCTCTGGGCTTCTGCTTTACATCTCCAAGAGGCCTGTGCCTTGGTAAATAGAGGGGCTGAGGCACAGGAAGAGCTGGTGTGCTTGTGAGAGCACCAGCCCAATAAATGGATATATATTTAACTTTCTGCTTGGTGTTATTTTCTCTCTGCTTGGGCAAACAATATCCTGACTGCTTCCTAGTCCTAATCAAACTGCAGGGTACTAATAAAACAAATCCAAACTAATAAAGCACATTTTGTCAGTATAAATCCTCTTAAAGTTATCAGGTTTTCACATCCCTAGATAGGAGTAGTACTGTCTGACATAAAGTTGAGAGATAAAGGTAGGATAAAAGAGCCATTACCATACAACAGCATTAAGTCAAAAACATAATTGCAAAGCCTGAACTTGATTATTATTTAAAACATGTGTTGGGTGGAGGCACTAGCCGGCAGGAAGCATCTGATGCTGATGAACCCACACAACCTCAGCACAACTGACTTTTGAGTATGAATGTAAAAGATTTATTAATTTCATTTTTTAAGATGTTCTATTTGTTTTGAAAACATTTGGGGTTGCAAAACACATGAATCCTGTAACTATTTCCATAAAGCCTGGAATAGTGGAACAACATTAGAGGGGATGGGGGTGGAGAACATGGGTATTTTTTCTTTTTTTCTGGAAGAATTTCCATTAAAATTAAATCTAGTTTAATTATAGCTCCTCAGCAGTGAGTATGTGATTTCTGATTATGTCCCTGGTGGATGCTCAGGTTGGTACTGCTGTGGTTGGATTGAGATCTGCTCCATTTCATTACTTTTTCCTTGAAGAGAAACCTCACTGGTATTCGTGGAAACCATGTGTCAGTTTGTGCAGCGTGTCATTATGTATTATCATATCATACAATTTAAAAAACATTGCATTGTGCTTCTGGTCAGATTCTCTTTATGCGGAATATGGATGGCATTATTCTAGGTAATTCTCTTTCTTAATTCCAGCCCTCAAGCCAATCAAACAAAGAGAAAATTGCAGATGGATGTGAACTAATTTCTTGGTATATATCCAAAACCCACAAATAATTAGGGATGGGAGAAGCTCAAAAGTTCTGTAGATTTGGTTTGGACACACACTCAAGCTTGACTCTTGTACAAAGCTGTAGGGGAACCTCCATAATTGAGGCTCTGCTCCATTACACTGGTGTAAACAAAGTCAGTGGTTACACCAGGGAAAGAGAGAGTTCAGAAATTGACCCTCTGGCTGAAGATCTCAGGAGAAAATATTTTTTTTTTGTTGTTGTGAGATTTCTATTACTTCCTGTTTCTGGTCAGGTTCAGGTCAAGAGCAGCTTTCTCACAGTGCTGGGGCACTGGTGTTCCCATCCCTGATGGGCCAGGCGGCACTGGGGAGCATGGAAATAAAGCTGAGACAGCCTTCCACAGTGTAGGAAAGCACTGCCTTGGGCTGGGTCAAGGCAATGGCCAGAGGTCAAATTTTATTTTGCCTGAACTTGTTCCTCTGCCCAAAATGGCAGCATGGAAACAACAATGTGAGATATGAGATTCAGTGATGAGGCTGAGCCACCTTGCCTGTATGGCATGACTGTGAGGCCAGAAAACATGTCTTGTGTAAATGAGAATAATGAAGTTTTTGTCCTATTTTTAAGCAGAGTCTGTCCCCAGTTCTACTTTTGACAGTAAATATGGGTTTTTTGTGACCCATGGCTGCTGCTTGCCCACGCCTCCACCAAATGCTATCACTGCATGACCAAACTCAAGGGAGAAAACGTAAGCATGAAAGTACCTGCAATTCTTTGCACCCCAGGCTCAACACTCAGCCAAAGATAACCTCACGGAAAGGCTCTCTCTGTTCTGCAGCTAAATTGGAGGGAAAGGTGCCAGGTTAGGGAAGAAAAATACACACAACATCAAATTTAAGTTGCCAGCTACACCCTGTTGTGTTGTAGTATTTATCCACAGCTTTGTGCAGTGATTCCAGTGTGAAAGCACCAGCGTAGCTTTACTAATAACCTGCTCTCCCCTTGCTTTGGAGATAAGTCTCATCCAGCAGATAAACAAGGCTACAGCCACTATTCAGGGACACAGTGCATCGCAGCAAAGGTAGGGGACACAAACAACAGATGTGCAAAAGAGCTTTAGCAGGAGGCCCAGCCTTTTCTAAATGTGTGCTTTAGATAGCAGCATTCCCCATCTCCCACCTCCCTCCAGCATTGTCACCACTGCTGCAGCACAGTGCAATAAAGAGCAAAAACAGATGAAACTTTGTGAATTAACAGGCAAACTTTACTGCTTGCAAGGTGAGAATACAGGATGAGTGAGGTTTTTATATGCCATCAGCTGCTCTGCTCAGACTCACAGTCGGGATAACTTGGCAAAGACATGCTCTCTGTTGAGCATTGCAGGAGCCTGGAGAAACAGTGTTAGAAAGGGGTACTTTCATCTAGGGAAATATCCTAAAAAACTGATGAGCAGCCTGTGTGAATCTCTCTTATGTCTGAATAAGACGCAGCATCAGATCCTGACATTGATGTGGTAGTTGCCCTAGAAAAGAGAAACAAAAAAACCCCAAACAAAACAGCATTTTAAAACAAAGACAGCTGGATTGACAGCGACCTACACAGGCGGCTGTGGCCAGCAGTGACACTGATTGAGACTGACTTGTCTAAACTGGTGACAGACTCTGAATGCCAGATCCCACGACCAGTCCTAAATGACACAACATACAGCTTTATGTAGCTCTTGTGATTAGGGAACTTTCTCTTTTGGTAGGAATGTATGAATATTTTAGCCACATTATTGGCCTCCAAATGTTTCCTTCTTGATCCCTCAGACAAGGATTTGGTGAAAGGATATCTAATTTTAAATGAGAAACATCTTCAAGAGACTTTCCAGGGAAAATCTTAAACAAGGAGCAGTCGTCCAGCTCTAAGAGCTGGGGAATGCAGCATCCCTGTCCAGTGGCTGCCTTAGAAAGGTTTCATACTCCCCTGTTTACTGTGTTCACTCAACTTTCATTTTTCATGTTTATTAGAAACATTTGTTGTATTTTTTTACCAGTTCTCAATGGAAGGGCAAACCCAAGACCTCTGTGCTACTGAGTTTTTTGCCACTCAAGTGATAATGAGGATACTTCCCGTGCTTTCTGCTGGCTGGAGTATCTGAGCCCAAAGTGTCATAGGAGCTGGGGACCACTGTGATAATGGAATTCCAAGACTTTGGGACCACTTCAAACCTTTCAGTTCCCAGCAGATATTACTCATGCAACATCCTCTCTTCAATTTTTTATGAATTCAGAAGGGTTTAGTGAAGTCCAGGATGTAATGTTACTCTGCTTACTGAGAAAGAGGCCAAAGATTCATTCTGGATTCGTTACGAATTCATATGCAGACTATCAGCTGATCCAAAGTGAGGTAATTGACAAAGTGCATATAATTATTCACCTTTCTATTTGCAAGGTCTCTGGATCAACAAAGAAACCTCCATTACAAGCCCTACATGGATCATACAATGTACTGGGGCAGTTTCAGATTATATACAGACAAGAACAAGCCTATGACTGCATTGATTTCTAACAGGGAAAAAAAATCTCATCAGGTGCTTCCATGAGCAGCCTGGGATGTGTCAGAGGACGTGCTGAGGCTCACTGACATCATGGCAGCCCACCCCCCTGCCATGTTCTCTACCTGACTGCAGTGGGGATCCACAAAAGGTTATTCAGGATCAGTGTGTCTACCCAAAGAGGAGCCAGTCACTCTGTCCCTTCTGCTTCCTCCATCCTTCTTCTTTTCCAGAGACCAATTAATCCAAGTTGGGTTAATCCTAAACTAGTTTCCCTTTCTTACACTACTCCATGCCAGGATGCAAATACAGACAACTTCACTCAAAACTGGGTATTTCCTCATTGTGTCAAAGACCAATGGCTATGACAAAGGGCTATGACTCCAGCAGGTGGTCTTGGCATGCAGAGTAATTTCAGTAATAGATACAACTTTCTTATGCCTTTTTCAGTCTTAGTGTTCAACCAGAGGCTGATGATACCACTTGGGAAACCTTGGCAGATTTCCTTAATAAAAAACTTCAGCACACTTCTCACCAATAACCTCCTCTGTAACATCTCCTGCAGACTCAGTTCACAACATTTGGCCCAGCTGCAGTTGAAAAGAGGACCTGGAATCCTGGATAGTCCTAAGCCTCTCAAACCCTCAGTGCCCCTTGGAAAGGTGACCTGAATTTGTCTGGAATCAATAGATTGTTTTCATAAACTCTCCTGCCTACTTCATTTACTGGAAGAAGGCCACCCAGATGCCTCCTTATCTAAAGGAACTCTCAACTTTCACTGCAGCCACTCATTTACCCCTTCCACATCTATTTTTTGCCTCACAATCCCTACTGCAACCGCTTGGCTCTGCTACAGGATCTGCTTCAGTTTACACCAGCACAGCTCAGCTCTCTCAGTATGGTGCAGACATGATGCTCCATAATGGGCAAAAGGATGAGCATCATGCAAATGCATGAGTGATACTGTCAGCACTTCTAGGAAGTTGCACACACAGATCTACTTAGTTAATAATGAGACGTGAACACATTCTGTGCACCTCACTGAGCACACATTTAAGCATATGGCTGCTGAGATAGAATATATCCTGCCAGCCTTTTTTCTTAATTAAAGTTATGCAAGTTATGAAATACTTTCTTTTATAATAAGCTCTTATTCCTGTGGAGAAATTTCTATTTGTTTTTATCTCATTTGAGCTTCAAGGTTAATCTTAGTTTAAGAACCTGGCTCGCTGTGACAGCAACCTCATGGTGCTGCAGCCTGATCCATGTGTGGGTGGGTGTGCATCCTTTTGTTCCACGGAGGGGCTGGATGCTCGCTGAGTGTCCTCCCTGGACTGGTTTGTCCTACAGACAGTAGAAATAGCTGTAGGTGGTAGACGGGGAAAATGATTCATGAAGGATATTTATCAGATGCAGTTGAGGGCCATTTAAAAACCCCAAAGGGGCAGATGCTAAATTTGTGTTTTGTTTTGAAAGACAAGGCAAATGTGAGATATTTCACTTTCTAATCTGCTCTGAAGAGGAATTTAATTTTGGAATCCTTGATATCTATTTACTTATTTTATTATATGAGTTCAGCAAGCGATAATTTATTCCAGCATGAAAAGAGACGTTAATAAAGGAGAAAGAATAAAGAGCAAGACATTTAGATCAAATTAATATACATGAAATAAAACAGTAAAAATCCCTGCTTTATCCACAAATAAACTTTTTATGTCCTATATACACTTTATGATGAATCTCATATCATACCATACATACATATTGGACTAATACAGTAGCAATACTGAAATAATTGTTCACAGTTATGGGCACCAAAATTAATATCTGAATTATTTACATAAGTCCATCTTCTCTCAGACCTTTGGGTTTCCATTAATTTAAGATAATGGCTCAGCTCTTTGCTCCAGTTCATCAGTATTGTATTTTTGTAACCAGGTAAAGATGTTATCTTTACTCTTTCTTTTCTTTCTTTTCTTTTTAAGGAAATGTAATGAGTAATGTTTTCCAGAAAGATAAAATGCCACCTTTAAATGCTTCCACTTTCTTTTCTCTGTTCTTTGTGACACTATTTCTTACTCCGTATCTGCTCTCAAATTCTTCCTTCTTTTCCATGCATATTTCTCCCTATTCCCATCTCAGCCTCTCTCTTGTCTTTTCCTTTTTTGACTGTAATCCTTTTACTGTGACTCATGACAATTTCTCACCTACACATTTTTGCTTTAGTTCTCTCCTCATTTATTCCATTAGATCTTAAATGTTTAGCCACAAGGTGATTCTTGTATGTTTTAATGCCATGCTAAAATCATATTCATGTCATGTGGATGGGAAAAGAGGTCCTGATGTATGATGTTGTGAGGGCTCTGTCTTGGAAACATCTTCTCTACTGTAATAAGCTCAATTACAAACACACTGAAATTCTCATAAAATTCCTCTAAACTTCCACATGTGCCCAAGTGGACCCAATGTAGCATTTTTAGTCCCTGCTTGTGACATATAAGGGTACAAGGGACTTGAATACTTTGAAGTACTGAGTGCAAGCCATTTTAAAACTGAGATGTTATCTATTAAGATATTTTTCTTAAAGAAAACAACATTTGGGGGCCAAAATGTGAGCTCTTTGTTGCACTGAGAAAGGGCTATTTCTGCTTTTATAGAGAGGTTGTCTTTCAGTGCATCCATTGTGCAACCCCATTTAACCATCAAAAATGTTGCCAAGAACTAAAAGATAAAATATAGATCTACTGTTCGTTTTCTCTCCCCCAGTTGATCTTTTGTGTTTGATCATAAATGCACATTGTGAAAAGATGTCTTGTACCTCCAAGCTAAACACTGTTTGCTACTCATTAGTGATTTATAAATGATATTTTCTCCCTGGTGACATATCTTTTGATATGATTCTCTAATAATAACATCCACCAATATTAAAATAAGAACATCCCCATGTATTGTGATCACCTTCAACCACATTTCCTCACTAAAATTAAATTTTAGCACACCAACTGATATTGTATGCATATATTTGTCTACCATCATTATAAATCTCCTAAGGGTCTCTATAAAATGATAGTTTTGCCTCTTTGCAGTAATTCTACCTAATGCTCCAAAGCAAGAAACTAATTACATGCTGACTTTTCACTAACTTTGATCTTTGCAAACCCATACTCTGAAGTTTCTATAGGTAATCATATAATTACAATACACTAAGTGGGATGAAATTAAGCAACAACTTTTTTTTCCCTCTAAGTAATATTAACTCTTTTTGCAAATAAACATTTAATTTAAAAATATTAATATTAAAAATTTTAATAATTTAGTAGCTCACTATTTGTGGTATCCCTATACATAAGTTTTGTATGTAGGACTTCAAAATAAAATCTAAGTATAGGCAGTATATTTATAACAAATATCTTATTCTAACAGAAAGAGTTTCAATGGATGGATGGGGCTATGCTATGAATTCTTGAAAAATATGTTTAAGAAAGGCCAAGGATAAACGATAGTGGTGTTAGGAAATTACTGATATTTCTCCAGGGGATCTTTGAGTCTCTTGAAAAAATGACCTCATTTGTATTTTCCCAATGAATTGGTATGATATTTCCTGTAAGAAAAATTGAAAACAATTGTTGCTTTCTGCTGAACTCTACTGCTATAGAAAAAAAAAATACCCTGGATTTCCTCTTTGAAAAATATAAGTTTAGCTTACTCCTATTTTCAAGCATAATCATAAGAAAGTTTGATTTTTTAAAAGAAAACAAATATCACAGCCTTCTTAGACACCAGAGAAATAACTGTGCACTTCAATGTTTTTTCGGTTCATACTTTCAACCTGCTATTTTAGCCCAGCAGTAAAACCATAATAAAATCCTCCCATCTGAAGTGCCATGATCTCCTCCCCGCTCTTCTTGCACACAAATGAGGACACAAATTCCCACAAGGAGAAAGACAACATGGCAGTGTCTCTCTTTGGGGTATCTCATCACATGGGGGTGTCCCACTGACCCAGGGGACATGAGGTCTGGCTATGAACAGCTGAATTAACTCACTTCCATGTGTCCATGGTTTTATACCCTACTCCAATGAAGAGACTACTCAGTGTGAGGAAGGGTGGCAAAACACAGCCCTGTGGGAAAAGAGCTCCTGGAAGAGAATTTTGGTTTTACAGGAGAGCTCCAAAATGGTGCCTGGGCAGCATCTAGGTTGGGAGGAGAGGAGGGATGGTCTGTGGGAAATGTGATATCACAGTCCTAGTGAGAGCAGTGGCTGTGGGGTTGAAGGGATATGGGGTGGAGGGGTGTGGGATGGAGGGCTGTGGGGTTGAAGGGATGTGGGATGGAGGGCTGTGGGGTTGAAGGGATGTGGGGTGAAGGGATGTGGGGTTGAAAGGATGTGGGATGGAGGGGTGTGAGATGTAGGGGTGTGGGGTTGAAGGGATGTGGGGTGAAGGGATGTGGGTTTGAAGGGATGTGGGATGGAGGGGTGTGAGATGGAGGGGTGTGGGGTTGAAAGGATGTGGGGTTGAAGGGATGTGGGGTGGAAGGGTGTGGGGTTGAAGGGATGTGGAGTGGAGGGGTGTGGGGTTGAAGGGATGTGGGGTTGAATGGATGTGGGGTGGAGGGCTGTGGGGTTGAAGGGATGTGGAGTGGAGGGGTGTGGGATGGAGGGGTGTGGGGTGAAGGGGTATGGGGTTGAAGGGATGTTTCACATGGTCACTCACCACAGCAGATGCTCCAACACCAATGCGCCTACCAGAGCACCACGGTGAGAGAAGCAACATTTTGCCTTTTCCCTGATATTTGCTGCACCTACTGGATCCCCTAGGCCTGGAAGGCCTCCTGCCCCAGTGCACAACTTTCCTGGGAGAGCAGGGCAGCCAAAACCACAGCCAAGGCTTTGGGAGCACTGCAGTCACCCCGCAGGGCCAGACGCCTCCAGCCCAGGGTGGCTCCGCGGATGACGCAGCAGTGCCGAAAGGAAACACGTTGTTGGTGAAACAGGCCTCTACCTTTACTACATCCCATATGTGCACCTTGTTTGTCTAATAACACTCAAAACCGCAGAAAAATCTGAACACCACATTCACTTTAAAGCTGAATAAACAAAATTTGTTTTGACTTATCATCAATCATATCATGTGATCACAGGGCATATTGTGTGCAAACGGCAGTTGTTTTATCTGGAGCTTCAACCTTTAAAAAATTCAAAACAGTAAAGTTGTTTATTTGACACCAGTCCTGACCCCCAGACTTTAGCACTGCATTCTGACAAAGTGAAAGAAAGAAAACACATTTTGCTTCTTCATTGCTGTGGCATAAAGGAAACCCGACTTCTCAGGAGACTTTTGACACATTCCTTGCATTTTTAATGTTGCAATAGGAACTTTATCTCCTTCTTTTTTATTTTTCTAGAAACTGGAGGAAGAAAGGTGTTTACATGGTATTGCACATGGTAGCAACTCTCATTATGAGGATCTGCAGACACTCAGTATGTGCATTTAGCTTTGGGAATTGCATTACTTAAGAGCCCTGTGGTTAGAAAGATGAATTCATGCAGACAATAAGGAGCAACTGTTTGAAAGCCAAGCTGCTTGCTCAGACTCAGTTAACAAATGATAGGCTTTGCAAGTATATTTTTTGGGAACAAACTTGAAAAGTCATTCCAAACCATCCTGGAAAAAAACAATCTTTTCCCTCCCTTTGTTTCTTCTATCAGTAAATAGATCTGAAGAGATTGCAACCTGGTACCCGTATCTCATTTTGTGTTTACCTGTGTATTTGTGTCTCTCTGGGAGAGAGACAGTGTATTTTGTCTTCAGATGTCAGAAATGACAGAGCATCTAGAAAAGCTCAGATCGCTGAACAATATGTGTCCATTAAGTATGATAATTAAAGTTTCCTTCTTTTTTTAAACCTCTAAAATTAACATCATAATTCTCATCTAAGAATGAAGTGCAATTATACATCAGGAACACCTCAAACTTTCACTCCATTCTGTGCAGGCAGTTTTGTGCTACTTCAACTTCATCATGCTGAGGACAAAGTTTCAAATTCGTCATATGGCCCTGAATGCATCCATTCAGCTATTAACTCCTGAGGCATAAAGAAAAACTCCCTTCTGGAGAGACATTTGGCTTAGCCCTTCATATGGTAGGGCTGTGGCTAAGGAAAAGGTCCAGGACTGATTTCATCTTCAGACATCCTATTTTATCTTGGTTAAGAGTCCATTCAATTGTGTTTCCTCACATTTTAAAGATGATAAAAAATAATAATTAACTTCCAAATAAAGAAGATCTGATGCTATCTAGTGTAATGTTTTTAAAATGTTTTAAAGCCCTCAGTTACAGGAATATAAGAGCTACCATAAATGTTCTCAAGGAAGGATTTGCTGGGAGAAGTAATGTCTTTTATTAGATCAATTGGTATATTTTAAAAACATTGACCTGATTTTGGACACAGGCAGGTTTGCTGCTTCCGTTTCAGCCCTGAAGAACCTAGATAACCACATCTATTGGTCTAATAAAGATTATTATGTACATAAACTTCAACAAACCTGTTTCTGCAACATAAATTATCTACACCAGGGTCTGTGCAACCTCAGACTGTCCCTGGGAACAGCCAGTACTGATCACTTTGGAGGCAGGTGAAGCACTCCTGGTGCTGCACTCTTACACTTCACTGAGGGAAGGGCTCACCAGTGCTTTCTACTTCACTTTCTCAGTTAATGACCTACATATTTTTTTTTCTTCTTGATCTTTCCCTTCACTTTTTAAAGTTGATGCTCAGCTGCTTTTCGAATTCTTATGCCTATTTCCATCTTAGATTTCATTTATCATGGTTTATGTGCAGCCTCTGAGGTTTAAACCTAACTATTAACTTGTTGGGACAAATAACTTCCTGAACTCATCAGACTAATCCTACTAATTTGGTTTTTTCTCCCTGTTCTCTTTGGTGCATCACCCTGTTACTTTATTTAGTGACTGCCATAGAAATGCAGCCTGTCCACAACAAGTGTACTGATGGAATTTCATCCAATGGGGCAAGGAATGAAATAATTTATAAATAGAGGGAGAAAAGAAAGAAAAAGAAACTAATGTGGTTTCCTTAAGACCAGGAGTCTTCATATCTTCTTTCCTTTGTTTGTGCTGCCCTTGGGAGAAGTGAGGCTGTGGAAGATGAGTTCTATTTCTACCACCAGCTGGAAGAAACTCTATTCAAGATAATGACACACTGTTGGTGCAAGTTGGGCCAGGACTGGATCAGACTCACAGAAACCCTTCATTCCTCCTCCGTACAGACTGGTGTGCAACTAATTGTATTTGGAGGAATAATTCTAATAAAGATGTGACCTTTAATGCCAATTGGTTGTTTTAATTTTGATTCCTAACCAGTCACCTCAATGTGATCCCTTCTGATGTGTGAGCAGCAGTGAGGCCACTGTGTATATTTACACACAAAAAACAAATATGGGCCCAGGGAGGCATCCCATGGGGCAAATGCATATATTGCAGATCTTAAAAACAGATTTGTACATTACTGGATCCTGAAGTGAATAAAAGTGCATAAATTCCTAGGAATCAAAGATAATTGTCAAAGGAAGAAAGTCAAAGGAAGAAAAAAGCATTCACAAGTAGAACACAACCCCCATAGCTCATGAATAGCCTAATTATAAGAGAGCCCCACAGGCAAATGCAAAGTTACCAACACAATTGCCTTTGGAGCTCACAGAGGGGTCAGATGCTACCCTCAGAATATTATCTTCTGTAGCACAGCACCTGGGTCCTGTGCAGTGCCACTGAAAAATCACACCAAAGGACAGTCTGAGGTGGCAAAAGCTGGCAGGACCTCAAATGGACATTGCTATAATGCTTGTGCATTCAAGAATCAGTTGTCTTTTCTCATTGAGAAGCTTCTCTTGAATCAAAATCACGTTAAAGATTGATGCAACTTCTGTTTCTGAAATTCTCTATTGCATTCATAAGAAAACACAAAAGACTTATTGTAGTCTTTATCACCCGGTCATGGTGAGAGAGGTGCAGATGACATTGTGTGGCAGAAAGATTTGGGGATGCTGGAGGTGCCACCTTCATGCCAAGACAGAAACCTCTGGTTTTCTCAATTTTGTGAAGGCATAAACAAAGTTTTCTCTGACACCTACTACACAGGAGAAGGCACCTGTTCATCTTGGAGTTAAGAATATGCTTGGAACTGTAATGGCAATTTCATTTTTGGCCAAACATACTTCAGCAAAATTTCCAACATACCCTAAACTGTTCTGGGGTCAAAGAGAAGTCAGAAGTGGCCACAAAAATGAAGGGCACTGAAGAAAAACCATCAGACATAGAGACTGGCTCAGAAGAAAAACAAAGAAATAAGTTTTGCCTGCCATCCATTGACTTCAACTTCCTTTCCAAATAAAATCTGACCTGATAAAGCTGCTCTCTGCTTTCCCCTTTTGCTCCAGCCAGAATTTTGCTGTCACTCTCACACCTTCCTCCTCTTATACATCTCTTTCTACAGGAACCTACAATACAAATTTGCTTTGGGAAATTTGGTCCTTGTTTCACCTCCACAGCTGCACCAACCAACCTGTGGCCACCTGGCTCTGCTGATAAGACTATGGAGAATAAATACAACTGTATGGAGAGTCTGGCTGTTTAATACTGCTCCTCTCTTTATAGAAATGCCCTTCATAACCTGAGCACTAAAGTCATTATTCTCATCTCCAGATCACTTCACAGGGCTCATCTCTTTTACAATGCTAAGAAGCACCACCTGCTAATTAAAGGTACAATACGGTCTCTTTAAGTCCTTCTCACATTTAATATCACATGTATATTCATGTGCTTAAAGGATATATTCTCTCTTGCATTTCTGCATACTTCTTCTCTTTATATACTGCTTTTTGCCTGAGACTATGAACCCCTAATTGGTGCCCTGCACTACATTAATGAGTGCAAGGAAAGGAGAAATCCCATACATACCTGTGTTCCCTGTTTGTGTGTACAGGTATGTCTCCAACACGGGAAGGGATAAAGATCAGAGGCCCTTTTTGATCTAACTCAGTGGTATATAATATACCCATCAGTGATTTGAGCCCACTTCAAGGGGCTGTAACTTCTTGTAGCTAAATACACCTGAGATTATAAAAAGCTAAATGCTCAGTTCATCCCTGTTGTGGCTGGGGGGCAAGGCAGGAGTAGGCTGATTGCTCTGTGATCAGGGAAGATGCACCGGGCTGTGCTGGGATCTGGAGCAGTGCTGATCGTGTCTTTTATATATCTTGGTAGAAATGTCATTCTGGATTAATGGCTCATTAGGAGGAGTTCAGGATGGGAGGATATGAAAAGGCAGAAGAAAAACCTTATCAGTTGAAAATGGAGCATGCTAAGCTTATGAGCAGAATAATCCAATGTATTTTTCTGCAGTAGAGATCTCTCTTCTATGGTCCCAGAATTCCTGAACATGGATATAAAGTGTTCTCTGTGTTTTGACTTAATAAAGTAGTCCTGTTTGTTGTATTAGACTATAGCCCTGTTTTCCTATTTGCTGTGTTGAGATCCAGGTGCATCATAAGGTTTTGAAAGAGGCAGTTTAATCGGATTCAGAATTCATTTCAGAGAGAATCTAGACTGAGTCAGTATATGTGGTTTTAACTAAAATAATATTTTGTTACACTCTAATACTATGTTAATACCCATATGAGACAGGGTAATACCATTCAGTGTTCATCTTAATTAACTAACATTAACTATCATTAGACTTTTATATGGTACAATGCACATTACTCCATAACTTCAACACAGATCTCATACAGCTAGATTATAATGCATAATATCAATCATGGTTTTCTCCAAGCTTTCTTAGCACCTAGCTTTGATTTTAAAAGTTAAGGTCAGTGTTAAGTGTTACACTTCAGCTGAAAAAGTTAAAATCCATGTTAATTAACAATGTTAATTAAATGCTAATCAGTTAAATGAAAGCATTTTTCATCCACTTCCCCGATAAATTGTGGTAAGGTAATCTTGCATACATTGTTTCAGATGTCATAGGAATGTGTCATCACCCTTGGGATGACTACTAGGGAAGTCCAAGACAACCATTCTTGCAAAGATAAAACAAATTGCTTATCTCCGTACAAAGGCGACTAAATTGCACTGAAAATTCAGACTGATGGACAGGAAATTAAAGGCACAGCAAGGCAATACTGCCATTGCCAGTCTGGGTGGTGGCCACAATGCTACCCTAAATCTGAGGGTTTGGGAGCATTTTGGATGTCTGTGACACTTTGATTCCTCACCCACAAAAAAGGAGTCCCTGTGCCTGACTGTATGAAAGGCAAGAATTTCTGGAGTAATTTTCATGTGTAATATTTGCCTCATGGGACACCAGGGGTGTGGGGTTAGTTTAGCAAGAGAAAAAACAGTTAATTTGTTATGACAGCAGGTCTTGTCTTTGATACTGTAGAACTCAAGACTGTATGAGGCAACTACCAGCAGCTCATGGGCCAAAGTGAAGGGGCATGGGTAGCCCTGACAGTTTGAACATTTGAATCCAACCCTATAACAGGATGTTTTATGCTAGTTATTATAAAATATTAGATGAATACTCTGAGTACAGAACACTTGAACTATATAACTGCCTTACCATGAGTTTATCATGTGAGCAGGCACAGTCTAATACACTTCCCTAAAACTCACAAAAGTTTTCATTCAAATTCAGAAGTTTTGTATATAGTAAAGTAACTGGTGTATATATACATATATCTATGTCTCCCGTGTGTATATATAAATATGCACTATTGTATATAACATATATATATTACAGACTAGAAAATTTTAAGCAAGATACAGTTCTTCAAATGCCGCAAAGATATTGCTTACAATTAATTGGATTTGAAATTTATGCTCCAGCTGGATTTCAGTCAAACCCACAGTTCATTGCATGTTACTGAGATGGTTCTTTTGGCTGAGAACTAAGGTTTGACCCTGTCATGTAGAAAATCTATTTAAAAAATAAAATAATAAAGCAGTGATATAATTGACTGTAGATATCAGCATTTTGCATGCCAGTGAAAATCAATATTTAAAGTGTGGTTCCACTTTGAGAAAGGTCTGTATAAATATATTGTGTCCTCCTCATCAGATCTGTCTGGCTGTGTGTTCAGGGAGACAACTCCTGTTTCTGCTGACCAAGTATTATCCCTTCCCTTCAATTAGTACTGAAATGAAAGTGCAAATACAGAAAACTTAACTCTTTTACAAATCCCCTGTGAGTGAGTCCATCACACTGGTTCATCTTGACCTGATATGAACACCATGTGAAACTTTGGCTCTGCCTCTTGCTTGTACTGGTCATTGGAAACACCAGCAAAGGAAAAGGAAACTGTGTTGTACCTGTGAAGAGTTTTGTGTTGCCAGCTTTCTTAGCAGAATCTACTGGCACAGATCTCCCTACAGAGGGTGTTGAGGTGCCTACTGCTGCACAGACATAGGTGCTCTGCCATACAGCACTGCAACACTGAGGCTACACTTGTTCCTCTTAAATTCATCAGGATGGAGCTCAAGAGATGCCAAGAGTTAGGCAGAGGATAGGAGCTGTCACCTAAATCCTACCATTTTCAGGAAGAGAGACAATGCAATTTGCACTACAAAGTGAGCTCTGCTCAGGAACCACAACCTTGAAGGGAAATATTCAGGCCTTTCCTTTCAAGATGGGAGAAGACGACAAACATTAATTCCTTCCACTCCCTACCTTCCTCCTCCAGAAAGAGTACTAGATACGGTATTTTCCCTGTTAGAGGCTAGAATCATGTCCTGAGCATGAAACATTCTGTGTAGGTGAATTCACAGAGCTCTCAGAGCACATCCCACCTTTCTGCATAAATATTGCTTCAAAGTGTACAGCCTTCCTCCCTTCTCCTGCAGTGACCAATTTTTCATGGACTAGTTATTTGCTAAAGCTTGGAACCACAGACTGCAAGGAAGATTGGAACAGCAGAGTAGACAGAAAACCAGGTTGTGATAGTCAATTAACTCCAGCTTGATCTTCACAAGAGTAAAAAGCATTCTCTAACGCCAGAAGTCCAGAAGGACATGTAGCATCAGCTGTGTAATGAATTAAAGCTGAAAACAAGTGTTTTGTTGGACATGACTATGACCATCATCTCCCTTTCTTTTACCTTTTTCCACCTGTCGTTGTCTGAGATTTCATAGCTGGTTCCACAGGCCAGATAAGCAGAAGAAAGGTGACTTGTGGAAAGCATTATCTTCAGAAGGTGGACCCTGGACTGCCAAACTCTGTGAAATCTGACAACTTCAGATTATACTATACATTGAGAGACTTAATGTAGTCTGAATTTCAGTGCTCCTACTCTTAAGAAAGAAGATAGTTGGGATCGTAGAGAGTAAAGTGTTGGGCTAAGTGTTGGAAGAGGCAGGTAAGAGTGTCAATCCTGGCTGAATTCCGTGTTTTGCAAGCTTAGCAGAAAAAGAAGTTCTGTTTCTTCCACCCCATCTGTCTAGTGTCAAGAGAGAGACTGCTCCTTTCTCTCCCCAGATCTCTGCCTTGGGCACAGTGCCACCTTTCTCCATGGTTCTGAGAGGCAGGAGACATCTCTGTGCTCACCCTTCCCATTCCTAAGGGCTGAAGCAACCTAAGAGACTCTTCCCGTAGCTGTGTGTCTAATGTGTGCTGCAGGGAATGACCCCAGCATGTTTTTCCTTGATGCTGACTAAGGAAACTCTCCATGTGAGTGCCCAGTTCCTAGCAGGCTGGAGAGTTTGTTCCATGCTGCTTCTGGTGAATAAGATCATTCTGGGAAGAGATCTTTGGCAGACTCCATCTAGGACAAAGACAGCAGGAGAGCCATCGTAGAAGAATGTGTCTGAAAACCCTGAACGTGTACAAAAAATTACCTAGAATGGCTTTATTGTACCAGCTGAATATGAGGACTTGGCTGAACATCGTGGAAGAATGTAAGAAAACATTTATAACCCATGTAATTATTTCTAACCAGCAGACACGACTGAGCCCTAGGAGGTACAAAACAAGAGGTGCAAACTTATGCAACAGCTGCAGCGCTGCTGAAACCAAGCGACATCTCAGGAAATGCCAGAGCACTTCTGCCCTGGAAACTTCACAGTGATGGAGAGAGACTCCTGGCCAAGAAGAGCAGCAGTGTTGATCGTGGGAGAGGTAAAGATCACCCACGCTGAAGGCCAGCATGACCCTGAGGCTCTGCACAAGTCAAACGTGTTTAAGCTTAGTTTGATAAGAAAGCCTTGGTTTTAGCAACTTTATCTGTGTGGTTGCTGTTCCACATGCACAACCTTTCTATCACATTACTTCAGTGCTGTCTCCTGGTTTCATCCTGCCCAATCCTGTGTGAGTGCAACAACAACAACAACAACAATAACAAACAAACAAACAAAAAAACCTGAACAGCACTGCTTTGGACACAAACATGAGATTTTGGTGGAAATCATGAGCTTCATTTATAATGCTCTAACCAACTTTGCTCGGTTATGCCTTCAGGCCTGAAATGGATTTCATGAGACACACCAGAACTGGGCACAACCCCCTTGTCAATGCAAGGCATCTCCATTAGGGTGAAGCAAGCAAAGCCATGGTATCGTGACTTGTCATCCTCCTCACGCACCTGGGTGTAGGAGACACCTCCACCTGGGGACACCAGCACAAGATCTATGGCTCCATCCAAACTTCTGGGATGGTTTCTCATCCCCAACTGCTCAGTGCATGGGAACTGCAGCAGGAATTTGCTTTAGGAAGAAAATAGGGATGAGAACAAACTGTATTTTAGATAGGTTTGCTACCCAGACATCTGGAGCTGGAAAGGTAGGGAACAGGCAAGGAATATTTTGGAGTTGAATTAAACACATCAGTCAAGAGGCCATGTGAGATCATGAGGCTGGGAGATAAGAAGCCAAAGGAAGAGAAGACTTGGGTTTGGATCCTCGGTTTTGATGTGATTTTTTTCCAGGAGTCTCTTGGTGCTTAGTAAGAGAGCATCTTGAAAATATAACACGTCATGCTGCTGGTGTATTTGGGAGATATTCAGTACCTTAACAACTAAAGGAAAAAAACAAAAGGAAAGGCTGTCCAAGATGAGACCTTGAGGGCAGGGAACAGGGAAGCTGGCAGGTGGGATGAAGAGAGCTCACTGGCTCACAGCTCAACTTCATTCCTCCAAGAACTTACAGGATTTGTAAAGATAAGTCAAAATTATTGTTTCTTATTACATCTTAAAATCTCCATCCTATCCTATACTGAATGTTTTCTTTTATTTTTTCTTCATCCAGGAGGACAGTGTAGTAACTAACTGCCAAGAAAAGAAACTGGTGAGTCACTGAGGAAATTTAGTTGAAATGATAACACTTCGCAAGAATGAAAATTATTACATTTACTGTACATGGGAACAGTAAAAAGTCCTTTTGTATTGCTCTTGGAGTTGAATAGGAAGGGACTGATATTTCCACACTGGTATATAATATAATTTGCTTGCCAGCAGTTTGTTTTTTTCTTACATGCAAGTTGTTTTGACAAATTACTTAACAATTCAATACTCTTGTCAGAACCTGTGCATGGCCATTGTGACTACGTAGGAGTCTAATTTTCTAGCCTTTTTAATTTTAATAATCCAATATCTCATTTCTCAAAGGAAACTCCGAAGATTTCTGCCCAGCAGCATTTGGCAGATTCTGCCTTGCAATAGTAATAATAATAATAAAAACATGGAAAATACATGAAAAGTGTCTCTAAGATCTTTTATGGCTGAGGATAAACAAAGAGATTTTTTTTCCATTCATCTCTTCAATCAAACATACCTGAGCAGTATCTCTGTAAAAGACATCAAAGTTTAGTATGTTAAATATAGGCTTTCCCAGCCTTAGTCCCAGTGGAACATAAGAGGATGAAGCATGGAGTAAAAAATTTAGTTACCTTATTTTTCTGTGGATTTGGTTACTTTCCTAACTGTTTTTGCTATTTATGGAACTCACATTATAACTAAGCCTGTTTTTCAGTTGCAATGAATAGGACTTTCTGCTGCTGACTGGAGCTTTTCAATCTGGTATCATAAAGACAGATGAATAAGAGTAATTTCCTAGTATGTTGGTCAATGATCTGAAGATTCACTTATTCAAGGTTTCTTGGCTAAAATAAAATGACATATAGAGGACCAGCACAGACTAGATTCAGTACTGACTCTTCCAGATAAATTCTTGGTTCAAATGAGTTAAGGGGAAAGATTCCCTGCCTATGGTATCTGAGCTAATAAGCTTGGTAAGGTATAAGCAGGTCTTAAGTGGGTTTTCAGCCTTATGTAGACAGTCTGGCTTGGTGAGAAATTTGCATTCTGTCTCAGACAGAGGCATGGATAAATGCAAACCAACCTGTCTTGCAGGGAGAGGGAAGCTTCTCTATAAGCTGCACAGAAATATGTTCCTTTGATCAACATAAACTAGAAGTCCGAGCTGGTAAATTCGTTAAAGCTGGGTTATGGAAAGGTTTAGCTCTGCAAAACAAATTAGTCCATCTCAACAGAAACTTTTTTCCTCATCTGTACCCAAATAGGGTCTTTCTCCTAATTTTCAGACATAACTCCCAATAGCCAAGTGCCTGGAACAGGGGACGGGGAACTTGAGCATGGGGATTCACAGAGATGAGAGAAGCTCCAAATAGTATGTGGAGAGTTTCTTTTGGGGATGTAAACTCTACCATGAGGAGCAGTTGGAGAAGTGGAGTTCTTTTTGAGTAAATGCAGCCCTAAGAAAAGCTCGTTCACTGAGATGTGCTACTCTGACATGTTTAAGTTACGCTGCTGGACTTCAGAAGAGAAACTAAGAAGGGTGGGGATCTCTGATACACAGTATTAGTTAATCAAGCCCAAATATACATCTAACCCTCTTATCCTTAATGGGTTTTTCCTTTGCAAAGTTTTAACAGCATTTTCTTTCCCATCGAGTTCCCCTGTTTAGGACTTTAATTTTCTAGTGACAGAAACCAAACACACAAGTCAGCTTTACTGCAGAGGAGAGCCAGCTCTAGTGTGAGAGATACATTACAACATGCGAGAGAGGAGTGTTTGTTTTTGTAAGGTTTAAATATTGTTTCTTTATTTTCCACCCTAACTCTGAGAACTTTGGCATTTGACTAATTTACCGTGCGTTTAAGGCTGGTAGCAATATTGGAAAAGAAATATGATAATCACATGCTGCCACAAAGCATTCTATACCTCGCTCTCTTTTCCAGCTCTAGTTTCACATGTGTTGGTTCAATGGAATATTCAATAGACATTTATAGGAAATAAATTGAGAGATGAATGTAAACCATATGGCATCTGGAGGTTTATTTGTAAAGCCCCTGCATCAAAGCTTTCTCCAGATCACACCATATTAGCTATGTTTTTCCAGTCCAGCAGAATCAGGAAGGTAACCACAGACTTCCTTGATGGAAAACACATGAAAAACAGAGCAAATCTTAATATGTAGCTAGAGCAACTGTTCAAGTAGCATCATTTGGAATAATTTTATTACTAATATGTAAGGAACATTGTTTAGTGATGAATTTCAACCCAGAAACCAAATGAAAGTTAATTTGCTAAGCTTCCTGACCATTAATTTGTAGAACTCCAAGACCATTAAAAATGTATCAAACCAGACATAATTAGTGTTTGTACTTTTAAAGTACATAGGACAGTTACAAACTTTCTTGAAATGCGGCACTGAAAATACATAAAGAGATTCTTTCCACACAAAACATTTCATAGCCAGTGACATCCTTCTAAATAATAATAAAAAAAAATTATTGGATTGAGTGAGAAGTTCATTCCAATCTTATTTATTTTTATAAAATAATTAAGCTGTTCTCAATCTGAAATGCTTACTGTTTGCTGGAGTTTGGCAACAGCCAACAGTGCATCTGAAGTCAAATTAAATTGTATTCTCATACAGTATGTTACATAAATCATTAGGAAATGTCAAGAGCTCATATATAGTTGTGTTTTGAGGTTTTCTAAGTTTCCACTTACTTTCCAAAATAGTTTTCATTTTTCAATGTCAACCCCTTTTCAGCCACTTAGACCAGCTCTAATGATTTGTGTGTTAAATTTGCTTGTCACATGAATATCTTTAATAACCAAGTTAATATTTAATATGTTGCACATATTTTCTGGACCAATAAGTTACAAAATATGATGCCAGCTCCACACTTGTACTCCCAGCAGGGAGAGTATTTACCTTGTGCACCAGAGCTTCATGCTCAAGAAGTGAAAATTTTGGGGTGGTTGATTTACTTTTCCTTAAAAAGCCTCATTCAAGAAGCATTTTTGCCCACGATTAGACAAAAGACTAAGGCCTGTTTCAATACTTAACTTCTGGTAGACACTTAAGTCTCCTTGACTTTAATATTAAGCATGTGCTTAAAGACAGACATAAAATGCACTAGCATCTGTAGGAATCTTTCCACTGACTTTAATGGGCCTTGGATTGCACCCTGATATCTCAGCTCAAAATAGCTGTTATTACAGTAATAAATGATTTGTAAAGCAATTCTTCTGAATAGGTACATTTATACTAAGAAATCATAATGACTTCTTTAAAAACTCTTACACTGCAAATTGATACATTTGGAATAATTGCTCTCCTCTTCATTAGGGTTTCACACTTCTGTAGCACTTTCCAGACCAATAGTTTGAAATCTTATTATGGATTAAATAAGTATTTCTACTCCCATTTTACAGATGGGCTAAAGGAGGTGGAGACAATGGGCCTCATCCAGAGTAGGAAGCTTCCCATTCACCCAGGTAGGTGCTGGGCTGCAAGGTCCAGCTTTCCAGAAAATACATAGCCACCTAATTCACACCAAAACCTCTGGAGTTAAATATCTAAAATATTTTGTGTATTAGCCAAGAAAGCCTCATGCTCCACCAAAGCACAAGATGTCAGAGAAAGGTTTTATTCACAAATCCTATTCTTCAATGATCTATCAACAAAGTACTTCTTTAATATTCTAGCAATTTGGGCACAGGGAAGTGAGAACATTATTTTAAGACCCTAGTTAAAGTCATGAATGAATCAATGAGCAACATCCAGATTCCAATTGGAAATGCTCCCTAGTCCAGGGTAGAGGGAAGGCCAAGGACATGTGTTTGATCAGACACCTTTAGGAAAGTACAGAGGCATAAATGTCCCATGGCACTGTACAATTGGCTATTTTCCAGGAAATTTTTTGACAGCGAGAATTTCTGCTTGGAGAAAAATGGCGATTTATAACATTGAGCTGAAAGTGTTAGACTTCCTACCCAGGTATTTTAATTCTTGCTCAGCAGCCAGAATCCTGAATAAGCAGCAATGAAGTCAGAAATGAAATAAACCTTTGTGAAATCCAGCCTTGGCTGTTTGAATTTCAAATACCTTCAGAGTTCAGGTAATGTGTGGATTGAGAATTTTAGCTTGAGTCCATCTTTAGTTAAAACTCCCTTCTCATCAATCTCATTCATTCATCAGCATGCAGGTTAGCCTTTAAACATATGGCAGTCAATGAATGCCACTCACAAACCTTAGAAAATAAGTATGCAAGCAACATCAGTTTAAAAATATGCAGCTAACTGCTGGAAGCTATTAAAACCCAAATAAACAAAAGAGATTATACTTCAAAGAAATGTCAACAGTTTTTCCTCTCCTAGAACAGAGCAGTTTTCTTTGCTTCTATCCCCAGCCACATCTGGAAAGTGCTTACTGCTTTACATATCTCCAACGATAAAATTAGTTTATTGATTTTTCAGAATTTCCTGATAGATTTATGAAATTTCCAAAACAAAGGTAAACTCACTTCCCAGTTAAAAAAACCTCATGGTGACTTACAAAGAATTCAAAAAATTATAAAAACATAGAGTTATGCAAGGGAACAAAACCAGCCACTTGCTAAATAATGTTGTACCTCTGTGACTACTGTTGGAGAACAAGAAATTGCAATTTTAATTATTTACTTTTACATAAATGAAAAAAAATCTTAAGGCTAAAGTTGAACTGAACCTTCATTTCCAAATAAATAGAAAAAATTTGAAATTAAATCTGCATATTTCATGGAAAGAGTTAAAAAGGAATAATGAGTCATGAATACAGATTTAAAGAGTGATACAAAATTTAGATTTTTAAAAATGCCTGCAACTCTGTGTAACTGAAAATTTTGAGTAATTTCCACAACAGCAATTCGTGTCATTTTAGGCAGTCCAAATGTTGGATTTTTAATTTGCTTAAAGTTCCACATTTGTAGCAGCCAAAACCTTCAAAGACTGTTAATTTGATTTTGGTTTACAATTAACTAAGCAGTAGCAACTTAGCCTATACAGAAGACTGCCAAGAAAAATGATATCTTTGGTAAATTACCAAGGATCAAAATGTGGACAACAGATTTCTCCCCTCTCACCCCTCCACCTCCCTGATTATTTTTAATTAACAATAGTTTTGATTAAGTAAAAGTATTTAATAGAAAATATAATGTCAAGGTGCAAATTTTGCCAAACAGTCCAAAAATTCAGAACTAGTGGTCTATATTTAAAGGAGACAAAAAAAAAACCTAAAAAAAAGCCCCAAACAATTTGAGTGTTAAACGTACAGTAAGTACTCTGTAGTCAAGTAAAATGAAAATAAACTCTAAGAAGACTGCTACAGAATGGGAAAAAGCAGGTCTAGTTTGTTTATTTATAAATTGGTAACAACTAGATTCTTTCGCACTAACTAAACCAGACAGTAATTATAAACACAGATTGGTTAAATTCCCTGCACCCTATCAAAGGAAATGAGTTCCTCTCTTTTCCAAACATTGTCATTTGTTTATTGAGCCTCTTTTGGGCTTGATTTCATTAAAAACTATGTAAAGTCCACATCTGCAACCCCCAAAACAATGTTAACCTTGTTAAGCTGATCCAGAGTCCTCATTACAAAAAAATTTGCAGGCAACAGAAGCAAGCATTTTAAAAGGGAACTTTGGGTATAGAGAGCAAAGAATTTGTATTATTTTTGTTCCATTACAGAAAACTTATATTGCTATGCAATAGGACAGGAAGCAAACAGTAACCGCCTCAGTAGTTCTGGATAATTAGTTACCTAAATTCTCTGAGGTGGACAAAATGTACTTAGATGGCAGAGCATTAATGCTTGTGTGCTGAAACAACAGAGTCATCTTGGTGGAAATGAAAATCACAAATACAGGAGGTAAAAGTCATGTTTATAATCATTAGTCTTTATCAGTAAAGTACAACTGAGTTCCCTATTAGAGTAACATTTATATTAAAAAGGGGATGATACTGCTTATATTAGCTAGCCTCAGATATCAGATTTCAACAAACTTTAGCACTGTAGACGCTATTAAAATATCATTATTAGAGTTGCCACGCTTGAATGATTTAAACTAAAGTGAATTTCACATATTTGTCAGAAGACAGGAATAATAAATACTAGAGCTCAAGCTGTAAGAACTGACCTGGACTTTGCAGACAAAAATTTATGAAATTTTGTCCCGAGCATTGCTTGGGAGTGGGATTAGTGAAAGTCCTGTGCCTGCTGTTGGAAGAGCTGAAATGGGACTGTTTTTTTTCTGAATGAAATGTTCAGGAGCCTCTAAGAACTGATACCATACATTCCCTGCCATGTGCATGAAGAGGTGCTCTTATACCTGGTGCATGGTCCCCATGGCCAAAGCAGGAGAGCACTGTGGGAATTACCCCTTTTGGGGCAGATCCCTCTGTCCTCATGGGTTGGGTGCCATGACTGTGGTGTCCTAAGGTGTGCCCATGATTAAGGCTCATTCCCATGACTTAAGAGAAAAATGCACCCCAGGACAACAGGATCAAAGACGGAGTAATGGGCATCACCTAATGCTCCTGGACCAATTATCCTGACAAACTGCAGATGTCTTCAGAGAACACATTGTATTTATTTACTGATTCACAGCAGCGCTGAGCAATTTGCTATCACAGCCACCTCCTCTGGTCAAGTAATGCTGGGTATCTCCCACCTATGGTGAAGCCAAATCAAGGAAAAACAAATGGGTTCCCAAAAGGCAAATTCTCTTTCCATCACTGTTACTGCCCTCCTAATGTTCCTGGGATTGGCTACTTGATCATGTATCCATACAAAATTTTCATATGCAATCTACCTAAAAATCTGATTTGTGACAGGTTTGCTCTTACAAGAATTTTCAAATATGACAAGTGCTTTGATAAAAAGAAGATAGTACTTGTTACTTTTTGCACTCTGCCACCATTTAATGATATTGAATAAAAATGGTTTTTATTTCTCAATATTATAATCAGAATAAAAATTAAAATATATTTGAAGATTATATCTAAAATAAAATAAAGTAGGACCATGAAGAGGGGAACTTATAAACATTAAATTGGATTTCTCTTGGTAGATTATTCCCTCTGAGCCCTTATGTATAACTTTAAGTTTGACCCCATACTGAGATTTCCAGCTCTGTTTGTCACAGGGAATTTGGGGCAATTAATGTCTTGAAAGACTGTGCTTTTAGAATAATCAGGTCAGGAACTTTGTCTTTCTAAATACTCTGCTATTTCTCAGGAATATCTGTGGATTCTTGAAATAATAAATTACAGTAACACTGGGCCAGATCCTCAGCTGGTGCAAAGTTGGCTTTTCTTCATTAACTTCAAAGGGACTATGCTGATTTACACCAGCTGAGGGAAGATGTGGCCCACAGTGTCCAGGTGGATTTAAATCATACACATGAGAAATACCTCAGTACATCCAGGTCTGTAGTGAGGTTGAACATAAAAGGCCCGAGTAGCGGGAAATCCATCCCTTTTTATTTTTAAATGCTCAAATGTTTACCAGCTGACCTTCCCCTTTACTGCAGATATGGGAATCGAGGTGCATACAATAAAGTTCAAACCAATCAACTGCTTTCAGCTGTTCTTGTGCAATGAATTTTTAAACATTTGATCATTAAGACCAATCTATATGCTGGTCAGTTTTCTGAACAGGATGGGAACAGTTTGGGAGCAGATGCCAGGGCACTGACTCATGAAGAGAGACTGTTAAAATAACACAGAGAGCACATTTGTCTTGGGCCACCCATCAGGTGAGCACTACCAAGACTATCTCTTTGTTGGGTGGATGTACAGACCAAGACAGTTAATCTCTAGCACAGCACCTTTATTAATTGAATGGCAGCACACTGGCAGGGGAGGACTCACCAGCCTTGAAGCAGTTATCACAAAGCAGCTTCTCTGCAGGTTTTGGTCCTTCTCCAATTGGTAAATTCTCTAGAAATAGCACTCCACAGAAACACAGACACACACACACACACACACACACAATCACTGGGTTGGAAGAGACCTTCAAGATCATTGAGTCCAACCTATGCCCTAACATCTCAAGTAAACCATGGTACCGAGTGCCATATCCAGTCTTTTTTTAAACACATCCCAGATGGTGACTCCACCACCTCCCCAGGCAGACCATTCCAGTACTTTATCATTCTTTCCATAAAAACATTTTCCTAATATCCAACCTATATTGTCCTTGGTGCAACTTAAGGCTATGTCCTCTTGTTCTGCCAGTTGCTGCTTGGAGAAAGAGACCAACCCCCATTTGACTACAGCCACCTTTCAGGAAGTTGTAGAGAGTGATAAGGTCACCTCTGAACAACCTAAACAACCCCAGCTCCCTCAGTCATTCTTCATAGGGCTGATGTTCCAAGCCCCTCACCAGCCTCGTTGCCCTCCTCTGGATGCGCTCAAGTGTCCATGCTGCTATTTACTTGTTTATTCCCCAGATCTGCCTTGCAAATCCTCATAAATATGTGGGGAAATTTCAGCTGTGACTGTTAGTGATATATTCCCTTCCAACACCTTCCACTCTTAATTCACAGAATTTGTGGAGGGCAGCAGCCTTGAGCTACTGATCCCTATCTCTAAATCACTTTAGTTTTATCAGTGGGTTGCCAGCTGTATCCAAAGGCAACAGGACTTAGGCAAACCACAGAAAGATAGAATGCTGATAGAGCAGGGAAAACCTTTCCTGAGACCAGGTTGCTCAAAGGCCCATCAAACCTGACCTCAAGGTTCACACAGTCATGGGCAACCCAAGGAGGGAGAAGAGCAGGTCACAAGTCCATTTAGATCTAATTAAGCTTGGATGGTCTTTAGACACTCAAGTTAAGAGTGGTGTTGAGTGAGGGTACAACTTAAGTCTTTTGTTTCCTTGAGATGCATATGCATTATATTTGGTCTTTATTTAAAGACCTGTAGCTTTGAAGCTAAGGAAGAAAGCAGGCCAGTTCTGGCAGGAATAACCAGGGATATTCCATTTTTATTTCTTATATCTGTTGAGGGAATGATAACTGAAGCTTGCCTGATTTTATCAGCTATCTTAGAAGAGACTTTCAAAGCCAGAGCTGCTGTACTCAAAACCATTTTCTAACCATTGTACAGGAATGCTTTGCAATTTGCCTAATCTATATATTCATTGATAGAATTCAGTTTTCTTCCAGTTCAGTGCTCCTGACTGCCATGTACATGGTTGCTTTTGTACAGACGTCTTTACCTGCACAGTGTTGCATGTAAACAAAAACACCTGAACACCATCCAGCTAAGCTGCCACCTTGATGCCTCTGGAAGCACCAACCAAACCATTAGAAGGATCCAACTAAGGTATTTGATTTGAGAATGATATTTAGAAGTCACAAATGTTTCCTTTCAGCATTATCCCAGTTCTACAGCTGCTTCAGTCCAGGCATGTAGGCAATTAATTACCCCAAAAATCACCTAGGTGTGCTCAGTGCTAAATCTGAGCCCTTGGAAAATGTCAGCACTGAACTTGAACTACTTGGAGAATTTTAACAAAAATTTTTGGAGAGTATTTTCAGGAGCTGAAATCTGCCAAGGTTTTTGTAGCATATCCAGACACCATGACATGCTGGTAGCCAAACTAGAGAATATTTGTTTAACTCAAACGATAACATTTGGGTCAAGGTCAAAGAACCAGTTGAACAAAATGACTTATTACTGCAGGCTGACCCCAAACCATACTTGCAACTGCACGGAACGACGAGGAATAGGAAACAGAAAGCTGAAGGAGCAGTCTCATTCTCATACTTGCCAAACACATCACCTTGGCAAGTCACCCAACTTGTCTGTGCCTCAGTTACACTGTCTGAAACACTGAGATAATAACAACAGTCACCTTTGAAAAAAGTGAGAGATCCTCAAACAAAAGCAGCGATAAGTGTGAAATATTCATTATAATATTAGAGAACAGATGGCCAAAGCAGAGATCCAGTTAAAAGTTGCACAGAGTTATAAGAAAGCTCTTGGTGTGACGTATGCGCTTTACGATGTGCATTCCCTCAGACAATACATGATGAGTCGGCTGCAGCAGTTTATGTTCTGGATTAGAGCATACGCATAAATAAAGCTACGTTTTTATGTGATCCCAACAAATAAATGGGAAGCACGGACAGGAATGTCTAGCTGATGGAAAAATGAGACACCACAAACAAACCACAGCTTGATGATAAAAAAAAGAAGTCTAAGATTTATATGGCACAGCTGGCTATGTGTAGTGCTTTTGTAAGCCTACAGCATCTGGTCACTTGTTTTTAATGTCTGAATAGATAGAGGCCTGGACCTTGCACAACTGTGGAAAAAGAGGCAATGCCTCATGGTAAGCCACACAGCCAAGCATTGCACAACCCCTGATGCATGAGGAGGTCCACCTGACTCACACACCAGGTGAGAAGGGGCAGGAGATCTCCTGCACCACAGAGAATGACTGTCAGCTGCATGTCTGTGCTGCAGTCAGGGTATCACAGACATCCACACACCTACATCTTTCTGAACAAGCTCTGCTGCAACTGGAGCATATCTTCTGAAAGGACATCCAAGCTCAAATATAAGTGGCATCAATTTTACCATCTCATTTCTGTGAGTTCCACTGAATAGACCACTGTAGGACCTGGCCCACTGTCCTTCAGCAGCTCTAAGAAACCGCCTCAAAACACCCCACATGTCCCTTTATGGACATAGATGGTGGTTTTTCATCAGCAAAAATGGGGAAATGATAAATGCTGTTGCAGAGAGAGGAGGAAATGGACCCTCCTCATGTTTTCCTCGCAGAGTATTCAAGCCTTTTATTTTAATCAGATTGTATTTTTACCTTCATTACCTCAATTTTCAAGAAACATTGTGCAACAGGCTGTGGGAGAAACAGAGTGCCAGCTGTGGTGTGAGTCACTCCACAGAAGGAGAGAGGAGAGCTTTTTGGGCTGCAGGGCAGCACCACAGCAGAAGTAGGGTTGGCCAAAGGGTGGTGAGAAGGGAGAGAGGAAGGTACATTTTATGTTCATATATGAAAAAAATCTATGGAAAGTCAAGAGGTTGAATGACAAGAATAATAAAGAAAGTGCAGCAGGAACACAGTGAAGACAAATCTGTGCAATTTGTAGCAGTCAATGGAAGAAGTGTCTAAGACTTAACATATTTCCACAGATTTTAAACCTGCCATGCTCTTACTGGAAAGGTAAGTTGTGGTAGACCCAACCTCCTATTTTTTAAAAGTCTCACAAAAACGCAAAGGTTTGTGCTCCCTCTGTTGGCTTTAGAAAAGAGATTTGGGTTGGTTTTGTTTTCCTCACAAATATCATCCTTCATTTTGTTCTGACATCAGTGAAAGGACAAAAACGCATTTATGTGACGAGATGCTATTTACACTGAAGTTTCTCTTGTTTAAACAAGAAAATGGACGTGCTAATTTCAGCTCCATCCCAAATGCAAAGAAAATGAATAAACATTTCATAAAGCAACTGCCAAACTGGAGGAAGATTAAAGTATTTCAGTACTGCAGAAGGAAATACTGCAACCAAAAGAGAGATAACACTGCACACACAAAGTTATGTCTCATAAGTCAGTTGGTATCTGCAACATTGTTCAAGAGTTTACTGAAGCCTCCATGCTCAAAAATGTGCATAGCTCATAGTATTTTTCACTTCACCTACTTTTCTTTTAGCACTGAAAAAAAAAAAATTAAAAACTGGTTAAGATGGAAAAGCTCTATTGCAAAACAGAACTAGATGAGTGTGAGTCTGAGATGATATAGAAGACGAATAAGTAAAAAAGTGTGACAGAAGGATGGATCAAATTACTGCAATTTTTTTCCCTCTGGTGTTAATTATTTACAATGTATGTTTCTTATCTACAATCTGTTTTTCACTGCATCTTGATTCAGCACAAGGGAGCCCTGATCTTGGTGGGTTTTTATCTGCTACTGCAACACAAGTACTAAAATATTATATTAGAGACACTTGTTCAATTATTAATTTTTAGAAACAGAATGTAAAGTCGTTATCTGCAGAATATGAAATGGTTTTGGTTTAAGTAACACTAATGACTTAGGTGCTTGTTGGAATGAGATGGCAACACTTTGGCCTTAGGGGAGGCTGAATCCAAGGTCTCTGTGCCTAAGTCATGACCTTACCTAAAACTCCCAGTTTAAAAGAGTGAAAGTGGATAGGTGAGGCACTGCTACAAGTCAGATGCATCATTTGATTTGGTAGTCTTGAAAGCAAAATGTGGTTTTCCAGCTTGCATCCACAACCACAGACTAAGGTATGGCATTAAGGCTAAAAAATACCAGGCTATGTAACTACTATATAACGCTGAAAGGGTGGCCAGCGGACCCTCAGCTCAGAGTATTTGACAGCAGCACCAGTTCAGCATCCCTTGTTTGAACTGCTGGCTCCCCATGCATCCCCTCCCTGCCTGGCTGAACTTGTTTGCTGCTGGCTCCCAGCCCAAGACTTGTGACACTGCAATTAAGCCGGGGTGGCATGTGGAATCTGTAGGTATTTTAGCCATTTTGCCAAAGATAGAAAAATCCTGACTGAACTGGAGCAGGAAAACAATTTGCTGAAACATCACCTGGAGCAGGAAGTTATTAGATGCTTGAGTGACTTCTAGAACAGAAAACTATGTATGAATATGTACACGAGGCAAAACAGATGTTGTCTTGACCTCTGCACACTGGAATCTTATAGCTGTTCTGTTTACTCTCTGCTGTCCATAATGCATCTTTAAGCCAGGTGCTGCCACTTATCAGGTATCTACATCTCTTGTTTAAACAAATGTTAACTGAACTTGACAGCAAAGGGGACCCCTGCAGCAAAATCGGCAGAAGACAGCTTTAAGGCTACCTTCAGTTCTCACTCCTGAAATAACTGAAGTTTTTTGTGTGACTAGGTAAGGAGTGAGGGTAGAAAGTTAAACTTTTGACCCCATCTCCATGGGGTTTCATGCACTGTCTGCCTAATTCTGCTCTGGCAGGGTGTAATGCTCAGCTTTTCAGGCAGGAGGAGAGCTGGTCTTCAAGAGCTGGCAGGAACCATGGCATGGGCTCTCTCCCGTGCCCATCACCCTCTCCTGGGTCCTTTGAACCAGCACGTGTCTTCTAGGGCTATCACTGTAACTCCCGATTGCATCATAACTACTGCTGGCATCATAAAGTGTTCCTTGGAGCATGACTGATGCCACCTGCTTCCCCCTGGGTCACATCCTTAGATCCATTGGAAAGAGATGCAAGTAGGCACTGTTGGCCATGCTGTGAGTCTGAGAGCTGAACTCTGAGTCCCTCCTTTCCCACTCTTGCAGCAGGGCTGCTCTTTTGGGGTTTTATTTGGGTTTTTTATCAGTGACAACTCATATAAAAGCTTTAGGGCAAGACAAGGACACAGTGTTCTGGAGCCTAGTCTTGCATGATGTCCATCACCCCGGCAGCAGAGCATCTCCACCATGGGCTGCAGGTTTCTGTGCTCCCATGGGAAATCACACAGCCACCGACAGCAAGTGTGAAATTAAACTCTGTCACCTCTTTGTTCAGGGCGGCCCTATAACTGTTCAGCCATGAAGCAAAGACAACAGGCACTTGAAGAAGGTTTTGCAGGAAGCTTCTGAGCCCCCTTCCCTCTCTCCTCCTAGTTCCTGGAGCACACAGATGAGATAAAGGGTCTTCAGACCCCACAAGGGCCTGCAAGGAATTTTGATGCTGAAGCTGACGAAACACCAGCACTGAAAGAAGATCAGTTCGAGGGTTTGCCACTAGCAGAGAGCCAGGCAGTGTGATCAAGACTTCATCCATACTACATCATGATGGATGTGATCAAAAGTGCCCTTGTTTCCAAGCTGCATTTCAGACTTTTTGGTTCACTGGTGGAGAACAGTTTAGAGGATTTTGGCACAGCTATTTCACCATAGAAATGCTGCTGAGGAGAGTAGATCTTCTATAAATAAATACTTCTCCTATCAAAATTAACTTTGGATTGAAATTTGCCTTCTGATTGATTGGATTCAGTTTTTTCTGAAGTGTCTGTCATTAACTCCTCAAAACTGCTTCAGGAACTCAGAGACAATCCAGCAGGGATTACATGATCAACCTATCAATATTTTAATTAAAACTGGATGAAGGCCATAGCAAATAGGTACTGGTACCACTGACAAATTTGAGAGAACGTGCTGAAACTCTGTCAGGATCCTGCTATTTAGTTGTTCATGAAGAGTTTAGGAAATCCTAAAAGCTGGAGGGTGAATAGTTGGATTCAGCATTTGAGATAAATCCCTGAAGTTGATTTCAGAGAACCAAAACAAATGTTTGTGTAGAACCAAGGGAACCACTTTGCTAAACTTAACAAAATGGGGAATGATGTTGGTTTTGTTCTTCTAATAAAAGAATAGATCAATCTAGAAAAAAGCATGTAACTACCCCAAAAAAAAGTCTTTTGAATATCAAAAATGGATGTGGGATGAAATTTATGTGCTTTTCTCCAGACTGGGAACACTGCTTGTTCACATCTAGAGCTCAATGCCCATGGTCTGTCTTTTGCAGCTTCAGTGAGCTGTAGCTGCAAGCGATTCCAAGTGCAAAGATAAAAGTCTTTTAAAAAATCCAACATTTTGCTCCTGCAGAAGCTCAGAGTGAGGACATGCTTAAATAATCACCTGGACAAAAACATTCACTTGAAAAATAGCTTTCTGTCCTAACATCTTTCCCTCACATCCAGTCTGTTACCTCCTGTCACTTCATTAGAAGCCAGAAAGAGAAGAAAGGTCAGATCAAATGCCTCCACTACCACACAGAAGATAGTTTCTAGAACTCCTTCATTCCCAAGGTTCCTTCCTTAATGCCTTGCAGAAAGATGGTCTGGTACAATGACACTTTGGAACTTCTTTCATGTAACACAGGTGCATACAAAGCAAAATCACATTCAGAGTATGATACCTGATCTCAGACGGTGGAGGTGGACTCAGCACATTGTCCAGAATGTACCATTCTACTGCTGAAGCTGCTGAATGTTCTGAATATGCCATATTTGTATATATACAGATATGTGTATATACACATATTCCCTCCTGCCTCAATAAGCTCCTCTTTGCTTCTGTGCCACTAATATGTGTTGGGCATTTCTACTGATGCATGCTTGCAGATATGTTATACACTGAAGCAAATATTCCTGTGCTGGCAGGACTACCCAAGCCTATTCTTGAAGCATAAGACAGAGTTTACTGGGGGGAAAATATTCTATTTTAATGGTATTTTGAGGACTGTAATTTTGCTAAAACATTCAACTTTTCTCCCAATATGTTTGTTATGTAATAGACTGTAATTTTGTCTGGTATCAGATCTTGAAAGTAAACCCAGCCTCTGAGACTACAAATTTTATTTTTACAAAGGCTATGAAGCTCATCACAAAAAATTCTTAGGCTGTACAGAATTAGCAGTGATGTCTGAAGGATGGCATATCTAATTTCTGCTTTGAAACCATGGTTTCAAAGAGGAAGAAATTTGCCAAACTCTGAATAAGACCAATCACCAAAACAATTAGAAACATTTTTTCCATTGAAACCCACAAACTGACATTAGAGAGGGCAGGGAAATGCTATGTAAAATGTACAGGGCTACCTAACTATCATGGATTTGAAATTCCCTGATGAAACAGTCTCATTGAGTTGCCTCTGTCACTCTGTCCATTGAACTCTGGTTGGGAAGGAAGGAGGCCAAGTGAGAGTTTACTGTCCCTCTGGACACCAGCTCAAACTATGGGCAAAGGCTTGTGTGGTCATCAAAGAGAACAAGGAAGCCTGTAGTGGACAATATAGTGAGTAATGCCTGAAACAGAGGCCATCTCTAAACCAGGAAGGACAAAATGTTAGGCAGATGAGGTTGTTTTTGAAGATGCACAGACTTCCGCCATGACAGTCTCATTCCTCATGTGACAAACTCCACAGTCAGCAGAAATACAGACTGCCAGAAAAAAAGCATCACTAACACTCAGGAGGTTTTTAGAACAGGACAGCTTGTTCCCACTGCAAAAGTGGGTACACTAAATGAGCTCAATAATTTCGATCTCTAAACATGTCGTTACCTGCCCTGCTGCTGATAGTGCTGTTATCTTGTTACTTCTGCATGCGTGCTTTCTTTCAGGATTTTAGTGTTATACCTCTGAAAGGATATCTGGTTTGCTTGAGCATCACGAGACTAAAAAAATAAACTGAAACAAAACCGACACCTATAATGAGATGAGAAGAGCCATGCATTTCAATGAATGGAGGCCATACACTCCATGTAGACCTGAGTTTAGTTACAAAACAGTGAAGAGCAGCACTAGATCTACTGAAAGTGTATAATTTACCAACCATTGAGGCTTTGTTAATATTCCCCTTTTACAGATTTTTTTTGCACTGTCTGATTAGCTAATTAAAGTTGTAGGCTGTTTCCTTTCAATCAGATCTGTGAGCGTGTACCAGGTGCCAAACATCATGATGTGCAGAAAGGCAGGCGAGCTCAGAGAGGTGGAGGGGTGCAGGAGAGGCTCTGCTCTCCCAGATTCCCACACTCTCAGTGGGCTAACATATCTGGTTTGGACATTAATCCTGCCCTGGCATGAGGTTCACTGCATCATAGAAAAGGGGTACAGCACTGGGTGTGACAGTCAGAAAAACAAGTATACCACTGAAAAATTTGCACCAGCTTCACACAAGCCTGTTTGTGTTAGATGAGAGGGACAGCCCCTGGATTAGTATCTTTTGGAGCAAACTCATCTCCAAAGAGCTCTTGTTGGATGTGCTGGCACATGAGCAGAGAACTCAGCCTGATCCAGTTGGGCACAGCTTCTTCTACCCTGAAAATCCTTCCTGACATCTTCACGTGGAGCTGTTCACAGCATTCACCACTGAAAAGCTCGTTTTCATTGTTAGCAAGAAACTGTCAGTGAAGAACTGATTGACAACCTCTCATAGAGCAAAACCAACCCCCAAACAGGTACAGTTTCCTGTGGCTTTGCAGCACTGCCTTCTGCTTAAGAGAAGAAAATATTTGGACCTCTTTGGGATCAAATGGATCACTGTTTTCTTTGTTGTGCTGCTTAGCAAATAACCTGGTATGTCCTGCAAAAGGTGAGACAAATCTTTGGTCTGAAAACTGATTAGAAGGTACAAGATCAAGATGTAAATGTACTTGATACATTTACAAGTACTTTGTTTAAATTTAAGTGGAAGATGGGCTTTCAAATTCCATGTTCTGGGATAGGAATTTTTGTGTTTCAGTTCTAAAGGTTTATAGGTAAAGACATAATAGCACCTCCATGATGCACTTGGCTGACTTAAAGACTGCAAATGGGGCACAGTTTGTAACAGGATTGGCTGAGGTAAAAGTTTCCCACTCCTCTTCCAAAATTCCTGGAAATTACTGTTTAAATAGAATTCCACTGAGTTACCAATTAGAAAAAAAAAAAAAAAATAGAAAAAATAAAAGGATTGAAAACAGCAGTGTGGTATTAAACAGAGAAATTTTTGATCTACTAGTAAGGTGACTGAAGTACAAGACAACAGAGAGGAATGATCAAGGCAAAGCAATCTAGGACTTCTAAATTTAAGAATGAGCTGCAAAATCCTGTGCAGAGGTAAAGAAAAACCTTTAAATATTTAACTACAGTTGTTTTAAATGCAGATTGGGCTACATTTCCTTGGCATTGTGGATTTTTTTCCATTTCAAGGCTAGCAAACCTCCTGGAATCTTACCAACAGCCATGAAAGATTTAAAAATTTGAGTAAATGAAGTAAGAATGTGCATAGCTGATAAATAGGAAGAAAACATTTAGACTGTCTTACCATTCATCCTAGTGTTCACAAATTTCTTTATCTAAAATTATGGCAACTGGAAAAGATCTAAGTTAACATTGAAATATTTAACCAAGAGTTCAAACACACATATTTTACACAGTGGTAGTTATATTTCTTTTGCCCAATGGTGCTCACAATGATAGTTTGCTTACAACCAGAGGGATCCAAAAGAAATAATGCCAACACGCTCAGCATATTTCTAAAATATTTTTTCCCCTAAAATGTGCGTCATTCCAAAAACATGTCTGAGTGGTTATATTCTGGGTGAGGAAAAAAATCTAGAAAAAGTGTCAAATACATCTTTATACTACAATATTTCACAGTCTGCTATTATATAAGATGCTTATTTACACAAACAGAAGCTTAATATGTGCAGAAATCAAGGGGAAAAACCTTATATTTAGTATTCGCTAGAGCAAAGCTACAGGTAAACTGGGTAGGTAGTTTAGGTAAAACTGGGTCATCATGCTGGCTAAATCCTGAGCTGGCATCACACCAGTGTAAAACTTCTCCTTCCTTTACAAAGGCTTCCACATTCATTGGACAGACATGCAATTTTGTGCATTTGTTCTGTTCATCACGTCTGATTTTGAGCTCAGGGGACACAACCACCCCTGCAGGTCCTTGCTTTGACTGCATCCATCAAACCAGAAAACTTTTTGTTGTTCTCAGGTGGAGCAGGATCTGTGCATCCCACAGGGGTCAATTCACCCTCCCTGCTTCTCCTGAAGTTTGGCAAGATCGTGATGGGGCTGTGTGTGTGACAGGCCCCTGTAAATCCCTGAGCTTCAGGGAGTGACTCCTGGGAGATCCACATCTATCTGTCAGTGTGCTCAAGGGCACAACTTTACCCTCTGCCCTGGGAAGGGCTCTGGTGCTGTTGATAGATCCCTGGTTTGTGGTTTGCCTGGCGTGCTGAGCAATTCTTGCTACCAGACGTTTCTGTGGCTGGATGATAATTTAGCTCAATAGGTAACGTATGAGTGCAGGAATTCTGGCAAGAGAATTAGGAGTTAAAATCAGAGACAGCACAGGGGAAAGGTTACAAGGGCTAGTCCAAAGTGATGCTAAAGGCTTTACATGGCTATGAATAAAAAGGGTACTTGTAAATAGTGGTTTTGGTAGTCTTTTTGTAGGCTTATAAGTGACATTTCCTCTACTTCACCTTACTGCAATAATAACACAGATTTACAATGCCACATTTTTCTAGAAATCTTGCAGGACACTGAGAGCTGACTATAACCTATTTATCCTTTCTGCATGTAGAAGAGTGTGTTCTTGGACCTTTAAAAGTTTTCCATTTGGGGGAGTAGAAACGTCTCCTCTAAGACCCAATTAATCATTGCACACTGTGAGGCACCTCTAATGTACAGATTTAACGAGACAAGCCTTCCTGGTTTAGTTTTTTCCACCTTTGAATAAGTACTCCTTGACACATAAAAATCAAATGTAAACAGCGCTAGGACCAAAACCCATGTTCTTGGAACCGCACCTAATTTAGAACTGTAAGAACTTGGGAATGTTTATATTTCATCCCCAAAGTCTTCATCTGTTTATATCTAAGCTGCAATCTGAACTTAGACACAACTACAAGGCTCAGTGAAATAGGAGAGTGTTCCCTTGAGCCACAGTCCTGGAAATCCACCATCTTTTTTCTTCATTAATATCTAATCCCCATTTAGTAAGAATTTAGCTACTTTTATCCTGATGTGAAACTTCAGGGCTGCCTATTTCACTTTGCTGCCTGCTGCTTCTAAATACAGCAGTGCTGGTGGCGGAGGTGGTGATTGTGAGTCATAAACACTCTGTCATTGTAACATGTCAGATTTGTCCAAAAGAAACATATTTTTATATCTTAGATTATTTTATTATTGGTTTAAGAAGGTTCGTTTAGCTCCTAGCAAAGCCACGAGGAAGAATTATGCACTTAAGCAGTTCTATCTCAGATGTGTAATGCCTTGCAGTCATTTAACATGCTGAGACAAACAAGAGAATCCCCAGAGTGCTCATCTACTATGGGACTTATTTCATACTGCATCAATAATGTAAATTGAGATGTGAAGATAGCTCCTTGTTTTTCTAAGGTATGATTACACTAGTGCAGACAACATCCACTCAGCTTCACTGGAAACACTGTAGTCAGCTCCCTGATAAAAACCTGGCCCATTCTTTATCTGAACAGAAGAAAAAATTATACTATCAACAGGAAATTCTTGGGAGCAGCCTGGCTTTGTGAGATGAGTTTTTTGCTGCAATGTTTTTCAAGCCCCAGGTGAAGTGTTGGAAAACCCACTGCAGGGGTTAATATTTCTCTCTAATATGACTTCAGATATTACTTTTTGTTCTTCTCAATGAACTACCCTTACTCACATTTAATCACTGTGGTGAACACCAATTCATATAAATAAACCTCACACAAATTAATTCAGCTGGATTTTCTGAGTCTATAAGGGCTCACCCATAAGAAACTTGTATAATCTTACCTTGATACTTTTGGACAATTGTAGGCTACTTGGTAGAAAATGGAAGTCACCAAGAAATTCTTTTTTTCTCAGTTTGACCTCTTATCTGCCCTAGTGAGACGTGCAGCATTATGCCTAGTTAACATCCTGGTGCAGTGCCCGTATCTGCTATTGTACAATACATCGAACAAACATAAAAGACATCAATCAAAATCCTCAAAATGTCTTTTTCTGCCAAGATGCATAAACGTTTCCTATCTCCCATCAAATTATTTTAATTACAGCTGCTGAGCTTCATAATTATTTTTAGCCAGGCTGGCTTTTCTGTTGTTATTGAACATATGATATGCAATATATTACATTTATACATCCTACTGGATTTTGTTATAACAGAGCGACTCCTGTAGCTGAGATGGAGATTGTTTTTGTGTTACTATAAAATCATTTGACCTTTTGCTGGAAATTTTCCAGCATCTTTGGTATCTTGCTAAAGGTTTGAAGAGAGCAAGATGGAGACAACCTTTTGTATGTTCTCTCTGGTTGTTTCCTTCTATGGCTTTTCTTCTTCTCCCCAAATTGTTTCATACTGATGATTTTTTACAAAATTCTATAGCTCCAGAAGCAAAAAACAAAACAAAACAAAACAAAACTGGAACATAATATGGACAGATTCTTACTGACAAGAGGTGCCAAATCAGGTGGTTTTTTTTCATGGTTAGCTATAATCCAAGATCATATAACCAGGACCTTTATCTTTGTTTTCAACTACACATCCTTAACTTTGCTTCATTTTAGGGTCTCTCCCTGCAGACAATAAAACATAAAGTAATTCCTGAAAGAAATAAAAAGAAGTAAGCTTGGCTTCAGCTGAGTAAAACCAATTGGGTCTCAAATTTACACCAGCAAGAGCCTGTATGTTTGAGTGCTACTGAAACAGACGCCATTTATAACATGACAATAGTGATCCTTTTCTGAAAGACATTGCTAAATGTGCAAGTCACTTAGCCAGGAAGAATTTGTGTTGCATTTCTGAAAGCAAAATTACAATAGCTGACAAAACATGAAAGTTTCATCATGGTGGATTAGAATGCGCACAAGGAATTCAAGGGAATTTATCATTACTCAACATTTCAGCTGACACTCTTTAATGCATCTTTGGGGAGCAGATTTGTCTCTGCACTCTGTAGAAAACCCATGTGCATAAAGAGGTAGGATTACAGAAACATAGTAAATAATGTAACAAACAGCTAGTTAGGCTCTACAGCCAGAAGAGCAAATACGTGTTGTTCTTACATTGCTGATCCCCAAAGAAAATATCTTTCTTTAGAGCTAAAACACCTGTTTCTTTGCCCAGGAACTTCCATGACAGGAAGGGATTGGCAGTTGATTTTAAGATTCCTAGTCCCTCCCTGCTTGTCCTAGACCATGCTGGAGCAGGTTTCTTTATATTTCAACACATAGCAGAGTGCTTGCAGATAGAAATCATGATGCCACCTCTCACTGTCAACTAATAAATGCTCTCAGCCATTATGATTTCCAAAAACAAAAAAAAAAAAAAAAAAAAAAAAAAGACACAACAGAGAGAGAAAAAAATAAACAAAAAACCAAAAAAAAGTTCTTTTGGCTGAAAGGAAACACAATGCCTACTGGTCTTGGAAAAGGTCAGGAAAAAATTTAGCAACCCTAATGCATTATTAAGAAAGACACCAGAGAGGAAAGGAGGACATTCAGCTCTCAGTCAAGTAAACACTAGAAAAAGGTACAGCATGAAAACCCTGGGGCTAGGTACAGAATCACAGGATACAAACAAACTTAGGAAAACAAATGAAATGAACTGTCCTAGGCTCATCCTGGAGCACATGGCACGGTATCTAGCAGCTTTCAGACTATCCTTCATACTACAGCATAAATGGGACATTGCAGTAGACTTTTAATGTCATTAACTTTCCTTTTATTACTCCAAGACATTTGAATTATTAAACCAATAGAAACACAGCAACACTTTGTGCAATCTTTTAGGGAATAGCTCTTGGCCTTGCACCATGTGCCATTAGTACACTCTGGGAGGAAACCAATTGCTTCTGCAAAGCTCAGGAGCAAAACCAGGACTGACCATAGAACATCTGAAGGCAAAGCTATGAGTTAGAGATGTGACTTCATATGGATTTACACATCTAGTTATTAAAATGTGAATGCCGCAGTCTCTAAATGGGGAACTCTAGCTCTACAGGAGACATGGGTATGATCCCTTCAACATCATATTCAAGTACTAAGCTGTGAACTAAAGAACAAATCCTTTCTAAGATGCTCAGACAGGAGTATATTTAGCAGGTGCACTTCTGTATTTTAGCATGCTGTTGCCTCTGTGAGAATATTGTGGAGTTCTGGATCCTCACTTTGAAAAGTACATTGAAAAATTAGGCAATTATTGTAGAAAGTCATAGGAAACATTAAAGAAATTGAAAAAGATGCTGTCTCATGGAAAAGCTCATTTAGCCCAACTCTGATGGGATCATGGAGCAACTTTATCACAGTCTTTAGAAATTGAATAATGCACTTAAAGAAAGTTCCCTGACCATTCGCCAGCCTCATCTCATGTTGCAGTGGATCCTCGGTTGCTGGAAGTTTTTAATTGTGATTTTAAAATGGAAACTAACCTAAGAATTTTGTCTGTTTCTGGCATTTGCAGGCCTGGGTTACACAGGAAGTGTCTGTCATAGGGTGTTCCCCTCTGTCCGAACCTGTGTTTTACTGCCCAGCATTTCCAGTTCTCTACTGATGATCCTGACCATTTTTGATTTCCAAGAAGCCTGTTAAAAGACTGGGTGCTACAATACCAACTCACACCTGTCACCCACCGTGGGCAACTGCTCCCAGCATCAGCAAATGCTGCACAGTAGGATTATCCTAGGATCAGTCTTAGCCTTCTCCATACAGTCACCCTATTCTGCTCCCACTGCATGTGGGCAGGCGCTGCTTTCACTGCCTGGCATGTTTTCACATTATGAAAAATCTCAAATTTTTCCTAGATATGAAATATCCTCCATTGATCCCAAACTCTCCTGCCCCACAGAGAATATTCTCCATACCATCTCCAGGAAGAATCCCTGGAGCACACCCTCCCATCCACCTCTTGGGAAAGCAAACAAATGAGGATGTGGCCCCACGCCCTAGTATCATATATAACACTTTTAATCATCTTACCTATGAAAAGTGCCATGTAAGCTTTTTTTATCTCCTGGCTAGTTTCATATTAATATATTATCTCCCTGCAACTCGTGACTACTTCCAGCTAGTGCCAGAGAAATAGGAAACTGTTTAGATGCATTCTCCTGTTCCTATGGCAAAAAAATCAAAGAAAGAAAAGGCAAAAGTATATTACAGAGAATTGAAAACAGGTACCTTTTATTAATGTAGCTGATGGTGCTGTACAGTTCAGTGTTCTTGTTTAATTGGGCTACATATTGATTCGATTGTGGCAATGCAACTAGACAAATGTTCCTTAATTACATTTTAAATTCAGCTTTCTGGGGCTGAAGGTGCTTTTGAGAGCGACACGAAGCTGCAGCCTCAGCGCAGCACGGGCTGACTTAAAGTTGCGCTAACGCTGAGCGGTTGTGCCCAACGCTGAACCATGGCAAAGCCTTCATTAAAATAAAAAGCAGCTCTGTAATGATATTTACATGACATTCAAAGTGCTCTTTGTTCTTACTGTAAAATACATTCCAGATAATTCCAGACTACCAACCATAGTTCCCATTATTCAATTTCGTGATTTTTCTCATGTAAGCAAAGTTTTTTTGTAACATGTTCACTAATTATTACTTTTGTAGGGAAAGGTTCAGAAGTATTTAGACTCCTAGGAGAGTGAAGACAAATGCATTATAGAAATAATGCATTTAGCCTCCAGGAGTAGCCCTCAGCTCACTTATAAAAGCTCTTGCCAGTCAAATCTGCAGAATACAATTTGATTCAACTCTGGGGGAAGAAAGAGAAACACTTGCTTGCCTTCAAAGTTCAAGCAAAGATGCTTGAATTGCAGCTGCCAAGATGGGAGGCGGCAGAAAATGGAAGACTTGAATCTAGGGGGAGAATAAGTAAAAAAAAATATTTATACATTCTGTCGTTCAGCTCTAATTGCTTCAAAGATTATTTATTTTTCATTTTTTTGGAAAATAGCTTGCAGCTTCTTAACATATTTTTCAAAGAAGGAGCTGGAAGGCATAATAAAAAGCAAGCAGGGATATGCTTTCTGAATAGACTGAAATAATTAATGTGAGAATGCTTCCGCTTGAACATTCTTTATGAACAAAAAATACATTATTTTTGCTTTTAAATTGGAGATAATTTGTTACACGGAAGTGGTGGTTTCTTTAATCTTGAAATAATGCTAATTACAATGGTATTTGGGATCTGAATTTTTGCAAAGCTATTCCCTCGTTGGCTGCTGACATAACGAAGTTACTTACAGACTTCAGAGGCTTGTGGCACAGCCCCACTTTGTTTGCCTGTTGTCCCTCTTGGTTTTCCAGTCCCAAACCTCATTACTCCCCTGATTTGATTATGTGGGGGTTTCATCTCCTCTAGCTCACGGTCACTCCACTAGCAGCTGGTTGGAACAACCCATGGTCCAAACACAATTATCCTAAGGTTCTTCATTAAGAGCAGCTCTTCCCAGAGTGTGACCAAAGGTCCCAGTCACAGCTAAGCCCAGAGGAACAGCAGCATCTCCCCAGACTAGACCACACCACAGCACATTTCCAGGAGGAAGGTAGGAAGGTTTTGTCTGTTTATTTTCCACTGAAAAGCAGCTTTTACTTATTTTACTGTGGGATTGCCAGGGAGCTTAGTCATGGAGTTGCACTGGGCACCTGCACAAACACAGACAAAAAGCAAAACCAATCTTCGTCCTAAAATCCTGTAGTCAAAGTGTATCTCTGATCAGTTACATGGATGTGCCTGGACACTCCCTTAGCACCCCTTTGATCAAGGTCAGTTTGGCTTAGCAGAGAGATGGATCCTGAGGTTTGAGGTCCTGCCCCTCCCTCTCCATGGGCTCTTCCCAGAGGTGTTTGCCATGCAGTGGGGCCGCATGGCAGGAATTCAGTGGGTGTATTTACCTGCTGAAAAGCAAATGCAGACACTGTTTCTGCAGCCACAGAGTTTCGTTTGGCAGAGAAACAGGTGCTTATCCACCAGGCAAGGCCGACACTCCCTCGTCTCCACTCGGGCCTGAGTACACAAACAGAAACAACGTGCTGCAGGTACACGGACGCGCCGTGTTCCTTTCTCCAGGCATCTTTCATTATTCAGCATGTTTTCACCACTGAACAACAAATTGTTAGTGGTATAACAAGACAGGAACACGTGTTTGGGTACGGTGTGCTACCTGCAATGCCTCGCACTTGCTCTGTTGAGCTGCAGTTCCCTGCTCTGACAGGGTCAAAGCAGCAGCCAAGACAGCAATGAAGATTCTGGTGGTGTTGAGTACAGGTAGATGAGGAAGTGTTGCATTTTTCAAGGAGTGGAAATGATGAGAGTCCCTACTTTTTTGTCCTTTTGCAGGGCAAATAATCTCCTCCATAAAATACATGTATAGTCCAGAATAGAGAGCCAGGTGAGGTCTTAGGTAAAATTATGTCCAAGTTCTAGACCTGAGCTACCAGCAGGCTGACAGTGATTCAATGTGATCAAAGGAAAAGCAGGAAGCAGAGGGAATTGCTTACAATGAAATTTTTTTAGCCATGCTGAGATTAGTGGTGAGCAAAACATCTGCAATGATATGTCAGGAAAACAGATCGAGCTTTTATTTTGAAAAGTGTTAGCTGGATCTGAGGTAGGAAAATGCACAGACCTGTGAATCATCAGCATAGAGGTAGTAGTTAAATTAGTGTTTTAAGATGAAGATGGATAAGGCCAAGCCTCTAAAATAAAATCAGAAATAGATTTGAAAGGTGAACCAGCAGAAAACAGAGACTAACAAGCAAGTTTTAAGAAGGGTGGGGATGAAGGATATCAACAGTTCAAGGTAGTCATAGGTTCTAGGAAGGTTATTCCTGGTGCACCCCTCTGCCCTACAGCAAGATCAATTATCCTCCTGTCTTTCCTTTCAGAAGTCTTCCTGCCCTGCTCTGGATGGCCTCCAATGGTGGAGATCCCATAGCCTCTGCAGGCAGTCTACCTTAGTGCTTTATTATCCTGATTGTTATGAAAGTTTCCTGATGTCTAACCGGAATCCTTTGCTGTAATTTAAGCCCATTATGTCATGTCCTTTCCATTATGCACAGATTGTTTCTGTCTTCCCTGCCGCTGTTTCTTCTATAATTACTTACATGTCCCCTCTCAACTGCTTATTACTTAAGCTAAACAACCTTGTTCAGCCAATCTGTCCTGCTAGCTTGGGGTTTTGAGATGTTTCGTTCAGGCTCCTCTCCAAACAAACGACATTTCTTGAAATAGGGAACACAACCCAGGAAAAAGGCATGTACAGAGAAGGGATAACTTCCCACCTGTCCCAGGGATAGGTCTGTTTGAACACCGCAAAACATGGCAAGATGTCACCTGGACCCTCAGCCAGGCTGGCATCGGTGATACCAAATCAGCCAGTTTCCTTCTGTGTATAATTGGGTAGCTTGTTATGGTTAAATACCATTGATTTGCACCCATAAGGGTTCTATTTCTGTGCTCAACTACAACCTGGGCAGAAGTCTGTTCAGAAAGATCATGTAGCTGAGGGATATAGTGCATCCCTCCTCTTTATTTCCTACACATTTATTTTTGGTATTGTTCCATTGGTGAAAATGATAAAAAGCTATCAATCTAGAATCAAATTATTTTTCCATCAGACTTTAATGCCTATTGCATCTGGGCCCAAAAGATGTTTTAAATTTCTGTTATTTACAGACTTATGGAGTCTGTGAAGTATTCAGAATGACATTCTGTAAATAATATTTCCCATTTTTTTCCCTGCAATTTTTTTTCTGGAAATAAGACACTCCTCTATTTTATATGTTTATATTTGTTTAAAAATATGAACCTTGGTGTTTTGAATCTATCAGTCTCTGCAAAAATATTTTCCATTACTAAAAGTGCATATTCATGTTTTCTTATCTCTATGTCCCTTTCACAAAACATCTAGAGGAAAGTACAGGTTTCCAACTCATGCAGTGGCCCAGCATGACTTTATTGTCCCCAAACCATTTGTCCCATCAGACACTCAGAAAAGCGGCCAACTCTGTTGCAGTAAAAGAGCCCACATTTATAGTTTCCTTTCCCCCCCCCCCCAGCTATTAGCCTGGAAGTCTACTCCTCTTGGCAACTCTTACTGCTGTGTAATAATTTACCAGCTACCAGCACCCCAGCATGCCTGTGATGGTGTTGTAGCACAATCATTAGTTTCTATTCTGCACTGGCAGGATGTGACAGGGAGTCTACGATTTCAGATGATTCTGGTGTCAACTAACTGTGACACTCCATCAAACCCTGCATCCTTAATGTCATGGAGAGTTACATCCTTTCATGGGTGATAAAGCTTGGGCATTCTGACAACCCTGGTTTAAGTGTCCTCGTTGGCCTCGCTAGGCTCATGTCACTTCATTGTTTTATAACTTAAATTGTCTCATATTGAAAATGAGGATTCAATTTGAGATTTTATTGTTAACCTTTAAGGGCCTTGGAGCTCAAAGTCTACTCGAGAGGTAAGTGAAGTTTATGCTCCAATTCTTAATCTACCTTCAGTTACAGGCTTCTGCACACGTACCCCATTGCTTCCTGATAGCTGTCTGAAAACTTTCCAGTTTTTAGTGACAGAATGGAATGAATGTGGATCTTCAGCTGTTCTCAGGGATGTTTTTAAAGATGGGTTCATTTTTCTTCTGTTTGTTTGAATCTTGCCACTTGTTTCACCTTAAAATTTTATGTTAGATCTGAAAAGAATTGTTCTTGCCCAGCCTCCTCTTTGAGGAAAATGCTGTTAAAAAACAAAAATTCAGTGAAGCTTCCAAAGGGCAAATGCTAACTTTTAAATTGAAAATGCTTTAAATTTTAGTTTATAACAGGAATCTTCTTTGTTCTTTCAAGTGGTCATTTTTCTTTTTATTAAAACATGTTATTATCACAGAAAGCATTGCTCTTTGTGAAATAACATTTCAGTAGTCAAAACCCCAATTTTCCCTAAGGAAATATTTCAAGGGAAAACTTTTTACATGCCCTACTTAGCACCAAGTCTTCCCATTTAAACACCTCCACAAGTGGCCAAAGTTTCAAAAGAGATGCTCTTCCACTTAGGCACCCGAAGGAAGCGTTTGAATTCTGAGCAGCTTTTGAAACATCAGGCCACCTTGTTTGAGGTGTGCGAGAGAAAGATGTGCCCTTTTCAAGATGTAGCTCCAATGATGGGTCCTTAAGAACTTTTGAAAAATTCCCCTTTAAGAAAAAGAGGATTAGATCAAGGTGTGAATATTCCAGGCATAAATACAGCTATAACTCTGAAATCTGCCCCTACTGCACGTGTTTATATGGTATTACAGCTTGCTTTATCTTTGTGTTTTCATTTTACATATGGACTTGAATGGATTACAAATCAGCTGCCTTCAGAACAGCACAAAAATTGTTGCTGTTGGGAAAGGTGTTGTTTTTGTTGAGCAGAAACACACCTAACTTTGCTTGTGCAGTTGAGCTTTCTTGAGGCCAGGGCTGACATCCAGCATGCCATTAGGTAAGGAAAGAGGTCCATCATGCTCCAAGCTGGCAGAGAGCTTGCAAAAACTAAGCTTAAAGAGAAATGGATCCAAGCCAATCCCACTGTCAGTGCTCCGATCTACTCTCCTGCTCTTCTTCTGGAACAAGTAACCTTTTGCCCTTCCATTTTGTAAGGCATAAACTAACCTCTTAATTAGGATTACTTTTCCCCCCACTGGAAAATGTATTAGCAAAGATTACTGTAAAAGCATAGAACTCTTTCCTCTTTATCTGGCAGAATGCTGCTGTAGAACAACCAAGAGGTCCACAGAACTCTCTACATCAAGATGCTGCGCAGTATTTGCAATAATAGCTCAGAGAATAACATGAAATTGGGTATTTTCAGTCATTGCTGAAGAACCCTCCTTCTTTCTTTGTGTCCCCACTCCTTGCTTTAATTCTGCCATGTCATGACCCATCAAACTCTATTATTGTTCCTCAAATAATCGGGTCTGGACAGTTCACAATAAACCAAACTGTTGCTGAGAATATGAGTTTGGATGCACTTCATGGGATGCTAAGAAAATGTCAAACTTGAGGAAAGTTTCCTTCCATTTCCACAAGTCAACAAAACCTCATTGTCAATAACATCAAGGACTGTTGACAGATCTAATAAAATCAACATAGATTTATTTTCAGTGGCCATTGCCAAGTAGACATCAGCAAGAAATAACCACCCTTATATTAAACACACATCTAAAGCCAACACGGTAGGGGTGAAGGATGCTTGTGAAAGACATAAACAGCTTTCTCCTGCTTGCATCATCCCAGAGATTAAAAATTCCTGTCAATATACAGGCAAAAATCACCCACTGTGAACAAACTCATGAATTGCAAAGAACTGGCCATAGCATCAACAAACCAGATTTTATCATCAGAGTGCTTTGGTGTTCCTCTCTGCTGTAAACTCTTGTCACACCAACCCCCAATGAAGCCAACAGCATCAAACAAAAATGCAGCAAGGACACATGGGAAACTGAGAGAGACGTTTTCCCATACATCCCTGCTAGGAAGACAGAAAGGCTGTTTTTGTGCTGCAATCAGAAGGGTGATCTGATAAAGCACTTTGCTGAGAGCCCTTCTGTAGAGATAAGCCCATCTGCTCCAGAAACAATGCACAAGGAAAAACAAGGCAAATCCCAAACAAACAAACAACCCCTGGCTCATCAGGGTGTATGAGTGAGGAGTTCAGACTGGATATATTTTAAACTGATTACCAGAGCTGTTTCCCATATATATACACATATATATTTAAGTATGCTTGCATATAATTATTTTCAGGTGGTCAGTGCAGATCAGACACTGGACACAAACAGATTTTCCTGCTGTTCCTGGGTGCTGCGTTCAGAAGTGGCACTATTTTGGCTACTTCCCAAACTCCACAGATATTCCTGAGCTATTAACCTACTCTTCAGTGAGGAAGAAAAGTCTGGTGATTGAAAAGAAGAGTACTAACATGTTGTCTTCGATTTTGAGTACATCAGTTCAACCAACTTCAGCTGACTCACCCAGATTACCAAGGTCAGGGGGGAGATGCTTTCCTACTTTAGCTGAGACAGTTTTGTTGGAAGCAGAGCTGTCTGCTTTGAGGCCTACAAAGTATCTGCCAGCAGTACATCTACTACTCATCAGCTAAACCATCAGTAAACATTGACACCAATGAGTTCCTAATTTGGAATTAATTCCCCTATATTACAGAGCTGGAGCGTGGTCACATGTTTTTGGACAGGAAATAAGGCAAAACCCATGGATTTGGTTTACAAAGCTCCAATGATTCTCAGCTACTTTGGAGAAACAAAACACTCGTGGTCAAAACACTCCTGAACTATGTCTATTATCTCACGACCAAAATTTTGGTGATTGTTTCTCTCCATGGCTCCTGGTGAGTGACATTTCATCAGCTGACATTAAAGGGCATACAGAACAATATTAAATTTAAAATGAAATTTAATAATTTAAAAATTTAATAATGAAATAATTTTAATAAAATTATTTAACAATAACATAAAAATTTAATTTTCCTTTAAATTAAAGAATTTAAAATTGGCAAAACCAGGCACTTCTTAAGTAAGAATATAAGAAAGGGTATGAGAAGTGGTGGAAAAGATATTTCTAGCCTGGTATTTCCTTGCCAGGGGTGAGCAGAGAGGCTCTGGGGAAGTGTGCCTGAAGAAGACAACCACATGGTGCCTTCTGTGGATGCTCCTGAGGTCAACTCCTGAGGCAACAATTTGTAGAAGTGCTGTCAGGAACAGATTTTCTATGGCATGGGGTTTAAATTTGATATTAGGAAGAAATTTTTCCTTGTGTGGCTGGTAAGGCCCTGGCACAGGCTCCCAGAGCAGCTGTGGCTGCCCCTGGATCCCTGGCAGTGCCCAAGGCCAGGTTGGACACTGGGGCGTGGAACAGCTTGGGAAAGTGGAAGGTGTCCCTGACATGGCAGAGGGTGGAATGGAATGAGCTTTAAAAATCCCTTCTCACCCAGGCTATATTTTTATATGATTTTGGGACTAAGAAATAAACATTTTTTGTTCATTTAGACATCTTCATGTTTGACCTCCTGACTGAACTAAGCACTGTCTTGAACTACCTCCTTCACTTTGTCTTTCTTTTCAAATTACTCTCAGTAATTTTTATGAGATGATTACACATACACTTTAAAAATCACCCGGTTTGCTAAATACCATCATCTGTCTTCTAGATAAAAAACAATAATCCTTGGTGTTTCAATCTAAAATTTAATTTTATCTCTGAATTTATTTTAATTTCCTCTGCACTTCTGGACTGCCCATATTACATGTAGCAAAAATCTTATTACCAGCCTGTCAGTAGTCCAGAAGTACCTGCAGCCTTAAGAAAAAGATTTCCTCCTCCACACCTTGTCCCCATCCCCTTTTCTTGCCACAAAGGACTGATCACCCATGGATGGACAGATGGTCCCATGGAAGGCTACAGCAGGTGCTGAAGAGCTTTGAAAGGCAGGACTCCTGCTATGCCTGTCCCATTTCTCCCTTCTGTCCAGGCAGCCACAGAGGAGAGCAGTTCAAAAGCAGTTTTCATTTAAGCAAAGCCAGAGTAAAAAAAACTGGAGAGTAAAAATGACACTAAAGTACTCCACAAACCCCAATTCTCCACTTAAAAGTGGTCACTCAAAGGCACTACAGGGGTAATAGCAGAAATGCCTGGCCATTATCCTGCCACATTGCTGCTCTTTCCACTTCTGTCTCTGTTGGGACTGATCCTATTAGTTCCTTTAAGAAAGCAGAGATGTGATTGCAGAGCACTTTTGTGAGGTGGCCAGGGCAGAGACTCATTTCTGCAAGATTTACAAATTCCTGAGCTCTGTCCCAGAGGTAAATAAGTCACTGCAGTAAGGAGTAATGCCCATAAAGCTCAGCCTTCTGCTCTGCAAGTTGTATGGTATCATTTGTGTGTGGCTGTGACTTAAAAACCTCAGATCTTTTGATGGTCACAAATGGACTGGAAATAGCAGATGCATTTTCATAGTAGTTATTGCATGTCTGGAAAAAAAGATTGCTGAGACAAACAGCAAACTACAAGGATCAGAGTCATCTCTGCTAAAAAGGGCCTTGAACACAGTGAGAGCAGACACTGGATGAGATTCTCCTGCTTTGTGCACTATTACAGCCTCCAACAGAGCTGTGAGAGTCCTTTTCTCTCCGCCACGGGAGCACTCAGGTTGGTGCTGCAGAAAGACGTTAAGTATCTGAAAGGAAAACCCCCGTTCCTTGTGGAAAACCACCAGGTGTGAGATAATTAAGCAGCATTTTGTCAGATGACAGATTTCTTTTCAGAAGTTCCTGCAGCTCCTGTTCCGTGTCTGCGCTGCGCAGGAGCGCTGGGTTTGGGTGGGAGGCTGGTTTAACTTAACCCATGGAGAGCTGGCAGGTACAGGGCTGGGGTCCCTGGGACCCACCTGGAGGGTGGGCAAAGAGGACTTGGGCTTCCAGTAAGCTTAACCCCTCCACAAGTGAAAATTGATCACTACGCATTAAAAAAAAAAAAGAAAAAGCCAATTCTGCATCTGACCTGCTCACCCTCATATGACGACATGACATCCTAAAATCATAGAGAGTATTAGAAAAATTATGTTTTAAATATGGGCCTTTGTATCTTTTATCACATTCTCTCCTGCTGTGGTTATTACCTAATAATTTTTGACACTAGTGATTAAATATAAAATTTTTACATTTTATGATTCTATTTCAAATACACAATTGCCAGCATATATATCAAAGCCAAAATTAGGCTCTTCTTAAAGAGTCTGTAATTATATTTATGCATTAAAATGTCAGCTGTTTAAAATGAGTGATTTCAAACAATATTTTTATGTAATTGTTTTAAAAATCAAACTATTAATCAGACTTTATTGTCAATCTCAACTAATGGCTCGCTTTTCAACATTTTAGACCACTCAGGATGTTCCCTAACTTGAGCAATCTTTATCAGCAATTTAAACAGTTATTTAAACAACAACCACAACTCAAATGGTGAGCACGCTAAGTAAACAAAATCTCCTCAGCACCAGAACTTGGCCTAGAGGAGGAGTAAAATCCATCACTGAGAAAGCACTTTGTGGTTTACTGCTCTGTGCAACGCTCAAAATAAGAGAGAAAGGAAAAATCAGACCTTTCTTGAGGAGGTCAGGAGCAGGAAACTTAAAATTTTATGTCAACAATGATTTATTTTTCTGGCCTCTGTTTCCTAGATCTTTTTATACACTTGCTTAGGAGGCCAGATCTCCCTTCCAGTCAATAATATATAAACAAAATAATCTTCAAGTTCTGTTCTTCCCTAAAATGGTGTTGCTTTTGCACTTAGTACATGTCACAGAGCCAAGCTGGATCCCTGAGTCAGTGATGTTGCTGTTTACTCAAATGCCACTGGGTATACGAATCACATTTGAAGTAACGGATATTTTTAATATCCCAGATGATGAGCTCACATAGCACAATAATTTCAGGCCAACAGCAAATCCCAAAGAATTTAGGATGTGGCAGCCAGCAAAGATGCCTGGCTGGAACACCTCGAGAAGAATGATTTAAAAGAGTGGGAGTAAATTTATAAGTTTTTAAACAGTGTGCCAAGGGAAAAATAAGTCTTCTGTACATCTGCCTACATTTTTTTAGAGATCAAATTTCAGTGACTGAATGATAAAACAAAATGAAACAAAACGGGGGGGGAAGAAAAATCTCAACAAAAACCAGATGAGCAGATTTGCATGGGAGGCAATTTATTCTTTAGTTTGCCTGCAGGAAGAAAACAAAGTGATATTGCAATTTGATAAGTACATACTTTCAAATATTACACCTAGCTCAATCACAAATATGGAATTCTGGATCTTAACTGCAGCTTTTAATTCTGCTTTGACAAATTTATGTAAATAAATAGACCTGGAACAGACAACCCCTGGAAGTCTAAATCTCTTTTATGTAATCTTTGCCTGAGCTTCCCCACTGGAGGCTATCTGTGAAATGGCTGTGAATTACTGCTCCTTCTTGTTTCCCTCCTGAGCAGTTCTCCAGGTGACTAGAGCTGCTGTTTAAAGGAAGCACCAGTTTTGGTCTATCTCAGAATGCAAAGGGGGCTGCAGCGTTTTTTGTAATTTTGTCAATTACCTGCTATGATTTTTTGCATTTTCTCCACTCCTTACCCATGGAATTATGTTTGAAAGGGATCATCCACGTCATGGGAATCCAATACCTTGAATTCTTCTATTAGCTCTGGGTGAACAGTACTTGGAAAAAGCAATGGTGACTTAGCTACACTGCCACATTTCTCTTGGTTGCACTTGACTTCCACTCAAAATCACAAATCAGTCTATATGTGTTCATACTTGGCTTGGGACATCACTTGTCCCAGTCGTGGAATTGTCCAAGGCCAGGTTGGACAGGACTTGGAGTGACCTGGGACAGTGGAAGGTGCCCCTTTTCTGACTGGGGATGGAACTGGAGGGGTTTTAAAGTCAATTCCAACCCAAACCATTCTGTGATTCTATGGTGACACCCAGCCCACATTTGCCAAAATGTTCATGACTCTGGCTTTGTCTCTGGACTTGTAACAAAAGCTCAAACAAACCAGCTTTCACTCTGCCACAGTTGTTTTAAGGAAACTTTATCATTATTCTAGGAATCAACATTCTACTTGCTTAGAGGGTAGTGAAAAGTTATTAAAATAATAAGATTGAGACACAGTGCACATTAATCTGCTTGGGACTGGAAGACTTTTGCATGAAATTAAAGACTTGTAAATAAAGTATTTCAGATGCTTTTAACTTGACAGTGAGGATGACACTTCAGGCTGGATTGCAAGACTTCACCCAAAAGTTACAGTGGCCCCCAGATGGATAACCAAGGAAAAAAATTTACAAAGGGATTTTCAATTTATAGATCTGGCATGGGGCAAAGTTTGATTATTTTGATGAATTTGGCTCAGACAGCAAAGGTAAAGACTGCAAAAAGACTGCAGGTAAAAAAGACCACATCTTCACGTAGCACTTTTCAATGCTTTTTTGGTACAAAATGATTGCAGTTACTGGAAGCAATAACTACATTTTCTGAGTGCTGGTAACACCCTTTGCCTCCCACATTCAAAACTCAATGCCACCAAACTAAAAATCAGCATGAAGTTGAAAATAGCAGTAAAGAAAGCACCACCAGTTATTATTACATACTCCAGGATCCCATATTTCAAGCAGTAATACTTCCAGTACCCTTTGATTGACTGGACGGGTAATTCTGCTAGGACTGGACTGCATCTCTGGCTCACCCAGAAATGTGGGATACACCAGCAAAGTGCATTTTTTAATAGAAAACAGAAAAGTGTACTGTTCTCCTGCTTATTACGTCGCCAGGATTGGATCATATATGATGAGAAGAGTATTCTTTTTTTGTCCCCACAGTCATGGTAAAACATTTGGTGCACACTGAGAGCTCCTTGCTCACCGGCAGCTCAGGCAGTTGGCTCTGCTCAAAGATTTCCTGACTTTTAAGGCTGCATTCTTCCAGCCAGTCTTGCTGTAGTTTAAACTGCATTGTATGAGTTTCCCTTTCCTTTTTGGAATAGTATAATTTGCTTCATAAATTACATATGGTGGAAGCCTGTTGAATGAATAACCTTGTTGCACAGAAAATTAATTCTTTTGACAGGTTTATTCCTTTAACAGATATTTGGTGGAGGATTTTACTGCATTATTGTATATATTGTGGCTTGCTGCACAGAAAATGTTTCACAGTATTTCAGCAGATTTATTCCTTTAACAGAAATAACTATTCCTGTCCGTTTACCATTTGTTACCTATGAAATAAATTTCTTAGCTACAGATTCTTAAAAGAAGCTCACTTGTTTTGCTCTTGTGTTTCATTCCAGTGCAGAGAAAATACATTTTCCCTTCAATCAGCATTCATTTAAATGCATGGTAATATATACAGTTGTAATGAACCATATTTTGTTTGATTATGTTAATCTCTAACAGTGTTAATTTCCTTATATATATGTTTATGTGATTTTTTTTTTAAATTAACTTTTTACCATGCCTTACTAGAATATCTTGGATTATTTAAGGCTCCGCACACTATCTTGGCATGAGAATTACATAGCACAGATAGCACGACAGCAAAGGAAGTCAGATTGAGTGCCACATGACCTGATTTAAGCAAGGCTAATTATGTAATTAAGATATTGAAACAGGAGCCAGAATCTCTGAGTGCTGCTCCTAGTTTCACCAGGAACCTCCAGTGGGACATTTAGCATTTAGCTTTTCTGTTCACTAGTTTTCCCTGCTGTGAAGTGGGGGTTCTGATATTCAAAAAGCAGAATACACACAAGAAAGCTGCTCTGGGTGCACTGCCTGCAGCACACTGGGCCTCAGATGTGCAGTCTTTGTAAAATAATTCCAGCAATTTGCACTGTTTTGGTTTTTAATTTTATTTATTAATTTTAGGAAAGAACAAGTAGATTTTTTTCCTCTTTTCCTCTTTCCCCCTCTATCCCCTTTCCTCCTTCATTATTTGGATGCTTAATCTAATCTAGGAAATTCTGTTGCTTTGAGATTTAGAATTTGGTGGCTAATCAGCTTCAGGAAACTGATATTCTGAGCATGTCAGTGATGTCTACCCTACATTGTACTGGGTTCCAAGAAATAAGAGACAAAGAAAATAGACATGACAGGAGTTTACGACTGACTTCTCACAAGATATCAAGACAAGAGACACTTGTGTTATACCAGTACAAACGTCTGCACAGCCAATAAACTTCTCCAAATAAATGTTTGTAGACTGCTGACATAAAAAAAAATAAAAAAGAAGGGGAAAAGAAGGCCCAGAAACTGATATTTTTTATAGAATGAAATTTTTTCCAGTATTTTCTTATCAACGCCTGTATACTTGAAACATCAGAACTTTCCTGTCCAAGACCACAGGTCTTCCTTAAACTAAGCAACACCAGCATAGTTTCTACACACTTGGAAATCAAAAAACAATTTTTTTTCAAACCCGAAAACAACCATCCCAACTGTCCAAGACAAAAAACTCTCTCCTCAAAGCAGGAGCAAAATATATTAAAAATGTAAACATAGGTAGATAGGTAGGTAGAGAGATAGATTAGATAGACAGACAGATAGACAGACAGACAGACAGATAGATAGATAGATAGATAGATAGATAGATAGATAAGATAAGATATAAGATAAGATAAGATAAGATAAGATAAGATAAGATAAGATAAGATAAGATAAGATAAGATAAGATAGATGGATAGATAATTTTGTCTGGAAGACTATGAATTAAGATTCATGTGGTTCTTACAGAAGAGGAGAAAGACAGTGGCACACACACAAGATCCCAGTCCATAACAAAAATAGGCTCTATGTAAAAATCATATTTGCTTTCTTTAATATTGGGGGTAACTTAAGGATTACATTTGGCTCCACTATCATATTTTAAAATTTAAATACTTGTCCTTGGACTGCTTTCATGGCTCTGATGTGTGAAAAATTACAAAATACCATGTGGTGAATATAAAATCAGGGACATGGCAAGGTGATGCAAATGCAATGGGACTGCATTTGGAGTGGTGGAGAGCATGGCATGGATAGCGACCACCCAGAACCTACACCTGTGTGGATTTCCATGCTGGGGCATTTCCCAGGCCCTGCTCAGTCCATTTTCTGCTCTGACCATCAATCTGAACAGCTTGGGTCTGAAGCACAGGTCTTTGAAGACAAGAGCGTCAACGCTTAACCCAAGCGAGCGAGGAAACAGAAGCTTTGATAGGTCACATAAATACTTTGGAGGTGGGTGGGTGACAATGTGTAAGCCATAGTGAGAGCTTTGGATGACTTCCCTGCTGTCCCGCCAAATTTAGCAGTGCTCAGACTCATCTGCAGCAGAAACGTGACCTCCCAGTTGAGATCGCACAGCTCTCGAGTAATACTCCAGGAATAGGCTTCACACTCCTGATCCAAGCTGATCTGGGGTAGGGATCTGAAAATTCTAATTGCCCACAGATAGGGCAAGAAAGAATCTTCTTTTAATTAATAAGTCCTTGCTACATCAAGACAACTTTGTAAGTCCTACTGAGAAGGAAACTCTGGTATGCCAGAACTCTCAGGAAAGAAAACGTCACCAACACAAACATCCCAGAAACTGCTCAATGTTGTATTTCATTGAAAAAAGGAAACAGAGAACCTGACTAACTGTCTCATAAACACAGCAAGCTAGAGTTGTATGGCAGGGAAATCATCAAAAATCCAGGCTAGCCTAGGAGTGAATTATTCCTAGACATACAGACTGGTGGCATTGGGACCCATGGCACCAACTCAAGTAAATTTCTAAGGTTAGAGAGAAATAATATGGATAAATAATATAGACTGGCTGGACTGTAGGGACTTAATTGCATTCCTTGCATAAAACTTAAATCTGCAAAACACATGTACAATAAGACTGTGTTTTAGTCCTGTGCCCCCCCCCATCATTTCTTCACACCAAGTTTGTTCTTTCTAATTTTTCTCAAGATTAATGAGCAACACTGCAAGTGGCCACCACATACTCCTCATTTTGCAATTTCTGGGGAATACCCTGTCTCGATTGCTGTTGTTTAATTATAGTCTAGTAAAAGAATATTCCAAAGTTCTCTGGGAGAGAGGCCAATAGGTATATGGAAAACACATGAATATGCAATTTTAACAGCTGAAATTATGTATATCTGGCAGACCTTACCTAATGGTTCAACCAAATCCCCCTGGCAAGCTTATGCCAATGTTATTTTTACTGTTTCACTGGTTTGTTATATATGTAAAAGACTAATATTTTATCCAAGTCTCAAGGCAGCTGGTTCATTCATGATAGGCCCAAAAGGCAGCTTTAAAAAGGAAAAAAGTAAATTATCTTGTATGGAGTAGCCAGGAGCCCACTCGAGGCAACTCTTTGTATTTGTCGCCTTGAAAATCAAACACATTTTCACAACTGGAATTTGAAATGGTAAATTATATTTCTCTGACAGACACACTGGATTTCACTACAGAATGATTTACTTTTCTTTCCTTCTCAGGGGTCAATCCAAAAGGCATAATGTGAGGAAAATACAGAATTATACTTTGAAAAATTCGGAAAATGCAAGCTTGCAGTTACAGCAATGGCAATTTGGTCTGTGTGTGCCTGTGCACCCATGAAAGAACAACCTAATTTCTTCTGCTCGACTTGCCTTCATCTGTATTTGCATTCAACTGTCTTCCTCACAATGACCAAAATATCAGAAATTTGTTGAGGAGGGCACACGATCGACAAGGAAATTTTAGTCATCAAATTAGAAAATTCTCAATCCTTAAATGCAGCTTGGAAACGAGCTGCCAGCAACACCCTCTGAAGCAGATGGTTCCCACCACTTGGAATGCTCCTTTCTGTGCACTCCAGTGACTCCTGAAATAACAGAACTCTACAGATTGGGGAGGGAAGATGAGTGGAAAGTCAGACAGTGCTGAGCTCCACTTAGCAGCCTCTTAGCAATGGTTTGGTCAATGCTCCTCTGCCCACTTGAGCAAAATCCCTGTCAGGTCATCACAAATGACACGCTCTGTATCCTATCCCAGGCTGTACTACAAACAACCACTGGATATCTTTTAGTCAGTGTGACTCAGACTTGTTAAAAAAGGGATACTGTCATAAAGTGCAGGCCAATGGCATAGCTCACTGTAAGCAATGGATGGAACAGAATCTATTGTACAAATTGTCCAATAAAATAAATTACTTATAAGGTGTCTCAAAACATGCTGGAAAGTTAGGAATCATGAACAAAATCACATGGCAAATAAGGATCATAGTTTCAGTAGTTTGGATGCTTGGTGAAGGGCATAGTTTGCCAAGAGCTGAGGAAGGTTATCAGTCACATGACACTTCTAAAATCATAATCCACTGCTTTTCTAAAATGTTCTTTCTTTAGGCCATGAGTTACTGAGAACAGCGACAGAATAGGTAAATGAAATGCTAAGGATTTTGCTCCACAGGATGTCAAATTAGATTATCCACCTTTTAAAGCTATAAACACATGAATTATTACACTTGTTTTACAAATGAGAAAACTGAGGCATAGACAATATCTAAGGGCTTTATAAATGTGAATGACTCAATAACATTCTGCTATTGTTTATTATCCATATTCCTGTTTTTAAATGACAGAACGTAGGCACATAGAAATGAAATGACTATCTAAAGTCACACCAGTCTCCTCCTTTAACCTGATAAATGGGTAAGTAGGCATGCCATTTTGACATACTAATATATGTGTTAAGGTATTAATTTCCCATACATCTTGAATATATGGATCATTGGGGAGCAATTTCTGTTGAAAACAGCAACAGTCATATTTTTCTCACTTGAAACTTTTTTCTTATTGTGATACTTACATTAAATGGAAAAAAAAAATCCTTGTTTTTCTCTAAGCTTGGCAAGAGCAAAGACTAAAAGGCATATTAGTTTCTGTGGCAGAAAAGAGGGATTTGGGGCTGGAACACACAATGGTCAGAGCTAAGGAGGTGGGATTCCATCCACACATACTGGCCTACGGAATATCGGTGGTAAATTCCTCTCAGTCCATTCAGGGTGGACTATTTTTGGTGAAAAATTAATCAGCAGTGTTTCAAGGTATTTAGGAGGGCAAAGAAGCAATGTCTTTCCTTTATGGCTACACTGCAGTGATCAGTGCCTCTGCAGGTGTGTAATTTAAAGAGGTGCTAGGAGAAAGATGAGCTTAACCAGGAAGGATGCAGGGTGTATACGAAGGTGACTGTAGAGGTTGCAGCTGAATGACTGCAGGGCTGCATAATCCTCTATCAGATAACACTTGAGTTTATTTGCCTTGATTTGAACTCTCTGCCTAGAGCCAGGACACAATGCTCAGAGGTTAAGAGGGTGATGCCACACAGCACAAAAGAACCTGCACAGAAAAGTTTCTCACAGAATCAGGCATGACAGTCCAGATGTAGATCACTGCAACAGCAGTTATTCACAGAAACTGCATTTCAACCACCCAGTCAGTGCTGTAACACTGCAGCTCTCAGATCAGTCCCAGCAGAATACCACCATTCAGCCACTTGCTCAGTCTGGCCTAGAAATAATTAAAAGTTTTCTTAATGATATTGACCTGTGCCAGGAAGCAAAGTCTCAATTCATCTGTTTGCCTCCCATCCAGTGCTAATAGTCAGGAATATACCAAAAAGGAAAAGTGACTGACTTATCAATATTATTTTCCTTGTTCTTGATCTAGGTCATCAAGTAGATTAATATGTAGTTGCAAGCTGTTCATTCATTGTAGAGGAGCATGTACATAGCAGGAAATATCTCCCATGGCACTGATAAACTCTCAGAGGCTATAGGCCAAGGTGTTTATGCTCCAATGGAGACATTTGTGCCAAGTACCTGCTCCCAGTGATATAGTTATAAGCATTAAACTCGAAATGTAACTTTAAAAATCTATTACGGTCTATAGCTTTTATTATTTCCAAGACGGACAACTGTGTTAGTTATTATCAATATGTTGTGAAAGGAGCTCTGACGCCTGGGATTTGAGGTGGGGGATGGGGAAAAGGCACTCGGGAGAACTTAGACCAAATGTTAACAAACTGATAAAGCATTGCAAAAATGTTTGAGGCAAATGTTTCCCTTTTCCAGCCCCATACCAGCTTTCAGCACACACCCGGCAGGAGCAGCGCAAGATAACCTTTAACTGATAACATCTACACACTTCCTTGCCAGGATCCCTCTTTGTGACTAGGATGGCAATTTTTCCAGTCTCTCCATTTCTAGGACCTTCCTTCCATACTCCTCTCCTGATTCATCCATCTGTTGTCCATACGGATGTCCCACAGATTTACCCAGCCATCACTGTCTCTGAAGCCACATACCTGCTACTGTTTTTTGACTTTGCTTTTTACTCATATCTTTGCCATCTCCTTCAAGAGCATCTCCTTCTTCCTACTTCTGTGAGGGAGGACACTGGGTTCAGAGACACAAATTTCTCTCTTGGCTTTGAAGTTTTCCTCTTTGTTGCCAAGTTCATCTCAGTAGAAGGGTCCTTGCCTGTGGCAGGGGAACTAAGTCATCTTTAGGGGCTCTTCCAACACAAGCAATTCTATGATTCTGTGATCTTTTTGCTGGGAGCATCTGTCATGATCTCAGATTCTTTCTTTCCTCCCCCAGGTTTTCCCTCCTTGCTCCTGACCTCACGTTTGGGTGTTGTGGATAAGCCCTCTTGATGTACCCATGGCACGAGGGCCACCTCTGGCTGGTGGTCCCTGTCAGGGACACTTGTGTCCCCTTCAACAAAATGACAGTGGAGGGGAAAGAGAAATGGGAAAGCCATGATTGCAAAAATCCTTCCAGAGCCAACATACACAGAGAAAACTGCACAGAAACAACCCATATATGACAGGTCACAAAGTAAAAGCACTTTAAAAGAAGGAAAAATATTTCCAGTACATTGACACACTGGAAGTCAGAACACTCTCAAACTAGATTTGTATTTAAATCACTTTGGAGGACAAAGACACAAGAAATGTCTTCCAAAAATAAGTTACTTTTGTGACTACATGAAAATGTGGAACGGCCACATCTGTCAGTTCACATGTAATTTAATATGGAGTCACATATACTGCTAAAAGGTACATTTTAACATTGAAGACCAAAACTCCAATGATTAATAATACAGTGATGACAGAATGGGAGTGCCTTATTTTAATCCACTGTTTATCTCAATGGGGTAATTTATAGATCACTCGACATGTTTTAATAGCAGGCATAAAAAGGTACCCTCTAATATCCACTTGCTTGCAAGATCTGACATTTGGAGTTAGATGTTGAGAAAATACCAGCAACTGCATTTGTTGGACATATATACAAATAACCAGTCATCCCACACACAGTTTATAAAAAGTGATCTATTAATAACAAAACAGCTCCAGAGACACACGGCCTCTTAATATTCAGGTAGAGTATCAAGTGTTTAAGTTAAAATAAGGGCAGGAGCACAAGGAGTGGTCAGCACATTGATTTGGCTGCCAAATATAGTTTTTGCCATCATAAATCTCTGGCTGACAACTGCACAAAGGCTGCTTTACCTAAACCCTGCCAAGGAAGGGTGTTTGCTGCCGGATTGCCTGATAGTCACTATGACAACTGATGCCACAATTAGACAAGTACAATCCCACTTTCAAACAGGCACACAAGTCATTAATTCAGCAGGACTTTTGTTGACAATATGTTATGAGGGAAATATTTAATGCAATTCCAAGGCTGATATATTCTCCTGTTATCTGTAGTAAAATAAATTGCAAGAACTGATGAAAACAACCATTTAATTAGTCTAAAGTGAGCCGAGGAAGCTATCCTGAACATTTTGGTTTAATGAACTCACAGGTGCACAGAGCTCCTTAGAGTTGCAGTAGACAATTTGAAGAGCATGCTAAGAAAGATGTCACATTTGGGGGGGGACAGCAAAAGAGAATGAGGATAAAATGTTTTGAAAAGAGAGCAAATAAATTGCCTTCCCAAGTCTCCCATTCTATGAAGATATCCATGAGCATCTTTTCCCCTGTGTGAGAGAAAAATCTCTCAAGGGCTCAACAAGCTGATCCGAGCAACCACAGAGAAATAAGACTCTGATCACCCCTACAATGACATTTTCCCCACCTAGGAGAAGTGAACTGACTTGTTTACAAAACTATTTCCCACTTGATCTGTTCTTTGAGGCCACTGGGAAGGTCATGAGGAAAGCAGAAGAGTCATAGAGGGAGGAAAATGCAGAACAGAAAGAGTCTCATACAACTATGAATGTTAAAGAAAGGGCTTGAGGGAGTCAGGGGACAAACATCAGTAAGACATTGACTCACATTCACAGCAGTGACAGGGGGAGCTCTGAAACCCTCTGCTACAGGAGCTCCATGAGCTGGCCTTTGTCATATATTGCTGAAAGGCAGTTGCTCTGGGGAGGGTGACACCAAGGCAAGAAGCATTTGCCATTTTTGGGCTCAGATGTCAGGAGGAGGATGACTTGATCTTGGCTTGGGCCAAGAAAAAGAAGGGAGGTTTGGTTGCTGAAGCTGTTGAAATCTCCAGGTTGTTAGAGCCTGAACCCAATCCAATCCATTTCTGCCCCACAGCAACCAAATTTGTGAGTCCTGTGCAGGAGTCCTCCTTGTCCAGGTCCCAGTGTGTTCAAAGCCATATTCTGCACTGCTGGTGGGACTGGGCACGAGGCAGAGTGAAGTGTGGGAATGTTAATGTAGGCAGTGTGAAGCATTGCACCTTTTCAAGGGCAGATCTGGGCAGTGTCCCAGGCAAGACATCCTTGCATCTCACTTCAGCTACAAGAGCAGAACAAGGAGGCAGTGAGAGGCTGGGCTGTCTTCCCATCCCTGCTCTAAGTGGGCACTTTCCAACCTCTCCTCACCTGAATGGCCTCAGCCAGCATGGCCAGCAGGTGGACAATGAGGCCGTTTTGCACAGGGCATCAATGCTCTTACTTCTGAAGCTGCTGAAAGGAAAAACAGCTCTTGGGCTGTTGGCTGAGGGAAGATCTTCCTCTGGATTATTCCTGTTTTTTGCTGGGGTAAATTTTCTTCCCCGGAATTGGTACAGTGCTGTGTTTTGGGTTTAGGGTGAGAATGATATTGGTGACACACTGATGGTTTAGCTGGTGCTGAGTAGGGCTGATGGAATCAGAGACTTCTCAGCTTCCCATGCTGTCCTGCCAGAGAGGAGGCTGAGGGCTACAAGGAGCTGAGAGGGGACATGACTAGGACAGCTGACCCCAACTGGCCAAAGGGATATTACAGACCATATGTTGTTATTAAACTGCCCTTTGAAATGCTTTTTTCTCAGCCCACAAATGTTACCTTTTTTTCCCAATTCTCTTCCTCATCCCACTGGAGGGGAGCTGTGTGGTGGTTCTGTTGCTGCTGGGTTAAACCAGAAAAGGCATCAGTCAATTAATGATTTCCCCAATAAATACCACTGCTCACTCTCTACCAACAGCAGCACAGGCAAAGTTAGATAAAACTGTGCTGCTCTCCACTGCCCCCCATAAACAGGCAAATGAGTTCTCAGCATCTTGGTGTCCTTGAACCTTAAAACTGAAGACAAGGACATAGCCACCCAAAGAAATCTGATCTAATCACTCAGGAAAATGATGGTACAGATGATCTTTGTTTCTCCATCCAGGCCCAGTCCTCTCTGCTCCCTTCCATACACAGAAATTACTGCTCTTCTCCAGCTTTAGTTGTCAGTTGCCACATAAAGACAAGAAATGAAGTTTATTTTATTAAACTGAAAGCACAGCGCATTCCACCCTAACAGACCTGGTATCAAAGTCTGTTACTAAATGTCAGCCTGTTACCTGTGATCCCTCTAATAGACCTACTTCTCAACAAACAGAGCAACCTCTGTTTGTAGCCACCATGGAAGATGGGCACAAGGGCCCCAGGAAAGCTCCACTGTGACACTTAAGAGGAAATTATTAATAGTTTTAGAATAAAATTCCAAAAATAAAGCAGTAATTTGGTGTGTGATTCCCTTATACCAAAACAGGGTATCTAGATGCTTGCAGCTGCTTCTGTGATTCCCAAGATAGAGCAGGTCTACTGTGTGCATTATAAAGAAAATCAGATATAAACTACACGATGATAAACAACATTAGTCATGCTACTTTCCTTCTTACATTAAGATGCTTTTAAAAATCGGGCAAATACATATCATTCTAATTTCACACCCAAACTGGTTCAGAGAAGTTAGAGTTACTCAAGATCAAAATGCTTCTCAGATCTCCTGCTCATGTATAAGAAATATACCTGGAGTTGGACTTCAGTGGTCCTTGCAGGTTGCCTCCAACTCAGGTTATTCTATGATTCAATGCTTCTCTTTCTAAGTTATGGATTAGACCAGAATAATTGATCCTCTTTGGTAACAATAACCTGGTGTTTGCAGGAGAATGAGTGTGACGTGTTTTACCAAAAAAAATCAATGGTTGCATGAAAACTTCAACTTGCTTTCTAAACAAAATTCCCCACATACCACTCCCCTTCAGGAAAATTTAGCAAGAGCTTAGTCCATCTTCATTACAATTAATAAGGCTTCTGCCTGCTTAGAACCAGCCACAACCATTTTCTCCCTTTGTCTCCCCTAATTGCTCCTCACGCTGAAGACTACAAATAATTCAGCAGCTATTGGTAGAGGAAACACACAAAGCTAAAACTATTGCACTAAAATAAATTCCCATGTTCTTATGCCTTGTGGCACTAATGGATGCTTGCCTGCAGGGTTTGTTTTGTCAGTTTTAATTTTAATTAGGAATTAACTCTGCAATGTGTCTAGTTTCTTCACCCCATTTCTCCCCCCCTCTCCCCCCCCCACTGGATTGCATTTCAGTTGCATCATGCCTCCTTCCTAAGGCTTCTGGAAGGGCTCTGCACAATTAATGATAAAGATTCCAGTTTTCCACTCCAACTCTTTTCTCATGTTTGATTACATCATCCTCTTCTAGATAAGTGTGTTTGTTAACATAATGACATTACTGTTCAATTTTCGCAAAGCAATTAAAGATGTGTTTAATTTGAAGAATCTCAGTTGTTTTATTGTCTGCAATTAGGTATATTAACTTCAGGGGGAGTAGTAAATACTAATAAAAGTGCTTTGCTGAGCTGAAGTCTTTCAGAAAGGTATACAGACAGCACAACTGCATACTTTCATGTAACAAATTCAGCATGATTTTAATGTATATAGGTTATAAGAGTAACTTCGTGGAATACAGAAAGGACCCTACATTATAGGAACAGACAGCATTTTCAGTCTCCACCAGCTTGGCTACAGAAAATACATGCTTATTTTGAATGAAAACTTCTTCTGTTTTGCCTGGCAAACATTAAAAAATAAATCTACTCTGATTGAATTGATAAGGATCCCTGCCCAATACACTAAGTAGCAAAACCCACATTCTCTTTTCCATGGGATTAGTTTACTCCTTTTTCAGATGAGTGTGTGGTGGCATCGTTAGTGCCAAATTCTTATGTAAGAGTTATTAGATATTTAAACACCTAGGTTTAAATGTCCGTTGTACACTTAAAATAGATGACTGTCAGCTCTTGTAAACTCCAGAGCAGAGCTGAAACATTTATCTGATCTGAAAGCCATTTATTGAAACTATATTTTGTGCCTTTCAAGTGGCGCTGCTATTATATAAGGGGAAAGCTGGAACTAACACTGCAAAATCCTAATGATCCTCGCCTGCCTCACACAAGTCCAGTGGACCAGATCCAGAATTCATCGGAAGTGACAGGTGCCTATCAATGCCAACATCAATGGCACTGGGCAGGAAGGAGGGCAAATGACAGTGATATAGGAATTTCAAATGGATTAGTGGAGCCAGACACAGTTTGATGAGGGAAGGAGTGATAAGAGTGACAAGGAAGTTCTCCCCAGTCCCAAGGGTGATATTTCTGCCACCTGTGTTTTAGGGCTGCAATATGATGATTTTGCTGGCAGGGGGTGGATATCTGGAAGAATATTATTAAGTTTTCTTTCTCAATGCTGGTTGTTCAGTGGCTGTTTTTGCTATTAAAGACCAAAGAGCTGAGCTGTGGTGGGATTTCACACAGAGTCCCACTGTCCCAGGTGACCTCTTGGTCAACATCACTGCTTAATTCTGCAAGATCAGTGCTTTTAACATTTGGATACTTGGGATTTCCTCAAGGCGCTGCAACACTGTTTGTTCCAGTATTTACTGAAGGAATATATCAGTGTTTCTCTACAGCCACCCAACATGCGGAGCTATTAAAAAATAATGTTCATGCTGCTTTTATTTTTGGTCTATGAATAAATATACTCTGCAACTTCCTTCCAAAACAAATGTCTTCTCTCGCAAGGCCTGCCATGTTAGGTTGCATCTCTGCACATGAAAAGTTAAAAAATTATTTATCCTGAATTGTTAAAATTTTCATTAATGGCAATTTATGTCACTCAAAGAAGCCTCCTTGGGAAGAACATGGCATACTTGTACAGACCTATTATGAGAGTTGTCAGAAACATTTGTCCTTATGAAATATAAATAGACAGTATGTTAGATGATTTAGTGAGGAATCTCTTATTTATTTAAAAATAAACATGTTTTTTTCATTTCTCCTTTCAGGAAACCAGGTCATGTAGATTAGACAAGAAGGTTCTCAGGCTAATGGCAACATGTCTGTAAATATTTTCTCAAAAAGCTAATCCATCTCTCCAAACGCTTCAGGATTCAACCTGTTCTGGGGCAGAAGGCATCACCTGAGTCCTTCTCCACTTCTCCCTGAGGACACGCCAGGGCTCAGTGAGGCCCCACTACATCACCTCCTTCCCTGGATATTTGATTTCCAAACCACCCTCACAGGAACTCTTTCACCCAGTGCATCATTTCCACAATAACCACAGCTCTACGGAGCTGCCTCCAAACATCAGGTGAATTTACCCCTGAAAAAAAAAATGGGCTGTGCTGCCTTGGAATTAGACCAGGGTGGGTAAACAAGGATCATTGCTTTGTTCTTGCTGATAACAGTTTAACAAAGATGTGTGCAGAGCTCCGCAGTGATGCTAAACTTAATTTTCCACAACTGCTGAGGTTCATAACCAGAATCCATTTCAGGTGGACATAAAAATCCAGCCCAATATTTACTTGCCACTGGATACAAATGTTACCTAGTGAAGTCTGCACTAGTGTCAGAGAGGTGGATAAATCCTTCAACTTTGTTAAATGTGGAATAAAGGAGAGAATGACTTGAATTAAATTCCTGTGCCCACTTGAAATGATGTCTGGCTGTGCCTCTGTACCTGTGCCTGATTTTTGCATGAAAATATTCTCTTTGTCCCTATCTGGTGTTCTCCTTCAAAAAGGAATTGAGTTTAAAAAGAAGGCAATAATGTAAGATTTTTAAGCAAACAGTTCAATATTTCCTTTAAAATGTTCTCTGTATTCAAGAGCACTTTGATTTCTATCTTTTTTTTTTCCCTCCAGGCTTTGAAACTGTACCTCTTTTAAAAAAAGACCATCCCTGATTTTAGTCTTTTGTTCCTTTATGAGCTTTGTCCCTGACTTTTAAATGTGGAGAGAGTTGAGAGGCATGTTGTGAGAGGAGAGAAAATAAAAAAAAGTGAAAAAAACTTGCAAACTGTGTTAAATACACCTTTTGTTCATTACGTTTAATATAACATTCACTATGAAGATTGATATTGAATTATACATTAATTTTAATGCTAAATAACTTTTCTATTTAAAAAAACCCTTAGTTTTCTTATAATGTTCAGTAATTAAAAAGTGAACCAAAAGAGGCAGCAATAAATCAGGGTGCACAATGCAGTAAAAATATTATAATTAATATTTAACATACGTTTTGATTACTTTTAGAATAAGTACAAGAAATATCAATTAGAATATATATTCAAACTTTGCTGCCTTTTCCCCATTATACTCTGGAAAGGGGCTATTTTTAATTCTGGATATTGCATACAAAATAATACATAGTTCCTAATTAAATATAAGGCTGCAATTCAATTGAGAGTTTCTGCTGATGTCATAAATAATAAGAGCACAGCTCGAGGTATCAATGAATGGCAGCCAAAGCCCGAGATTGAATTACAACTTCAGCATTCAGTCTGTGGATCTGTATTGTTATTTGCAATAGATGGAAAATGATTATTATTATTTTTTAAATACAGACAAAAAGAAGGAAATTTGAATTCAAAATCGGTGACTCGGTGGTGGAAGATTAGAAGTCTTGTGATTAGAGAACACAGCTTATTGGAAATTGAAATGTACAAATGTGCCAGGCAGCAAATCTGTGGTTGAGGCTAAATTCTGCCTTTTCTTTGTCAGGTTTTTGAAATCTATGGGCAGTTCATGCCTAAAAAGTCAAGCATCGGTGTCATTATCAAGAGACTTGCCTCTGCCTACCCTATTTGTGTCCAGCAACCATCACTGGAGCTGCCCAGCTCTCACCTGGCCTGGGGGTCTCAGCAGAAATCCTGGAGGTAGAAAATTCTGCCAAGGTAAAAATCAGTGACACCAAGTCACCCCAACCCTGCTCATGGAAGGAGCCTTCCACCCTGCAGTCTTTTACCCCCAGTGGGTTTTCTACATAAACCCCAATTATTTATCATTTCCATTCAGAATGAGTAAGGGCTGTACACTCACGTGGACATTTTCCCCAAATAAATGACCCCTTAATAACCAGAAGGATTTTTATTTATGTAACATATTGGATTTCAGTTATGTTATGGCAGCAGAAAGAAGGTAGTTAATCAATATGAAGGCTTGCTTTCAACAGATTGCACAGCACTCAGCATGACAAGATCCCCTTCTGCTACACCACAGGTCACTCATTTGTATTTCAGGGCCATTTTTCCATGCTTAGCACATCCACCCAGCCATGAGGATGTACACCTCTCCATCTGACTCTGGTATGCAAAAAGTCAACAGTTTAAAGCTGCTAAAATGCCACGAGTCCTGAGCAAGGTGTGAGACACAGCTGTGATGCCACAGAGCCTAAACCACGCTGGTGGCTCTAGAGGTGTTTGTCACCTTGTTTCTGCCCAAACTCAAAGCATCACAAAGTCCCTTCTCATTGCTCCCTCCCCTCTCCTGGCTCAGTTTGTGCAGATAATGGGGGCCAGTATTTCCTCCAGCCGAGGGAAAAGTAATAATGGTTCTGGCACAGAGTCTGGTCTGTTTGCCCTGTGATACAGCCACATGAATGGGTACAAGGTGACCCCCTTTCTTCCCTGTGCAAGTCTGTATTGAGGGCTAGATCCCAACTTTTCATGAAAAAAAATTGATTGGTTTATAGTTGGAAGCACTGTGACTCCCTGCATCTCATATGCTACCTTCTGACATGGGCTGTCTATGCCAAAAGCCTCAGATTTTTCTTTCCAAAATCAGTATATTGCTGTCTAAGAACAAGTATGTTGTCTCATTTAGGCTAAGAAGAACAAAGAGCCAAGAGGCTCTGAAAACACACAATGAAGCCCCTTGGAATACTATTTCTCTTCATATGGTAGGTTTTACTCAATATTTAAATATCCTATTGTTCTTAAACACATAAATTTTATTGCCTTTTCCCTAAAAAGAGCCATTTCCTAAAGAGTCTTAAACTATACAATAACAATTGTCATGATAGCCTGTTTATGCCTTCCAGGTGATTTTTTGAAGGGCAGAAAATATGTTTCTTTCAGACATTTGCTGTTAACTCCAAACAACCTGAAGAAATTTTGGTGGTCACCTTCATAACATCTGAATAAGGGTTTAATTGTGCCTGTAACTGACCATACAGCCATGGGCCATGGTTTTCAAAAAACTTTACCCCTAGTATAAAGAAACCTTGAGAAATCTTGTGAAAGCAGACAAGGGAACAGTGAATGTAAGGTGAAAAATACTAAGATGGTCCTTCTTAACACACAATACATCTCCATGCTTTTTATCAAGACCAACATGAGCAACATAAATTACTGCCAAAATAAACCTGCCATAAACACAGATACTTTGATATTGCTGATAAACAGGTATTTCAATTTGTAAAGTATATGTTTATGTTGGTATGGGGAGATGTTAGTCCCAGGGTGATATTTAGAAAACACAAACATCTGCCTCTGTCCCCAGATGCACATAACAAAGTAATAATAATCTTCCTCTATGATAAGCTGCTATAGGTGTCTTAGTTACCTCTCTCCTATGTCTCACTTGATTCTGAATTTATCATGATTTATATTTTTCTTTTTCAGCTTTTTGGTTTTGGAGATGATTTCATTAGGGCTAAGAAGGTTAAGGTCCAGCATCTATTGCGTGATTCTTGAATTTAGACTTTTCTAGGATCTTTGAATAGTGAAAGGCAAATCTCTAACAGACACACCTCTCACCATCTCCTCCATCCATCAGTGACTCCCTGACATATCCAAGAAGCAGTGCCTGGAGGCAGAGGCCAAGTCCCATCTCTGCCAGCTACAACTCAAATTTAACCCTACCTGCACTCAGCGCCGACCTGCACGTGTGGGGTTGTGTCTCCAGCCACTGCTGCTGAATTTGGTCCAGCCAGGGCCTCATCTGCAAAACACATCAGTTGGAAAGAGGTGTTAGATGATAGATTCTGTGGCTATTTCATCTCCAGATGGAAGTAGCTTTTCAAATAAAATGCCAGCAGAAAAATCAAGCAAAATAACCCAGTGGTTTGCTGCCCTGCAAATATTTGGTACTGCTTTGTGATGACAGACCATTTCTGTTTGGAGGAGGAAGGGCTTGGAGACAGTAGCATAGTATTTCTCACTCTCCAAGGTGGACATGGGATAATAGGAGAGAAGGTAAAGGAGGGGAGCTGATGTATCTGACTGGGTGTCAAGGGCAGCAGACTTATTCTGAGGGCAAAGAGAAACATGCACTAATACAGTGGTGCAAATTCGTGGAAGGGTTTGGAAATCTAGAGGAAAAACAGCCTGTCAGGTCCGGACTGAGCTCCTGGGATTATGATGAGTTTCTCTCTTACTATTGATTGTTGTCACCAAAATACATCTGCTGCTTTATGCAACCGAGGCTTCCTATGAAATGCATACATAGGCTCAATGATTCTTATAATTACAGGCTGAAAAGAACTTTGCATATTCATGAGTATCACACCATTTGTCACAGCTGTAGACCTCCAGTAAGCAATGCCTGTGATTAGGGTTTTGTTCTTCCCAAGTATATATTTTTCCATGAACCCTTATTGGTTCTGAAAAGTTATGATCTTAACTCTCCACTCCTGTCAAACACAATTTTATTCCTTTTTACTGCCAGCAGTATGAATGAATTCCTGCTTCTACAGCCAACACCAGGACTAGCCGGAACTGGAATTTGCATTGATGAGGCAGTATTTTATTTAACTAATGTAATAACCTACAAAAATCTATATTTGGAGTGACAACAATTTTATTATCCCAAGTAAAGGGCTGCCCATTCATTTTCTCCCCTGTGATTTAAGACCACTAACCTCTAGGCCGCCCTGCTCATAAACAAACAGGTCTTGTGGACCTTCTTGGGTTCACAAAAGAGGTCAAATGAAATAATAAAGACCTGGTATGCTACAGGATGTACTAACCATTAAGCAGCAGATTAAAGATTGAAAGTTTTTGAAAGCTAGACAGTCATGTATGAAATCTAACCCACCCCACGGACATTTCAACATAAAATGGTAGTAGAAGTGAGAAAAGTAGACTTTTTTCCTTCTGAAGCTATATTTTTCTAACACAGAAGACAGAGAAGTGTAATCAGTCATGGTCAAAACCCTGCCAGTGAGTATTACTTATTTAGCCTCATATTCCAGGTGACTCACAACTTGTCTACCTGCCAACATCTGAAAATAATAAGTTATAGTAAAGTTATTAACTAAAACTATGTGAACTTTGAAGTAGCTAAACCTAAATTAAATATAAACATACAAAACAGCCTGGGGCTAATTAATCTAATTTGGTCTCAGCCACCTCGCTCCAATTTTGTTTGTTTGCAGTTGTTTTTCCCCTTCCTCTTCCTATGTGGTCTGCAGAGAGGGATGATCTCGAGGCTGATCAGGGGAAGAGATTGCATCTTTCCACTCCTCCAATCAGAAAAGTGCGGACACTTTTCCAAGAAACTGCTCTTGACAAAGAGCCGGTTTGCAACAAGCTCATCCCTCTGCGTGTGCTGAGAAGGAGGAGAGCTGTGCCGAGGCAGATGTGTGCCAGCTGAGAGCCCAGCTCCAGGAAGCCTCGTGCCCACGCACCATGTGTGGCTGGAAGGGGAAGCCCATCATCCTCCTCCTCCTCCTCGCTGTCAGGTATAAATTGCACGCTGGAGGCTTGGATGACAACATGGTGCTCCCTCCAAGAGCTTCCTCAGAATGCTGAGCCTGAAAGTAACACCAAGGGAATCACCTCTTCCTTGTTTTTCAGATTGTTTTTTTTTAACACACTGAGCTCTTTTCCCGGTGATGAGGCTCTTCTGCCATCCTAGGCAGGCGCACAATGTGCCCAAAGATTACGAAACGCTCAATGTTTAGAGAGGTTGTGTTGGCCTGGCCATTTTTAGTATTTTAGAGGTTTTAAACTGAAAAAGTGGAGGGGGAAAAAAAAAAAACCATGCTAAAAATAAGCTCTTGATTAGGTGTGGGAAAAGTGAAGATTCGAGGAAATCTCAGGGCTGCAGCCCCAGCACGAGGTAACAATAAACTTGAAACACAAAAAGTGTCAGTGCAGTTCGCTTATAAAAAGAGGAAAATGCACAATAGCACAACAGTGAGTTCACCTATTATATAATTGGAGGTTGTGTGTACATGTGCAGACAAGACGACAGAATAAAAAGCCTCCTCTAGGAAATCCAAAACTTGGCAGCTTTGGCCAGGTAGAGTATGAGGCGGGTAGTGTCTAACAACAAAAAGAAACAGTCTGTAACTAAGGTTTGAATCAAGCTACAGCTCTCCTTGCTAAACAGCAGCCAGATTTACTGCTTCAAAACCCATAAAAACAAAGGGAGAATAAGTCTGGCATGAGAAATAAAGCAGAGAGAGAGAGAGAAAGGCAGAAAAGGAGACGCGGCGTTAAATATACCAAGGCTGAGTTGTGCATCTGATTTCATACAAGGATAATTTGGAGGGCTATGCATAAAGTGAGAGGATTTCATTCTACATGGTCTGAAGTGCCTTTTCCAGGGGGCCAAGGGAACCCAACCTGCCTGACAGGAGGGAAATGGAGCAACTGCTGTGCCCTCATCCCCACCAATGCTTTGCTTTGGCATCTGGGATGTCTTCCCAGAGCTCTCCTCTTTCCCACCCCGGAGTGTCCACCCTACCTCAGGGAGCCAGTGGGATCTCTAGGCTTCACAGATTTTGTTAACAGTACAGCAATCCTTGATCTGGGCTTGTTTACAGGGATTTTCCTGTCCCTTAGAGCCTAACTATATCCAACACTCTGGCTAAGGCACACAAACTTACACAGCAAGAAACAGTGATTCTGGTGCTTTTGCTGTATGAAATGAAATGTTTCAATCAAAGTATGCCATATTTGATATTTTCCAGGGGAAATGGCTCTACAAAGATATCATTGACTGTTTTGGTAGAAAGGATCTCTACAATCTTCTCTTACAATTTCCTGTCAGGTCACTTCTACCCTGAAGGTGTCACAGATCTTTTCGCATTTACCCATATTAAAAAAGCCAGAAGCTATTTCCTTAACATGAATTTAGTGTATTAATAATCCTCTCCTTGTTTCCCCTTACGCCTACTGCTACTTCTCCCAGCGTCCTCATGCTCGTTCCCAACACCATAGCCACAATCCACATATATGCATTTTGGCCACAATGAAACTACAACCAAACCCATCAATTAACTTGTTTCCTTTTCCATATCCACCACATCAGTCACAGCTCTCCAAATGTTTCATCTTTCTAGACTTCTTACATTTAACAAAAGAAAAACATACTAAAGTGCACTAACAGCAATAAAAACGCTTTGGTGTTATTTTGGCACATTTATTTTTGTTCTCTGATCTGTAGAAGCTCCCAAGTCACCCAGTGACTGACTGTGTCACTGGGATTTCCATCCTGATTCTGCAACAAAGTTGATGGAGAAGTTCTCTCTACCCCATCTCTTTGTAGCACACACAGGCTGTATTTTGAGATGTTATGAGATCATTTTGATGTTCCTTTTGATCAATTAGAGATTATTAATGTATAGAGACAAATGTGTCACTCTTTCTTATTAATATCAAGATTAAAAGGTACTTGAAAGGTAATAACTTATTTCCATTTTAAAACTTTTAATACTGTAAATACCTTACAAATGATGATGTATATGCTCATAATTGACTCATTAGGTATTTGCCCAAACAACAGGCACAGGGTCATTAGCAAGAAGCTTAAAGTATTCCAATTCTTGTGGAATGTGGGCTGCATTTCAGCAGATAAATAATTTCTCCTTTCCCCTGTTTGAGACTCAAATTCTTGATGCACCTGTGGACTTACAAGATGAGGGTTTGGGGGTTTTTGCTGTTTGTTTTTTTGCAAAACTAGATGACGGAGATAGAGAAAAGCACACTGAATAAATTCCAGAACAGCTGCTCCTAGCTAGGTTTCTTTTCTTTCAACCCCTCAACTGAATAGGAAAGTCAATGCATTATTTTGGGACTTTTATTTTAGCAGAAGGCTTTGTAGCCACCCATGCTCAGATAGACCTCTGGGAGCACACAGGGAAGGCTGAAAAGGAGGTAGGTTCAAAACAATGTGACAAACAAGCTCAGACCAAACACCAGGTAGGACTTTGAACTTTTTTCAACACCTGCATGAAATCAGCCACCTCTGAAGTTTGACCACACTAAAGATGTGGTCCAAAAATGGTAGTTTAGACCCATTCTGTAATGTTTACCATTTCAGGCCAGCTCCTACAGATATGTAAATACTTGTATTAGCAGTCCCACCAAGGACTATTTGCATGCATCAAGTTAAGCACAGGTAGCGTTGCTTGCACAATAATAATATAATTCCTCATGACCCTAAACTGCAGGAATGTATCAAAGGACATTGACAGAGCCCAGGCCAGAAGACAGGCCCCTAACTTATTTAACTTTTGTAAATATGACTGATTATGTATTCTCATGTCTAATTACCTAAATACATTTGTAAATCTATCCCTTAGTACCTGAAGTTTAAGCTTCAGGGGCATATTATCCAGAACGACTTCTTTTAGATCTCTCTGCAGAGACACCACTGTTTTCAGGAGAGTTAATAAAGTCCTGGCAGGTGAAGAATATAAATCCTTACCAGTGAGGGGTACAAGTCTGTTCATTCCTATTCATGAACTGTGTATTATTTATACAATGTTTGTGGGCTCAGCAAAGCAGAGGATATTTTTTAAATAAATGTTTATGTTCAAATAACTTTGCTAGTCTTATCTAATCTACCTTCAACATCTTAAGTGCTGTAGGTGATTTTAAAAGTTTGCAAAATATCTCTCATCTGCTTTTACACATTGGGTTTGGCAAAAAACAGACGTCTGAATATTTAGCAAATGCGACACACAAAAATAATCATGATGCCATCAAGTATCTTAAATCTTTTGCAAAAGAGTGTTAGCAATTTATCAATGGGAGGATTTTCCTCTCCCTCTCTTCCTACTCAACCCCTGACTCATTCAGCTCTTTACTGATTGAACAGGCTTGTCCACTCCAGCACTGCAGGTAAATGTTGGGCTCTTCATTTTCCACAGGGAGAGAGGGGCACAAGACTCAGGTCTTGTCCTTGGAAATGTTCACTCAAAGGCCCCAGAGACTGTTGAGGGGTAAAATCCTTAATATCTGCAAAGATCCAGGCATGCTCAGCCTTCTCATGACCACAGGGAAATAGCACAACACTCTGGGGTTTGATTTTTCAGCTGCACCCTCACCACTAGAGCATCCTTTCTGTCCTAAATCAAGTTAAAAGTCACTCTCCTATGAAGAAAATCCATTTCTAATCCTTTACTGGTTCATGCTGTTAGCAGCAAAATTCTCCATCCCATCCAGAAAACTGTGTTGAAAACTTCAGCAACATAACACAGGATAATTTTATTATGTTTTAATCAAAGTTCATGTTTTTTTTCTTTAATCCTGTTAAGTTTTGGGCCCCTGTAATCCCTGCTAGTGGCATTCAGCTCTATAGGCCTGTGACACTTTGTTCACATGTGCACACTTTGGCAAAACCTTTGGGGAAACTTTCTGCCTACAGACAGGAACTGTGCTCCAGTGCTGAGCTTGTACCTGTTTAGTAAGGGCTGTCTGGTGAAATACAATGTCACTGTCATGCTACAGGCACACTTTGGCTGTCACTGAGAGCCTGATGGATCACAGAGTATTTCCCAGTGGCACAATGACCAAGCTTTGGTCTGCATGACCATTTCATGGCTGTGACATCAAGCACATGGGTGTGAAACCCACACCAACAATCAGGCACTGTTAGTCTTGATTTCTTCAAACTAAATATCTACAGATTTTTATTGATTCATGTTTGAATAGAATGACCCAGTTACAAAATTGAGTGCAGGCTAGGACAAGGAGTAGGTGGAAGGGGAAGAACTTGGTCTTATTTGTAAGGGAGGTTACAAGTATTTGGGTGTCACTTCATATGAGAAGTTTCACTTGACATTATCTGATGTGGTCAAAATACTCAACTCTACCAGTTGGGATTTATAATATGAATGCCCACTCAACCTTAGCTCCAAAAGCCACAACTGTTGCAATAAAATACACCCTTTCTGGACCTACTCAAGCTGCATTTTGATGATTTGGCTTACTGTTAACATGCAATCCCTGGCAACTCCCAGGCATCAGGACTCTCCTGATTGTTAAAATTCTCTGTCTGAACACAGCTCAGACTTGCTCACCTCATGAGCGCTGTCTTTAGGGCTACTTGAAAAAAAATAATGCCCTTTTTATTTAAAGTGACAGTACACAGGAAAATGAATATACGGCCTATGAATAGCCACAGTGATTGTAGTGTTCTTTTACTGACTGACTGCACATGTGAAGATTACCTTCCTTTCAGGAAGACTTTGTTGCACCTCCCAAGACCCAAACACTGCACTGGTTCTTCCCACTACTGAGCAAAGGGTTCGATGGCTCTGTGCTCATGGTGTGTTGGGAGGGGGATATGGAAGGAGTGGAACAGGCCTCTATGGTCTTTGGAAGCTGGCCAGGGCTGAGGCCATTGGATCTAAATTTAGGAGGGGTTTCACTTAATAGGGCTTGCAGCTGTGCATAGGTTGGGGGTGTGAATTCCATCTCTCCCGACATACAAAACCAAAGCTTTATTAAAGAAGCAGTGACTTCGAGCTGTTCTGAAGTACCCTATCATTTTCACTACCCTGTTCATCTGTTAAGGCATTTATATGACACATATAGGAAATAAAAGCCATCAATAAACCCTGTGTTTTGAGTGTACAGATGCAATGACCAATAATAGGGTTAATAACCAGGAACAATGTGAACAGAACCAATATTTTGTACCAATATAATTTCTCACAAATTAATGTTTGAAAGTATAAATTCCCTAACCACTAGTGTCAGAGCTGGAAATATTATTGCCTCTGTTTTATACATAGGAAAACTTGGAGCACAGAAAGGCTTTGTGAATACCCAGAGCTCTTCACAGCTATACCATAGTCCTTAATTTGAGATCACTGTGCATAAAGTGCAATGCCCGGGCAGTATTTTGGTGCTTTGTATTTGGGCATGGCTCAATTCCGTGGGACCCTGAGCACAACCTCATGCTCTCCAAGTCTTCCTAAGCAGCCCAGAGAGGAAGGGTTCAACACCACAACTTTCTCCTACTCTGGTCCAGCCAAAAATCAGTACAGGGGTAAAATCAATTAGCTTCCTAAGCCTGCACTAAAAGATAACTCAGGAGAGGAGGACTTGCCCAAGTGGAAAGTCTTTATTCTGTAGTATATATACTGAAATATTTCTTTTTATTTTTTAATAATTCTATGACTCTGTAGATTTTCTGTTTAAAGAAGGCTTCAAAAATACATTTTTTTTCCTTTTCTCCATCAGCTGGTTTTAACTCTGTATTTGTGCAAGCCCATAGTTAAAAGTAAGAACTCGTGCTGCAATTTTAATTGAGATTTTTCTCTAAATTTATACATATGGGCCCAGTCTTGCAAAACATTTCCATGTAACTGTTCTCAGACATGACCTTTTCTGCTAAGCCACAGAAACACAGCCATGCATTGTGGTGCTCAGCACCTTGTGTCCTGTTTCTTCAGCATCCTTTTTCTTGGTCTGGATGAACGTGCTCATTTATGATACTGCCACGGAGAACATTGCTTTAACACAAAACTTAATCACTTCTCCCTTTGTGTCTGTCTTCTGATTGCCCTGTCTCTTCCAAACTAAAAATAAGTTCTTTGTATTCTCTAAAGCCTGTTACAGCTTCAGCTTCTCTTTCCATTGTCTCTAGCTTGCCATTAAAATGTACTAAGTGCTCTTAGTTACACCATGACGCAGCCTCCTTTGCTCTAGTTAAATTTTCCAGCATGCACATTTCTGCTTTTCCCCAGTCTATCCCCACAGGGAGAGAAGCTCCTCATAAATACCTAAAGAGCAACCTCCTCCACTCGCTTATTTGTTATTCCTCCTCACCAGCTCGGCAGGGACAACAGGTCCAAATGAAATCTTTTTTCTCCTCCTGTGTTTGTGGTCTAATAATGGCCGTATGTTTGACCATGACTCATTGGATACCTATGTATTCTCCCTGGCAACGAGCAGAATTGCTCCGTTTTTGAGACCAGACTAGATTGGGTTTACCAAGGACAACACAGAAACAGACCAGACTTTATCCTTCTTAAAACATTTCACTGCTCTAACTAAAAACAAGAATTGTAAGCACTCAGACAAAGCCCATCATTCTGTTTGGCATTTCATAACACCAAGCACAGTAGACGCCTGGCCCTCGCCTAGGACTCTGAGAAAGAGTTTAGTTATAGAAATAAAATAAAATAAAATAAAATAAAATAAAATAAAATAAAATAAAATAAAATAAAATAAAATAAAATAAAATAAAATATATCAGCTTTTTGAGTGGAGCCTGTATAATGAATGCATGTCTTTATATGTACAACTGGAGAAACAGCCACATTCCCCCATATGCACCTGTTAGACAAGCACACAACATTGCAAAGTCACATACACACAGTGATCACCATTAAAAGCTTTTCAATTTTCCTCTTGCAGAGATGGCTCTGTTCAGAAATGGAGTTGATGCAAAATAAAGCTATAGTTATTCAAAACCCACCTCTTATAATATCACCCAACTTAAGTTGTTCAAATTATCTTGCTGCAACTGATTTTTTTTTCCAATTGGCTAAAATATCTATTGTAATACTTAGCAGTGAACAAAGTGCAGAAATGAAGGGCTTTGAATTGTTTCAAATTAATGGCTATAAAGTATGACTTAAATGCTTTTATTCAAAACTAATTATTTGAGAGCAGGTATTCTTATACTTCTTTAACAGCAGGATGCAACATTTTTAGCATTATGAAAAAGAAGCTTTTGCCATGTAAACTCATGGGGTGAAATCTCATCCTTGATCTTCAAAGTGTGACAAAGAGCTATTGATTGGGAGCATATTGTCATTTAAATTACAATTAGGGATGGGTGAAAGGTGGTTATTCAACAATTCAAATCTTTTTAAAAAATGCTGTCAAGGGCAACTTAACCTTAACCTAAACACACAATTTTAAAAACTTCTGAGAGTTTCAAGTGTTTCAGAGAGCAACATGATGTGTTTAAAGCAACAAATCTGTAGATTTGTAGATTTTTGAGAGTAATGTATAGTGCATTTTACTAATGCTGTAATTAAAAAAGCCCTTGTGGAACACTTTCATTCCCTGTTACTATGAAACACACATTTGCTCCAAACCTGAGCTAGGGAGGTGGAAGGGGAGGTCTTTGCAATTTTTAATCAAATTGTATCACTCAGTTCATCTTGCTAGAAGAGCTAATAATGTGATTTGAAATCCAGATCAAATTTCTACTGCAATCAATGCAAGTCCTGTTCTCGGAGGAATTTGGTTATGATCTCAAGAGCCAAGTGGAGAAGAGCACTAGGCATGTCTCAGGAGAGCCAATGCAGCTGGCAGCTGCTGCTGACCCACTGGCAGCCTTCAACAGGCCACCACTTCCATCCTCCGCCACCTCTCTTCTCCGAGATCCCAGGATCTCAGCCCAGAGTCCATATGGACCACAAAACCCTGCTCAGGCACCTGCAGTCATAGGGAATTTTACTGAACTGCCCACAGTCTATAGTGAAGGTTGAAACTCAGCCAGATTTTGCCCAGGGGACCAGCCGAGGCAGCAGCCTCCGTTATAAACCACGAGCTCAGAGGTACAGCACAGCAATCTTTTGAGCCCTTGTTGGGGTCTAGATCTGTGGTCTAGCTTCTATCACGACACAAACACAAGCCACAGTGAGAGTACCCAGCAGTGTCACCTGGCATGTGTTGGCAGGGCGAGAGAAGGGCTGTGCCAGCTTCTGATGGGCTTTTCTTCAATCTCATTAGTCAGTTTGAGTTCAAGCAGCTCTCTCTCCCCTTTCAGAGAGGATTATGCCGGCCTGCCAAGTTAGGAAGAGCATTCCTGCCCTGCAGGACAAACAGCTTCCCAGACCTGTGTTTATTTTCTTGGATGGCATATGTAGCCCATTGTGTGATTAGGTAGCACAGCGGGGTTCAGAAAGTGGAATTTCCCAGAGTGCTCAGGGCCCTGGATGATCGCCAGCATTGGGATCAGGAAGGAATGTTTTCTTTCACTATATGCTGGTGAATGTGGCAGAGTTCGAAAGAGATTTTTCACTTTCCCCTTTAGCACTTGGGAGGTGAAGACTCCTTTTTGCCACAAATACAGCGGGAACTATTTCCTTGCCAATTTATTACATATTTGGGTCCCGCTCCAATATTGCAATGAAATCTGTGGAACCTGCTAGCTTCAAGTAAATTTACATCAGATTCCCCATGGGCTTTTCTTTCCCTGGTGTGTCTGTGCTCTGGTGGAAAGGGCAGAGCTCGGAAGTCTCCACCAGATTGCCTCAGCTCCCTGTGCTCCTTGGGCAGTGCAGGATGTGTGGCACATCAGCAAGGACTGTAGCGAAGGTCAAGCTTCCCGTATTTTGAACTTGTTGGCACAGACGAGCTGCAGGAGGAGGAGGAATTATTTTGAACAAAAAATCCCAATGATCTGTTTTGGGAGTGGTGATAATCAGAACATCCTATTTAACTTTTGACCACAGAGCAAGGGAGAAAAGCCAGCAAGGTTTTAGGAGGGAGAACTTTTATATATTTCTTTCTTCTGATCTATTTTCACACTGCTAAGTAATAAAAGGGAAATTTTGCTTAATATGCAGCAATCACAACATTTTAAGCTATTCAGTTGTCCGAAGAACAGTAACTGTAGTCCAGATTTTTCAAAATAGTGAGAAGTAGAAACTTTTTACTGTGAGGATGGTAAGACACTTGTACAGGTTGGCCAGAGAAACTGTGGCTGCCCCGTCCCTGGAAGTGTCCAAGGCTGTGTTGGAGTGGACTTGGAGCAACCTGGGATAGTGGAAGGTGTCCCTGCCCATGGAAGAGGGGTAGAATGAGAGGATCTTTAATGTCCCTTTCCACCCAAACTGTTCAGTGATTCTATAGAGTAGTATCAGCAGAGAAAAAAAAAATAAAAATAGAAAAGGCATTGTATAAATCTTATTGTAAAGTTTGTTAAGATCTCTTTTAAACCCTGATATACTAAATTCTCTCACCAAAACAGCCCTGCTTTATTTGGAATAAGGACGCCAGACTTGCGGGGCTCGTAGAGTGAACCCCTCTCAGCTTGCCTTGGGTGACAGAGGGTCAGAGGAAGCATTTGCTGCTATTACTTCATTTCTCCAGTTGTATTTCTACTGCAAAAGTAGATGAAATGGGCAACTTTACCTCTTTACTGATAGCAGCAACTCTGTGCTTGCTAACGGGATTGCCACCAGGAAAAGTACTTTGTTTTGCTGTGCCCACAGCTCTCCTCTCCCATATTGCTGTTTATTGACAGAGTTCAGTATGTATTTAATAGAGAGAAGGCAGTAGGGCCTGGATCTCAGCTGGCTGGAGTCAAGCTTGTAAAGACAAGGAGTAGCTTCATCTCAGTCACCAGCTGTGATCAGTGGGGGGAGAAAAGAGTCATGCACGCAAATGATGCATCCATTTGTTAACCCCAAGAAATCAAATAAAACCGGTTTCTGAAACTTTTTGAACATATTGCAAAGACCACGAAAAAGAAAGCAGCAGCTAGGTACAAAATTCGCAAGTCATTGATATGTTGAGGTACTAAAAGTATATTGTTTGTCACTGCAAATAGGCAATTTACATTATCATTGCTTTAGAGCTCCCAGAACACACAGTATCCATTGTATAAGAAATTACTGACGGCTTATATCAAGGTTAACTCCTATTTTGTTAACCCAACACTTTGCAAGGTAACACGAAAATTTAGAAGCAGAAGAGTTGTTTATTTTTTTTTTTTTAAATAAAAAAAAGCGTGCACATAAATTTCTAAATGTTTGGCGAAGCAGCATCCAGCAGGGAAAGGGAGCTGGGATGCAAGATGCGCCAGTGCCGCCTTGTGGAGGCTTCAAACTCCGTCCGGATCCTGTTTACTCAAGCTAATGGCTCATTTACAAAAAAAACTCCCCAATGCAGGGCTCTTTCACAACATTCCTACAAAGCAATTCTGCAGATAATAAATAAAACAAAGGCAGAGGAAAGCTGGGTTTAATTCCGGATGTAATCCTTACTTAGGGCAGGGTGGTACACTAATTCTCACAGCTAAAAGAACCAGATTTTTTTCTTCCAGCCATGCAGTTGGCAGAGGACTTTTTTTTTTTTTTTAATTTTCTCAGGAAATAATGTTTCCGGTTGCTATCACCACAAAAACATCAAATCATCAACAAGAAAAACATTAGAGAAAATGCAGAAGCTTTGTTCCCCATCAGTGCTCCCTGCTCATCCTCTGTCCTAAGGCACTGTACATGCTTAACCTGAGCAGGTTTTCATGTCAACTCTCCAATCTTCTCTGCTTTGGGTTAGCTTAGCAATTGTCTCACTCAGTATACTTAGTTTTACTGACCCAGCCATAATCAGAATGGGCAGATGAATATGAACTTGCTTTTAAGAAATCATCTCCAACCTAAGGAAAAAAAGAAAATGTCTAGGTTTGGGATTTTTTTCCATTCTCTGACAAGTTTTGCTTTTAGATGAGGTTTTTTACCAATATTCTATTTGATCTTTAGTGTCTGAAATCCTTTTTCTCAGTTCAACAGACACAAGTTATATGACTGTTTCATACTCATTACTGAAAAGAAAATACCTTGTGAGACATTTGCCTCAGATGGGACTCAAGTCTCTCTCATCTAACTCACTCCTGACAGGTATCTTTTGGCCAAATGAGTTGGGCTACAACTAAAAAATGAAGTTTTATGGCCCTGAGAGCTTTGATTCCTGTTCATAAATATGGCAGCAGCAACATTTAACATTTTCAATCACTCATTTTCTTGGGAGCTAGGGAAGTGTTCAGATATATATTCTTAAACACTGCTGGTTCGTTCAAGATTTTTTTACAACGTGCATAATTCCCGTGGGATAAGGAGTTGGGTAAGTGGCCACAAGGCTTCTGAATTATCACTCCCATGCACAATACATTTTGTTTAAGTTGTAACCACATAATTTAAACTGCTTACTTAAATTATAAAATACTCCCAACCCCAAAACCAATGCATTTGCATTAAGTAACAGTAATGTGGGACTGGCTTATGCATTCCAAGATTTTGTGGTTTCCCAATTAGTCCTCCAGTAACAGAATCACATTATCATAATTTTAAGGTGTTACAAATGTGATATCCCAATTAGAGATCAAATTCCCTATATTAAGTGTTTCTTCCTTGAGGGCTTACCAACCAAACACAGGCTCTGCAAAGAAGGAGGTGTGCTAAAAATGCTTGTTTTCCATATCCAGCCCCTGCTTTCACAGCAGCAAGGAGTGACTCTGAGAAAGGCAGGTTGTAAATAGCCCTTAGATGAACACTTCACAAGGTTATTTCTGAAGAACAGGGGAACCTCCAGAAGCAATCTTTAATTACCAGAAGTTCTCAAGTGGTAAATTTTCAATAATTTCACTAACATCAGCTTATACAACTGAGATTTGCTCAAATTCATTTCTGGCTTGCACACGACACTGATATCTCATGCAAACTAACCCCCAGTGCAAAGTCCAAGTCTACGGAAACTAAAGAGTTTCATTTACTTTCCCTCTGGAGCAAGATGCTGTGACATGGAGCCGTACAAGGCAGCCTCCTTCACCTCAAGGTTGGAGAATATTACTGAAACTTTCATCAAACAGAATAATGATTTCCATCTGTAACCTAACTCATCCAGTGCCTCTCCCAGTTCCTGGTAACTTACTTTTAAGGCACAGAAACACTGTGAATGTTTGGATTTTTTTGGCTGCCCAGACTTTAAAAGGAAAATAGCTTGAGTTACCATGTCAGCCCAAAGTGGGAGAGGTTAAAGTTCTCAAAAGATATATAACAAATCACTGAAATGAAATGAAATAAAATGCAGCTGTATGCTAGAAAAAAACTCAAACAACAACTCAAGCTACACTCACAGCAGAGGTGATTTCAAAATACCTCCAGTAATATTCCAACATGGATGTCCTGCGCAGGTGAAAAAGGAAAATGATGTGATCCTTATTACAGAAACATCACCCATTTCTGCAGTGACATTTCTTGTGCACTGAGGTATTCAGCTCAAAATTTTAGCTAACAAGACAGCTTCACTTACCAAACACTGAACTTCCTAATCTGGACACTCCTTCCTTGCAGCAAAAAATATAAAGTAACAAGTACCAGCCTCATCTGACAATCTTTAATCAGACTTGGCATTAGTTTAAAGATTGATTAGGTATGTAGGACATCAAAGAGTAAACCCCAGGGAATGAAAATGAACAATGGCATTATTTTCTTACAAGGGCATCAAGAATAAATTGTAGCTAGATAATATTTATGACTACTATAAACCCACCTATTTTGCTTACACCTCAAAATATCCCAGAAATATTAATGGACCAATACTGAAGAATTTCAGAATCACCATGTCCTTTAATAAAAACACAGGAAACTAAATACTTTAGATTTCTAGGAATGATAAACACAATGTTCCATTACTTAATTTTAAAAATAGTAGAGCCCATAGCAAGGTGTAAATGAAAATGTGTACAAAATTTTAAGTCTAAAATATTCCATTCAATTCCAGAAAAAGAATTTTACTCAAATTTTTCATCAAATAGACCGATAGATTGCAGACTGCCTAATGTTGTCCCATTTCAGTATTTTCAGAGTAACTGAAGAAAAATATTCATGCAGGATTAAAAAAGAATAATGATAATTTAGGGGAAAATTATTTTTCTCTGCCTAAGACAGAGAAGGTTCAGCTCAACAGACCATTGAGTTGAGGATCACACAGGCTCCTACAGCTCACTGGAGCATCAACAGCAGCAGCTCAAACAGTCTGGCACTAATAGACAGCATTTTTTAAGATGGCATGGCTTAAGGGGGGAAAACAACTTTGGAGAAGTGCTGGCACCTGAGAAAAGTGTCATTGTTTTCCAGATACATCTGAGTTTACAACTAGTCAAAATACAGTTGCCATTTGAAAATGATCTTTTGGATGCTTTCCCTGCCAGGTTCCCACAAGTTGGTTTGAACTGGTCATTTCCAGAAAGCCACAAATAGCTTTGCCCCTGTGGAGTCTCAAACACAAGCTTTTAATTCAGTAGGCACAGAGAGAAAAGAGAAATACAGTGTGAAAAGATTTCTTTCAGACACCTTGCATTATTTCCTTTTATTGTGTATTAATATTGTCATTAAATATCAATCACTTGGGGTAACCTGCACATTGCAGGAGGTTAACCTGTATTTGAAATGCCAGTCAACAAAGCACACAGACAAAGCCCCTTAAACATTACCAATAACTCACTGCAAAGCTCCTTCCTTTCTTTGCTCCTAAGTGATTCATTCCTACAACCCCCAAACCCCCCCAGGCCATCAGATGTGTATTAAGGGAATCCACACCTTTTACCTTCCCACCAGGAGCAGCCTCTAGGTGTGAATTAGGATGAGCAGCCCCCAGCTCTGCCAGCACACGCCTGGCACAGACATGGACCATGAACCCCATCTCTGCCTCCAGTTAAGTGTAATCCTGACTAAATGTATTCACCCTCTTCCCTATCTGCACCAGGACTGAAGATGACTCCTGTGGGAAGCCTGGCAGCTGAAGGACCAGGTGCTCACTGCTAGGATAATTATTTTGTAGCTGTCACAACTGGCTGTTAACACTTCTCTCCTGGCCTTCCAGCCCTGTGCACAGTTGACTGCACTGTTTTATTCTCTTAGATGTAATTTTTTTCCTCCCTTTTTTATTTATTTATTTATTTATTTTCACTGAATTCCTGGTGTACAGTTCTCCATGGTGGGAAATACCAGTTCTTGGAGGGCTGTATATATGATGCTCTTTTAAGATTCAGAATTCCTTCCCTGATGGCTGCATGATACTTGAAGATTGCATGAAAATACATATAAGATGAAAAACAGAATACATCTTTTTGTGCATTCAGTTTACCTCAAGGTCAGGGAAATTTTGCAAGAGAATCTTTTCATCAGCTCACATGCCTAAACAGGAGACTTAAACCATTTGGCCCCATAACATCTATAACTTTATTCCCTGTCCCATTAGGAGCACTGGTAATACCAAAGCAATCATTGGTGTATTTAATATTGTACTCAGGGTTAATTTTTTGCTAGGTAACAGACTCAAATTATGTGGTAGTTATCAGCCAGCTGAAAAGATGAGACATGGACATGAAAAAAAGAAGAAAAGAAAAAAACAGATACAAAAGGAATATTTAGACCACTAGTGGTTCTGAACATAATTAATTCCACCCAACTCTCTCAAAATATAGAATATTTTCTTTGCTCTTTTTCCAGAGTTTACCACACAGACTTGCATGAATAAGTCAAATGACAGCTGCAACATGTAAGCAGAAAGGAGATCATCAACTTTTGATAGGTCCTCTTGTAATCAACAGGTTTTGTGGTGAATTTTTTTGAACATGAAGAGATATTGGCTCAATTTGCTTTTCAATAACACTCGAGCTTCCTTTAGTTTGGTAGCATAAAAAGGTTTAGCAAATCCAACACTCAGGCAGTGATGGTTTCTGCAATGCCCCAACATAATGTCATTAAGTGCTCAACAATGACTTTAAATAAGTAGCTTTTGGAAGTTATATGTCTTTGAAGTTTCATTAATTAGTCATATCATTGGGAATGTATGGCTAAAGTAAATTACACTCTTTAAAATATCTACTCTTTCAATGTGAAAAATGAAAGGATCCAGCTACCTTGTCTTTATACTAATGAAGATATTATTAATTGGTTTAGCAAAAACATAGATCTAACCATAATGTGCAACAGTTATTAAAGATAATTAACTACAGATCATTGGTTTGAAACATCTAGTCCAAAATGATTTCTGAAGGGCACATTATTCTATGAGATAAAATAATTAAATTTCTAACAGCTGCATAAGACAACTGTGGCATATCTAGTGTTTTAATTTCTTTTGTTCTATCCTCATGATATTCCTCTGTTTTAGATTTTGAAAATGCTACGAGTGTTTCACTGTGAGCAGCCTGTGCAGCGTGGTAGACTGAAATATTTCATGTCTGAGGAAAAATGATGATTGAAAGAAAAGGATTAAAAATGACAGCACAGCTAATAATACACACACGCACATGTGCACGTGCACACATAAAGGCAGCTACTCCTCGTCGAAGGAGAAAAGAAAATGATAGGAAACTGATGAAACAGAGGGTTAAAAATGTTTCCCTTCTAACATTAGCTACACAAGTCCTGCTCAAACTAAAACAGCACATTTGCAAATTAAAGAAAACCTCAACGATGAAGCAATGCCAAATACTTGTAGATTAATTAATAATGGAAGCATACACAGGCACATAAAATTAAGCAAGAACAGTTAAAAAAAAAAAAAAAAGGGGGGGGGGGGGGGAAGGAACTGAAGAGCTGGAACAGAAGTCTGTTTATTAAAACCCATATGTTCCAGGTCCAGAATTTCTGAGCTCACATCTGCTCCGGTACCTTTCCCAAAAATGTTTGCGGTCAGTATTTATCCTACATGCCAGTACAGGGTTTAGCATCAATTCCTTGATCTCTTTTTTTTTTTGATAACCGTAACCTACAAATGCTTTCAATAGCCTGGATCTGCATTAATTAGAGTGCTGTTTGCTTACAGCATTAGATCTCTCCCTATGTTTTGTAAAAAAATTCGTGTCCCAAAATATTCCTCATTTGCAGCAAATTTAGCTGCTTCAGCAGAGAGTGAGATTTAGACAGGAAAGGCAGGGAGGCAGGAAATAACATAGTTCAGTCAAGATTAGGTGTGTTGCTAGCTAATGTTGATTTAGCAAAAGAAAGACCCAAAAAAAGGCATTACCCAGTGCCCCAGAATCCATAAAGTGCAAACAAAAACAGTATTACTTTCTTTTATTTGTTTTAATATTCCATATTTAACTTTTATTGTAAGAATTTTATTTATTGGGACCAACTGGTTCCTCTGTGGCTTAAGAGGGTGGGGGAAAACGTTATGAGGATCTTGCAGGCTTTAAAAATAATTTTTAAAGCCTCTAAAACAGTGGACAAACAGTAGCATCATTTACTTCAGCTCCCACACATTACCCTAATCAGGCATAGGAGCTGCAATACATCTATAAATATAATTTGGGGTAAAAGAGGCTTGGAAAAGTCACCAGTGACAAAAATAATCAGAGTGTTGCATTTTTACATAGAGAAGTTTGGAGTAATTTTTAATGTTCATTGCCACAAGGAAAAATCCTATCCTGCAAATGCCTAAGGAAAGCAAGCAATTTTTGGACAATTCTGGGGGGTTTCTATAAGGTACTTTCCACACTGTAGAAATAAGAAACAATGGAATGGTCTCTGAGGCCAATCCCTTCCCACCTTCCGACCCTTGTCCACACTGGGACTGTGCAGAGGCTGCAAAGTGCTCCCAAATCAGCCCAGCTGCAATGGTGTAAGGGAAAACATGGGAAAACGGGGGGAAGATCCCTCCCTGTGTGATATTTACACCAGGTACACTGAAAGTGGGGAACACCAGGATGCAGGGGCACAGAAAATCCTCGAGTGGGAGAGACCTGTCCATGCTGCCCATGGTTGCAGAACTCCTGCTTCCACCCCATAAATACACTTTCCCTTAATATCTTCTTCTTTTTTTTTTTTTTTTTAATTAAAGATTCCCAGACTAACACATTTGCCAGTGATCTTAGTCAAAAATCCTGCAGAGGATTTTAGAAGAAAATGTTACTGTGAAAAGGAAGACTTTCCTTGGCAGAGTCGCCCTCACTCTCCTCACGGTGCTGTTGTGTGAGGCACACATTTGCAATCTTAGCTGACCTATTTGTTGATGTACTTCAGGTAGCCAGATGTCCTGGTACTTTAGGAATTCAGAAGAAAATGATATTCAACTGTTTGTCCTGGTTTCGACGCGATCAGCCAGCTGGCTATCCACTGCTCCCTTCCAGTCCTCCCTCCCCCACCAAAAGCCTTCAGGTCACTTGCTGACCCACAGCACATCCCTCCCTACCTTCCAAGATGAACCTGGGGTCCAGCTACATCTGTGCTGAGGCCTCTCGTTGTGTGTCTGGCACACAATGAATGTGAGGCTCTCCAAATGTCAGAGCATGCCAGCTGATGCACATTGAGATTTAGAGCATCACAGATTTCATTGCACAAACAAATGCTCAAGAACTTGACAGGGGAGTTGCCGTCTTTGCAAGGGAAGGAAAACTTGCCAAGGGTGATTTAGCTACAGGTTAGGAGAGCACTGAGGAGAGGAGTAATGAGGAAGGCTGGCCAAGCACTGGGTGTTGGGGGAAACAAAAACACAATCAATCAGCCTGCAGCCAGGTAGATCTCCTGTCTCCCTCCCCAGGTGCTCCAGCTTGCTTGAATTCCTGCTCCCAGAGGAAGAATTGCCCCAACCCTACTGCCAGCTGCCAGAATGTTCCTCCACCAACACATGCTCGCCCCACCAGTAGTGCACTGTGGCTTGCAAGCACAAGCATCTCATCTGCACCTGAGCGAGATGGCAAAATTCAATCAAAACATCTTCCTTGAGAATGATTTCCTTCATCAGGGAAACCATTTCCTCAGGCAGAATGATTCAGGTCCCCAAGTAAGCCACCAGTCCAACATATCCCAATTCATGGTCCTCTCTTGCTCCCTCTACACCCTCCAGCCTTTCCATCACTTTCCATCACTGTCATTCATACCCTTACTCCCAGCCCACACATCCCCCTGCCCCTTGTACATGGTTTGGCTGTTGGCATCTGGAATCCCAGGCAGAAATATTGCCCCAGAACCTCTGCTTGCCAGGGGAGCATCTCTCAGTGCCGGAGCTGGAGCAACAAGGAGAGCACAACCCTGGTTTTCTTGAAGGTTCGTGACCTCCCAGCACCAGTCCTTGTGAGCAGAACACGGGGTTTAGCAGCCCCATTCTGCTGCCAGGTACCATCTTTGAAGACCAGAGAGAAGCATAGATAAGGATGGGAAGATACTTGGTGAAATATTCCAGGCTTCAAGCAGGGATTAGCCCCTCTTGTCTCTCCACAGCTTCCCCTGCCAGGGGGTTAAATTCAAGAAAATACGGTCTGGGAAGAGCAAAGTCCTGTTTTCTACAGAGGAACGGAACAGCTGCTGAATACCTGGGACATCATATGTCAACAGGGCTCCATTAATGTTCATTCGGTTAAAGGGCTGGATTTCCCTTTCCCTCAGTTGTATAACTCCAATTTCACTGACTACAGTGATTCCACCAGTCTAATTAGGCCCCCAGATAATAGTCAAAGCACTTATTATGTTATCTTTTCACTGATTTTATATTATACACATTTGTCTGTTAAATATAATGATACAATTTTGCAGATTTACAAACTTCACTTGGCAACCCACTTAAACATCACAAGCTACCTGCCACTGGTCTGGTATGTTCTCTATTTACAGCAGGCCCAAATGTTTGTTTTATGCTGTCAACGGAGAGAAACTGTTTGAGAGGGGAAAAAAAAAAACCAAAAATAATTGAACATCGGCCACCAAACCAGCAGGAACGCAAAATATTTCCATGAAAGGGAATCCAACAGGACCAGCGATCTGTAGGATAACTATTCTCAGTGTGAGGAGGAAGAGTGAGCCAAGTGCAGAAGCCAGGCTTATTTCCTCTCTCTCCGTAGCATGTCCTATCCCAGCACTTTCTGGAAGCAGGGTACATGAAGTTCCTAGGCACGGCCATACTATTCCACCCCCTGCCAGGAAGCTATTTATTTTAACAGCCGCAGAATCTTTTCATTGTGTTTCTGGTCTAAACAGTTGGCCGTGCACGGGGGAGAGGTACAGCTGGTCCTTTACTGGGAACTGTGGGAGCGAGAGAGGAGGTGTCAGGAAGGAGCAATGTGCCCTCCTCCCCTCGCCTCCGCCAACCACGCATAAACAAAGTTACTAAAACAAAGGAACAACAACGAGTTCCTAGGTTGAAAATAGCCCTACACTCATTCAGGAAAAATTCCCACTGGGGCTGCTGATGGATGGCACTGCTGTTGCTGCTGGAGGTTGCTGCTCCCCAGGGCAGCTGAGCATCTCCCCCTGACCTGGAGCCCCACGGCTCTCCCAGATTTGGTGCCTGAACCTTCTTTCCGAAATGGTTTCGGATGTCCATGGTTTCTGCACTGTTACTGGAGGATTACCCAGCAACGTACTGTATTGTAGGGTATCTGAGTTGCAATGATTTCAGAATTTAGGGAAAAAAATAAAAAAAAACAAACAAAAAACCAAACCAAAACAAAACAAAAAGTAGCAGCAGTGAAAATCGGAGAATCAACACTTCCTCTCTCATTATCCACGAGTTCAGCCTCGCCTGCCCACAGACTTGCAGGTATCATTACACCTTCCTGACTAAAGCAAGGATACCATTGTCCTACTGTCCAAAATTTAAACTTAGATTATGAATTTTACACTGGCTGGGACTGAAGAAAAAATGCATTGCCTACATAATATTTCAAAGTTGCTATTTTTCCCCTTGGATGTCAAAGGGGTGAAGAGATATGAAGATATTTTCCTCGTAACTGTCTTTGAGAGGCTTATTATCAGGTGCAATTTTAACAAATGTTTGTCATTTATTCACAGAGTCACAGTGACACCTGTTTCTAAAACTGCACCTTATACCCTGTTATTGGGTGTCGTTCCTCATCCGGGTAGGTTTAGTTCCCAGAAATAAATAGGGTTTGGAGAACCCATTTACAAGGTGTGTCTGCTTCCCATGGCATTCTTTGGCCTCAGCCTGTTCCCAAGCCCATCCCTGACCCCTCTAGGCACATCCCCAATGATAAAGAGCAAGCCCAGGGAGATAATTCAGCCAAGGAGACTCCCACTGGCAATAGGAGAGAAGAAAGAGATGTTTGCATCAGTGTTGCGTGAGCACAGACTGCCATAAAAGACGTTACTTAAAAGCCTGAGAGATATTATTTATTTTAAATTGAAAGCAAACAAAGCAAACATTACTTAACCGTGCCTGTTTTCCCAGTATCCCCCTAGACTTGCTGAGGGACCCTGGAACTGTGGCAGGCATTTTATCTCTCCCTCTTCTAAATAGCAAGTTAAAAATTAACTGCTTCATCTTCACATTGCTCACTCCTTAAGTAGTTTAAACTTACTTTTAACTGTTACATGCCAACAAAACAGGTTGCTTAATTGATTTGACCTTTCACAGTATTTTTTAATTTTCAATCTTAGTTTCATTGTTCCATCTGGCACTTTAAAACGGCATCTGGTTAACTGTACTTAACCAGCTGATCACTGTACAGTTATTTTTAAATGTAATGTATGCTTAAACAGATGTTATTTTTATAGATGTAGATCTAAACTGCACTTGTATACGTGCTATGTCTGCATAAGCTCTTTCTGCAATTCAAATGTTGACACCAAAAATTACAAGCCAGAATGCTTATGAACTTCACTATTATGTTACTGCACTTTTTTGCAGCTTGTTAGGTAAACATCAATTCAGTTCTTTTTTCTCTGTTCATTGCACATAAATAAAACATTAGCGTTTAGTTTATAAAGTGATGAACATTTTGCTGTGTTGGATTTAGCTTTATAAATACAACTGCTGTCAGCAAGGAAAAAAAAAGGATTTATTGAATAAATAATAAGAAAGCTAGAGGAAAATAAAAGTATATATATTATGCAAGACACTGTGTCTGTCCACAGGTCATATAAGGGTCTTATAGAATCATAGATATCCCATGTGAAAATACTTAATAACGGTGCATTTTTGCAAGATACACTTTGTCTCCTGAAGTAAGAGCAGATTGGTAAAAACATGGTCCAACTCTGATGGCTGAAATTGTTAGCAGCAACTGGGGGTTCCATTTTTATGTTTTTATTATCATGGAGAGCCCAAATTCAAAGGCCCTGTGAAGTCAGGAGTTTTACAGAAGCAATAAAAATGAAGAGTAAGATATGACTATTCTAACCAGCTACCACTGGCATTCTATTAAATAAATACAGCTATATCATAACAACTAAATTTTAGTGAATATCACCCAAGCTTGCAGTTGCTAGTAAATTCATGTTTATTCACTAAGATTAAGACCTCATTCTTCCAAATACCCAACTGAAATCAGTGTTATTTACCAGGGTTTGAACACAGGTTAACCAGAATACATATATTTTCCATTCATTTAACATCTATAATTTGCTTAGTAAATGACAATTTTTGAATCCATGCTTTCCTTAGATAGTTCTGAGAAGGGTGAAATAGAGAATACAAGCACCCAATCTTAAAATCTCAGCTTGATTTTTAGATCAGCTAATAGAAAAAGTTTTCCAGTCAGGACACTGATATTTTATTTTATTTTTTTTCCAGGAAATAACAAGTTCTACAGTAACTAATATATTTTCTCTGAAAGAACTTAAAATCCAATATCAAAAAGAATTTGGGCAATAGGCAAGGGCATGTGTTACTGTGCACAAAGGAAGTGGCCGCAGCACTGAATATTTCACAGAGAACTTTTAAGTATCATTCTCAAGGTTAAAAATTGCTGTTATACATAATACCTCAGTAATTGATAGACATTTTCTCTCTCCAGAGCCCATTTTCTGTGAAAAACACCACATAACATCTGTTCATAAACAGTCCTTCTGTGAGAACACTGACACAGGTCTTGAGCTTCTACTGGCTCAATTCCCCTGCCATACACAGATGGCACGAGGTATTTATACAGCTGAATTCTTTGTAATACAAGCTCAACTATATCTTCAGGTAAGGCTGTGGGCAAACATGTGCTTATGCTATTCTGCTGACTTACCCCAAGTCATTTAAACAGTTCCCTCTGACACAAAGACAAATTGTGTCATACAGTTCTGCAAGTGTTTTGTCTCAAAATCACCTTCAGCAATCAGCACAGAGCTCTGCAGAGATAAGGACATTTTGGGATATAGAAAACCCACTGAGTTTAGTGTTAATGAGCTAACAGTTATATTAAGATTCAAGACTCTGGGCTATTCTCCTTGATTTTGATGTTATCTGTTCTCCTTCCATAAAAAAAAAAAAATATATATATATATATTTGTTTTGATGGTATAATAACTTGTTCTTTTGCATGCAAAATGTTAAATAAAGAGACAAACTTTGGCATTCAACTTTCACATACACGGCAAGGCAGCGTGTCGGTTACCCACAGTTTTTTATGTGTTATGCTAGTTATTCCTTCTAAGCAATTCTGAGTGAATAACACTTCATAATACATTCAAAAATTGCTTTCCTATTTATCTCCATGAAATGATGGAAGGCTTCAGTTGACTTCTGAAGAAATCTAGGTGCCATGGCACCATCTGCCAGACGACATCCTAGTCCTACGCACACATATGCCCAAGCTTTGGCTGTGGTCTGTGTACACTTAAGAAATAAAGCACATACGTAGAGATTTGCAAGGTGAAAGCCTTGAGAACGAGACGCTCCAAAAGCAAGGACAGCCTGTTGGTGTTTTGAAATAGAGGGGGGAAAGAAGGGTAAAGTAAACTTTACCCAAAATTCCAAACATACGTTAAAATCTCCTTCAATTGTTCTCTCATTCCTTGACCCCTGTTACTGAAGTTATTGAAGTCCATGATTTTTACAGAGAATATCATCTACATAAAGACATGGGAAAAGAAGCCTGAATTCTTGACAAGATAACCTTTTAATAAGGATACATCCTGATAAAACTTTGGGGGAAAAGGTATTTTAGGTCATTCTTTCAGGCAAGAGTAGTACATAACTGCAGGGGTCTGGTTACCAACAGCTTCGATTAGACATGAATTCTGATTTTATCTGTGGGACATTTAACTGAAAGGTTTTTCTCTAACTATTCTTGCAGAATAAACCAGAATGCACTTTCCCTGCTCAAGGGAAGTGTGGGATGTGTTTCCAGACACCTGTGCCTCTGCTGGCCAGGTGACCCCACAGTGGTGGGGCCCACGATGCACAAGAAGGGTAAAGCAATAGTCCTAGAGGAGAGGAGCAAAGCTCCTGTTGTGTGTGGTGGGAATTGGGAATCCTCCAACAGGAACAGCACAACTCTGCTGTTCCCAGAGCTCCACTCAGAGTTACATCTCCCTCAGCAGTTTCAAATATGAAGATGAGTCTGGATTTGTCTATCGGCACTCACAGCTACAGGGACTCGACAGATCTCACAGGGCAAGAGGTGTCCCTTAGCGGGGGACCAAAACCAGTTTAAAAATTTAAGTGTGGCAGTTAAAACAGTAAAAGAAAGGTGGTTCTGTTTGCAGCTGCACCGCAGACTCCCCGCAGGGTGCAGGCATGTCACTGCATTGCTTTGGTCTCTGCAAATGGGAATATTACTGATGCCTCCTGGTCTCAGGAAGATGTGAAATAAGCCCATTTCTGTTTGTGATGTGCTTAAACACTGAAGCCATCAAAAAGCCAATAAATAGCATGTCCTCACTAAATGTCTTTGTAATACCCTTTTTAAATTTGGTGGCTTCTCAGTTATATTTGCTTTTTTTAAGCTGACGGGAAAAATGCAGTCAAATACAGATAAGTTTGAAGAGAGATTATGTGGAAATGGATGCTACTTGCTTTTTTTATACTTTATTATATAGGAATTAACTCAGAATGATATTGGTATCATTCAATTTAAATATAGTGCTTGCTTATGGCCCGTAAGATGATCTGACACATTGTAAGCAATGCCTTGACACAGCGTATGTGATGAATACAACTCAGTGTATCAAACACCAACTGCACTAAATCCACAGTAATGCTGCCTTTTTGTAAGTTCTTTATGCTCCAGTAGTTTTCATTTTTATGATAAGTATGAACCAGACCAGCTCGGAATATGTTCCACCAAGCGCTTGCTCTTTTGAACAAATCAGTCACCTAATATTTATCAATTAAAGCTTGTAGAATAAATAATGCAGGGAATAATTTTATAACAGAGATGTTAAGAAAACATAATTCTCCAAATATCATTTGGCCTGCTTCTCTTAACACTGAATGGTTTTAATTTTTCCTTCTCTATAAATTCTCCTCCTTGTTACCCAGCATTGTTTTACTCAAATGATGTTTCAACTGCACTTAATGCACATTATAATGATCATGCCTTTAGCTTTTTTCTTTTGAAGTTGTATTTAATTACAAAATAATATCCTGTTTGAAGAACACTGCTTTGATATGTCCCTTTGCATTTAGTAATTATAAACTTGTTCTCATTATCAATATATTTCACATGTTGTTATTTTGTTGTGTTTGCCTATCTTTTGTTTTTAAACCCAGGAAATATAACTTGGGTGACAAGAGGTTTTGATTGCAGATTACATGGGAAGTAGAAGTCTATTTCAGAGCCCTGATGTCCACAGCCAAGACTCAGTAGTCCATGACTGTCATCAGGATAAAATTCCTGGATCAGAAATGTGAGAAACGGATCAGTGGCTGGGATGTGACTGTGGGGATCAAGAAAGCAAGCATGGTCCATCAGCCCCACTGCATCGATCTGTTGGTGGGACTGCATTATAACTACCAGGATAAAAACCCAGAAAGGGGCAGAGCCAAACCTAAACAAAAAATAATCTAAAAGAGGGATTTACATTCTTCTCTCATTGGCATCAGAATAGGGATTGGCAATCTCTTGGCAAGCTTCATGTGTCAAAAAAGGAGGGATTTAAGTTATGAATAGTTTTTAGCATTTTGGGGACTTCTGAAAAAAAGGAGTTTCACAAATGAAAAGCCATTATAACCTCCAACAACATGCAACAACCCCATACATTTACAGGCAATGCAGATTAACAGAGCTGCCACACTCATAAATGAAATCTGCTGAATAATTTCACTGAGAAGGGAACCTATCTGCTAATATCTCTGGATGATTTTACTGCAGAGAGCAAGATGCCAGCTCCTGCCCTGACAGACCTCAGCAGCACAGCCAGAAACGTTGGGGATGCTCTGCAAGACCTCCTTGATACGCTGGATGCAAACACACAAACACAGAAGGGTTAAACGAGTGAAGTCTTAGGGAGGTCTGGGCAAAACTTACTTTAGTTTGGATTTAGACCAGAATTTGCCATTTGAGTAACCCTAACATATACATGACAGAGTATAATGTATGTCCTTTTTCTGAGCTGGTTTACATAACTGCCTCTGTAGACTCTGGTCCAACAGTGGTGCCTTTTGGGAATTTCACTGTGGTCAGTAAGATCTTTGTTTTAATAAGGCTGCATAACAAAATATAGCTTTTGCTGGCTGTAAAATATTAAGTGGGAAATATAGTGCAGGGAAATAAGAGGCACCTAGTGAAAAGGGGTGGTGTTTTTTTAATAAAACTTCCACACAATCATAAGGCACTGGAGGAGCTTGATCCTTCCCCCTTTATGTATTCACATTCTCTGTGAGGCAGAGGGGAAACGTTAACTTTAATTAGTGCTGTGGGCCCTGCAAGAATGCCTTGTACATAAGAAAAAAAAAATACTTAAATATGTGAGCTAGAAAAATTTCATGTGTGTATAGTTGGTCATCTAGTTAAGTATTTTGCAAGATCACCCCGGAGATTGAAGCCACTCCAGGACAAGGACCTCATCTTCCTCCTGGTGTCTAATGCACCTCCCTGCTGTTAGTGCTATAATAAATAATAATAGTCTGTTAGCATTAGGTGAGCATCTCTCGCATGATCAATTTCCCGCTGTTGCAGGAGGGTGAATGTTGGTGGACTTTGATCCTTCCAAGATTTTATGTTTCTATCATAAGAGAATCATAGCACATAAGCACATTTTTTACTAATGCAGTAAGTAAGGTGGCAATATATATTGTACTGACATTAAATGAATATTAAAAGGAATTGAAACCATTTCCACATCATGAAGGGGAAAAACCTCCAAGCATTAGATAGACAGTAGTGATTCAACAAAGAAAACACTTTTAACCTTCTTCATAGATTAAAAGAGACAAATCCATTAGAAAAAGGAAAAGAAAACCTAGTGTTAAAGGTATACACTGATGTATCATAAAATACCAATGCTCTTTTTAAGTCAGTTTTGCCCACTGATAAACCTCCCCTTTGCCTCTCATACACAAACACCCTGCACACCACCCCCATCACTTTCCTGCTCTCCACTCTCATCTCATTGTAACATCTCAATAATGTATTACAGTACAAATCCTACATGCACAAGGACTTAGTTTGAAGAAAAAAGCGAGATACGGCACTTCTGCATATAAATAATACAGGCAGATGTTTCAAAGAGGGATATACATAGCAAAACATCTTATTTGTTGGAGGGTATCAATTCTGTGTACATTACACACTTGTAATTTACATTACTTTCTTATTTTTGTTACATCTCTGCACAGCCATATATTAAATTAGAGATTTCAAACCAGACTGAAAAGTCCTCTTTTTACCCCTATTTTGTTGCATCTTGCCAATTCAATGTTTTATTATGTTTTCTGTCATAATATTACTCTTGTCCTTAGAAAACATGTATTTATTCCCACTTGGAATATAGTGTAACTACTGTAAAAGCATTGCTCAAAAGATGACTACAAATTCTGTCTGAGAATAGAAAACATGAACTCTTCTATTATCCAAATATTTTTCAAAGATTTTGCTTTTGCATGCATGTCTGCTGCTGACACACATAATGAGATCATGGGAAAAACCACATAGCTGACCTGAACTTCTGGGTATAGAAGTATAAAACTATGAGATCTAATAAACCCAGTGCATGACCCTGTGCAGTTTTTGGACTTAAAGAACTAAATGCTATTGTGAGAGGAATGAGATCCTACATATCTTTTCTTGTAACATGGCAGAGTTCAGCTGTATTATATTTACAGTTGTCAATAAATGTAACGACATAACATGAAGCATATAGACATCTCTGGTCTCCAGCCTCACCAAGAGAATATCCCGACACCTTCTTGTCACACACAAGGCAGATATTATTTTTATGCACCAAACAGTAGGCAGGATGCAGCAACAGACTGACTCTGTGCTACCACAGTGTGTCTGAGAGGCTGTCAGCACATACTTTGCCTACTTAACGTTGCTCTTTCAAATAATATAAAAATACTTTGGGCTCCAAGTTTCAACCTCGCTCTTGCTATGCCTGACTAGTAAACAGGGAGCCAAAGTTTGGTGCAGCATCTGAGAAATACCTTTATATATAGAAAGGGCGCTCTAGGAGATAGAGGTTACATATCTCAGCTGTTGAGCTCTGCATACAAGACTGGTTATTAAATTTAAGGGAAAATTTAAGATCTCCTAAAGATTATAAACTACCCTTAATTAACCCCCACGGATCCCATCGACGCTGGAATGAGCATAGCTAAATGAAAGGCATCACTGTATATAATCTGGAAGCTGTGGAAACCAGAACTTTAGCATATCAGTATATAGGACTAACTCTGTCCTCTGAGACCCAGGGATTATTTTGGGTTTTAGGATTTAGGTGAGCACTTCAGAAGAGCACTAAATTCTGAGAGAAATGCAGAAGTCTGTTCCTGCTTTAAAACTCCATTTTTTTCAAACATATATAGACAGAAAAATCCTTTTCCCCAATAGCACAAGTGCTATTAACTTAGAAAGGAATCATTCTCATTATAGGAATAAAATCAAGCACCAAAACTTAGTATAAAAGCCAACAATCTAAGGCACAGCTGTTCCAGGAAGACTAGAAAAGATTTTTTTTAAATTCTGTTAGTTCTTGAAGATACTAAAATTTTTTTGTTCATTCCTCACTCTTTATATTCCATTAGCTTCCCGTTTAACTATAAATAAAGCATGAGTGAATGGTTGGTAACACAGACATGTTACAGGATAATCAAAGTGTTTATTTCTTTTAAAATCTTACCCCTGTATACCTGGCTTTGATTAAATACACGTCAGAGTGTGAAATAACAAAACATAAATACCTGCCTAAATTAGAAGTTATAGATTCATTTTAAATCATGGAAAATTCTCCTCAGCCCTGCGTTAGCTGGTAGCTGCACTCAGGGTTGGAACATTGTTTATTCTTTACTAGCTAATCATCCTTCATGGTCTTTCAAAAGTTCCTGGCATTTCACTAGTTTACACATTGATTGAATACTGTTCCCAGAACTGCTTGTGGCACTGTGCCAAATGCTGTGATAATCAGCTGGAAGATTTATTCCAGTTGAGGAGTGTTATAAACATAAGGATTCATAAGGCTCAGCATCAAAATGAATACTGATTCTTTCTTTGAGAAGGCTGAAAACTTTCTGGGAGCCTTCAACGAGACACACAGTCTTTGCAGTCTCCTTCAATATACAGGCTTTGATTTGAAAAACATAGTCATTTAACTTGATTTGATTTAAATATTAATAACTATTGGAGGTTTTAACAAATTAAAATATCATTTTACAGTCACATGTGCACAGCAAATCGCACATGAAAAACCTTAAGGAAATTCATGGATTAACTGCTGTGAACAGGATCAGACACATTTGCTGCAACAGGATATATTATTATACTGGGAGATGGGTGGAGAAAGAATACAAAGGAAGCTGAAAAAATTCAAAGGGAAGCAGCTGGCAGGTAAATGCACTGGGCCAGAAAGAAATAATAAGGAGAGAGGCAGCGAGTAGAAACGGAAAGGATAGTAATTTTTTAAATAATGCAGCAAGAAGTAGAGAGAAAGGTAAGCTACAGATGAGAGCCCTGAATAAAATACAGAATAGCAAACATTCCCAGTTAGAAAGAGGGAAATGCAGCTTGATTTCTGGCCTAACAGTAGCCGTAAATTAATATTAGAGACTGAAAAGGTGATACTGAGAGACTATCAGCTTAATTAAGAGCCAGTGAAACCACAGAGCATGTCTGACTGGCATGTCCAAAATCTACAAGGCTAGGAAGTGCTTACACAGAAATTAAAAGTAGTAAAATGGATGAAGCAACTTCATTGCTTTGTATGGCTGCTGCATCAGTGAAACGATGCTGGTATCAGCTTAGGGTACTGTAAATATTAAAGCCACGATATTCAAAACTTGCAAGTGTGGGTGTCCAACTTGACACATCTGAGAGCTGCCTTATGGTCTTCCTAATTTCTTTGTCAAACATAGAAATTACATTTCTTAGTGCATGCAGTCCTGATAAACTACCCCTTGCTGATCAGTTCCTCAACACCATCTTCAAAACTCCTTTGAGAAGCTCTCTCCCTGCACCTTATAAAAACACTGCCTCTTGCCTGTGTGCTCACAGTCCCCCACACACCCAACACTCAAATCACAGTGCACTGAATTAAACCCCCAAGCAGTCACCAGGGCCTGCTGTCTGACAGGCATCTCTCTCTATGAAATATGGCAAATGCCATAGATTGACCTCCACAAATATTATGACTCATTTGGGGGGGGGGAACAAACAAAAACCTGACACAGAGAAGTTTCCTGGAACTCTTTATGCCTTATCTTTTTACAGGCCATAATTAAGTATTTCATAGATGAGTAGAACGGGGATGTCACCAATATCTAAAACTACCAAAAGCATTATCACAACACAATCTTGACTTCCAAAACTCTCAATATATAGTACATCTACCCTTGGATGAGACCAAGGTACAATATTAACGATGAAAAGGAACAGGGGATCTTGTGGTTTCCTCTTTGTTGCACGACAGATTTTCATTCCACAAGACAATTTTGGGCAGGCAGTGGCTCTTTACAGCAATGCTGGAGCCAGGGATCAGGTGTTTAGTGCTTGTTCCTGTAGACAGAGGTGATGTCTTCTCACAATAACAGAATTAAACATTTTAAGAGCTGCCAAAATATCACACAGCAGTAGGAAAAACAGTAAATGCTCAATAGAGGATTTCAGTATTTTAATGAGTGCACATTTTAAATCATTTGAAGAAATAAGACATAAGCAAAGACTTGGATGTTCTGACAGGGAATGTCTAGATGTTTGCAGCAAGAAGGGAAATTGGAGAGGGAATGAGGAGATGTGAATTACGATGTTTATAAGAAAATAGTTTCTTGGCAATGTTTCATCTTTCTAACATGATTGCTGTAAGAATGAATTAGTTTAGTGGTTGGTTTTCAAAATAGAAAAAAACCCAAACATTTTTAGTAACAAAACAAAGCCTCCTCAGTCCATTTTGCAAAAGACCTTTGATACAGACCTCTTACTGACCTGTCCTGAACCACGAGATTCTTATGACAAAGGATCTAATGAGAGCAGGAAATGGCAATCAACAATCCACTCCTTAACAGTGACTTAAAGAAATAGTGATAACATGGCTGATTTCCCTGTGAACCTAACATTGTTATTTTGGGGATTTTCTCAGATGCCAAAGGAATGTTTCTTGGTAGAATTTAAGAGTGACAACACAAGCCAGGCAGCCGTAGTGGGCTGTTGACAGCATGGCCCACCAAAAGAACCCTAAAAACCATTAATACAGAGACAAGCACTGAAGATGAGTGACTGAAAACCAGTCCCTCTCCATTGGAGTCACCATAAATAGGTCAAAAATGGGACCAAGATATGACAAGGACAATTAGGCTTTTGTATCTTCTTTGTGCTGCACTGATGAGGACGACTTCTCGTCTGAAAGCCCTGTAGACATACAAATGTGCCCAAAAACATGGAATAGAAAAAGCTGCATCATTTTTCATGGAAAAATGAGATTCTGCTTGGAATCTCATAGGCATTTCCCATGCTCTTTGAGGTATGGATCCCAGAATAGGGTATATTGTTCTGTTTGTGATCTTGACAATGCACATGAGGCAAGACCTCTACTTTTCTACCATTTCTTTTTCTACTTTGCGTTGCTGCTTTTTTCTTCACATTCTTTGGCACAGTTTATGGAAAATACTGCTGAAGACCTGCTCCTGGATTGGTAGTGTAATGTACATGCTAAAATAGAGGGGTGCATTTAATTTCTATTCTTTCAGAATGTGGATTTGGGGCCAATTGGAGAGGAAGAGGAAATGTCTATAACTCCAGTCTGCACATAGTTTCCTATTTAAAATATTGATTATGCCAAGGCGAGAGGAACAGTCAATATCAACAAGACCATTCAGCAAATGGGTTCTCCAGAAAGGAACAATACAAACAGATATATTACTTTTGATGCCAGGAAAGGGTTTTCAGATTCTATTTGCTTTGCTTATACTACTTATTAAGATAATTCTGCTGGACTAGTGCACAGTGCATTTATTATTGTTATTCAGTGCTTTATTCGGAAACAGATCAGAAACATTTTGAAGATTTTTAACAAACATTCACAGGTCATTATACTTGAATATGAGAGATATTTTATAAATAGTGTTTACTTGCAGCATAATAATAAACAATATGCCCTTAATTTAAAAAGTGAGGTGGGATAAAGCTGCCTGTGAAGAATATAACACAGATTAAATAAGACCAATACTCCTGCTCCTTCTCTGCAACTGGACTTGAAGGTATCTGACGTAGTTATCAGCTTTATAAAATCAGATTTCCCCCCTCAAATCAAATGGTTTAATATAGATTACAGAAAGGCTTTCTTGCTATCATTTACAAATTCATGAAATATGACATTCTAAATTAAAGACTAGGAATGGCCTGTTTCTAAATGAAAGATTGCAAATAGCCATCAGAATGCTTCCCAGCACATAGGTAATGCTGTAGGGAGTGGCTCCTTGACCCTTATTCCATCATGCAGCACATTGTGACCTCAGAACTTAATTTTGCCTCTTCTGCAGATGGAAAGGTCAATGTTTTTACTTCTCAACCCTCCCCTCTTCTCCACATTTATGCAGAGATTGCCATGGAAGGGGAAAATTCTGATTTATGTGGCTTTTTTCAGTCTTTTGCCCAATTTATATTTTGGACAAAATAGCACATACATACTAAAAGGGAGTTGGATGAGAAAAGACAAGTTCATATTTAGATAAAAGTGGAGGGAATTTTTGGTTTTGTTTTAAACAAATCAAGGCTATTTGGCAGGTATTCTTGATGTCTGAACAGTAACTGTTCCTGTTCCAAAAGCATCCCTGACAGGATGAAATAGGCTGTTATTTAGCTATCTATAGTCAAAGTACAGATTAGTGAAATTCTTTTCTTGGCAGCATTTTAAAAGAGAGGAGCTGGGACCTCCATCAAAACTAAATCCTCAACAATGCAGAGGACAATGCTGGTCATATCTGAAAGGTGCTGTCCTTCCCCTCTACTAATACTCCTGTATTTTCCAAGCTGACATTTATCTAAATAATCCTGTCCATGCACTGAGAGCAGCAGTTTGCAGAGGAGGTGAAGGACGTGTATTGTTGAGAGCAATCATGAGTTGCTCCCCTACAAGGGCTGTGCATCTGACAATCAATCCATAAACATGGGAGAGAGAGAGCAAAAGAGACCCTTTAAGTTATTTCCCCACATTTCAAACCTACTTGACAACAAATCTGAAAGTCAACTGTAATTTTAATCATCCAGTAATGTTTTATGTTAGCCAATTACAGGGCTCCAAGAGATTAGCTGAATGTTTCATGTCTGAAAAATATGTGACTGGGACTAATTCACTGGACCCTTCTCTAACCTGAGGTAGGTATAAATGAGTAGAGCTTCACTAAAATCAATCGAGCTGTATCCAGTTATACTGTCACAGAAATTGGTGCTTTAGACTTAGGATAATTTTCCTAATAAAAATAAATTTTAACCAGTGGATTTTTTGACTCATACTTGCAATCTAATATTTCAGGCAATATACAGACCTACTAAATCATCCACTTCCCCTGCATGCATTCCAGATGAGCTTTGCTTTTTTACATCCCTACCTACTAGGAAGAATGCTTATGAAACAACCCATAATTCAATTATAAGTACCTCCAGGAACCTTCTAATTATATGTTAGGCAGGTCAGAAATGAAATAGCCATGCTACCCTTTAGTCTTGGATAACAGACTTGAAACGGTGAAAAGAAAAGTTCATCTGTTCATTAAGAGGCCAATTGTAATACAGTTAAGGGCTCCAGTGAGCTGTTTTGTTGAGATCTGAATATCTGTGAAACAAGCCCCTCCAAAGCTGGGTGTTTAGCCAGCCCTTGCCTTTCAGCAAAGAATGGGGAGCTGCTCTGGAGAGTAGGTACTGTTCATTAGTCATTTGCTTTCTCGTACACTAAATTTTGGTTGTAGGAGTTGACGGGACCTGAATGAAAAACAGCTACAGGTACTTAAAGGTGCTATCCTTTTCCTGGAGATTTCCACACTTGGTCTTAATTAAATCTCCCATAGGATTGCAGGGCTTTAAAAAAAATTAACACAAAACAAGAACGTGTCCATCAGGCAGGTTTTTCTAAGCTCTGACAGCTCTAAATGCAGGCAGCTGCAATACAAGCTTGTCCTCAAATCCTTGACAATGACCTCAACCTCAGGGTGAAAGATAATGTAGTTGCTATGCTCATTCTGTGTGGAGTGTCTACTGATCAGAGGCTTGTGGCAAAATATGTATATTTTTTTCTTATGATATAGACTATTGTTCACTGGCAACTCAAGTGATACCACAACATTATCTCTGTGACAGTTTATTTCTTCATTTTTAAATGGGAGGGAGTGGCACAAATTCAAGCAGACTTCTACTTCAACAGCTATAGAGAAATGACTTTGTAATGTCTTCCAAATTAACCCCTCCATATCCATAAGGCTGAAGGTAAAAAGAAAAATTAAGCAAACAATCTAATCCCAGGTACTTTATAAGGGACTTCACACAGACACCTACACCAACAACAGGGAGATTTCCCTGTAGATTGGCTCCTGTTCCATTTTTAGCAAGGTATTATTTGGGAGCAGTTTCCTCCAGTTGTGAAAAGTGTCACTTAACTGATTTTCTTGGAGTAATGACAATTTACATCCTAAGGATCTTTCTTAAAGTGAAAATCTGCCTTCATTATTTAAAGGCAGGTAAATTTTGAGCTGAGAAGAGAGACAGCCCTGTAGGAACCATAAATGACAAAGGAAAATTCCTACAGTAAGGCTTCAGTATCAACATTTTTAAAAATAGTTCTTAATTATCATTGATAACTTCCCTAATAAATTAAATTCATTTAGGAACAGCTGTGGGAATATATTCTGATGCAGTCTGGGGGTGCAGTTGCCCCCAGAGCTGGGGAGGGGATGGATGGGTTCAGCTCGGCGCGGGGGCAGCGACTCTGCCTCTGCTCCACAAGGACAGAACATATGGAAATCTGAGCTGCTAAATATCAAAGTCTTTGTCGCCCAAGTGCAAACTGCAATTTCTGTCAGTGTATAACCTGGCTGGATTTTGAAGGTTTTCACAATAAAAGGCATGTTATGACATAAAAGGCTGTCCCCTCACCAACCTTCAAGTCCCTGTTCTGAAGCCTGAGCAGAGCAGACCTGTTCAAAAAGAGCAGCACGATTGCACTACTTGCAAATATTTCTCACAGGAGCATACAAAAATAGTAATTTCAAGTGACATTTGTTAAGCATGGTATTTCTCACAAAGAGGAAAACCTTTTTTCAAAGGCATTCTGAACAAAAATAGGAAGAGACGTGGATAGCACAGAATTCACTTAGACTACACATACCTTTTGGTGGGTGTGCACTCTGAACATGTCTCTTCCTATTCAAAGAGCTGGGATTTTTTACATCACATTAGTCAGCTAAGACGTTAAGGGGAAAATTAATCATTTTCATGTGGGAGCCAAAACTAGATAATTTAATACTTAAATGAAAACAAACAAAAAAAAAGTTTCTTCTGGATTTATTCAAATATTTTACCATAGAAAGGCTTGATTTGAACATGAGATTCTTTAAAAATATTTACATGAAAGGAAGCTAAATTTGACCTTGAAACAATATGCAATTTTTAAAGTGAAATACTCAGTAAATACTTTTTTGAATGTCAAAAACTAAGATGTTATTAAAATGGCCAAAAATCACTTAGCAATTTTGACCCAGATGTGCATAGATTTAATTGCTTTGTTATGGGTTAGTATTTTTTCCAAAATCAATCCAACCTGCCTTTAGTACTGGTGAGATTCTGAGAAACCATCATGTTACCATAATTTTTGAGCTGATTTCACAAACTGATGCCAACCTAGAAAATATCTTGAGCTTTATTTACATATAATAAGTATTCAAAGATGTGGTTGTTTCTTTTCTTTTCTTATGAGAAGCCAGAGGCACAGACACAGTTTTTGTATTCACAAGAAAACTTTGTGTAAAAGCATAGAGTTTTTGTAAAAATTAGTCCAATAAAAATTTATTTATGCATAGCTACAAGTGTTAGTGTGTGATATTAACTATTTTTGTCTGTTCCCTTCTCTTGATTATCAGTACTACTGAAAAAAGACTGGCCTTCCAACACAAAAAGAAAAATTTGGAGATAAAGTCTTGGTCTCCCTTCATTTTCTGCCTACACTTATTTCAGGTGAACCTCATCAGACAGATCCATAAACTGTGGGATATGACCTGTAGATTAAAATAATCCTGCAGAAATCTATAGCTCCTCTTTTGTCAAGTGCTTCATGCTTTTTCATGCCATTTTTCCACTTCCAGTATGTGTATCTGTTTTTTTTTCCCAAAATGCTATTTACTTGTGATTGCTATTTGGTCAATTTTAATGATGCTTTTAGAATATGTCTCACTAGATCCTGCCAAAATATTTCATTGCTCCATTAAATTCTCTTCCAAATATTTCAAGATTTTAGTTTTAGTTTTGTGAATTTTTTTTCTATTAACCATAAATCTTACAGTAAAATAGGAGAAAAAAATAGAATAGAAAAAATACCAACAAGAAAGGTATATGGAGAGCGTGTTAACATGATATTGTCAGACATTTATAAACTTCTTCCAATGAACTTTGAATTACCCTGATCCTTTCATATTTTCCAGTTAACATACATACATCTGCTCTGCCATGTAATCAACTGATTGTTACACAAGCATTTGCTGAAGCTATGACAAACCCAGATTTATGAGGTCAAACAGTTCAAACTTAATCCATTCAATAGCTGCAATTTATCGTCTGATGATAATTGTATACACAAACATTGTAATGATTTAGATGACATAGTGTAAAGATGAAATCCGTTTATTTTAAAAGGGTTTCTAACCTCTAAAACACGTTGCCATGAACACCTTTCTAGGTCTGCTTTTAACAACATCGTTATTATTGTTTTATTGATCAGGATTTTATTACTGATTTGACACTTATATTTCACACTAATCGAAAAAGGTGTAATTTTTCTGCACATATACGACCGTAATTAATTATATCATTATTGTGTTTTCAATTCCTTCCATTTAAAGGGGCCCAGAAAAAGAGTGCTTAATTTATCATACATGTATTATAAGGAATATGTAAACCTCTTAAACAGACAGAGAGCATGATCCTTTTGGAGATGATGGGATATGACACAGGCACTATATTTATAGAGTCTTACCTCTATAGTGACCTGATTTTAGAGTGACAACTATTGCAGGATGGGAGAGTAAATTAACAGCTTCGAAAGCTTGAGTATCTAAAACAATTACTATTCATTATTTTTATAACACTTATTAGCGACCATTCCCTAATGCTTTCAACAGATAAGGAAACAACCTGCAAAGAATTATATGGCAGATGAGTGGTGTCATGTATATCATATGTGTAATTTTATATGTGCATTTATATTTTTTCAGTTTGCAGATTTAGGAAACAATTGCTACAAATGGGCAGCAGCTGTATTCATCTATTTCTTCTAAACATAAAACACATTAGTAACTGTAAATTTCAGAGAAACTCTAAAACAAGTAGCTAAATGTGAAATTTAAATTGATCTTTGGTTTACTGCCATTGATTTTGTCAATTTTCTAAATCTAACAGTGTTCACCACTGGGAACAGAAACCTGTACATATATCAGCAAAATTTATGCTTCAACCAACATAAACTTCACAGGAGGAATGACAGTCCTTGCTGCATAAAATAAAATGCTTGTGAAGTGAAGGATTTTCTTCTCTAATTAGATACTGTATATTTTTTCAACATCATGTTAGTAAATTTGTCACATAAATTTAAATGCTATTAGCAATATTGCCTGTCCATATTCAGTTCAGTTTCCTTACTACAGATTTCCACAAGTAATTTGTGATAATGGTACTAACCCATATGATTAATTCACACGTACAAAAATCATTATGGGTACTCATAGAAAAATACCTCTAAAGTGTTTCATAAAAATGCCAACATAAACATAGCCTAAACTAGCTGATACTTGCACAATTCTGATATACTTGTTTTCACAATTAAAATACAATAGATTTGTATTTCATACTGTGGTACCCCCTTAGACAATGAGTCTCCAAACACTATTCCAGTGTGCAAATTCCACTTACAAGAGGGGGTTGTTAAAACTGATGTAAGAGGAGATATCCCACATTTTTCAGGCTGCTTCTCTGAGTGACAAGTGTGGGATTTTGCCCACTGATTAAGCTGAAATGCTGTTTCAGTTAGCATTAGGAACCTGCTCTCACCCAGCCCAGCCTGATCACTGGGGAAGAACATCACAACTGTCACAGGATGGGATCCCGAGTGCATTTATTTCCTCAGGATTCAAACCCAACCACTTGCAAACTTGTGTCACAGACATCAAATATGTGCTGTAGGAAGCAAGCATACAACCTACTTTAAAACACTAAGTGAAATAAAATCAATGGCTGAGCTCATTTTGTGCTAATAGTCTTCAAATGTCTTCATTGTTTCACTGTTCTTAAGCAACACTCAAGACAGGCACATGCATAAGGCTTTGTATTATCAGCCTCAGAAAAGGAACTTTTTCTTTGCTGGTGTAATGTCTGATAAGGTATTAGTACACAAAAACATTTGCCTTAAAAGATAACATCACTTATCTTAGTATTGTAATTCAGTGGGTGGTGAAAAGATCCCCCTCATATTAATCTATCTGCTACATAAACACGTGCAGTCAGTTCACAGAAAGCACATTTGTTTCCTTGAAAAGTGATTTTTAAATAACATTATGAGCCTTCCTTTAAGAGCATTGTGAGCCAACCTGCAAAATAAGTGAGCAGAGCACCAGCCACGCTTTCTGCTGTGCCCAGGCCCATGAGAGCTGAGCCCCAATTGTGGGGCAGTGCCAGGGACACTGCTCATCATTGTTGCACCTCCAAACTGCTCCAGGGACACTGACCCAGCACCTCACCTGGGCACCCAGCAGTGTTCCCCTCTGGACCTTCACTTGGAGGCACACCAGCTTCTCCTGAGGATGGAGAAGCATGTGGTCATTCCCTAAAAATGTGAGACAAGGTGAAAGGATGCTGGTGCTGCCTCCCTGCACTGGACATGACACTTGGGAAGTACCTACAGCTCTGCCCAGGGGTCACCTGTTGCACATGGCCCTCGACATTCCCTGACAGCACACCAAGGATGTGGCAAGCTGCAGGGGAGGATGGCTGGGGTGCAGCTCCCCCAGGCAGAGGAGACATTTCCTGGGTGTAGCTCTTTAGCATGTAGAGTTTTTGCCAGTGCCAGCTTGTGCTGTGACTCACGGCTCTGCTCTCCTGCAAACCAAAGCACTGACTCTGTAACATGATTTGAAAACAAATTCTCACAGGTAGGATGATAAATCCAGTGCAATTCCAAAGTACACTTAGCAAAGAAAGACTTTTCTGACTGTGCCAGAGACAGTGCTTGACCTGTCCTTGTGGCATTCTCCCAGGAGCACACATGGAAATTGCTGGGTCCATCAAGGTTAGGTTAGCTCTTGGTATCTGCAGAGGCAACACTGGCTCTTCACAGAACCCAGCTTTCTGCATCAGGCAGAAGGGGGGGGGGGGGTAGGATTTTTATGTTATAACACTTTAAACTGCTGCTTCTATCACCTGTAAGTATCTGAATGAATTATTGCATGCAGCTTGCAGATGTTCCCATTTATGGTGCTTTTCCCACCTCTGGCCACACAAAGGCAAATGTGCCCAGCTCCCTCCAGCCCAGCCTTTGGGTGAAGGATGCTTTGAAAACAGATTTTCTAAAATGCTTTCAAAATTCTCAAAGCAGAAACTGCCTTATGGTGCAACTGGGTAAAAAATGCTGCTGTGGTCCTTTGAAAGGCTAGAGAAGAGTCTCCCAGAAAAAGACACTTGTGCTTGGACAGATGAACAGACAGCACCATTACATCTGACTCCTCCTGGGTGGGTCACTGCCACCTCTCCTGCTCTTCTGGATGCACACATTTCCCTGGAACACAAACCTAACCATTCTTGTTCTACAAGGCAGCTGCAAGAGCCCATCTGGCTGGAGGTCTGTGTTTCAGAAGGGATGGTTACAACGCAGACAGATGATAAACAAGCTCTAATATCTTGTTTTTTGCTACTGAACTCCTGTTATCAGCAGTGACTGACATTTGGTGGGAACTCTCGAGCACATTCAAGTGCTATTGTGCATTTTCTGATAAGAAACCTCAGTAACAGAAGTGTACATCTGAGAGTGACAGAAAAACCTCCTTCTTTAAGTCTGACTGCATTCCCACTTCCACCAGTGCTACAGCAGCTTAGGAGCTCCTTCCAGTTTGCACTGGAAAATAGGAGGACCAGAATCACACAGTATCTAAAAAAAAAGTCAGTTGAAGAATCTGTCAGAAACATTAGCGATAAAGTTTTCATTTTGCCAAAGCAAAATGAATTTTTTACTTATTTTCTAAAGATAAACGTATCTGTTTGGATACAATCTCTTCTCACCTGTTCTGCAGCACACATGGTCACCTTTGGCTTCTAAAGCACCACATTCATCCTAACAGCAAAGTTCTGTTTTTCCAGTTTTAAATATATATAACAAATCTCTCCACTCTAAGTAAGATTAAGGCCATGGGACCATGGTCCTGATTTCTGCAGAAGCAGAGCCAAGGTAGGAATCAAATCTTCAGTGGAAAGAGCATACACCCTTTCTGGTTTCTTTTATTTCACCCTCCAACATCTTCAGGAACTTGTTTAATAAAGTTTTTCTATCTAAGTACTGTCTCACTACCCAGGTCCCACATTGCTGTGGGTATTTTCACCTGTCCTACAGTGGAAAGTGTAGGGTCTTAAGAAGAGCATCAGCCATCTACCACCAAAGTTCAGCCCAGAAAATGCCACAAGGCATCCTGGAGCTTCAGCAGCCTGAAGAAAAGCAGGAAAGATGTTTTCCTTCTGGCAGCTTTCTTTGTTGAGGCAGTGGTGAAGGTCTCACCCCTGGGTACAGGATCTGTTCAGAAGCAGTAGGTGCTGTACTGAGAGCCCAGGCAATGGGGAGGGATGCAGAGCTACCCCAAGCTACCAAGGGATGTTCTGTCTGAGGACACACAGCCAGAGATGTTCCTGGTCCCTGTGCTGCAGCATTGTCTGGCTGCTCTCACCAGGCAGGCCAGGATGGATGAAGGATTTGAGGTGGCAGCAAGGCTGAGTCGTTCTTGATACATGCTAGGGCAGGCAGGGTGCTGAGCTGAGCTTTCTGTTGTTCTCAGGTACAAGTCACAGCTGCTTGGCCCTTTTTTCCATCCTCTCCTCCCTACAGGTTGTTTGAGGGAGGGAGTTTGATATGTGCTTACCTGGAACTCATGTTAGCAGAACGGAAAATGCCAATTATGTTTTAGAACAGACTGAAAGAACTTGTTTTGCCTGTTTTTGTCTGTTTTCCTTTTCATTGCTCATTGCCTGGTGGTACTGACTGAGAGAAAAATCAAAAGACCATCACTGATTCATCAAACATTCAAGGCTTGCTTGTGTTTGGTACCAATCTGGAGATGGAATGAGATGCTACCTGGTGACAAAGGGAATGTATCTACCACATCCCAGGCACAGGGCACGTGGCTCCCTCCCAACAGCAGGAATTGGAAAAGCACCAGGTGGAGTTTAACAAATGTTACCATTTTACTAGGGGGTTCTATATGCTCTGCACACAGATTCCCCATGTCAGTGAAGATTCCAGCCCTTAGTGGAGCAAACAGGAATGGAAGAGAGCCCACAGCATCACAGCTCTCCATGGTGAAGTGACTTTCACTTGTGGGAAGAGACCAAAACGCCTCCAAGATACTTTGCAAAACACACAAGTGGCTGTGTCATTGGCCACAGGTGAGCAAGCAAGGAGAATTTAGAAACACCCAACAATTCACCTCGAAGCTTTGCTCTGATGAGAGAAGAATCCTTAGCTCACATGAGCCTGGGAAATAGAGAGCACAACTAAGCTCCTTGGCTCATACTCGGTGGAAACTCTTTGGTCTTCAAACATTTCAGCCATCAGAAATGGGTGCCTCTCAGAAAAATCTAGCTCTCTTTTCATTTTGTTTAATCTTTTGAAGCACATTTGAATAGTTCAATTTTACAGCAGCCAGGGAGGAGTGCTGGGACAGAGGCATGTTTGCTATCTCCATGTCTTCAGTTATATTTTAGAGGTAAGGGGAATTTTAGGTAGGAATTCATCAACTATACGAAAGAAAGACTTATGGGCTTTTCAGCCACTGTGTTTGGGTTATTAAAATATGCTTTGTTATCTTCAGATACGGTAGAAGCTTTATAAATTATTCTTACAGAGATGAGACTTTGTATTAATGACTGAAAAGCCCTAAAGTTAGAGGACATTTTGATTGCTGATTTCTCTGGGTAAGTAGCAACAATATCCCTGCTCTTAGAAAAATGAATATTCCCATATTTTCCCCAAACCAACCACTGCAGATATGAAGACAACACCAGAATTTATCTTTGTTTTTCAAAACATGTCCAGAGGCAGCCCACCAAACTATACCAATGCACAAATCTCCTGAGAGAACTGCTGTTCACAGATGGTGAGTAGAACTGTACAGAAGACCCAGAAAATAAGTCCTTTAACATGTTAAAATATTTTCTGTAGGTGCTTGTGCTCTGCCTGTATATGTTCTGCTCAGACTATAGAAGAAGAGACAGAAAAATTCAACACATCTTTGACTTTCTGACCCAGAAGTCATGTAAAAGGTCGATTATTGAGGACTAAACTGGCATCTTGCTACATTTCTTGATACTTAAGGACTGTCTGCACTGCTCCTGAGCCAGCCATGGGTGATGGAACATCTTGGGACACTACAGGGATTATTAGGAAGCTGCCTGTGCTTCACTTGTTGTACTGGCACAGGCAAAACCATCCAGAGGGAGAGAGGAGAGAGAAAAGAGGGACCTTCCTCCCCTGGCACCACCACTGTGGCACACACAGTTTGGGTTAGGAATGAAAGTGGCATTTCCATCACTGCAGGTGATGCAGTAACCTCTGTAACCTCTGCAGGACATGGGGACATCTCCAGGGTCAGAAAGAGACAGCATCCAACTTTGGACTGAAGAATCTTGTCTGATCTCAAGGTATTTAAAACATAGGAAAGATGGTTGGGGCTTGCTTTTTCCCTCCAACATTCCTGAAAATTCGATTTAAAAGCCAGCACACACATACAGACACATGGACTAGGGGTGTCTTTCCCAAGCACTTCCTAAATATTTCTATATCACAGTGACTATTTGATACTTATATTGTCTCTTCTAGGAATTCTAGCCTTTAAGGGAAAAAATAGATAGCAAAGTGTTTTGAAGAAAGAACTCTAAGTATCTCAGTATCTATAACAGATTCTGAAGAATTTATCCTGCCAAAAATCAGGTATGATATTTTGAACATAAAAACATGATAGTGGGTTTTTAACGCATAGAAAATGTGGGGCTTTTTTTCTTCTTAAAGTAACAGAATTAAATTACTGTGTAGTGCATAAAGTTATTAATTTAAAAAGCGTTTGTAAAATGCCTCATGCGGAATTTTTTTCATCAGTTTTCAACAGGACATTACTAAAGTCAAACTTATTTTTCCAGAAACTTGCAGAGCAAGAGTAAATTTACACAATAAGTTGTTCTCAATGCACTGTGGAGTGCCTCACCACTGGACAGGGCTGGCAGATGCATGTGTACATTGGATGATTTAGAGAGATAAAAGCACATGCTTGGGGGTTTGGTTTGAGGCATACTTTCCACAGGATGAGATCTTCGATACCCATTATTTGTTTTGCTCTTGCCAAGTTAGAGAAGTTTCAAGCACAATAACAACTGTTTAATCTGTTAAAACATTTACTTAATATTAGCAATAGAGAGTGCTACTGAGGGATGATTCTAATGCAAAATCCTATGGTATTTCCTATAAGACTTACTTAAGTTTCATTAGGCTCTTTAGACAAAAATATATAATTAAGAAAGTTGTTTAGCTAAGCATCTCTGCATCAGTATCACTAATGTAGGACTTTATGTCCAATGTACACCAGATCAGGTCTTAGTTGAATCCTTTGGCCTTGCATATCGAAACTGGTCCCAGAAACCATACCTGGACAGTCCAGTATCCAATGATATCAGCCTAATGCTATCTGTCACAGCCTTTCCTGTCGTGACATATAAGCATCCACTGAGCAACCCCAAATTACAGGATGGTGGGGTGATTTTTGTGGTTTTGTTTGGTGGTTGGTTGGGTTTTTACTCAGATTTTTGTCAGCTAGCCACCTTTTAAAAAACTTATCTATAGATTTTATAGGGTATATTTATCCAAGTTGTTATGGCAATGGTACATTAGAAATCAAAGGAAGTATTTGTTGGCATGACAAAATTAATTGTTGCCTAGGGTGTGGAACAAACAACAGTAGAGATAACATGCCACTAATATGGCTCGTTTGAAGTGACAGTACTGTATCAATTAAACTGGGGCTATGGTACACAGCCTGCCTAAGCTATTTAGCTCATGCTTGGGGATGTGAAACTACATTCTATGTCAGGAAAAAAAGGATAGAATTACTGTGATAACGGGGAGCTGGATTTTACCATTTTCTGCAATACACACTCACTTTCTCATCTGGTGTTTTGTACCTTGTTTCCTTCCTCAGCTTGGAATATGAACAGTATTTCTGTGCCTACCATAGAAACAGCATTATGGAAGTCTATTTTTCTTCCAGGTATATACTGGACTAAATTAAATTTTGTCTCAATTTAAGCATAAATCACAGTGTTCTAACATCACAGGAAAGGCTGGAGCTGCAGGGTTTCAGGCCATTGCCTAAAGCCCTTTCTTCAGGATTCCTGATCATGTCTCTAGTTTGGTAGTGCTCACATTAAAAAAATTTGTCACAGCATCTCCTGACTAAGGGATACAGATTCACTGGAGTTCAACTCTGCAAAGAGGAAACAAAGGCCAGGACAGCCCTCTTTTGGAGGGATTTAGTCGGTGTATTAGCCTTAGCCCAGATCTTTTGAGAGGAATTCATTTCATCTTCAGGATAGGACATAAATCTCTCTGTAAGGAGCATCACTAACACCACTCACAGGTGCTGTGGAAGCTTTTAACCCTTTGTGTTCAATGTAGTCAATGCACAAACTCAAGTCCCAAAACCTGTGAGGTGAATTGTGCTCATCAGGTGAGGCATCCAGGGTCTGGCAGTGTGAGCCACATCTACAGCAGAGAACATTTCAGTCCCACTTTCCCTGAGTCTTAACCCTTGTTCCTGTGGAGTAAAGCCATATATACTACCCATGTACTTATTCCAGTGTGTTAGCTTAACTGACACTGACAGATATTGATAAGAGGTGAATTTTGATATGGAAACACCAAGGCTTTTATCTGTTGCCCAGAGAAAACACCTTTTACTTGAACAATGCCCCATGTAAAATTTGCCATACCTGGGTGCAGCCCAGCCTTGTGAAAGAACGCACTTTTCAAACCATACATTCAAAACCAGAAATCAGCTGTTAGAAAGTCCAGCACATAAAAGATTTTGTGTGGCCAAGAACCAAAACAAAAGCAGAGTAGCTGTACAAAATTGTATTCCATCCTGTCCTAGGAAAGTGCATGTTTCACCTCAATTCTGTTGCATGAAGCCAATTTTTCCATGCAGTTCTACTTACACTTTCAGTGCAGTCACTGAATGCAGCTACATTACCTTATAGGAACCTTTAATAAGATATCCTAACTTTTGTGTCCATCCATCAGGAATGTGCTGCCAGGAGATATCATATTTACAATATAAAAGGGGACGTACTTTAGATTTGTCCCAATTAACCTTGTAATGAGATGTATTGGAGTGCCTATTAATGACAGTAATGAGATGCAGACAAGACAATGTATAAAACATCATTGGCATACAAATTGAATTCATATACACAGATACCTTTATGCACTGGACATGGAGGGAAATTATGAAGAGGCAATTTTGTAGGGGAAAAAAAGGCTAATTAGAAAAAAATTCAATACTTTTCCTAGCTTGTATCCATCAATGTTTGAAAACCTGTTTACCCACTAACTTAGGAATTGTTTCCACTGCTTTTAATGTACAAGTCACAAAACTAATTTTATGATGGTTCTTTTAGAAGTATTTACTACAGACAGCAAATATCCATTATCCTTGAACTATGTGTTGTTCTGTTTAATTTAGTTTGGTATAGATGCACAATTTAGAAAGGCATCTCTCTCTTCTGAAAGCTACTCTAAATATAAAAGTTTATTTCTCATCTGCACAAGTTTGAATGACTTTATATACAAAGATCCCACAAATCTAGATTTTGTAAGGCTGCATAAGAGCCCTAATTCCCTGCCTTAAAATTTATCATTCTCAAATTACATGAGAAATGTCCACTTAAAATATGTAGATCTACTCATGTGAGCAAACTTATTCACAAACTCAAGTGTCCTGTTCTACCATCTCATACCTTCATTAAAATTATGGCTAAATCCCATCCAACTTGGAAAATATCTGAGGTGTGCCATTAACAAAATGGAGACTTAAGAATGATTGTCATGGCCAGCAATAACAACAAACTGATTACCATGCTGAGCTTCATAATAGCATTTCACTTTCTTTTCATTATTGGAATTATAATAAACAGATAAATTACATCCACACATACACAAACAAGGTAGGTAAGCATGGCCAAAAAAGTCAGAAAATCACTTTATCAGGGGAGTGATTGGACCTCAAAGGATAACAGAAATTATGTACAGTAAAAGTAATAGCTCATGCATGACTTATAGTGATCGGGAGAGGCAGGAGGCAACTGAATAAAGCTTCAGATAACTCAGAGATTTTAATATTATTACAATTGTATCCTGCCGTGTTACTTATTACTTCTTTAAAATACTAAATTAAGGAAAAGTATTTTTTTCAGTGTTGTTTAACTCTGAAAACCACCACATCCCCCCACCCCCCAGTAGCTTTAATTCCCCCCCCCCCTTTTTTTTTTAATTAGCCAGAAGTAGAGGAGGGATAAAGGAATAAACAATAAGTGGGAAGAGGAGAGAAAGGCACCAGCAGTCTCAGAAGGACTCAATGCAGTGAGTCCCACAAGGTGCAGAGGTGAAGGACGGGTCTCCAAAACATCAGAGCCTGTCCTCTGCCCCATCCCTCCCTGCAGGGCTCCCTGGGACTGTGCCAGGGAAGGGACAGGAGCCCGGAGCCCAGGTGCCACCAATCCTGCCCTGGGGAAGTCAGGGCTGCTCAGCACCCGAGCCAAACCCCAGAGGGGGTTTCCCCCAAGATCTGTACGATATTTAGCAGAAGGGCCCAGACACAGCCCTTGCCCAAGGAGAATAAAATCCACATGGATAAACAATGGATGAGGCCACCCTGAAGCCCCAATGAAGGGAAAAGGTCAAGTCTTCTGGTCAGTGCACTATAATAAGCCAGTGATCTACACTTTCACCAGATGGATTTAAGCTAAACCCATGAAAAATCAGTGTTTTTCCCCTAGTGCAACAGCTTCTGCTCAGCCCAGGTTTGAAATCTGTGCTGTGAAAGGAGGGGAGTCCATTCCCAGAAACTCTTATCTCAGACTGGTGCCTGTTTTCTAAACTGCAGTGGAGTTTTTAAAATCTACAAAACTCAGCACGTGATCACAAAATGTTCAATATCACACCATGTGCTGTTTGTTTCAAGTTCATCCTCTGAGCTGCCACAGACAGGTTTAGGGGAAGCCGTCTGGGTTTTACACTCCTAGAAGATTTTACTGCTCCTTCACTTAGGGCTTTAAATATGAGCTGATGGCCACTGTGCACAGTATCTTAACTTCTCCATTTTATTCTAGAATGTTACACTGGTGAAATGATAAATGCAAAGCAAGCCATGACTGAGTGACCAAAGTACCGGGCTGGGACTACCTAAACTGCCAGATCCACAGGAGTGTATCAAGCAGTGTCAAGGAACTCTTCTCCCTCAACTTAAATAAATTAAACCCAAAATAAACCATTACAAGGGTTTGGTTTTTTTTTTTTTTTGCACTCGTCTTTGGAAAGAACTTGTTCATATGGCCAAATCTATTACCACTTTCAATTGTGTTTTGCAAGAGAAAAATTTATTTTAGTGCTCTTGCTTCAAGCGTCCCAGCCATACGTTATTTTGTGGAAAGCTGTAGGTTTCCCTTTATCTGGACTGCTACAGACCTGGGCTTGACACCTTGACATACAGCAGGCTCCATGCAGAGAATCAGGTGGGTGGTAAAGTCTACTGATATTTCCTTTACTTTTTACTCAGGGTTTGTAGAAGTTTTGCTCAGCTTCTTCTCATTTAGCAGAACAGAAAGCTCTGCCTATCACCACTTCCCCTTAATGTGCAGTTATGACTAAAAACAGGAGATCCAGAAAAACAATTAGGAAGCAGTCTAATTGCAATTGATATATTAATTGCCAGCAGATGAGTAGCATCGGAAACCAAAATATGTGTTTCATAAATTCTAGTTTTTAATTCAAGGATTTGCTTGCTCTTTGCTGTTGAAAAATCATAGCTAAGGTATCTAAGCACAAAAATCTTGCTACTGAACAAGAAAAAAGGTAAATTAGCTATTGAGTACCCATTGCCAAGGGCAATACATTCAGCAGAGGATATGATGATGACAGATGAATCCTCACTACACTCTCACTCTACAAAATAAGTGTGCAGTGTCTTAGATAGTTTCACTCGTGCTTGAGTCACCTTCCTTCCACAGCAGCTGCTTGCAGCTCTGTCAGTGAAAGCCAATTGAGGTATGGTTTCCCACCATTAATATGACAGAATCACTCCAGTTTTTAGCTGACAGCACTGGATTTTTATAGCTGTTCATGCCTTTTCCTTTCCTGCTCCTGCTTTGTATTTATCTTTTTCCCTGGGAACTTAATTCTCTTCCTTTCTCTCTTTCCCCTATTACTGTTCCTTGAGCCAACACAGATTCCTACACCTTCTACATCCCTTTGTCACCTTTCACAAAAGTTGTTTTTTGCTCCAGACAGCAATAGAAATGAGGCAATGACAGCGCAAGGTGACTTCATTCAGTCCAGCACCTTTCAAACAAATTCAAAACACAATCCAGTGATGAGCAATACAATTTCAACACTAAGAAACAAGAAAGGACTGGCCTGGTGTGGGTAAGATTAATTCTTGAGTATTCAAAAGCCCAAAAAGACGACAAGTTTGTGAACCTTGTGGTGATGGATCCTCCTGGAGGAGGTGATTTTCCATGAAGTGAGAAGATCAGGTAATCTATAGCTGCCCAAACTGCACTCTCGAATGGACATTTCTGCTGTCAATCCTTGCTGTCAGGGATCCAGCATCTGTCAGCCACCATCAGCCAAAAAATTCCATCCATTATGTACTAAAACACCACAAATTTCACTTGTCTCCATGTTTTTGCTTGGGATGCAAAAGTTCTCAAGCTGCTCATGGGCTTGGCATGGGGCCTTGCTAGAGAAGTACATCGAGGTCATTCCTCACACAGGCACAAACCTCATTGACTTTGTCACAAGCACAGCCCTAACCACAGCCATGCCTGCATGGAGCAATTACTGTGCTCCGAGATTCAAATCAAACTTTCCCTTTAAGCTAAGCAAGCACATTCTCAACAAAGCCATCAAACACATCAACATGCTTGCTAATTATTAGGAAATAAAACCCTGGCCCATACTCCCAGGATTCTGAAATTACCAGAGACCAATAGTGAGATCCAGCAGGAAGCGCATGAAAATACCTTTGTTAACATTCTTTTTATTCCTTCATCAAATTCATTATGTTTAGAAAGAGTAGTTCTCCTTATTTTCTTTTGCCAGATAAGCCCAGAACTGGGGAGCTTTTTTAACAAGGGCTAGCAAACAATGTAGAGCTTTGGAAAGAAACCATGTTTAGACAGGCAAACCACGGATAACAGCAATATTCTGTGTGTCAGGCAAGAGAAAGGAGGGACTACAAACTAATAATGACAGGGCTATTTATTACTGAATAACCAGCCTCTAATTTTAGAAACATAAGATCTCCTATTTTCTATTGTTCATTTTAATTAGTATTTTCCCTAAATAGTCTCCGTCTTCCTATATGCTATTTATACAATTGCAGAGAAAATATAAAGTACATGCAGTGTTAGCAGAATGGCAACAAAACATGCTGTGAGTGGTATGGGAGCTGTGCATTGTCTGCAGCAGGGACAATCTAGGGAATGATTTTGTCTTTTTCAACAGGACATTTTTTAATTCCCTTGTGGAGAAAATATTTGGCCTTTAGTATCCCACCATAGCACCCCATCCCATAGACACAGAGTTACATGAAGTACTTTGAACCCTCTAAGTAGGATGAAAAAGATAAATATTTCTGTGAAGAACAGCCTTGAGCAGCTGGAGGAATCAGCCCTGAACTGGGCTCTCTCTCTTTAAAATTCCTCTAGGATTTTTTTCCCTACCAAGCTGACAAAATGCTTGGCAGTGGCTCAGAGGCTGGTGCACTGCAAGATATCCTGCCTTGCTGTTTCCTTGCACTTCCCTCATCTGCTGTAACCACTTGTTTCTTGACATAAGTAGGTGAGAAACCTGTGATTTAATATGCAGGGGCCCTCAGCTACGCCCTTCACTCACACAACGAAGGGCATTTGGGAAAGGGATATTTTCATCATGGGCAGACAGGGTTTGTTTACCCTCAGAGAATCTAAATATGCTATTCAGAATGATGTTGGATTTCTCCTTCCGTTTCCTCTAAATGGCACAATTTTTTCTACCTGATGGTAAAGAAGTCAAACAACCATAAACGTGGCTGCACTCGGCAAAAGCTCTTCTCCCCCTGGGTCTGCCTCCCACCTCCAGACACAACTGGATGCCTGGGCAGCAAATAATGACAGGTCAAGCTGAAATAAAAGTTCTTCCCTTAAATATTACTTAACTCTGGTTTCAGACATGTGCATTTTCCTTCTTTTAGCAGCAATCTCTGGATTCCTACTCCTAGAATGTTTCCAGTCTTCCCCTAGACTCATGGAAGCCCATACTGCAAGGAGCTTCTCATCTGCAAAAAAACCTCCAATATTTTTGTGTGCTTGGACTCAGGTCTGCTAAATTATTTTGAGCTTCACTTATGCACTTGCATACAGAGACTTGAGGGCAGACTTTCTTTTGACTAGAGCACATATTTTCTAGGCACTCTCCAGAAGTTCTAATGACCTCACTCTTATTACTGCTAACATAAAATCCAGAATAAAGGAAAGTCAAGGAAATAGATGTGGCAAATGTAAAGGTGAACACAAAAAAGTGCAAACTGGCTTCCTATAGCAAAATGATGCTGCAGGGTTTAGGTGCCTCGGCTCATTTGTGCCATCTCCCCACCACACAAAACATTTCCATAGGGAATGCACGTACATTTGACACTATCAGCTCTTACAAATAGAAATGATAAAGGTGCATTTGGTTAATAATGCAGGGGCTCCAAAAAAGGGGTCCAGATAGAACCAAATTGCACAGGTCAATGCAAAATGCTACTTGTTTCTGAAAAGGTTTCAAACTCAAATATTTAAATTTAGTGCACCTCCAAGTCCTAGAAATGCATATCGTAGGAGCGGAAAACAAATCAATTTAAAAAAAAATCTGTAAAATCAGTGCAGATCTCAGTATAAAAGACAAGGGAAAATGAGTTTAAATGGAAAGAAGAGGAATTTAAATTAATGGGAGAAATAAATTCTTCCCTGGCACACCTTGCCTAGAGAAGCTGTGGCTGCCCCATCCCTGGAAGCGTCCAAGGCCAGGTTGGAGGGAGCACTCTGGGATAGTGGAAAGTGTCCCTGCCCATTGCAGGGCCTGGAACAAGATGATCTTTGATGCTCCTTCCACTCCAAACCATTCCGTATTCTATGACAGAATTATTCTTCCTTGTGCTGCTTGACCCCCAGGACCCTCCTGCCTGCCTGCACCCCTGAGGGTTTTCAAGAGAGCATTTCTCACCGCCAGGACCAACTGCAGTTGGCTGCTCCTCCCCAAGTGACAAGAAAGCAGAGAAAGGCAGTCCATGATGGGATGTTTTGCCCTTGGGCAGGACTGAAGCTCGTATGAGGACTCAGGCACTTCCTTCATTGACAGACTCGCTTCAGCCGTCGCCAAAAGTGCAGTGCGAGAGCTGGCAAAAACCAGCTGAAATTCAGTTTCTGTTGTGTTGTGCCATGATCCTCCACGAACTATTGGTGCCAAGTTTTAAGCAACTCCATGTGCAGCGTTTTGTAAATCACTTCCAGATATGCAAATAGCATCATTAAAACATTTGCATACACCCATAAGTTTCTGCTCCAGGTCCATATGCCCAGGCTGTAGGAGAGGGCAGAAAAGAACACCTCAGCATGGCATGAGGCAGGTACGTGCATGGATGGTGGGGAGCAATGGGAGAAGGAAGGTGCAGAATGTCTCTGGCTGCCCTTCTAGAGCTGCTCCAAGAGCCCCAGGAGCTAAAATCTATTTTGCAAAGGACAAAAATGCAACAAACACCCCCACTTTGCTCTAGGAAAGGAGCAACTGGCCTGAGTGAATGGTCTGAGATGGGGACACCTGTCCACAGAGTTGCACAAAGGTAGGTGTTTTTAACCACACATCCCACTCACTTTAATGTTCTCCCACTCTGCAAGACCTTGTAGCATCAAGGCTCTTTCAACTAACAAAATGCAGCCCTAAAACTTGAGAAATATGTTTGGAGAAACAAGAAAACCATCCATGTGCAATCTGGAGAGTCATTGCAGGGGTACAGACCACAGTGACCTCTGAGGAAATGAGGACTAGGGTGGCTCAGCTTTAAGAAAGCAAACCAGACAGGGCATTGGAGAGCAGAGTCAAACACATAAAAAGCTGCTGCAAAGAACAGGGAGGAATCTATTTTCCATGCCCGTGGCAGAGAGGAGAGTCAGTAATAGGATTAAATTGAAGGAAGAAAGATTAAGGTTAAACATCAGGGAAAATTACTGAACAATGAGGCTAAGGAAGCACTAGAATAGATTGCTTGGGGAGGATGGAGAAATTGACCCTGGAGGTCTTAATAAATAGATTAGACAAGTGTCCATCAGATATGACAAGTGGTACAGGTGGTCTTGTCTTAAGGTGGAGAGAGGGGGAAGACGGGACTGATACCTGTCCTGCAGCCTGGGGAAACAGGCAGCACATGAATCCTATCTATCTTATCCCGAACAGAAAATTATTTTAAATAACATTTTAAAACCACTAAAACCAGTCAAAATTGTAGCCCTCCTGGGGGAAAAAACCCGAACATCACATACATTTTTACAAATAATGCTCTTCTAATTGTATCCCTGTCTTGATTTTAGTCCTCACTGATTTAGGTCTTTGTATCATCAGTCATCCTCTGATGAAATTATTGGGATTTTCTCTAAGCTATAAAGAGGTAATTTTGAAAGATTCCAGTTTATGATGTGACCATATTCATTATTATTTTTCCTAAAATAAATGCATCAGGAAAATAAATAATTTCATTGACTAATACAGCTGGGAAAAAATTATTCTTTTTTCATGTTTCCTCTCAATTATCTTCAATAAATGCCAGTTGCATACATCATTCACTGAAGTTATAAAATAGAAAAACAAGCTGAAACTGCCAAATTATAGCTGATAAACTACTACTGATAGTCAATAAACTGCCTTTTAGCCCAGCTCCATAATGAAATGTAAATACATATCCTGTAAACACTTCAACACATGCCTAAGTCCATAATGACCATGATTATCTGGTCATAATGCATTATCTCTAAAATTTCTATAACATGCATATTTGACAAAATAAAGTGGGCAAACCCACTGTCCAGAAAAGACAAACCAAACAGTGCTGCATTTGTTTAAAGGAAAAAAAAAAAAATAAAAGAAACCTTTTCAGTTTCTTATTCTCCCCAATTCCAGAGCTGTTGCAGACCTGAGTATTACTAGCCATATTTTTGAAGTATAAACCAAGCCTGTGCATCTCACCCTGTCCCACACAAGGAAGCTGAGTCTGGAGAAGGAGCTGTCAGAGATTTTGGATGTGTTTAATTCAAAGAGAATTATCCATCCACTCCCATGAAACCAAGTTTTCTCCCCAGATCTGCTGTTGCTCCAACAAGTGAGGCGTGCTGTCATGTGGCTTCCCTTACTCAGACATACAGACCTAACACAGATGAGTCTATTTATGGATGATTAGAAATAAATCTACAGAACTGAGTCCTAGAAAAAAAGTAGAGGAGAGATTTGCCAGTGCAAACAGGTGCAGAACGTCATCTGGAGGGGACCTGTGCTGCAAAATGAAGCATTTTGAAGGATGGTATTTGAGATAAAATTGTAAAACAGTCTACACTTTATGTGTAAATGATCAAAGAATCCTAAACAGCCTAATGAGGCTAATTTGTGGCTTGGACATCCACATGGAAAAGACTGTCAGGTTTACTGCAATCCTCATTGAACAAGAGCAGTGGCTAGTGTGGCTTCTGCAGACCACCACTCCTGCCTGTGCAGAAAGCACTGAGCATACATTGGTTTCTTTACACAAAATGACTTTTATTGTTCGATTATAACATCTGAACTAATATTATATAAACAGACACAAAATACACCCTGCCAACTTCATAAACAAATCTTTAGCCTTGGCCACAAAACATCCCCAAAGCAGCACTACTGCCTGGCATTAACTCATTCACAGTAGCCTGTTGAAGAAAACCTTTCTACCACCTTGAAGTAAATACCTGCTCAAAACCAAACTACTGCCCTCAAAATAATAAACCCACAACTGCTAAGGTGAAGATCCCAGCCCACTGCCTCATGGCAGTATTTCTGCCCAAGGGGCATACTCTTTAGACAGACACGTTTTTCTTAAGAGTCCCAAACAATAGGAAGGTGCATACATTATAACATGCCAAGAAGAACAAGGCAGAATTCTGAAAGAGGAGATTTCAGAATGCTGGGTGTCCCCTTTCTCTATCCCTGCAAAAAGAGGGAAAGGTGCACAGCTCCCCAGCTGACCTGCCATACCTTTCCTCTTTAATCAGATTGAAATATTTAAATAAGGGCAAGCAAAAAAGCATCATTAAAAAAGCAGGGCACACTAATTCTTGAACAGAAATGCATAATTCATAACGAAAGTTCCCAGTTTGTCAAAAACCTTAAATTCCTAATGCTCCAAATTCTTTGTGAGCCATGTCCTATATGACAGGTTCAATATGACACATCCCTGCAGGCCAGCACAACCTTCTGCCTGCACCAACAGGTCTAAGTGGATAGCAAAAGGGACTTAGGATTGGCCTTTTAAAAGAAAACACGATTCACATTACTCATCTGAGAGCACTAATTATGCAAGTTTCTGTGTCAAAAGAGTTTCTGGAGGAAGAGTGATCTGTGAAAACAACATTATAATTTGTTCTCCAATTAAAGTAACTGTAGGAGTAGGCATGTTCTCTTAGAGCTTGGTTTTAGTAGGAAACATGGTCAACTAGCAGAAGAATTGGCCATGAAGGTCTGACCGGGCCATTCCAGAGCTGGTATAATGTGCAAATGGTCCAACTCGTACACAAAGGAAACCTTTATGCACATTCCTGACTGATTCCTGCACCAAGAAGTCAATATGCAGATCCTGAGGTGTTTGCTAGCTCTTGGCGGGTGGGGAGCATCAGTGTCGTGCTGGTTTTAAAAGAACCAACAGATTTTTGTTGTGTGCAGAATGGAACCACCACTGCAGCATCTCTGTGGTGTGGCAGAGAGGAAGAAAAGCATGTGCCAGATATCCAGTCAGGATATGGACCATCTTTGGGGTTTAGGTTGCTTTGATTGCAGGAAGAAACAAATTTTTACTTTATCGCTTGCTTGAGAGCGATAAAGTAAAAGGTGATAAAAATGAAACAAGATGAATCACTGAAAACCTCATAGAAAAAGATACCAGAACAGGTGGCCATCCAAAGCTACGGAAAGATGAATTTCCAGCATGGAAAAAAGTGCTAAGCAAAGCACAACTACACCAGGAAAAGCATTTTGTTAGAAAGAGTTTTGTTAAAAAAAAAAGAACAAAAACCCCAAACTATTTTAAAATACAGTTTTCAACAGTGCTGCAAACATCTCAAAAGTTTATAAGGATGATTCTTATTATTCTCCATATATTACCATATCATTTAGCACAGAATAAAGACCCATCAGTTTAATTATACAGCTAAAGACAGGTGGTTGTTGTTTGCTTTGATGGTGATGCACTGTAACAATAAACAGGCCTGTTATTTCTATATTAGCATATGGGTTCTTTCTTTGATGATACAACACCTGTGGTTATAGTGTATGTTGAACCGGAGAAAATACCTCCCAGAAACATCTCCACAGACTTAAGATTTCATATATAGAGCAACAAAAGCTCTGCTTGAGTCCCCTGTTGTTGGAAGGAACAGCAATTAATTATCAAAAAAGGAACCAAAACGTTACCATCAATCCTGCTGACAAGAGGTGCTGGTGGTTGCAGTGGACAGGGACAATTATGCACATATCACAGGGCTACAGACAACTTCTGAATTACAATTACACCAGGAAACTCACTAGAAATATCACAGATGAATACCACTGAAAAACGTTATTGGGACTGGCTTGAAACATATGTGGCACTAGTGCTGGGGGGGCAAATAAAACATACACTAACTTTGGAAGAGATGCCCTTCCAGGCAACAAAGTAGTTTAAAAATTCCACATTTCTGCAGCCTGTGCAAAGAAAACACACACAAAGAAACCCCCCTAAAAATAAAAAAATCTTGTCCTGTTGTAGCTACTATTATTTAAGATATTTAGCATCAAGTGTTACTAATTTTACTATTACTTAGTAAGAAAAAGTTTCCAGATAGAAATTTTTCAAGCACAAGTAGAAGAAATGCACCCCTGAAGGTTTTCCTGATGAAGGTAGTCGTGACCATGCTGGTGAATTCATCAAAAGAGGATGATCAAAGTGTCTTTGCAAGATGTGCTGCAACTTGAGCAGCCATCATTAGGGCAGATGGGCAGGCCAAGACAGCTCATCATCTGCTTCATTCTCAGAATCTCTCACTGGCAGTGCCATTTGCCCAGGATTCCCTTCATGTAAGTCCATTGTGAAAAACAGAGATAAAAGAATAAGGAAATTAAAATCAAAGCAGAGAAATTATAAACTTACTGGGAAAAAAATTCCTTTGAGGTGGACTCTGAAATAAGACACTGTGTGGTATTTTCATATCAATATTTTAATATCAAGCAGGATACATGTCCTGGGTGTTCACTATAATGGATTAAATTGTATTTAGAAAGAGGTCAAGGAGGAAGCAAACTCCAGCTGGGCACATCTGTAAGACCAATTGAAGTGACTTGGCCCTTCTTTGTGTTAAAAAAACCTTGGGTGAACAGAAAACTGACTAAAGAACAATCTGTATACAGGAAATGGGGAAAAAATAAAGATGAATAAAATTGGAAGGTGATAATTATAAGAGATGTTAAGAAATTCTATAAATACAGATTCAAAGATGGAAAATTCAGCAAACTTCAGTAACTGGTGTTTCTTATTCTCAGTCCAGGTTTCCTTCCACCCGTTGGTCTTAAAGAAGTTTACAAATATTAACTGATGAAATTTGCCAAGTTCCCATTGACAAAAAACACATCAGTTTATGCAGCTAAGGAATGGAATACAGTTTTAGTCATGAATATTTGAAAAGCTTTTGGATGTTCACTTTCAAAATATCATCTCTAAAGTTTTCTAAAATACCTGGCCTGGGAAAAGAAAGTTTGCAGGCTCTCTCTTAACATACACAATTTCCATTAGCAGGGAGTTTTTATCAATCCTCCAGTGTCCCAGTAAAAAAGTACTGATCAGTGAGAATAACTACATGCCAGAGACCTAATGACCCTTTAATTCAGTCCTGACTTGTTAGATATGAAATACCTGGGCTTGGAATTACAGAATGCTTTAGGTTCATTGGTCACATCCTCATCTGCTGTAAATTGGCATCCTCACTGATTTCAACAGAGTTCTAACACTTTATTCCAGTTGAGTAACAGGACAAATATCACTTATGAACATCTCCACTGTCGTCTCATACCACACATAATTTAATAGTCACTCTTAGATAGCCACTGTTAAAACAACAAAAAAAGACACAGTACAGCCTAGAGTGGCATAATAGTATTCTGTGATTATGCTACCTTGACATCATTTACCACTTCTGCTGCAACCTCTTTTTTTCTTTACCATGTTCCCATTCTTCCAGAAAATAAAATCTATAATATGTAATAATTTAGAATTAATATCTTGATTCCCTAGATCCTTTAATGAATTCAAATGCACCTAGGGAATCCAACCAAAGACATCTGTTCATGAATAGTGAGAATTATTACCAAGTCCTGGTGGAGACGGCAAGATGCCATCTCTTCCTGAAGTACCTCCCAGCTGAGAAATCAACTGTCTCCTGGCTGAATTTCCTTGTGTCAAGGTTTTACTGTGTTATGTCTCTTGGGATTACTTACTAACAAGAACTCCCTCCCAAACTTCACAACCCCCAGAAATAAGGAAGATGAGCCTGGCATTTTTTTTTATTGTCCAACTACATGGGCATAGTACCTTTACCATATATAAAATAATGATGGCCTCAATTAATACTAATTACTACTCCAAACTTTCACAAATCCCTTTTTAATCATCTTCGGGTTTAACTGATTTACCCTAAACCCCTCTGACTGCCAAAAAATTAACATTTCATTAGACAAATCATAACCTACTCCCTATTCTCCAAAATCCAACCCATCTGGAAATATTCTACCTCATCAAATGTCAGACTTGCACAGTATAATGGAAAACTATTTTTATTTAAAAACCACACATACATACACATAGCAAGTGTGATGCATCTATACTTATAGATGCAGATCTAGAAATATCACCACACCCACATCCCACCCACTGCTCACTACATTCCAGAAGATGTCCACTGCCTTTACCAGTTACCATCTTACTTCTTCCTCACTCTTTGCAAATCTTCTCTTCCCCTTCCAAACATCCATCAGAGATTAATTTACCTCTACTGTCAGAAATGTAAACCATCAGCAGCTTGTTATATTGGAGAGGTTAAATGAAACTTTTGACATGACTTGTGTTTAAAATCCATCTTTAGCTGATGGCGTGTCATCAGCTAGAAAATGTGTAATCAGGAGAGAAGACCTGAAAGTCTGAAAAGTCAGAGAATGCAAAGTTCTGCTGGAGGCTTTTCTTTCCTCTTTCTTTTTTCTTTTTTTTCCCCCTTTAATTTAACAAGTTCTAAAATATATTTTCTATTTTTGGCTTCAAGTGTGGCTATGGTCTGAACAGTGACTGTGTAAAAATGGCACCTTCCTACTCAAAAGATCTGCTCCTTCTATGCATTCTGAGAAAAAAAAAATAAAGCTGCTTCAGAAAAACTGTGGACCCAATCTCCAGACAGATAATCAAGGTATGGGAAGCAACATCCGTTCAAGACCTGCCCCTTGGTTTTCCTGCTTTGTAATTTGTTAGGCCCACGTAAACAGCAGACATAGAGATGCATATGTTTTAATCTTTCTCTAAATTGTCATTTTGTCTTCTGTTGGTTTGGTGTTGTCTTTTTACAAGTTCCTGTTTGCAGCTGTCAACAGCACATCTGATGATACAGGAAGGATGGGACAACTACAACATTTTGTTCACACACATCCAACATTACGTATCAGGCTAAGGACCATCTCTTGTGCCTTCCAGCACCCGAAGTGCTCAGATTTACATGGGGATTTTACTTAAATCCTACTTGAAATCTTATTATCTGACCATGCATCTTGGCTGGACCTTTATGTCCCAAACACCGGTGTCAAAGCAGCTTTATGGACAAAAATGTTGAGGAACAAATTGCAGTGAGCTTTTCTACCTTCAGGTCATGGCCCAAACAGTAAAGCACGTGCACCTGCTCCCTGAGCATCAGCACCCCTCTGCGTCCCTCGCACTGATATGGTCATGCCTAAAGGAAGAAAATCTTGCAGGAGGGCACTGCAGGGCCACAGAGCCCACGCAATCTGATGCCACTGTTCCAGGTCAGCCTTTCCAGGAATCAAATCTGCTTTGCCCCCAGTATGCAAAGACACTTATTTTAGCTCAGTCCATGGTTCTTTATGAAGATGCTGAGGGCCCTGTTTCACAGCCAGGTGTACAAGTCTGTGGGTTCACACTTACAGGACACCAACTCCTCACATGTCCCCACTCCAGGAGCTCTCCCTGCATGATTTCTAATGAATCAGCAAGATACAGCAACTGCAGAATCCCAAAATACCTATTCACACTGATTTCCAGACTATAGCCACCATTTAATTCCTGCACCAGCTCCTTTTTGACCCCACTGGCTCACAGCCAAATCACCTCCAATTCATCCCCTGACCTGTGAAGCACAGATTTGGGATGTTCAACCTCTGTTTGATATTATACATGTTCTGATCTGTTCAGTGTTGGTTCATGCTTTCTGACTCACTTTTATTCATAGTACTTTCATTCTCAACTAAATTATCCCAATGCATTTCATTAAAATATCTCATCATCAGAGGTATTATTCTCCACTTTCTACCTCTTTTACCTCATGTAGATTGATTAAATCAGCATGATGGTAGCTGAGTAGTGTTTAGGACTCAGTGTGACCACATCTGATTTGTTCATAAAGGATTTTCCATTCTCTGGATGCCAGGGGGGTGCAGCCTGATGTTCACTTATTAGTACCTTTTCTATTTAGGAAATCAGTCACCGAAATTGTTCCAGGTTAGTTTGTTTAATCAAAAGCACCAGATAAAATTAACACAATATTGACAGAAAGAGAACTTTAAACTCTGCAGCTGTTCCAGTATTAGCTGCTCCAAGGTAATTCTTGCAGTCTCGTTTTAACTTGCAGCAAACTTGGGATAATAATACCTTAATAATAATAATACCTTAAATTTATACAGCAGTTGTTCTCCAGAACTATCCAAAGGCACTTTAGTGACTATATATAGTCATTACTTCACCTACCACCAAACTGCTACTACCTTAGGATGGAACAAAGCACTCAACTTCCAGCTCCCTGCATCTGTTAAAATGGGATTGGGAAAGAAAAATAAATTCTCCATTGTTTCAGGTAAGCAGGTAAGTACACAGAGAGCTGATCTCCAGGAGAACATTCACAGGACAGCTCACCCCAGTCCTGGGCAGTGTTTCCATACTTAGTTAGAGGTCCCAAGTGCCTCCCAAGTGCCAAATATCCCAAGGGATATTTGTGTTTTCTATGTACATGAAATACCTGTTGTCTCTCTCAGTGGGGATGTCTCAACCTGCTGCAAACCCACCAAGGGAGGATAGTGCCCAGAAAACTAAATTACACCTTAAAGCCCTTAGAACGTGTTTTCTATCTTATGAGTTCACAAAGCCATGACTTCCTGATATTTGCAATTCCAAATTTTCTGTGTGTTCAGTTATTTTCATGGTAATTTGCACCAAAATTTGAGCCTTTCACCATGTGCTTGTCACTAACTGCCTCACTGATAAAAGTAGGAAGATTTCATCTTGTTCCTAAGTCCCTGCTTGCAAAAATACCTCTTTTTCTGCATGCAAACAGCAGAATTTGTTGAGTGAGAAGCCTTATTTCTACATGTGCTCTTCTCTCTCTCTCTCTCTCTCTCTCTCTCTCTCCCGCCCGCCACAGTCCCTACATGGCTACTCGGTTTCTTGGCTACAGCAGCCACCAGCAAGTTAACAACATGTCCCCCTACATGCTTGGCGAGGCTCCACGACGTATCTGCTGGCCCATTCTCTTGCTTGAGAAATGCTAAAAAGCATTGCTGGCATTTACATGTCTCATTGCTGTGCTGCCATCGGCCCAAACACTCCTCCTTCCCTTTCCTTCCCTTTGCTTCCCTTCCCACCGGGTACTCAAGCAGCAGGAGCACATGAGGAGCATCCTGCCCCAGCCTCATATGGTAATTCCAGCCTTGAGATTGAATGGCCAGGCTTGGTGGGAGGTTGCTTCTGGATACAAGGATTTACAGAGTAAAAGGGTGGCCTGTAGCGGAGAGAGACGTGGCAGAAAATATGGGATGCACCATGATTTACAGCGCTGGCAACTGGTGCTCTGCCACGAGAAACTGCTTCAGCCATATGGTCCCGCTCCAGAAATAAACTCATTACACCAGATAAATACTGTTTCTGGGCAGAGTGGAAGCATTTATCCTCTCTGGAAAGATGCAACATGCCTCGGGACATGGCAAGAAGCCTGGGATCAGATGACCCAGCTGTTCCCACCAAGTGGTATCATCCTGAGCTGGTTGATCCTTGTAAAAATCTACCATTCCTATTGTCTCCCCACAACCTGAAAGTCTTGCTGCCTAAGCCTTAACCCCATTTGGATGTGGACAACCAATGGAGCTGAAGCAAAGCTGTATTTAGCCTTTTATGGTCAGACTGAAGCAGAGAACAGCCTACTCAAGGCATCTTTCCCCACAATTGAGGCACATGCAATTAGATGACAGCAACAGCATTACAGCATTGGGAAAATGCTTGATCAGAGCTCTCATACCTGTTGGAGCAAAGGCCCCATGGGATGTTTACAAATGGTTTGTCAAAGCAGAGCCCTAAGCATGCACATGGCAGCCTTTGGAAACACTGCCAGCACCAGTTCAGGCTGCATTTGTAATACAGGATTTTCACACTTGGTAGTCTGTGGAGTGTGTGAGGTTGTACCAGACTCTGGTGGCATTCAGTCCCATGGAGGTGCCACAAACGTGCTGTGGCACCTGATGCTGGCAGAGAGCTGTGAGTGTCACTGCAGGGCCAGCACTGCCTCTGAACGGAGTGGGACCTGGATGATTAACTCTTAAAGGAAGGCTGTATTGTGCTCCAAGGTAATTTTACCCTGGCATTGATTTGAGGTGCAATTTGAAATTCATGACAATCTATGTAAATGTGCTTGTGACACTGAAGAGACACACAGTGAGGATTATGCGTGACATCTTAAGAGCACACAGATTTTTTTCATAAATACTTATACACTGTCTGCCTTTTAGACATCCTGGACGTTCTCTGCTCTCGGGTTACATCCATCACATTTAAAATAACCCCCATGATTATATCAATACAAAAGAATTTAGTTTGGCTTCTAATTCTATCTGCAGATTTAATAATCTTCTCCGTGTAAATGTAGCAGAGAATAAGATATTTAAGGGTCACAGGTACTGATCGTCCATCTTTTAAAGTGGGAAATATAAGAGGAAATGGAAACGGTGAGGAGGGGAAAGGAAATGCTGGAGAAAAGAGGAGAAGCAGCACTCTCTCCCTCATTTTATTTTCCCTCTGCATTGATAAGGCTGCTTGACCACAAAGGGGACAGTGGTGATATTCTGCTGTCTCTTTACACAGGATGGCCTCCCAAATGCCAATGAAAAGCGCCAGAATTAGGGACAGACAGTGATGTCCTAAAGCAGACAGTGTGCTGACACTGTAGGTAACCCTAAAGGGGTTAAATCCAAAACTAGTCACAGAAAGAGATTCTTTCATGAGTGAGATAAATATGACTAAAGCACTTTTACTAGAGACAGTTAAAAATAAAACCTTAAAGAAGAAAAACCTACATTCATTTTACCCAGACAGACACTATTTTTTCTAGATGTTTCAGATTCATTTGCAAGTTAGGAAAATTGCAGCTGGGGGGGGGGGGGGGGTTGAGGGGGGAATGTTAACAATCCCATTTACAAGCAGAAATTCTACTATGTTGAGTCATAAACTGCCCCCTTGCCTTAGTTGCATTCAGCTCCGGAGTTAAACCTATGGTTGTGCTCTTTCCTCACCTCGTTTAGCAGTGGGGATATCTTTTGGGTCAATCAGAGCAATCCTCTCATCCATTAACAACCAGCTGTGTTCTGGTCAGCCATCCTGAGCGGTTGCTGTCTGTGATGTTGGATGCTCCGGTTGTTTGGTACGCGCGGGTACCGCGGCCGGCCCCGGAGCCGCTCCCGGTTTGCACCGTTCGGCGATGCCGGCAGAGGGCAGCCAAGCAGGAATAATCCCAGCCGAGCAGGGATACTGGCTCCAGGTACACCTCAGATCAAACAATTGGCCTCAAAACTTTTTTTTTCTTTCTTTCTTTTCCTCCCCCCCCATCCCCTCTCCAGTTTCCCCCTCCCTTCCCGACACGCGCATCCCTGGCAGGGCAGCTCGCTTCTTGCTCTCGCCGCATGAAGAAGAAGCACTGTGTTGCCCAAATAACTGGTGGGACTTTAAAAACACACATTTACTAGAGAGAGAGAGAGAAAACATCCTGAAAAAGTGACCACCAGAGTGGTAAATGATGTTTGCACAAGCCTCCAGTCTTACGGTGTTCTAGCAAACAGCACGAATAAAGTTGGGCTTTTTATCTTCAAATTATAACAGCAAAGGGGAATGTGTCTTTGCAGTAGAAGAAGTGGTAGCTAAGTTCTCACAGGAAGGCTAAGACCAAGGGCTCAGTCTTGAGAACATTCATTCATGGAAAGCTTGAGGCTTGTACCCTTCATGAGCTTACACATGGATGTCTTCTACAGATATTTATAAATACCAACACACATATAGAATATATGTAAATACAATTTCTTAATCCTTCTTACTAAATCAAAACTTCTAATTTCTTAAAATTTGTGTGTGCACACATATTTATAATTGCGTGTATCTTGGATCATTTTAAGGAAATGTTTCCCTTTTTTTAAGGAAAAATCATATTTGAAATAGAATTTCAGCCATCAGAAAAGAAAGTGACATACACAACAACAAAATAACATTGAAACAACCTCTCTGTTAGGAAAAAGCATTCAGACTACTCCTAGGAAGTTATAGGGATCAAGGCGAAAGGCTCTAAATTACTGGGAATTTTCAGCACAGTTAGGAGTCAATGTGTATTTCAACCCATTTCTCTTTAATAAGATGATTGCTTATGAAAATTCCTTACTCTTTGCTCCACCTTGAAAAGAAAAAAAAAAAAAAGGTTTTTAAAAAAAATCTTAGTTTGAGCAATCAATTAAGAGCACAAACATGACCAAGATGCTCACTTTCAGTTGGATATTTTGCTTTCTCACGACTACAATTTCCTCCTGCTGTCAAACCTTGATAGCATGGGAGTGACAACAGGGGTGCTGCTAGATCTCCTGTTCTCCAAGGCTAGATTCTGCTCCCCTTCCTCACCCTGGGAAGAAAAGCAGGGCCAGAATTTGTCCTGTGATAAGACTCCCTGGCTTGGGTACAACCTCAGCAAGAAACTTCCACCTCTTCCCAAGCTTTCTCCTTGCGAGGTTTCTAGCCCTGTGGTTCTGTTACATCATTTTTTCTTTAGTCAACCAAGCCCAGTCCTTGGTTCTGCTTGGGCTGTGTTTGAAGGCACTAAGGGTTGTTTGGAAACAACAAGACTGCACCTCTAATCCTGCTTTAAAGGGTCACCTCTAGGGATGGGTAAATTGTATTCACAACCTCTGGGATCCAGTGGCCACAGGGAGGGACCCCCACACCCCTCCTGTACCCACAGAGGCAGAGGTGGGCCATCATCACCCCTCAAATACCAGCCGTGGATGTGGCCCTGGTTTTGCAACACCGCAAAGTTGTTCCAAATTTTGGTTAATTTTGGAGAGAATATGTACTAGTTTTAGATTATTTTAGAGGTTCAACACTGGATGCATCTGTTTAACAGCTCACGAAGGACAGTGATTGTTTTCTTCCCTCCTTTTTATAAGCAGCAGGCAAAGCTACTGTCAAAAGAATGTTTTTACAGTAGTGGAAATAATCATTGCAAGGCTAGTTTTTAAAACCTGCTCCTAAAGTGCTTGGAACATTAAACAATTATTTATGAACACTTGAAACATTAGCTGTTCCACTTGAAACCATTGGCAGGGCTTTAATAACAGCCCAAGCAATGCTCTGGAAGCAACACCAAGGACTTTTGCTAGTCACAAACCCTTTATTTCATTTTTAAAGCTGCTGTTGCTGCCCACCAAAATTAAAAGGTTTATCACTATGATTAAAACAAAATCTCATCACCAGCATGAGCATCTATTCCCTTCAATGCTCCACTGAGACATTCCCTTTATTTTTTTACTGTTTGGCATGCCTTTGCTTTTGTTTGCTTCTTCCTAAACTAGCTTTCCTGGGGAAAGCTTGGCTGGGGCACTGCCTGCCCTCTCTCCCAGGATTTAGGTGTATTTTCACATCAAGGAGGTCAATTGACACCAGGTTAAATAGATTTTCTAATCAGGATTGTAAACACTTCCATAATGCAACTACCCTAAACTTTTACTAAAATAAAACTCTTTCTGGTAAGAGAAGGAAAGGAAAATTCAATGACAGATTTCTCAATGACAGCAAAAACCACATTTACTGATGTTTGCAGGTGTGCTTGTTCATGCAGCTTGTGCTGCCCAGGGGACCAAAAGCCTTCAACCTTCTCAATTTAATTTATTAACATCAGGATATTCCAACCCAAAGCAGAATCCCATTACTTGGGGTGCAGCACAAGCACATGGCCCCACCCCTAGGATGGCACCTTTGAGAAAGGAAATGAAGAGGCTTTCCCATTTTGCAGTGAGGAAATCAAGGTTCAAAGAGACTGAAACCAGGGTAGGGAGGTGGGTGCCTGTCCCCCTGAAGGGAAACACAATCCTTCATCAATCTATCTGTGCTCTGGGTCTGGTGCTTCCAAACAATACACACCCCAAAATTAACCCTTTCGGTATTCAGCAACCTAAACCTGCCCTAACACAAAGGCTCAAGGAGGGAGGCATTCCACAATCCCCTTTTAAATTTAAACACACATTTCAGTTTTTGTCCAGAATGTGAAAAAGCTCTAGTCCTGCTCCTGGGAGAACACAGCAGACATTGCTCCTCTGTAGCCAGGTACCCAGCAGGGCTGCTTTGTCATTCCTCATCTTGTGGTTATGGTGTCGCTCACAGTAGGATTTATTAATTAATTTTTGCACAGAGAAGTATGGATGCAAGCAGGGGGCAGAAAGGTGCTTTCCACACCTTGACAAAAAGTTGTTGGCTGTTCAGTGAAGGAATCAAGCAGCGGTCACTTGACCATGTGTGATAAACCCACGCCTGTCCAGAAAGGCTACATTCTACTGGATTGAAGGGAAAGCAGGAACCATGGTGTTAAGAAATAACTGAGGCAGAAAAAGCAGCATAAAGAATCTGAAAGACATGAATGCCTGAGGAAATGCAGATTTTGGGGAATCTGTGAGTAAACAGGCATATGACTGACTGAGCCAAAATATATAAAGGATTTCACAATATTTAAATCATGGATCTTTGTGTTCTTAAAAATAAATTAAAACTATACCAATGCTTACACATGGGGATCTGACAGAGGCCGGGTGCTACCAAACCTGCAGCCAAGGGCCTCATCCTGCAGCCTCCACAGGAGCAGGGCTGGGAGCTGTGCACAGCCCCTGGGGAGCTCACACCGACACCAGTGGGAGCAGAGGCAAACCAGTGGTGAGTGGCTTTAATCTCCCACACGAAGAGCCCTAACAGCATTTGAGAATCACACAACAGAATGTGCATTATCTGCTGTGGCCCCTGTGCCCTCTTTTTAAGGTGGCTGTTAACTTGGGGAAGGTACTGTGCCAAAGGAGTGGAAAAACGATTTGATCACATTCAGTGATATTGCTGAGAGCAACAGGGAAAGACATTTGAAAAAGTGGCTTGCAGTCATTTATATACCTCTTTCCACATGTTAACCATTTTTACATTCAATAACCATGCACCAGCGCTCTTGCTGCATTACCTTATAACTCCTTTTCTTCTTTATGGTCCTTTGTGGACACATTTTCACCTGTTTAAATCTCTGCATATCTGCTAGGAAAAAAAAATGAGAGCCATACACACAGGTAACTCTGTCCTAAGTTATAAATATATTATGGACATACAAATGTCATCAGAGCCCTCAAATGCAGTTTCACTTGCTTCCACTACAGAGACACGTCGTTACTTGCTGAAAATGCACCAGCCAAAATCCAGGAATGTTCCTAGGACTGATGCTTCTCTCTCACCCAGGTAATTTCGTACTCGGTGTGTTTTGATCTTATTAAAAGAGCTATTCCTTCCTTTATAACTCTTTGCTGTTCTGCTAGTTTCCCCTAAAGAGGTGTAAAGCCTGCTTTGCTTGTATTGACAAAGCAAGAGTAATTATCTTGTTGCAATTCTAGAGTGGAAATCTAGAGTGGAAATACAGGGCTGCCAACAACTCCTGAAAACTTACCAGAAGTTTGGCTACCTATATAAAGGGCAACATTCTCATAAACCATGAATTTGCAGACAAAAGACAGACAGCTACCCATGTTTCCTCTCTCTTCCTAGTTTAGGTCCACTCACTCCTCCTTTCTAAACTCCTCTCTCATCTCCTGGAGGTGTTGGACCCAGCTCATCTTGCTCATCTGTGACACAATTTTATAAATAACAGAAGTAGCTGCTAAACCTCTCAGACTCTTAGTCACCTGCCATTATTCTTGCTGACTTGGAAGAGATTTTGGATCCTCCCTGAATGATATTTTCAGAAAGATGTTGACCCTTCTCTAGACACCAGTGATCACCGTATGTTCAGGAGGGCTCAGCATCTGGAAATGTTGGCTCTTTGGGAGTGTGGCTGAACCTGCCACTCCTGGAGATGCTGACTCTTGTGATGATCTCTACCCCAGCTTTAGGCATAGAAAAGCAAATAGATACACCTGGAATAAGTTCACATTGAAAAGGCAGCTTGCAGCTTGTGTAAGACTCTTCCCGGGTCCCTCTGAGATTCCTGGTACACACATCTTAAAATGAGGTACTTCTGAGTTTAAAGATACTCCTTTTAATATAGTAAACTGCACCACACTCCATTTTCATGATGTCTCTCTAGTCACACTCTCAATATTGAGTAGAAACACTGCTTCAGATTTCAGCAGGATTGTGGGAAAACACTCTGTAAAAAGGGGATGGATTCTTTACCATTTTCTGTACCCTTTTTGATGCAATTCCTGCAAGCAGAAAAAGCTGGGAAATCCTTGCACCTATGAGCAGTCTAGCAAGAAGATCTGAGATCTATGCAGACATTGAAAGTGTTGGCTAAAGCTTTGGTAAAGCATCTACACAGCAGCCAGAACCACCTTCTTTCTAGTCAAATTCCATGTCCTTAGCACTGCCTTCAGGAGAAGATTTTCCTAAAGGGATGGACTGAAAATGCAAACGTGTGGCTGTGCAGCAAATAGCTTTATCAATGATTTCATTTGCAGTCCAGAAATACCAAAGAGATTTGCAATTCAAAATGTTAACACACAGTCTCAGACCCAGGGAACTTGCCACTTAGAACTGAAAGTATATAACAAAGAAAAGGATTGAATAAGATGCTCAGGGTGAAGATGTAGAGAATAAATTCAAATTAATCTATATTTTAGGACCCTGAGTGCTAGCTATGGTTCATCTCTTTTCTAGTTATTGATCAAGTTGTAACTTACTAGGTCTTTATGAAGGAGACAAGACCATTATACTACTACGTATGTTTGAGAAATCAAAATATCACCAGCATATGAAGTAGTTGGATTTCCAGTTATGAAACACACATTTGACTCCTAAGGATGCTGGAGGCTGAATAAAGGTTAAAAACTCAGAAATAATATTGTTCCTGCAACTTTTGCAAAAATCTTTGAGAGATGAATTTAGCAATATGTGGCTTTTAATGGTGTTACATTAAACAGCAGGATTTCCATATGGCGTGAATCTGCTGAATTGTATCGAAGATGGGGATTTTGTTCCAAATTTCTATGGCATTCTGTGATTGTGTCATTAGATACCCGCAAGCCTTTGCTACAATGAAGAGTACAGAATGTGCCAAGTAAAACAATCTTGAGTGTGCCTTCCAAGGGAAATACTGAGACTAACGTTTAAAATTCCCCAGCCCCATTTTCTTTGAAACACAGCGAGTTCTTTTTGTTAGAAAAGGGTTAAATGGAAATGTGTCATTTTCATAATAATAATGTGTTTTATATTGAAATTTGTTCTTCGCGTCTTTTCAGTATAAGTGTTGGTGTGTATGAGTGATATGAGGATAAGTTTGTGAGGGCAATTACCCATTATTGTTGAGTAGCTGAGTAGTCCCCTGAGCAAACTCATGCATAATTTGTTTGTTCATAAGATACTGTAGAGCTGAGGCTGCAGTATCTTCTATGCCCCAGCTTATGGGAAAATGGAAGCTTTTTCCCTCTACTCTGCATTTCTTACCCTATTGTTTGAACTCTGATCATCCTTCTTGCCCCTCTATTATGGGCACCTTCACTGAATAGGAATCGCATATCAAGCAGGTGAAGGTCAGAAATACATCATATAAAAGGGGAAACAGTAAATTCCTTTTACAAGATTCATTATGATAATCATGTCCAAATACATTATTAGAAGCATTAAAGAAATCCTTTTCTAATTTATTTTTGTGCCTTTTACTATTTGCATATCCCTGTTATCTAGGAGAAACAGTGTGGTCTGCAAAGTTGAGGTTACAAATGTGCAATGGTCTTGGGATAGACAGGACTGGCTTGAGATACAACTTCAATGTTAAACAATTTTCCACATTTTAAAAAATTCTAATCTTTCCTTCCATGGTTTTCTCCTCTTACAGCTCTCTCTTCCTTTATCTGTGAGAGGACTTGCCCTTTTCCTCAGGTAGCAGCATCCCCATTACCTCCTTCCCTGGCACACACTACAGCAGTGATTTCTTGCTTTACTGATCAGCTCTTGTGCAGCTTCACCCTGGAGAAGCCCCACAATTTAAATGTTGCTGTCTGCAGCCCTTCTTCTCTAGAGAGATGCACACATTTAACATCAGGCTGTCTGGGCAATGTCTTTTGTTATTAAAATTGCTGTAATAGGAATGTGAGCTTTTCAAAGTGATTCATAAGTGCACTAAGACAACTATGTGCCTTCATTTGCAAGGGTTTTCCACCCACCTATTTTGTTTTTAAGCCAAGGCAGTTCTATCCTGTACCACAAGGAGGGAGGCAGGCTGAAAAACAAGGCATCTTCCTAGGAGATAAAGGTATTTTGTTGATTTTTTTGTTTGACACTAATTTTTTATCAGTAGCTGCGCAGAAGTTGAAAGCAGCACCAGAAACAGAAACTGGGACATACCAAACTGTTTGGTGTTGCTGCCATGCCATCTTTTGGAAACTTTTGGTTTAGGAGTTTTAAAGGGTTTTTACCAGTGCTGCTAAGATATGATATATAAGAACCATACCTAAAATTCTCTGAGTCCATTTCACTAATTGTGTAACTGATTTGGGGTGAGATTTTCACAAGAGATTACCCTTAAAAAGCCAGCAGAAAATTTAACACTAGGTTTATCCTTCTTTATGAGCAGTACTAGACCAACACAAAGCAAAGGACAATCACAGTGCTACATTTTCCTGTTTGGACAAAGCATTATCATCCACAATGAATTTTATTTATATTCCACCTGTACCGAGCACTTTTTTTTTATCATGACAAAATGCTTTGTTCTGAAAATAATAGTACAAACAGGAAAATGAAGCATCAACATCCAGATATCAAAATTATATATTTTCAAGTTGTTTTAAATAAGACAACTGATTGGACAAGATCCTCATTTCTTCATTAGATGCTTTATGTGCATTCCCTCCTGTTGGTAAAGTATATCAAAATCTAGTTGAAGCAAGATCATAGTATCTCTGATATAATTTTCATCAGGTGCTAATGCTTCCATTTGGAAGAAATGCTGGAACAACAATGTTCATCTGCCCCTTTGTAGGTCTCCTTGGGGAATTCCAGCTAAAGACATTTGTCAAAGCAGCTCCAAAACACACTCACACCTGAACAGAATGACCTGAAAATTGAACAACGGATTTCCATATAAGAAAGAGAAAAAAAATCCGTGAAGTGGATTCTGTTAACAGCTTGTAACTTATGAAGATACAATAAGTATCCTCATTCTAACTCCAGAGAAATTAAATACTCCAAGAAGTTCCAATGTTCACAAGTTCAATCAGACTTGATTTTGCTTGATGAAATTTCCCAATAAATACATAGGGGTTCCGGAGTGATGTAAATGACAAAGCCAGTCATTAATTTCAGTACAAACTTTGGATGAGCCCTTCAAGACTTAAATGACACCATCCTTCACACATGGAACTCTGCCACCAGAGCTTTTATCTCTTTTGCTCTGGCTGGTGTTATTAGTACCAGAAATGCTGTTTGGATGGAAAGAGGAAATGCACATATAGCTACTTTCTTAAAAGGTGGGGCCATTAATCCTTTCAGAGGAATATTTGGATCTCAAGAATGTAGATTCTCTCAAGCTGGTGGCTCTCTGTTATAGATGAGCCTGAGCACACAATCTCTGAAGGCAGATCCATCACTACACAGCCCTTGGGTGCAAGGTGAAGGGACAGATTTTTGTGAAAAGAATTTTAAAAAGATAAAGTAGATCTTTAAAAAATTATCATGGGAACACATGGCACACCCAATACTGCTGTATGAACAGCCTTTACTGGACAAGACTTATCACCATAAATGGGAAGTGGTTAAGAGCACAGCAGATTGTGGAATTTGATATATATGAAAAGAGATTTCAGGGATGTGATTTCATGGGTCAGGGCAGCCTGTCTGTGACCCAGAAGGAGCTGCCCCTCCTCAGGTTTGCATCAGCCCACCATGAGCTGCCAATATCTAATGTCAGTGTAGCTATGGGTAGGAAAACAGTTACAAAAACACACTGGTTGTGGATAACAAGGCAGCTTGTGTCAGGAAATGAGACAACCACTGAGATCATGAGCAAGGAACGGGGAAGTAGTGGGACAACAAGGCCTTAAACAGATACATAACTACTGAGAAAATGCAATTTTTTTCCCCTGCCATCCTCTGGTGACCCTAAAAATTATTCTGCAAAGGGACTTGATCTTTTCTTAAAAAGAGAGTCAGTCAAAGAGCTATCTGCACTTTATGTTTCCCATATCCAAGGATGTCTAAGGGTTTGTATTACTTGGGACAGCAGATTTACTGACAGAAGAACATACCCTGAAATTCATAAGTCTTTCCCTGTCAGCTTTTCTTTCCACTGTCATAGAGTTTTAATTTAAACAAAGTATATACTCAACAGCCTGAAAATACACATGGTACTAATTATGGTCATCCTAAGGTCTCTATAGGTGATTTACACAGATCCTTCAGCATGCAAATGGTTAAACAAGGGAGTGACTCTGTCTTTTCAAGTTCCTTAGCTGGTAGCTGGGAGTTGCAGCACCACATGTTAGCTCTAAATCATTATTAGTTACTTGGATTTTTAGTGTATTTTAGCATAATCTTTATCATCACAAGTCTCAAAACAGTGAAAGGAACATGCTCCAAAAGATGTGGTATGAAGAACTGCTACTGGAGAGAAGAAAAATGTTTATATCAGAACACTCAAAGCCAAATCTAAGGACTAGAAATTTCTGTGCAATGGCTCCAGGGGCTAAACAGCAACAGGAACAGTCTGACGTAAAAGATGCAGTATCTGAAAACTTGAAAGTAATTCTTGGTGTCCAAGACAGTTCTATTCCTCAGCAAGAACTCATAAGAGCTGAGAAGACACTAGGGAATCACTTGGAAAAAATGACTTGCAGTTAAGCCCTTGATCAATCAGTGTAGTGAAAGGAGCAGTATCACTCTTCGGAAGTTAATTAGACACTAAGAGTAATATTCTAGAAAGCTTTGAGAGCAGATTGTGTAAAGACAGCTCCCCATATAAATCATTACTATACCTCAAGTCTGAATTTCCATTAATTATTAAAGCTTTCTAGGCAAGCTAAGCAGATATTTCAAGATACATATTTCAGAAATTTCCACGTGTTAAAAATTAAGTACTGTCAAACAAGCTGGGGCAGGCAATGAGAGCCTCTGGAGCTCCCCACCCCCATGTAGTCATGTCACTCATCCCTTCTCTGAGGGATGTGTCAGGGTCCACTGTGCCACTGCCCCCTCCAGCCAGTGTCTCTTGGGCTCTCCTCCCTGTATTTGGGCATTTCTAGGGATGTTCAGAAGAACTCTGGTTCATCAGAGTGCTTTGGGTCAGCAGGGTTTTATATCATGGCACAAACTAAAGGGAAAGGGATGTGAAATAAAGGATTAGGATGAGGGGGACTATGGAGAGCAGCTTGTGTGAAGAAGCAAAGAGCCTGGCTAAATGCTAGCAGTGAGGTTCTATCCCTTATCCTTCCAATTCCTCTGTGATAGTTTCCTTGCTTTTGTGATCAGACTTGGAAAGAAACAGATCTGGACCAAAGATGTAATTCAAAAAAACCTTGCTGACCAACTCAAATGTTGAGAGAACTCAGACTAAGCTGATACATGGCTCTTTCTTGGAGTTTAAGTAGAAATAAAAGTCCAGAGAAATGCTCTCATTTGGGACGATGGCATTAAGTTCTAAGTACAGCTTCCCAGTAAAGTATTGGAGTAGGGGTCTTGTTGCTGTTTTGACTTAGATTTCCACTATTTCCAGCTAAGACTAGCAGAAATACAGCTTAACATATTCTGAAATACATCTGCATCCTATGTAGGTATCTCTCATGCTTCTGCAGTTAAATAAAAGAAGAAAATCAAGGGATTTTTAGTAATTGCAAATATGTGGGAATACAATCCTCCTACTCTATTTGGTGTGCCATTTTTTTCCATTAAGTACAAGTTAACTTTATTTTAAAGTTATTTTTTTATTATGTTCTTTATTTTTCTTTTTTTTTTTACCAACAAAATTGAAAAAGAAAAATAGAAAATATTCCAAGGATTTGGAGGGAATAGCAGGGTTTGGATTTCCATCCAAAGCTTTTAATGTGATGAAATGTACCCAAATAGAGTGTCGCATTTTTTGATTATTCAAATCAAGATACTGCAATATTTTTGGACACTCAAGGCTTTGAACTGTTTATTTATTCATTTTCTTTCTTTACTGTGTTTTTCCCATGAGAAACCTAACAACTGAAATACAGCAACAGTGCAGAATATTTATCAGAGATTACAGGCACTTAACAGGATTGCAAAATTCCAAGTTCTCAAGAAGGAAAAAGCAGTAAGCATTAAAACAAAAGCTGCTGATACTGTACAACTTTTCACTTCCACAGATAAGACACATCTTCTGCTTTCAAGAAGAAGACTAAGCATAGCTGGATAAGTGTTAGAGTGCTTGTCATCCAAACTGCACAGCTAAAGGAGACCTTTGCAAAAATGTATAAATCCTATGTTACACCACCCAGGTAATATTTTAAAATAGAGTCATTGTTGGTTTAGCTAAGGACTAATGACTACTGAGGTAGGAAACCAGTTGTGAAAATAGAACAGCCATGGTGAGTGGTTTGAAACACTGCAGGCAGTGACATCAACAGTATTTTCAATTGCAGTTTTGGCAAGGATAGGTGGTGCTTTACAAGGCAGAAAGATAAAGAGCTGCCTGGTCCCCATAAGTCCACGGATATCAGTCTGGACAGAAAGATGCTGTGGGAACCACAGCTGAAAGAAATGTAGATACAGAGGCAGTGCTACACCCTTGGGTAAGAGAGCAGAGGGTGGAAGTGCTGTCCCCAAGAAGGCAGAGGGTCTCCATGCCAGGACCTCACAGAAGCACAGTTCTCTTCAAAGATTTTATTCACACTTGACAGAATTTTTTCAGAATGGCCACAGACCTCCTGCTTGCTCCTCACACTTCCAGCATAGCAGATGAATTACTTGAAAAACTCTGAGACCCTGTACTCAGACTTTCCATGGCATGACAAGTTGTCTTGCACGAGTCCTTGTCTGAACCCAAGATACAGCATGAAATAAGAATTAGCAGCTTCAATCATATGATCACCTCATATGTTAATGAATGAGGGAGTAAAAATAAGGTTGCCTGAGCAACCTCAGTTCTGGCATTTCTTAATATCAGAGTATTTGGCTAAGCAACAGGAATAATTTCCTTTTACTGCTGAGGGGGTTTCTTGGACAAGTCTAGAGAGCACGTTGCCTACTTACACTGGTGGGAGTGAGGATATAAACATACACATCTCACTTCCACTACCGCATCCCAGTTTAGGGTCTGAGGGTGTCCAGAGGGCAAAGCAGCACATCCAAGTTCTGCCTGAACTCGTACCCAAAAAAAACCACATTTCCACTCTGCTCTGCCCTTCCATGTTTTCTCTCACCAGGTGCCAACTGAACCTCCAACAACTTTCAACACAATGTTTTCAAGTTCAGGTTGGAAAGTAATGCCATCCTCAGAACAAAACAAGGAAAAAAAGAGCCTTTTCAAATGCAAACATGAATTGGATGCTATTTCAGCTGTGGCACACCTTACTCCACCTCATTTCAACCTGCTCTGTATTGGAAGGATTTTGATACTTAAAAATACAATACAACAAATACAATACAACAAATAACTAATGTAATGGTAGTGTTTGAAGTATCATGGTACATAGAATCAAACAATTCTCCCCTTTTATCTACAATCCATAGAATTGCACTTTTTTCCTGAAGTTCTGCAGGATTGAAAAGAAACAGTCCCAGTTTAGAATGACAGATCTCCAAACAGTTCTTGTGTTTTCCATTAATTTTCGGTTGTATTGGTATTCTGTTCCAATTAGCCTCTGTTAGTGCTTCAAAGCTCTCTCTTATCTGTAGATAACATCAAAGATAAGAGCTTCCAGTTTTAAATTTGGTTTGTAGTTATTTTAAAGATACAAAGATGTAATTTGTGAATAGCTGATCAAATAGAATAAATACTTCTTTGTTTAGGCTCCAAAAGGGCCAGAAAACTACTTTTCTTTTTGAACTTCAATTTCATTTAGACATCAGGCCTTATTTTCAGGGTTCTGAACTCCTGGAGCTCACGTTTTCTTCAGTTGCTGTTGCACATGCTCAGGCAGGAAACATATTTCCTCTTAAACAAAACTTTGAGACTTCATCATTTTCACCATTCCATAAAATCATGGGATGGTTTGGGTCAGAAGGAATCCTAAAGATCATCTGGTTCCAACCCCTCTTCCATGGCCAGGGACAACTTCTCTGAGACCAGGTTGCTCAGAACCCCATCCAACCAGCCTTTAACACTTCCAGGCCAAATTTCATTAGTCCAAATCACAGATTCTTTACAGAATCTCATAGAAGCATTAGCAAGAGATTCCAGGTAATCCCCTTGACACCCAACCTATTCTCTCCTTTAGGACAGTCTCTTAATCTCTCCTGCCAAACCTGTTTCCCTCTAGCTGGAAGGAAATATAATCATCCAGAAGGAGTTTGACCTGAGGTTTCTTATACCCCAGGGAGAGCCTACATAAGAGTTGACCAAGTTTCTGATTTGTCATTACTGTTGCCTTCTATCTGGCCTGATCAGGATTCAAACGAGCCAAACAAACTTAGCAAAAACAAAAAAACCCCTCCTCATTTCAGTAGTGGTTAGCTAAGAAATAATAGCGCTGACTTCAAGACAACTACAGCTACAAATTCCTTTGACACCTTCCTGAAATAATGTAGAGATCTACTTTTGTCTTTTTCTTATAAGAGTAATTCAGACAAAACCCTTCCTTCTCAGCTCTACTCAGCACCTCCGAGAAGCGACCACATTTCAACCACTGTTGGGAAGCAGCTTATTTAAAAGCATGAGGGGAAAACACTCAAGACAGTTTTCTCTCTGTTTAAAAAGCACAGTGATTTCACTGACATCTTTTCTGGGATAGTGCTGTTTAGGGAGCTGCTGTCAAGCTTTGCCAGTCAGCAAAGGAGTCCGTAAGTGCTCAGGTTCCTCTTTATTAGAAAATACTTGCCACCAGCTTTTTACATTTGATGGAAGATGTAACAAATCACTCTTGTGCCTACCTGGCTCACAAATAAGGTTAATGACAGTGTGATATGCCTGTCAGTGCTCCCAGTTTGTACTTGCTGAAAACAGGAGGGATTTTTCTCTGTCTCTCCACATGGGTCATACTGATGCTCAAGAAGATGCCTCTGAAGTTTATCAGATCATGAAGAGTCAGAAATGAAAGATATTAATGGATTCATGAAAGAGAATATACTGGTGTAGTTTGGGAAGCAAAGAGCTTCATTTCTGACCTACTTCAAGCACCTATATTGCAGAGGCAAGGGATTTCCACAGAAATCTGTAAATGTCCACCGGATAATGGTGGGACCATAACTGGTCAGGGCTAACAAGCACTTTAGAGGACAGGATGAGAATTCAAAATGAACTTCACAAACCAGGAGAAGTGTGAAGAAGTTTAGGGTGAAATTCCGGAAGCATTGCTGCACAATCCTATGCTTAGGTAGGAGAAAAGAGCAGCATTAAAAATGAAAACTACTGGTTACATTGCTGTGCTGCAGAACAGAATCTGTGGAACAGCATGGATTACAAACCAAACTGAACAATTTCATGCTGTCATGAGAAAGGCGAACGTCACACTGGGATGAGCAAACAGGAGAAAAGCCTGTGAAACATGCCAGTAACCTCACTGCTCTATCCCACATGGGCAAGGCCTTAGGAGGAACGTGGGATATCACTCCTGGACACCTCATTGACAGAAAGGTGACACTCCAGCAAAAGCCATGACCACAGGCTAAAGAATGTGATCTAAATATAAGTATTGATAAAAATTGAGGGAACATGTGATAACAGTCCTTCATCTGCTGTAAGGAAGGTTGCAAAGGGACAGGAAACTCAGCTTTGCATGGGAATTTTATAAAGGAGAAGAGTTATGGGTTAAATCTCCAGTGAAGGAAGAGTTTGGATGGGCATAATGAGAAGTTTATGTATTTTTACCAGGACTGAAAAGCACTGGACTGCCTGGAAAGGGCATGTGCCCAAGTGTCTTCATGGGACTTCAAGGACAGCTCGTCTGAGCATTGGCAAGACAATTCTGCACTGAGCTAAATGAGGAGGTGATCGTAAAAACATTCAGCTACCAGCATTGCAACAATCCAAGATATCCAGCTCCTAGCCAGAAGTAAAGAATTGTTTCAATGAAGACATTACCTTCATTTTTCACCTGTTACACCTGCACACTCCCATAAAAGTTCTGTAATTGTGGTTGGTTGCACCCATCTGCCAAAGGCTACCCCTCCATGAGATGGCCACATTCCTGGCTCACCTATACCAGTATATACTGTGATACAGCAGCAATTATCCTGCTTATTTTCAATCTCCTCATAACAAGTCTGTCCCAGTATTTGCTGTAATGCCCAAGAAGCTTTCAACTCTTTGTCTTAATTACAGAAGTCCCCTGTAGCAGGCATGGATCCCTCCAGGTCAAGGGATATGAGGGGCCTGTCTTTCCAAAAGCTCCAAGCTGAGCCTCTAAAATGTCAAAGCACTCCATAATACACTGTGGACCCATGTTTTGAAAGCCCCTTGGGTTTAAGATACTTTCCATCCAAATGACAGTGGAAAGCAGAAGGATCTGCAATGACAGTACACACGTGGAGAGGTCATGGAGAACATGGCCCACGATGGGCAAAACACGACACAGCATGGGAGAAGATCCTGCTACAGGCCAGGATGTACAGAGACACATGTAGTTTGTGTGTTATAAACCCATTATAAATTCTGGGCTTGAATTTTAACTGGTAGGAGACAACATGGCCCAGGCCACTACTGTGTTCAGAGACCTTTCCCAGCTTGGACAGGCCTTTCATGGCACCAGGGCTAGTCACTGGGTCTCTCTGCCTTTCCCATCCCAGCACCACACTCATCCTCAAATTTATTTCATGCTGGACCTTCATCCTCTCTTCCTAGCAATGTCCCAGTTGTCACCTTTTCACACAGACCAAGTAACCTCCCTGACAACAAAAGATGTGCAGTCTCTTTACTGCTCAGTGGAAATATAGACCATTCTTAATTTCATTTGTTTGGGCTTTCTCCATGTTATGAGTGACCTCTACACCAACCTGCCTTTGCAACCCTTTTCAAGGTTTTATTCCATCCTCCAGCCTAAACATATTCCCAGACTTTCACTGACCTAAAGTGGCATCGAGTGGAAAAGTGAAATAAAGCCCTGTGTCTCCTCTTGCAGGACACAGAATTACTGAAAATACCTGGTGTGTCTACAAGGCAGAGTGATGAGGAGTAAAATCCTGTCTTTGTACTGCTCAGGGTCTCTGCAGCATACAGATCATTTGTCAGTGCCAGTTTGAGGTAGTCTCTCTAAACAGCCTGTTTTGCATTTGAAGCACTCACAGGACATGATGGTTTGGCTACAAAACCATGCATTTTACATGAAATCACCAGGATAATTTGGCTGTATATCGTGTTCCCACGACTTAATATTCTACCTACAGATACATGATCAAGAAGAGATTCCTTAACTTTGACAGGGCACATCACATTATACTCACTTTATTATTGGAAATGATCACCTCAGGGTGCAAAAGGGAGTAAAGACATAGTTTCATCATACCTTTTTAAAAAAAAAAAAAAATAAACCACATTTACTGCAGTGTGGGGTATTCCAAAGCTACAGAGCGCCACTTGTCAGTGAACAAGTGGCTGCATTTTACCTGGATTGTGCAAGAAAGAGGTAACTGCTTAATTTATCGCTGAGCTCTGTAAAATTCACACTGGAAATTCACTTTTAGGCACATAATTCATATACTCCAGTAAAAAGTAATTTTAGGTAATGATATTAAACATTTTGAATGCTGTACTCATAGATGCAACCAAAAACTCTTCTCACTATGGCCACACACCCTCCCTTGTACTCAGGACCCAGTACTGGACAGTTTTGATGCCTGCTAGAACTAGCAATGATATTTTTCCTCTGCTTTGTTGGCTGTTACAACCAATTAAAATTTCCTATTCTCCAACTTGACTGCAGTCCCAGTTGAGCAGACCAGAAAAATACACTCTTGAATCTCAACAAGCACTTGATACAGTACATTTATCTGGGAACTGATTGATACCACATCTATTTTGGCATTATGATTTTTACTTTTAATCCTCCATTTAAATACCCTATTTCACAACCAGGAAGGAAAATGAACATGGGATGGTCCATAGATATTTAGTAGCTATAAAATAAAACATATAAAATGAAAGTGAAATGAATTACCAAACCATAAACTAAAGTTCGGTGTTTAAAATGGGCCAGGGCTTTAAAAATTCAATTACAGCTTTAACAGAAACAAGTTTACTCAATATTTTAATAACCTCCTCTCATAATGTTTCTTTTTTCTTCCTTTGCAAAGCATGGCATTACTGAGGACGTATGGCAAGGTTGCCTTTCCTCTAACTATTTTAAGATTGATTAGGAAACAGAAATATTGATGCATTTATCCAAAATAACTTAATTAAATGAAGCAAAAAATGGCACAGAAGAGCATGTCTCAGTGGAAAACTGGAGCTGATCAAGATTATGAAAGGTTACATTTAATATACCTGGACTGAAAACATTAGGACCATTAACTGAATATCAGTAATGGAGAACACAAAGAGCAAGAAAGTTATTTAATGTTTCTTAACTCACTGGTGGGTTATTTCATGTTCAGGAACTTCTGTAGGTTTATAAGCTACCAACACCTGGGGATCCTGCAGAGCAGCTCAGGACAGCAGGTGAAGAGAACATCTCAGAGCACCAATCTGCATTACCTTTGTTGAAGCTCAGATACAAAGGTATAAAACGCGATGAAAAGTCAGGTCTGGGTTTGCTTGGTGTTGTCAGATTGGTATTTGTCATGGTTTAGGGATACATTCAGCAATGGGCTGTCTGCAACCACCACTGGCTGCTCACACTCCTGGAGCTGAGTCCAGGCTCAATCCTGGCTCCTGCTGGCCTCAAAGAGAGTTTAGGTGACAAAACCCCTGAAGGACAAGACTCGAGGAGCTGCTATCTCAACCCACAGCAGTTTTCAGGTCTGTGGTTTTAGAAGGGCTTTTTCCTCATCCATTTTAATTTCTTTGGGAAAGGCATTAGGATTTTGACAAAAACCTCTAGAAAACCAGTGAGGATGTGCCAGATGAACTAGAGAACTTTCACTCTAGTTTAGTTTGGAAACCACCCATATCTTCATTTTAAACAGTGGCTTCTGAAATGCAGAGGAGCACCAGACCCGAGTTACAATAAGAGAGGCTCAGGCTGCTCTGTGTGGAGCACAGATAATTTTATTAGGACCCACCAGGAGCTCCACAGCCTGAAAAACCCAGCAGAAGAACCAGCCCCACCAATAAATTTGAAACACTGCAGATGCAACAACATGGAAAAATAGGTGGATCTGGGAGAAGGAGGAGCTGCAATTGAAAATACATGATTCCCAAAGCTGCATCCAAGAAGATTGGAACAAATATATTAAAATACTACCCCCAAAGTTTCTCCCCAACCCCCCACCCACCCCGTGGTTGCAATTGTTTCTGAAGTACCCTGCTTAAAATAGGTTTTCAAACCATGGAATGTTAATCATTGCAATTTGGGGAGGTAAGTAGGCACTTAGCATGCAGTTCATAATTAGCTAAAGATGGTAGAAGAATCTCAGTCAGGTTGGCACAGGAGATTTAAAAAAAAAAAAAGAAAACTTTTTTCTGGCAAGAATGACATGTGATGGGAGAAGAGAGAAAGATAATTGTCATAACAAAGGGAATATGTTATTATTTATTGGCCACACTTAAGCACTGGAATCCTGGATTATAGTATCTGGTGACAAATGCTGCTTGAAATTTTGTAAATATCACTTAAAAAGTATGATAAATGAGTAATTCTGTACCTACTCCCCAACCAACCCTTTCAAAATTCAGTTCTGGAAAGCAGAGTGACTTTTTTTGTCCTATACATTAAGACAAAATGCCTGAGCACCCAAAAATTTTGTTCTCTTTAGGCTTCACCCTACTCCTACTAACATTAGAGCAATATTGCTGGTAACTACAGAAAGAGAATTTTTAAAACCAATTAACAAACTGGACTTTGTAGAGCCTTCAAGGTATGGCATAGGCCACCCAGATGATCCCCTGCCCTTTGTGCTGTCCCCAGCAGGGACCACTCAGCCCCGTGGCACTGGAGGGAAGGGCTGAGCTGCCCTTCACCCTCCTGAGCTGGGGAGGGTCACAGCACTCAGCTCCCCACGGGCTGAGACCATTTCTTTGCCAAAGTGCCAGCTGTAAATAGATATTTAGTGCCTAATTTCTATATCCTTCTATATCTTAACTTATACTTAGCCAAAACCATGACACATTTATCTGATTTGTTGCTATTAATTTCCTGGTTCCATTTCTATTTTCTTCCTCCTCTCGCAGATTCCCTGGGTTATGCAGTAATAACATTTCAAAAACATTTTTTTTTTCTATTTGTAAAGCTTCTGATATTTTTTATCACTCCACTGATGCTGGGATACTCATTACCCTCTTCCCTCCCTACCCTCCCCAGTTCTAGAAGTGCACGCAAACAACAACGGTGTTGGGGGGGGAAAAAAAAAAAAACAAACCCAAACCCTCAGCAATAAGTTGGCTGATGCTGGCAGCAAGACAAATCTGGCACCACACAGCAGGCAGGCAGAGAGTGCACTGCTCATCCTTTCAGTTTGCTGGTGTGTGGGAATGCTGGACACCAACAGCCAGGGAGGGATCCGGCCAAAAGCTCCTCTGCTCGGCGCCTGAACCCTGCTGCTCTCTGCCCCGGCTGGGAGATACAGGTAAAAATAGAGAAATGCTTAATCTAACTGCATTCAGTGGCAATAGAGAGCAGTTAGGAGAAGCCCAGGCTGCCTAATCTTATTCCTAGCAGTAAACCACAGTGCAGGGGCTGTGCACGGAATGCCCTCAGGTACCGGGACTTGGTCGGGATTCTTTGCATTACAGCAAATAAATCGGTGCAAGTGGCAGTAAAGATTTTTTTGGGGTTTTTTGGGGGGTACACTTTGTTAGATTGCCTTTATAAATATTTATTACTGTTTATATAATTATAACTCTCTGACAGCAGGTTTTACAGCAGCTTTGAGCCACAATAAGCAGGCAGCCTGGATGCATCCTCCTCAGCCTGACCATACCTATTGTATGTGTTATATGTTTATCTATTACCACCACGCTTTGAGCTTATAATTCATTTCATAATGTAATTTATAGTTACATTACAAAAGCATCCCTCTACAAACAGCAACCATGTAATATTGATAAAGCATTTAGGGACAGAACATAAATTCAACGGTTCAGATATTATGTAGTATCAATAATCTGCAGGGAAAAAAGTGTCTGTGTAAGTATGCACAATTTATTATGGCAGGAACCTAAACAGAGAACATCTTTCTCTGTCAACTTTCTTTAAGAGAGCTTGACATTCCCAAATTCTTTTCTTTCCCACAGATGTCAGAGGACAAGACAGACAAGGTAAAAATCAAAGCAGCTGAAAGTTTTGAACATGACAAGCAAAATATTTCTTGGCTGAAAAAAGGTAAGTTACTTTGAGTTATTAGTTACTTGCTTGTGTTCAGACATTTCTCTTTAAAAAAATAGCCTATAGACTTGAAAATGGCCTGACATTTCTACCATAAAAATTCCAAAAAAGCTTGACTTCTGCCCAATATGCACATACAATTTCTTTTGGTATGGAAAGGCCTAAATTACCAAATTTTAAAGGAACCTGAAAGCTCATTTTTCTAATGTCCTTGCATTCCTGGGAAAGCTTTGTTTGACCTGAACTATAAGTATGGATGATCAGCTTATTTCTGATGAAAAGTTTTTAGTAACCAGAGCTGTTACTGAATTGGATTAATATTATTAATCATTATTAATAATTATTTTCTCAAACACTAGTAAATATCAAGCCTGAATCTTTGGATTTGGCAGCATTTTATCTTAGAATAAAGTAACATCAGGTGTCAGCGCTTTGAATGTACAGAAACATAGACCTTCAAATGTAGAGAAGTCATGAAAGACAAGTATGGGGATCTTTCAGGTTTAAAAGGATGAAAAGAAAGTTAAGTAATTAATTTGCAACAAATACCAGTATTTCAAGTACTACATTCTATTTTTTAAGCTACTTGTTAAAAAAAAAATTGGAAGATTTCCTTATTGTTTGTACATATATAGAAGGAAGGTTCTTAGGATATATTTCTTGCTGGAAAATTTGATTTGTCAAGTTAGAACACAGGTCATTACATCTTTATGCAGATTTTTTGGTCATGGCAGAATCCTTTTATTGCATGTATTAAAGACGAGTAGGATTTGAACTAAATGGAAGTTCCAAGAGTAGGCTTTCAAGATGCACAAGACTGAAATTAAATGTCCATGGCTGGGTGTAAATTATGTTTTTAATGAGAACAGTTTTATTCTAATCCTAAAAAAAAAAAAAATATTTTGAGAAGACTCAACAAGTGACCTCATATTTTGAAAACACCAACTACGGGGGTACTGGGCAAAAGGCACATTTATAGCCACTGGTATGTCATCTGTAAGATGTGTATCACTGCTTTAAGTTCACATCATTTGCTGTAGGTTACATTTTTTTTAGTTGCAAAGGAGTTTGCAGCAAAGCAGGCCTGCATTAATGTCCCTGCCTTGCTTGCAGGCTTCCAGGTTTACGCAGCACTTGCACAGGATGAAAAGCTCCCACTGGAGCAGGGCTCACTGACCAGCATGCAGACTTGGCTCGACTGGACACCCAAAGTCCTCTGCTTGCAAGGGGTAGAGTTCACTTCAACAACAACTCAGCAAGCAGCAACTTTGTACTTTGAGTGTCCCAGAGAGGGATAAAGCTGAGTGAGCAAACAACAAACATGTAACTGAATTGAGTTTTTATTCCATCACTAGAGAGTAGAACACAAGAGATTTGCAATTTTACAAAGGGATGTAAAAGTCCAAAGGACTTTAACATGTCTCTGAACAGGGTAAGACTGATGGCAGGGCCCTCAGAGTCCCATATTGTTATATATCCTCTGGTCCAGACCTCCTCCAGGAGCCAGGTACATCCCTCACAGCTGGATGCCACCTGAGCTCATTTCACTTAGTGACACTACTTCACAAGGTTTTATTTCTCCAGTTCCTAAGGAGAAACCTCATGCAGAGTTTCAGGATCTTTAGCAATGTGTTGATTGTTCTGTGCTTGAAGGAGCTACAGTCTCTCAGAAAGAGCCAAGTGTTGACTGTTGGCACTTCTCCTTTCCAAAGTGCCACCGAGCAGAATTGGGCCTTGAAGATCTTCTACAGAAGCTGAGTCAACAACTGAGTGTGTCTCATGAGGAAAGCAAATTTTCATTGAAATAAGAATATGGAAATTATTTTATCTTAAATTGAAGTTTGTTTTTTAAAAAAATTGTTGTTGTTTCTTTACTTTAAGCATTTCTGTGGTATGCACTGGGATTTTAGAATATGGTAAAACAAATTGTCTGGAGCAGAAGCTTAACTTCTATGTTTAAATGTTTTAAAAATACCTCATGTATAGATTTCAGGCATTCCAATAAACAAAGAATTGTGGAGAACAGACTTGTACTGTTTCCATCAGGCACAGTAAGAAGACTATATGTTCTTTTAGCATCCAGTGTTAAAGAAAAGTTATTTTTATTCATGGTTTTTTATTGATTATTTGTTCCTTCTAAAAGAAACAATCATGAACCACATAGTATCCAAAATAAACAACTAGGCTGTGGTTTTAGTATCTTTCCTAGACTTCAGTTTTTCCTAATGCTTTGCAAAATAAAAGTTCATGGACTGGTTGTACAGTGGGTCAACAAAACGAGGTATCTATAAATTTTTGTTGTCTCTCAACATTAGAAACTGCTTAATCAGGGCAGGGAAGGGGGCTGGATCTGGCTGCCAGTTATTTATCTTCTACTTTTTCTTGGAAGAAGACAATTTCCTTCTGTCTTGAACCCTCTAAGAGCAGAAATCAAAGCCTCTTTCTGAGGGAGAACTTTCCCAAAGCAAAGGAAACCAAACCAGCCGTGTCAAAAGTATGACATAAAAACAGTAGACTGGGCATTTAGGGTCTTATCTTATCAGCAGGAAGAGTATAAACAGTTCAGATCATGGCTCTGCCTCCAAATAAATCATTTTTACCCACTGATGTGCCCTGGCACCCCTGCCACAGGTGCACCAGGAAACTGATGGCAGTCAAAGATGACAAAGGGACAAAAATGTTGCACAAGTCAGCACAGTCTGGGACAGAAACATGTGCATAATCATGGCCTTGGCCTGTATTTTTTTTTAAAGGACAATGATGAAATTATCTTTCCTTTTCTTTTTTGCTTGTACTACAAGGCTTTTACTGGTTAAGGGTCCTCTACAGCACCTGCAGAATGTAGAACCATGATGAAATAGTAATCAAAATATAAACAGGGGAGAAGAGTGTTAAATATGTTTTCTAGGTTAGCTTGGACTTTAAAAAGTCCCAAAACATCACTATCTCTTGAGGCATTTAGCACTGAAGGCTAGATGTGGATAACATGAAAGGCTCCCAGGGCTGAAAGTGAGAACAAGAATGGTGAAATGTTTACAGTCCTATTCCAAGATGTCTCAGGGTAAGTAATACATATACAGCAATGTTTTCTGATAATATGGAATGTTCTTCAGGACTAATTATTTCTAAACATCACAAAACAGATGAGAAATCCCGCATGTGGAGGGTTTGCATCACATGCAAACCAACCAGAATCTGTATGAATGAACACAGAGAAAAGGCAGTTCTGTCTGACCTTAATAGCAATGTCAACCAATCTAAGGAAAGCCTGGGATATAGCAGCAAAACCAGACAAGGACTCCTATTTTGTCCAGGAGTGGAGGCAGTTATTGGTGCTTTCTTCCTCCCATGGGAAGAAGATGGGAGTTGCTGGAGATAGGAGTCAGATTTGGATGGAGATATAGAGATCCCATGTCAGTGCTTACAAAACATCAGGGCAGAGTGAAACATGGGTTCATTAGCAATGCACTTAAAAAGTTATCTGCCATGAAAAACTGGAACAGCAATCCTCAGTGCATGTGCTGTCCCCACTTATGCATGTTTAGCCCTGACATGCACAAAATAACATAAATGACAGTGCCTAGAATATGACATGCATAATAAAGAACACCCAATATAACTTGAAGATAATATTTGAGAAATGTCCTCTGCAAGGCCTTGCATCCCCACCTGCTTCATGAACTCACAAGATGCCATGGAGAGAGAGTGACAGGAAAAGTGGGAAGACTTCTAAAATTAAAATTAAAAAAAGAAAAGGAGCTATTTAAATTAGATGTTAGGAAGAAATTATACTCTGTAAGGGTGGTGAGGCCATGCCACAGGTTGCCCAGAGCAGCTGTGGCTGCCCCATCCCTGGAAGTGTCTAAGGCCAGGTTGGACAGGGCTTGGAGCAACCTGGGATGGCGAAATGTGTCCCTGCCATGGCAGGGGGTGGAACTGGATGACCTCAGACATCCCTTCCAACCCAAACCATTCTATTATTCTGTGACTCAATGAGCAAGAAGTAGATCATTACACCCCAAATAAGAATCTCTGGGCCCCTACCTCAACATGGCCATTAGAGGGTCCTGTAAAATCTGGAAGTTCCACAAAACATTCCTTTAGAAAAGCACTACTCAAGGCTGAGCAGCACTCCCAGCAGCTGACTCTGGGATGGTCCCACCTTGCCCAGCACAGCCCCAGCCCAGCAGTGATTTAGTGCCAGATTAGCAGCCATCTGCTGGGAAAGGAGGGAGGTCAAAGCAGAGCTAAATTCACACCAGCCTCAGCATGTGGCTTTTGGAGTTCCTTACAAACAAATCTCTTGGTATCACTCGATGATTACAGCCATATGGACACGTGGGAGCAGGAGGGAGCTTATCTGACGGACATAAAGCTATAAAAGGTGACACTGATTTTGCACAGGGACCACGGTGGGCTGTTCACTATTTCTGCATCCACTGCAAACACAAGGGAAAAAATTGTTTGAGGGCCTCACACTGCCCTCCTATGGTTTCACCCCAAACTGACCACGGCAGCCCAGGAACTCAGATCCAAGTCGCACAGAAATGAAATTTCATTTCAGGATACTTTCACACAAAGCCCTCCTGTTTTATGCTGCCCAGCTGTGTACACAAATGCCCTCCATATATAACTTCCACTGAAAAGTTAATGAAATGGCTTCCTTGCTTTTTTGCCAAAATAAAACTGCAAGTCTAATCTCAAGACTTTCTCCAAAATAGCTCCTCTTTGCACTGAAATTCTCATAAATCAGAAACATTTTTGTCTAAAATAAGCCTGTTTTCATTGTCTTGCAAATAGTAAAAAGTCTAGCCCCAATTTCTTTAATTCACTGCTCCAGCCAGCAGATTTTTGCTGTAGGGTGAAATTCAGCCCAGTACTGAGGGTCAGTGCAAGGTCAGCACTTAAACCATAAAACAGGGTTTAAGTGGTAAATAGAGCCTCTGTTCAGGATTATATTTCACCCCTTTAAAGGACTACATTTCATATTAAAAGAGAGATTTACTTATATCATAGACCTGGCTGTAGTGGCATTATTCAAATAATACCTTATTCCAGTATTAATCCCATTGGGTGAGACTGGGCTACATTTCTTCATGGCACATCCCAACACAGACCATTCCTGACTTCACCAAAGCTTCCCATAGCCTGGTCCTGGGATAAGAGGAAAACTTTCTATATGGCAGCACTCAAAAATGCCTTTTTCCAAGAACACTCCTCTCCCATTTACTCAGGGGCTTGAAGAGACTTTCATAAGCATTAATAAAGTGGGAAGGACACAATGCCATGAAACTGGTATTGCAGAAGGAGAATTGTCCTGGAGACACTCAGGGAATTTCCCAGTTTTTACAACCTTCTGGTTTTATCCCTGGTTTGGGAAGACTGGAGTAAGAGTACAAGGCTTGTACTTTTGCTGAAACTATTCTCAGCAGAGTGTTATGATCTGACTTGCATCCCTTCATTGGGGAGTTAAGTGACATTTTTAGAATTTCTTCCTAAAATTTCACAAGTCAGTGAATGCAATTTTTACATACAAGCTTGGACACTTGTTTCCTGAATTTTGCTGACTTGGGTCCAGAAGCTTTTTTCACTCTCTTCTTTCAGACTGAATTAAGTCATTGCATTGAAAAGCTTTATAGAAGACTGATAGCAAAGAAAGACTTCTCAGTTTCACGTAACAGAAAATGCCAAATGCTTCTTAAATGAATGCTCTAATCCAAACAGACTGTTTCCAGATAAGAACACCACACAAACAAAAAAAAGAGCGCATTTAAAAACTGATGACAAGGATCCCAGGGGGCTCAAATTCCTGGAAGATGCCTTGTCAGCTTCAGGACTATGACCAAATGAATTAATGAAGACAACCCTTCCTTTAAGTTGTAAAACAGCAGATTTAAAGACTCTTCCAATGGAGAGGGAGTATATGAAATCTGCAGTGGTCCCAGCTCACCAATCTAATTACAATGTTATAAACTGAGAGGTCCTTGACCTTTGAGCTGGAAGATCCCTGAAGATGTAAGACTTTGGATGTACAGTAAAGACATGGGTATTTCTCTGGGTGATAGTGTTGAAGTTTTAAAGGTTTAAAGTCACACTGCTATGTGTGGATATCCTGAATACCTATTATAAAAATATACTTGAATGTTTATTTAGGTTTGACTGCCTGAAGTAAATTTGTTCTACAAAGGAAAAGTTTATTTCATTCGACTGCCAGTGCTGGGGAAGACCTGAATATACTGTTTCATTCACTACTGGAAGTTTTCCAGACCAATTCTATTCTTTGCTGCACTTGGGCAAAATATTCAGAATTTTGCCCATCATTGTGTTAGGAGAACAAAACATGAAATAACACTACAGACCCTCTTTAGTTGTTGAGTATCTCAGCAACAAACATCAAAGCAGAACCCCAATGTCCAAGGGCCTCCATAGCTCTTCCTACTTCAGATGGCAAACTGGTGCATGGAAAATCTTAGCCTAAGGGTCAGTGTCAAAGAGATGAATAATTCCATTAAATCAACAGAGCTGCACTGGCTTACAAAAATTCTGATTTGTCCCAATATGTTTAGAATAGATACCACTAATCTTCTCAGGGCATCACTGCAGCAGAGGAACAAAGTCATGGTTCATTTTACCACCTCAGTTCATAGAGGGAAGGGTCAAATGCCAAACTGGTCTGCTAGATCTGAGACGGTGCAAGCACATCACAACAAAAACTATGCAGGCCTGATTTATTTTGAGTTAGAAGGCAGGAATAACCATGGATTATTCAGAGCCAGTTTGCCAGAAGCTTTATAGGCCTGGGAGATCACACACTGGTATGTGGAGCCAAACTGACAGTCACAGTCATACAGAGGTGTAGCAAAATCCTTATTACTGAAGAAGTTCAATGAAATATTCAGATTAAGTATAATTAGGTTATAAAAAAAAATAGACTTCCTCTCATCTGACTGAATATTTCTCTAAATAATTCTCTAAAATACAACAGCCTTCAAGTATTCAAGACAAAGTACTGTGCAGATGGGCTAAGTACTGGGCAGGCTGGTGGTCCATTACTTTTGAAAGATATTACAGGAAAAAAAGATGAGAAGTGAAATTAGTTTAAACATTTCTTGTTAGCTGAGATTCAACAGAATTATTTTCCATCTATTTTTAAAATAAGTATTTAGAACTGAGTCCAAATGGAAAGAGACATTAAAAGCGACTGCTCTAAATGACCAGTAATAAAATCCTAGACACAAACCCCTTCTCAGAACAGCCTGGTGATTAGATCTGTGACTTCAGATCTGGGCTCAGAGCACATGAACATATGAGAGTACTCAGATTCACTCCTTCCAGAAGAAGGCTCTCATCCCCAGCTGTCAGATATGCTGTGTAATATCAGGGTTTGAAGATTCCCAAGTGGCTCTGTCTGCACAGACCACTTAAAACTCATTGCTCCATGGAGATAGAGGGAAGCACACCTGAGTGAAGGGCAGGAGATGGACTCTAACTCCTGTCAGGGAGAGTACTCAGCTATCAGTAAAAAAGTGGAAAAATCTTTGAAATTCAACACCCCATCCAACTTTAATTCCTTGTTTCCTCATCTTTCCCCTCAGCTTATTGGTCCCAGTCGCCTGATCCTCTGCACACACTGTATACGAGGTTGAACCTAGGAGTCTGCTGCTTGCTGGGCAGAAGGGCACATGCAAAAATGAGGTGCTGAAGCCTTTAGTGTCAGCTGAGTTCCTTAATAACTCCTACTACTCCCGAGATTCATCTCTTTGAAGAGAATTGCACCAGGCCTCTTTACCCCCTAAGTGATATTTCAGTGTTCCAGAGATCTTTGTTATCCCCCTAAACAAAATCAATTTTTATTTTATTGGAGTCAAACAGTCTCTTAGGGTCTCTTGATTATATAGTCTCATTCTAATTTCAGTCTTTAATCTGAATAAACACGTTAGAAAAACACAGACACAATTAACTTAATCATAAATTCAGATGGATTGTTTATTATCTGTCTACTTAATGTGCTTATGATTGCAGCAGTTAAACATGATAATGTTGTCTTCTCTCACATACAAATGAATACACACAGCACAGAAATATGCCCAGGAAGAAAAACTTCCCCCTGAATACATCACTGGGTTCCAGATATAGAGAATTATATGCACCACTCACTGCTGCACTCTACAGAAAAGCAAACATTGCCATGATATTGTTGAGACATGAGAGAACTGATTAGTGACAGATTATGTTCTTCATGCTGAAATATGTCTACAAACAGCTTCAAATGAAAGAAGATGCTACTGCAGCAGAGATGCAACTAGGAAGAATCTTTGCTTTTATCACTGCACCTGCAATTTACGGGAAGTGCAGATTTTGGGTAAATAAGACCACTCGAGTTCTTCAGAGTAAGATACAGGTCAAATCAGTATGTTCCAACTGAAAAAAACTCAGACATCAGACTTAGAAAACTTTCTGCTTTACGATATTTGTAAATATAGTAGTCTTAAATAGAAGTTAAATCCTTTTAGCACCAAAAATTGTGTTTAGTTACATGCCCATGGCAACTAAAACTTGTGCCAAAATGCTTTCATGTATCCACAAATGCTTGGATGCCAGAATTTAAATTGGAATATGATTCTTCCTGTTCCTACAACATATTGAATATGAACAATTATTTCAAACATGCATCCAAGTTGGTGATTATTACTCAGACTTTTCTGTCACTAGACTAGTGTGGTTTAAAAACCACACAGTATACAATGAAGTTTTATTTGCTTTCAGAATACTCGCGTTTTAACTAAATTTGAAAGGCACTGCATTTTTTCCCCTCAAACATGAACCACTGAAAACTATCCACTATGAAAGTTCACAGGCAAAGGGGAAGAAGAGGGAAGATAAAAGAATGGAAACCCAAAAATCAGTTCAAGTCTCTTCAGTTTCACTTTCTCAACAGTTTCCCTCATCTATAAATACTAAAGAACCAAATTTTCTTGTTAAAAGGAAAAGGAGTTGTAGGTTAATTTTGAAGCCCTGAAGTCCATGCTTATATTCCAGGAGTGGATAAAACAATAGAAGAGATTATGAGATTAGGGGAAGAAAGCCAAGAGAATCATAGGGAGAGCAATTATGGCACCTGGTAGTCATTCTGGCTAGATGACGTGGTGACCAAATTTATTGTCAGCAGATATTTTAAGTGCTTACTATTTAAATAATACTATTGCTATAATAAAACAAGACATATAAAACCTAGCATAAAGTATTTGAACTTTATCCAATTCAGCTTCCAGCTAAACATTTTTTTTCTTTTCCTAGTTTATTTATAATTTAAATAAATAAATATTCCATGAGCTTTAGGAAGATATTAACTTCACTCATACTCTTGGTCTCCAGCTTTATGAACAGGTCCATCAGAAATGGTAATCACTGAGCAAAGAAATTCCAAACATCAGTGGAAGCTTCCCCAGCTCTGGCTTGGAGGGAGTTACCAATATTTGTAGAAGGATAGTACAGTCCCCATGCCTTGAAATTTTTTCATGAAAAATAAATAAAATATAAAAACTCAGCGGTGGTTTTTACAGTATGACACAGCAGTATTACTTGCATTAGGCCAATTTACCACTTATGATAGCAGTAATAGCACTAAAAGCCAATAAAAGCGGTCTGTTCGTTCAGAGATTGGCTTTTATGGCTTATTCTAAATATTATCAAGTGAATCAAAAGCTGTCATTATAGTGTCTAAAAAGCCTTCGTACCTTGTAAGCAAACAGTGTGACTTTGACAAATAATCATTAAGATGCCTGTGTGAGACCAGGGCTAAAAGAGAAAGAAAAAGGAAAACCCAATATTTCACTTTACATAAATCATTAAGATCATTACAGTTAAATTTCACACAGAAGAAAACAGATTTATATGTAAAATGCTATAGTTTTCCCAAGTTGGGTTTTTTCATCTCTCTACATTTTCATAAAACGAAAACTTGTCAGAGCACTGAGCAATGGATGATTGGACTACAATGATGCATCCTCACCAGCTCTGAGAAAACAAACCCTGCACGAGTCTAGGCAGTGTCTTTTGGGGCACATCTAACCTAGTCTTCCCTTAATTCTCATCCTGCCTGCCACAAATTTCTTCTCCATGTTCTCCTGCTGATGAACCTTACAGGGTGGTCTCTCAAGGTCACCCCTCCGATGACCAGATACCCCTGCCAGCTGGCTGTACAATGCCCTCATTTCTTATTGGATCTCCTTGGGCAGGCATTGCCTGGGCTACCTAGAGATAGGGATGAAGATGGACAAGGTGGAAACACAGCAGGAGCTTCAGAACACCGCATGGGATGGGACATCACACGTGGGAAGGGTGAGCACAACACCAAGTAAGAGTGTAGCTATTAGAAAAGCTGGGCATGTACAAGAGTTTGGCTGTATAGACCAGACTTTTCTCAATTAAAAAAAAAACCTGTTCATACATAAACTAATAAAACTAATAACTGGTGTTAATAAAATAGCAGTAAAATCTTAGCTGTGCACATGCCACACACCCCCTCCACTCCCAAAATGATTTTCCAGTGCAATGCCAGCAAGAGCATTTGGGAGCCCCAGTTATGCTGAGCCCCTTATGAGGAGCCTACCCTTAGGTCTGCAGGGCACAGCATTTCCTCAGCCCCCAAGCCACTCTCAGTGAGCTCTTAACCACTCTGGCAGTCATCCAGGCTCTGGGCATGAGACCATGGCCAAGAGTCTGGGACAAGCTAAGAGCCCTGGGCCACGCATGGCCACCTGTCAAGTGGCCTTGACTACAAGGCTTGGGCAGCTAGCTCAAGCATTCCTGCTCCCACAGGTAGAGCTGTGCCTCCAGGAGGTTTTTTTGCCCGCTCTATTTACAGTTTTGGGGGCCCCCAGGGTTGGCCAGCTGGCATTGACAGTGTTATGTGATCCCCTGCCCAGCTGCATGGAGCACATGGACAAGCAAGAGCACGTGGTGCTGCTCTGCCAGGGGATTTATCCCCCAAACACAGCCCTTCTACAGCCACGTGTGTTTTGCAGGCAATTTATAAGAGCAGAAAACCAACAGACCTCCCATTCCAAGCTTCTAATTTCTTTGGCTTTTTATTTTTTTTTTCCCCATGAAGAACTTCCCAGAAACACTATATTAAGAGTGAGTTAGAAAGATCCCAGGTAAAAACTGGTACTCCAGGTTTTGCCTAAGGTATCCTAAACCATGGTAGGAAAACTGTTAGGATTTATTGCCTGCTTGTGTTTATCCAAGAAGAGGTGTATTATAACCTTTAAATCTACACCAAGTAGAGCTGCCTTCCTTAAAAAAAACTACCCGTTGAATTATGGGTTTGATTATTTCAACCCAAAAAGTAAAAAAAGCTGCTAAGAGCTGCTTATTTACTTAAGAGTCACAGAATATTTTGAGATGGAAGCAACTTTGAAAATACCATCTTATTCCCACTTCCCCACCATGTGCAATATCTTAGAAGGATAAAAGGAACCTTATCATCTGAACCTTATCTTTCAGGCAGAGTCCAGCAACTACCAAGGTCCCTGCCAGACCCCAAATATGAATTAAACATCTGCTTTCCTTTGCCCAGGCTTAGGTGGTTTAACAGAGGGTCAGCCACAAAGACCTAGAGACCAGCAGCTGCTCACTGAAATTAATAATGCCAGTGTTCCTCTCCCAGTATTTTGCAGTGCTGATTCCAGTCTCCAGCATTCCTACAAAAGGGGAGAAAAATATTTTGCTACTCTAAGATTTGAGTGGCTTGGTTGGTTTGGTTTTCAGGCCATGGGTCTGCAATGCATGTATTCATCACACAGTTTTTCTGTATTATTTCTCCCAAGGCTTCAATCCCCCCATACTTTAGCTCTACCTTCATTTCTGTCACACTGAAGCTCTCTATTACTGCTGAAGAAAATCAGAGCACAGGACACTGCAGGTTGCCGTGCAACCCAAAACAACTCATGCACATGCTGACAAAATCAAAACATCAGATATGATTCCTTAGGCCAAGATTTCAAGAGTAAAGTCACCAGAATTACTCAGATGCCTGAATCTAGGCTTGTGCTTGGGCCTGTTGCTGAATCTGCTTCTGATAGAAGATGAAGAATGCCTTGGTTTTGATTAGAGGCCACAACTTGGCTATAGTGTTGCCCTGTTTCTAATTGTTGGTGTAGTCAAGAAACTCTATCCCTCCACTTGAGACCACCTGGAGAAATACATTCCCCACCCCACCCCCCTAAACTTCTCCCAGGAGCCCAAAACTTGGCATCAATATAATACATATTTTCCATTTTCCCCCCACTAATGAGTTGCATTGATATTTTTACCTGCTTGTACTGGATTTTGTAAATGGGAAATGTTTCAAACACTGTATGGTAATGGGATATGGGATTATATATTTATTAATCTCAAGAGCACTGTGTAGACCATACCAATAAGTTACAAGCAAACTGGCAGCACAGGGTTTGAGTTCTGGCAGGGAAACTCTTCCAAGCTTTGCCTGTTAGGCTGAATTTGTCTCTGCTTTAAAACTTTATGCTGAGCTAGAGCTGCTTGGGTCAACTGTGATGCAAACAGGCTGCACTGCCCCTTCTGCTCTGGGTCAGTTGTGTCACAGCCAGGGTGTCCTGGTGGCCAAGGAGATGCACTTTGAGGAGCTGATCATTATGGTTTGTCGCATAATATAGAAAACCTTGTTATATGCTGAGAAAAAAGAAAAAAAGAAAAAAGTTAGTCGTGGTGTGTTTTCACTGAGAGAAAAAAAAAGGTCTTTCCACTCTTGGAGATTGTATTTATAAGCAGTGGTGTCTAAATCTATCTGTGTGTGAGTTCACACCAGGTTCTGCAGTCATATACACCCTCCACCTTCTCTCCTGCCCCAGTAGGTCAGCCTAGAGTTCTCAGTTTGGTGGCTTTTACAGAATTAAAGACGTTTTTTCTGCAACTGGGAGACTGTCACCTGAAGATGAAACCTGATTCACCTCCCAGTGGAAAATTACAGAAAGTTTGATGGATTTGCCCTCTGTAATACTCAAGTTTGTGTGCAGCAAGAAAAGGAAATAAAAACCAATGGAAAGAGACATTTCCTCTAGGATCAAACCTAAATTCTTCCAAGAATGCATTCCCAGACTTTACTCAGAAGAAACTGTTGTGAGATTCAAATGATTCACAAAGTCCAGCTCTGCTCAGGCACCTTGCTTTCCCTTATAAGGTAAAAAAACCTGACAAATTTATACTTTTCATTTGAGGGTCTCAAATCCTTTTTCAGCACTTAACCACTAAAGCAGCCTATTTTCTCTATGAAGGTGATTAATAGGAGTGGAGGTGAAGCAATTACTTAGAAGTGTGATTGCTTTAAGTCTATGTAATACTTGGATATTCTAAATATTCAGTTTTATGGGTAGCTGAGACCCTTGACTGCAGTTTCCAGTGCCCAGCACCTCTTAATGAAGATGAACTCTGAATATAGCCAAGAAATAAACAGAAATAATTTTAGCACCCAAAATTAATAGCTGTAGATTAGGTCAAAATCACAAAGGACTGACAATGACTTTAATGAGAGAAATGAGCCTTTAATAAAAATGCCACTACCAAATTGTTAGAATCTGGCTTTCCTGGCTTCTTAGTCTCATTTTCTGAGTTTGTTTTATGACTCTTAAAAAGAAAAAAAGTTGCAACACCTACTTTTCTGGCCTGTGATAACCTTGTTTATGCAATACCAACCTGTTCAAAATACTGCATTTCATTTCAGCAGCTCTGAACTGAAGCCCTAGAATTGGTTTTAAAACTAAACTTTCACTCCAGAAAATAAACATTTTTTGAGGCAGATGCTCACAGCTTTGTACATAAATTTTAAGAGGCCTTGCTCCTTGGTCACTCTGGCCTCCTTCTCCCATCAGTGCCCCCACTGGAATGCAGGTTTTGCTAAAAATTATATTTGAATCCTTTAAGTACCTCTAAATCCTGGATTCCCTTGGGCTTCCCTTGCCAGGGAAAAGAAGCAGTCACCATCAGCCAGGTACAATGCTGGAGTTGTTGGCATGGCTCTTGCCTTGGAATGTATGTGAATTTACACTACAATTATTTAAGCAGCTGATTTTAAACTGCTTTCTTCATCTACATTGCCCATAACTTACATTATAAAATCCTTATTTTCACTCTGGTGAAGACTGCCTAAACTCCAGCTGGATAAAGACTCTATTTGCTTTGTCTAAACAGTGCAAGCTCTCCCATATTCAATGACTACTGGAATTATTGTGTGATCTTTTCAGATTCTAATACATATTAATTTGTAATATACAAAACCCTTCAATAAATAATTGTGCAGACTGAATAAAAAAGCAATTTAAACTTTCCCCCCCCTAACTGGAGACACTTTTTACAAATAGTTCTTTTAAGTAGTCTTAATAGTATCTCTTTAATATTGCCATTAAAATTCACCAGAGTTCAAGAGCAGAGCAAATTTACATCTGTTAAAATAATGGAATTGACACTGATATTACATCATTGCTATTTTAAATAATCATTCTTCATAATTCTAACCTACTTGCTTTAAGTTGCAAATAAAGGGCTTGTTCCTACTTTCATCAAAGTCGATGGCAAAACTCCCTTTGGCTTTCAGGGAGCAGCACCTGGATTTAGAGACAGGGCTCTGCTGATGTGTTGGGGTTTGACTGCGTTCACTAATGCAGCAAAGAATAAATCCCTCTGAAAAAAAAATTACTGAGAGTTCTGTGAGCTCCAGACAGAGAGGATAATTGTGCTGGGCTAGCCTCTTCCCAAAAATCACAGAGCTCCATAGACTACTCTGAATTCCAAGGTAGTTACAGTTCTTTTGCTTATTTGCACAAGAAAGCAGCATTTTGATATGGGGTTTCTGCCATTTTAGTGCAATTTCATGGTTTTCCTTCCTTAAAATTTTGGGAGAGATTGTTTGAAAAGAAGCATAATGACAATCCTCACAAATTCACCTTCTCATGGGAGAACATTAGAACTTCCACTGAAATTACGTAAGTGTTCTATGAACAATTCAAATTGAACCTAAAGGAATTAAAAATATACACCATACACAGCTGGAAAGCAATCTAGAAAGTGAATCAACACAGTTCTTTCCTTGATGACAGCAGAAAGTGAAGCAAAGCTTTTAAGAAATACAGAGGACAAAGGCTGTAGCTGACACTATTTAAAACTGGAGAAAAATACAGAGTTTTCATTATCCATTTAGCACTCAAATGAACACAGTTTTGTACCTGACTTTACCTGAGCTGCTTTTGTGCTCTTCAGAAAAAAATAAATTGGTGTCCACATTGCAGCTTATCATCTGTAAAGTCACCATAATTCAGCTGTCTATGTAGATCTCAAGTTTTCAGGGACAGAAATGTTTCACCTGTATCTGCATTGAGCATTTAGTGTGACAGATTTCTGGCCATGGCAGAAATCACCAGTCACTCGAGCAACTTTTTGCTAATGCACCACTGAAATATGCTGAACATTTACAGGACAATAACCACCAGCTGAGTCTTAACCATAATTTTGCACTGCAGTAACAGGGCTGTTACATGTTATCTGGGAAACCAGAGAACTTTATTAGCACTGTCATAAAAGCTTAGGCAGAATCAACCCCTTGTCCTAGCACCACTGACACTGCCTATAATAAATAAGATATCCATCAAGCACACTTAGATCTTAACTGAAATGGCAATTGCCTTGGGTGTCTTTAAGGGTAATTTGATTTAAAAGTAAACCACATGAGGGGACAAAATCTGACCCTTTACAGTGAAGAAAAGCATAAGTAAGCAGCACCACCAAGACCAGGAGGAAACAAGTTATTCCAGAAATATCAACTTTTGAAGAATCTGCAGTGCTGACTTCTTTTCTCCACTTTAAATTACTTAGCCATTATATAACTTCCACTTTCACAGTGGGACTCCTGCCCTCATGCTCATTTGTGGAAAAGAGTGAAACACAGTTTGAATGTTAGGGAACTATTTTTCAAGCCAAGATGATTAGGCAATGCTTTGCCCTAGGAAGTGTTTCAGGCACTGTCACTTAATGATGTTTAAGGGGAAATGAGAGGGAAAACACCTAAGGGGGTTTAGCCCACAGAGATTTTCATGCCATGAAGACCAGGTCTAGCTGAAATGAAATCCTCTGCGTCTGCATGACCTGTAATTCTTTTTGGCACCATTCCTCAGCTCTAAAATATTCCATCCTTCCCCCATGCCACTGGCCCTAAAGATGATGTCTGGTGAAACCCAGCCTTCAGGATAGTCCTGAATCACACAGCAGACCAGGAAGGGCAAACTAAATACATTACAAATGTGGCTTTTGGAAGAAACTTACTTATTTTGTGGCATTCCAACCATACTAATAGGAGGAAACACATCTGCCATGGAAGACCAGCTGTTGCCACAATTCTTCACCACTGGAAGGTGGAATGTCCAAATATGCCTATCCCTAGCTAATTAAGCCTATATTATACAGATTATTTTTATATTAAAAATGTACATTCTAGATTCTTTATTCCAGCACTATTCTCTTCCAACCCTAAAAGCTGCTTATCTGAAGGATTCACGTCGATGCAAAAATTTTCATTGGAAGAAATATGTTCTCATATCATCTATTTTTGGCTTTCCATGCTGTGACAACAGAGGCTGGCCTGGTGTTTCTATATCTGAACATTTCTCAGGTAGCAGAAGAGCTGCCGCAGATTGCCTGGCACCTGCTCGAGGATGAGGTGAACAGAAAGCAAAGCAAAAGTATTTTTATTTCATCAAGAACATTTTGGCCAAGCCATATTTGTAGAAGATAAAAACTGAGGAAAGTGTAAACCAATGGGGAATGTATCTTTTAATATTTTGGGAGCGTGAAACGGTAAAATCAGAGTTCAGAACTAGAGCAGGTTTAAGATACAGTGGCAAGTGCTAGGGAGAAATATCTTTTTCAGGGTGTTTCAAAGACCTGGTAGCTACATTTTGGTAGTTCTAATCTTCTTTAAACAAAATTATTTCTGAGAAGGCAATATAAAAAACACAGAACACAAATGCCAATAGAAACCAATTGCAAGTATGAAACATCAGCAGCAAGCCCATGGCTGCTGAGTTAAGAAAAAAAAACCCAATGTACTTAGCTACATTGTCTTTTGCTAATATACTTTTTGAATATCTGACTTTTTTTAATAGAGCAGCTATTAAGAGAAACTAATTATGATTTTATTTTTAAGGGCCTGGATTTTCTCTTACATGTATCATTCTAACTCGGGAGAAAGGCCATTCAAGCAAATGAGATGAGGTTGGTGTGAACAAGTTTAAATGATCACACAAAGGCCTCAAGATATTTATGGATATAATGAGTCATTCTGGTTGGATGATTGCATCAGTGGAGAATCAGTCTATCATCATGCAGGGACTGAGCCTCCTTACTCTTATATCTCCGTACATCAGGAAAACACTGTGTGAAGCTAGACAGTATTTCAGTAGCCTAAAACCATCACGCTGGTGGAACTGAGCCCACAGCCCCAATTCCACAGGGCAGTTGTGCACTGACTTTAAAGAACCTGCCCCATCTAAATCAGATCATCTGATCTTCTTTAGTCTGCTTACCTAAAGTAACTTATCAAAGACCTCTTTCTCATTTAAAATGTGGAATGACTGTGGTCAAAGAACATTCTTTTCCTAACAACACATTCAAAAAAGTAGCTTTCCTTCCATCAACCTCCAGCAACATGTCTACAAAGGAGACATTAAATAGACAACACAAGTTGAACTACTCAGACTCCTTTCTATACTAAACTTAGATCTGTGAGACATCTTCAACAATCCAGGTCTTGGGGTATTCTGAAATGATTTCTGGGTAAAAAGTAAAACAACTATGCCAGAACCAACAGGATTTTTTGCCATTTTAGGCACACACAAGTTTTGGTGGTACTAGAACAACATGTATTCCATCCATCTTATCTCTGAGAACAAGCAGTGACAGCTATTAAAGAAGCCAGCTCACAAAGTGTTGTGGTGGGCTGCTGTGACAACCTAGAATAGATTATGAGAGGAAAAAAAATGGCTGGAACATCTCCAGCACCTGTAGGAGTTCCCGAGAAGTTTTTTCCTCACAGTAATGACTTTTAGGCTAATCACAGGCAGAAAACCAAAACGGCAAATTCCCCAGACACAAGGTGTTTACTGGAAAAATCTCTTCCCCAGCCAGACACCATCCCTGTTCTCAATGGTTTCCATGATCCTCTTCCCTACCCGACAGGAGGTGTTCTGCCTCCCCAGTATGTCTGTGCACTTCTCACTTTGGAGAATTGGCAAGGCTTAAAATCACCTTCAAGGTGGAGAAAACCAAGCGTGGTTGTTGCTTGGATCCATCTCAGCAACCCCAGGAACTGGCTGAGGACCAGAGCAAGGTTTTTCATGCTGTAGGCAACCAGAGCATCGTGTCTTGCTGCTCTCCTGTCCCTGCCCAGACAAAAGTCCACCATGAACATGCAGAACACTGGATTCAAATAATTCCCACTGCAGTTTTAATTCCTACTATTCCACCTTTTTCTCAAGGTAATTAAGCATAGAGCACTGCAAGTATCATGGTTTCATATTCATGTTATATTTTCCTAGTACCTTGTGTGTTTGTCTGCATTAAGAGGTGTTTTTTCTCTTTTCTCACAAATAAAGAGACATCTGCACCACAACATAACCTTCGGGCAGCTCTATTCATATCTAAAGCCTGAGGATTTTTGGGAGGGGGAAAAAAAAAAAGAGAAGATTACGTATTTATTCAGAAACTAAATGAGATTAATAATTTTGAAAGCAATTTACAAATAGCAATCAGCCACTGCAATGAAGGTCAAAAGAAAAAGGACACATTAGCAATTGAATCTCTTCTCTTCCTTTAAAGTTTTAATGCTGCATACCTGTTAATAATGGGAAGTATTCTTCTTCAAGAGTAACATTTTCAAAAATTCGTAGGATCCTTTTTCTAATTCTAATCATCTTTTAATAAAATAATTTGCTAAAAAGGATTATTAAAAAGCATGAAAATGAAATGCCAATGGAAACATACTGTCTATACAATAAATAGTTAATGTATTTTCTAAATGAATGATTTAAAACAGCTATTAAAGTAAAGAGAATGAGCTTATGTTTCTAGTAATGACTTCACTGCCTCAGAATGAAATCTGTAAATCCCTGATTGCAATTTCACATCCCAAAAGAACAAGCAGTCCTGGGACCGATGCTTATTGCCTTTATCATTAATACTAGCACACTACATATGTGATTTTTATATCACTGGTTTGATTATTTAGATTAATATTTCTGTATGCTTTATATTTTAAATCCCATACAACCATTCTGTCACAAAAAATAAAGCTCTCCTTCAACAAGGCTTTTTTGTATGTACATGCATACACGTATACACAGACTTTCAGTATAACTACAATTTTATTCATAAGAGTGCATAATGATTCAGGCTGTGATTGTTAATAAAAATGCATTTCTAACCATCAAATTTGAGTCTATTATTCTAAGTTAATTGCATTTGCCCTAAAGAGACTTGCGACTTGCTGTCAGCCTATTTGTGTCAGTTCCATTTTATTCATCAGTCAATCTTGTCTCCTCTTTTTTCACATCCCATATATTGATCAAATAGATTTGTTAGCATGCCTCTGCAGCTTTAAAAAAGTTTTTGTTATTTGTTAGGTTTATTTGATTACTATAGTAGTGGAGTGTTATCTTAATTGTTATTTCAATAGAAAATAAATGCCCTTTGATAGCCCCACAAGATTCCCATTAAATATAATCCATAATGCAAGTTAGTGGATGAAGTGAATGTGGTAAGAAAATAAACACATTAAGCCTATTTTAAAAGGTGTCATTAATCTGCAGCTGTATTGCACTTGATCTAAAAGACAGGAATGGAAATAAGTACAGTGTAAAACAATTTTGATAAACATCAGTGCCGTATCATTGCATATTATGCTATGTATAAAATACCTTAACAAAAAGATGTGTGATATAAAATACACTGAGGTCATATCTGGAAGAATGGGGTTTGTGGCTATGTGCGGAATTGAACTGTATTAAATATGCCTTTTGGCACTAAAAATTAGGCTAGAGAGGCAGTAAGCAAAGGGAGGTGGAAGTGCTGTTGTATGGCGCAGATTTTTGGTAGGGAGAGAAATAAAGGAAACCAGCTTTCAGGAAAGTATTTTTTGTAGCAAAAAGTAAGCATGTATGCAGGTAGCTTCTCCCCCCACAAAGGTATGATACACTGTTTAGTGAAATAAAGAAGAGTTTAGCTAGATTCATATTTTGAAACAGCATCTTGTACATATCAGTCACTCAGTTTTGGTAATGAAGTCACAATACCAAAATTTTTACCTCAATCTCATCAAAGGGGAAAGTGAAGCAAGCAGTTTTCCCTTATGAACGTCTCAGAAAACTGTCTCTCATATCTTCATTATCAGGAAGGTTACATAACCCTGGCTCCTTGCCTAACCTTAAATCTGGGATCTGCCCAGCTGGTACCTGAACTTACATACTGTCAGAAATACCATCTAATTTGAAAATATATGAGAAGTCCATATGTTTCAAGATAGTTACTCAAGATATGAAAGCATTGATTTAATAAAAATTTTAGGCAACAAAATCTACTGCTTTACCTGTATTGCAGTACATTGACTGAACTCATTACTTCCTGAAACTGAGATGAAAAACCTTATGACAAGCTAAGTTTCTCTCATTTCTTTGGCCAGGATTAGTCGTTCATCTGACTTCAGAGAAGTTTGGGTTGTTGTCTGGATAATTATCTGTAGCCAACCGCAGGGGGAAGAGATGAGAGTAGGGACAAAACCGGACTTTCAAAAAATCAACTTTTTCCTAGCTTTAACTCTTCAGTTAAGGTGAGATGACTTGCAGCAGGCTGGGCTTGTCTATCATTGATTTCTGCAGGAATTTCAGCAAGACTGAGCACCTATCTTACCTATCAGGTAGAGCTGGAATGATGAACACCACCCTAAGGGGGACCTCTCTCATTAGAGCAGGAGAATTTTTAAGTGCCTCTACGTGGCTGAGAATGCTTGAAAAATCCAATTCCCAGACTGTTTTTCATCTGGAACCTCTTTATCGGTATTTCATACTAAACTACCATGCTAAATCTTCAGATGCCCTAAAAAAAACCCCTCAAATCTGCAGTCATCCTAGAGCTGTTAGCAACACTCCTGTGATTCAGAAGCACACAGTGTGATGATAGTTTCAAGCTAAACTGTTATGACCAGCTAGTATGGAATATAAACAGGAACAGATGAGAAGAATACAGCCTCAACATTTGAGACAACAAAGAAAGAGTGAAATGATTGCTACATAAAAGACATTTCAAAGACCTCCCAGAAAAGCAGGCATAAAAATCCCCAATAAAAAGGCTCAGCAAGAAAACTGTCACACCCCCTAATCCTCAGCAGACTCTAACAAGATGTTCGCATGAGCCAGAGATTGTCTCCTTCCCCAGAAGACAAAAGGCACAGAAATCAATACTGTCTAGCATAGGATTAGGAGGCAAGAGATAGATAAAAAGGATTCCTTAACCTTACAATTAGAAACCCCAAGTCTCCAGCCAAAAAGATAATCAGAAACAGACTGCAAACCTGTGTCACAATAATTGCTGCATCTTTTACTCTTTGAAAACTGATATTTTCAGAAGATTTTTTTTATAATTTATTGCCACCCCAAGAAAGGTTTTGATGGCCACTTAGCTACAGACAACTGCTGTGACCAAACCACAATTCAGCACACATGGCAATGGAATTATTTCCCAGTCTTTACGTTTTAACAACCTCTAACCAAGCAAAAATTATACTACCAATGCTTGTACCAACCTCCCAGTAAATTGTACCACTAAAAACAAAATGATATGTAACCCACTACTTCTAACAAATGATCAGCTTATGTGCCCTGAACCAAACACTTACACAGATTCTTCATGCCAAACCTGGCATAAGCATGTGCTCTGATTAAAAAGGAAACAACTTAGTTGTTATAACAAGCGTCTTTAGCTTTATTTGGTATTACTAATGCTTTTAAACAGAAGGCAGGGTACTGGCAAGAGTGAAAAACAGACTTGAAGGGGGAGGAAACCTGCAGGCTGGAAAGAAGCTGCAGTCTCTGAAGTCCGACCCTCCTGCTGTAGATAACGAGTGACCATAAGCTGTGAGAGCTGGAGAAGTTTGCTGCATAGAAATTTCAGACTCTTTCTGAAGCTCAGCAAGACAGCCACAAGACATTGACAATGACATTTACAAAGCCTGTATTAGCTTACAGCAATGACTTCAGCACCAAATCATATATGCATGGCTACTGTATGTTCCTACTTTACAGGGGTTAAATAGCACAAGCACTCATTGAGGGACAGTCAGAGTTTAAGCAGCCAGCATATCCAATATTACAAGACTTTCCTGGTGCCATCAGGAAAAGCTAAATGATCTTTTTTTTCTCCGAGTGCAAAACACTTGCAAACCATCATTCCATGGTCCTGTGATCTTACTGTCTACTGAACCTCAAATTTCCTGCCTTAAGCTAACTTTCCATGGTCTTGTTCAGTGCAAGTTAGACACTACCTCAGAACTCATGTTCTGTGGCAGATGAAATAGTCCCTGTAAGTAAACTACTTGAAACCACTTAGGAAGAGGTTGGCAGAGATGCAACTTAAACCATTGTCATTTGTCATGGAAAGACAAACAAATCACCCTTCCCAGAAGAATCGTGACTCAAAATAAACACATGGGAAGAGGCATGAATTTCTCTTCCCTTTTTAGCAAGCTCAAAGATAGCATAAAGCTTGTCTTACACATTCTTGGAGAATAAAAGGGAGAAATGATAGCTGCAGATTTCTAAGTAAATTTTCTGGATCTCAACCCAGATGGGAATAAGCAATTCCCTCATTCCCCCCCCCAAAGGCTGAAGGCAGCAGCGTACCAGACAGAGCAACACAGGCTGTGAATCAAGCAGGGTGGGAGCAGAGGTCAGTGTGGTCTGCACGATGGCATAAGCAAATTAATCCCTCCTCAGACACACAGCTCCTCAGGGACTCCACGTCTTGCTTGTGGCAAAGTATCAGAGACTCACAAGCCTTTGCCTACAAGCACACTTGTCCCCAGGCCACAAGAAGCTCCACTGCTGTCCAGCTATTCTGGAATTGAGTTTGGAAATAGGAACATGGCACTCTTCCTGTTATCTGAAAGTTATTTCCAGATAACATTTTCCTCATTTGATAGCAAAGCAAGGTACTGGTTAGCACTATTAGAAGCACAACTTGAGACACAATTTGTATTCAGATCAAGATTTACCGAAGAAGCTACAAAACATTATTTTAGGGACCTCTATGTGGCACAAAATCCCACATCCATCAGGATCACAGTGCCACCCAAGTACTCAGTAATTTAGATAAGAACTACATCTTCCCCTCCAAACAAAGGAAATAGGCACAATGCTACAGGCACGACCAATTTTTCAGCTCTGCCAGTTAGAGATTTTGAGATTCTTACAGGCCACGGTGGTAAAAGGCAGTGCAAAAGCCTAAAGTACCTAAAAAGGTAGGAAGCATGCTATGCTGAAACACGTAAAATATGGGTGAGCTAAACTTGAACTTTTAGCATACACTAAACCCATGGTTCAGAAAATTAGTCCAGGGTTATGTTTAATAACTTATTCTACTACCTTCCAAAGTCCAGCTACTTTATCCGTACCATTTGTAGCAGCAGGGTTGTAGCAAAACATACAGTTCATTACCAGTGGTTGACTCAGTTGTGAATGAAGGTTTTACATAATTAAGATTTTCATTTTGGTGTAGGAATCAGATAGAACACTTACTATGGTTTACCCTGCAACCAAACATCTCCATCACCTTCAATAGACACTAGCATGGTCCCTTATGGACCAAGGCAGACTCATTTCACATGTCAGGTGCATAAAGAAAACTCAGATGTGGGCTACCAAAAAAGACAGCAAAAGACAAACATTACTCACTCAAACTCAGGGTTCAATGCTGCATCAGTGAATCAGGATCCTCAAGCAGTCTCTGCCCCTTTGGGTAAGAGAAGTTGTGTCGACTGTATGAAAATTGCTGTGTTCCCTGGGGAAAACACAGAATCATGGAATCACTTTGGATGGAAAACACCTCCAAGATCATCTCAGTGAGAGGCCCCAGGACATTAACTTGAGGGAAGGGGTATCTCCCAACTTCTATTAGGAGTTATTCTTAATAACTACTTTAATAACATACTTGTGAAGTCAATTAGGGGACATAGCTTGATTTTTAGCTTTCCTCTGATAACAGTACAGCTTTGAGGGGTTCACAAAAGACCCATGTGGATCTTTATAATCCATGTGGGGTTATAAAGGCACATGACTAGCTGGGGAGCTTTTCCTGCTTAGTGAAACTTTACTTTCCCATTATTTTTCTCAAACTGGGTGGCCCCTTAGAAACTCAGGTAGACCCTTTACCTTCTCAGCTTTTTCCCCATACAGCACATAGAGCATGGAATCACATCATTTCAGTAGCACCTTCCATGAAAATAATTAGCTCAATAAGTCTAATTCCAAGGGGAGATGGAAGCAACACTTTTTCCTTAGTATTTCTCATCTGTTTTAGCCTTCAGCACATCTTTAAATTGAGATTATTTTTTGCATTAATGATGCTAAAGAAACATCTTGAAGCTTACTCAAAACAGCAGAACAAGCACAAAAGTGCTGTGCAAGGTGCTAAGCCTAAAAGCTTTAGTGCATGAGAGCAAGCTCTTAACCTCACCACCATTTTCTTATCAAAACTGAGTAAGAACCCCCAAAGGGTCAGCTTAGTAGCCACAAAAAGGCTGCTTATTCCCATTTGTAGGATCTAAGGGCTTTACTTTGGTGTCAGGCAACCCTTAAGCTGCCTACTTCCTAGGGCTACTATTTATGCACGTTACCTGGAGAACTGCCATGATGATGTTTGCCCTCTTTCCTCTATTTATCTACTAAAGGAGAAGCAAGGACTGTGGTCCTCTCCCCTCCCAGCTGAGGATGTTTTCCTAACTGAGGCTTCTCATACCAATGAACACCATCTGAAAGCCTTTAGATTGGGGAGATTTGCCAATTTATCTGCTTTCTATCCAGTCACTCCAGAAGTGGGTAATGCTTATCTGCTCCAATTGCTTCTGAAAATGGCATTTGGAGCTTCCCAGCTGGAGCCAACCCAAGAGACCTTTCAGATTTTGGCAGTGGCCCTCAGCAGTGGGCCATGACCATTAATTGGGGTGTTGCTGATTAAAGAATGAGTACATCAGGATGGGCAGCACCCACAGGCTGGACTCTTCCACTAGCAATGAGCTGGCTTGTGTTAGAAACCACATTATCTAAACATTTTAGAAAGCACCATGGCCCTATTGGGAATGGGCACCCATTTTGTTGCAACCAAAAAGCCTACACCCAATGGATTCAGTATCTCATGAGGGCCTACAAGAGAGGTGAGAGGGGGCTTTTCACAAAAGCGTGAAGTGATAGATAAGGGGAAATGGCTTAAATCTGAAGAAGTGTAGGTTTAGACTTGATATTCAGGAGAAATATTTACTGTGAAGACAGCAAGATTCTGACACTAGTTACCCAGAGAAGTTGTGGATGTCCCATCCCTGGAAATGTTCAAGACCAGGCTGGATGGAGCTCTGAGAAAACTTGCTGGTGGAAGATGTCCCTGCCCATGGCAGGGGGTTAGAACAGTGTGATCTGTAAGGTCCCCTCCAACCCAAACCATTCTATGGTTCTGTTTGTACTGGAAACACACACGATGCAAACTTTCTCTGCTTCTTAGAGGACTAATGAGGCTTTGGTAGGCAAGGTCAAGATGTTCACCTGCTCTGATAAAACATGAGGAGGTAAATCATCCTGTGCAACTCAAGTAATTCAGATGGTACTTTTGGCATTTCCCCCCCACCCCCCTCCTGCTTTTGTTCTGTCAGTCTGAAGAGAACAGCTCGTGTGATGTAATTTAGAATGGAGCCTTTTTAAAGCTTTCACTCAGGAAAAGCTTCAGGAGCTCTGGGGGTATAGCTTAGCTCAGAGAAATAGAAAGAAAGCAAGTTTGCATTGACAGCTTGATCCCAGAGAGAGGTGGCTGCCTGCTTGTCTAACAGGTCCTCTGGGTCTGGAAGAGGCAGAGACAGAGGAGCAGTCATATTAAGTGAACGTGCACTGCCAATGTTAAAGGAACAATTGCCGTTATTCTGCATAGTTCACTGTTTGCTACTGCTATTTCCTTCAATAAAACCTCTTTTCACTTGCCAATTGGAGCTTGTCATGTAACAATGTTTCTTATGCACAATACACATACTAAAATGCCCCTGTGTTTTTAATACATTTATAGTTGTTAACAATAGCAGTATAGCGACAGAAAAAAAACTGCACTTGCTTTGAATACAGAACAGATTGAAAAAAGAACAAACCAGTGGCCCTGCTCTGAAGGATTAATGGGGGTTAGTTATTGCCTAATCTGTGACAAAATAGTGACACCTCCTCCATTTCTTTGACACCCACTTCTTCCTCTCAATTGTACACCTGAGCCTTGTGCAAAACTTCAGTGATGATTTTGATGTCAGGGAGAGCTGAGGAGAGCATTGGGCTCTCACCTGCCCCTGTGCCTGGGCAGCCCGGAGAGGGATGGATAAGGGGAGCCTCTCCTGTGGCCTTGGCAAACCCAGCCTGCTAAAAGTTCCCCAAAAACCCTTCAATCCTTCCTTGTGCATGGTGCACAGACAGGTGGGAGCTGTGCTACAGCAACACCTGAAACTCTGGTGTTCACTGCCCACATCAGACTGACAAAACCCCTTGTGAATACAGCTTCTGGTGAAAGAGGACAAACAGACAGCTTTGGGGAGACTGGCATTTTTCTGGGGCTGTGGAGTTCTACAGCTCTCCTCCAAGAGCTCACACAATGGAGACATTGTGCTGATACTGCACTTGCCAGCATCACAAAGCCAGGTGGAAATGACCACAGCGAAGGTGCCACGGTGAGAAGAAATTACGTGTTTGCACTTCTGAGCAGGCTGAACCTCATATTTCATGCACCCAAAGGAACAAGCAGCTGTTCAGAAGCCTTTGTAGCACAATCATGAAGAAAACTTTCTTCTGCCATAAGATTCATGTTTTCTAAGAACACTATTTTCTTCAGAACAAGTTCATATACACAGGAAAAGACATCTTGAGTGTTCCTGACTCTCCTACACTATCCAGGAATAGTGATAGACTGCGAGTTTAAACACATTCTTCCACTGCACAGTGAGAGAAGTGTGTTTAATGCTGTGAGCAGAACACTTACCATGGTTGTCTTTGCCAGAGCCGGCAAGACTACAGCATTTTAAGAGGACTTATTACATACATAAGTAACAGTGGATGTCATCTGTCTGCCCCCAGAATAGACGTTCTGCATCTTCAGTGAAGGGGGAAAAAGGATTTGTAAAAAGATGCACGGCATGGTGCATCTTCTCCTTCAGATATTGCTAATTGCTTTGTCTGTGGCTTTTTCTGAGGAAAAGAGTACAAGAAACACAGAGAAGGCCACCATATTGGAGGCTGGCTTGGAGCCTGATCTAAGCTCCCTGGAATTGTTTTCTTTGACATCTGGTGATACAGGATCAAGCCCTAGTGAAGATAAGTAAGTAGTTTTCCAGCATGGTCCAGCACAGCCTGTTCTGAAACACCTGGGGAGGTGCTCAGATGGCAATAAGATTAATAATGTTTATTACAGAGTGCAAGTCCAGCTCCCAGTTGTTTTCCAGCATGGCATGCAGGCAAGAGAGAAACAAATGGAAGTGTTTGCTAGGAAAGTCTCATAGAAGACATAAGATTCTCAGATTGCCACTCACCACTGGGTTCAAATCAAAGAAAAGCTTTTATACCTTATTAGAAGACATGGAGGGTTGCAGTCATATATTATCATGTGTCAATTTATCACCAGTAGAGCTCTAAGGACTGTCTGTGATTAATGCTGTGATTTGCAGCTCTATTTCACAGCATTTAAAATGTTTAGATTTCTTTTAAGGATATATGGGTTTGATGGTGTTGATATATGTGGGTTTGTTGGTGTTTCCCCCCACCAAATAGAAATGCTGACAGTCTTGGAGCTGCTCTGGCATTAATGCTGTGCAAGGATATCTTTGTGACCATAAGTGTGTGCAATGCCTCCTTTGGGAATAAACTCTTGGCACATAACTTCAGTGTCATTCAGAAAGCAGCACAGTTGTCAAGGACCTTGGGACATGAAAGGAAGACACTGTGCTGTCTTTTCATTGGAAAGTTCACAGATTCTGCCTAGAGATCCCTCTGATATTTTCACTTTTCAATACATAGTGCTTACCAAAAATAAAACTGAGAATTTTAAGTGCTTTCCAAATTTAATGACACAGAGTTTTGCATGGGAAAAAAAAAAACTTTTGTAATAAATTCAGCATTTTCTGTTTTATGTTACCTATAAATATCCCCAGCTAAAGAGTGAGCAGTTACACAAGGATGTCCATGGGTGAGACCTACATTTAGTTACTGTGAGAGGGTACTAAATAAAGCCCAGTCCACTTCTGGCTACTCAGTTCAGGTTAGGATTTCATTTCTGAAACTTTATCATATTGGCAGACAACCTTAACCTCTTTGTAGGGTGAATCATTAGCCATGAGAGGAAGGAAGAATGAATTAATGTAGCAGAGGCATCGAGGCAACAACAATAACAACAATAACATTTGGAAAATTTTGGGTATTTCTGCTTTGAAAACAAGGTCAATTCACATGAGACAGCACATCAAACCTTCCAGTTTCACTCTGTGCAGTGAGGAATAAAGTGAATTTGAGGGGTTGAGTTAGCCCTGCAGAACAACAAGAAGCTGTCCATGAGCACGGGGATGGATCTGGCCCAGCAGCCACTGAGGGGTGTGCAGGTAGCCCCATCAGAGAGTGACCTCAGGGGCTCTGTGTGGTGCTGTGCATCCCAAATCCCAGCCTGGGGAAGAGGACAGGGACTGGCACAGCCATATGGTGACTGGGGTGACCTACTGACATTAATAAAAACAAACATTGCTAAGCCCTCCTCTTGGAGGGGGAAGGACAGGGCTGTGTGTTTTCAGTTCAGGTTCAGTTTGTGATTTACTTGCTCTGAGTTTTTTAATTATCCCTTTTAGCAAATATGAGTAGTGCGCAGTTTTAAACAAAAAGGAAGAAACAAAAGAATTTGGAAGCAGACTTTAGCTTAATTTACAACACTTCTTAGGGCTGTTTCATATAATGGGGCCACTACACTCCTACGAGGTCCTCCCCATTCCTGGGGTGTTCAAGACTAGGTTCTACACGGCCTGGAGCAACCTGGTCTAGTGGAAAGTGTTTCTGCCCATGGTGGGTGGTTGGAACTAGATGTTCTTTCAGTCCCTTCCAACCCAAACCACTCTATAATTCAATAAAACAAAAAAAATCCAGTCTGGGGCTTAAAGACAACTTCAGGTATAGCCACTCCATCTCAGCGACTCCCAGAGAGGATCATTTCTTTCAAGACATGCTGGAATAACAACAGGGTGCCAGGATGCTCTGATCATGAAATTCAAAACAGGGAGAAGATTAAAAAAAAAATTGCCTAACAGCAAGAAACATGTGAAATACCATGAGATCCTGCTGCTACCTGGACTAACCCCAATTCCTGTAATAGATTTATCTCATGGATGCCATTTCAAAAAGTCACAGCTGCCAGGACAGAAATATGGACCTAAAGAAAAATGTGATAGGAAAAGAAAACAGTGGCTGAAGGGGAATTTGGGAGAGCCAATCTACAAGCAAGTCCTGAGGGGTCTGGGAAGGCTCTCCTGAAGGGTGCACAGCTGTATCCCACACCCAGCCCCATGGGTTTCAGGCATTGCCTTGCCTGTTGACCAGCTGATGGTGTGTTTTTGCTGCAGTTAACACTTGGTACCAAAGCTGTGAGGTTCCTCTGAAAATTCAAGTGATTTATCTTGGTGCTGAGGACCCAGCAGGCTGTGAGAGGGAACGATGGACAGGAAGGGCTCTGGGCAGGCCCTACAAACCAGCCAGTGAACACACTGTGAATTTTGCTGTTGTGGTCATTTAGGGCATGAATTATGTCCAGCCTTCAACAAAGATGATGATGTCTGATGCAACAGGGACTTTGGACTTAGCACATAAAAAACCTTTTCATAAATTGCTCGGTCCCACTTCTTGCAAAGTCGTTACAACTCCAAGGTGTAAGAGAACAGCATAAAATTCACACTGATCCTTTCAATTCTTTTTTAAACATCCTTGAATCCAGCCCTTTTTTTTCCTGCTATACATCTTACTTTTTATAGTTAAAAGTAATTTTAAAGCAAAAAAGAACATAAACAATATACACTGACTCTTGACACTCCATTGCTTTTTTAAACTAGAATAATAAAAATTTGCAAATGAACAAAAGAGTGGGAGGAAGATATCTGATTTACAATGTTTTTGAGATAAAGAACACTATAAAAAAAGATCAATGTGAATAATAAAGCATTGTTAACTGAGTCATGACATTTCTATTCTCAGTGAAGATTTGAACAGTAGAGCTCTGCAAATGAGCACCTTGTGCCATTTTCAAAGTGGGAGGAAGACATATAATTATAATTTTTAAAGTGAAGAGAATTTTAAAAAAATCTCTGTGAAAAAGTTTATTGAAAAACATATCGACATATCAATATGACATAAATTACTTTAATTTTATTAAACTGGGAGGGGGGAAAAACCTCTTTTTGAACACTGGCTGCAGAAAGCATTCCTTGAAAAGAATTTTCTTTATTAAAAACTCTTTGCTAAGATGAAACAGCACTGAATGTCAGCACTACCGTATATTTATTCTGTAACTCTTCCAACAGCCGAGATCTATAAAAGAAACATATTTTCAAAACAGTTTTAACCTCTATTGTCTTGATCATTCGTATTAACATTTTTCATGTCACCTATTGAAATCCCTTAAAGGAACCTTTTATTCAGTCAAAATTAATGAAGCCATTTTCTTAAACAAGCTCCAAAAACTAAAAAGGACGTAATGTTGTGCATTTTATTTGACATACGTTTTCTGCCATTTCACTTATTTGTGTGATGAGAGCAATACTTCATATTTATGCTATCAAATCTGCAGAGAAAAGTGATTTTGAGAGAGAAGAAAACCAACTCTCCTCTTGCTGTGTGTGCAATTTAAATCCACAGTGAAAATACAACATTGATCAGATTACTCCAATTGAGTCATTTAGTGCTTTGGCATTCCTGAAGTTAGGGCCCAGCTGTGAAATCATAGTTGGGGCCAAACATTGCTGTTAGGTGAGTGCACATGGCTCCCATTTTCTTCAAAGGGAATGACACACATGGCCAATATTTAGCTTTCACCTCTTCCATTCTTTAGCTAGCAAAGCCAGAACCAGTGAAGTATATGCAGGCAATTTAACAGAATTAAGAATTCAATCAAGATTTTCCAGGACTTACTAGTGATTTGGGATATATAATTCAATACGCATCAAAACGCAGATGCTCAGCATATTCTGAAAACCAGGCCATCTCAAATGTCTTGCTTTAAGCAGGTAAAATCATAAATTACTCCAAGTATTTTGGCCATCAGATCCTAACAGACTGGGTGCAGTACACTTCTTCAAAATTATAAACTCCAGTTTCTGGCTTGGCTGGGCTGCCTGGGAGAATTACAATACCCCAACCATTTTTGTTCCTGCCATTACCATTATGGGATTTGAATACAACTTAGGTGCCCTTCTGCGGCAGGTGACCCCTAGGGAGAATCCAGGTCCTGGCTCTGCAAGTCCCCAGGGGTGCATTGAGCTGCTGGGATGGCCCACAAGACCTTATAGCATAAGTACCATGGAGAGAAAAACAGACGCATCCCAAAAATCTAGCTGCCCCATGCTGCATGTAGATCTTCATTTCAGCTCAAGGTCAAGTGGAAAACTTTTCTACCATCCTTGCTGACTCTCCTCTTCACTTTCTCCTGACTCCATCTGTTCCTCACCCATCTCCTTCGTTCCGCACTCGCCTCCCTCTTCTTCCTGTGTCCATCTGTTCCCTCCTTCCTCGACACAAGTTGGGGAAGGGAAGTAAATTCAGTCATTCACTGAACAGATTTCAAGATGAACCCCCTCCCTCTCCAGTTCTAACTTCATTCATCACGGTAAAAATTATAATGAATAGAAATGTTGAAGGTGAAAATTTATTAGGGATTGTGTTGCTTTCTTATATGAAAAGCAGTTAAAGCGGCATATAAACATTGGCTTCATTCATTTTTTTCTTAATATATGGTATAATTAGTGAGAAATATTAGTAGAAGTGCTCGCTATGCAGTCCATCAACACATGCCTGTCAGAGCTTAGGATCTGGGCCAAAAGTTTTTGCCAGTCCTGTGATAGATTTACAATAAGCCTATGGAAGGCTTTACAGTTAGCTAGGTCACTAATTCATGAAGTTAAAATGTATGCAATGAGGTCAAAAATTCACTATTGATAAAATACCCCCTCCCGGGATTGCACCATTACCTTTGTTACTGCAACAGCAAAATAAAGCAAACTCAAAGCTCCTGTGAATTACCAGTCCATCATCGTAAATCAGTAGTGAAACACTCGCACGACTTCATGATGTCATCTGAAGCCTGGGGTATATTTATAGCCTTGTGTACTATTTCCTGTTTCCTTACGACAAAAATAAACAGTCTCCAAATCCCCTGCATCCTTCTGTCTGAGCTCAGCAAAATGTAATGGGCACAAGTCTCTGAAAGCCCCCGTGATATATTGGTCTAGAGCAGCTCCCTTCTGATGGTCCACGGCGCCCGCGCTCCCTCTGGCCTCTCCCATGTGGGCGACAGCAGCTCCCGTGGGGTTTGCTCCATCTGCTGCACTCACTGCTGGGATGGTCCCACACCCCCTCCTACTTTGCCTCCCTGACACTTGGAGAGAGAAGGAAAGAAGATTTAAGCCTCCAAGCTTAGGCATGGAGTGAACAGCCTGGTAGGTGCGTCCAAGGTGGAGGAGCTCAACATTGCTCTGTGCGGGGACCTGGGCTTGCCACCACAGGGACCTTGGGCATCTTGTCCACCAAGACTTCCAAGCCATGAAGGTTAGAGTTTGCGCTTAAATTTCCTCTCTCTTCCTTTGCTGATGATTTGGGATCCTCATCTAAGGTTTCTACAGTTGTTGGGCATGGCTGATGCCCCACATTTCATCTCAGACCTCCCAGCTCTCGAACTGTCTGTACCTACCTGAATTGCTGTGTTTGCTGGTGATCTTCTTCACCTCTTCTTGGGTGAAACTTTCTCTCTTGGCAGTTTGTTTTATCTTTTTCTTCCTTTGCTGAAATGAGACAAGAATGTAACACAAACAGCGCACCATGCCGTGCAACCTCCCTCTGCAAGAAAGCACACTTGCTTCTGTTTGACCTCAGAGCAGCAGCTCCTGAAGTCAGTGACACTAAGTGGCTGAGGGTGATAGCTGAGCAAACCACATTTATTTGACACTCATCCCTCTTCAATTTTGTTTTCTTCTCTCCACCAAGACCGTCGCACCAGCTCCCTGCCTCTACTGGCCCTCCCTGGGGTGACGCCAAGCAGTGAGGACCATCCAGGTAAGCTCCTGGCCCCATGCATGCAGAGATACTCTCTCCCTGGAAGACTACTGTATCCCTAAAATGATCAAGAAAAGGTGTTTGGATTTTTTTCTTTGAGTTTCACTTTTTTGAAGTACTGCTGTCAAACCCTGAGGTTTGGGTTTCATTGTGCTACGAGTCCTCTCAAACCAAGTGAGTTCAGATCAAGCCTTCATACGTACAAGTTTTCATCCATCAGGTCTGATGTGGCTCTGCCTGTGTCATCTCGGGTCTGAATGGACGTGGCACAAAGCTCTTTCAGTGATGAGCATGTGATTCATTAAACAGACAGGTAGCGACAGCAGGGCACAGGATAACAAATGGCAGGGAGAGCAGCCAGGCATTCCCTTTGTGCTTTCCCTGCACTGATACTCCAACATGCCTCAGGGGAAAATTAAAAAGTTACAGGTCCTAAACTGCTACAGTTTTCCACACAGTTATCATTAACCCCTGGGACTCCTTGTTACAGGGGCATGAGGCAAAGGGTCACTGCCAGGATGGATTTGGAACAAATGCCAACATTGAGCAGAGCCACAGGCTCCCTCTTCCTTGGCTTGTAAGATGTGGATGAGCCCTAGGAGGGTCAGAGATCACTTCTCCTCCAGTGGAGTCTCCTCCTAAACTGTTGCTCCAAGAGCTGCTTTGGATTACCTGCATTGTTGCAGTCCCTGTTCAGCAAAACAGAGCACCTCTTAAACCCTCTGTCACTTACCAAAAATAGACTTAGAGCCCTCCTATGCCTCTATACTAAATCTAATTTCAGAAGCAGGGAATGCAGGGAAACTGAAGACTCCTCTTCTCCAGGACTGTGAGGTGCTGATTTGTGCCTAAAGCCAGTGAAGAGAAATAGAGGTCAGGGGACATACTGCAAATGCTAGTCTTGGCATCACTGGTCCTCCCCATTAACCAGAGGGATATGGGGCTGGCATCAGTGGAAAGTAAGTGATTTACTTTGTGCTTTTATGAATTTAGACACTGTAGTCAGCCATCTGAATCGCCCAAATCCAAAAAGAAAGAAAAAAGAAATTCCATGTGAGTATTGAGACTATCTTTAATACAAACATGGGTGAACGATCCCAGTCTTCTACTGCAACAACCAAGGCGAGTCCCAGCTTCCCCATGTGAGGAAGAAAGTTGCTACTTCATTCTATTTAAAAATGGCACATTGTGGGGGTGTACCTTTAGCAGCCTCTGCCTAACAGTCTAACACTGAATAATCTGAGATTTCTTCATCACGATACACTTATTTTTCCCTTTAAGTTCACTTCAGTTGTTGATTTCTATACGTTAAAAACACAGACATATGTGGACATCTGAAGCTGAACACAGGCTCTTAAAAGACAGTCGCAAAGTTTGACCCCCTTCCCAGGTCTAATTGTAATTTAGGGTTTTTTATATTCTCATTTAACATTAATCATAAATAGTATAAGTGGTATGTAATATATTTTTAAAGCCTATTTGGCTACATTTATTTGCTTCAAACTCTCAAGCTACTACTGTTCCATCCAGGAAAAAACTACAATAGGGGGGAAAAAAGTGCTAACCACCTTTTCTTCTTTTTTTTCTGCTGGTCTAGCACAATCTTTATTTCTTCAGACACTTTGTGCAAACATTAAATTGATAAAAGACATAATGTAGATGGACCCACAGCTGAACTGAAGGTAATTGCATAAAAATGAAATGGAGACCTATAATTGTACACTGCTTTAGCCTCTCCTGCAGTGTTTTCTGGAAGCAAGGATCTCACTTGTCATAGCAAGTTGCTTGTTACAGTGATTGCATGAAGACTTGATCTAGCTGTACAAGACAAGTACAACATTACTGAAAGGGAGCTTTTCAAACTAAGAGTCTGACACTAAAATGTACTGTATTTTTCAAGATGTAGTATGCTTTAACAAACAGAAGAGTCCCTGAGTGACAGCTTTTGTTACCCTTTTGTTTGATGGTGCTGTATTGAAAAATTCAGGTTATGTCTATGCCTTTCTATTTCTGGTTTTGATTTCTCTTCAACAGCACTTCAAGAATAAAAATTGACTCAAAGTATGAATAGTAGAAGTCGGTGGATACAGTAAATGTTAGTCTGGCATTTACTGATTACTTCTGTCAGACTTTTTTTCAGTCTCGCTTCTTGAATGCTTAAATGCATTCAGTGGGCCATTGTATTGTTGCAGAATTGGGGAACTCGACAGATATATCATGAATTAAAACATATCTAGTTTAGATTTTTTGGGCAGATTTTGAAAGTGGAAAATCATAGTTATTCTAACCTAAGCCTTTTGATCTGATCTGTGTGTATCCAAAGGTTTGGCCTGGGTGTAGCACTCAGTGTGAACAAACAGGACCCATTTGTAATATTGGCGCCTGAATAACAGATAGAGCTTGTGTCTTTTGGACTCACAAAACAATTGTTATCCAATAAATCCAATGCATAAGAAGGACATCGCTTCCTCCTGAGCTCTGCTGCTTTAATCAGCACTACTTTACCTGGAGATGGTTTGTTATTGAATGAAAGTGCAGTAAACTTTTGGAATGTCACTGATTTATAAAAACTGGAAAACAGTTGCGACTCTACATGTAAGGATATCCACAATACTTGAGTTTTCTGGACTGAAGAGGCTGGCCAAGAAGTCATGGGGGGGGGAGGGGAAAACAACAACTGTATTTGCTTACTCTGAGGGGGAAACCATCAACAGCTCATCACAGATGGACAAACCCAGACATTCATAGCCCCGGGTGCTAATTTCCTGTGACAAAAGGAACAACCTCAGGGGAGAACTGCTGTGCTTTGCACTGCTGGGTCACACCCAGTGGAGTCACTGCCTCTCCTGCCCTTCCCATTTTGCCTGTGGCTTTCCTTCATCATAATGCTCACAAAACCTGACAGTTATAGGTGTATGAGACTCCTCTCTGTGCCTCTGCTCTCTTAGTGCCTCCACCCCATCAGTCGCTCCCTGCTCAAAGCCAACTGTAAACTCTACAGGACAGAGAAATTCACATTTCCATCACGGTAGACTTTGTTGTCATTACAACTTAAAAATCAAGAGCATACATCTGCCAACACACAATTTTAAAGCAGTGATTTAAAATGAAAATTACAGCCTAGTTTTTATGCTTATCTTATCCCAAGATATTACTCTACTAACCTCTACCCAGCTTTTCTGCTTCTACATATTTCACTAGGTAAAAATTATATAAATGGCATGAAACTCAACTACAAGCAGAAATTTCAATGGATTGCTCACTCATTCTAGAAGTAAATGGACAGAAATTACAGAAATCATAGAAAAATTAGCTTGGAAGGGACCTTAGAATCACCTTGCTTGGCCTCTGTCAGAAACCTGTAGTAAGAACAGGTTGCTGGGGTCCATGCCCAGCTGAGTTCTTCACACAACCACAGCCTTGCTGCAGATTGTTCTGGTGCTTTACATATCCCATGATGAGGAATTCATTCCCTGGGCAGTTCCAGTTGCCTTTGCTGCAGCTTCTGAAAATGCCCTCTCCTTGTTTTCCATCTGTGCACTGCTGGGAGGAGTTGGGGTCTGGCTTATCCCATACCCTGCTCTGGAGGGGAATAAAGCATCCAGGACCTGTTCTTTGACTTTTCCAGGCCAACCAAAGCCATCCCCCCCAGCCTCTGCTGACACAGAAGGTCTTCCAGACCCCTCACCACTTCAGTGACCTTCACTGGACTTGAACTACATACCACTCACCTCTCAAATCCTTGCTTCCCCCCTCTTCAAGCCTCATGGCTCCACTTGTTTTTCACTTACCCTGAAATCCATCCATCCCATCCACATTTCCTCCTCTCAGCTGCAAGGATACTGGTGGAACAGCTGCAGTCTCATCAAGGTTTCACTCTCTGTCAGCCTTTCCTTGGCTTTTCTTTAACATGTGTCAGATGTCAAAGGTACCTAAAAACCAAGAGATATACAGGGCCTCCCTTCAGGCTCCTTTCAGCCAGGTGCAGACAAATCACTTTAGAGTTAGAGTACTTACTGTTCCTCTCAGAAAGTAGCATTTGCAAAACTGAGGTGTTTGTAAAGATTGATTTTCTGTATATAGCTCAAGAGCAAGCATATCACAAGATTTAAGTAAGATAAAAAGTGAGGCTGTGCTTGATGTGAGGTGCAGGAGTTAATCAGCTGTAGATAAGAACTGATGAGGTTTTATCATTCCCACCATGGAGAGAGTGACTGTGTTTCTTGGCCACTTGATGACTTCAGAGAGTGAGTGAAACTATATCAACCCATGTTTATCTGTGCCTGAGAAGTTCTTCAAGAATAAATTAAACTGAGAACTCTTCTTAACCTTTCTCCTAGTTGGGGCTTAAAATTAAGCTCTCCCTCTGTTTTTTGAGCTGCCTCTCTGGCACGCTGACAGCATGTGAAGTATCCCATCTCCTAGTTGACTTCCAGGCCAACAACACAAGTGGGGATGAAGCTATGAAATAAAGAGTCTGGATGCTAAACAGAGACCATCTGGCTGTCTTTGCTACAAGATTATGAGCCACGGTGAGCTGGCACATCTGCATCCAGGTACCGCCTATGTGCACAATGTTGGCTGTTAATTTACGGAAACAAAGTTGCAGCTAAAAAATAAGAAAATAATTGCTTTGCCTTCTTTTATGTCACAAATTGAAGTTGGGATATCAAACTCGAAATAGATGTCAGCCGAGGCAATAATTCTGGTTTTTTTCCAAACCTGATTCCACCCACTGAAGTGAATTATTACTTAGCCTCTAAGTCCTCTGGGTTTAAGAGAAAACCTTAGAAGGCAAGTTCACAAATACCTTTACTGTCAATAAACCTCTGTAAAGAGTCTGAAATCATTAGGTAAGAAGGGTTAGGCCTTGGAAGTAAACAAGTGTAGGTTTGAAAATTCTGCATATGTTATTCTTTCAGATCTCTGCCTTGGTATCACAGTTTTTTTTTTCCTAATCCCACCAGATAACCAGCTTACAAATGAAAAACACACAGATGAAAAGCCTATGAAAGGTATTGTTATGAGTTCTGTCGCAGAATTCAGCATCACAGACACTTCATCAAAGGGTACCAAAAATGAGAAGAAATTGTCAGATGCAAGCAGAACATCCATTGCTTCCCTGGAGAAATGCAGAGAATTCACTTACATTGAAGATGATGCATCAGTCCATCAGAGAGACAGTGACGGTATGTTTTATAAAACAGATCACATTTGAGCTGATTTCTAAATAATGCCCACTGCAAAAGAACTATGTATAACCAACTCGAAATTAAATGTTGAACAGGAGGTTCAAGAACATTGCCAAAAGCAATGTTAAGTTGCCCTGCAGACATTTGTGTGATAGATGAGAATTTCTAGAAGATGATCTTAAATTGTCAGTGATACTGAAGTCATGGAAGAGGAGCTTAGAGCCTATTGTGCCACAGAGCATTTGTACTTCAGTAATGAGTGTTTGCACAGAGGCACCAGTGTCAGTATCAGATAAATCTATTCCTGGTTATTCCAGTAGATGTTATAAAAAGGCTCTGTGAAGAATTTTGGAAGTTTCTTTTGAGTGCCTTTTGCAATAATGGATTAGTGTGTTATATCCAATGGAGCTGGGATCTGTCATGCATATCATTTAACAATTCCTAAATTAAGCATTTCTAAATACAGATCAACTCAATAAAGTGCCCTGTTCCAGGAATCATTAACATTTCCATTGTGTCACAGATCCTTACAAAAGGGATGTCTCTGATAAATCTATTGGAATGCACTTAATTTCAAGGAAGGATCTGAAGTATTTATTTTATTCAGGGGTCTTGTCCTCATGTCCAGACACTCCCTATTTTTGAGTTTGTGGACTATCTCAACCACTAGTGGCACACAGGTGTGTACCATGTGATACAAATAACAGATTACATTCTCCTTAAAAAAGCTAAACGTGAAGGAAATTAACAACAACAACAACAACAAAAACCCCAATCTGTGCTTAATTAATAATGTTAAGGGTTGGACAGAAGCCAAGAAAACCAAAGGAAGACAGATTTGTGGTTGTCACTGCATAGTCAGCTCACTCCACTCTGACAATTTACTGCTTATTCCACATACACAAGGCCAAATCCTGTTTGTTGGTGCTTGGAGAACCTCTGAAAGCAGAGCAATAGATGAGGAAATTGGTGATTATTTTGTTCCATGTGCTCAGACAAGAGAAAATACAGCACTCATAGGTCTCACCAAAGATGACCAGAAAGGCTTCAGCAAGCTTTGGACCAGGGTTGTTCAGAGCATCATCTGTGTTAGCAGATGTCACCAAACAAGAGCAGGAAAACTTAGAGATGAGGCATGCTAGAAAAAATATTACAAATTCTTCTTTTGTGCTAATTAATCTACTAATATAGAGAATGAGAGCTGAGGTCATTGTTCTCACTGAGATAAATGCAGTAATGCCGTTTGGCAAACAGCAGGGAAAACAGGGGAAAACAAGAGATTGCATCTTCTTCTATGCAGTTTGTGGCTAATTTATTTTCAAATATATAAATGAATGCATAGGAATGGATGTCTAATTGCTAATATCTATTATTTATATACATTACCCCACTTAAAACAGGACCAAAAAGCCTCACACATGCAGATTTTTTGAAATGTGTTGCATCCATTATCACAGTTCATGGTGTGTGCTCTGATGGGAATTTAAAAGCATCTTTACTGCACATCACAGACTCTGTGCTGAAACATTACTTTATTATTAAAATCTTGTGCTTTTTGTGTGCTCTCTTTCCTGGATGAAGCCCTAAGAATCATATCTATTCTTTCCAGATTACATAAGCACCATTATGGTTAACACATTCGGGGAAAAAAACCCTGTTATTAAAAAAAATGGATCTTCGGAGAGGAAGAAAAAAAAATGCCAAATCCTTAATTAAGACATAATTTTGAATTCTGTCTCTCACATCTATGTATAGGAAAGAAATTTCATAAACATAAGAGATCTAAAAAGAATAGTCTTAATTGCACCAAGGACTACTGGATAAAATGATTACATTTTCTACAGTGTAAATTTCATACAATTAAATGCAGTGGCGTCACCTTATTAAATGTTTCAATTTTATAATTATTTCAGTTCATTTAGCTAGAAAAAAATATAAGCATGAATTGACTAAGTATCACCAAAATCTAGTCATTCTTATTTGACAGAACTGACTTAGAAGTTAGTTGTGCTTGTCTGAACCTAAATAGATCTTGACATATTTAAATAAGTATTAAAATTGATAACATTGGTGATGATATGCCACTTAAAAGTTCAGTCATATGCTATTTGTTCTTGCTACCTGCTTTAACTGCATTTTTAATAAAGAAGCTGGAATGATTTTTTTTAAATTTTGTTTTTCTTCAAGAAAGCTTTCTAAAAAAAAAAAAAAAGGCATAATTCTGGAAACTTCCTGGCAGTGAACTTAATGTTACGTGAACTAGAAAATGCCACAACAGAACCAATGCAGTTGAACGAGTTCACAGTTAGTCATCCTAGGGCAAGAAATGTGGTTATAACCATATGTTTTCCTGAAGGAACCAATGAAAAGACATTCATATTGTTGAAGGCATTTTTCCTTTCCAAAAACAAGAAGGGAAAAAAAAAAAAAAAAAGAAAGGAAAGGTCTGGATCTGTGCTCCAACTGGATTCACATGGTTGGAATCTCACACCTGCTGTGCCCAAGCAGCTTCTCCAGATGCTGGAGGCTGAGGGGTGCAGAGTTAATTAGTTGATTTTGGGAGGGCACAAACATAGCACAGTGTTTTAGTCATGGTGACCAAGATTTCAGGAATATTCACTGGCTCCAAACACACATCCTACATAATCCATTTCCCAAACTTTTGTCTCCTTTGAAAAATTGACATTTGTGAATGAAAAGGTGAGAACCCTGTTTGGTGGGGAGTTGGCAGGACCCTGAGTTGAGACTTGGCCAGCACACTCCCCTCTCTGAATGCTCTTCTCCAGACCTGCTCTCCCTCCCTGTCCTTGGCAGTCTTTTTTAGTGCAGACTCTTGTGAAAATGAAAATAAACTCCAGTGTCACATGTGCTGGTGTCATGGTTTAATCCCAGGCAGCAAGTCAGCCCCAAACAACCCCTCACTCAGTGCCCCACTGCAGAATGGGAGTACCAGAAGGGTGAAAGTAAGAAAACTCATGGGATGAGAGAAATATGGTTTAATAGGACAGAAAAGGAAGAAAATACTAATACTAATACTAATACTAATACTAATACTAATACTAATACTAATAATTAGAGTATATAAAATAAGGGATACAAATTGCAATTGCTCACCACTCACTAACTGATGCCCAGTCAGTTTCCTGAGGAGAAACCCTGGCTCATTTTCTCCCTAATTTATATTGATGCCATGTGGTCTGGAATATTCTTCTAGCCAGCTGGGGTCAGCTGTCCTGGCTGTGTCCCCTCCCAGCTTCTTGTGCCTCTCCAGCCTCCTTTGTGTCCAGGTATGAGAAAATAAAATTTGGTTTAAAGGTATTGTCCTTTTGGATTTCACTGCCACAGAATATTTCCATTGAAATTCTTTTCATATAGCTGTTGTTTTTCAAAAGCAAATAAAATAGAAAATAAACTTTTCACTTCTCCCTATGAAAGTAGCTATCATGAATGTATTTTTAGCCCACCCCTCTCACTTCTGTGTAGCCACACTGGCCTAAACCTGGGCAATCCCAGCTCATGCTTTTTCTTATGTTTCCCTGCTTTTCCTTTCTCTTAGATGAATGCGCAACACTTATCTTGGCCTGCTTGTTCTGCCAGTTTTGGGACTTTCTTATAATGCTGCCTGATACCTGTGAACATTGGCTGACAGATACCTGTTGTCCATCCAATAGATATTACCAGACCTCTGACGAAGACCACGGCAACAACGACTGCAATTGTGACTGTGACATTGATTGCAGCCTCTTTGAGTCCTGCCACGAGACTGGAGAGTGCCTGGAACTCGCCATGGAGATTTCAGAAGTCTGCTATCGCTAATAGGAAAATTATCGACAAAATTCCTCAAAACTACCTGACAGATTACAAAGGAGCTTTTGTGGTTTTTTTTTTTTTAATATTAATCATAACCAGAGGTTTTGCCAATGAGGACTATGTGCATCTTGTTGCTCCCTCCCTGGAGGTCCCTATATCTGTACCATTCTGGTGGCATGATATCACAAACTGCTGAAACCAATAAAGGACATACAAGGCTCTTCTCTGCCATAAATGACAACAGAATTACTAAGTGCCAAGTGTGATTGCTGCTTTACCCACTGTCAATCCGTGCTTTTATAAACCTTGAATTGCTTCAAACACTGATTTCCCCATTCATAAACACAGAACAAATTAGGACATTATTTTAGGACTGATATATATATATTAGTTCATCTTCCTAATGGATTCATAGCTAAACATGTATTGTTGGTTATTATAAATAATTTATGATATGGCATCATTTTATAATTAAAAATTTATTTATTCAATCTCTTACAACACTCTTACATGCCCGGGATAGGTAGAAAAAAATTCAATGAATTAGGAACCATGCTACCGGCAATTACAGCAAATGTCACTAAAAATCTCCAGTGAATTTTGTGGAGAAAGCATTTTCACAGGGAAGTGCAATTCAACAATGTATTCATGTGCTGGCCCATGGTTATGTAATAAGAGGTTATGCCTATTGTTCATTAGTTATAGGAAAGGGTTCCTTAAGTGTAATTAGTCTAAATGGGAATTGACTTCCCACTTGCAGAGGAGAATTACCCGGTGGATAGCCAGCAACTCCTTTGCTTGATTTTCATTGGTAAGACTTCTGCAAGAAACAGAATATTTCCACCTATTCTAGTGCAAACAGGCATCTCCACCTGTGCACAAAAGACATTACAAGCCTTTTGTAATGACAAAAGTCATTACAAAATGACAGTATCTATCCTGGTTGTGCTTTCAAACTCCCTCTATCTCTTTTCTGATGGCAGGTCTGATTAATAAAAAGGAAATACGTGTTGCACATTACACATATGACAACAAAGGCATATAAATTCAGCTGCCTGAGGGTGCAGAACACAGGTATTAAGCACAGAGGAAAATACAGAATTGTTTGCTCACATTAGGTATTTATAGAATAACTCCTAAATCAGTGTTTGCTTCGAATAAGCTCTAAAATTTCGCCCAAAATCCCACTGATCTCAGTGCAGAAGTGCCTGTGGAATCCTAAACAAGGATCCTGGGCAAGATACTGGGATATTAAGCATTTCTAAAATCATTGAAGCCACTTGTTCATTAATCAGAGTAGTCCTGGTGCATAAATATTTAATGGAGGAGAAAAATCATGTGTATTTCCTTTCCTTACCCCCCCGCCTTCTGGAAAAATCACATTTTCAAAAAATCAGAAAGCAAAAAGTAGAACCACTAACAACTTTTTTCCAGGTGTCTTACAAAGCCTAGTGACCAGAAGACAACAAACCTCAGCAATGCAGGGAGCAGCCCAGAACACCTCATTTCTCAGCTCCTTCCAGGACATTGGTGGGAATAGAAGAGATTTGCTTATCTCACATTATCACATTGTGAGTTGTAGCCATGTAAAGGAACTAAATCGTTAGTCCTTCATCACCATGCCAGTCCCAGCCTGTTGGCTGGATCCAAACCCCACAGCACAATCCAGTGCCATCTAGGAGGGCATCCAGAATGGGCAATGCTGAGTTTTAATGCTTCAATTTGCATTCTCCCACAGAATTTTGATCTTAAATCTTCCAAAGCTAAGCTAAACTCTCAGTGCTGCATACCAGGCCACAGATGATTGTATCATTCTATCCTGTCTACCACAGGTTGACAAAGTGGCATCTGGGTATTTGTGAATAAAAACTCTGACCTGAAGCATTTAGGAGTTATTAAAGCAGGAAGCTTATTCCACATACCATTTCCTAGAGAAGCACCAATAAAGATGTACATTGGCTGTCCTTGCTCTTGATGCCAGTCTCCAAAGGGACAGATTTCATGTGCAATGGCTGGACAGAGCCCAAGAAGGGAAACCAGAGGGCAGCATACCCCAAAAAGTTGTCAGTGAGGGAATCAGAGATGGGGAACTTGCCTTTCAAGCCAGGATATCTTGTTCCAGTTCTGAGGCTGCAAGAAAAACCACATTTACCACACCAGTGTAACTCATGGCAAGAGAAGTCTCATTGAGCTGTGGAACTGGACTGGGGGCTTTTGGCACAAATGTGGAAATTTTTCCAACTCTTTTCCTGGGAATCATTATTCAAAAGATTTGTGTGTGTGTGTGTGTGTGTGTGTGTGTGTGTGTGTGTGTGTGTGTGTTATAATCCATAGGTTGGCATACTGAGGTCATGTCTGCTACAGGGCACAGGTAAAGTCAAAGACAGAATTACTATAGTCATGATAGACAGGATGTCCCAGCAATAAGAATGAAATTACCCGGGGATATATTCAGAGCTGCTGAATGTAGTGTATGGTGGTGTTTAAATAATGCAGCACCTTCTCCTTGCCTAAAGTGTACAGGGGCACATTACTCAGTTTCCTGCTTTAGGAAGTAGATTTTTTTGAGATCTTTTTTGAGCAATGAAACTTGAAAAACATGTTATTTCATACTACAGGACTTTATGATAACTTTGTTTTCTGTCATAAAGTTGTTAATTGCAACACTGTATTTTCATGACACACAGGAGCACTTAAACATATTGACACCAGAGAAAGCCAGTCAGACTTTCCCATTAACTATTCCAGGAACTCTTTGAAAAGCCATCCTATTCCCACACTAAACTGACTTCCTAGTGCAGAAAAATACCCATTTATCAGATCTGAACATGGTTAGACATTCCAGTGGAACCAAAGCATTTGGAACAATTTGAGGCTGTCTCTGTATTTTTTATTTACTGGGAAGGAAGGTCTGGGTGCTCGAGTAGGAGGCGTTTGGGTGGATGGCTGTTGGGAACATGTTGGACTCAGCTGTGCTCCCGGGGAGATGTCAGTGCGTGAAACCAGCTCCTGAAAACAACAAATAGAAGTTCCCATTTTGCAAACGGGAACAGCGCTCCGACACGACGCCTCTCCCCGGCACCAGAAATGCACTGACAGATTTCTTGGGGGAAGAGAGAGACAGAGAGAATAACTGAGAGCTGCACTGCTACCTTCCACAGGAAAGGACCATGGGATGCTCTCTAAGGATCTCCTCTTGGAAATTACCCAACAGTCTCATTCTTGAGACAAAAATGTCTTTTCACCTCCTTTCACTCTGTTCTCAGAACACAATATGGATTAGGATGTAAACTTTAGGGTAAATGATGTTTGCTAAATATTGGAAAAGCCTCTGAGGGCTTACAAAAGTTTAAAAATCAGTTATCTCAAAGGATATTAAGTTCTCTGGCTGACCATGAGCCCCTCCATAATGTTGTTCTGGTGCCTTACTCTCCATGTCCAATGAGTCCCTTAGATGTGGAGCTGGCAAAAATTATCCCATGTCCATCCCCATATATAGGGATGGAATATATTATATTACCTCATTCGACTTTCCTCTGCTTCCTAAAGCACTTTGATCATTCATATTCTCTTGAGCAATCATCAGCTAAAATAACCAACATCTTCCAAATGTCCACACAATGAACAACTGCCTTAACTCCAGTGCTGCTTTGGAATTCAGGCTGAGTGCTACAGCTGAGGTCTAGAAGACTTTGGTTCTTAGGAAGAAAGCAAAATACGGGAACAATTAAGATGTTTGCAATTGTATTTCTCCTATTATGTTGTACAGTATCAAAAAAGTTCAATAGTGTCAGATTAAGAATGTATGTAACTATTAAATTTTTCTTTTAATTATATGAAACGGGTGGTTCCATTGCGTTCATCTTCATGTGTTTGGGTTCACTTAAATGCAAGGTAAGCTTCCCATTATGCAAGAAAATGTGTTTACCAAGCAGACTGGGATTTCCAGGCACTGCTCCACTATAATTCACTGTAACTGAGCATTAATCATGATTAATAATCTATCATTCCTGTGGTTCAGGAAAATAAAAAGGAGGACTTTATTGAGAAACTGCCCTTTCTCTTAGCATACTTCATATAATTGCACAATGGAACAATTCTAGGGAATTCATTATTCTGCTGGTAATGATCTAGATTTCCTTAACATTGCACACGAATGGGAATCGTTGCCATCTGATGGATGTTCCTTGGCCTGTACAAAATGAGTTGGTGGGTGCAAGCCAATTCATAATGGATGTGTGCCCATATCACAAAAAACACCATTATAATTGGTACCCTTAGGAAAAGTGCCAAGGTCTGAGTGTAAACAGAGCACTTTCTGTCCCAAGAGCTTGCGCTTCCGTGGTCAGAGTTGAAGCCCAACAGAATGAGCAATGCTGAACTGCATCTGCTGCCCCTGTAAAGGGCTTCGCTCTCCTGAGGTAGCACTTGGAATCTTGGACCCTCTGTAAAGTAAAAAGAAAACTAACTCTGAAGGGCCACACTTGTGCCTCTTCCCCCACCAGCACTAAAGTCATCTTGGAGGCTGTGAAAGTATAAAATATAGCAGAGATAATCATTGCTGCTGTCCATAATTTGGTCTAAGTGTATCCAGAAAAAATATATTGTGACTAAATAAGAAGAGTCTGTACACCAATACTCATTTGAAATCTGAGAAATACTCCTATCAGAAAATGCTGAAAGTCACTGACTTACCATCACCTAGTGCTTTCCAGTGGGGGACACCATTTGCCTTGTATTGAAGAGGGACCAAGAACCTCCAACAGAGAAGTTCATAGGTCATTGGAGTACACTGCTTATAAAATAGAGAGAGAAGAATGAAGATATCTCATGGACACTCCATTGATGGCCTGCATGAACAGAACAATTTAAGCAGCAAAGTAATATTGGAAAAGTCTTCTTCCGTATTAGTGAGAGAATCCTGCAAATCAGTCAATCATTCACATGCCCACATCACAGTATATTGAAACGACCATGGTACAAAGAGTGGGAAAAAAACACCCCACCTTATCCAAATGCATGAAAAAAATCATCATCAATGTCATTAATATGCAGACTCAATTTATATTGTCAGTTTTGCCATGCTTCCGACAAAGTAAAAAATAATGCCAGAGAGCAGTGAGGAAAAAATTATTAGATCAACTGTATAAAAAGCATGAATGATTCCATTAGCAAGCACAGCTGAGAAAAGACAGGATTTAAATCAAATCTAAATATGATAAGATTATACAGCCAAAGTGACATGTCCATTTTAGAAAACATACAGAAGAAGCAAAACAAAAGCAGAATTTGGATTTTATGGCATAAAACATGTTCCATCTCACATAGCATTTAAAAACCTGACGGAAGAGTCCTGTCAGCTCTGCAATTTTATACTGTATTTGTTCTAGGTGAGTCACAAGTGTGCAGATAATTTAGAACACCCTTTGTTCATCTCTCTTGCAGTGTATTTTCATCACTCTTCCCTTGAAAGGGTCATCGTGCTGTATCACTTGATACAACCATCACACAAACCCTTCTAATGGAACAGCAAAACTACCCACAGAACCACAATTCCACTTCCTAAAATCTTTGGGATATTGTAACCTGGTGCTGTTCCACATGGACGGAGAAGCAAAATGTACCAAATTTTGGTGTTAAATAGCACAGCAAATAGTTTAAAATAAAAGGATCAGGTTTTCTAATGTGTTCTCTTTTGGAACAGTAGAGTTCAGCCTCCACTTAATGAGGCTTTTCATCAAAAATGCAGATGGAAAAAACCTTTCTCCATTTCTTGGCTACTACTGCGTCAAACAAATTCTCCTGTATATGTATATGGACAGAGAGAAAAAGAGAGAGAGGGATAAAGGATGAAGATTCAGGAGGTGATGGGGTATCTCTCAGAAATGTAATTGAGAGCAGTTGTTCCTCACTTGTCATCTCCGATTGCTTGGTGAAGATTTCTCTTGTCAGAGTAATCCTTGTAACTGCTGCTGCACCAGAGGCAAATGAGCCATGGGATGAAAGCAGGATGAGCCTTTACCCCAAGTATTAAAGATTTCTGCTTCCTCATGTGCTGTCCACTCCTGTCCTTGTTTACATCCAGGTGGTCTCCCTGGTAAAAGTTATTTGTAAGAGATTTCACTACAGTTCGGGAGTGGAGGATGCACATCAGTATTCATCTTCTCAAAGATATAATCAAATATTAATCCATTTTAAACCCCTCAATTTTACTACGCATTTCAATTTTTCCTGTAATCTATAACCCATACACACCATAAAGTCATCACTGAGAGGGGAAGCTGGAAAAATCCAGCTACCTTTCCAAATGGAAATCAGAATATATATTTTTAGCTACATTAAGCCAACTGCATGCAGCTCTGCACACTTATGTAATTCCCACATAAAAATAATCCATAATATTCCAGAGGAACAAATCCAATTCTTAGTCATATAAATTTTCATATAAGTCCATCAAAACCTATTCCAAAAATGTCTCAGTCTTTTTGAGTGCTAGAGTTGGAACAAAAGAGCGAGTCCTTTAAAATGCCTTTGGAGCTTCCAGGGATGTTAAATCTAATTGCCCTTAGCACACCACTGATCCACAAAGGTTTAAGTCATGGAAAATGTATTTTACCTTTATACAAGGTATGCTATGCAAAGTTTATTGTGGCACAGTAAAGTCATGTCTAACTTGCTTCGTGCAAATTTCAGACAGGAAGAAATTAACCTTTGATGCTTCACTTTGACTAACCAGGACAGAAAAATGTGTTTTCTCACTGCAGACACGCAGTATTGTATTAAATGATATGACACAGCATGGTATGATATGATAAAATGTCCATTTGTGCACTTGAGTCTATATGTGCACGTAGAAATCCATATTTAAAACTCGCAGATATTTATAGCAAAGTCTCTGTGTTCCAAGAAACAAGAAAGGATGGGGAGTAGGCAAAGATTAATTGTGATTGAAGCCTTCTTAAGACAAAGCCAGAACCAACACTATTTGTTAATACCCTCAGAAGCTGTATAATCATCCCAGCTGAGGCTGAGGATAAATTTTCCAGTAAAAGTGTTGCTCATGACAGAGGGATCATTTGCTAAAGCAGATCTTGCAGTACCGTGGGCGTTGGGAAATGCTCATTCCCCTGGACAGTTCCACAAGGCTTTGGCAGCCCACAAAGGACCCAGACCCTTGCCTGGCAGCCTGGAAAGTCCTGGAGACTCAGGTCAACCCTCTGCTCCATTTCATGTAAATATTAAATAATAACTAGAAGAAAAACCTTCCTTTTTTATTCCAGAAAAAGTTGTCTTTGACAATCCTCCTTCACTAGGTCTTTAATTTTCTGGAATCTAGCTGAACAAATATTTTTTCCCCAAACTCCAGAATCTCTGGTGGACTGTGCCACTCTGGTTTTGCCCGTAACGGCTCTGTCAGAAGTCCTGTTTATAGGCATAGGAGTAACAACATCTGAGCCAGAGAGCCCCTAACTTTACAGACAAAAGAGGGAACAGTACAAAACTGCACAGTCTGCCACAGAAAACAGAACAAAGGGACCAAGGATGGATTTTTTTTTCCCTCAGAGAACTTTATTTCTCAGCTAGAAACCTGATCTGCAGCGAGGGGAGCCAAGGGACAAGCCGTGTTTATAGCACAGCCAAGGATGCTGTTCCCTCGGTTCAGTCCCCCAGCGCACTCAACACCCCTAAGCTACATCTGCTCTATAAAGGCCCAAGAAAACTTAGGCAGCCTTAAAAAAGAAAAAAAAAATTGCAATGGCACGTCTTCTTAACCAGCATCATGGAAAAGTCATGCTGCTCTGCATATAGCCTTCAGGATTGTGTCTGTAACACTTGAAATCCTGCCCAAGTCTGGCTCCGCTCGCGCTAACAGGTACTCTGTGTGCTTCTGCATCTTTCCCTACAAGCAAATGTTGCAACTTTCCCATTGCGACAGCTGTAAGAGGCATTCACTTTACTCTGTTTTTCCTTAACACTCCTGATTCCTTTTATATCTAGTTGGGAATACACTCAAGCGCTAATGGCACTTGTTCAGCCATCCAGGGAAGGCGCAGTGTCGCCTTCCTAGCTATTTGTATTTCTTCATTTTGGCAATCTGAACTTTGACAAGATCCAAATGCCTGATATTTAACTTAGATTCCTCCCTCTTAAGGTCAGAAGGCACCAGTATTATTATCTGGCGACGCAAAATTGGCATCTACTTGAAGAAAGGAGGTTTTAAATCAATCATTCCTCCCTCTTATTATGTAATTAAGAGGATTCCAGGTGCCAGGTAATTAAGTCACCACTGACAGATGAGACAGGTGATAGACCTGCATCCCTATGCTACCCCTACTTGTTTGGTAAGCTCAAGGGATGTGGCTCCTGCTGCACCATGGGGATCTGCAGCTGCTGGTGTTTGCTAATCACCCAGCACAGGGTCCTTCTGCCACTGCCTGATGGAAAAGTCCCAAGGGGATGAGCAGAAATGTAGCTTTTAAGGTTCCAAAGCCATAATTTGGTGGAAAAGGACATGCTCTGGGGTTTCAGACCATAAACACTTTCAGCTGTCAGCCCTATGGGGTGGCTCAAAGCATAGGGAACAGCATCCGTGTAGCCCCTCACAGTGGAAAATAGCCCAAACCACCTTGTGAGCCACTCCCAAATCTTTGAATCCATGTGGAGAAAGCGGCTTGAGAGGTATAAAAGGAAATAGCATTAAAAGCCCTACGAAAGCCACTGGTAAGGCAAAGCCAGCAGAGCTGCAGGGGAGCTAAAGGAGCGTGGTGACAGCCAAAAAATTCAGAAACTCCTTCAGCAACCAGGAGAGAGACAAGTCACCACCCAGGCAGGTCTGACATCAGGGTTTTGAACGGGAGCCTTCAAAGTTTTTTTTTTATGAGGCTCCTTTTCATGAGGCAGGGCACAGCAAATACTCCATTTAAGGCTTCCATGGAGTAGAACCAGAAATATCCAGCCTTGCAAATATCCTCCCCAGCCAAGCGCGGAGCCGAGACATGCAAAATGAGCGCCCGTCAGCTCTGTGCCAGCACAACAGAAGGCAGAAGTGCTTCAAGGAACTTGTGACAGGTTCTCTGGATGCACCAATTCGAGATGGGCCAATCCCTGCTTGAAATGTGCAAACTCTCACACTCCTTGGCATGACCGCACAGCCAAAATGCACATTTTTTTAAAGGATTTAAAGAAAACACGACCAAAGGGACAGGAACGCAGAAGAATTTGGCAATGGGGAGCAGATGCTTCTTAGGGAGGAGACAGGACCTAGTTTGAAAAAGGTTTGAGTGAAACTTTATATATAGAAGTTGAATGAAGTTGCTGAAATTTGTTTTACGGGAGAGTGTCTAACTTACAGGGAGGACTGTACCCTAAACAGTCACACCGAGGAGGGCAACTCTGTGGAGATTCACTTGGGGGAGTGAGGTAACTTAAATGGTCTAAACATCAGGGTTCTGGTTTACCTACAGCAGCTGCTGCAGGCAGCCACTGTCACCAGCCATCACAACCCTGGTTAGCCAGGTTTTGTCATCGCTGCTCTTTAACAACCCCTCTGGAACCCCAGGGCTGATGTATCTGGAATGGCTGCAGCCAGAAGGTGAGCTGGTGTGTGGGGCTGGAGGGGGAAAGAGAGAGAGGGGATCAAAATGCATTTAAGGCACAAACAAAAGTGCAGAGGCTCAAAATGAACTCCAAAGTTGCTGGCAAGGAAGATAAGAAACATGACGAGCAGTCATGAGGAGGGAGGTGCTACAGTCCAGGTTTGTTCCTGGTTAGTGGGATATGGATTTTTGTTGAAACTTGCCGGAGAACTGTAATGGTGCCAAGCACAAAATGGAAAGAAAAGGAAGGACAGGCTGACTTGGGAGGGATGGAGTTTCCTACCTGAGACAAATAGCAGGTTTGAGGGAAAATGTCCCTGGTTAGAATAGAAAGTCCTACAAGAGTAAGAAGAGAATGAGCATCACTATTCTCCTTTATTGCACTAAAAAGAGTTTGCAACTATAGGAAGTCTGAAATACTTTATTCCGAAAGGACTTCAGTTACATTTTGAGCTGAGCCTCTGCACCCTTCTGGAAAAACAAAAACAAAAAAAAAAAAAACAACCCAACCAAACCAACCAAACAAAAAAGACATTTGAAGTTGCCTGGGATTCAGCCCTTTTCATCCTTTTCATACTGGCGTTAATTTTATTTTTCAGACTGAACAAGATCACTCCTCATTCACATTTTAGGGCCTCCTTATAAAATTAGCCTGGGAAAGCAAGACAATTAGACTGAAAAGTTTGGACTTGCCTCAGCTTTGGGACACTGTAAAAAACTTATGTTTCCTTGGAAATACTCCCCATTTAAGCAAACTAAACCTGCTCTATTTCCACTAAGTGTCACAAGACCATACCTCCTTCCAACGGGACCAGAAAATTTCCTTCCTATAAAGCTGGTTTTAAAGACCAGCTGCACTCTTGAGGCTCCAGCAGAGCCTGCAGCCTCCAGCACACCCCATGCCAGAAACCAGCCTCTCTACAGGCTCACAAAGGCTGTAAAATATCTTGCGCAGCGTAAAGAAAAAAAAACAACTAAAAATGCCAAAGAGCTTTGCCAAACACTTTCTGCTTCCTCACATCTATGCCAAATACTTCGCAGCCTTTTGGGGGGACCTCAAATGCTCATGGGTCAGCCCAGATCTGTCTTTTGCAAAGAACAGCTGATTTTGAGTTAGCTGCTACCCTCAGCTTCTGCTAACTGGCATCCTCAGGCTGGAGTGAGGGTTCCTGCTAATGACTGCCAGGCATGATGTGGTTCTCCACATCAGCAGGTGGTGCAGAGGATGGACAAACATCCTGAAAGCACAAGAGGGATGGCCCCAGCCATCTAAGGGTTATCCCTTCCCAGCTCCTGCCCTCCTCCTTCACCTCTTGCAGGTATCAGTGCAGGATCTGTCCTGATAAAGAGATCCAGAACACTCACTTCTGACTTGGGCCTGACTTTTGTCAAAACCTATCATTCCAGCTCTGTTTCGAACCTTTGTGCCTACTACACTGAAGCCTCGGGTTTGTCAAAACACTCAAAGGTGCTGCCAGAGGCTGAGCAACTCATTTTAGTCCCTTTACAAAGCCATTTTAAGGAAAGAAACAACGTGTCAGGGCAATGCCAACAACTGACTGTACCAACAAGGAGAGATTTGACGTACCTTTCTCTGCTGCAGTGACTGTTACAATAAAAGACAGCAGTGCATTAGTGAAATATTTATGCTCATATTTCAACAATGGAAAACATGATCTTTGCTGTATTCTCATTCACACCGAGACAGGCAGTGAGGGCATGTCATGTAGCACTATTTCCAGGAAAGATATTACAGTTGAAGAAATGCTGATTTGCTGGCGCAGCAAGACAATTCCTGGAAGCAGGACAGGCTCTTGTGTTATTATCATTGCAGAGAGAGAATTTGACTGTACAGCCTATTCTCCTGAGCTGTTTTGGAGGGAAGGCTCTCCTTCTCCTGGAGGCCAGGGGGAAAAGGTGAGCCAGGAAGGCTGGGGGAGCTGTCTCTGTGCAGCACCAGCCTCCCTGGCACTCTCAGAGCCCTCCATGCCAGCAGGCACGAGTGCCAGCTAATTGAATTTGCTAATGATACATTCTCTCAAAACTCTTCGCACTGATCCCACCATTTTGCACTTGCAATTAAATTACAAGCACAAAAAAAAAAAAAGAAAAAAAAAAAGAAAAAAAAAAAAAAAAAGAGAAGAAAAAAATGCCATGTGGTGTCATTTGACATTTAGATGTCAAAGTAACTGATTGACAGAGAAAAAAATCAACAGCAAAAGGCCTGTTCCTGCCAAAGCCAGTGGGGAGGTTGCCAGCGGCGTTGGGAAGAGCAGGATTGGGGCCCTTGCAGGCCAAAGGGATGAGGCAAAGCACGGGGTGAGCAGACAAACCTTGTGCCAGGGTATCCTGGCCCTGAGAGATGCTAGAGGAAGGAATCAGCCACCTCCTGGAGCATCCTTCCCCATCCCCTGCCCTCCAACAGGGGTTTGGGACCCTCTGGAGGAGCAGAACCCCACACCTTCACAGGAGGGTGGCTCTGGGCAGAGCCTGGGAATTTGAGGTTCTCTCACCTTGTCAGAGGTTTTGACCTCACAGTTTTTTTTTCTGTTCCTGTTCAGGATGAAGAAAGGAGGACTTGTTAAAAATATATATATATTTCTGAGCTGACCACTGAGAAAAAAAGCAGAGCTAAACAAATCACGAATTTTTGGGTAATTTTGAAACCTTTTCTTCATTTTTTGGCCTTAAACATTTTTACTGGTTTTAACCTAAAGAAGAAAGTAAAGACAATTTCAAAGCAAAATGAAAAACTTAACAGTCAAAACATGGACATATTCCATATTTTAAAAAGCTTTTTTCACCAAAAACCTTGTCAAACTGAAGAAAATCATCAAAATAGGCCCCATCCTGCAAAAAAAGCCTCAGCAATGTTAAATACAACATTGTTCCAATGGGATTAAAGGTTTAGACACTCAGATAACTGGTGAAGGAGGGAGCCCTGCCTAAGGGACAGTGAAGTGGGAAAAGGACTGCATCCATATCCCAACAGCCTTCATCAGCATCTGGACACGGTCCAGGAACATTTGGGTTGGGAAAGGAAAAAGAGGGGGGGGAAAGGGAATTGCAGGTGCACCTTTTGTCATTCACAGCTCTCACATGGATGCTGGGTAAGTAAACGAGATTTTGGGTCAGCGCTGCAGGCAGCCCCAGCTCCACCCACACAGTGCTCTGCTTCTGGAGGGGTTCAAGTTCCTATAAGAGAAGAAGGAAATACCAAATTAATCAGGCAAAACCAGAAGCTCTCCCCCTCTCAGGCTCACTTACACAGAATCCACAGCAAACAAAGCACAGCAGAGATCCTCCCTGCCTGCCCCCTCCCTGCCTGCAGCAGAGATGTCCCACAGATCCCTCAGAATGGGAGTTTTGGTGGGCTCCAACTCCTCCCCCCAGACCAGCATTGGGCAGGCAGAGGGTGCTGACATTTGTGTGGTTTAATGGCATGGACAAGGTATGCACAAGGAGTTAAAAATAAAGCTTTGGGGCTTTTTTCCTGCTTTAGATGCAGGTGGGGCTATAAAACCCTGTTAGCATGAGTCAGAGAACCAGACTTGGAAAAGCTTGGCTTGCCACTTTAAAAACAGAGCACTAATTAAATCAAGTAAAAACAAGGGGGAGAAAAAAATCTCTTTTTTTTTCCCAATAACTAATCCAGCCTGAAATGAATTAAAAATATTTTACCTGGATGCTATTCATATACAGAATAAAGCAAAAAAACATGCCTGAAAAAAAATTGCTTGGCAAAAACCTAATGCAAATTGATCTAGCATGAACGTGCAGACTCTTTTTTAAGCTGTTTAAATAGATTTAATCATGAAGCTGAAAGCCTCCTCCTTCTCTAAGGAGAGGCCAGACAAATAGCTCTTACCTGAGTGTTCTTTATAAGGCAGAGAGGATGGGACTGTCATAGTCGTTCCAAGCATCCCATTACAATCTGACACTAACAGGCAAAAATGCATCCTTTATCTCCCAGAGTATAGTTTACACCCCAATACTGCTGTGAGTGGGTTCATTACAGTGATGTTATGGCAGAAGTTTAGAATTTGGGCTGGTTCTGTATCCCTGTGTAGAGGTCAGCCTTCAGTGGGAGATGATGTTCTGCCTCAGGACTGTCCCTGACACAGAGATGCTGAACTGGTCCTTGCAGTACATCATAGAGGCACAACCCACCTGAAAGATTTTAATAATCATTACAATGATTTCTTTCCCCAACTGTTCCAGATTCACACAAACTTCAGAAAAATTGGATCCATTTGGAACCTGCATCAATGCAGAAAAACATTCATTCTTGCAGTACTTCACAGTTCCTTAGCACTATTCTTACAGATTTTTTTTCAAGGGTTGTTGTTTTTTCCTTAATAGTTTGCTGTTTATTAAAACAAACAAACAAACAAACAAAAACAACAACAAAACAAAAACCCTTCAGAATGTCAGTATCAGTAAAACACAGAAAATTAGTGTGAAAAACACTCAGTAAAAATACTGGGATGTGACAGGAAGTAATCTATTTTTAAAATCAGCTAATTCATTCTGAGCACACTGCGCTCGCAGAATTAGTTAGCAACAGCCAGGCTTCACGCAGGAGTCATGGGACAAAGCTGTACAGTTGTGCAGGACATCTGATCAGCCCATCATGGGATGCACTTGCCTGTAAAATTACTTGGGGCAAAGCCCTGTGCAAATGCAGCTTGGAGTACATGACAGCCGTGCCATTAACTCCAGCAGAAAGCTGCTCACCTGAATAAAACAGGGAAGACTTGCTGGGAATTTCTCTCAGTGCAGCGAGCAGTAATAGGTACAAAGCACACAGCCTGCAGTTATTCACTCTGGGAATTTATTTTTATTGGGAGCTATTTACAGAGGTAACTGCAGCTGCACATTTGTGGATGCTTGGGCCAGCCTGGACCAGGGAGTGCCATCCCAAGGGCCACCAAGTCACACTGGAACCTCTCCCTGGGGTTTGCTGCTGCAGGCTGTGGTCTTGTGCTCTGTGTGGGCTTATACTTGCACCCAAATCTGCCACTAACCTCAGGAATAAATCTGACTGCCAAGGAAAATCCACTCAGCTGGGTGGAGGGCACACCGTGGACCGCATCACCTTTGAAGCCTAAGCATCAACCCCATTAATGGCCATTAAAATTCCCAGCTGGTTGGAAGGAAAACAGACGTTGGTTGGCATGCAGGGGAGTTAAAGGCAGGGAGGAGGCATCACTCCCATGTTTCTGTAGGTCAAAGCTGGTTTGGGTATAGGTCTCCAAAGCATGGGGACCCACAACCACAGCAGCCCAGTGGGCACTGTGCCTGCCCCCTCACAACTTGTCCTCTCCCTGTCCCAAGTCCATGAACCTGGCTTCCCAAATTTCTACGAGGAAAAGAAAACTCAAGGACCATATCTGAAACTACACAGGAAAAGCAGTGTCACCTGAGACTCTAAGCCCCCATCCTCAAGGCTTTTCACTGGAGGCTTCCTTGGGTATTTTTCCAAGCACTCATTTAAATTGCATTTAATAAGATAGGCACGTCACATTTTGTTTATAGAAGTTTACTCTTCAAGTCAGTAGGGAAAATAAAAATCTATCGACTGTGGGTTTTAAACAATAAGAACACAGATTTATTTTTTTTATTAGCACTTCATTTCAGTGCAGACAGAAACATCTCTGACTATCACTGTTGTTTACTGTTAAAGGCACAGCTCCTACCGCCTTTCCACACATAGAATATTCCCATGGCAATCAATGGAAGTTTAGCATAAAGAGCAAAATATACTCCATCATGTTGTCTCTCTATATAGTAAATGCTAATTTCTTGCCAATTACAAACTTGAAAATTTCTTGCAGTACTTTGCAATACAAACCTATTCTCAGTTTGTAATTTAGATTTTCAGGATGTGTGCATTCCCGGAGGACAGTCGTGTGTGTGTGTGTGTGTGTGTGTGTGTGTGTGTATGTGTGTGAGCACATGTATAGAGGAAATTAAATGTTAATGCTTTCTCCATCTCCGTTTCTTTACTTTTTAGCTTTTCCTATGAGTTTTCTGCTGCCCTTCATAGTGCTAATTGTGCCTGTAAAAGTCCAGGAAATTTGTGTCATAAATAGTTTCTGCTTATTATAGCCAATGAAACACATACTGAGACAAATATATGAGACTGAATCACAAGTTATTTCACTGAAGTCAATGGGGTTACTCTGCATTTTTTTTTCAATTTGGCAAAGCATGTGGTCTAAAGTTGGTCTTGGAGATGGGAATAAAATTAAGCACATACATACATTCTTGTCTGGAGCTTCTTTTAAAAATTGATTCCATACAGGGAGCAGAATTTAGCTAAATATATTGAATATAGCTTCCTTCTGATTTTCGTCTCTAGATAATAGCTTGTATTAGGAAATGTGTGCCATAAATATCACACTTTTGCCAGAGAGTGGGCAAATATTAAATAGTGATGCTGCTTTTGAATCAGTAGTAGTGCTGATTTTGATGGCCAGGTTACTGCCATCTGGCTGTTAATTTTTTCTGGTATGCTGAAATATAATTTTCTTTTCTGTGTTAACAAATTAATTTTTTATTCAGGAGCGACAAGAAATTCTTTGGATTCTCAGGAGTTCAGAAGTATTACTGTTTCTTTGCCTGTTCCCCAGTTTTCAGGGTGTGTCACTCTCTCTGGTGGGTCTATTCAGCTCTTAAAACTAAGTTGCTTTTTTTTCATGTGGTACAGAGCTGCATGCATGTGTGTTTTTAAACAAGGGCACCTGCATGAAAAATGTCTATCCTCATTAGATCCATTTTCTCAATTAAATTCAACTTTCTATGTCCAAAAGGCATAAATCTGGGTATCGATTTAGCCATAAAATAATGAAACTCCCAGCAGTCTTCTAAACCCATTTTACTTGGATGAGCGTATAAGCTTTTAAAATATCGAGTTATTCCAGTATTTAATACACATAACTGCTTCCAGAGGTCTGGAGGCAATAAGGCATATCTTCCCCACTCCATTTGAAGTGCTGCAGTGAGAGCCAGCCAGTCCCTCACTACTGGTTTTAAGGCTTTTGACAATTTTACTCAGTGTGAGTTTGATACTTTCTCAACAGGGGCTATATCCCCCGAAGCCAAAATCAATAACCTATCAAATCAAATCTCTATAAAATACCAATGGGCTCTTGGTGGTTCGCTCCCATAAATACAATTCAGCTTAACTCCACACTTTCAAAACAGGCTGATTCTACTTTTTGTGGCCTCTTCCATAAAGTTAATTGTATCAGCAACAGGCACTTCCAAAAAATTTCTTTCTAGTCAACAAATAATGATCTGTTCCTTGTAACGTAAAGAATTAAAACCAATTCCACTCACTTGTATTCAGGGACAACTCGGTGTCTGGGTTTGCTTCTTTCCAAATGGGACAGAATTTTGCTCCTCCAGTGCTTTCTTTACCTGGTTCCAAGGACATCCACATGAGCAATTGTAACTTCTGTGGGGATAGCAGGAGCCTGGTAAAGCATTTCAGTTCCTTGTAGTCCCGTTTCAGGTTAAACTGGATTTCACAGTGCATATATAAATGTTGCTAAACAAGCTGTAAAGGTACATTGGCCACTTGCTCAGCCCTATCTATGCTCAGGGCAATCCAAAAATTTAGAAAGAACAGTAGAGTGAAGCAAATTTTTTAAAATGCGGCTTTGTTTTATTTGAATCTCTTCCACTCCTCACACACATTGAGGTTGCTGCTTGATAAAGCAAAATCTCACAGAGATAAGCATTTTATGAGCAAAGAAACCTTCCCTTCTACTGCAAGTGTAGCAGTGCAAGGAGTAACTTACCTTGCTAAATGAAACCAAATTCCCATGCAGTGTTTTTTCCCCAGCTGACAGAGTTTAGCAAACAAACTTGCCCTGTGTAATATAACAAATATTCCTCTAATAACTAGGAGGAGCATTTCAAATTCAGTGGGGTTGGAAGGTTTGCTCTGCTGATGCAAGCTGTGGTTCCTTTGCTTTCCCCCCCTTTAGCACCACAAGCTCAGTTCACTTCCATATTATTCCAGGATTTGCACTGATACACAAGTGAGGCAAAGCACCTGTGCTGGAGGTTTTCAAGTTATTTGAAGTGTTGAACTCCCAAGTTTCACTGAAATTGCACACGCCAAAAACTGAAATAATGTAGTGATGAATTAACCTCCAAATACAAGTGTTTTGATTATTAATGAACATGAAATACACTTATTCCTCGAAGTTCCTTGTATACCACCTTGAGTCCTGCTCAGCAGCAAGATTGGCTTCTAAATATAGTCTTGAGGTCAGCATGTAAAAACTATAAAGTGTGGCTACATTTCAAATGTGGTTGTATATCATAAATCAAAATTAATGCCAACAACTTTCATTCAAATTAGTGTCTTTTGGCTCTGCCTCTCCTCTCTTGTCTCTGATGAATGTTTTTCACATAAATATAGAGAGGTAGTTGTTTTGTTATTTTTTTCTCTGAATGGCATTTACATCGTACCCTTACAGTGAACATCATAGGAACTTATTTATTCTTGATCTCTTGTGTCCTCCAAAAAAAAAAAAAAAAAAAAAAAAAAGCCAGTTCCCTATTCCAGCATTATTCCAAACAGGTTCTTATATTCTTGACTCTGTTCTGCAGAATTAATAGACATGTTTTCTTTAATGTTAACAATAAAAAAAGTTAGAGTGATTGTTCAGATTGACTGATATTGTCTGGAATATTTCCTTCCACTATTAATTCCATCTCTGCAGCTAGCAAGGACGATGGCCAGATTTGGAGGGCTGAACAGCTGCCGAGCAGGACCACAACCTTTGTTTCATGCCACCTCTTGTTTTGACCCCTGCTTTCTGGTCACTGGAGAGATGATTGACTAAGTGCACAGCAAAGTCCATTTTTAGCACGGTGGACTGGAGCACGGCATGACAAACTGTGATGTCTGAGTTTTGTGTTACACCATCTGGCCTGCCACTTCCAGAGCCTCACATCAGAGTCCTGATGATGTATGTTTAAGCCTGGCACTATCATTTATCTCATATCTTGTGTTTAAACAGATGCAAGCTGAATATAACAGGAAAGGAGACCTTGGTGCAGGAGCTGCTGAAGAAAGCTATGCTGTTGAGCTGTCTACAGACTCTAAGATTAAGTATAAAATCTGACAGAGAGGATATGTATTAAAAAATATGTGTTGACAGAATGATTTAGCTAATATTTTAAAGGCAAAACATCAACTGAATTTCCATATCACTTATAATGTTAGTGAACAAGGTACTACAAAGCAGGCTATCCCCTTCTGTCACCAGCATCTTATTCGCAACTTTATTTTACAGATCAAGAATGTTTTAATAAAAGGAAGCTCTGGGGCCTGATTTTCAGCTGTTGCACATCAACCCAGCTACACTGATAGCACCAGAGTAGCCACATTAATGAAGTGACACTATTTACAGTAGCTGAGAATCCGTTCCCTAGTTCTGACACAAGTCCTTATACAAAGCCATAGCCTGCTGCGTTGCCAGGAATAAAAGACCTCAGTGATCAAAATGAGGCCTTGAAATGCTGTGGTTGTGAATGCATGATCTGGCCAGATGCGTTCATCAGCCCAGGAAGAGGAGATGAAAGGACAGGGGTCTGCCCTGTGCCATGAGGTGTAGGGCTCCTGCTGTCCCAGTTGGGCGCAACTCTTTTATAACTTCATCCTGCATTAAAAGTTTAGAATCACAAATGTTTTGTGTTGGAAGAGACCCTAAAGACCATCTCGTTCACTTCTCCTGGATCTAGCTTGCATGAATCAGCAAATCCAGTGAAGGAAAGACATTTCACACCAGCTTTGTGTTCAACCTGTGAAGCCTACACAAAGTTCAACCAGCTGTTGAAATTCAACTAATGGCACCACTTAAATTAGCAGTCCTGGTTTGCATTCCTAATCCACAGAATGAGGAAGGCACAACCAGATGGGGGGTGCAGCCCATTTAAAGATATGAAACATTAATTGAGGGATGAAAACCTCAATTTTCTGACAGCAAGAAAAGTGCTGAGCAATTATGTTGTGTCTTGGAGAACCAGGTCCCAACATCCAAAAGAGAAAATATCTCAGAGCAAACAAGCTAATTGATGCAGGCAGATTGGAACTCTGGGGGAGAAACTGGAAGCTAGATGGGGAAGAAAACATGATAAACTGAATAAAAGAAGTAGGTAATTGAGAGGTGAACACTTTGGGAAGACCAAACTGTGCAAAACCTTGATACTCTTCTTATTTCCCCAACACTCCTGTAAGTGACGACAGCACTTCCATTATGTCCATGGCAAATCCTGGTGCTGAAACTGGACAAGGAGCATCCCTGGTGCCAGGGGAAGGAGGCAGCAGCCCCCAAGTGACATACACCCTGCAGCTGCTCCTGAGCAGACAATTTTCAGTCCTTATTAAAACGTTAGCACTTTATTTTGTGAATGGAGCAGTACTTTCATTGCATGCACAATTAGCCTTTTCGTATTAGCAACTTCCTAGCAACTCTGTTTCTTAAAATAGGGACTTACAGTGCAAGCTTTTATCTTATATAATCCCTTAGAAAAAGATAGCTCAGACACCTTTTGGGGGTTTTATACATCAAACCTTCAGCTTGAGACCTGTCTTTATCAAAGGAACTAGCAGCTCTATCTAGGGTTTATGTTCTTTAGAGGAATTCCAAATTGCCTGTTTTTTATAGACTACCTACATAACAACCTCCTACAGTATTTAAATTTTTGTAATTTTCTACTCCTAATGTGATCTTCACATTTAAATGCACACAGATTATTTTACATTTATCTATTTAATATCATAGTTATGCCTTTCTTTAAATGCCTGTTATTCAACAACTTATTAATAGTGAGATGGTTTTTTTTTTGAACAGAAGCCATTTAAATTTAGTTAGTTTATGGTGATTTCTTGTATCTTTTCAGCCAGGAGAAAAGCCTTAATAGCCTAGAAGACTATATTTATAAAACATATTTGTCTATTTAGCCTCACATATATCACCATTATGAGAGGACTAAAGTATTTTTCCTGACTTTTCTCTATACAGATATTACATGGTGGTGCATTAATAAATGTGTCTCCTCTGAAACAGACTTGCTGGCTATCACCAATCCATACAAAGCATTTTTGGCATTAAATAAGTCCCTCACAGAGTGTTTAAGCTGTCCTCAGAGACAAAGGTCACAGCCAGAGACAAAAATCACAGCAGAGCAGTGCTTACCTTGGCTGTCACATTATGGGATCCAAGTCCCTCAGCCATCAGCTGCCAGATGTGACCCCAGCCATGGTGGAACTGAGCAGGCTGGATGTGGCTCAAATAAACATCACCTTGTCTGGGAAGGCTATCACTATCTCCTGGGCAGGAAAATATAAGGGAAGAGAAGCAGTGTGGGGTCATTGAGCACCACACTCACCCCTGCAACTTTCTGAGCCCTGTGGACTTCATTTTGATGCACAGGTGGGCCATGGGCTGGAGCAAAACCTTGAATGGGCTGTGCATGATGGGCAGAAAAGGCCACAGGGTTTCAAAGATTCCCTTGGCTACTGCTCAGCGTGAGTGAAATGTCCTGGTTCTGCATGTGCTGCACATGGAGAGGGAGAGAGGAGGGCGGGGGGAGAAACGGGACCAGCTGGAGTGGTGTTTGCAATGACCTGCACCATCAGGGCACTGGATCATCAGTGGTAGCTCCAGCTGACAGTGTCACTGCCTTCACCCACATTGTTGACTCCAGAGCATCTCCCAGGCAGGAGGGAGGTGACCCCCTCACTTCTGATGGGTGTCTGAACATCCTTCCTCTGGAACAGGCTGAACAGGAGGAAATGGGGGGTTTCACACAGATGGGAAGAGCCCAGCTCCCTGCATTCCCACCAGATGATGGTGAGAAAGGTTTGGCTGTAGAGGGGGCTCTGAATGCAAGCAGAGCCTTGGATCAGGAACATCTCACCCAGCTCTTTGGCTTGTCCTCCTCCCTGCAGGACCTGATCTGCTTGCAGGTCATGCAGCTCCTGGCTCCTCCCCTGCTGTGGGTACCTAACAGAGAAGTTTAAGGAGTTCCTTTTCTCCTTTTTATTTATCCACTGAGCATACTTCACCAGGGCTAATTTATATTTGAGCAGCAGTGTGTATGAAGGTCCGCACAAGGCAGCTCAGCCACCAGAAAAGTTAATATGTGCTTTGCATTTGCTGTCTCTAATTACAAAAGGGAAGCAGCGGAGGTACAGCCATGGCTCTGCACGAGCCCCTTTGCCTATTTGAGAGCTAATTAAATATGTCTCCTGTATATAAAATATATCATCTCCAGATAACAGCATACTGTTAAATTCTTCATCTTATTAAAAGCTTGCATTAATGCTTTTCCAACATAAATTTTAACAGTGGACAGGTACTATTTGAGGAGCCTGACAATAGGACTGACCTAGATTAGGCTGACAGTGCCAAAAGATATATCACCTCTAGCTGTCTGGGGGAGAAGAAGGATGAGGAATACATTCCCCATTATTGCCTAACGCTGATGTGCCAGCATTATCTCCAGAAACTCAGTGCGGCTTCTCCTTCTGCTCCTTTGGTGGGGTAGGTGGCCATGCCATGCTGAAGAAAGATATTCTCTGCTTGCTGTCTCTTATTTCCCATCTTATAACACAGCTGCAGGGAAATTTAATGGGGCATTGGGCAACGATTTTAAAGCCATTGATAAGTCCGTCTATAGTTTGCAGAATTACAGGAGGACTCAGATAATTCCAGGTGCCTGGGTTTGTGCAGTGAGTTCTTGCAGGCATTTGGGTCAGGGCTGTCTGTAGAGGGGCAGGAAGAAGCCTTCCTGTACCAACACTCAAGCCTTCACCAAAAAAATTCTTCTTTAAGGTTGCTTGGACTCTAGTCAAGGGGCAGTCATGACAGGTTTGGAGACCTCAGGGTGTTTCACCACTTAGAGAACATTTTTTTTCTTTTAGCATATGTGCACAGAGCTGAGCAGAGATCTTTTCAAGGCATCCTTGTGAAAAAAGGAGACAGCAAGTGGGCTTATAAAAAACCCTTTACTGTCACACAGCTTCTAATGCAGAAAACAAGACTGCTGAAGAGCAGCAATATTTCTCACATGCATTACTGAATATTCAAGAGATATGAAAATAGCTTTAAGAGTCTAAGAAAATAGAAATTCCAAATATTAATAGGAATTCTGCCATTGATTTTAGCACAGAGCTTGCACTGACACTGTGAGATTGCTCTGTGTTAGACATTTGATTGACACAGTGATGGCTCATTCAAAGTGTATGCAAAGTCAGTGCAACTGTATTAGGCTTTTCTCTTGACTTTGGATTTTTTAACTTTTACCACCGACATCCCAAGGGCCATTGTATTGACAGAATAATACTTCTTTTGCAAAGCTGCCATATAAGACGCTTTCCATTTTGGGAAGGGGGAAGGGAAGACTTTTCACTGCTGTCCACCTGTATGAAGAGCTCAAGATACAGTAAATGAAGTGCAGCTGCAGAATCTCCAGCCCATACAAAAATTCAGTGAAAGCCAGTGTGAGCCCCCTCTACGAACCAGCGCCTCTGAACATGAGAGTTTATACACATTGTGCTATGTGGACAATAAGGACAAGGATCAGTTTTTGAGCCACACCTCTTTAAAAGCTGCCTGGGCTGTTTCCCAGAGCTGGCTCAAACCTCAGCAGGAGAGGTTGTCGCTTTCCAAAAGAGGACAAAACTGCTTCCCAGGGCAAGAATGCCATTTGGCATGTCCCTTCCCCTTTTACCCAGCCAGTCATCTGCTGGGAGGGACCCCTCCTTTCCCCAGTGAGCACAGGGTCCCTTAGTCATTGACCAAGACACACAGTGCAGACAAAAGCAACCTACTCAGAGGGGAAAAAAAAAAAAAATCCCATTGCCATCTGCTTGTGCTGTACAAATGAGTGAAATGTAAAAGAAGGGAGGAAAAAAATATGGAGGAAAGGCCTCTCTGGAGGAAGAGTTATTCCTCAAGCAAAAGAAAAATAAAGTAAAATTTATTGTATCTATGGATTCTGTCTGATGAAAAGAAAGTTCAGTGTGAAGGAAAACTGAGGATTGGAAATTCTAGAAGTGGTGGGTCTTGGGATCACTTCCTCAGCAGTAGTAAATGGCTATAAATGCACTGGATTTGATACCAAACAAGAATATTTCAGGGATCTATCAAAAATGTCCTAGAGAAGCAGATGTTTCCACCTACTCAGAGATATGGACAAGAGTCTCAGTTACCCTAAATCTCTCTCATGCACTTCTAAATATACACCCATCATATGCCCCTTGAAGTGTGAGAATGATGCAAGACCGACTTCACGTGTGTGAAAATTTTATCCTGGATTTTTACAGTGAAAAGCATAATTTATCATTAAACTTTTTCCTAACAGTTCCAGTGGCTGTGGAAATTAACCTCCTCCTTTTGGAAAGTGCATACAAAAGTCTGTCTAACTCTAGGTAGAAAAATGAAAAATAACAATGAACCATTATAATCTGCTTGATCAGCTGGAGCACAGAAATAAAAAATGCTACCTCTTAAAAGAGTAGTTGGAATTATCTTGATTTTTACATAGAAATAAGTGACAACAACCTCCAGATAGCACCACTTCCCACCCGCATATTTAACTTTAAAGTCAAGGTTGAGTGAAAAAATATTGCTGCCTTGAAAGATAAATATATTACTTATATTAGCTATATCAGGAATACATGCTAGAGTATAAATATTTAAATTCAGATTTGGAAACCATATCTTTTGAAGAAACCTAGGCCAATAAATATTGGATTACAAATTCATATTCACAATTTTCTTTTAAAAAAAACCTTATGATTTCTGTTTCAGTCAAATGGGGTGATAATAATTTATCTGTGCTGTACAAATGCTTTATTTGCACTTTACTCTCCAGGCTAACATTTCTTAATGCCTTTTAACTACCAGAAAAAGTGAAAACATTGCCTTAAAATATTTCCATTAAAATTTCCTAGATAAAATCATATGCTTTTAAAGCTCACTCTGTGATCAGGACTGTTCCTGCAGCACTCCAACTCAGCTAGTTGGGAGGCATGAAAAGCAATAGAGTTGTTTTAATAGTGCAGGGATAGTTTGAAATAGATACAACAGGAAGGTTGCACAGTCAGCAGCTTACAAAGCCCATTGCCAACAGAATGATCCTCTTGAAAGGAGGATCTCCGTGAATTTTTAAAAATAAAGAGGTGGGAGGAAGAGACTATCGTACATAATTAGAGCAGAAAGGGCTTAAAATGTCTTAAAATACAAGACATGTGCCAGCCTGTAAAGAACATGAGCAAGGAGGAGGCATTTCCTTTGGCCTGCTCTTTCATTCTGACCTACTGTAAAGATTACTGCATTTAGCTCCAGGGCAGCTCTTATGGGTCATTTTTACCTAAAAAATTATGCCTCCATAGCCTGGGGTCTCCTATGATCTGATGGTTCCTGAATTAATTACTGGAGAGCAAGTTCTTCCCCTCCTGCTCGGATAAGCGGCTGTTGGTCTCTGGTGGTGCAGACTTTGCAGCAGAGGATTTGTAGCTGTGTCATGGCAGGAGCTGGGAAGTGATAAAGCAGGAGGAAAAAAAAAAAAAACTACTGAAAATTAACTTTTCTAAAAGCACTAGAAGTTTAAGGTAGGCAAAGAATGGTTTTATAAAGTTTAGGAAGGATATAGACTGCAGTCACATGGATTGCATGGAATGAAGTGCTGGAGTGCTGCTAACAGTAAAACAGCAAAGGAAGAAAATTATCTGATTGTCCCATCCTGCAAATAGACAGCTGCACGTGTTCATGCTGGGTGAGATCGCAGGGGCTGAAACATCACATCAACGAGCTTAGACTCCTGTCCCCTGGTGCTGGACCCCATCTCAGCTCAGGAGGGAACACAACACCTCCAGGCAGGCATCCCAGGAATGCTGAAATCCTCCCCAGCACAGCTGATGGTACAAAGAACAGCACATCACTCTGGATTTCAGGAGATTGCTGGGTTTAGTTGCTCTTTTTGGGTGGCTGCCCAAGAGAATTGATTGCCAGAGAGCAAAGGCTTGGGCTGACTGTGAATCGGGAGCTAATAAAATGTCCCAAAGGACAAGTGAAGACGTGCCAATTGTTTTTGAAAGCATAGGCTTTTAAACAAGACATGACTACCAAAATACAAAAAACAAAACAAACAAAAAAAAAAATCCAGGAAAAAAGAGAAAAAAAAAACAAACTAGTTTTTTATCATAACTAGAACATTAAAACATCTGATTTCAAGGGGATAAAAAGAAAATAAGGGGGTTTTTTTCTGTTCTGCAAAAGCTGACTAGAAAGCCATACAGTATTTGAGCATCCACAATGCTGACTCAAATAGGTAAGACTTTTTTCCCTCTTGGAAAACATCATTATCTTTTACATTCCCCTCCTTTTCTTTCTAGAACTGACTGTTCTGACAATGCAGTGTAACTCTTGCCCATTACTGAACCAATGACTGTACCAAAGAAAATTCAGTGTACAGTTAGTGCCTTGATCCAAAGGGAAATACTCACGATGAAGGAGTTTAAAGAAGCCTTGGGATAAATTCAGTTTCATTAAGTTACATTACCACTCTTCCCACCAAGTTTACCTCAGCCCTGATCACCCACTGCATTTGCATGGAGTGTGGCCATCACGTAAAATGAATTTTGACAATTCATCTCTCTCTCTGGGACACAGCAGGCTGCGTTTCCAAATCCTCCTCTTCTTGAGAAGTTTCAACACTTGTTCATTAATACTTGGCTTAAAGGGCAATTTGCTGCCCACTACTGTGTGGCCAGAATTTTTAATAAATAACGCATACTGTGTAATGAGGACAATAAAGGCCAAGGTAAAAAATGTAAAACATTTTAATGGGATGTCTTGAAATCTTCCCATCACCTTCTCTAAATACTTTACTAATGATCTTCTAGCTTGGGGAGATTTTTTTTCCTTAGGAGAAAGTCAATCATGTACTAATAATACACTGTTAATTGTTGAGGTAGCTAAGTTCAGATGTATTATTCCATCTTTTCTCACTGAGCAAATGTGTTTTTGTCACACACCAAAAGATTCAGGAGGGTGTAAGAGTTACATGTCTGGGATTCTCTGCAGCTCTGCACTGTCTGGGACAACTTCATCCTCTCAGCACCAGGGCGCATTCCAGTTTTCAGTGGTGGAATATGGAATAATGAAGTGAAATAATAGCATTAACCAATACCTAATTAACACACCATCTATTTAATTTCTAGCTCCACCATTAGGTTACTATTAAAGTATATTTAGTTGGCCTGTGTAAAACCACATTATGGCAGCTTCTCAGAGTCAGGCTATTCACAGACCATTTGCAATGTTCATTTCTCTTCTCTTTAATGTCATAGATTTAACTTCATGAAGGTCTAGTGCAGGTTAGTGCACAAGACGGACAATTACAGCCTAATAGGTTTATTCCTTGGCCCTTCCAGAGAGTGTATTAGAAACCTGCACAGATTCAGAGCAGAAATACATCTATCTCCTCCTGGACATCCAAGCTAAGGGGGAGCTGCAGTTTTAGGTAGGAGGAACTGGGATTTTGGACAGAGCTGTGTGTTTCTCTGCTGGGCATCAAAGCATTTCATATTTTTGCATGTTTAGGCAGGTAAACATGGCCAGTGCCTGAGAGAAGACTCTACATCCAATCAAATGCACAATGTGTAAGGTCTGCACATTCACAGTTGAACTATTCCATCTGCCCCAAGCCTGACTGTGGTCACAGGCTTTATGGTCAGCAGCTGAGACCCTGGGGAGTCACAGTCCCATGCTCTTGCCTGCTAAGACACCCTGCAGTGATAGTCCATATCCTCAGCTGGCAACTTCAGCAAATCATTCAAAATACTGCCTAGCCCACAACATAAAGGACAGCTCTTGATTTAGTAAGGCAGCAGAGCTGTCTGTGTTACCTCAACCTAGAAAAGGATGAGTTTTCAACAGACCTCCTCAAGATATTTTAATTTGTGTAAGTGCATTCAAAGCATGAAAGCAGACGGACAATATGTGAATTATGAACTAATTGGGGGAAGATGGAAATGAGAAGGTAAATTTCATTTACATTATCTCCCTTTTTATGCTTGCTAAGGTCTAAGGTAAAGGCTTGGTCTCTTTCTGGTCCATAAAATATGGATTGCTATTTTCAAACTACATCAACACTGCTAATAGCCATTCCCATTAGTCAGCCGTATAATAGCATTATGATGCTATGAAATATTGACATGATAAAACAGTGTAGCCAGAGGTTACTGACAGTGCACACTCTGATATTGACAAATAAATGCTGATTTTTAATGCACTCCTTTTGCCACCTTTCTACCTGGCTGACAGTGTATAAAAAACATTTTTCCAGATCCTTCACTCACTACTGTTAATAATGCCAGCTGATGGCAGAGGACCACTGAAATTAATGATGCTATTCCAACTGATGTTTTTCAGGATGGGAAAAGGATTCAGGAGTTTGGTTAAAAAGGGTCCAGCACTGCAGATTTTATATCCCAGCCAATGTAGTGAGAAAAAAAAGTACTGATTGTGGAGGCAAAATGGGGGTGGATGTTCAAGGAACCAACAAAGGAGTTGCAAAATTGGTGGACAACATCCAATGTAAGCACAGAGAAATTATGAAGGGAGGACAAAGTGACAGACATGGTTGCTCCAGCACCTCTTTCTTGCACCCAAGGCAGCTGCCCTGTGCTCTGTCTTCTTCAGCTACTCCTTGGGTATCTCCTTCAGCTATGTGCAAAGTCATCTTTGTGTAAAACAAATATATTTAAACACATATCCAACTACCCCAAGGGAGTCTTCTGTTGGGCATTTTTAAATTTCAAAATCAATTATATAATCCATTCAGTGCCTAATTTTATACCCTAAATCATATCTACAGTAGTATTTATTTTGTTGTGTTTAGGCAAATTTCATGCAATATTTGATAATACAGTATAGATGAGAGGGAGAAGCCTAGTTTCCAGAAATAATGATTACTAGTCACATACTAGAACATATTTCAGAAACATTGAGCCTGAAATTACATCTTTGATATAAAACATATCCTCTGTAACAGAAGCACTGTACCATTCATTAGTGTTCTATCCACCTCTTGTTTTTAATTATATCTCGTTTCTCTGTGTTGACTCTTCCTTTGTAACCAAAACATGTCCACATAAAATTTCAGATGTGACCATCTTTATCTTTCAGTCATTTAAGCACTGTCTCCTCATGTACAGCATCGTGTCTCATCAGAATTTGGAATAAACTCTTTCTGGGCAGTGGTGCTTCACTCACTGATGTTTGCAGAGCAAATGGATGTACACAGGATCTGAGGTCCAGAGAACATCTCCTGAATATATTTCTGCTTCCTTTATGCCTGAGAGGAACCCACAACAGTTTTTTGTGTCTCCTGGAGGATGTGTCTGCTGGACTCACTCCCCTCCTCCCAGGACTCCACCCTCTCATTCTTCCAACCCATCTGGTTTAATGATGACTAATTTCCACTGCACATAAATCACCAGCTCCCCCTTGTTTTCCAAGAAGAATCCTTATTCTGTGGGTACATACCTCCTTATCTGTTCCTGTAACCAGCTGTCCTTCCTTTGATGGTTTCTTCCAGAACTGCTACACAAATCCCCAGACTGCATAAATCCCATCCTGTGGAAATGTGGTGGTTTTGCCACCGGGGTGTCCAGCCCACTCCTGAGATGACAGGACTCGAGGAAGGGTCTGTAACAAGCCCTGGCTTTGATGTTGTCTTCCCACACACTCTGTCGCCTCGTGTCTGAGGCTGTTTGTCCCGCAGGAGGGTACAACAAGGGCAGCCTGAGGAGAGCTTGTCTGGTGGGGCTCATTCCAGGAAGATTCGTGTTTCTGGTCTCCATTATCTGCAGGAGTCAAACAGAGGACATGTCAGAGCAAGCTGCTGGGGAGTGCTGAGCTAGGGAGAACACAGCTGCCTCTGAACAAACACAGCTCCTGTGTGCCTTTAACAGCTTACACTTCACAGGCAAGGTCTGGCTAAGACAGGAAATTTCCCCACCAGATGCTGTAGCCCCTACCTGCATCACAGACCACACAGGGGAGCAGAGCAGCACCAGGGGAAGAACAGAGGGAGGAAAGGAAGGATGGGGTCACTGCTCACCTCCTGCCTCCTGGCACTGCTGAGCTCTCCTCTTGCTTCCCACCAACGTGTGACACATCATCTTGCTTAAGATACAAAGAATAGCTTGTGGGTACAGAGGCACAAGGATGCTCCGAACTGATGCACAACAAAAATAAGGATGAATGAGAGAAATAGGAGCAATTAAGAGTTTGCAACTGTGACGGTTGTAGTGCCACAGGGTTGATAGAAATCCTGGAGGAAGCTTACATCCCTGCTAATCCCAACTGCTTTCCCTGGTCTTATTCAGGAGACAGCTCACAAGAACTCAAAACCAGACCTTCCTGTAGGGTTTGCCATTACCAGATTTTAGCAAAGTTTGAAAGCTTGCTCAGACTAGGACAGGATGCCTGGAATATGCTCTCCTGAGTCAGCACATTCTCTTCTGATCTGGCTCCTTACCTGAGCAGTGCTTAATAGCCGTGAAGCAGCAGAGAGTGTCCCAAGTTTTGTGCTGCACTGCTGAACTGGTGGGTGAAGTGTGAGCAATTAAAAATGCAGCTAGAAATAAGTTTTCAGTCACAATAGATAAGATAAATTTTATGCAAAGCAGTTGCTTGTCCTTACTACTTGCCTTGGTTTAGAAGCTGATGGCAATCCTTCAAAGAAATAAGTTTAAACTGAACACTGAACTCAGTTTAATTAGTTTTAAGGTATTGACACTACAGCAAGAACCATCAGACAAAACTTCAGTGCTGGATCAAACATATGGCTTTATCTGTGTCCAATGTGAAGCTTTTGCCACCTAAACCTGAAAACTTCTTATCACTTAATGGCCTGGCTCAAAAGAAAGCTGATTTGGGATGGTAAGTGGATTGACTGACCAGTTTGTGTTTTAAGACTAATCCACATGTGCTGTACTTCACAGTGCTCCTTGGTGAACTACTCACCTTGCTCTGAAGCTTTCAGTATAAGCTATCTTCTGTGACAAGTGCAGGGAGATGCAGTGAAGAGTTAAAAGTGAATCTCCTGCCTCTTTGAACTGTTTTCTCAGTACTTCATGTACACAGATACACTTTTGATGTGTTAACTAGAAAATCTGACTGAAAAAGAACAAAGCAGCTGTCACTGAAAGGAAGACACTGACGAAGAACCACACAGCCTTTTATTGAAGAACTGTCAAGATTGATCCTACAGCACTCAGTTTGTCTGTAGTATTTATCAAAGACCTAGATCAGATGAAGGAAATTTTAAAAAATAATAAAATTCTATCCACCGGACATTTATAAATGGTATCTGAAAATGCATTACATTTAAAACACCAATGAGAATGGTTTTTTTTAACAGTTCAGGGACTGGAATATGAGTACACTGGAATTTTTCACTAGTCTTGGAAAATAATATTTTGCCATTGCTGAGCAAATCCTCTTAACAGCTTGCAAAGTTTTAAGCAGCAAACTTGATTAAAAATCATTCTGTGCTAGGAAATAAATGAACTCATACAAAGTTAAAAATCTCTTGAAAAGAGAAGCAAAGCGAGCAATGCACTCTTTTTTAGTACTGATATTCACATCATAGTTGCACTGTGAGAGCTGAAAACAAGATTAGGGACAAAGGAGCGCCAAACATCTGGGCAGGGGTCAGATGGCCACATGAGCAGAGGGATCCAGGTGTTTGCCCAAGGTCACACAAGGAGGCCTTTGGACAGTGAAACCTGCATCCCTGAGGGTTTCACTCCAATACTCCACCACGAGGCCAGCTGCTGACTGAACGCCCTTGCCGGCCTAGGGATGAAGCCTGTGATGCATTTCTCACAGGACTGTCAATGACTGGCATTGAAAGGATATTGAAAACCAAAACCCTCTCTGCATCAATACCACAAATCCTGATCCTGAGCTCTGGAGAAGCCAGCACTCCATGGTGGGTAGCACAGCAAAACCTGTGGTTACTGAGTGGTGTCTCTTGGCAAATGCCAACAGTTTAATGGTGTCAGCTCTGGAGTTATCTCCAACACAGAGACAGTAAGACCTCTACTTAAAAGTAACAAAAATACCTCAAAAAACAGCAGTTGCTACACAAGGTGCTCTAAAGTATTATTCAAATGTTAATTAACACTCAGATTCTACTCATCTACGCGCACACACACACACACACATACACTCTTCAGGAGAGCAGAACAGAGTAAGGTTTCTGTCAGCCATGGATAGAAATTGCACTAAATGGAAGTTGCACAAAGGAGACATGGAAACCTGCATTATAATAAAAATGCTTTATGTCATTGCCCTTTGTGAATATGTACCAATAACTCCTGGAAATTCTGGTGTGGAATTCTGCTTCTTGGGCTTTCTCTGGCACTGTTTCTCATGGACTACAAGAGGAGTTGCTAGCCTTTGTTTAGCTAAGGCCCACCTGAAGTCAGAAGAATCTCCACCTCACTGAGTCCAGGTCCCTACACCACCCTCACAGATTTTCACTCATGATGGTGAACACCTCCTAGCTGCCAAGGCTGCCAAAATTCCCACCTCTCCTCCAGAACAGCAAACCCACATCCCTGAGCAGGGGAGGGTGTGTGGCCAAGAGAGGCAGATATATGGGACATCTGAGAGCTGCCCATAGGGGGGTCAGGCACTCTGCTTGCACTGCCCAGAGGGATGTTTGCTAATGAGGTATCCAGGCCTTCACCATTAATTCGTGTGCCTATGGATGAGCACAGCTCTGGCCTGCCTCTCCCATGAGAAACAGCCCTGGGAGACGTGGCAGTGGGTTAGGCAAAGCAGGGGTTAAGGAGTTGGATTGGGAATAGACGTGTGTCTCAGTTTGACAGTCATACGCTAACTGGGGATGGGTGAACAGATGCTCTCCGAATGCTAATGTCACTCATGGTGTTCTACTTTGGGCAGACTTTCTCCACCAGCACAAGTCATTTGGGAAGCAGCTGAGCTTAGAGGAGCTGGTGGCCCTTCTCCTGGGGCACTGGGGCTCTGCCCAGCCAGAGCTCACCCCAGCACTCGTGGCCAGGCTAAAACACTTTGCTCAAACAAGTGCCTTAAGCCAGCACTGCCCCTTTTTGCCAGCCCTTGGCAAGGGGGTTAGTTTCTCTAACTCACCTGGGAATGGGGCCTGAGCCATTCAGATACTCTTGGAGGAATTAAAAAAATACATTGGACTTGCCATGTACGCTGTAAAAGACATTTGCAAGTCCTTAGCCAGCACATCTTCATCGATTTAGACACCAGTTCTGTATTCAGACCAGCTCCTACTCAGACTCTACTTCTGAAGCACCTTTTGAAGCTGAAGTGTCTGTGCTATCAAAGCCAATGCACGGTCAAGACCTCGAATAACAGGCTGCTTAGATCCAGGATGTACCACAGGGACCTGTGACATTGGGTAGTGATCATTAGCCAGGCTGGCTTAAACTGCACTGGGAGAAAATAGATATTTATGTAAACTTTGAGCAGAAGACCCTGAAATTTTAAAATCATATTGGAGCTGTCCATAATAAACAAAATAGCAGAGCTGTTCCCTAACTCTACTCATGTAAGAAACAGGCAGAGACTTGCTCACATATGATGCTGTCAGTGCAGTAACACTGATTTACACCACTGAGAATCTGTCCCAGAGATTTGACTTTTTCTGAAAAACACTTCCCGCTGTGGCAGACATAACGCCATATCAAAGGCATGTGCTGTAATACACAATAAAGATATAGCTTTCATAATTTTCAATTACACTTCCTCTGCAATGATGTTAGTGAATCTCACCCAAAAGTAAATTATTCAGTGCAGATGATATAGAAATCGTTTGATGAGTGTCACTTTTCCATTTAAAGTTTTACCAAGATCTTCTTGGATAAAGGGTCTCTTTTTTCTTTTTTTTTCACATGACACATTTTATATTTTGTTTCTCTCCCCCACCTTCATTCAGCAGGCTTTTTCAACTTTTTAATATACTTTTCTTACAAAATATTGAGTAGCCATTCAAATAGGTCTATTCAGGAGAAGCGTTCTTTCATTCTGCCAGAAATACTAATATATATGTTTTATTTAGTTTTAAGAATACTATTTTTTACATTTTGAGAACTTTGAAAACTGAAGCCAAATATGAAAAGGCAACCTTCTTTCAAGACAGGCTTGGAGGGAGAGGTATTGTGGGCTGCACTGGAAATCCTTTTCTTTCATGTAAATAAATAGCTCATTTACAAGAGCTTTTTAAATGGAAAAAACATATCCAATACACCAATACATTTAAACTCAATCATATGGTAAAATATAGCAAACTGAAAAGCTGAATTCCAGAATGTTTTTATCTTTCCTTTCATGAAGTAACAGATACATTGAAATCTAATTCAAGAAAAAATTCAACGTCCCTCCAACTTCACAGGGTTTTTTCCTACTTGTTGTGCTTCAGAGATGTACAACAATTAATCATTTCATTTTTCAATCATTTCATTTTTCAATCTGATCCTCCTCTTCTCCCAAGCTATTCAGAATCCTGGCCATGTGAGATGGCCAGTAAAGGATGTCCAAGTAAACTTTTTATATGATGCAAGCTCCTACTTTTATGGCTGGATGACTGATACATTTCTTATTACCTCAGTTATCCTGGTCTGAAGAACCAGGTACCAGTCCTATAAGGGTTCTGTCAATTATTCCTGGCTGGAAATGTGTGGGTAACCCTTTAATCCAGCTATAACTGTTTTTTTTTCAAGCATGCAAGCAAGAGAAGGAGCTGGAGGAGGAAAAGGAGGCTTGTACATTATTGCAGTATTTAACCAACAGACAAGGAAGCCTCTGTAACATTATTTTAAGTCAGCAAAAAGCCCCATCTCTATCTACTGGTGGAATGGTGGAATTCCACTGGTGAACACATAGGTCAAGAGAGACAAATAAGAGCCTGGAATAGGAAAAGAGCAGCTTGTGTCTTACACTATAAGTGGAAACAACAGAAGAAATGAAAAGGTGATGGAAGCTGGACAAGAGAGATTTAGCTTGTGTTGATGTACAGGAAAGTCTGCATCAGCCATGAGGGGAGGAGAGATTACTTTCTTCACTGTTTTCCTCCTTCTGCCTTGAGCACTGCCTGCATTTCCCTGACTCTAAAAAGGGCCTGGATCTATCTGCAGCTCATGACAGGTGACACATACCCATGAAAACCTCCAGGCTGCAGCATCTGTCACTGAACACATCCAAAGCATAGCAAAGTGTACCTGTTCATCCTGGTGTTTATTCTGCACTTGCCTTATTTTTGCACTGCTCAGGCAGTGCTGTGTGAGTCTGGTTCCAACTTCTTGTAAGAAGCCCGCAAGCAGAGGTCAAAGGCAGACTTTAATCTTGTGCCTTATACTAATGGTTTTTTTCTTGATGCTCTAGAAGAGCTTCTTGAAGATTAAGAATTCTCACTAGCGCACAGATACATATAACATTTTGTCCTCTACAACGATAATCTGGCAACAGAGACCTGTAACACCTTTTGAACAAAATCAGGGAGCTTTTTCAGTGGGAAAATATGCCATTAACTTCTGTAAGTCCAGCTGAAGTTTTGCATATGCAAATGATGCACAACTTTGCCATAAAAAACCACAAAATTTGATGAATTTTTCCACTGTATGGATCAGAACCTGTGTTGTGGGCTAACACATCAGTATTACTCAAAAGTAATTTATAGATTAGTGACAGATTAATCAAACCTCTGCAAAAATCTTTATGGGAAGAACTGGAAATGAGTTGGATTATTTACCTTAAAGGGAAGGACATACAAAAAGAAGCAGGTAATAGAGGTCAGCTAGGACTTTTGGTCTCCCTGAGTCAAAACACAAAGGGAACATTAAAAATGGGAAATTAAAAACTGATGGCTATTTGTATATTCCCAGTTTCTTCAAGTGCAACAGAAAGCCCTTGAAGCCTATAACCTTGTGAGATTCAAAAAGGGACTGGACATCTGGACAAACTTCACTATCCAGAGAAGTTCCAGCTCTGCTTAGAAGCCCTCTGGTAAATACAACACATCATCATTTTAGCCATTCTTAGATTTTAAACAGCAGATCGGTGTGAAAAATATAAATGGCAGAGCAGTCTCCCTATTGCTAGGCTTTAAAATTCAAATGTGAGAGTTCCCAGACTTCTGGGACTCATGGACCACCATAAAACCAATGATGTCCCTGTGGATTTCCACCCTGGCAGTGGAGAACTGTAAGACTTGTTAGTCTTGCCATCCAACACAGATCCATCCATCAGCTACAGATCACATCCACTTGCCATACAACCAGATTGACAGCCCATGCTGGGAAACCTGGTACAAACTTGACTACTGTTGGCGTGCTCATTGTGCAGACTTCGATTCAAATGTGCACAGTGCTCAGAGAAACAAGGCCACAGCCCAAAAGGAAAGGGGACACCCCTTTCTGCAAGCCGACTTATCTCCCTAAGCCAGTGATCTACCAGGGATTCCTCCCTACCACAACCCCTCATCTCTGAAAGAGGATTTGTAATTCCCATTCTTGATTTCCTTTCAACCTGTTTCTCTAAAACAATCTTCCCCTCAGGCAACGTGAGTCTCCAGCCTTTGTTTGGCTGAAGATGTAAATATTTGGGCACTCACTGATTTGATATATATACATATTTGTTGGAACATTTACCACCTGCTATTCAAAGTTAAATCCATAGATTACAGAAAACAAGTTCTTCATCACTTTTTGTCTAATGTAAAATTAAAGACAGCTGAAAGCCTACAAGCTTTCTCTTGCTTGTGAATCACTTGTAGCATAATTACCCCTCCAAGGCTTGAATAGCAGTGAAGAGCCAGATCTTTGCGAGGGCCCATCACCCCAGCAAGAGCTTCAGGAGTTCCTCTGCTCCTGAGGACATTAAATCAGAGGTCATTAAAGCAGAGGTCACAGACTAATAAAAACTCCTCTGCTGTACTCTGTGTGAGTTCTCATCTGCCAGTGCTAAAAGCTCCCTTGTCTCCTGAAGCAGAGAGATCCAGGACCTCCATAAAGCATCATGTGCCTCCTTCTGAGACAAGTGCTGATACCACTGCAGTGTTGATTTGCACAGGGTTTTCTCAGCCCCATTCCCAAACTAGAGAGGAATTTATCGAGGTCCATTAGACCTTTACACAGCTGAACCCTGCCTACGTGTGAGGTCAGGTCTACCAAACCTGCATTGCTTTCCCAGCGTTGTTTTTCTTCCATAAGGCACTGAAGCAGTTCTAGGAATAAGATCCACACCTTGCTGTGGACAGGTTTCTCCTCTCTCCAGTTTTCTTTGAAATTTCCTCTAACTCAAAATTAGCTGGAGCATCTGGAGACATTGCAGTGAAGTTCTGCCTACAAAACAACATCAACCAAAAATCCAAGATGTGTTTTCCAGGAAAATTGTGTTCTTGTGCTTATTTGTTTGCAGTAGGTTTTCAGATGGTGATCTGGGGTGGTATGAGCAGAGGAGAGAAAACTACATAGGAGCATTAGTGTAGGGTAAACTGGTACAAACTGCAGCCATGCCATGACCATCAGCATCAAACTTGGCTTGATGGTCAGTGCTACGCACAGGCCTCTTCAGGATTATTTCACACCGGAAGGTTACAAAATATGCTTGAATTAAAAAATACATTCCTAAAAGACCCCAGGCCTACTTCAGACATTTCAGATTTTCCCAGTCCCCTGTGACTCCTCCCAGCAAGCAGGTACCAGTTCTGCTTCAATGCCCACATCCATCCAGACTCCAAGCACAAAACCAAACTGGTCACCTGGTAACTACTGTTTTGCCCTTAATTGTATGTGTGCTAATATTTTGGAACACCCTGCTTTGTGTATGGGAACTAACACGACACACACCTAACAGGACACACAACAGCACAAGAAATATCCTTCAACCTGAAAGGCTTAGAAATCTGAGAAGAAGAAGAGCTGATGGCTGGTCATTAAACTGACTGTTATAGGAGAGGAAGGGTATGTCTCTGCTCCCTAATGAAAAGGATAGACAGATATTGAAGTGGAGTAAGTTGGACTTTAATTACTGGTTTTGATGCCTGATCTATAACTCCCTAAAAGTTTTGTACGGAAGTAATAGGGAAGCATCAGAAAATTCCACTGGGATAGAGATGAGGTCCAGTTTGTGAAAATATCCTCTTCATAAAGAAGCTCAATGCCCTCCTTTACTTGGCAAGCCATCATGAATTTATGATGAATTGCATTTGGAAGGCAACACGGCGCACAGCTGAGGCAAGTAACTGAAACGCCGGGAGAGTAAAAGCAAAATGTTCTGAGAGTGAGGGTGCATATGGGGATGTATTTGAAAAAAAATTATATCTATATAAATATACACACACATTTGCTAGAGAAAATGTATATGTATTTATAAAAAAATCTAAACTTCTCACCAGTCAAAAGTTAGAAATGATGCAAAACGCATCTGCTTTGATAAGTCTGCTATAAATCTCTTAGCTTGAAGCTTTTAACTGACCCTTTCCAGTTCATGAATATTTTAAGGGAACCCAGTTTAATTTAAAACAACCCTGGATCAATATATGCATTTTTTCTGGCACTGTCCAAATTCCAGATCCTTGTATTATCAAAAATTGTATCATACATCTTGAGTTTGGCTCCAAATATAGGGTTCATTCAAGGCTGGATCTCAAATTAGGGGTAAACCTAATTGGACTGAAACATAAAAATGTCTCTATGGAAGCTAGACAAGGAAGACAATTCGGTAAACTATATTTAGAGCAATCCTGTGACATAAAGTCTCCCCTATTGCCCTATGCTGACGTTCAGAGAAGAACAAAAATGTCCTGGGGAATGGGTGGTTTCCATTATCACTTTGAGATAGCATTCAAGCATTTCTGCACGCTGAGGAAGGCCACACTCCCCAGCTTCACAAACTTGCCTGCTTGTCCCCCAGAGCACTAATGGAGAGAGGAGACATCTGCCCCACCAAGAAGTGGCATCTCCAACCTCACCAGGAGCATGTGGAAATAATTTCATCAGCCCAAAACAGCAACTGCCCTGAACACCCTTTGGAAGAAACCCTCCCACTCGACATCAAGGACTGAAAGAGGCTGAGAATGGCAAGCCTGACAAATAATCCTTTGAAGATTTTTAGGCTTTTGGAACACTAGCATGACTTTGCAGAGCTTAAAAAAAGCAGCTATTTATAAGAAGAACCCCAAACGTATTGCCCATTTCAAATATTAATGGCATTAACAACTCTTCATTGTCCCACAGATCAGGGTTCACTGCCTCTCATCTTCACATAAGTAAGAAGCATTTCTTAATAACTACAGTGAAAATTAAATCCTGCCTTGCTCTGAAAGTCAATGAGAGTTTTGCTCTGAGTCATGATTTATTGTGTACTTATGTTTTCTCCTTCCTAGCACTGTTCATTTCTTCAAAAAAAAGTTCTCTTGAAAGACACTAGCATATATTCTACTGCAATAAATATGTTTTTCATTTTAGAACCTCTTTTTCCATACATCTCTGTCCACTGCAAAATTCATTTGGTGCCATTAATACAACACAGATCCTGTATTAATCCAAGCAGGATACTTCTATCACCATTAGGTTTTGTAGCCGTGATGGCTGCCTGGCAGTCATCCTCTCACCTGGTAACAGCTCCTGCACTGGGACACCCTTCCGGGCACAGCACCCTTCAGAGGTTTCCCAAAAGCATGGTCACAGATTTACAGGTGTCTGGGCGAAGGGCTGTGGTGGCTTTTTCTTCTCATGCATCATTTTGACGCCTGAAAAACATCAATTTCCATAGGAAGGGGAGCCTGAATCAGCTTCCAGATGCCTTGGTAAAAAAGAAAAGCTCTCGGTCATTTCAAATGCAATGAATAACAGATATTAAGTCAAGACTGCATTGCAACACCAACATCTCCACCTAATCACACATGCTACCGGTGATAAAAAGGCAGAATCATGGACTGATTTTGCATTTGAGGTGTATCTGTGGGGGTTTATTCTGTGCACAGATTGTGTAACCAACCTCTAAGGAAATATCTCCATAAACATCCAGCCTGTGACTTCATTAAGCTGCTCCCTGACTCCATGGGAAGTCCGGAATAATCTCTATAGAAAGAACACGATCAATATGTTATCGAGAAGATAAGTCAGTGTCAACGCTAATGTTTAAATATTCATCTACTTGTACCAACATCTTGTCTGTTACCGAAACAACAGGAATATTCAAAGATTAACTCTACATAAAAGACTCGGTAATTTTTTTTCTCCAATTCCTTGTTTTTCTCTCGTCAGTTCTACGAACAGTTGTTAAGTAGAACAGGTTGGCATTTTTTCATCAAAACGTTACTTATTTGAAAAATGGGTCTTGGAACAAACCAAGACTTTTGCAGGAAATTTTCATTTGGGGAAATTTTTCAGCTTGTTGTCAAGAAAAGTGAAAACTGAAAAGAATTCCTTTTCCAGGATACACAATAGTTCTGAATATATAATCAAAAGAGCTAAAAGAACCAGACGGTATTTGTTTTAATCCAAAGAATTTGAAGGAAGAGAATATAAAAGGACTCATATTAACTGCAAGCACATTTATGAGGAGCTTCGGAAGAGAGAAGATTCGCTTCTTCATTCAGAACTACTTAGACTAACTCCAGAAAGTACGGGAGGAAAGAAGGAGGGAGGATGACTCCCGAGCATCTGCGACCCACTCAAGCCATTTCTAGCACTGATAAGAGACTTTCCAACATTTCTGCAGTGAAGGAGCTGTTTAAAATTAGAAATTTTAAAAAAAAAAAGTCTATGTAGACGATTCAAGAGCATGTGAAATGCTTGGACAGAAAGATGCTGAAGTTCATTGAAGCTTGTGTGCTGCGTGGTGCTGCTTGGAGGATCTAAATATAACTAATGTTTCTGCCACCAGAGGCAACAGTCCCCTGCAAAGGAGGAGAAAAGTGGTCTCCCAGATGATCATTACACTGCCCTGAGAATTCCTGCTGAAAGGCATTGATGTGGTTTCATGCAACATGCTGAGTATATCTACCTGAGGTCTGGAAAACGTAATATATAGTGGTGAGCCAAGCCCCACATCTAATTCCTCTGTTACAGCTTAGGCACTCTGCAGCGTGCCAAAAGTAAACCAACACTTCCAACACCTTATTCACAGGTAAGCATTGAAGTAGATCCTCTTACCATTTCTTAGGTGGGATTTGAACATCAGAATTGGATTAGTGAAATGACAATAAGAGGAGTAACAGTGACAAACCACACTGTCATCAAGGGAGGCTTGTAATGAAACAGCGTAATTTTGCCATTTTGCTATTTACCAAAAGCCTTGTTTCAATCAGGGCTATAATTAAAGCCCTTAATCATTCTGAACAGTTTCAAGTGAACGGCTTCTCTCATGTGTTAACATATAATTTATGCAACAACTGTACATGTAAGGTAGTGTCAGAAGTCCATCTGGACATAGGAAGTAACCTATGGAAACATAAATCTTTTTCTCAGTATTTTAATATAAATCTGAAAAAGCAAGTTTACACATTTAAAAAGCTATTACAAACTGTTGAGGAAAAAATATATATATCCTGTGAATTAATGAGGCTTCCTAAAGACACAAAGTGTGTTTGCACTCAGCTTGTTATGCTGGAGAGAGGGGAGTAAATAGAGCATGGCAGAGATCACTTGCAGCTGCAGTGTGGAGCTTTGTCCCAGAGGACATCTCCCAGGGGAGGGAATATCATCACCACACCCAGCATATATTCAAAAAAACCTTCATGTTTTCAAACAGGAAGGAACTGAGGTGGGATTTACTTGTACTCACCCATCAACAAAAGCCTTCCTGCTTTTGCTACCAATGAAGGAGTCCTGGTACCAGAAGCAATATGGATTGTGATGGAGTGGTTTAGAGGGGAAAGTAAATGAAGGTTAAATCCAGGCCTGGGCATTGAGAGGCATTTCTGGGCAGCCTGCACTCTGCTTGGTCCTTCTCCAGGGCTCTTTTGCCTGGCAGAACGGGGCACTGACAGCAGAGCAGGGGAAAGAGGTCAGGTAGGACAGGTGGGGAAAGGAGAGCTCTAGAAAATGAGCAAAGAGGTGTGAATGTGGAAAATACACCAGGTAGGTGAGAATCTAGCAGCAAACATTTGCTGTTATTCAGGAGTTTTGAAGAATTCCAATCTATTGTGATGAGGAGGCACATGCTGTAGGACTGCATGAGGGTTCTCCAAGGAAGAGTGTGTACTTTCCTTCCCTGCTTTAAAGAACTGAAACTGTGGAAATTAATATATAATCAGATTTATAATTACAGTGTAAAGCACTTATGATATTAGGCAAGGCTGGGAAAGTTATCTAATTTTCAGTCCTCAGGTCCTTGTGCTTCTCCTCCCAACAACTGTTTAACTCTCCTGAAATTCATAACTTCCTTGTAACTGGGTACTACTGCTCCATTTTGTTCCTCTGAAAAGTTGCTGGAAAGGCAGCAAGAGCCTCCCAGAGCTTCCTGCTCTCTAAAGCAGTGGGAAGGGAACCCTTTCTAACTTGCTAGTCAAAGCTGTGGGGATTTGCCGAAAAACCTTTTGCCCTAATAAGGGCACTGATGATTTCTTTTAGAAAAATAAGTGTTGCTGAATTTCCAGTAAAACACTGGCATGTTTCTGAGGAAGAAGCTGTAGACCTGTAGTGTTGTGGTGGACTTCACAGGGAAGTGCTGGCAATGGGATGGACTCCACAAGGTGGGCATGCCAGAGCCTGTGCCTCCCAAAAGCAGAAAACCATAAGGACTTGTGTCCTCGCAGCACCTGGTAGGTCCAGCTTCCTTCATACACAGCAGCGAGCCCTGAGAGCCACATCTCACAGTGAAATGTCTCCTCTCCTGTTTCACACTGCACATTTGAGTGGTTCCCACCACGTGTTCCAGTTCTGTGCTGGAGCAGAAATTTGAAATGCACCTGGATGAAACACTTTACTGACCTGCTGCCCTTGGCTTTCCACACCCAGATGCTTGAGACATCCATCTCCCAGATGTTGTACAGCACCAGAAATGTTACACTGCACTCCGGGATTGCGGCAGGGAGTATGATCAGCAGGTACTGCAGGTCACTGTCCTTGGGTCACCAGATGTCACCCACAGCACCTCTGCCATCAGAGGTACAACCTTAAAACATTTCTTTCCAGGTGAGCAATGATGGATGGACAAGCTAAAGGTATAAAATCCCCCCTTCTTTCTCAGAGACCACAGTTACCTTCGGCCTTACTTCCACCTCAAGCTCAGGTCTCCATTTTAATATATACATTGAGGAGACTAAGTAAAAAAACATCTAATATTATGCTTTTGAATAGAGAATTTACCTAAGTAAATAATTATTTTTAAACCCAAGATTTAAGCAGCTTTAGTATTCCACATTATGCTAATGTTTGACAATTACTAAGTGTGGGTATCAGCCAGCGTTTTTTTTAAGTTTAATTTAAAGCAATTTGACATGGAAAGGTTATTACTTTAGTTGCCAATAAAAGCTGTACTTTTAACATAAGTGTACACCAAGCCCTAGGGTATGTGACTATTATCTTTTCTGCAATTATGTGGTGTTCTACATAAATGTTTAAAAAAAAAAAAAAAACTTAGAAATATCAAAAGTACTAACTTAGCTGCAATATAAAAGTTGAATAGCAGAGCCGGGAAGCCCGGCTCCCGCAGACACAACACAGGTTGAGGTTTCCTCCTAGAGGTACCGCCGGGAACGGCGCCTCCGCCTGCACAGCATCGCATCCCCCGCACCGCATCCCTCTCTCAGCATCCCCCGCACCGCATCCCCCCTGCTCTGCATCCCCCCTGCTCCGCATGCCCCCACACCACATCCCCTGCACCGGAGGTCTTCCCCTGCTAGGAGGGGAAAAGGCTTTTCTCACATTCTTCACCGAATCCCAGAGTGGTTCTGGCTGGAAGGGACCGCAGTGTGTCTCCCGATTCCATCTCCATGCTCAGACAGGGTTATCCCAGAACACATAGCACGGTCTTGCAGCCAGATAGTTCTGGGGTATCCCCAGTGAGGGATACTCCACACCCTCTCTGGGCAATCTGTTCCTGTGGTCTGCCACTGCGCAGAAAAGTTCTTCCCCGTGATCAGGTGGAACTTCCTGGGAACCATTTTGTGTCCATTGCCCCTTGCCTTGTCATCACCACCATCTTCTTGACGCCTTCCTTTTGGATACTTCTAGACGTTGGTATAAACCTCTCATCCTTTGTTTTTTCCCTTTAAAGTGGGAATTGTAGCTTCCACTTGACTTTAGGGCTGTGTCTCCAGAAGAGATCCCATGGCTGTAGCAATGAGCCTCCCCCACAGCATGAGGCAGACTGTGGGGAGCCCCATGCCCAAGGAACAGCCACCCCACGGCTCCCAACACAAATGCCAAGTTTGGTGCTACCAGACAGAAGCAGCATGGTCACAGCCCTGCCTTTGAGTGGAAATCAGTCGTTTCCCTCAGGAAATTCTGTGGGAGAGGGTAAGGAGCCCCAGTGCCATTACAAGAGCTCCCAAATGGATGAAGCCCTGGGTTCAAGACCAGGATGGATGGAGTTTTGAAAAACCTGGTCTAGGGCAAGGTGTGTCTGGCCATGGCGGGCGGGAGGGGGGGTGGGTAGAAGATCTTTAAGGTCCCTTCCAACCCAAACTATTTGATGACTCAACAGGCCTGTGGAGGAGAGAAATGAAAGCATTAGGAAGAGACAGGCCAGCTCATACCTACAGGCAAAAAGATACTTCCCTTCCGACACATGGTCTCCTCCAGGATGTTTCTTTGGCCAAAGGGAGGATGCCATGAAAAACAAAACAAAAGTGCTGTGAAGGTATTTGCCGATTAGCTTGGGGACTTGGCACCAAGTGCTGTGTTCCCATGGGCTGCTTAGTCTTGAGCCCTTCCTGTGTCATGGAGTGAGAGACAGCCCCTTCCACCAGCCTCTGTGGGCCAATATGGAGCAGGGCCAAGGCCCATATGGGCACAAAGAGATGTCCACAAACAGGAGCCAAGCCCCGACATCAGCCTGTGCAGGTAAGCTCATTCCTCTGCTTTGCCCTCACAGCCCTTCAAAGGCAGAGCCTGGGGGGAAAACAGAGCAGGCGAGACAAGCTCTAGTCCAAACACTGGAGGCTGCTTAGTTAAGAGATAATTCTGATTTTTCTTTTTTTTTTTATGTTTTTTTTTTAAGTCTAGGAGAGGTTTTTTTTATGTCTGGGTTTTGTTTTTAACTTGAAACTTGTGAAAATCACAGCATGACCTTTGCTGGCTGAAAGTCTTCCCAAAACCAGGGCAGTGAAGTTCAGCTTCCTGCAGGGTCCTGCCAGCACCTTTTGGTTCTGAAATGCAACCATCCCCAGGCAAGGAACAGGAGTTCAGCCTCAGCAGTCCATCCAGTCTTTTGTCCTTCTGCTGAGAAAGTGAAAACACTGCTAATAATTCCAGTGCCAGCTGCAGTTCATGTTTCAAATTAACTAAAGTTCATTATTTTACACTTTCGGTAGAAGCTGCAACAAACTGTTCACCAGCAGTCTGAGCGATAGTATACAAGCCCCTCTAGGATCCCTTGGAAGAGCTCCTGATGAGTTCACCAATGTTTGCACATCAACCTCTGGGTGAAAAGCCAGCTAGAGGGATGTGAGAACTCCGTCGAGCCCTCCAGAGCATGACACAAAATGATGCAAGTGTGGGAGCTAAGAGAGAAAAGGTTTTGTGAGCCCAGAAAAATAATAAAACATTTAAATCCTTAATTGTTTTTCTTGAAGATTTATCCAAAATCAAGCTCTACTTAAGCCTGTGAGTTTGCAGAGCATTGTCAATAAATTAGATCATGCACACAAGGCAAGGATTTCAAGCCAAAAATCTCTAGCCCTGAGTCGCTTAACGGCAACACTCCCCAGAAAAACGACTCAAGATGAAACATGAGATATGTATTAATTATCAATGGTCTAATAGAAAATTTAATGAAGACAAGTATCTTCTTGCACTTTATCCACGATAACGATGATAGTACGTCAGCGAGGCGCATACCTTACAACGTAGCAGTGAATGTCAAGTCTGAAGCCATTACAGCAATTCTCCACAATAATGGCCAGCCAATGCATGGGCTTGTAGCACTTAATCAAAGTAATGACATCCATCCACAATTATTTATGTTATGGCAACAAAGAGCTGCCAAATGCAAAACAAATGACCTGAGGATTTGCAAGTGAATTTCTTCCCGTAAATTCTACTTAGGTTATGCTTAAGGGCCCTCAGGATAGAATCCTGTCTTTATCCAGAGCGATATCAGAACCATGGGGTTATAGTGCCACATTTTACTGCCTATAAGCAATGAACCCAATGCTATCACCAAAATGAGCTCTTCAGCCAACAGAACTTTATCAATATCACTTGAGCTGGCCTTGGTTTACACCCTAGAGTTGTCTTCAGAATTTTACAAGAGGGAAAAAAATATTTGGAAGACAACCTTTACTTACTTCTCTCTGTCATGGAAAACAAAGACGCAGTTGTATCAACACTTAAACACACATTTAACTTAAAGTATATGAGCAGTCCCTACTTACCTCAATGGGTTTGGATTAGAGCTATTATAATTACCAACCATGAATCTCTATTAAGTGCAGCACTGTTCTTTCAGGGGCATTTATGTGGGTGTTTGTATAAAAACACTGTCAAAAACTAAAGAGCACCAGTAAATATAAAATGGCAACACTCAGGTTCAAATGTAATGAACTAATTTATTTTTTTTAACACTACATCCAACTGTTTTTTCACCACTCACAGATGTCACTGGAACAACTTGAATACAAAAAAATTGCTTAAGAACAATAAACTACACGGACCAGCTAATATTGATTGCTTTAAAAATGCCCCCTGTTAAACTTAAATAATAGCCAAATCTCACTGCAGTAAATGTACTTTTATATCATTAAATACTAATTTAACAGAAATGTGACTACGCAGTGAAAAACACGAAAATACTAGAAAATAGAAAGATCGCTCTTTTTCTTGCCTTATATTTCCTATGCAATATACCAGTCTCCAAATTAACACCCAAAAGAAGACAACAATAATGTTGTATTAGCTGGCCACGTCGTCACACAAGCCAAAGCTGGGACCAGGCTTGACTCTAATACGCACTTTCCAAAGCTCACGAGAGGGGAGACTTCAGGACTCTCACCACAGGCTCTGGCCACCCTCGATGACCAGGTTGTGGCCCGTCATGTAGTCCGAGGCTTCGGAGGCCAGGTAGACAACAGCAGCCTGCAGGTCAGTGGGCTGGGCCAGCCTCCCAGCTGGAATGGTGGCCAGCCAGCGCCGCACCAGCGGCCGCAGCTCCTGCGAGCGGATCAGCGGTGTGTCCACGATGCCCCTGCAGTGAGCACACAGACCAAGGGTTTAGCAATGAGTCCTGCCCAGAAGGAAAGGCAGCACCTAGAGGTGTTTGACGTGTTAGTTCAGAGGGAAAGTGGGGCAATAGCACGAAGGAGAAGAGCACATCTGGCCTACCCTGACCTTGCTGAAAGTCATGGTGCAAATTTCCACAGCAGTCCTTTCCTATCATCACCTTTTGCTGCTGATGGGCAGCTCAGTGGTTTCCTTTCAAGTACAAATACACCCCCACAATCTTCATAGATAATAGCACAACCCCCTTACTTTTAGGTTACCCGTGATCACCAGTTTATTTTTTTTTTTCTAGAACACAAGCACACTGGAAATGAAAGTTCCTTGAATTGGGTCTGTTGCAGCTCTTAGGAACTGTTGTCCTTCCACAAATTTCTCATCACTCTACAACTAATGTCACACAGCATGCTTGTGTACAGCCCAGAAACTGAAAAGAGACCAACTCCCCATATGTCAAACGACGGGAACAAAAGCCAGCACCCTTCTGGGTACCAGACCCTTTCCACACAGAAAAAGGAGAGGCAGAGATAAGCACAACACACCCGCTGTGATCCCCCTTAAACCCACACCAAACAAATCCCACTGATTTACCTGTCTTGCCTCTTTTGCATTAATGACTGACTCCACTATTTACTAAAACTCTGCTAAGTTTGGGTTTTTTTCAGGTGCCCCAAAAATGATGCTGCAGGAAGCAACAATGCAGGGCGAAGATTTGGCTGGCTTTTGTGACTTTAACTGCAACTGATTTGTCATACTCCTCCTTAACAACATATTTGTATTTTGTGAAATGTATAATTTTTTCAGCCCCTGAACAAATATATTTACATAACTGTGTCTAACGAGAAATTACATTTAACTTCTCAGAAATGACAATAACTAAAACCTGAACTGCCAATTCCACTTCATTAGTGTGGTAGAAATGCATTCCAAATGTTAATAAAAATTCCAACATGCTGATAAATTAGCGCTTCTAAGGAGCATGTGACACCTTGGTTAACATATTCAACCTCAATTATATTTCTCTTCAGCACCCTGTTATCTGGAACCTTTGCTGGCAATCAGAGGTGCTGTTTTTCAGCGGCCAATTTTCTAGATAATGTAGCTTATCAACACTGTGGGTAAACTTGCCAATGAAATCAGGCTGCACTGAACCACACACACGCTAATTGCATCTCTTTTTTATGCATATTTACAGACTGTCACTTCAAAGAAATCAGTGGCCCATTGAGGCAGCCAGTTAGCTGGAAGAATTGCCTCTTGCAAATGAAAATTAGCAAACAAGCTAGTGATAAATATGAAATGAACAAAGTATAAAAATACCCGTTTTGTTCTGAAACTTCATCGGCATCCCCATTTAGACTTCCAAGGAAATAATTTTTTGAGACAGACTGGATTCTGGGTATGAGATTTACCTTTTGTTTTAAATGAAGGCTGAAATCCACTATTTACTCTGTTATGAAGTGGAACTAATTCAGATTTTCCCCCAAACATTTCTGTTCTCACTAATCAGGCTGGATTTAAATATCATCTTTATATTTTATTGTAATTGTCAATAAAGAGCAGAGCAGTCCAGAAACACTGAGCGATGCAGCTCACTTAAGTTCTGGCAATGTAACAAAGTCAAACACATTCCAGTATAGGACTGAGAATGGTTTACTTATTTCTTTCAAGCACAGCCCCTGGTCTCCCTCCTTGCCTTCCCAAACTCCTCAAGAACTGGTTTTCTTCAGAGAGAAACATGCTCTGAGCAGCAGACATTAAATGTCTTGAACTCCTCTCCCTTACGTGCCTCTCGCTGCGCTTACAAAACCATCACCACCATTCTGGCTTTACACTATCAGAGACCAGAATAAGATCCATATGATTTTCTTATTTTTTTCATTTACAGTTATGTTTTAACCCCGAGGGAATGCAGATTAGGGAATAAAACACACAGTCCTCCAGCAGAACAGATTTTGCTAAAAAGAGGACGTTTTTCAATCTGTTCAGAAAAATGATCTTTGGTCTGATCACTGCAGTCTGCAAATCACTGCGCTGTGCCTCTTGCTGGACCTTTCTTTAGGTTCACTCCATGTAGCAAAAATTTAGATGTGTAACCAAACTTCACTACAAATTTTTGTTATAGAAATGAGAAAAAAAGAGAGCGCAAAACTTAAAAGTTGCAAACACACATACTGATGGCACTATAAATATTAGGCATGTCATTGATACTACACATCTTCTGGGAAAGCTTTGGTGCCAAGTTGGGCAATTTAACGTTGTCGAACCCTTTTAGGCAGATTTTAGTTGGCTCCCAACCAGTTCCAGCGAAGACAACTGCCAATGCATTAATTCCCTACCTCATCTCGTATGCAGTGCTGAGCCTATCAGTACTTTCTGTTGCATGTCAATGTAATATCAAACTGCTGGTTTCTTAATGTTAGATATGAGCATCAATATTTCATTATTGATACACAGGACAATTTGAGACATGAGGGAGAAAAAATAAGAATGCAAGAAAAAAAAAGGAGAAAAAAACAATTGCCTAAAACATTTCCATTTTGAGAGACACATTAGGAAAAATATCACTTACCAGATACTTAACTGGAATTGTTACGTGCACTCAATCCCCAAATGAGAGCAAAAAAAGATTCCATCTGTGTGTAACTTGATTTCTTTCAGATGAGTTATTAATTTGAATGAGTTAAGTACACTCCACTTAATCAGGAAGTGTTTAATCACAAGATCCACTTAATTGGGACATCTCCCAAGGAATTAAGATTTAAGTCCAAAGATACTTACCAGCAACGACTGCTGCTTAATGGGGATAGTAATGCTGCTTAATTGGGATGCCTTCAGGTGATGCTGGGGTGCTCCTTCTCCTGCCAGCTCTGCCTCTCCTTACGGGCTGTTCCCCAAACCTGCAGTGATCCTGCCCTGCCTGCTTTCTGGGGCTACAAGCCTCGTGCAGCACAGGGTGGCTGCCTTCAGAGAAGCAGGGCAGGTTGAAGGGCACCCAAAGGCTCTTTGGGCATCAGTTCAAACCCAAATCCCTGCAGCCCATCAGTGGGGAACATGGTTCATCCCCCAGGGCTTCTGGCCTGGCTGCAAGTTAACCTTACTATGAACTTCCAGCTGCCCATCCCAAAGTTCATCACATAATGGCGCGTCATGTCTTGCTAATCAAGAAGAAAGCAGTAATTAGCCAAAAAATTTGATATTGATTCAGTGTAATGGCTGCAAGAATGATGTGTTCTAATGCTGCACATGCCAAAAACCAGACAGCTTCCAGAATTCCCTCTTCCATCACACCAAACACATTTCCATGTCCTGGGACTAACAAAGAGACTAAACCCTGTGGGCAGCCAGGCATCAGCCACCAGTCAATGCTCTGTAAAGGTCCCTATTTACACCCAGGTACTTTCTGCAGTTCAACCCCCACATCCATTGCAGGAAGACTACAGGACCTTCTTCATTTTTTTTTTTGGTATGTGTTATGCAGAAGGTTATGAGGTGATGGCACTGGACGGTGATGCAAGGACTGAGCACAGGTTCCACAATAGCAACAGAATCAGTCAGCCAAAGCATCCAGGGAATCTCAGCTACCTTCTCTCCCTGGGCATCAGGTTTGCCTGGCCAGCAAGAGAAGCCTGCATGTTCAATTTTATAAATGCAATAAATCATCCTAAGGACTCTGTCATAACATTTTATGCATTGCTAACTTTTATGCATTGCTCTGCATAAGTTTTATGCACTCATTAAGAAATTAAGTTGATAAAAAGTGACCAGATAGGAAGAGGGGGGAAAGGCCAAAAGGTTTGCATGGTGAAATAATGTTTAAGGCCAGACTAGAGCATTTGGAGCTTCAGAGAGAGGCACACTGAGAGTGCCTTAAAGCTTTAATGCAACCACGACTGGGAGGGACAAAGTAGTTAAGGACACAGATATTTTACTTATCCAGAGCTGATCTTGGGTACCAGCACACCCATCTGTTCCCCTCAGACTCCTTAAAATCCCATCCTGTTATAAGATGACACTGCTGCTCCTGCTGGTGCTGGGTACTCAGATCAAGTGGGTTGAAGGTGTCCCTGGTCCTCGGTGAGTCACATCAAGAGACAGTGACAATAGTGGGGTCCACAGTTCTGAGGATGGGTCCAAACGTGCACTGAAATGCAGGTTCACATCTCACACAGACAGAAACATAAACGTGAATAGTTATTCTCTCAGAAGCAGATGTGGCTTCTGCTCATGTGATAAGGGATCTGAGCTCCATGAACTGCAGCAGGCTTCTTCCTCCTGCCCAGAGGTCCCTGGGAAATCCCATCATGAGGGGCACAGCCAGAGCTGTGAGGGAAGTTCTGCTGGTCTTCAAAGCAGCTCAGTCCAGGTTCCCACCTGCATTAGGGAAAACTGCTCTGTCCACAACAGGGGACCTCAAAGACAGCAAAGTATTTGTTCTTCATGCGTCCTTCCTGGCTACTCCTCCAATAAGGCAAGATGTCACCCTTCCTGTTGCAGGATTTTGAGCTCAGAGCTAAAGACAGGTAGAGATGACCAACATGCAACCCTGTGTTACCTTGGAAAGTAGGAAGAGATGCTGTCTATTTTTCCTCCATGCTCTGGCAAAATTCTCCAGAAACGTAACTTCTCTAGAAGTGAGTGCTTGCTTCCAAGTTGTACAAAAGAATAAGTTTTGATCATTTGGTGCCTACTTTTAAAATTTATGTAAGCCCACAGGAAACAGGTAATTCCTTCTGTAAGAGCCTTCTCATCCGTAATTGCTGTGAATGTGGCACAACTATCCCACCTCTGTTGGTGCCGATTACCCGTATGTTTTCAGACACAATTCCTGCCAAGTCCTGCTGAGCTTCCCTAATTCCCTTCATCTCTCAGCTCCCAAAAGCCAGTGTAAATTCACTAGTGCTAGTTGTGGGAACACCATTACAGTGCTGCTAGCATGGGCATGGGGAAAATCCCATTAGGAAGTAAGATGCTGTTGAAAGAATCTGTGGATCACTTAGAGCGACAGCTGGAGACACTGGTATAATTAGTAATAAATAATCATAAGGAAGACAGCTAGCACAAGCAAGGGGAGAGCAGACCGGCGGTAAAAACAGAGGCACTTACCATTAAGCTCTGTGATTTTTCTTCCCCCCTCCACTTTGTGGATTAAAATATATAATTTGTTTTCCCTAATTTGATCTACGTTATTATCTTCATTATTACAATTTAACTCCTGGGTTAAAATCCTGCCCTTTTTAGTTACTCTGATTGACTTCAATGGTCTCCAGGATTTGACCGCTTCCAATTAACGCTATCCACTTGGGTTTCTGCTCAGCACTATCATGCACTGCTAATTGTTTAATAAAATGACTGGCTGGGCATGTGTGTGAGAAACAGGGAGAGACAAAGGGGATCTGGTAGGTAAACTTTTCTTTGTGAATAAATACCCTAAAATATAGAGCTTGAAGTCTCCAAAAATAAGGAAAATGTAAGTTGTAATAAATATATATATATATATATATATATTTACAAAACTACACCTGGCCTCCTGTGACTGTCGGAGTTGAACAGTAACTCAATAACAGCAATAAAATGTAGTTTTTAAAGTGCCTCTATATTTGTCTCAAGTAGAAAGGGAAAAGAAGTATTGTCTGTTAAGTGTCAAAAACCCTTTCTTTACCCACAGAAGGCTTGGACAGACTAAGGAAATATTTCATCTGGAAGGGAAATGCTAAAAACTACCCTTCACATTAGTGGAAAACCTATTATCAAATGCTAAAACCGCTCCTTAAATCCCTGGGTATACACAGCAACAGAGCAAGCTTGGTCCAAAGTATTTAAACCTTTGTTAAGGAAAAGACAACATAAAAAGGGATGCAATCCACCTGCTAATTAGAAATTTTATTTGCTGAGATAGTTTCATTCGAGCTTTGTAGAACATTTCATTCCCTCTGTAGTTTCAAAATGAGACTACATTTTACTTACGGGGAAATGCAGTTGACTTTTACTCCTCTGTCAATCCACTCGGTTCCCAATGTCTGTGTTAATTTTACGACCCCGGCTTTGGAAGCGTTGTACGCCAACTGCTTCTGTGGGTGAGGGACTACAAGGGATTCAGAAGAAGAAAATTATTTATTCTTCCCAAATCAAAATAGCTTAGGCACTACACAAACAACTCCCTGTATAGAGATGAACTATTTGCCCTTTTCCTAGGTACCAGGCAGGGAGCAGCAGGAATTCAGGAAACACAAACCCCTAAATATGTATTTTGCCATCTAACAATTTTGTCTCAGCAGATGGGCTACTGGAAAACAATGCTGAAAATAAAAACAAAGACATTTAAAGATACCATATTTGGGCAAAGACAAAACCAATGTATTCAACACATGCAATATTTCACTGCTCTGAAGAAAGATAAATAATCATATACACACATGCATATTCATATATTATAGACATAGGTATGTTTTACATACTTTTACACTGTAATACTAATAAAATATATTATCATATAATAACAAAATATGATATAATTAATAATATGTCTAATATACATTATATCTTCTATGCTATGTAATAAATTATTATTTATAATATTATATGTGGTAGATAATATGTGATAGCTGGATGTAATAGCAAATTATTTGATATGACATTATATGATAGAATATAAGTGCATAACAGATTTTACATAACATATTATATATAGCTTCTTAGAACAAATTATTCTCCCTAATTTTTAAATTATCCATAGTCTGAGGCAAACACATTATCTAACTAATGTTTGTGTGGATGTGAACACAGGTGCATCCCAAAAATTCAGAACACCCACCACTTTCAAAACCTGAAGCTCTTGAAAATGTTTCAGAGATGTCACATGTCAGTCAGAGACAGAAAATGATCAGCTTGCTAATTACAATGTTCAAGCTTGTTAGTGCCGTGTGCTCGGTGGCTCTGCCCCTCTCCAGCTCAGTGAAAGCTACTTAAGGACAAATCCCCAGTGGGTGTAAAGTGCTTTAAACCCATGGGATTCAATCCAAGTCGGTCCAGGTGTTGAGATTTACACCCACAAAGTATCTCTCCTTGGACTTCTCTGGCTGTCACTAGGACTTCATTAAACAAATCCAGTGCAAAGCATCCATCCGTAATTAGCTCTCTATCAGCGCAGAGCTTCACTGAGCTGCTGACTCTGATGGAGGGAGAGAAGGGAAAATCGGGGCAAATGTCAGTAGTCACAAAGACAGATAATTCCAGCCTGTGGGGTTGGGTAACACTGGACCCTGGAAGAAAGGGAATCACTGGTTTCGTGCAAGGTTCAGCAGCCAAACCCCAACTCCCAGCATTTTGATAAAAGCACACCAGCAGCACTGGTAGGCTGGCATTAAACTATTCTCAATAAATTAAGCTGATGCATCAGTTCTGTATCACTCCCACTCATGGCATCCCAACACACCCACTACTGATTTTATTGACTTGGGTTTGAATATGTCAATGTAAAGGGTGGAAAGAAGGTGATAACTGAGTTACCTAAACTCTGAAAGAGCCAAAAAGCCCTGCTGCAAATTAGTGATCAAGGACATTTGCATTGAACAGAGATGTTTGTGAATAGATTTAAAGCACGTACACACGATGGGAGCAACAATTAGAGGGGTTTTGTTCTTCACATGCTGCAGGTTTGCTCAGAATTCAGAGGCCTTTTCCTTGCTAAAGGGAGCTTTTGATACCATGGCCATCCTCTGCCAGCATTTATTCTGCGCTCTTTTTTGTTCAGTGTGAAATAATTTGCATTTTGACCAGCAGAACTGCTTTGCCCTCAACGTGTCCCTGTTGCCCCCTGACGCAGCGCGCCATGGGGGCTCTCAAAAAGATGTGGTACGTAATTTCTTGATTAATTGCCATGCATCAGCTCCAAGTTACATACAACTTTGGTAGTTAACCTTGTAACCTCCCAAAAGCAGTTCTTTGCTAAACTTTCCAAACATGTCTGTCTGTGATAAATCATTTTGGTGATCACTTGCTAAGAGGAGAGGAGTTCTGGCACTGGCTCTGCACCTACAATGCATGTGGGTGAGACCAAGTTGCTGCAAGCCACAAGAATCAGCTTCTGACTTGAGGTGGGTGATGAGACACAGTTATCTGAAGTCTTTCCATGGACTTTTGTCTTTATAAGAATATCTAAAGAAGGTAAATAGGAGCATGAAATTTTCCCCTGCTGAGACACTCAGCCCTTCTCAAGTGGAAGAACTCAAGGAGAAGCCAACAGGTGCTGTGAATCTCTAGCACTGGATGGGATTTCTGCAGCTAAGCACCCCATGCCACCTCCTTTTCCCTTACCTAAAATGATCTCTAACAGAGAAGAGCAAATCTGTAACCCTCCAAACTCATACAAAATGGGGTTTGTGAACAAAGCTATGCCTCCAGCAGTGTCACCCAAAAATCTGCGTTGCTAAGGCTTCCAGAAAGCAAGGACACACTCCTATTCAAGACAGATAGGAGAAAGCAGATAAAAATTCTGCCAACATTAGCTGCATTATGTTTTAAACACCTTTGTTCTGACTTTGGCTGGGATAGTTCTTTTTTTTTCTTTTTCCCCCAGGAGCTGATACAGCGCCGTGTTTTGGATTTAGGACAGGAATAATGTTAACACAATGATGGTTTAGTTGCTGAATGGGTCTCACTCTAAATCAAGGACTTTTCAGGGCCTCATGCTGCCCTGCTAGTGAGGAGGCTGGAGGCAAAAGAAACTGGGAGGGGTCACAGCCGGGACAGGTGACTCTACCTGGCCAGAGGGATATTTCAAATCACATGGCATTGTGCTGAAAAACAAAACTGGGGTGAGTTGGCTGGGTACACTGACTGGGCATTGGTCAGTAGGTGGTGAGAAACTGCACTGTGCACCACTTGTTTTTTATGTACTTTTTTCCTTATTATTTGCCTCTCCTTTTCTGTCCTAATAAATTGTCTTTATCTCAATCCACAAGTTTTACCTCTCTTCCTAGATTCTCTCTCTAATCCTTGGGGGGAGGGAGGGAAGGGCTGTGGGATTATTCCACAACAACCTGACACTCTGGTGTTGCACCTTTGTTTGGTGCATCAGGCGCCCAGCCTGACCTTGAAGCAGCCACACAATGTTAATGAGAGGTGCACACAGAGAGCAGAGCAGAGCAGACCACTTCCCACTAAAGATATTCACTGTAAAAATTACAGCTCTGAGTTACACCTGTGTGAACCACTGAGCTGCCACTGCTGGAGCGTACGCCTGGAATAATTCCATTGGAACACCAGAATCAAAATGCACATATGCAAAATGTATGCAGCTTATCTCCGATTAATTAAAGCTGATTCTGAGCAATGTATCTGGAAGAATCACAAACAAAAACCTCCCTATCCTGCTAAGTGTCTCCTCATTTTCCTGTATCTCTGAGGAAGGACTCAACCTACAACAACAACAAAAAAAATATCCCCTAACTATTTCTAGAAACATTTCATACTATGCCAGTTGGCCAACGTACTTAAATAACCAACCAACCAACATATTTATTTAACATTCAGCAGATGGACATGATATGAACATCGTGGTTTTCAGTCGTAGTTTCATAACTACTAGATTTTTTCAATGCCAAGATTCAAACAGGTTCAGAAGGTAAACACATATCTCCATCTCTTAACTTCTGGCCTAGCATGCATTAACTTTCACTGACATTTAAATGCATCTTGGGATGACCCTTCCAGGCTTCTCTCAGGGCTGCTTTCCAGTGTTCCTTCCTGTTTCAGGACAGGTACTGCCTCCAAATGTGATCCCCAGGTGGAGCTCTGGCCTTGGCTCACCAGCCAAGGAGGTGCAGCCCCAAGCTGGGGTTGGGATTGATGCTGTGTGGGAATGGCATCACCACCCAGCTCAGCAGAGCTGTGCCAAGCTCCGATGGAAAAGTTGGAAAATGCCTCTCCTTAAGCAGAGCAGACCACTGCTGGGCTGCAGCAAGGCTGGGAGCTGTGTGCCAAACCAGCAGATCCCCAGTTTGTGCCAATTCCCAGAGCTTCCTAACTTTTTCCAGGATGGACGACATCCCAGGAAATTTTGCTTTGTGACAATGATGTGGATGGTGGCAGCCCAAGCACAGACCAGAGCCCAACTGCTCAGAGCAGAGCAGGAAAGCCGGAGGTTTTTAAAATTTAAAGCCTCACACTCTTTTCAGAACTACTTTTCTTGGGGAGTTTAATAACTTTACAAAGCTGGGATGGAGGGATAGTGCCTGTGTTTAAGCATAAGTAAAACAGCTGGTAAAGACACTTGAAAAAAATATTAACAACAACATTATAAATGGATTTTTGAAGAACCATTTAAAGTTACTATGCAATAAACTGAATAGAATGACATAGAATGTCAAACTGGGCACAGTAAAAATAAACGTTATTCCAAAGGAAAATAAAAAGACTGCATATTTATGTAACATTCAGCAGATGGACATGATATTAATACAGGGGTTTTCAGTTGTACTTTTATAGCTACTAGATTTTCTTGCCTAACTTGGCAACCCAAGGCACCATTTGATTTTTGGATTTGGACAATACTGCAACAGATGTCCAGACCAATAAAATAAATTCCTAAAGGGCTATGCTTAATTTGTGTAATTGATCAATTTTTGTTACATGGGCTTCAGCTCAGCAGCCTTCCAGATTAGCTCAGCAGTAGGGATTTCATTCCATATGTTACAATGGTTTATTGGCCCTTTTGATGACACTGCTGATTCAGCAGAGTTGGTGCAGGCACCTGTTGGCAATGAGAATGTTACAAAACCCACGGGTACCAGGGCAAATATTGGCAAAAAATCCTTCGGGTGGCTTGTAAGCATCTTGTGGGCTCAGCTTCCTACATGCCAAGGAGTTTGCCTGGAACATGGAGGGAACAGCACCTCTCCTGTGGTATCCGTGCTCCAGAGTCAGAGAAGGTGACTCCGCCTTTTCTATAAAAAGCAATAAGTGCCCTAAAACATTGAGGACAGATAAATGTTGAAAAATGATATCAATAAAAATTTTGTAGTACATTTCCTCTAATATGAAATGTCAGTGATTTACTCCTTCCCAATACAGGTTTAATTGATTCAAATAGCATCGGTAGTAATTAAAATATGGATTCTGAAGCACAACTGTTAGCTCTCATCACTCACCTATTAAACTTGCCATAGATGCTGTGTTAATTATCTTCCCATATCCTTGATTCAGCATAATGCGGCCTGCAGCCTGTGACAGAAATTAAAGGAAAGACCAGTGACCCTTTCTGTGATTGTGCTAATAATGACATGATAATAAATTAGTCTTTTCAGAAGAGTTGATGTGCTAACACTTCTTTTTTTAAGCACCTGATATAAAAACTTGGTATAAAAATGGCTGATGCAGGAAAAAATCCCATTGCCATTTCACACCTCTCCACTGTTGGTAATATTTTTTTAAAAATAAATCACTAATGTTGGGAATTGCCCACTCCAAGCCTTCTGGTTTTCAAATAACCACCCTTCAAAAAACTTTTGGCTGTTCTTTAACAAGTACCAGCTGCTTTTGAATGTATTGACCAAAATCTGTAATTGATATAAAGCAAATCTCTCCTAAACTATACCAAAACTAGGACCAATTTTATTGTGATAATTATTAATAAAGCATAAATATTTTGAGATAAAGTAAACTCTTAGAATATTAATACCCATTTGCAAAACTAACCAGTGCAGTATTTCACACTTACTTGGCAGCACAAGAACAATCCTCGCAAATTAACATTAAAAGTTTTGTCCCATTCCTCCAGGGTAGTCTCTTCACTTGCAGAGTTCAGATTGATTCCTGCATTGTTGCATGCAATGTGGACTGTGCCCCAGCGAGCCACAATTGCATCCACCATCCTTTGCACATCCTCAGGCTTGCTTACATCTGCTGCCAGGGCAAGGCTTTTAATGCCTGTGTTGAAATAAGAGTGATGGAGTCAGCACAGGAATTCATAGAGAGAAAAAAATATTCTATTTTATGATTATTTTTAATTCATATATACATATATGTATATATGTCTGTGTGATATAAATATAAATATAAATATAAATATAAATATAAATATAAATATAAATGTAAATATAAATATAAATATGTAATATTTAGATATAGTTTATATATATATATATATATATATATATATATTCCACCATAATTCATTGCTCCACAAAGAGCAGCAAAACATGTGTTTGTTGCTGCAATACCATTATAAAGTTGCTGGAGACCAAGCCGGAGGGCAGGTGTGGGAGTGAAGGCTGCCACTCTGGCAGGACGAAGCTTGGAACACTGCACCATCTTCTGTCCAAACCCTCAACTGCAGCTTCCCCTGCTCCCGGCCGTTCTACTGAGGCTTTTCTAATACCACGTCCCCCCCAAGATGCTACAGAAATCGAATTAATTTGTCCCAGACTGCTCTCTGGATGAACTACAGCATCCAGAGAGAAAACCAGTTTTAAGTGGGAGCCAAGGTGGGAATACCTGCAGGTGCACAGTGCCTTGAGTCACAGTGCCTTTTTTATTGCAAATCACACTGTCAGAGTAATGCAAACATTGCAAAATGGTTTACCAAAATTGAAACATGCAGAAATTTTGCTTTTCTTCCTTAAAATAATCCAGCCATTGACTTCTGCATCATTGCTGATCTGTAAATAACTTCTTTTAGTTTATTATAAAAGTCATCTTTAAATACCCTTATGGTTAAACAACAGAAGAAGCCTGCTGAGGCACCTGATGCCAGTGGGATTATACCCATCCTCAAAGCCAAACAAGGCTACATCAGTAAGGGCTGTGGTGAAATGAGTCTTAATTAAGGAAGGAGGAAGGCAGACACTGGGGTTGGACCATGATCACCAGCCTGGGTAGGAAGTCGCAGCTATTAAAGCAATATATTTTTCTTCTGTATAAATAACAAATTTGTTCCACACTGGTCCCTCTTTTAGATCATTCTGGTGAAACATTTAAAAGAAGGGATTAAGCCTATTTCAGGAGGAGACTCTCCCAAGATGAAGTTGAGATGGAGGCTCCCAGGACAACAAGACAAAGCAGGAATTGCCCAGTGGTGTGTGTGAAGAAAATGGCAGGAAAGAGGCTTTTGCATGGCAAAGCTCCTCCTCATCTCCAGTGCCTTCAGGAGCTGTCAGAGTGCACAGTCCGAGGTGATGCTGCTCTGGGGTCCCAGGGCATGGGAGCTCCTGTCCCCTTCAGTGATGACACCATTCTCTTGATTTCCACGGCAGAGAAAAAATACAGACAACTAAAAAGTGGATGCATGCTCTGCCACAAAACAAGACCTCTCATTTTATCACAGGTTTTATGCTAAATATGCTGAAAGAGTAAGAATAGCCAGACAGCCCCTGTCGCTCGTCCTAATTGTTATCAAGACATGTAACACACAGGGACTTGCTGCAATCTTTCTTTTTCAATTTACAGACAAAATGGGTGCAAGTGTGTTACTAATGGTAACAGAAAGACTCTTCAGCTGCCCTCCAATTCTCACCCCATTTAGAGCTTCATCTTATAGGTCAGTTTATAAAAATGAGACAAAAGGTGCCACATGTGAGTGCCTAGTGAAGAAGCAGTGAAACCACGTTCACTTCAAACCAGAGTCCCACACTCAACCTTAATCAATTCAGCTGATATTCCTGCACTCTGAGAGGGGGAGGAAACCACTTGCTGTCTCTTCACTGTCCCCAAACCACCTGTTAAAAATAATAAATAAAACAAACTATGGAAAAACTGCTTCCAATCTACAGACACAACCAGAGGCTGGGTGCAAGGTGGGGCCAGTGCCTCTCCACAGCACTCAGCTCAGCTTTGTGGGGCTCATGGAGGCAGGTTTGTGATGAGAATGGCAGGAGAGGAGCCCAGGGGCTCCGTGCTGGAGACAATCACTGTGCTGGATAAGCTGAGGTGTCCTTCTGCAGGTGCACACACACGTCCCCCTGCCACGGGCTTCATCTCTGGTCTCTCGCTATAAATGGAAGTAACATGTTGCATTATAGACAAGGAGATCAGGAGTGACATTGCACAAGGCATTTGCATAGTTTACAGTGAAAATGCACATTTTAAAAATCCCATCAGACTAATTCTTCCCTTAGGGTACAGGCAGTGACTTCCCCTGAAGACAGAGGTGTGTGTAGTGGAAGGTAACCCTTAGGATTTTTTGGTTATGTTTCATCATTTTTGGTTCTTCAGTCAGGATCCATTAGTAACTGTTGAAAAAGGTATTCACACAGGATCTAAAAACAAAGAGCCCTGCAGCCAAGGGACGTACACCCGAGCTGTCTAACAAAGCTAAAACTGAGATCACAGGCGTTCTGGTGTTTAAAACTCATCATGAAATGATGGCACCATCCCAAAAGGCAGGAAAGGACTCCTTGATATAAGAAGCAGAGCAGCTCTAAGCAAGCTAAGCAAAATGTTTTGAAAAAGTATCAGTATGGGAATGACTTGGGGCACTGAGCTTCCAACTTTGAGTTAGAGATCTACAGCCACAGAGGAGGGGAAAAAAAATCACAGCCCCTTTGTCCTTATTACAGCAGGAAAAATATGTATTAATGTTATGATTGCTTCAATTTACTCATGTGAATATTTTGAGAGTAAAGCTAGCTGAACCTTTTTGTCAAAATTTATTTCCAACAGAGCATGATACTTCTTTGAAGCCAAAATGTTTCATAGAAACATTGATTTCAACAAAAAGTTTTCAAGGGAAAGCTTCTGAGGTCCAGGCTAGAATCTCTAGTTACCTCTGGAGAGAAAGAGATTGAAAACCTGACCTTTTCAGATCCTTTCCAAAAACTGGCATTTGGATATAATTCCCTTTCACAAAAGCTTTACAAAGTTTGGGGGTTGTTCCAACAGGGAACGACAATAAATTCGAAACCTCAAAACCCATCATGAGATGGAAGAGATGTGCCCTGACCAGCTGCACTGGTCAAATTGATAGATAATATTTGACCTCAAAGGATAAAGATGTGTAAAGAGTGAGAAGTGAGATTTTCTTTACTTTAGACTGCAATAATATTTGCTATGCCTCATGACCTCTCTGACTGTATTTTGGAACAACCCCCCACCTCCTCCAGGCTGGCAGCCCGCTGCTGAAGGAGCAGAGATGTAGGGCAGCCATTGAAGGGTAAATGATCAAACTCCTACTGAAAATGCCCTGGAGAGGAGTTAAGTTCATTTTCCAATAGGCTGTTGACATCCAAAGTCTCATGGCTCTATCAAGTAGCCCATTTCTATCCGAATAGCTCTGCTTGATATGCAGGATGTCACAGGGGAAAAAAATGTCCAAAATGAGAGTTAAGGTGTAGGGCACAGAAACTTTGTGCCAAAACCGTATGGCTCTGGTGCACAAGAGAATGAAAAGCTTCAGGGAAGGAGGGGCTGGATGACTCAAGAATTTGTAATAGGAGCTGGACACTTTCTTCTAGGTCATTACTTGGGATCAGAGCTTTAACCATTGCACTGGCACTCCATGTGAAGTGTCTCCTGCTTAGAGGAGCTGGGGTTGTGCAGACAGGGATGTTTTATTTTAAATGTTCTCTGGGGAGTCTCAGGACAGTATCCAAACTAGAATGACACCATTCCTTGTCTCTTCCTGAGTCTGGGTGACACAAATACATCTGCAGGGGCTGGTTTGCTGGAGAATATGGTTTCTAATGGCCCAATCCCTTGCAGAAGTCAGAATGGAAACAAATACTGGTGACCTTATCCACGTGGGAATGTGAAAATTTACTGCGTAAATGGCCGTCTTTAGAGACAATGAAGTACTGAACTTTGAAGAAAGCTCAGGTGCAATCTCACAGAAGGAATTATAAAATGAGTAATACTTCCTCTCTTATCACTAAAATTATATTTCCAGTTTTCTTTTTCCCCTTTACAATTGCAGTTTAGCACAGCTCTAGGGGGAAATTCAATTTTATGTTACATTTTCTGTTTTTACTGCTAAAACAGGAGTGGCTCATAGAGGATTTTACCTGTTATTTGAGATTTTACTTATTATGTCTGTTAGTATTTTGTTCCCATATCTGACCTTGCATACATGTTTGAAAGAGGGCTTGAAAAATGGCTTGTCTTCAATTTAAAGGGCACAAAGAGAGATTCAGACTGACAATACAACTACCTTATTTTGGTGTTTTGGCTCATGGTATAGACATAAGGTCTGGAAGAAGGGGTAGGTGAATCTGTAGGCTGCATCTTTCCTTCACCCATAGTGAAGCCTGAGGTTCTGAATTATTTACTTTGGGCATCACCATCTCTGTACTGTGCTGGTTATACAGATCTCACTTCTATGAGCTGACCCCTCTCTGTTCCTGTCAGCCATGGATTTTAGCCATGGATTTTTAGCCATAAAATTTTAGCAAGAAATTTTGTTTGGATCACTTTGCCTGTCTAGTAGAGTTTATATCGATAAATAACTCTCACATTTGGTATCAGTGACTACTAGGACAACTCTGACAAGACAGGAGAAGCTTTGTGAAAATCCCTTACTCTAACCAATTCCCCACCAGGGCTGGACTGGAGGGAATTGCATACAGAGCAGCGTCAGGTTTGAAGAAGGAAAGCCACCCATTACAGTGCCCATCATGCTCAGTGCTTACCTTTGAGGCTGAGCTCACACGCCACCATTTCTGCCTTGGCAAGGACCAGATCCACCACAGCTACTTTAGCCCCAGCTTCCCCCAGAGCATGGGCAAAGGCTCTGCCAATTCCCTGCCCTCCTCCTGTGACATAGGCCACCCTGCCATCCAGACGCAGCCGCTCCAGGATGCGCTGCTGGTTGCAGCCCCAGAAGACATCATCCTTCACCACTTCTGTCTGAAACAAGAGCATAAACACATTGCACAGTAAGGGCCAGAGCTCACTGACACCTGTGCAGGACTCTGCTGGTGAGAACGAGGTGGAAGCATGAGCATGGATCCATGTCTTCTTGGCCCATTAATTAATACAAAAAGTATCACGAATTCCAGCCAGAAAGCTCCCTCATCCATACACGTATGAATCTCAAACAGAGAACTAAGGAGCAGAGGGGCTGTGCTTTGGGATGATGTTACAACCATTCCACTTTCAGGAGAGTAGGGTATGGCATTTCCTAGCCTGGCTTGGGTTCAAACTCTTAGAACTTGATTGATTAAGCCTTCCAGTTATTTCATCCCCAGGGCCCAATTCTGCCCTCAGGCTCAGCTAAGAGTCTAAGAACAAGGTTCCAAAGGCAGGATTTGGGTCAAGTAGAGTGCAATCAAAATATCTTCAAAAGGCTGGTGCGCAAATAAAGATATCAGCCAATAACTTAAACCAAGCTGTCATCTGATCAGCTGCCATACATCATTTCCCCCTGACTGGAATCAAAATGCAAAATACAAGATGTTTAAAATATTGAGTTTGAAATGCCAGGAATTGCCAGTGGGTGTAGCTTTGGGAGTGCTCAGAAACTGCAAAACAACCAGGATGTTTGGGACTGGGTTTGCTGAGGTAGACCATTATGAACCCAGATGGGAATTTCATTACAGCTGGATGATGCCCACTACATAAAACAGAGGAAGATAAAAGCACCATTTTTTTTCCTTAGGACAAGCAAAATGTAAGGCCTTGAAAATATCCAGCTCAGAGAGCACAGGAGAACATCCTGTTCTGCCTTTGAACAAAAAAATTAACTACTTCAGAAATGTTGCTTTGGTTCATTACAGCTGGTCCTCAGCTCCATCTTCCCACACTCCTCTGCATGGGAAGGATGGGAGAGCACCAGGTAGTGACACCTGGTGAGCAGTACACCAGTCACTGTAGAGATTCATCACACGACCAGCTGGTCTGAAAGACTTTGCAAGGAATCAGCATTTATCAGCTTTAGTGCATCCCTGGACTAGTGAGGCTAAAAAGTGCCAAGCTCTAAACTGCAAAGTCCATGATCACAGTACCACGTGTTTGGGTTCTTGTCACCAAACCCCTGAAAATTATTTTGTCTTTGTCCTTGGCCGTGTCAAAATTTTCCCAGAAATGTTCACAGAGAGGAAATACCCACCTTGGATTCAACCACTGTATCTAGAGGCACAGGGCTCCTTCGAATGAGGCTCAGTCCACTCTGCACAGGCAAAATCACCTGCAAATACAACACAGTTCTCATCTACTTTGTACCTGGCTTTCTGTCACCCAAATTCCACTGATGAAGAATAATCCTCAGGCCACAGTAGTTTTTCCCCTACTCCCGTTCTTTAGCTGAACAACACAAACATGTCAGGCATCTGTATTTGCTCACATTCCTCTTACAAACTCATAGCTTACACAAATGCCAGGGGAAAAAATACAATCTTGTCTCTCCAGGCTCTAAAATCACAACATATTGTTTGTGCATTCTATTACTTCTTTTTATTCTCTTTGCTGACTCTCATTGTGCTGGTGATGCCCTACAGCCCCCAGAGCCTTTAAAGCAGAGTGGTGATTCTTTAGCTGTGCTGTAGAGCTGATTATTCACTCTTAAGTGCTCTCCTTTTATCTTGCTTTTAACACTCTATAAGATGTAGACAGAGTAGGGAGCACTCCTGAATATAGAAACTCATACCTAGAGCTCAAGTGAGGTGAATTATAATAAAATCTGAGTTTATTTTAGGTCCTTTGGATAATGGCAACAACAAAAGAAGCATTTTAAAGAATACTTGGCAAAATCCATAGATACAGCACTGTGGGCACCTTAACCAATGGCATTCCACTAACCTGCTCAACACGAGGATCTGAATTAATCACTGAATTTAATTTTCTGACAGCTAGTACATTTTCATCTGATACATTCTCCAGGTAGACTTGTCCTTTCATGAGTGTATTCTCTACACAGATCACTGCATCCATGCTCAGCAAGTGGTTATCCATGACAAAGCTGTAGTACTGAACAGCATTCCTTTGATCAGCATCAATAAAGACTATATCAAAGTGCTCGTCCTCAGCATGTAATGCCTGGGGAAAAAAATTACATTGGAGAAAACACTATTTATTTACTTGAAAGTTTAGCATGTTGCCATTAATTCATCCTTTATAAAAACCCCAAACCAGACAGAAACTTGCTCTTTTAAGGTAACACTGCTAGAACTACTTCTGGAGATCTTGGGAGTTTTCTGTGATTTGCAAACAATTCTTCAGCAGTGAATCTCTGAATTTCCCAAGGAAAATCAGGGTATAAAAGAGGACGGCTCATCCCATCTTATGGTGTTGAGAGTCACAGTTGAAACACCTGCATACCTTGAGTCAAAGTAAATTGATCCGTCAGGGTAAGACTGGCATCAAACCCTGCCACTGAGGTGCTGCAATAAGTTCTCTCTTCTCAAAAGAGCAAGTATCAACAAATTGAAGAGTGGCAATTATTTCAGTCTGGGGGAAAAAGGAGGCATAAGGCAGATCTGGGAACTGCAAACTAGTTTGTCCCACTTCAGTATCAGGAAAAGGGTTGAAATCCCAATTAATAATAGAATTATAAAGCATGTGAAAGAACAGGTCACGATAGAGATAAAGCAGCACAACCCCTGTGAAGGAAAATGATGTTTCTTTAATCTAAAAAAATGCTTTGGATGGCTCAGCAACAGAGAGGATAAAAGAGAACTGGCTGCTATCATCTAATTGGATTTTCAGAAATGTGGCACACCTTCCCTCCAAGCAGGCTGCTGATGATAATGTATAAAAGTGTTGATGGATGACCAGATGGGAGCCTTTACAGCCTTCTCCTGTGGCAGTTAATGCACTCGCTGCCCAAGAGGCTGCTATGGAATATTTCAGATTCCATCTGGGACTATTTAACTGCATCTGTGTGCGTTGCAATGAAACAACAGCTCATCCACCTATCTCAGAGAGCAGAAATGCTTTCAAGTCTTTGCATTTCAAGGGAAAATAGAAATGGTTCTGCTTTCCAGAACTCACTGTCTCCACCATGACTTTTGATGGCACTCCTTGCATCCAGATTTCCCTTTTGTGTTTAGAGACATTGTGTACAATGAGTGATGAGCCATCCCTTGGGATGTGCCAGCAAAAGCATCAACAATGGTAACAGGATGTGAAAAACTGGTTTGGGTTTGGGAGTAAGGTTAATGGCTCCCAAAGAGAGATTTCAGGAGCCTTTCTGAGGCAGGGAGTGTGTGGATCAGACAAGGAAACAGAGGAAACAGATCACTGAAGCTCTGAACTCCTCTCTTGTGCAAACTGGTGTCATTGTGAGCTTGTTAGCAGTGAGGGAATTAAGCTTGGATAGTCACATTTAACTGTGAATGCTTGATAGCACAGAAACTGTGCCTATAGCATTCCTGAGTCCACATTTAGGACACATTACACTATAATGAAAGAAGACCTTAAGGCCAAATATATACTGTCTTATTACAATTGTAGTAGAAACTGGGACATCTGGATTCCTGGGATTCATTTTTTCATCTCATGACCAGCAAGAATATCTTGCTCTGGTTCCCTCTTGAGCCACATTGGTGGAAAGCAGAAGGAACATTTTTGCTACTGTGAAAGAGAATCGTATGGCAGGCTGCACCTCAGTCAGTCTGTCCAATGTTGATACTTCAGGAAGGGTCAGAAGATGAAAGCTGGGTGGAGGAGCCCATCATGAAGAGAGATTAGAGGTCTCATTCCTCAGGGAGAAGAGCCAAAGTCAAATTCAAGTAATTATCATGACTTATCACTACTTTCTGACTTGTAACCTTCCTGGGTGGAGGAGGTGGGGGGCAGACATTCAGAAACAGATGTGGCCATCACTGAACATATGTTACTCCTGCTCCATGGGATGGCTCCCTAATGAAAAAGAATCTCACTTTTATGCATTGGCTTCATTAGGTCCATATGGAGTTGTGCAGCTCTCTGGATATTAGCTGGACTTCTCATTCAGCCCTCTCTCTACCACCTACCTGCTGACAGCTTATCTTTCTTACCTGTCTTCTGATAGAGATAAACCACCTTTTAACACCACAGCATCCATCCCAGGAGGGTGCCAGGGTTGGATGTGTAGCCAGTGCACACCTGGCTTGTCCTTGCACTGCCTGGGTGTGCCAGGCCATGGTTTCTAAGGCATTTCTCTTCACTGCCTCAGTGAAGTGCCTCTTAGTACCTCAGTGCCTCTTCATGCCACTTCACTGAGTCCTGAATGGATAACCAGAAAGGTCACTTGGGCATCCAGGTGCCCAGTGCCTGACACATGGAAGGAATAGCCTGAGTTTGTCCTTGGACCTGCTATCCTTTGAGCTTCTTGTTTCCACAGCTTCAAAATTGCTGCTGGGTTTTCCATATTTAGCTAGGAACAGCTCCAGGGCTATAAGAGAAATCCATTCCTTCAACCACCCTTATCTCAAGAGCAGCCTCCACAGAGCAGGATATGAGGAGAGGAGAGGAGAGGAGAGGAGAGGAGAGGAGAGGAGAGGAGAGGAGAGGAGAGGAGAGGAGAGGAGAGGAGAGGAGAGGAGAGGAGAGGAGAGGAGAGGAGAGGAGAGGAGAGGAGAGGAGAGGAGAGGAGAGGAGAGGAGAGGAGAGGAGAGGAGAGGAGAGGAGAGGAGAGGAGAGGAGAGGAGAGGAGAGGAGAGGAGAGGAGAGGAGAGAGAGTGCCCTGTTTCCTGGAGCCCCTTGGCTAGCAAAACACAGGTCACCCAGGCAGGTGGTCACCATGGCCAGGGCACCACACTGGAGAGGGTTTCCTCACTGCCAGCACCCACTGCTGAACAAAAACAGCCAGAAAACAAAAGATCTGCTCTAACTGCAGAGCCAAACCCTGGAATGAGGGGTGCAGAGGACAACTCCATGCATTCAGTATGGATGAGAAAGTTTAAAATGAGGGATTGACCACCCTGGCCCTCCCAGCACAAACTGGGCCAGGCCCTATCTGGGACCTCACAGCACTCTGGAGATGCCATTGTCCTTTGCTTGGAGGGGCAGAGCCCAAATGCCTCCAACTGTGAGGAAAGCTGAGATCCAGAAGGAAATAATCTGCCTGCAAAATATCCTGCTGAAACTAATTTCCTGAGTATTTACAGTGCAATCCCTGCTCATTGCTACAGAGTCATCATAGATGGTAACAGATGGCAAGAAGAGTTTTAATTCAGAGCAAACTTGGCTAAAACTAATGCTTTTGCTTACAGTGAGTCATTAACTTCCTCTTGAATTAAAAAAAAAAAAGAAAAGAAAAGAAAGAAAAAAAGTGCAACACTGCGTTCCATTGAGGAGATGTACCAAAAGTGACCATGAGAAAGGGCACAGCAGTGCTCCTGATGGATACAGCAAAAGACCAGGGAGAAGACATCCTGAATAAGAACATGAATGAATCTTCTGCCAAAGCTCAGAAAAACCTGACTGGAGTCCTCATCGGAGACAACACTCTCATAAGGCACATACAAACTCAATCAGAAAAAAAATGACTGCCCATTTCCTTTGATATGGATCATACAGTCAGCATATTTGTAATAAAGATGTACTCAAAACTTATTACTTTCCCTGTGCCTTGTTCTTGACCTAAATGTAATAGCAATCCATCCTTGGGGTGCACAGAATACATGAAAAAGTACAGTTTCCTTTTAAAACACCATTAGAATATTTTACTGTGTGTGGACATACACTCTTGTTACTCCTAAATGCTATTCTATTGAGTACAGTTTATATTCACCGGCAAAGCAAAATCTCTTGGGAAGCCAGAGAGGGAATGCAATTTCTAGTAATAACAGCTCACAACAGTGAATACTATCCACTTATCCCCACAATTTCCAGCTATTTTGGACTCCTTTCTGAATTAACCTTTCATATCAAAAGGAGCAATTCTAGAGCACACTAGAGACTCCGACACAATTTCATGCATAATTTATTCACTCAGTTCAACATTAAACGCAGAGTCCTTGACTTTGTCAAGGTGGATTCTGTTGGCAGACTTCACAAGCAGCAAAACAGGAGAAATGAGATCTGCAGCTCAACCTCTTCACCTATTCTGTCTGCTAACAGGAGGGAAAAAAGAAGAAAGCAAACCCTGACATGCTTCCGCAATGCCCTGCAATCAGTAGAATCAGCTGCAAACACTGTGTTATTTTTGTGTTGCATTTTCAATTTTAAAACGGAGGGATCAAAATAATGGATGTGAATAATTTCCTGATAGTTTGCATTCTCTCCAGACTCAATCCTGCATCCATAGTTCATCAAAAGTCCACTGGGACTTGAAGGAAGCTCTTGGTGCAGGATCAGGCTCTTGCTGGCAGCAGAGCCTGCTTGTCCATGGCAAGGCACATTATCCAGACACGGCTCAACAGAGTTCAGACTTAAGGAAAGATTTGTTGGGAAATATTTTTAAACACTGGCCCAGGACAGGTTGAATAGGTAGCTAATGCCCACTGAAGACACCTGTACCTGAGACTGAACCTGAAGAAAGGCTTCCCCTCGGTCCACATTTTAAAATACTACGTAAAATTCCTGAGGCCCTTGTGCACAGAGGGTTGTGTTGCGGTCTATGTGAGCTGTGTGCTCTGATGGGTACCTCACCCATGCAGTGTCTTTCCCTCATGTGCTGGGAAGGTGGAATTTTATCATCATGCCCTCAGGTATCAAGTGAACCCTACCCTGTATTTGAGATCTTCGGAGCTATTTGGCTCCTCTCTGACACTTAGCATCCCTTGACAGGTCAAAATCCCAGATGTTTTTTCCTGGCTGTGATCTGGGACAAGAGAGAGGGAAACCTCACCAGTGCTGTGTGATAACACCAGGGAGCATCAAGAGGCTTCAGAGAGCCTGGCCAAGGTACTGCCACGGACTGGTGTGCTGCCTTTGCACTGCTCTCCACTCACTCCCAGCCCTGATGAGCCATAGATTTAGGTGAAAGAAAAGCTACAGGGGGGGCATAATGGCCCCACTGTCTGAGGTGCACTGGCACAGATGTGTTGTATCCTTATGGCAACTGCTGCAAGATCTACAGCTTCCTTGTAAAGGGCAGAAGCAGTTGTGGATGCAGCACTGGACACATCCTGCAGCACCTAGATGATACCTGAGGCTGGGATGCAACTCCTGGGTAGACTAGTTTTACACCAGAAGGGACAGATCACACTCCTTCTCACAGTTTGGATATGCTGAATCATAGCTTCAGGCAGCAGAGAAGGAATTCCCTGACAGGTGGTTAATCTATAGATAATATGATATTTTCTTGCTTTGAAAGGGTCAGAACAGTGAGGAAAATCCTGTTTCCAGGAGTTGTATTACTGCAAAAATTTGAGGAGCAGCAGAGGAGCAGAAATACTTCCCTGCTGTTCTGGGCTTAGACATGAGATTCAGCCATCACCACCAAACACGAAAGCTGCATCAGACACCTCCAAAGGGCAATTGGTTGGTGACCATCTCTGCCCTTGAGTTTCTACAAAGGGACAAGAATGACACCTAGGGCTGCAGACACTGTAGGCAACAAGGACAATCCTTGCCAGAGCTTGTTCCAGCTCTTCTAAACCTCACTGTACTCTTCAACAAATGTTAGCCAGCTCTGCTCTAGACCAGCCTCCCCACAGGCCACGAGGGACAGAAATGTTCTCCGCTTCTTCTGTGAAGCCGAGCTGTGAGATCCCTGCTGTGCCATCCCTCACCCATCTCCTGGCTGTGATTGCCTTGTGCTCCTGCCTTTCAGCTACCCACAAGGCAGCAAAGAAATCCTGCTTGGTCTCCAACCTACACTGGTCATCCGGGAGGGAAAAGGCAGTGTGCTGTCCACAGGATGAGCCTCTTCCACATACCCAGGCATCCCACACAGCTGCCACTCTCCAACTGGGCAAACCTCAAGAAGCCCAAAATGCAAATGCACCAGAGAGCCCACCAAATTCATTGCTTCAGCATTTACAGCCGTTGTGCATTAAACCTGCAGGACAATGCTGGTTGTCCTGATACTGATGACAAAACGCCTGCCACACTGAATAGTGAAAGTTCAGAGCCCAGTGCAGAAATCCTGCACAGAAAGGTGTCCCCATGCTGGGATCTCTCCTGCCAAACACAAGCATCTCTGTTCCCAACAGCTCCAAGAGGTATTTGAAGTTCTGAGCACCTGGAGAACTGGGGTCAGGACGTGCCTTCATGTTGCAATTGGAGGATATAAAATCAATTGCAACATTCTGTTTTAAGGATTTAATTTTCATGTCTTTGCTCCCTTCTTTAATCTCTACACAGCATGTACTCTGCCTGCCTCTAGATATTTTAATTCAGTCACAGTAAGTCAGTTGCACAGAATGGGCACTAGAGAGCAACAGCAATTCAATTAATTTCACACTCACTGCAGGGAGCTGGGATTTTAAATGCTGCACATTGCAGGTGATCTGTAACATTTCGTTTTTTCATATACTTGCAAAGCTCTTTGTTTCTTTCTTATCAAACTTGGAGGTCATGAAAACCAGAGGTCAGAAAGCTCCTGGCCATTTTATTTTAGAAATAAATATGGCACCTGCTAATGCAAATAAAGTTACAACCAAGCTCACACTGACACATCCTGATTGAAAATGAAATCAGATCAAATTTATTTGTATTAATAATAGAAAGGCTTTTTAATGAACCTGGCATAGGCACCACCTGTCTCATGCTGGACCTGCAGCAATGTCCTGGAGATCCATAAACTGGAATTAAATGTCAGCTACCAGAAATCATAAGATTTCTCTTTCCTGGGACAAAGTCACCAGTCAGACTGAAACAAGTTCAGCTAAGGCATTATTTGTCTGAGGCTTATCACATTGCTCTGGAAGTGAGAAAGTGGGGTCTAAGTCATCTAAGAGTTTACTGTGGGTAATAACAGTGAGAGGTTTTGGCAGAATTACAAACTTCTCCAGGAGTTTCCCAGCTCTTGTGAGCATTGAGACCAAGCTGTCCTCAAAAGCTGGCTCAGCAGGGTACAGATACACTCTTCCTGTTTATTATTCTTGGAATTAGGGATCCAAAACAAAGCTAACCCATGTTGAGTTAAACTGCCATTGAAGCCTATTGACCTACATTGAGAGCCTGTGATTCCTTTGATCAAAAAGCTGCAGGATTTGATTAAAAGGGATGAAAACTGTCTTGTGTGACAGAGCTGCCCCATCATAAATGGAAATAAGAAATAACCACAGTGCAAGAGTGTGTTCACACATTTGTGAGCAAACCAGAGCCACCATCCAGCATCGTGTGGGCAGGAAATAGGACCTGCCTGAAAATCTTTAATGTGCTCTTCACTAGAATTCCCAAACTCCCTTTCCAGCTGACTTTACCTTCAAGGTGTCTGCCACTGGTCCCACTCTCATGCTTATCTTTTTGCCATCTGAGAAATAATCAAATTCTTCCTGGCTGTTCACTCCAAGATAAGGCACTTCTGCACAAAAAAAGATTTTACCATTGCCCGGCAATTCCTTTGCAATAGCAGGGATACTGTAACCTTTAGGATTGCCAATTAATAAAATCCTCCTGGCTCTGATCATATGGACAAACATCCTTAAAATTTGGCCTGTGGAAAGACAAGAATGAAAATTTGAAAATAAAACCATGAGAAAGACCATACTTTGTTCACAATGAAAATTAGATGTGCCTTTTAAGCGATCATTAAAAAAACCCTAATCTTAAAACACTCTCAAATAAGGGTTTAACAACAGAATCTGACAAAATTTCATCTAAAATGCAGCTAAAAGACAACAGAATAAAAGGACTGATTTTAAATGTAGAACCTTTATCATCAATGCTGCTATTGTTCAAGTGCTTGTTAAATAGTGCATGAAATATTGCATATTTTAACATTCTCCCCATATGAAAATGGCTTTGAGATGGCTCCATATTCTTTCTGGAATCCAGCATTAAAAAGAAAAAAAAAATCACTACATTACCTTGCATTTGCTCTTAGAGTCATTATCCCTAGACAGCACCATCATTTAAGAAATTTATCATCAGTGGTGTCCTTCGAACAATGTATTAGTGTAATAGATTATAAAAGTACTTCGCTGGGATGATATATTACTCCAAAAATGGGAACATCTGGCAAGAATGAATCTGGGAATAGATTTAGTGTAATAGGCTTTATAAGAGGATACAAGCCTGGGTATTGCTCCTTGTAAAGGTACAGTGCTTGGCCACAGCCACCTCCACCACAAAAAGCACATAAACCCCTATCAGACATCCCAAACCCAAACCAGAAGCAATGTTTTCCATCCCTTTCCCTTCCAGGAAGGGTGATGATCTCCTTGCTGCTCACTGAGGGATGGGGCTCGCACTGTGAATTAAGGCATGTGTGAGTGAATCCAAGGGCACAGGAGGCAGGGTACAGGAAAACTCGTGCCAGAGGAGGGTCAAAGCCCACAGGATGCTCATCTCTTTCTTTATAAGTAATTTCCCACATTTTCTGAGCATTTCCATGGCATTCATCCCCCCCTTACTCAAGACAAAGTAGAGGATAATAACTTCAACTTCAGTGACAACCTTTACACCAATCTGGTGCAATTTTACCAACTTGCCATTCAGTGAGCCAGAGGCACTTGCTTCCTGCAGCCTGACTCTACTTTCAGCTCCTTCAGCATCCCCTGGGATGTGCTCAGGTGAAGTTTTTCTGCAGGGGAAAAAAAAGAAAAAAAGAAAGAAAGAAAAAAAGACATTTCAATATTATGATAGCAACCAAAATCTGAGCAGCCGGCATAAAAAGCAGCAGCCAAGAGGGAATGCCTGGGAAAGCTCTATCTGTGCATGACCATGAAAAATTAGCCCAGAGGCATCACAAGTATCCTAAATTCCAGTCCTAAGAGAAGCTACTTTGGCAATAAGCACATCTCCGTGCTGGCAGCCACCCCAGCCATAGGGGCATGGGAAGAAGCGGCCATGGGACTAAAGGAAAGAATTCCCCACTGTTCAACCCCACACCTTTCCCATTTTCAGCTGGTCCCAGACAGGTCTCTACATATCTGCTGGTTTGGAATGAATTACTCCACTTACCCTGGCCAGGTTTTGTTCAGTTCTACAATGATTATTTTTGTTCCAGCCAAAAATTAGGTTTCTTTGCAGAATAGGGGGAAAGATATAAAATCTAAATTTTTTTATAGGACATGAAAAAAACCCCTTTTCCTCACAAAGTGCTCAGAAAAGCAGGGTGCCTCCAGATGCTATTTCACAGAAGTCAGGCCTGTGACAATGTCTCCGGATGAAGTGAGATGTTACCTATTACACAGGGAAGGCAATAGAGGACTGGAAGAAGTCCATAGCCTCCAGACAGGTTAGATTACCCTATCTGAAGAAAGTAACCACCAGAAATGGATGGTGATCATTCTTCAGGTCAGAATTTAGAGCCATTTCAGTGGGTTTTTTTCCTCCAGCTCCCTCTGCTCCACTCCTCAGTAAAATGAGAAAGAATTCATAACCCGTGTCAGCCACAGCCAGATAATCCAAGACTTAAAGAGTAGAACATTTCATATAACCTCCTTTCTGCCCCTCACAAATGCTTTAACAACTTTAATAAGATAATGTATAGCTATTATCCTACAGCAAGTGTAAGTCAAACAACTATCAGCTATTATTTCAGCAACAGAGTGAATGCTCAGTGTTCCCACAATCCACAGCCTGGAACAGTTTATACATTGTCAATTTAGACAGAACTGGTTTTTTCCACGTATCAAAATGTACACTGATAAATGGGAATTGTTTAGCAGACCCCACATGGCTGGGTAATATACGGTAGCTCAAAAAAGAATAATGAGGGTATCAGTTGGACTTCTGAATTAATGATACCTTAAATTAGTTTAATTAATTAGTTTAGTTACCAGAGTAATTTGGTTAGCAGATTAATTAATGTTTGTTGAGTGCTTGGAGATAAAAGCCACATATAAAGGCTGTTATTAGAGGGTGGATCCAGAGGTGCAGGTTTTCCTCACTCTTTATTTCTCCCAGCACCAGCTAGATCCAGAGGCTCACTCTTCGAGCCTTCCAGCAAGCACTGTATGGAGGTTGGCATTTCCCAGGATATGCTCCAGCTCAGACACTGTCATAGTTCAACAGTCAGTTGGGAGAATATCTTCAAAAATTTAAAATGTTTTGTTCTCACCTCCTTTCTTCTAGGCTGTGGGCTCACACACACATCCATGCACACTTTGTTTGGGCGCACTTAAATCTCATCCCACTTCCTGCTGCTGTCCCCCATGTTCCTGGAATGTTTTGGACAGAAATCTAACAACACTCTCATCCAATCACAGACCAAAGCACAAGGTTACAAAGGAGAATTTGTACCTCTTGGGAGCTGCCATTGCATCCAGGTAAGGGTCTAGCCCAAGAGCAACATCAAGAGCTTTTTGTAAGTAATTTCTGAGCTGTTCAGGTACACGAGAGTCATTGAGGGCTAATTCTTTGGCTTTGAGAAGGTTCTCAGCAATGTGCCCAGCCAGAGTTCCTGAAATGGAAATTAAAGGGAAGAATAATGATTTCGTAACTGCGCAATCAGTGGAAGTGGAGTTTAAAGTACATAAACACAAGTGTGCCTTTTTTTTAAATAAAAGATAGAGGGTTTTGAAAGGCTTTAAAAACAATCATGAAAACCTTTTCAAGCTGAAAAAATCTTATATTTCTAGTAGATTTTTTTGCTGCATGCATTCTCCCTTTTACCCCTCAGAGCTGATCAAGAAGAAGAATGCTTTAAACACAAAAATTTTGCTTTTAAAGCTCCAAGACAAACATCAAACACCAAACAACTTCATACAAGCCCTGCCCCTCCAGGTATGATTTTCCTTGGAGGAAACAGAACGCTTCCAAAACTGCTCATGCCAAAGCAGGCAGGAGATGCAGGCAGTGGGTGAAGCTTTGTAAAAAGGAGGATCAGTGTGTCAGTGGGATGCACAAGTGTGCCCCAGCTGTGTCTGTGCCAGGGAGACTGCTATGCACCACACAACACGTCAGCATTCAAACGCTGTGGAAACACCTCCAAGACCCAGAACATCTTGTTGTGGGGCCAAAGCAATGCTGCCCATGGCATTGAACCTGCCCTGAGATCCCAGAAAACCCTTATGGCAGCAATCCATAATGACAGCGAGCCATGGCCCCAGAGGGTGAGGCATGGTTCAGAGAAACTGCCCCACTCCTCGACTGTAAGAGCACGTGCTGGGTTATGAAAACACCCGTGAGACACAGGCCAAGAGGCTGTGAGTGTAACTGGGGTGGAGCAGATTGCCCCTGGCAGGGTTTCATTGCCTGTGATAGAAAAGCTGCAGAGAACTACGTGGAGTGAGTGGAAAGAAGACATCTCTTATTTCTGTGGCTTTCCAGCACCTGAAGGGAGCTATGAGAAGGATAAAGAGAGACCATTTACAAGGCATGTAGTGACAGGACAAGGAGGAATGGCTACAGATAGAAAGGGGGTAGGTTAAGATCAGCTATTAGAAAGAAATTTTGCTCTGAGAGGGTGATGAGACCCTGGCACAGGCTGCCCAGAGAAACTGTGGCTGCCCCTGGATCCCTGAAAGTGCCAAGGCCAGGTTGGACAGGGCTTGGAGCAGTCTGGGACAGTGGGAGGTGTCCCTGCCCATGGCAGGGGAATGAGATGAGATTGGCTTTAAGATCTTTTCAAACCAGCCCAGTCAGTGATTCTGTGATATGATGCCATGATTTACATCTCATCCCAAACTCTAACCATCAGAGGCAGCTTTTATCTCTTCCAGAAGTTTTATAAATAATTTCAATTGCAGGAATAACCACCCCTTTCCCAAACCATGCTGGTTTGCTGACCTCAGCCCAGCTGCACTTCGAGTGAAGAGCACACACACTCTTCTTGTAGCATTTTCACCACCACATGAGGGAGCATCCCGGTATTTCCACTGCACATCCGGAGAGTGCTGGAGGCTGGGATCTGCTCATCCTCCCTGCCAAGCACTCAGAGGCTTTTTTTGCTAATTTAGGGGTAAAAACATGTTTATAATGCATGTCGGCTTTTAGTAATCATCATGTTATGCTTCTGGATAAGTAACAGGGATTGCCTGTCACACAAAGGGCAGGAAACAAGACTTAAGTGCAGCTGTTTTGTAACCTGTGTTATAACACCAGATGTGAGAGCCAAGAGGTGCTGCGGGGAGAGGGAGCAGGCAGGGCATGCCAGGGGCAACCCTCCATTCAAGATTACACAACCTTTGCAGGGAGTGCTGCATTTTTTGCAGCCTGGTGATGCTTTGGGCCAACAGCAGAGGTCAGAATTGCCCTCATTTATGCAAGCACCGGACAAGTCAGAGCAGAGCTCAGGGCTGGCTGCCCGGCCCAATGCTCTGAGCACTAAGGTGAATTAAACTTTACATAACTATTTTTTTCAAGGTTATTCCAAGAAAAAGTGCTTCATTTCAGTCCATAGTTTTACACAATCCCAATAGAATTTCTGGACTATATTAAGCACTAAATTGGATTTCCTGATTGTGTCCCTATTGCTCTATGTATGTACAGACACCTCTTTCCATTTCCCATCTAGTTGTGCATTATCATCAATGGGAGAAGAGAAAAACAGCTCACTCAGAGGAAGAAAATGCTGAAAATAGCCCTATCATGAAAGAGCAGGAAAAGGCTGCTTTAAGTTTCCAGCAGCTTCATGAAGAAAGATAAGGTAGCAATTCTTAAAATAGGCCATTGTTGACAGCAGAATGGCTCCCAGCATCTTCCTGGGCAGTTGCTGGTAGCACAGCCACCCTGTTTCACAACTAAGATGAATAATAAATTGCAGCTTCTACTCTGTCTGAAATCAGGAACTTTTGATTCACACCAAAGTCAGGAGTCAGGATTGCAAGGTTGTACGTGTAGGACATCAGTGTCCCCTGAGCAGACAGGCAGTGCAGTGCCATGGAGGGACCTGCTGGCCAGAATCACAATTAAACTTGCAGTTTGTGCTCAGATGGCACTTTTTAGGTGGGGAAAAGAGGAGGACACTTTATTGTTTGCAGGGGTCGAACCTGAGGAAGGCACAGAGATAAGAAGACAGTCTGGATTTGGCAAAAGCAAAGCAGAGACATGAGACAGAAAAGACCAAATCTTTGGTTCCTGGTTTAGGGCTATCCTCATTTCACCTTCCAGGCTCATAGATCTGTTTTGCAGCCCCAGCAATGTCTTCCAAAAGAGCGCCCCTGCCCAGCCAGGGCAGAGCACTGAACCTGATCCACCTGAACACTTTGCTGCCAGACTCCTTGGTGCTCCTGTGCCAAACACTTTGGCAGGAACTGCAAATCCAACCTGCTAAAATCATCCCAAACAGTTCCAGCCATCATATTCACCAAGGGACCTCGAGCATTGACAACAGCTTATCTCAACCCTCACCTCTTTGCCTCAGTGTGTAAATACATGTCCCAGCACATCATGGCCCGTGTGGGAACAGGGGTGGGTGGGCAGTGTGGCCAAAACCCCAGGGCATGGCCACCAAACATTGCAGAGGGTCCTGAGCAGAGCTCAGCCTGCTCAGCCTTAGCCTCAGCATCCACAGTGCCAGAGCCTGCAGCAGTGATAGCCTGGGGACAGGTAGCAACTTTGGGATGGATGGGGAGCACTAGGAGAAAGAGTGGGAGGAAGCACCAGAGAGGAGACACTGCTGCTCATAGCAGGAACCAGGGATCTAAACTCTGACTGAACTTCAGGGGAAAGCTAGGAAAATATACACTAGCTGATGCATTTTCTACAGGTTCTACTGCTAGAAAATAAGTTGAAAAGCTGAATCTCCCCAGTTCTCCATTAGGAAGAGAAATTATTCCTAAAACAATCATCACAATCTATCCGAAATTAGTCACAGCCAAAACTTTCCTAACATAGCAAGCATCCACCACCTCACCATTCCTTTCTCCTGGGATTGTCCCACTCCCCCCACTCCAGGTTCCTGCAAACCCAACTCCTGTGCTCAGCTCCCTCCTTTCCCTGACAAACCCACCCTCTGCTCCTTGCTGCCAAGCCACAGAGCCTGCAGGTCCCATCTTCCATGGGGAAGGTGGGGACCCAGGACCAGGGCATCACGCTATGTCCCCTCCTGTCACACCACTCTCCTGGAGCTCCCCACCCCTCACAGGGAGTTTACCTGAAGGGTTATGCATGTTCCTTCTTGTCCCCTGGCCTCAGAGGATACTGTGGTGGGTTTGCTGGCTCTGCAGAGCAGGAGGTCCATGCTTGGGTGCCCGATGAGGAGACAAAGTCTCCTCCCTCAATCACCAGGGCAGAACGGGAGAGGCTGCGTGGGGAGGATGGCCCCGGGCTGGGGCTGCACCCACCTGTCCCACCCAGAGCACAGGCAGCAAGTGAGATCCAACAGCATCTGACACAAAAAAAAGCACAACAAAAGAGCCGACTTTCAGTGACTTTGTTTTATGTAAGAGTAAGTTCACATCCTGACCTTGGGAAGCTGCTAGCTCTCAAGGAAGTAGCTGGCAGTTTCATAATCTTCTAGTTACATATCACAGACATGCCCCAGCTAAACCACCAGGTCTGCGGCCAAAAATGTTCAAGGTCTCTGAACCCCAGATTATCTACAAGTGGCCTTTAGCCACAAGGTCCCACCACACCACCCCACACAGCCGAACATTGGAGTAACCCCTGCTCTGGGGGCCAGGTCTCTGCACAGGCTGTGTCACTTGGGTACCAGTTGATCTGCATCCCAAGAAAGGGTCCCAGGAATGGACTGGCTGAGGGAGGCATCAGGAGCAAGCAGTGGGAGCATCCAAGGTGTCCCAAAGCCTGAGGTGCCTGTGACAGGGTTGGGCAGAAAGGGCTGGTGAGAAATTAAAGCCCTTAAAGAGCTTATGATGGAGCTGAGGTGGGCTGGCCATATCCTTTTCATTCTGATGAAACACAAACTGAAGGTAATGAGGAAATGTGGACTCCCCCACAAGCAGAACAGCATCTGTCACCTCTGGGATGTATCACCCTGGGCTCATTCACTCAAGGACTGACTCAGTATACCTGCAAAGTGTGCAGAGACAGCCCAGGGCTGGGCAGGGGAGGTGAACAGGCTGGGGGAGCTCACACAGGACTCTTGGCAGCCCCTCTGCAGGATGGAAGGTACAGGGACATGGCAGTCATTGGTGCTGGCAAGCAGCTGGACTGTGGAAAGTTAATTTGTCAACTTCTCAAATGTAACAGAAGATCTTTCAGGGTCCCCAGAATAGAACAGGGAAGTATAAATAGAAAATAAAGAAATGCACACTATGAAAGAGTAAAAGAAAAGCAAATAAAAGTCTCAATGCTGACTGTGCTGTTATGAATTAAAACAAATAAACAAGATTAAAAAAACCAGACCTCCTCATGTGCCTAAGATTATCCTATTTTATGATTTAGTAAACAACAAACTGCATTAGAAATGAGTTCCTGCAGAAGGCAATAAAAATTGTATTTAGATTGGGAGTTAAAATTTCAGACGAGTATTTGATAAACAAGCTATGAGATTTAGTGTGCCATCTCATCCACAAACACTAGCTTTGAGGTGACTTTGGGCAAGTTGTTTCATTTCTGGGACTGTATTTTCTTCTTCTACAAAATGGGGTTAACAGCCTGTCCTCTTTAAAAAGCACTTAGCCATCTGGAGAAGAAGCCAGCAGTGAGGACTGGAGTCAGGAATTAGACACTTCCTGGAGCAGGGCTACATGGCTTTGGAGATTTTTCTTGCAGCTCTTTCTCAATATTAATTTTGAGATAGATGAAGGTTTCAAAGTGATTTTGGCTGCAAAGAAGCCTTCAAAGCCATGACACAGGTCTAATGGGTTCTTTAAGACCCATATTTTCCTGCCTCTGCTTTTACATCTGATTTTGGTCTTCTTGATCTTTGTTTCTGAACAAGGACAGCTTTCAGAAACAGAGCTGAGAAGGTGGCAAAGACAGGTTTGTGCCTTCAGGCACTGCTGGTGAAATCAAAGGAATATCTTCCTGTGCTGAGCACACAGAGCTCTATGCCAAGGGAATACTTCGTGTGGCAACCTGAGCCTGGGGCCCTCCAAAAGCCCCAGCTGGATGATCACATGGAAAAGTGAACTGTGCATCCCCCAGTCACATGGGGATCAAAACCCAGCTCATGCCCCATACAGCCCAGGAGATAATTCTGATTTTTTTTTTAAACCCACCCTAAAAGCTAAAACATATACTATATATAGAGTTTTGTTCCTCAGTTCAAGAAGATCCCAGGAATGTGAGCTCAAAAGAGATTTAGCCATCTGGTATTGATCCCCATGCTTCTGCTCCTGTCTCATCCCATAAAAGCAGCTTAAAGCTGCAGCCAGATCAGAGGCTCTACTCAGCAAAGGTGGTTCCTGAATGATGTGAAGAATCACACAAACTGCCTTTCATAACTTTAATTTTGCTGTAGGGCATCATGTTGGAAGTTAATGTATGCACTCCTATTGTACATTTTAAGCATTATAAAACTAGCTGATTACACAACCCCATCCTGGTATTCGCACGTGTCTTCTAACATTCCTGCCACCTCTAACGTGCATCCCAGATTAGATAATCTCAGTTTTGTAATTAGTCTCTCACATGGAGACAAGACCTCCCCTCCCAGTGCCTGGTCACCCTGAAGCCTTTAAAAAGCACTTCAAAGGCACCCAGTGATGGGAGATCTCTGGACAGGGAGATTTCACCTTCTGGAAGCATGCTGGTGACAGAAGAGGCATGTGCTCCAGCAGTCCCAGAAGCCACCATGGCCCAGGAGCCCAAGCAGACAGATTTCCAACTGGTGCGAGTCAAGAGCACATGGAGTCGCATCAAGAAAGGAGAAGACCTTTCCAACAATGAGGATGAAATCACTCACTCTGAGGCAAAAATGTGAGTATAGGAAGGAGCCTGTGTTGCTCTGGCTGGCCAAACTTGGTCGAGCTTCTTGGTGGGATGGAAAAGCCATCTTGGGTGCCATGGCAGCTTCAACCCACAATGACAGAATTAATTACAGAATTACAGAATAGTTCAGACTGGAAGGGATCTTTGAAGGTCATCTATTCCAAACCCCTGTGATGGGGAGGGGCACCGTCCACTAGACCAGGGTTCTCCAAGCCCCATCCAGCCTGACCTGTGTACAAATCTGTGGACATGTCCTTGGGAACACGTTCAGTGTGGCAGCACAGGTGGTTGCAGTGCTCCTTGACACAGCTCAGAATTACAGAGAGAATTGTATCAACAGCCTCTATTTTTGTAGACAGGAATTTTGTTTAAACCTCTGAAAAGCTCACACAGGGACATCTGTGTGCTGAACTTAGGCTCTTTCTCTCCACATCTGTGAAACTGTAATCTGTGTGTGCAAAATCTCACACTCAGGCATGGGAGACAGATGGGTTTATAGAGGTGGTCACGGACAAATTAAATGGGTAGGTGGGAAAAATGAACTGTCACTGATAGCTGCAAGCCCCATAACTCATCCCTCAAACTGCAGAAGTCACCTAATGTTGCTTCAGACTGAGCAGAGACAAAAAATTCCCCCAGGGATACATCTAGCTCTTTGCTAATAGAACATCTCTCCAGTTAATTATCTTTTAATTACAGCATACTCCTTTTCACGTGCACATGGAGCTCCATTCATGATACAGATCTTTTTAAATACAGCTCTCTTCTGCATGTCAGGAGTCTTCCAGCCTTTGTCATATTGAGATTTTAATGGCACAAGTCAAACTTTTTTCTCAGCCAGGTCAGAGGGACCTTCACCAGTGCTGGCAGGGACCACGAGCATCACCCAGGCAGAGCTGCAGCAAGTAGAGCAGGACTTTGGCAGACCCAAAAACAGCCTGCTGGACCTCAGTCAATAGAAGGATTAACCCAGGGCCCAAGAACACCCAGAAAAGTCCTCAGCTGACATATGCTCCCACAAGGGCATATTCAGCCCCAAGTTCACTGTGATTTTCATACAGAGGGGTTGCAATGGGTTGCAGTTATACCATCCCACACCCAAAGCTGATTCCACCAAATAATATTCCAAACCACCCTGTCTCTTAGAAGGGTCACACACCAGGGATGAACGCACATGGAGTCAAGTACTGCTATAAGATGGTGCATTACAATGTACACAACAATGCTTTTTCTGATACCACATTTGAAAAGCCTAGAAGAAATTTTTCGGAAGGTATAAATCCTCACTGGTTTTCTTTAACAGCTGTGAAGTTTAAAACTTTGAGGCAATTTGGTAAAGAAAGCAGAGAAGCATCTATTTCGACCTCTAAATGAATGTTCAGGCATGTGAAAAGAAATTTGGAATGTAGGGAAATCTGATTATCCAATGAATATCACAGAAACTGTTTTTTTACTGAAATGCAGCTCAAAAAACAGTCTTATATAAACTACATTTTACTATTTCCTTCTGCCTGTCTTCCCCCCCCACCTCCCCCTTTTTGATTCCCAACTTGTTTTTTTCCCTGGTTTGGCCATCCCACAGAAGGAAGGGGTTGAAGGGTTGTGTTTTTCACTGGTTTTAGATAGATAAATAATTTTGGCTTTTACTTACCCTTGAAAACCCCAGTATGCAAATGTTTCCCAACCCCCAAATCATTTTCTTTTCCTTTCCAGGAGTACTTACTATTTCTATCACACCTATTTCAATAGAGATCCACTAGTTCAACTAAAGCATTGTAGAAACATTGGTCTAAATGGAGATGTGTGGTTGTTTATAGACAGACAGGTATAAATTAACTCCTATCACCCAGATACACCACCAGAGGATGCTTCCTCCATAAATATGGAAATTTTTTGGCAACCTCTTTTATACCCCACTCCCTTTTTTGGAAGCTGAAATGATTGGGTAGGCTCATTCTTTATGGGTTTTCAATTTCTAGCATGAAAAACATGTCCCAGCCCTTCTGGACTGTGTCTTTTTAATGCTATGTAGGAATTCAGACATTTAACTGTTCACTAAGACCTTGGAGAGCTTCTCCATGAATAAAACTGCTGAGCCCTGACACCCAGGGTGGTGTCCCACCCTCACAGTCCCACATTTCTGCAGTGCATGGGCAGGAGACTCCACGTTCTTCATCTCCCAGCTACATCCTTAAACTAGTTCAGACATTCAAAGGTCAAACTAGGAATACAGTGATTTCAAACCATGTTTTCTGATCCTTGCCAGAGGTGAGTGCATCTCCGAAGGTGGGATTTCCTGGATAATTGAAGCTCCCATCTATTTTTGCTACAAAGTGGTAGAAACATACAACATTCTGGAACCCTCTAACACTACTCTGCTCTGGGGTCACATCACTGACCCCCAGCAAATTGAGTTCGCCACCGCCAGCAAGAGGAAACTGCGGCGCTTTATCGTCATCGACGAAGTCGTCGACAAACTTTATGGCTCCAAAGTCAGAGAATACTTTGAAGAGAACAATGTCCAGCACAAAATCCTCTCCCTGCCGACCACCGAAGAAACAAAATCCATGGACTTGGTGTTGAACATCTTGCACGAGGTCCAGAACTTCAGCCTGGACCGGCGGACGGAGCCCATCATCGCCATCGGTGGGGGCGTGTGCCTGGACATCGTCGGCCTCGCCGCGTCGCTCTATCGAAGACGCACCCCTTACATTCGGGTCCCCACCACCCTCCTCTCCTACGTGGATGCCAGTGTGGGGGCAAAGAATGGGGTGAACTTTCTGCAGTGTAAGAACAAGCTCGGGGGCTACACCCCTCCCGTGGCGAGTTTTCTGGACAGATCCTTCATCCAGAGCATCCCTCGGCGACACATCTCCAACGGCCTTGGGGAAATTTTAAAGGTACGAGCTTTTGCAACTGCAGTTTTTCAAACCTGAAGTCATACAATGGTTTGGGTTGGACGGGAGCTTTGGAGGTTACCAAATCCAATCCCCCTGTGATAAGCAGGGACATCTTTCACTAGATATGGTAGTTTAAAGCTCCATGCAACATATTCTTGAATATTTCCAGGAGTGGGACATCTACCAGTTCTCTGGAAAACCCATTTCAGGGTTTCACTACCCCTGTTGTAAAAAATTTCTTCCTCACAATAAGCCTGAATCTATCTTCTTTCACTTTAAACTACTATCCCTTGTCCTGTCACAACAGGCCCTACTATAAAGTCTGTCCTCATCTTTCTTGCCCTTTTTAAGTATTGAAAAGTAAAATGCCTAGAAGCATCCATGGCACTGCATAAACAACTTAGAGGAATCAAGGTGAGTCATCAAGGGTGCATTTAACTCTCATTGAGTCTACATCTATTTTTTACAGCTGCTAAATTTGTTAGGACATCCCTTACACTCAGTGTCCAGTGCTAACCCTGCAGAGGAAACTCCAAAACTCATGGACAGACACAGCAAAAACTCACAGGAGACACAGCAAAAACAGGAAAGAAAAGCTTCATCTTTCCACTGAGGTTGATCCATAGCACTCTGTAATGAACTCCTGGCAGAGAATCTGAGGCTCATTATGATGGGGATTAATAATCTGCAAGATCATTTGCACCTACCTCAGTGGGTATGTCGAGTGTGGTCAATCAATCTCCTCCGAGGCAAATTCTACTTCTAAAATTACCTGGAAAGTGCACAGTAAATGGCTTTATGTCTGGAGAGCTTTGGAAACTTTTGATAAAGCAGAGTTTAAGCTATTAAAGTGTATTAGAGATGAGTTCATCAACAGCAATTTTCAGTGCTTGCACAGTGAGAAATCCCCAGGATATGTGGAGGTTTCTGGCAGGCACTGTGAAATCCTCAGGTCACCATTCCCCATTGCAAGGGTGGGGCAAATGCCTGAGTCAGAGAGGGGAAAAATCTGTTCTTCTAACAAGGATATCACTTCGAAACCCTCATATTCCCTATACTGCAGTGTTTCCCCTCCTTCCATTGCCCAAAGAGCAATCCCAAGGATGAGATTAGTTGTCCTGGGATTTGCCACCACCCAGTCCCTGTCCTGGGGATGGTCACCATCCAGTCCTGAGTTTCCTTCCAGGCACACAAATAACCAAAGCTCATTACAAACCACTTGTTGGGCTATGGGAGCACACAGCAAACCCCCCTCACATGGGCAGAGCTGCACAGCAGCAGGGGAACCAGAGCTCCCATCATCTCTGCCATTTTACCAGAGTCCCACTGGGCATTTCCACACTGTCTTTTGTGCACACCTTCACTCAGCACAGCTGACAATGTGTGACACACCACTGGGTCACATTCCCTAGAGACCTGCTGAATTCACCCTAAATACATTTGTGCTAAGCAGGAACTATGCCTACAGAAACATCTTTTCAGGTTACAGAGGCACAACTTGTCCATGCACCACATGTGCAGGTGTTTCTTTGCTAGTGTATAACATTATTGCAGTCCGATCTACCGAAACACTCAAGTTTCCAACAACACATACAAAGATCAGACAATAAACCTTAATTATCTCTTCTTTGTCCCAGATGGCCCTCATGAAACACAAAGGGCTCTTTGACCTGCTCAAGAACCATGGTAAATACCTACTGGACACCAAATTCCAGTCTTGCAATGGCTTTGCTGACCACAGGGATGCTGCACTGCAGACTACCAGGATTGCCATTGAAACCATGCTGGAAGAGCTGGCTCCCAACCTCTGGGAGGATGACCTGGACAGACTGGTTGATTTTGGCCACCTTATTAGCCCAGAGCTGGAAATGGTGAGTGACAGACCTTATATTACAATATCCACTTCAAAGATAGAACATTAAAAAAACCCCAATAGGCTGCATGAAAACCTTGTGAAAAGGAGCTGAGATAAACTCCAGATTTGCACATGCTACCCCAGATCACCCAGCACACCAGCCGTGTCAAAGGGACTCCTTCTCCTGCCCTGTTTCCCCTCCATGCTCCCACCCATTTCCAATTCAGACCTCACTCCAGTTGTTCCTTCTTACTGGGCACTTACTGAAGCTCAAAGAAAACCAAATTCCAGTGAAGCTACTACAAATCACCAACATGAACTGTAACAGCACAAAGGCATGGAGGGCATAGACCATACTGCTGGGGAGAAATTGCCACTGAGGAATGAGAAGGGACACCTACAACCTATCCAATATTCAGAGCTCATCCCTCCATCTCATGGCGCTCTATCAGTGATTTAGATAGGAGGAGAATTAGATCCTAGATCCCTACGGGAGATTTTAGCTGCGATTAATCACGTGTAAAACGGATCATCCTAGCAACCCATAAATCACAAGATGCCAACATCCAGCAACCGCAGTGAGTCAAATGCCAGTTTTCAGGGACGCTTTCAGAAATAAACCCCATTTGTTTCCTATTTGCTACCCCAAACCTTTTGTGCCACCCACCTTTGCTGTGTTGCAGAGCGTTTTGCCATCGCTGATGCACGGGGAAGCCGTGAACATCGACATGGCGTTCATGACGTACGTGGCTCACGTGCGCGGGCTCCTGGATGCCGAGGAGAAGGAGCAGATCCTGCAGTGCATGCGGGGCCTGGAGCTGCCAGTCTGGCACAGTGGCTGCAGCTGGGATCTCATCCAGAGAGCCCTCCAGGAACGCCTCAAGCACAGCGGGGGACAGCCACGGATGCCCCTGCCCACTGGCCTCGGCGTGGCAGGTACCACCAAGGGACCCCAGGGAACCCCCCGAGGGGGCATTGGTCGGCAGTGACAGCCTGGGAAATGTTCTCTGTGGTTGCAGCTGTGCACTTCTTGTGCTCTTTTTCACATCTCAGTAGACCCATTGAGAGACAGGATCCCTCCTGTGTACAAGCCCCAGAATAGCGTTAAGGACTGAGGTCTCTAATTAATTGCACTGCGACTAATCAATTGACCTTGCAAAGGAAAATGCAGTGCTCTGGAAGACAAACCTGCAAGGGGAAAAGAGAAAAACAATTGCTCTACTATACTTGAAAAGATTTGTTAAATAGTCCTTGGCAAAAGGAATTTAGTTTTTCACTGTGCCTGGAACACTTGTAAACTAAATAATATCTGTTCAGTTTCTGGGATGAAATACTCATAAGATTTAAAAGATTTTAAAGATTTTAAAATAAAAGCCAACCAACCCCTAACACAGAAGCAATGCATGTGACCAGGTTGTGATCTCTGCATCTCTTTCCTCTTCACACCATTTCCATGAAGCTCAGTCTCTCCACACAGGACAAAAGGCTCTCACAAACTGGAGTGACTCTGCCACAGTCAGTCAGCGTGTACAGGCAGGAAAAGCTCCAATGGATGTCAAATTAACTACAACTCTTATTTTCCAGACATATTCAATGACACTAGTGAAGAGACCCTGGAAAGAGCATACAAGCTGTGGGTCAAGGACTGCCAGACAGTGCTGGAGGAAGAGCTGCAAGCCCAAGGTGATGGTCCTGCCCCAGGCCTGAACTGTTTGCCACTGTAAGGTAGGGGGCAGAACTGAGTTCTGAACAAGATAAATCCAGAAGCACCCATGAAACTGCATCCACCCCAGAGCTGCATGGAACAAGCACATTATTGGCATCTGACGTGATTTACCTTTTTTCAATTGCTTTGTTTGAAAGGGAATCCATTATTGCTGAAGATGTGAAACCACCGAGTGCCTGTAAAGTATTTCATAGCAAACAGCCTTCTTTCTGGAAAAGTGAGCAGGATTTTTCATTTATTTAGTTAATCCAAGCTGCTAACTGCCATGGCCCTTGCCACTGGTTTCCCACTACTGCTTATGCTTGGACCCCTGACACGAGGAGGTGTAGATGATTCACAACCATGGTATGGCACCATGCAAAATTTCTATGCTATATAAAATATTTCAAGCAGCTTACTGCCTTCACTGGTCATTCTTTTCTTCTTGCTGTTCTTGTTTTCTCTCATTCAAAAGTGCAAAACAAAGAAGTTCATCTGCCAGCCTTTGCACCCAGTGTAAGGGAATGACACACTAATTAGAGGCACCATCACAAGCCACAGATCAGTAAATATCACTGCTGTGAAGCACGTGGGGGCTGTCTCGGAGCAGTATGGCAACCCTTTGTCTTTGGACAAAGATACTTGGGACATGCTGGCAAAGCCTCCTCTTGCTGCCCAAATGTTTGTGGTGGTTCCACTTTGTAACTTCTGCAAGCCACCGGTGTGACAAACAGGGCACAATTTGCAGCACTGCTGCCTAGGAACAAAGGTGGGCAATACTGAAGAACCCCCTGGAGTCCCCACAACTGCCACAGGGCTCCTCGTACCTGACTCCTTTCCCATCTCAGCCTTTCTGGGTTAGATAAAGCCAGCTGGGGAAAAATAAGAGAAATTAGAGGATTCCAAGCAAGTTGATCATCTTCAAGCAGCCTCAGCATCATGTCTCAGGATCCTGGCAGACTCAGAGCAGATTATATAATGGATGCTGATGGTGAAAAACATAAAAGTAATGGCATCCTTCTCCCTGGAGGTCCAATCAAAGGAATTGCAATCCACAAACAGCCTTTGAATTACTTGCAACATTATTTGTTTTTTCCCCTGGTGTTTTTTTTTTCCCACACCAGTTTGTGCTGATGTGCTGGCTTCTGTTTTGCTAAAGTAATAAAAGCTACTAAAATTGAAAGATTGTTGAACTAACGATTGCATTGCTGCCCACAGTGTGTGTGTGCCTGACTACCTTTGCATGTGCTTGAGAGACAGAGACTGGAGAAGTATGGCATAGAGCTGACATAATAAATCCCCTTTCCTCTTGAGCCTGGAGAAGAGGTGCTTAAAACTACACGGAAAGCCCTGTTCAGCCTTCTCCAGAGCAGTTCATCCCTCCATTTCAGGACAGGGCTTCACACAGATGGTACCATCTTACCAAAGAGCTTTAGAGCACATCCTCAGAGCCACAACTTCTTAGAAATAAACCCATAATTCCTGGAGTTAAATAAGCCCGGGGCTGAGGGTGTCAGTGAACTTGACTCCTTTTTCCAGATCATCTACACAGGCTCATTCAGTGGGGTTCTGACAGCAGTCACTGTGTGGGGAGAGCATCTCTGCTTCTCTCAGGATCCACCAGCACCACCAGCTTTGCTAGAGCTGACAGGGACAGAGCAACAGAAGAGCAGCTGAGGGCCCATGAGTGTCTGAAGGAAGGACCCAAAGGATGGACCAGGCTCTGCTCAGTGGTGCCCAGCAACAGGACAAGAGGACACAGGCAAAACTGATGCACAGAAAGTTCCACCTGGGCTTGAGGAAGAACTTTTTTGCTGTGCAGTGACTGTGCACTGGAAGAGATTGTCCAGAGAGGGTATGGAGTCTCCCTCACTGGGGATATTCCAGAACTGTCTGGACACAATCCTGTGCTCTGGGATGACCCTGACGAGCAGGGAGGTTGGACCAGATGACCCACTGTGGTTTCTTCCAACCTGAAACATTCAGTGACCCCAACTTTTTGGGAGTATGACAGCCCCAGGGACAGCTGTCTGAAGGGCAAAGGTGCTGAGAGCCATTTAATGTTGTGCTTACAGTGATCACCTGGGCACACTCACAAATGGTCCTCCTCCTCTCCAGCAGCTGTGTGTGCCATTTTTCACACCAGATAATCCTGTGCTTCTTTCATTTCTAGGTTATCACCTGCCCACATCAATGTCCTGCAGCACAGTGCCCTACTCCCATCCACCTCTATGGAGGAGGAACAATACAAACATCAACTTGAGTTGCTTACTTTAAATATCCAGGGACTCTCAGGAGCCCAAAGGCCTTTGGCACTCCATTTCCAGGGAAAGCCAAGGTGCAGCTTAGCAGGGTTGAGGTGAACTGAACTAAAAAGAGTCACAAAACCACACATGCACATTAAAAGCCCAGGACCCAGGACCAATGTATTACTGGTGACAACGACCTGGCTGTGGGTCACCTGCCAGCCATTCCCCCATGCAGACTTTGCCTCAGCTTCAGAAGCCAGTGGTTGTGTCTGTGACAACACATCCAAGGAGCTGAAGCACAATTAGGACTGAAAAGTGAACACATGATTATTATTATTTTTTTACCCACCCTTCTGCTGTGGGTGACAGAACACAATCAGCCCCTGACGCTTGGTTGCTTGGTAGCAGACAGGCACATTTTTAATTATATATTAAAATATGCTAAAGAACATAAAACGGCTGCGTGACTAATATGTGTGTATCAAGAAAGGCACATGACAGCAGCAAAATTGCTTTAGTGTCTGATAAAAAGTGCCTCTGCCAGGCTTGTCATCAAAAGATCAAGGGAAAGGGGTGGAAAGTATTATTAATAAAACAGTGACTTTTTAAAATACCCCTCATTGTTTGAGGAGTATTTTTTTTAATGTCTAGCATGAATTTAATTATTTTCCATTTATTCAGGTTTGATTTAGTTCCTGCTTTTTCAAACAGAGCTATTATATTAGACCTAAGATCTCAGCTTATTCTCTTATGATGCATTACTCCAAAGAGAAAAGCAGAAAGTCCCAGCTGGATCCTTGAAGTGTAAGTTCCTTATGGATTTGTTTGAACAAAATTACTTTAGTGGTCAGAGAATAAGAAATTATTTTATTATTTACAAGTGCTGAAGTAATTTCTTTTGCAACAACCTGCTCTATAAATGGCAGTGAAAAAAGAAGAGAAATATTAATGAAGTCCCAACCCAAACCAGTCTGTGATTCTGTGATTCTGGAATGCATCGAGTCTCTAAGCAGCAATCACTCATGCCCAGTGAACAGTAGCATTCAGTGTACTCAGTGTAAAATGAGAATCACACCAAAGGTCTTGAAGACATTAAAAGATTTTGACTAAATGTATTTGAAGTGGCTAAAGAAGCAGTGCTGAACACAAGAGCAATGCCTACTGAACACAACACAGCATCTGCTCCCCTGCTCTGTGCCTGCCTAGAGCCAATACCTCTGCTGTGAATTACACTCTGCAATCAGAGAAAATAATCTGCAAATGATTAAATGAGTAAATCCCAGCTCACCTTGCAAGAGCAGGGGGGGTTTGCTGGGCTGTGCTGGGATGGAGAGCAGGAACCCAAGTCCGGTGGGTCTGTGCTGAGAAGGACACAGCCCCACAAGAGTGTGCTGTTCCCCACTCTTTTTTAATTCAAGTCTAACTCCTGCTGCTGTCACAGGCACAGGAGGAAAGCCAGAGGGAGCAGGGAGCTCTGGAGAGGCACTGCTGAACAGCAAGAGAGCAGGCAAAGTGTTTGAGCAGGACCAGAGCCCCCAGAGCTGTGTGCCCCATCCACCAAACCCTGCTTTGGGGCAGCATCCTCAGTATGCACATCAACAACCCCATGGTGACATATATCTATATCTATATATCTATATAGATATAGATATATATGAACAATTGATATTTACATGCTTTGCACATAAATATTGCATATAAATATTTTTATGCCCTAAATACTTTTTATGCCCTTCCTGCTGACCATAGCAGCCTTCTCCTTTCCTTGTGCAGCTCTTGGACAGTGTTAACACAAAGGGTCTGGCACAGGAATCACCACTTCCCTCTGTGATGCCAAAGCACAACTCCTATTAAGAGCATCACTCCCAAAAACTGAGCTGGGAAAGGAGCAGTTTCAAGGAAGGGTGAACCTCAGGCCACAGTCAAAGACAACAGTATTGCTCAGTGCACACACATTTGACCTGTGAGGCAGCATCCTGTCAAGCCTCATTGATTTTAATAACTCAGGAATACTTTTACAAGCCATTCCCCAGCAATTTTGAACAAGTGCATTTCAAAGTAGCTGGAGCAACAGTGTAGGACACCAGTCAGTGCTAGGACCACCCCAGACTGAGAGCAAAAGGAGCAGCACTGCTGAACCCACCGAGGCAGAGCCATCACCACCTCACTCACCTGCTGGGCTCCCAGGTCTCCTGGGAAGGAAAGTACAACAAGGTGACACGGTGGCAGTGTCCTGCTGTGTCACCACACCACACAGCCAAGCCCTGCAGCATCCTCCAGCCTGGCCACAGGGATTCCCAGAGAAACAGACCACACCAGGCACAGCTGGACTTACTGTTGAAATCCACTTTCTTACCTGCACTGAATTTTTCAGGCTTGTCCAGTGCAACTGAAAAGGCTCCTAAACAGAGCTGCCAAACCTTCACTGACACAGAGCTACTGCCTACAGCCAGTACCCCCATGATGGGTGTTCTTCCTGCTCCTCCTGGGTTCTCCAACCCAGCCAAAACCTTGAGGTGCTGCTGCCCACAGCAAGAAATTCAATCCAAGCTGTCCACAAAAACACCTAATGACCACCAGAAGCAGTCAAAATACACCTAAGAGCTCAAACTTAGCAATTATGTCCTAGGCTTCTAATAAGTACATTTTCAAATGCAGTTCTACTAGATTCTAATACTATGCTTAATTTCTAAAGAAATTACATTACAAAACCTGCTGGAAACACAAGCTTTTACTCAAGTATCTTCTACAAAGAGGGATTGGGGCTGTTCAGCTATAGTCCTAGTAGAGTCAGGCCTTTGTTGTTGGGTTGGTTTTTAAATTGAGAGAGTAATTTTTAATCCCATTGAATTAGGTATTTTCTACTCTGTTAGGCACCAGCCTTTCAAGACACTGGTCAAATTCAATACTCCGGTTTATACTCAGGGCTCAAGCCACCCCCTGAGACAACACTCAGTACCCCCAATGCTGCTGCAGAAAGGTCCACAGAGAGCAGGAACTCAATGTCGTGAGCACAGGAAGCAGAAGGCTGTCAAACAAGACCAGAAGGGATGAGAGCAAGAGAGACAGGGAAAAATAATGAAGACACAACACCACCACCACAGCTGGTTCCTCACCAGCAGAAGCCAGGAGCAGCTGTTTGCATGTTGGCTGAGAGGAGGTTTGGGAGGAGTGAACAGAGGGGACAGGGATCCTACCATGCACAGGTGCACTGGAGAAGGGGGTGAGGTGCTCCTGCATAGGACTGCTGGGGCCAGGTGACCGTGCAGGAGTGACAACAGGGCAGGAGGGGCAGGTAGCCCGAGGCCTCACGGAGCCCATGACCTCACAGGGAACATGAGGAGCTGCAAAGGGCAGGGAGGGAGGGAGGCAGATGACAAGAGCCCATGGGAGGGAAGGGCAATGACATTTTCCCACACCCACCTGTTTTATTCCTTACTCTAGACCACAAGCTCTGGGTCTTTCCACTTCGGCATGAGTTTGCAAAGCCCAGGTGGGGTCTGGTCTGCAGCTTCATTCCCCTGTGTGACTGCCACACAAACACAGCTGGACAGCTCTGGTGGAAACCAAGGATGCTAACCAACACCAGGTCAGGGACATGGACACGGACACATCCATGGCCAAGTCACAGACACAGAGGCACTGCAGGGACTTCAAATGCACAGGAAAACAAGGTCCACTCACATGGAAAACGAGTGATTTACACAGATGTATGTGAAAAACCAAATGCTTTAATCCATCTATCAAGAACAACAGTTCAAATTATTTCATTGGATACATTAATATTGATCCATAATTTACAGTGCTATGGACCATACACAAATTATTGCTGCAGTCAACAGCAGATGAATATCAACATTACAGTACCAAGCATCATAGCAAGAGGCAGTAATTAATGTCACTTTTTCAAGAAATATAGGTATTTATACTATTATCAACATCAGCTTCCCCCCCAGTGCATTTTATGTCAAACAACATAAATGTAAGTGCATTATTTTGTGCTTTGTGCTTTCCTTATGTACCTTCTTTTTTGCTTTTACAAGTTTTAAGAGTTAAATATTGCTTTATAGGCCAAAAGCAGAAAGGAAGAACTTCACGGTACTTCTGCACGTCCCTGCCTGTTGCATGGCTTCGGCAAAGTGAGAATTGGTCGGTTCCCCATCCACCTGCTCAGGGAAGCCACAGCTGCCCAGCGTCACACACATCACTGTCACAAGACCAGGCAACAACTTGTGTCCATCTCACTCCACCTAGTCCATGCCAAACCCTACCTGTGACTGCTGCCTCTGTCCTCTGCCACCGATCCTGCAAAATGTCACAGCCACGCCCTCCACCATGCTCAAATGGGCAAAGGCACCTCCCATTAGCACCCACTGGGGGTCTGTGTCTCCTACAGGTGTCCCCCGGGCAGTGTCACCCTTCCAAGGGTGGGCAGGCTCAGAGGAGGGCTGTAACCTAAGGAAGCATGGGGGGAAGAGTGAGCAGGGCATGGCCAAGTTATGTGTTACCCCAGAAAACACAAGGTATAGGAGCACACAACACAGCTGCTGCAGCCACAGAATCCAGCTCTTGATGGAATGGTTGGCCTTGAATCCTAACTCACCTTCACACAGCACGTAGCCAAAAATCAGAAGTCAGGGCTGTCACCGAGTACCAGTGGTTTCACATAAGCTTGAAAACTATTCATATACCACAGTCTAGACTTGAATTTCTGAATGTCCAGGGCAGGCACCAAACCAAAAGCCTCAATTCAATACATTCAGTGGTTCTCAGTTACTACACTCCAGCATGCACACCCTGATTTCTTGTACCAATGCTCAGAGCTGTCCCATTTTCTGGGGAAGGGCAACACAGCCCTGTGTTATAACTACAAGCATTTTCTACAGCCCTGATTTTCTTACCTGTCACCCCAGCCAAACAGCAGCACCAGAAGCCTGTACCCCGTAGCTGACTCGGAGCTATGGCACAGCTGCCTTGCTGTGGGGACTGGGGGCATTTCCTGCCCCAGGATCATGGTGACCACAGCACATCCTGCAGCCTCCTGGGTCCTGCCTGGGCCAGAGATTCTCTACCCTAAGAAAGACACATTCCCAAAAACTGTCTGGGGTGAGGGGGAGAGGCATCATTACAACCCAACTCTAGCTCCTCCTTCAAAAACTATAGAACAAAGAAAAGAAGCCACAACCCTGTGGTTGCATCAATGCTAACACATTGCTGGCGGCTCAAGCGGGAAGGGAGGGCTGGACACAGCCACGGGCAGAGTGACAGGAACACAGACCCCGAGCTCCACAGCCCTGCAGAGCCTGAGCCCCCTGTGCTGGGAGCACAGCTGCCAGGCAGGGGACACCGGGAGCCCTCCCCTGGGGAAATTTCTGGGAGAGGGCTCAGTGAGCTGTGCTGTGGGAACCCCCACCACTATCCCCAGCCACCCCCGTCCTACCCAGTTCACATTTGGTTTCTGAACACCACCTGCTGAGCCCAAGGTTTCCTTGGAAAGCTGGCCAAACTGGCACTCAAGTTACTCACCGTTGCACTCATCCTATGTAATTTCCAGTGTAGCACAAAGGAGAAAGGGAAGCTCTGGTTTTCTACCTGTAGGCACCATGCTACACCTCAACGCCCTGTACACCACCACCCTAAAGCTCTGCCTATGCCACACTTCAGTCAGTGCTAGTCAAGGAAGACTACAACTAGAGTTTAAGGCACTTCATTCTGAACGAGCTACGCCTGCCAGTCAGCTGTAGGCTGCCGTGGAGAATTCCATTCCCTCCGTCTAGCTCGGAACACCACCTGTCACCTCCGTGGAACACCCAGGCTGGATATAATACAAGGAAAACTACCGTTATTGCATAGGACTACACTGGAGTAGATAATGCACCGAACTACTTTTACAACATGGTTGCATGTTAAAAATTAATAACATTGTTATCAAGTAACAGTTATTTGAAGATACAGTAATTTACTCTTTTTTTGTTTTTTTGTTGTTTTTTTTTTTTTTTTCTCTTATGTCAGCTCCAATGCTGAAATAGAACACGAATTGCTCTAACGGGTATATTAACTACAGAGTTATGTTTCCAAGCATATTACTACTTTTTTTTCTGTATCACTAAAAATAAATATGTAAGTTCAGTTTCTCTACAGAGTTGTTTTATTACCTAATCTAGATTTTTACTCTACCTTAAATGCATTTAAAAACATTTTCAAAGTGAGACTGTAATATACAAAATATTCTCAAAATCTCTCTTAAAACACAGAACCCTGCATAAAAGCTTCCTTTCAAGTGTTTACAAAGAATGCAGAAAACTTCCAATGAGTTTTAAAAATGTCAAAAAATCGCTGCAATATTAAGAGGCAAAAATCTTACAAATGAAATACAAATAAATTTAAAACAAAAAGTTGAGGATAACTAAGGAATCCATGCAAATCAAAAGAAACTGTACAATGCAATTAAAAAAAAAATAAAGCCAATTGGATATGTACAACATAATGTGCCCAGCTGATATTATGCTTTTTTTTTTTTTTTTTTTGTCCAAAGGGTGTATCCCAACTTACAGTGCTCCTGCTTGGTTTGCCATTGGCAAAGCCATCCATGTGTGTCACGAAACAAAATAAAAATTTAAGAGGAAAAACTTGAACCATGATCAAAAGGAAAACCCAAATCAGCTCAGAGTAAAATTAAACAACACTCTGAGACACTCACATCTCCCTGCAGTTTCAGCAACAGCATTTTATATCACAATCAACACAATCAGGATGTCTTAACACTTGGGTTCAGTTTCTTTTCTAAGTGAAGTCGGGTGGTTACTTTCCCTAAACACTTGTCATGTAAGAACAACATTTGAAGGACACTGTATCTTTAAGGCAGCACTATTCAATTAATACAATTACAAATTGGACTTTTTGTTGTTGTTTACATTCTTATACTTTACATTTTGTTTCCAAGTAAATAGGTTGCATTTACAATCCTACAATTGCCCCCTCCCCCCCTGCAGAAACAGACTCTTCATCTGTAATTCTATTGCTTTGAGTAGATTTGACCAGTTCAAAATTCTTGGCGAATCCAGTTCACAGATTCTGTACATATGCTGTACAATATTTTGGAGGCATTGGTAGTTTTAAAATAGAATATACAAGTTTCTTCACAAAAAATTCTAAAAAAAATCCTCTATATATAATATATACACACACGCACACACACTGATGAAGCACAAGGGGAAAAAAAATCAAAAAAATTCTACAAAAGGTAAATTATTTCATCTACTGATCAAGAACCAAAGCAGTTTATGAAAGGTGTGCCAACAGATGCTAACAAGCATGGTCAGTGTCCTCCATGCTCACACTGCTCCGCCTGCTACTTGTCTTTGATGCCCCAGGAGACACAGAGGAGAGCAGTGGGTCAGTCACTCCCACTGGGGAGAGGGTATCGTCCATCAGGATATCTTCCAGTTTGGATCCCATTTTGGCAGGAACCCCGTAAGTGCCAGCTGGTTCAGTCACGTTTCCCAGGTTGTCACTGAAGCTGATGGTGCCATCAGTGAGGTCCAGGGTGGTGGTGCAGGACAGGTCTGTGTGGTGTGGCATCATGTCCTGGCTGCAGTTGTCCAGCACAGGCTCCTGTTTGATGACCCTGTTGACCATGTCAGGGGAGCAAAGGCCTGTAGATGGGACAAGGGACAGTCCATGTGCCCGAGCTTGCATCTCGAGTTCCTGGGAAGGAGAATAAGGGGCAAATTAAAACAAAATCTGGAAGTAAAATCTGTCATCTTATGCTTGTCTTGCAGCTTCCAGTTTCCTTCTCCTGTACACATTTCCTTCCTTGCCCACAGTGACAAGTGCTTGTACCTTGCACACTCCTGCCCTGCAGATTTTCACCTGAACAGCAGAGTCTTGAAGAGGTGTGTGAACAACATCCCACACAGGTCCTTCACACTCCTCCTCAGCACCTACATCAGAGCCAAAACCCAGTACCCTGCAGCACAGACATGTTCCCCTCAGGCTTTCTTCTCAAACCAGTGCCAGGACAGGGAGGTTTGGCATCAGGTAGGGTGAGGAAAACATTTAAAAATAGGGGAAAAAAATAAAGTAGCAGCAGAAGCATGTGTTTAGTAATTTTTAAAAAGTCATATGTGAAGGCACAGCACGTCTATGTGATCATTATCAATCCCTGCTGAGACTCTGGAGGGGACATTTCTCACTCTGCAAGTCTGGCAGAACTGGAAGAGGTCAATCAAAACTGAGCAACAACACTATTCCTGTGCAGAATAATCACAAGGAAGTCACAGGAAGGTTTCAGACTTCACACAGAGCCAGGATTCTTCAAATTTCCACGGAAAATTTAGATCCCACCTTCACATTTCATCATACAGAAATGTCCTCTCACAAATATATCAGTAAAAGAGATGTTTTGCTTCTACTTCTGCATCATATTAGGCAATCACAATCTCTGTTGTGATTGTGCTGTTTGTGGATATTCCTGTCACTGAGGCTCATTATTACTCTTTTCCATTATTTCCAGGCTAAAACAAGCTTGCCATGCAACATCAGAGGAGAAGGTGGAATGAGCAAGCACTTCTTCCATCAGCTAATGTGCCAGAATCAGGAGTTCCTTACTCCATGCTCAATCAGAATCAACACAAAAAGGGAAAATACACTCTTGAGGTTATTTGCTGCCAGATGTATTGCCTGTTATTCAAGGATCTGGGTTTTATGGTATTTTGATTGAAGGAGCCAGAGCAGATGGGTAATACAAAGCAAGATGAAAGATGTTTAAAAAGTGATCTCATTTAGCTTTGAAACACCACAGCTTGATGCCGCTCTGCAAGAGCCTTGTGTGTTTTTATCATCTCATTCTAGCAGCAGATTGCTCAACCAAGTACAAAACTGCGCTGGGGTTCAACTCGGCCTGTTCTATTTTAAAGCTGTTTATTTCCACACTTGACTCTCAGGTATTTGCAGCTTCATTATCTCCCTGGTGGATTAGCTGGGCTGTTGAGGGGTCTCCTGGCAGGCCACAGCTGCATGCAGAGCTCAGCTGCTCATGCTGCAGGGGAGCAGCAACATGAGGATATCTGTGATATTGCTGTCTCCATGTTAGGTGTTCTTGCACCCAATTCTGGTACACTTCTTTAATTACCCTTCTTTTTAATCACCCCACGGAGAGGGGTGGCTGTACAGAAGAAAACCCTCTGTTGGCTTCAAGGTTAAGGCTTCCTATCCACTTGAGGTGAAGACAAAGGAATTAGTTAAGAGAAATTGAGTTCTCACCCTTAAATTTCTGCGTAGCTCAGAACACTGGGAACCTGGGTGAATCTAACAAGGCAACAACCCACAGAGAAAACATATTCATGCCACCTACTGCTTTTCAGTGCTGAGGAGAACTGTTGTACAGTCCTACAGAATTCAAGCAGCAGGGAAGACTCCCAAACAGCTGAACTTAATTTTGTGACTATCAACAACTACATGATACATGAAGTCCCAGTGCCTTAGGCCTGGCAAACAGAAGAATGTATTACCAAGTAAACCTTTTTGATGGTATGGTTTGAAACTAGCGTTGGCTGTGGCAGAACAAAAACAGACCACTCATAAGTGCTTCTACTAGAGTGCCAGGGTTCTTTTTTTTTAACTAAGATATCTTTGGCTTTTTCTGGAAAAATCTCTGCAGGCATCTGAGCACGGCCCGCTGTTAATTTAAAGGCTGGTTCCTCGTAACCCGCACCCCACAAGTCACCACTATTTGCAATCACACGCTGCAACGCCAAGAGCATTTGCAGCTCATTTCTCAGCAAACCTGTATTCTGAGCAGCAGGTGCCTGTTGGCATGTTCCAGCTTCTTCTGCCTGTTCTCCAGCTCCTTGGTGCGCTGCTGTTCCCTCTGCAGCTTGCGGATGTAATCCACCGACGCCTTCAGGATCGTCCCCTTGTTCCAGCGCATGTCACTGGGCAACAGCACAAAAGGACAAGGTAAGGCTCTGTTTCACAGCTGCTCCCCTCATACCCGTACCTGGGACTGCACCTTACCCAGACATAACACCCAGCTCCTATCTATTTCCAAGTTTGTGAATTCAGAGGGCGTTTGCGGTGCACTAGAGGGGGCTGGAGCACAGCCCTTGGGAAGCATGTTTGCTTCAGAGAGGGAGAGAGAGGGGCTGCTGCATCACCATCTCCTCACTTTCTATAAATAGGCAAAAAACATCTTACTGCAGACCGTCAGTGCCAAGATTCACCTGTCCTGCAGGTTGGTACTGTCTTGCTGGCCTTGGAAGAGGCTGCAGAGCCTCTCTGCAGAGTAGCTGAGCATCAAAATACTGGAAAATCTCCCCAAAATCATCATGGGGCACTGACTCAGATTTCAGTGGACTTTCAAGCTCCAGAGCAAGGAAGGCTCCTTGCTACTGAATCAGCATTGGGAAAGTATAAATGCAAGCCAAAAGCAGTAAAATCATTGGAGAATTATCATAAAGAACACCTGGGAAATTACAACAAACACTGACAAATTATCAGTGAACAAGCACAGAGTTACATTTTTTATTTTCCTTTTTTTTTATTGGAGGGAAGGGGAATGTGATAGCTTCCCAGATAAACTGCCCTCCATTTTCACAGAGACCAGTTCTGTCTTGTCAAGCTGTAACATCTAATTAATTAAGAGAATCGTTTAGCAAGACATGCAGCCATCTAAGCAGCCAGACCAGCATAAGGTTTCCCATCCTCTGCCTCTGGTAAGGCAGTCACTCCCAGCACCAAGCCCAGCTTTGAGACAAACATCATCAAATTAACAAAAACACAAGCAGGTTCCAACAGGGGAAAAATGAACCCTCAAAAAAATCTTCCAAAAATACAATAAAACCTTTCAAGCATTTCTGCCATCAGAGAGTGCTAAGAGCAAGTAGAAAACAGGAACCTGGGGGGAAGGGGGGGGTGGAATTTAAGTTCTTGTTCTCCCCTGGGATTATTTTACCTCCTCCCACCCACAGTCTCCCTAGGCATGTTGTACTTACGGGTCATTTGACTTGGGTATCAAGGTGCCCAGTTCTTTTATACGATCATTAATATTAAATCTTCTTCTTCGTTCAACTTTAGGAAAAACAGCATGAGTGTTACAAGTAATATTCACACCTAATTACAACTTACAGAGTGTTTTATCAAAGATTTCTTTAAGCACCACTGAAATGTTTGCCTGAAGCTTAAAATCCAGTGATGATTTATTTTTCTCTCCTACACATGGACACACTAGGACAGAAGTTCTGTCTATACCGTAAATTTTGGGACTGCTGAAGTTGCAGAGTTTAACTGAGACTAAAAAAATCAGAATGACTGACAAGCAAACATTTTTCTAGGGATAAGCATCACGGACAAATTAAGAAATGAATATTTAGATGCTCAAGGAAATCCCAAGAGAGAAAAAGGGACAAAAGACACAGTCTCTTTTTTAAAGTAGTCTTCCATGTATAACGCTTTGAGCATCCCAAAGTTCAACTTAAATATCAATTTTCCTGCATTACCTTTTCATGCTATGGAAAAGGCTTCTGAGTGGCTCAAAGCATGAAACAGTTCCTTTTTTCTACAACTATAAAGTATAAAAAGATAAATTATGGATCCTTTAAATCATAAGATGCTCATTATTTTCCAGTATTTTTTTAATCCATTCTGGAAAGATGAGTTCCTTTTGAAAATTATATTTTTAAAATTGCAATTCTGAGGACCCACACTGTTATTTAAACACACAAACTGACCACATATCTAATATTAAAAAAAAATAAAATTAAAAAAGCAAAATTGTGCAAGGCGGATTTGTTAAAAGCAGTTGGGCCACATGTTGAACCCAGCAATTCCATTGGTAACAACCACCAATTCACTTGGTTTATTGAAAATAAATAAAAGTAGATTTAAATTCAATAGTAGATTGAAGGACACATTTCACAAGAATCTGAGATATTTGATCTACGGGCATAGCACAACTATCTAGTGGTTTATACTATGTGCAGTACCTCATCCAGATTTAAAACATCAGTATTTGAACACTCAATGCCCAAAATCACCCAAGAATTGGTGCAAAATATGAGGAACCAAAACTTACTCAAGTTGTGATTGTCTTTCTTTTGCCTCTCCTTAGCCAACGCTCTCGCTTCTGACTCTGTAGGAAAAATACATGCTGTGCATGTGAATGAGGTAATTAGAATTAAAATAATTCAATCACAGCGTTTCAGCCTGTGAAATATCTGCACAGGAAGCCTGATGGCTATTTGTCACACCAATCATTACCCCATTCCAAGGAGCAAGAAGGGTTTGTGGATGCCAAAACACAATGCTGGGACTGAGCTTCACCTCTGCACCTCTGGAGCATCTCTTGCCACACTTCCCAGAGTGACTCCCATGATGGGAATGTTTCCCACGGAGGCCCTGACTCAGCAAGGTATTTGAGGACAACAAAGTGCTGAAATCCAGCACACCTTCTCCTACGTCTGCACATGTATCCCAGGGGAGCTGAACCAGAGGAACAGCATGCTTATGGCATTGCTGCCTGCTCAGGATGTGACACAGGCAGGACTCAGAGGCTCTGCTCACCCAAATTAAGGCTACATCCTTCTGTGGCACGTGCACACACATCACCAAAACACTCAAGGAACAAGTGACCTGTTAAAAACAGTGTATTTTCCAGCTATACTAACTGTTCCTATTATATTTAAAAAAAAAAAAGGTGAAAAATTTAACACCTTTCTTAGCAATGAAGATGGGAACAATGGTTCTTGCTTCAAGAAAGGCAAAAAGGAAAGTCATGGCAGCCATGCTGCACAGAACTTGTCTCCTGAACTCAGAACTGCCCTTCACCTTGCTCCACACACTTATTATCTATTTGTATTATTCTATTATTATTGCTATTACATTCTAGAATTATATCATTATTAATTTCAGCATGCAATAGTTCAGGCAACAGCATAATTAAATTTCTTCTTTTCAGTTCTCATTTGGTCCTAAGATTCTCAAGCAATTTTAAGTATTTTATCTTCACTCTATCCCTTTTCATTTTTTTGAAAGGTGAGGTCATTAATCCTTGCCCCATTGCATTCAAATCCCCAAACCAGCAAGGGCTTTGCAGTTCCACAGTAAGTCAGTGAGGTGCAATGAATGTATCATCTTGTATCACAAGCTCCATTGCAAAAACAATCCCTCACTGTAGTCAGTAAGTTTCTTTCCTGTATTACTTTATTTTGATCAAAAAATGGCTCACCTAAATTAATTCTGTTTACAGGTAAGTGTAGCATATAGGCATTAAATTTATTTCAGTTCTGTTTTGTTGTATTTGATGTACTGAGAACTTCCACAAGACCACTTCATTCACTATTTCCCCTCTCCTTCTGCCTTCTTGGCCCAAAGTCTGACACAACCACCTGCAGCAAATCCACTATTCTGCAAATCCAAGTTGGGCTGAGTTTGCAGCCTACACCCCCTGGAACTTTCTATACTTGGGGCAACAAAACTGCCTGCAACGCAGGACTGAGTAGCTCTTCTCCTTCCCACCCTCCCCTTACAAAGTTCCATCTCTGTACAAGCTTTGCTTTTTTTCTAGCAGACACAAATCATTGTATGCTCTGTGTGTCTTTTTTTGGTGCCAAGTTCAAATTCTGTGTTGTCTTATAAATGCAAATATCCGCCAGCTCAGAGAGGTGGCATTTCCTCCTGGTCTATTGAAACTGCTCTGCTTAAACTAATTCCTGCCCAGAACCTGCTTTGCAACTGAGTCAGCCTCTGAGTTTTCACAACAGAAGCCCAAAAAGACGACAGGCAAGAAAGAAACCAGGCCCCTACCCTACTGCATGGTCAGTGACTTTCTGTTGGGCTTAAGAACAGGCATTTCTGCACATTAATATGATTTTTGCCATCAGTTCTAGAGTGGATCTCCATTTGTTCAGCCTACAGACACCCATATTTTGTATATGTACCCTATGTGTGGTTATATCCATCCAAGTGAGCAAAAATAAAACATGCCTGTGAATACGAAACTTATTATTTGCTTCAATCTTGCTCCTGTACACATGTGCTTGAGAAAAAGAGGGTTTTAGTATTTCACTCTCCTGCCCCTGCCTCCCACAGCTTGCTCAGAGCATTGCTGCAGGAACTGGCATTAAAAAAAAATTAAGGAACACTTAATTTCCATCTTAATTTAGTGATGCATATTCATAGAATCATAGAATGGCTTGGGTAGGAAGGGACCTTAAAGATCATCAAATTCCAATCCCCCGAGTGCCTAATTTTACATTTTAAAGGATCTACACGTCCATACTACACATTATAAGAGGTTATTTGTTCATTACTGCCCTCCCCTACTGAAGTTAAGCCCCAGTGCGTATTATTCTTTGACATGAATCCCACAGAGACTCCAGATGTGAAGTTGTTAAAGTTTGGTGTTGAAAGAACAAACAGTAAGCCCAAACTAGAAAATAGCTCTGGGAAAGATGCAGGGAAGCTCCCTGGAACACAACAGAGTACAGGTGTGACTGTAACAATTAAGGACTTTATGAACTTGTGACAATGAACACACACGCACCCACACATGAACACAGGCTGAAAGAAACTGTTCTGTTAACAGAAATTATGTCCAGTATCACCTGAATTCAAAACAGTGATACATTACCCCAAGGTGGTATTTTAGATGTATTTACCTGTGAGCTCCCTTTTTATATTAGGAAGATTAGCTGGACACGAGTTGCTGATGTTTAGTCCTGGAGGAGGCATGCTTTGGTTGCCATAAAGGTCAATCAAATTGCCAGACACAGGCAACTGGAAAAGATAAATCAGGAAAGGGATCATTTGGTTTGCCTTTATGAATGCCTTTGTACAGAATAACAGTCAGAATGTGCTAAGTAATCCGTGCTCTTTTCCGTGTGCAAACAGAGCCTGCAAGAAGGTTAGCAAAATCCACAGATATACACGGGCATGAGGGATAAAACATCTACACTGGAAAATTCTGTTCTCTCTCCTCAAAAGTATGCAGACTTAAAATATTAAGAGCTAACAGAAGAGGTAAAATGCTGATGATATTGCTGCACTGTTTCTCCTTATTTTTCACTAAAACTAATACATCTATATCCCTTAAACTTTTCTCATATCTGAAAGAGCCTACAGAACTCTCCCAGAGAAACCCCCCCCTTTTCCCAGAGATACGTGAGTGGAAGTACTTTGCAAGTTGTCACATGCTGGAGGAAGAACACTGTATTAATTAATCACATTTTTCATGTGATTTGAAAGCTACCTACACAGAAAACATTTCAGTTTACTTTGTTTTTTGCCTTACATAACAAGAATGCACACCAGTAGGAGGGAGATTATTTTTACAGTAAGTTCCCTCAATTACTTGTTCACTCTGCTGTGTTTATTTAGGTATTTAAACAAGTAGATTTATACAGAAATAGGACAGCATTTCAGCAATATCTATCAAATCTATCCCTTTATACTGAAACATATTTAAAGAAGCTTGCAATTATCCTGAGTGGATTATTTTACCCATCTCTTATTTGGTTTTGAAAAGACAGGTATAAAACACTCTGGTATCTTATCTGAGTGGCAACACTTCTTATCATCACTGCTGCAAAGAAAACCAATCCCTCCAAGACACTGATCCTGCAGAGATTACAGCAGGTATTAACTTTACACCCATGTAAATAATGCTGGTGAATACAATGCAGTGAGTCACAGCCAGGACTATTAAACTCCTACTGATGGGCCTTGCCAGACTGGGACCTATGAAAATTTCTCTGCCATATGGAAGCAGATGAAACAGGAGTTGATATGTAAAGTATCACCAGCTAGAAGCCATGCTGACAAGTTGTTGAGAACAGATAATGGCCAAGAACAAAACCAAAGTCTCCTGACTCAAACTTTAAGAGACAGAGGAATAAATGTAACTGAATTCTCACTATGAGTCAGCCTTATTTTAAAAAAAAAAAAAAAAAATGCTGCTTGGGTCACAGCTGTGCTGGTTGTGACCTGCCCACAGTAGTGCCAGGGTGACCACTCAAACTCACTGCTCTGCAAGGCTGACCCTTGTGTCTTTGGGTCCCCCAAACACATCCCTGACACTGACACGGTGAGAGCGTCACACACCCTTCTGACTTGGATGTGCTCGTCCTATTCATGCTCCTAAACATGGGGAGAGCACAAAGACCTTGTTTGTAGCCCAGTGACTTGAAGTTCATGACCAGACATGTGAAATCTAATTAGGAACTTGAGGGAATTTTAAAAAAGAAGATTTTTTTTGTTAGAAAACTTCCAATTGGCATCTCAAAGCCTGAACAAAGCAGATTGCAAGGAAACATGGAGAACATCAAGCTGCTTTCCTTACTGCAACATGGACCCTGATTGTTACAACAGTTTGTGAATGATTTTTCTTCCCCAAAGGTGTGAAACACTGAGCCAGACTTCCAGGTCAATAAACAGCACTGGTGTGAGCAATTATCACAAAAGGGGACAGAGCAGACAGGCAGCAACTGCTGAACATGCACATGTGCATGGCTGCTAAAGGCTGCCCACAAGAATGCTTATCAGGGAAATTCACATTAGGGGCAGGAAAATGCCAACAGTCTCCACTTATATCAGTGATTCATGAGCAAAGAGACTGATCAGCTTCTTTCTTTGACCACTCTCCCCAGCATCCAAACTCCACAGGTCAAAGCTTCAGCTCTAACATTTTCTTACACATGATCCACACTCAGTATGTGAGGCCTCTTCTCCAGGATGGCTGCAGGTCACATCTTTGGGACTAACTTCCACTAATTCCTTTCAAATGAAAACAAAGTGCATGCAACACTCTGGGCTATCTCACATAAAATAACTGCAGCTAAAGAGTAGTTAAAACTGAGGCACATCCGCAGCTCACCATTTTATAACAGTTCCTGAAGGAATAAAATCAGTTGACTAACGTAAACCAAATAATCATTAGTGCAGGGCTTAGGGAACTGGGAAAGGGCAGAGGACCCCTGTGCTGAGGGCATTAGTTTGAGATGCACAAGATACCAGTGTGGTAAGCACACAAAAGCAGCCACTGGACTTAAATGGGGCAAAAAAACCAAAACCAACAAAACAACAAAAAACAAACCCAAAAGGGGTTTATTATGTGCTCATTGCAGTGACACCTGAGCATTTATTTCAAATGCTTCTCATCTGAAGAAAGTGGGGGAAAAAATACACATTGTTGGCAAACATTTCAGCTTTGAGATAGTCAAGCCTTTCACCACCATCCTCAAGTACAAGATGGGAAAATGTCAAAACTTCCACAGCCATTTCATAGGGAAGATGGAGTCTCAAACTTTGAGAAAGACATGGAATTTTCTGGAGCTAAGGAAGCTCCTTCCCTGTCTTCTCCAAATTCTAGCATGTTTCCAACCTAAAGATGGTATTCCTTACAGCTTTCTTAGCTATTTCTGGCTGAGAAGGAATTTAAATACAGCATCAGCCAGATCATCCACCTTTACTCTTCCAAAAAGTAAATGAAGGAAGAGTGGCTTATGCCAGGTTTAGCATGTCATCTTCATTAAAACAGCATGGTTGAAAATGCTTTCACTTGGAAGATTTCATCTTTCAGGGTCTTGGCATCACAAATCACACAAAAACACCAAGTAAAACAAATTTCAATCTTCCTATCACTTTGCATCTGCTTCTTCTTTCTTCTAATAATGGTTTTTATGTAACAGAAATTTGAAATATGGTAATTATGACTGCAGATTCATCATAGTGCACATTCATGGGAGTCTGAGGCTTTCATTTCTCCTCCACTACTCCAACAAAACAAGCACCCACATTCTGTCTAAAATCACTGAGCCATCAGCTGTGTGATAAACAAGGCTGTTTCTAAGGTACCAGTACACACTGGAATGGGTTCTGCACCCCATCTTGTGCAGCCCACAATGTATTGTGATGTTCCCTGACCCACAAGCACACGCTCAGCAGCAGCCCCTGTAACAAAACTCCTCTTCTGTGGATTTAAATTTCAGAAGAAAGCCACATTTAGAAGCGGAGCTGTACCTATTCACAGAGCTTTCCATGCCAGACTCTGGCTGGAGTTGATTAGCTGGACGAATTAATTGTCACCTCCACAAGAGCACTTTACACAGTACTCGGTAATTCAATTACCAGATGACACCTAGGCAGAAAACCTCTATAAACTAGTGACCATTTTGTGATACTTTTCACCACAGATATTATTCCACCAAATACCAAAGTTGACAATCACTCTCACAAGCAGTTGACTGCAATGGGCCATTTTCAATTCAAGGTACTTGGAAACTCCCTTAGCTTGCTCTACACAGAAATCTCTGATTTTGCTTATCAATTAAGTACTGTTACCAACTGTAACAAACTGGTCCTTTTATTCTTTGTTGGTTATGGAACAACAACTGCCTTTGTCACAGACTCAGCACAGCTATTTATAGGTTGTGTCTCTTTAGAGACCATTTCCTCTCTTGATTTCTCCCACCTCAACTTAGCTCAGTCTGTAGGCATTAATTTCTTATTAATAAAATGTTACAGGCTTTAAGAGCTAAGTCCTGTCCCCAGAGAAAAGTGTCTGGCTTGTTTTTTTCCCTAAACCAATTGTTGACAAACATGGTTCAATTTCCATCTCTTCAGGACTGGTACTAGACTGATTCAGAGACCGAAATACGCTTTTTTCCTCCAGTTATTTAAAAGAAGTCTTAAATTTGCCTATTTCGTATCCTTATTTTTCTGACTTCACCACAGAGAGTGGGAAAGTTCTGAAAATCCTCAGTAAATGTGGATCAGGCAGTCTTTAAAAGGTTTCTTGCCATGCAGCAAGCACAGCAAAGCACAGGAGGGATGCAGACAGTGGCTACAGGGGCTCCTTGCACCAAAAGAGTGCAGAATATCCTTCTATCCCTGTCTGGAAGCAAAGAATCACTCTGGGGTCCCTGTGAAACAAGAAAAGAAGAACAGCATAAAGATATCCAAGCCCCTTCTGAATTAATGGGTCACAATCCAATGGAACTTTAGAGAAGGGACTCCAGAAGAACCTCATCCCTCAATGAGAAAAAAATATTGAAAAACAGATTAACTTTTTGAAAGCTATCTTTTGACAGTTTCTTGAGGTTTTCTCTCAAATTCCAGGGCAGCTGCACTTTGAGAGTCAGATTAAAAAAAAATGTATTCTCTCTAGCAGGGCCGTGCAGCTATTTCCCTGAGCACTCAAAGGACACTATTTAGAAAGGGAAGCTGGTGGGCAGCTTCCTGCGTCATCCACCACGTCTCTGAGGGCTGTGGGAATCTGTGGGAGCACAGGACCAGGTTAACATGACATCAGACAACTACTGTCAGCAAATGCAAACCTATGCCACAAAATCAATGCTCTGTGGTAAGCTGTAAATCCTGGCACTAGATGAAACAGAAACAGACGCCAGCACTGGCAGACATCTACTCAGGCAGATCTAACAGCACTTAAGCCTAAGGCAAAAAATTCACTGGAGCTACCCTCCACAGAAGATCAAAATCAGATTATGCCAGAAGTATGATTATATTAATTCTCAAAGCAATGTGAACCAACCCAAAAGAGCCACTTGGAGGACACCTGCACCTTCCCTCAGTGCTTTCTGCACCTCTGTGTTCTTGGCTTTTATCACAGGCTTCCTAAGTCCTCTGCCTCGTTCAGTTTTCAACCTTCTTTATTCCTTCCCTTTTGTTTGGTTGGAAGATTGCTTTTTAAATTTTTTTTTCCACCTGCTAAATCCTGTAAGATCTCTTCTGCTGTCTAGCTGGGGACTTCACCCCCCTTGAAATCAGGCAGAGATAAAGCTGTGATGTTAGAGATAACAGAAAGTGTCTCTGGATAGGGATGCTAACACATGGCATACAATTTGTTACTTTAATATGATAACATTCAGGAACCTGGGATGCCAGAGGTTCCTTCCTTTCTGAAGCCAAATATGAAGTCCATGACAATCTTCAGTATCAGTGGGAATGAGCTACTCCCGGTAGCACAGTTTACTCCTCTGTCGCAATCCTCTCACCACTAACTTGCAAATAAGAAAAGCAAAATTGTCCTTTGTATTCTCTCAACCTGACTCCAGCATGTATTTTTAAATTCATGTTTTTTACTGCAACTGTATCACCTTAAGCTTTTCAAAGGAAAACTAATTACTCTCTGTGGAACGATGCAATAACTACTTAATTGCAGGGGAGAAAAGTCTTGCTGCAGTTTTGCTTCCTCTCAAGGAAAACCAGTTCAACTTAACAGGGAAAGCAGAAGGAAAGGACCATTGTACCGTGTTTGCCATTTGCAGGGCTGGGTCCACCAAGCCGAGGATTTCTTCACTGTAACTGGACTCCAAACTAATGATGTCATCGATCACATCATCCATCTGCAGCAGAAAGGCGGACAGAGAGAAGCAGAACAGTTATCAGAATCACTGGGACACACAGCAGAGGTGTCTGTGCAGCTGTGCAATCCCTCAGCTGTGACTCCTGCTATCCAGGCAGGACACTCGGGTCATGGCAGAGCTGAGGTTTCATGGTCCAGCCCCCTCCTCCCAGCAGCAGATACCCTGCACTACCTGCCCATGGAAACACTGCTCCTCCAGCAACAGTGGAGGAGGAAGCTGCCTCTGGAATAAGTCACTCTAAGGATACCACTCCCTCTTTCCCCACTGCAGCTCTGCTGCCTCCCCTCCATAAAATGGGACCAAAACCTGGGCACAGGCAGGAACACTGAGTCCTGGACCTGCAGGGCAGGAGAGGGAGCAAAGATTTGCTGCTGGCCCTCGAGAGAATCCATTGGATTCATGTCCCTCCCAGGAAGCACCACCCAGAAGCAGCTCAGAGCTGATCTGAGGTGGTACAAAACACCTTCTTTCAGGGGCTGGGCTGGAAGGTGCCTCCATCAGCTCCTTCACAGGCAGGAGGAAAGAGTCCTTCACAGCACCCACGCAGGTGGCTCCAAATTGTCCTGCAGGATTGACTATTTCAGGACAGGACTGACTATTTCCCTTCTGCTCATTATAAAAAAGGAGCTTAAATGACAGAGATCTACAAAATCAATGCATAACAGTGATGGTAAAAGTAGCAGTACATGGGATTTTATCAGCTCCAGAAAGTGTGATCACAACAAATTACATTGACTGGAAGTGAGGGCAAGAAAGGAACTAACAGTTACAGCCCATACCCGAAGTCTTGTTGCTGATTCTGGCAAGAAATAAAAACCCCTTGGTTTTAAGAAAAAGAATCAAAATATAAAAGGGTGATTACTGAGGATGAATTACCACTGATGGATTAAAGCCTTCTCATATAATTTTTTAAAACACAAATGTGATCTGCATAGAAATGTGGACTTGAAGATTATCAGTGCACAGCCACATCCATGCAGTCTTGGAAAACTGAGTTAGAAAAGATTTCCTGATGCAAGACCTTAAAGCATGGCTGATGTGCTCTTCTGCCATAGCATTACAGTTCTAGAACAGCATAAGCCTTTTCCAGGTATCTTCATGCACTTTTGACACTGATGCTAACAAACAACATTGCTGTATTGTACCTTAAATACATCTTATATTCAACTTCTTAAAGATACTGTGGGGTAAGTTTATTTTTCAACATATCATGAAACAAACATGCTCATTAGAAAGGGGACCTGTGCTCCACCTCCTGTGTCATCCAGTACCTGCATGCATGATGCTCGTGAGTGTGTATTCAGAGCCGGGCAATCACTCTCAACCCTGCTTTGCTCTTCAAATTTATAAAATCCCTGCAGAAATAAAAAGGAAAAAAAAAAAGAAAAGGAAAAAAAAAAAAAAAGGAGAAGAAGAAAAAGCAAAGCATGGATCTGAGTTCATGGCACACAGTCTCAGTCCCAAAAAGAGCACGAATGAAATAGTGTCATGCACACATGTTCCCGATGACACAGCAAAGTGAAGCTGTAAATATCCCCAAGGAAAAGAAAAAATGTTTGGGACAATAGGATGGAAGTATTTGATTTCTTTTGAAACTATGGAGCACAAGTATTTCCCTTGCATGTGCAAAATATACCCTGTAATAACTGCTTCTCCAAGCTGTGTAACATTTTGCTCATGGAATGCATCTGTACTAAAAATCTGGGACAAAAGCTTGAAGGGGGGAATGAGGCGACAAGAGGAACTCTACAATTGCACCCTGCTTTTCACGTTACAAAAATTCTGACATGTTTCTTATACCTGTTAATATCTTCCCAACCATTTTCCTTTAGAGCCTGAGCACACATTTAACTTCTAACTCAATTTTTGCCATTAAAGATTAAGACAAAGTTGCAAAGGACTTCTAGACACAGGCTACTGAAGTCTTATATTTGCAGCACTGGAATACCAATCAGTAACATTTTAGGGCATATTAGCTGGAATAATGTGGCCTTCCAGCTATGCAGAAGACTTGCTCAAATTTTACCATAAAAATACCTAAAATATCTCAAAATAGATTTGTGTTTTTTCAGTTATTTTTGCTATGCTCTTTGCACTCTCCAGACGAACAAGCCATAAATAACATTATTCCAGAAAGCTACAGCTTACAAAGCTGCTTTGTGTTCTCCAAAGGTCAATTATTCTCTGTGTGCATCAAGCAATAGGGTGGGGAACAAGAAAAGTAGTTTTAATAATTATAAACTAGCTAAAATAGTTCAAACAAGAGGAAGCCGGAGGGACATGGGTTTTTTGCCAAAAATATCTATTAATCAGACAGACACAGAGGCAGCAGTTACATTTTCACAATGAACAGAAAAGATAAACAGAACATCTTAACAGTGAGCAAATATGGTTTAAAACAACTTAATTAAAGCAGATTACAGCTCTGTTTTCACTGAAAACACGTACAGGAGAGTTCTTACCTCTTTCTCACAGTTGGAGTTGAGTGTGAGCATAGCCATGGGGCTATTGGGTGCGCTGCTCCCAGTTCCAGGTGGCATGACATGATCCCCAGGCTGGTTTGGACATGGCAAGCTCAGGGCTTGGTTGGCATGTTTATTTGCTAGAGTAGTAGAGAGGTACTGCTTTACCTGCTGCCTCTGGGCCTGCTGAATGTGGTACTTGGTTGGATTCTCAAGGTGAGTCTGCACCTGTACGACACAATTTAAAAAGGATAAAAGGATTTTATTGTGTTACAACATCACTGCTGGTGCTATGGATCTGAGCTATGTATTTGTGACATAAGGACCAACTATTTGAAAAACCACAAACCTGTACAGCTCCATGGAAGTCCAAAAGTGCTTCACTAACTCGCATTTGGTGGCAAGAAATCAGTTTACAATTTGGTCTTTCAACAACTGACTTACTATTAGTACACCAAGAAGCTCCAGCTATTTTTCTACAACATGAGATTCCTCACTTAAGACCAACGCTCAGGTTTTAAATTGATACAGACACTCCAGAACAGTCAGTTCTGAGTTCAGACCTTCAGCTACGTGACATTTAGTTTTCACTAAAATATGGAGAAATTACTTGTACTGCAGGACTCATTTTACTTGTTAGTAGCTAACAAAATCAAGAAGTATGGATTGCTATTCTTAATCCAGTGTCAAATAACAGAGCGATAAAAGGTCTGTTATTGGTGGTTAAGGTTTTCAATGTTTGGGGTTTTTTAACACATTGGTTAAAATAAAAGAAGAAACAAAGACACCTTTTTCTGCCTACAGATTATTTATATCTCAGATATACAGCCTAATTCATATACAAATAAGACAGCCTGTTTATAAACACATCATGCAAATAAGATGCAAGAAAAGAAGTGTTTCAGTTCAGATCAATCACTGTCGTCAGCAACAGCTATTTTTGTATTTAAGATAAGCTTCTCAGCACTTAGGAATTTTTTACATACAAAATATGAAAATCCTCATACCAAACAACTGTTGCACACTCTAAACAAGGGAGAAAAGAAAGGCCATTTATTTTTCCTTAAAAATTTTCCATCGTATTCTGGAAATTCTTTGCTACCTTTCATTGATCATTAACAAAATGATTTCTGTTGCTATCAGAAGCTAGAAATCAACCCAAAATACGGCAATACGCTGAGATGTTATTTTGCTTTAAAACAGTTCTAATAAACTGATTTTTGCTGTCACAAGCGACCACGCATGGCCCCCACTTACTGGTGTGAAAAAAAAAAAATGAAATAAAGCATCCAAGACACCAGTGAAAAAGGGTTTCCTGTATACTGTACACCTTAGCAACAGGTTTTAAAATAAGTCTCCAATAACAACTCACCTGATAATGGTTATACTCAAGCATTTCCAGCATGCTACCTAGAGGCTGCAAGAGAAGCGACTGCAATAGCCTTTGTCTATGCTACTCCAGTTTGAGGGATCCACATATGGAAGCACAACAAACCCCAGAAGAGCAGAAGAAACTTGATGGCCACTGCTCAAGACTTTTAGTAACCTATGCTAATTAGCCATGCAAGTGGACAAACAAACTGTTCACACAAGGCCTCTTCTTGGAAGTTATGCAAGTTTAAGTTAAGCTCTAAGTATTGGTATTTTTTTTTCCCCTGGCTTTGATGTCATGCTTTTTCATAAACATAAAAGGACCTTTTAAGTGATGGGCTATCAAAGTCAGATTGACAGTTCGCTCAAGGCTAATTCGCTATTCAGCTTTCGTTCCAGTCCTACTAACACACAATGGTAGTTTTCTTTAGCAGTAAGGTTAAAAGTTTTAAGTACAGAGTAAGAAATAACTGAATAAATGTCCTATGAGCCTAACACATATTCCCTGGCAGTGGGTGCTCTGGATAAACCCACAGGGCTCTGCATTTCTGTCCTCAGCTTCCCAGCACAATCCAGGACCTGCAGTGGAACGTGAAGCACTTGAAACAGCTCTACCCCATCCTCAGTTTCCCTGGTGCTTTAAAGCCATTCATTCTGTCTCAATCCAGAGTTGCAATAAGTTTTCCAATTCAGGAATGGCTGACAAAGGGGCTAATGCATGTTCCAAATGCACTTATCTGCACTTGGGCACAGTCCCTACGCCTTCCAGAACTTACCTTTTCTTTCTATCCAAGCCCTTGAAGAGGTCTGTACTCACAAACATAAAAACTGCCCAACAGGCATTATTTTCTGAAGTCTCAGCTCACAGGGAAGCACATTAAGACAGCATTTCTAGAAAGTCTCATCTGCTCTGTTGCACTGTATCAATAGACAACACTGATAAGTACAGCACTTACTCAGTCAGTCCCAAACTGCAGGATCAATTTTCATATCATCAGTGCTAAGAGCTACACTATCCAGGTAAGTCTATTTTTCGCTAAATTTTCATCTTCCAAGTAGATGAAGTTGTCAGTAAACAAGTGTTTTTTGTAACACTTATCTTTGAATATCTTATTTTAAAACCAAGTCCTACCTGCCTGACAGAATCTGCACATTCCTTTTTGTCCACAGGCATCAGGTACCTCTGCTGTTCTCCATCCCAGGATGGAGCAAAGTCTCTCCTCTTTGCACCCATCACCTGTCCACCCTCCACGCTCCCAGGAGAGAGATCAGCAAAGTTCCAAGTTCCACACTTCAACCCTGTATCATCAAATACTGTATTATTTATAATACATACCAACACATTTAACTGAATCCATTACGTGTCAACTTTTGAAACACACACTGCCTGACAGGATTTTTGTTGGCAAAATACAAACTTTTGACAAGAACATACTCTCCCTGTGATTTTGTTGTGCGGTTCTACATTAAGATATTTTATTTTGCTATTAAATTATTAATTTAATTTTTTTTAATTGCCTGCACTGCCCTCAGCTGTACCAGTCTGAACTGCTCCTGCTCTGGCTGTGTGAGGTCTGACTGGCTACACAGAAGAAACTTGAGTTTGATTCTCTGTTTTGTCACTGGCTGCTCTTCTGAGCTGCCTTACAAGTTCCATCATGGAAATATGGTGGGGACTGCCCCAATGAACTCCATGCTGTTTGTTGAGAATCTGTCTTTGGCCTAGAGCATCCTGTTCTGCAGACTCTACATCAAAGACAAGCAAAAGGTGCCTTCTTGGGCAAATGTTCCATGGTGCCCCAGAGTCACTCTGTAGATAAGCCATAAAGCATTTTTCCTTTTTGACAAAATATCTCATGAGCAAAGAGCTGCAAAAAAAAAAAAAAAAAAAAACCAAACAAAAAACCTACAATGAAATTCCACTACCCTGAACTTGAAACTGTGAATAAAAGCTTTCACTTAAGATCTAATTTTGGTTCTCAGCCCCTTCTAGCATTTTGGGTGAAGAATAGTTCTTGTTGTTCGTCCAAATTCATGAGACGCAAAGTGCAAGATGACAAATTACAAATTACTGGTTTGGATACACTTCCTGAGAAATGTGACTGAATGAGGACATGAAAGGAAAAATAAACCAACTTGAAACCAAGTCCTCTGGATCTCCAGCCCTCTATCTCCAGAAATCTCAACCAAAGTTTTGCTGCACTGTTACTCAATTGAGTAGAACATTGTTCTGGGGGCATTTTGGTATTGACAAACAAGAAGCAATGTAAGAATTATTATTATCGTCCACAGAACTTCAGAAATGAGCTAAGACAAAACAGCAAAAAAAATTTATCACAGCATAGTAACACAAGAATTTGGCTACAAGAGTAAAACGCTGCCTTAGAAGCAGAGCCCCAAAACTGGTTCAGTTCCAGAAGAGCCTTCAGTGCCAGCTCAGCAGCATCTCCACTGCCTCCATGGGCCAGCCCCAGCATCAGGCACTCCTGCACTCAGTCTCTCTGCCACCACTCAAGCTCCATCCGCTCTTGTCATGCTGACACTGAGCAGGATCTCTTTCCTTCAGATGAAGCACAGAGAAAGGTAACAGAAAAATTCCACCTGACATGTGTAACCCATCTTAGGCCTAAAAGGCTGAGTTAGGAAAGTGTTGGATGGAGCCACCCTGATTACTCAGCATTCATCCCTCACACTTTGGAATACCCTGGAGAACAAGATCATCTGAAGCAGGGGAAAGGCATTCTCATACCTTCAGTCACCCTGAAATCTGACTGCTGATTCCAGTGTGTACATCCAGTTCAAGTATCTGAGTAGCTGCCTGTTTTCTTCCACATCACAAAAGAACAGTAATAACCCATATAAATAGAGCAGATTTCCCAGCCCTTGGGTCTGGTATAAATCAAGCAAACATTTAATCAATGGCCTTCGCTAGCTGTAAGAGCACACACACCATATCAGTGGGAATTTCAGGTGTACTTCAGACGACATTCTTCAAAATCTGCATTATATCACACATCAGTGAGTAGACCCATTCACTTCCTTCAGTTTCCAAAAGTAAAAATATTTCCTGTTAAGTGGTCGGGGGCTCAGGAGTTTAAACACAAAGCATAGCTGTGTACTTAAGCACAAAGCACATGGCTAAAGTAGTTCCTCTGCATGAAGCCAACACAAACAACTGAAACAATACTGCTGATACTTGCTCCTTCTGTCGAGTCTTGCTGGGAATCACTCAGACTTAATTTACTAACGACTTGCTAATGATGGCAAGAACTTGGAACAGTGCTGGACCGAACAAATTCCTTCTGGAGAGGCACCCAGGAGAGCTCACTCTTGGGCAGGCACAGGCCAGAGCAGCCTAATGACTTGGCAAATGTGTTTTGCACAGTGTAATCCAGAAACCAAATGGCTAACAATAAAAACTAACAGGGGACTTACACCAGAATAAAAATATTTAATGAACTGTGGCATTACTACCAGTCAACTTCTAGGAAAGCTTCAAGGTCATAGAATCATAAAAATATTTAGGTTGGAAAAGATCTTTAAGATCATCAAGTTCAACCATAGTTGGAAGTCAATTAATTGCTGTAGGCTCAAGCTTTGAGTCACTGGTACATCTGGATGAAGGTAAGCAGGCTCAGTTAGTTGGTCTGGGTTACTTATACACTCCTGAATTTGTCCTTGCACAGGTTTGATTTCTCTGCAATGGGTAACCTCTGCAAGCAAGCACAAACCCAGCAGGTCTTGTGCTGAGAGTATTTCTTGAAGGTGGAACACCAAGTATTGCTTTTCCCATCACAATTACCACTTCAAACCACATCGCCTTGCTTGTCACACATCTCCAAGTACTGCTGCCTTCAAAGCAAAGCTGAAGATGCCCCAAAATCCTCTGTTGGTGCCATGCAAGTGACTGAAGGCCATTACAATGCCAGCAGCTCCACGCTGCCCCACTGTTCTGTCCCCCACAAGCTGGGAAGGAGCATATTCCTGTTCCCAAAACCACATAAAAGGTTTTTCTCACCAAAAAAATCCCTGAAGCTTCCTGTGATAGTAAAACTGAATCACTCAATGCTTTATTTAAGCAGGGACATACCAGAGATGTTCAGAGGACAGTGAACGAAGGGGGAGAAAGACTCTTCTCCCCACCCCACTCCCCCTTTTTTTTTCCTTTTTTAAATTAAAAAGACCATTTGTTTCAAGTAAATTGCCTTAGGACTTACAGTTTACAATTACAAGTAAAATACTTTTGGGTCAGTTTTCTCAGTTCAATAGAACTTTTTGTTGCCTAGACAGCTAAATGTCATGGGATTTTTAAGAAAGGTTAAAATTCTGTGTCATTTAACAATTATGGTACCCAAAGAAAAATTATATAAAACCACATCCACTGATGTGTTCTGTAAGGGCTTCAGCTGTGTCCAGTGCACAACCATGCCTGTTAACCATGCTAGTCCTGGCCTTTAAAGTTACTTCAACCCATCACTTCCAAGTACAAAAGCCCAACAACAGCAGGAACAAGTTATTTTCAAGGACTTCGAATAAAAATAGGGAGCTGTATGAATAAGTGTCTGTTCTTTGTCGCTAGGGAAAAAAAAATTAGGAGAATGACATCTGAGAAAGATAATCAATTAGTGCCACTTACAGTAAAAGTGATTTATTCCCCGGAAGTTTTCCAGTACAGGTTCAAGATTCTGTTAATCATATTCACCACAGGCTGCTCACTAAGTCTGAAAAATCCTACAGACCATAAAACCCCTTCAATTAACTTCATTAAATATTGATCATGGATTTCACTGCAACACCAGGAAGTATCCTCCTACCATGAAACTTGGAGCAATCCAAATAGCCAGCCAGACAATGGTTTAACTCATCCTCAAAGACATCTTCTCACATGCTGCACTCAAACATTAAACAACAGCATCACATTTTCCCCCCTACGAATATAGGTGGCCTGAAGTAGCTTCACATGAGAAGTTCTCTCCTCTTGCTTGCTGAGACCTTCCCAGTCCTCCCAGATGGAACAGCCACCACATTTACAATGACATCAAAATTAAGTTGATTGGGTTGTGATTCCCCATAGGGCCACTGTGAATTTAGTAATAGATAAACCTTTCCAGTAACTTCTCCAGCTGCCATTCTCCCCTTAATGCCAAATTTTCTAGAATTAATTTGCTCTCCTTTCTTTTAGCTCATTACCCAGGAAAAATGGCCAGAACAACAATGATCAGAAAGCCCAAGAGCAAGAAAAAGATGACAAGTAACTTGTACTGACTGGTGAATGACAACCATGGTGAGCTGATTGCATCATTTTACATTAGGACAGAGCAAACACAAGGAAACTACATCAGTTAGCAAACAAAGCTCTCTGGTTACCTAATTCACCCCAAACCCCTCTGTGAACTTGAAAACCAAAGCAGATAGGAGAAAGTAATTTAAGATCTGGCATCATGATTGCAGTCTAAGTAAGTGGATCCAACACTCATCTTCAAGCACAAAGTTATGAAAAAGAAAAGGCACATTGTACATAATTATCATCATTTACACAACCAGGGATTGTTTAGTCCACCACCAAAAATTCCTCTGCGCAATGTGACTTTTCATTCAAGGGAAAGCCATGAAGCAAACAAGAACAAAATCTTTCTAGATTAGTATTTTAAAACTGTGCTTTAGCTAGAGAAGCACATGACAATGATATCTAAGGAAATTAAAGAGAGTTTAGCCAAATGTACTCATGGAGACAGGAATTGATGTAATTTGCAAGTTAGTGGCCCGCTGGTTGCCATTCTACAAAGTGTGGCTTTTAGTCAGGTCCTTTGAAGTCCTGCTACTTTTCTGTTAGGAAACCAACATTTCAGCTGTTTACTTCCCAACACACATGCCATAAATTTTTATTATATACAGTTTCTGAAAAGATACCAAAAAACACCACAACATTTTAGGACAGACAAGCAGCTGACTCTGTAAAATGTCAGGCACAAATATTTTGCAATGATTTTTACCTACCCCAGGTGCTGCAGAGCGTAAATATTTTGACTTCATAGGCAACCACAGCAGTCACACAACTACATCTGACAAACAAGTTTGAGTTATGGTACTACCACAGTGAAAAGCTTAATTCAGGCACCACATATTTAGGTCCACTTCTGCCACCTTTCTCTCTCAAAAGGAAGCTGAGCAGAACTTGCATCAGCACTCGAGAGTTTGAGACTACTCACAGTAGGACACTGATGACTCCTCCTCACAGGAATAGTCAAAGATAGACATAAAGTTGCTTCCAAAATCTCTTGCAAGACTTGGCATAGAGATGTGAATTCAAGAGGGAGCATAGTCACAGGACTACAGATACTTCAGCTGCCTGAAAGCCCAAAACCAGTTCAGGCAGATGGTCTGAAGACACCTCTTCTCCCAGCTTCCCCTTGCAAAGCCTTCCACAACCCAGGCACAATCCCCCACCCTTGCTATGGCCCAAGCAGAACCAACACAAGATTTACCATTCCACTCTAACACAGATCACTGCTGGCTTGAAATAGTCACATTAGAAGGGTAAAAGAATTTGTCCAACCTTATCTTCCTTCAGGGGCTGCCAAGCACGGCGTTGGCCAGGCCAGCTCGGAGTGGCAGTCACGTACTGGCAGCCTGGGCAGGACTGTCAGTGACATTTCCCAGGGGTGACTGACCCTGGCACTGCTCCAGCCTGCAGTAACCCCTGCTAGACCTGAGGGACAGAACTGCAGCTCCCAGGTCTCCAGTGCAACGTAAGGCAGCAGCAAAAATGGGTGTTTTAATGACTTCACTGCATTTCTCATGGCAGGGAAGAGGTGCACAACGCCCATCCTCTGCCCAGAAGGCCCTTGATAGGTCAGACTGCTGCTTAAATCATATCAACCTTCACATGTGTACAGGATTTGGAGACTCTGGGTGCATTTCTGGAGCTCAAACCTGAGAGAACATGCACTCTGCTATACAAGAGGAGGAACATGAGTTTTCCCTCAGCTCCTGAGAAGCCCTGGGGATGCAGTTTCCACAAGGGAGAAGAGGCATCCTCCACACCTGGTTTTGCTCAGGTTGCTCATCCATCACTCATTTGTCAAATGAGAAGAACGCAAATGGGACAGGGTAAAAATAATGACACCTTTCATACAAAATGAATAATGGAGAAAATTGAAACCAGTTTTATAGATGATGTTGGGTAAAAAGCAACCAGAGCTAAGCTTAAAACAGTAGGAGAAACAGCACATGCTGACTTTTAAATAAAATTCCTTATTATCAACTTCATAGAGATGTAGTTATCCACATGCAGAATGGCACAGGATGTTTGCTTGTCCAGACTTTAAGAAATAGATTTCAAGTAGCTTCAAAATTTTAATGCAGTAAATTGACTTTGGCCCTGCATGACCATCTCTTATTGTGTCATGCAGTACTGATTCTCCCAGGTGAAAATTAACCTAAAATTGGCTATTTTGCCCAAATCACAAATAAAAAGTGTTACAGTGGGAAAAACACTCAGTCTGTCACTTTCATAAATCTTTAAACCTGATACCCTCAATCCTGGTTCATCTGTCAATATAAGGTTTGTGAAGGGTTGCTCAAATACATAGCACATGGACACACACCTGTGCCAAGATAACTTCCAGTGCTGAGGAGTGTAATTGTTGGCATTTTGGGGCTAAGCAAGAAAGACATCTGATTTACAAGCCTTTCATATCCACAGCATCAGCCTGTGAGAATGAATTGATGTTCAGAATATTGCCTGTGGGCTACTGAAGTATTTATTTACAAAACTTCAACATTCAGCACTGAAACACAAGAGATGTAAAGATGGCACCAGATCAAAATCTATCAAACACTCAAATGCCATACACAGAAACAGTCGTATCCTTCTCTTTCTTAAATAAAAGCCATTTGTAAACTCATATGCAACTCTTGGGTTATCACAGAAAAGAAATCTCCTCTTTTTGGGGGCACACTGTACATCAGCAGGACGTCATAGAATAGTTTGGGTTGAAGGGACCTTTAAAGGTCATCAAGCCCAACCTCTACATCTTGTTGCTTACTCATCCAAAGACATCTACACTTCTGACCTACTTGTCTGGAAAAGATCAAGTGAAAGACTGCTCCATTCACTGCTCACATAATTCCACAGGACATGCTGGGTTGCTCTCAAGGTCACTTACACAGCACATACCAGGAACATGCCACCAATCACAGCCCCAGTGTGAAAATACAAACCAAAAATACACCAAACCCAACCAGTGCTTGCTGGAACAGCTTTCAACACCAACTGGAAAGTCCTCCTACCAAAACTTCCAACGAAGCAGCCAAAAATATGAGTGAAAATAATTCTGACAGGACAATTTATTTTAACAAAGCACTTGGCAACACATTGCCTACAAGCACAAAGGACACTAGTCCTGGAACACACCTGGTTGGAAGGGATCTGCTTTACAGCAAACATACAGAGCCACCAGAAGAAGCAAGAGAATGAAGATGGTGTTGGGACCAGTTTTACACTGCTAACATGCCCTGAGCTTCTACATGTTACAGCTAATATGGAATTAAGAGGACTTAGCTGGGCTCTAAAGCACTCTGCCTACAGCTGATGATGTCTCATGTCAGCCCCAAAATGGAAGGACTGAATAAGCAGAAGAATAAAGCACTCCAGATACATCCGTTTTATTCACACCACTAATATGATCATTAGACACAGTCTAAAATAATAATAAATCGCTGACTTCACTCACATGAAGGAAATGCAAGCTGGCTTACCACTGAACTCCTTGATTTTTATCCTTCTGCTCAACGAGCTGTGCTGTTATTTATGACTGTATTAAAACCTACTGAGTTATAATAAAAAAGTTTTAGTCCCTCAGAGTGCTTGATCATCACGTTCACTAAGGTAAGATAATCCAAGTCACCTTCATGCAAACCCAACGGGCTCTGATCTGAAGCATTCTGCTAAATACCACAACAAGGATTTTTTTGAGGACTTTGGCCAAACTGCTGCCACACAGAGGATTCAGACTGCAAGTCAACACTGTCAGGGTTACTTTTGAATGATGGTGGCTCTTCCTTGGGAGTGGAGTGCTGAAGTCCAACACTTCCACTAAGGAACATCACATCTCCTCTTTCCTGATGTGCCACTCACACATCAGAGTGTGTCTGCCAGAGCAGACATTACAGCAGCCTCAAGAGATTAAAAGTAACAAGAGTAAGAAATTAAATGTGTTTATTTCACTGTTAAGTTTTAAACCCAGAAACCAGCATGGAATTTAGTGGTTTAGTTATTTCTTAGCTAAAGGCATGTCACCATAATAATTCTGTGACAGAAAGACATATTTAGGACAGCCATCAGGCTGCCTGACCTCACCTCTGCACCCCATGATCTTACTCCCACAACAGTCAGACAGTAGATATCATCTGGCTGCCAGAAAAAACAAGAGTAACATGGGCTCATTTATTAAATAAGGTTGCCAACAATTCAGCCCTTTAAGATCTCAAGCTTACATGCATGGAGTAATGGCATCACAATCTATTTTATACCTACAAAAATAAGATACATCCCCTTGGCTGATTTTGTAACCTTCCCCACACCTGCCCCTTCACGTCTTCCCGAGATGAGCTGTTGAAAACCCTCCTCCCCATGTTATTTCACATAAGGCAGGCAAATAATTATTTACCCTGTGAAATGAGAAGCTCCTGTCCATATAAATGACCCTTGATGAGGCCAGAGGACGGGGAACTGGCAGGACCATCAACTGAACAAATGAAATCCTTGACAAAACCCCAGTCAGCTGTCAGGAGCCCTGTTTATATTGCAGTTGTAATAAACAACTGCACTCAGAGGTTTATTACTTCAACACATGTTGCACAATCGTGTTCCTTATCACAAAAATTTTAGGACTGAAAAATACGTTATATAAAGAGCCTGAAATTCTGCCATGGTGTTTTTCCAACATATGCACAAACCCATCAGAGCAGCATTTGCAGCATGTGAGCAAATACAAAACGTCCAGCTCACATGGGAATACAAGCTCCTGATTCTCTACTGTGTGAAGTCCTGTAAAGGTAAGGGTTAGGGCTCTATCTGCAGGACTGGAAACACATTTTATTACATGACACTAGAAAAATTCCATCCTTTCCAAACATCTTACAGAAAACTCTTTTTAATGATTTCATCTGAACTTCAAAAAAGCACAAGCCACCGACTCACCAGGGGAGGCACATTCACAAAACACAAAGAAGAGTGTGTGTTATCATTCCAATTCTCCAAAGGTTAGCTGCAAATATGAAGCACCAAGAAATTCAGAAGTAACAGTTTGTCAGAAGATCAAAATGTCTTTTGAGAAAGAAATTCAGGGCCTCCAGGCTTGGTCTCAGAAGAATCCTATTTTAAACCGCACTTGACCCGCACTAACGTAACCCTTGAAGTGCTATTGCAGGAACAGCTTGATGCTCACAAGGGGGAACAGGCAAAGTATCTTTCACTTAAGTTGCATTTATGCAAAAAATCATGCATCTGCTTTTAACACTGAAAAATACAAACATCATGGCATGCATTTTACAACACACCTCACATCACTGATTTGACAACACACACAAAGTTATAGCTGCTCAAGAAATTGTATGGGAACATTACACTATTCAAGGCAACCAGATGCTGGAGCTAGGGATATGATTAGAGACTACATGGGGATTAAATAAATCTTAACTCAGACTTCGCCACCTCCCTTGCCCTTTTATAAACTTCAAGTATAAACCCATTTTAGTATATCACTACTTTACAGGATGGAACAAATTTTTTTAGCAATCTAATTGCTTAAAAAATACAAATAAGCTCACACTGCAGAGTTTATTTTAAATAAAGTTTGAACAGATGAAAAGAGAAAGTTTGGAATATTTAACATCTGCTGGAGCCGAGGATATGCCAGTACATCCACCACAGCCAACAATGTGGTCTGAGATGTGGGACCCACAGGTGAATGGCTCAGAATGTTATGATGCATCTCAAGCCACTGGTGTCAGACCAGCTCTAGTTTGCTCTCACAGACTGAATTCCCAGGAGTGGCTGGATAACATGAGGTCTCCTCATTTAATTTCCTCTGACAGGAATTTAATTAATACTCATCAACAGCACTGGGCAAAAACAAGCTAATATGTAATACGTGGGGGCAACTGGGAATTGACTTTAAAATCATGTTGCTGCTCCACACTAAAGGCAGTCAGCCCCAGAAGGTGCCAGGGCTGATATCCAGCTGCTTGTTCTTGCCCTGCCACAGCAGCTCCCTGGGATGCCAGTACAGATGTTTGCAGGACTACACCAACCCAGGCAATCAAAACCACTAAACTGATTTTTAAAAAGTCACTTTTCTATGGCAGTGGGGTTAGACTAGATGATGCAAATGCAAAATTCCAATGCAAATCATTCTAGGATTCCATGACTGAGTAACAGCCAAAGCTGCTTCTGATTTACCCCATCAAGTTGCCTATTGATTATGTACAGCTGGCAGCAATAGCTATCTGGGCACGTTTTCTGGAATTGCAGCTACCAGAGAAGAAAACACCAGGTTGAACTGTGTTCCTCTGACAGCTGTCACTGTTCCCTGGGCCCAGTAGCAGTCAGCACATTTCATTCTCTGCACCCAAGGAGGAGCATCCAGATTCTGTGCTCAGATCATGCAGAACCATCGAGACCCAACTCAGTTCTTGCAGCCTTCAACCAAAGCAGATAATCAGAATTAATACATATCCTTGAGGAAGGTGCAAGTTCAGAGAGAAGGGGTTTTGAAGGATAATCCTGCAGAAGCCCTGGCTGGAAGTTTTCTCCTTATGTCTTAGATCAAACACTGCAGGGAAAGGCAGAAAGCAATTTGGAACAGTGACCCATGGAGGAAGTGGCACTTTGCACAGAGTGACCACTGATTGCATAAGCAGCACTCCAGAGCAGAAGGAATCACTTTTCTTCCCTCAAAAAGGCAGTGTACAAAAAGGATAAATTCTTTTGAAAAGCCAAAGTAGTATGATTAAATACTATTTTTCCTTTTACACAGCAAACCATCCAGGGCTAAACCCTTAAGGAATATATGAACTTTCATGTGAATGGAGCCCATTAAGTGCCTTGCAATGAATGGTGCCTGTGGTCCAGAATTCATTTCCTTTTAGAAAGCAAAGAGCACGGAAGGTTTACGATTGCTACACACAAATGCTGACTCATTCAAGGTCATTTTATTCCCTCCCTAAACAAACTGTTTCTTTGACACACAGGTATTTCAGCAAAGTATGGTTTTGGTGGCAGTCAGGAAGCAGAATTGTGTAATAGACAAATTAATACTACAGAAAAAAATGCTTTCAGACAGCTCAATGCACAAGTTTTCAATCAGTAACTTTTGATAATATAGATGATTGCCACTTTTTTTAAACAGAAGTCTCACTTTTCAGAATTTTCTGTTTAACAAGACAAAAATTAACTTTAAAGCACTACTGTAATTAATTTTAAAGCAGTTTCTGAAACGTTAACATTGCTTAACAGAGAAGCCCTACTTCACATGAGGCTGTAGCAGAACTAAGAGCAGGTCTTCCCCCCAGTAAAAACAAGCTGTCTCCCCAAAAGCAGGTTTATCACTTAGGTACTGTTAGGACAGAGATGCTGGTTAAGGGCAACGGCACTTGGATCACTGATATTGGTAAAATGGAATCAGTTTTTGCTGACAATATGACTCCCAGGGGTGCCCAAATCCAGACAAAAAAAAAAAAAAAAGAAAAAAAACAAAAACAAACAAACAAAAAAACCCACCTATAGAAAAAAACAAGCAGAGGAGTCACAGACTATGGAAGCTAGAATAGTCTTAAAGACAAAGTTTAGTGTGATGCCTGCAGGGCACGAGCTTTATGAAGACCTGAGAGAGGCAGACAGGCTGCTACACCTCAGCCTTCAAATGTCTTCAAGGAAGGGAGTACTTTCCAAGAAGAGAATTTCTATTAGCTGCTTGTTGATATTTTCCTCTGACAGAACAGAAAGATTTAATTCACAGCCAACCATTACAGCCAACAAACTAAACTTTGATGGTTTCAACTAGGAACTTCTGGGTGACTTTCAGGAAGGGAGTCTGAAATACAAACTTTGATTCACCTTGCTTAACATACAAGCTTCCTGTCATATTAATGGTTTTGATTTCAGGGTGACTTCAGGAGCCTGATTGCTGCTGGAATTCTGGATCCATGGCACTGGAATGGCTCGTGATGCTCCCTGGTGAGCAGATCTGCCCCTCTCTGCACTCAGAAGGAGAGGATGGACACACAGATAAGACACAAGGAGCACATTGTTCCAAGACACAAAACCAGCTGTTTGAAACTTTGGTTTCTTTACACACACAAGACACGTTCCTGCTGATGTCAGTGTGTCTGCTGGGACACAGGACACGGATTCCAGCCAGCTCAGTAACAAAAACAGCATCAGAAGCCAGGGATCCACAGAAGTGGGGTGCCCAAAAACAGCTGATGCCTTCTGTGCTCTGCAAGCCACATACATTTGGAAACACACTATTTGTTACTGTTTCCACAATGGCATCAAATACTCCTCCAAGTGATTTTTTTCTTTCACTAGCTGACATTTTCTACAAAATCCAGGATTTGTAGCACAAAGCAGGAAGGGGGTAGAATTTAATGCAGAACAGTTGTGTCTTACATAGCTTTGAGGATTGGGAATATTCAATGGAAAACATTGTCTTTTAACCTTTTTCAATGTTCTAGTCTTACCTGCTGAAAAAGTTTATTACTTCTGCTGGACACCAGTAGCAGTTTCATTTAAAACAGGCAGTCTACTTTAGTTTTTGAATGCAGTAACTATCACATTTTACCTGGTTAATGGCTTAAAGGCACCTCTGGGAAAATAAAATACAATAACACAACCAAACAACACGATTACAATAACATGTCAAAACAGGATTAACACCTGAGTATTAGCCTTCCTCAGTGAAGGGAATAGTCTAGAATGATGAATTCCCTGGCAGCTGAGAGCTTTCCCAAGGAATACAGTCTTGGAAACCGTAATGCCATCTGCTGAGAAATTACAGAAGTGCAGCACCACGAATTACTGTTTAATTATTGTAACACTGATGTGGAAGTGCCTGCTGTTGGGGGATCAACTCAAAAACAATCTGTTTGCACTGTATAACTTACACAAGAATTTTCAAACAACTCGCTGGAACTTCCACTACTGATACTCAGTAAATCTAGGACACAAAGTCACAGAGGTCCATAATAAATAGTGTTCCAGTATGTTATAACCGTATGATGTGTAAAACCCAAACTATTAATTCAGAATGGACATTCTAACTTTACAAAAACTGCTATTAGAGCTTTGTTTGTTGGGGGTTATTTTGATGTTTCTTTAAAAGGTACTTGATTTTATGTTCCACATCTTTACAAACTGGAAAAAATAAACAAACCTAGTTTAAAATCAATTCAAATTATCACAGTTTATTAACAGGTCTCAAAATAATAAACAAGTAGGTAATTGGCAACCAGTGGCAGAACTTCCATAACAACCTGCAGGGTTGAGGTGTTAAACCAACACACCAGAGGCCTCTCTGCAGCTATTTGCAGGAGCAAGTTATTTTCATCACTGGTGACAAAACAATCACTGGCAAAGTTGTATTTCCACAGAGGCCATCACATTTCAATTTCTTTTTTAATTTACTAATCTGCCAAGCCTATAAAAGCAGACGTATTTTTGCTGGGTCACAAAAGCACCAGTGGAACACAAGATCCCCCAGAATAAGCACCACCCCAGGAGATGAAAAAGAGATGGATGGAAGATGAGCAGAAGGATGTTTTCTTATTTGCACTGAAACACTATATCCAATTCTGCTCCAAATGATACTGAGAGGTTCCCTGTTCAGAAAGTCTTACAGAGGATTCCATCAGCAGAAGCCCAGCACTGCCTGCTTTCCTCTAGCCCGCAGCACTTTCAGAAGTGTTGCAACCTAAGACTGACATTAATTATTAAACTTACTTAAAGTAAGTTCATTCTTTAATTCAGGCAGACTGACCCAACCAGACCTACTGGGCAGCAAGTGTTGCTGTAACAAACTCAAAGTGGACACTGAGATACTCTCCCAGACAGTGCAAAGGCAGCAATGTTCATCCAGTGCTAGCCTGACCCTCATTTAATTTCCAGGTAATGCTATTCCCATCTATAAAGAGAAAGAGAGCCTGGTGCATGGTTTCCTAAGCAAATACAAACTAGAGGAGTTCTGTCCTCAACTTAGGGAAAATTTTCAAGCACTAAAGAGTTTAGTTAATAAAATGGATCATTTTGCTCAAAGAACAAGGCACTCGCTGGCTGGCACTCACTTCTGAGAGATAAAGGGTTAAAACAGTTGCCCATTTCCTCAACTGGACAACTACTACTATTGTAAAGGCCTTATTCAGCTGAATTCCATCAGGCCATGCTTTCTTAACACAATCTGACATGTACCTCTTCAAGATCTCAGATTTTTTTCCCTCTTCTCTGCCTCTCAGCAGTAGACACCAGCAATAAATACACCCAAAAAGCCAAATGGTAATCCAAACAAAGTAATATTTAATTATCAAGTTGGGGAGACGGATGACCAGACAGAGCAATTTCTTTTTATAAAATACAAAACAAAATGCACTTGCCAGATCCTTTGCAGACAACACAATACTGGGTTTTGTTTCAAGTTCATAACTTGGCTCTTAAAGTAGTTGATAATGAACCAGCAGGCATTATTTTAAATCAACCAGTTTTATTAAATGAGCCAGAAAGGAAAGAGGCAGGGCTAATTACCAACATTCCTTGATGAATTACCTAGCGGTGTGTGGTAAATCTCCAGGCGTCTTTGTCTTTATCCCCAAATTTATCCCTTACTTATTTCTCAAGAGGTTAAAGGACATGGGGCTAATTAAGGAACCAATCCAATGACAGACAGAATCATTCAAGGTAAGGCTGGTTTTCACTCTTTCAAGCTTTTGCATCTCTGCCTGGTACTTCTTAATCTAATTTTTAAAAAAAAAAAAATTACTGCTGGGGAGGGGGAGGAAAAGTGCTAATCTTGTCACGGTCAGGCAGGTTGAAATTGCCATGCAGTGCTGGGCAAAATGCTACATATTTGTAATTTAGCCAATAAGAAATTCCTTAAGCCTCTCTTGAATGGCAGGAATGCCTCCAGCTTGTCACTTTGAATTCATTCACTACATAGGTTCAGCATCTCAGAGAATAATGCTGCCAAACCAGCTGAAGAACTGAAATATTTGTGAGTATACCTAATACCCAAAGATTACTTTAAGCAGATCTGAGTTTTCACATTTAAAATGTAACACCTATCAAAGGTGTCAGCAGAGGCCCCCCTGCATCTGCCCCCAGTCCCTGCATTTTCCAGCACTGTGTGTGGCTCTGGGCATTATTTTCTGCTAAATTAAGCCATGGCTTCAGCAAACACAACTACAGTGACCAGCACTCACCCTCTTCTTACAGCCTTGGCTCCAGAGTAAGGTAGTTATTAAATTCATGTTGCCTGACAAAGGGCTTGGTACAAGCTGCTAAAACCTGTTAGCTGGGGGCTGTGGAGCCTCATCAGTGCTCTTAATACCCACAACTATGGGCACCTACAAATCTTAATCTGCACAAGATTAACTCATCTTCTGTGGGTCCAAAACAGCCACTGACACGTGGTGAACCACCATTTTCTCAAGGTCTGGTAACTCAGCCAGCAGATAATATGTCTGGACCATAAAAAAAGGGGAGTGCTTTGAAGCTGTAACAGACCAAACTTAGCAAGCTCCTCTTAATTTTGTGGATGTTACCTTGCCAATGGGAAGACAGCAAATCCTCAAGACCACCAACAAGGATATATAAACTAGCAAGGATTTCCAAGGAACAATCAGAGCTTGGACCTACAGGTATCTGTACCATTTCGTCTGAGTGTATCTTGATTTCTTCTGTGCCAAGTATGTTATTTCGTACTTGCAGGTAACTACTGTAAACTTGCAATGGCAAGAGCTCTGTGACAGGTTTCTCAGCTATTTTCCCACTCTGCTCACATCATTTTCCCAATAAATCCTATCACCCCCAGCAGCACAATCCAGCAGCAGCACAGTTTATCTCACAACTTTGGGGGCTGCATTTTTGTGTCACAGTGACCACAGCTGAAGAAACAAGATGGAAAGATCAGACATCTTCATCAGCAACAACCATTTCTCTCAAGAGCCAAGCAACACACGTTTGCATGCATAGGAAAAGGACATTTGGGACCAAGGGGGAGAGCAGCGTTTTGCACTAGCAGTCAACCATCAGATACCTGTACACAGAAGTATGCTGCCCCCTCGAATTCCATGCATTTTAAACGTCTAATACCCTAGGTTAAGCAAGAGTTTATATTTTACCTCTATTACTGATGCAGACCTCAAGCACCAGTGCTCGTTTTAAAATGGCTTTCAACCCACTGAGGAAGCAAAAGATTTAAGGCATGAGAGACATTTTTACTTACATGAAGGCTGAAGAGACAAGGCAGACTTTAGTGCTTCTGTAGTTAAATGCAAGTTCTTCTTTATGAAGAATTTGCTGATGGCTTAAGGTATGTCACCAAGTGTTAAGTAACCTTAGTTTAAATGTTTTATCTGCAGCTCACCAAGACTCAGTCTGGCAAATCACTTGTCTAAGTTCTTGACTGCAAATACACACGACACTTACCTAAAACACCAGCACACACTACTATCTACCATTGTCAGGTGAGATTAAATTAACTTTCAGATAAGCATGTCCACAAACACACATTTGCTGGGGCAGGCACTACCACACATTTATCTTGCCATCCCATTGTTCCTGTTCTTCAGAACTGTGAGATAAGTCCTCTACACAATGAAGTCTTACGGTAATTATTACACTATAAAAGAACACTACTGCCAGCTGCCAAGCCTTCCCTGCCAGGCAGAGCTCCCACAGGTCACTCTCTGGAATAAGCACGCTGGAAAAAGAATAGGAGGTATTTTTTTGATATATGTCCAACCGTCATTAATATGAAATGGAAGAAATCCTTGGCATTTCAAAAATGAAGAAATACAGGTTTGTGGTGGCACATTTGAAGTCTGAATGAATAAGGACATGAGGGTGAAGGAGAGAGGCAAGCCTGGTGCCTACACTCCTGTCCACTCACAAAAAGTGGGAATGGGGAAAGATGAGCACAAACTAAAGCAATAGGATGGCACTGAGTAAAAGACAACCACACCTACTCTGGTATCAGCAGTGATCAGCCCACAGCACTGCCATGAGGTGGGCAAGGATGCTGGAATAAAAAAGCAATAATGGGAATCCAGTACACAGTATCTGGCTCTAGGCTGTGAAAAGGTTTCACCTTGCTTAGCAGAATAAAGAAAGGCCATGATGAAATTCTGGCAACAAAAGAGCAATTAACATCTACCATGAAGACACAAACCCAGGCAGTGTAGCAGGGGGAATCCAAAGCGAGGGCTTTAGTGGCAGACAAATTTTTAAATATTTAGCATATAATAAGCATTGTTGTATGAAAATAGACCATTAAAATGCCATAATAACAAACATTAAAAATGGGCTTGTGGCCTATGCTTCCATACATATGTTTTATTTACATATATATGAAACATACATGTATATATTTTGGGGTGAACTGCCCTAGCAAAGGCTGGCAGTATATGCACAAGCAGAGATTTCTGTCCAGAAAGCAGAGACCTCAACATGTAGATCCCCAAAGCAGGACCACCTTCTCCAGATCCCCCAGAGCAAGGAACTGTCTTCTTATTCTCCAAAAAACAAGCTAAAAGGGGATTGAAATGAACCTGCTACATTATCTGCTGGTGAGGAGACCTGCTTTTACCTTATTACATGCAAAACATTTATGCAGTGTTCCAAAGCTATCTGTACCACTGCAGGTTCCCACTGCAGCCCTCCAGGCTGCTCTTGGCAGTAGTATCAAAGCATCTCCCATCTATGCCAAAGAAAAGTTACATTCTTCCAACCCAAATGGAAGACAAAGGAGGAGGAAAAGGTACAAGAAGCCCAGCAGATTTCTGTCTTGGCTGTGCATTTGGTGTGACAACACTCAGAGGGAAGGGGATGTGCAGCAACCTCACCCCTGGGAGCATTTTCATCCACAGGGATGAAGCAGGGAGCCACAGCTTAGGTTCCATCAACCCGTGACCTGGTGCAGCACATCAGAAACATGACAGCAAGTGTCACATCCACACACCAAGTGAGAAATGCCAACAAGTAACACGGAGGGACAGAGGGAGGAAATGTTCACCCTTAATTTTCCACCTTCCATCTGCTTAGTGAGACATGCAGAGGGCTGGGTGTCAGCTGCCCACCAGTGATGTTTTCAATCCTGTAAGAACTGGTAATATTTTCAGTGGAACTGATTTGCAATTCTGTGGGCCGGTGCTGGCCCTGAGCCTCCTCTGCTGCCTCCTGAGGATGCTCCTGTGGTGCTTCTCCCATGGAGGACACACGCCAGGCACAGTTCCTGCAATGCCACATTGTCTTTTGGGCAGGCAGGTTCAAAGGATTTAGAGGATTGTGTCATACTTATTCTATACAGTAAGTCTGATCCAGAAATCAGGCAAAGAAATACAAGTTACACAGCACAGCTACAATTCAGTTTTGGTATGTCTCTACACAAGCAGACAGATGAGTCCTTACTCCTCTGGATTTCTGCAGTTCACCTTCAGGATTGCTGTCAATTCTGTACATGAGACAAGTGGACTTATCATAAAGAAACAAAAGAGAGAAATCCTCAAAGGAAAGCCTTAATCAACATGTTGGTTCTACTTCTTGGAGCAGAACTTCTCAAAGACTAACCCAAAAAACAAGCAGAGGATCCTGCAGTCTTTCTTGTGGGAATAAAGCCTGATGACTGGTCATTTCAGCCTGTAGAATTATTCCTTGGTTTTTTACTCCTGGATCTTTTAGATATTTTAGACAAAGGAAACCCCTTTTCCTGTTTTGTATCTTAAAAGCAAGTAGATGGTGGTGAGCTCCAAACCCAGACTGCTACAGTGCAGCTTTGGTGAAGATGCCAGAGGGATATCATGTAAAACTCTGGCCATTAAGTCAGTGTTTCTGTCTGCTGAACAATGAAATTCTAAAACCAGCTACCTGGATTGACACAGAGGACTAGAAACTATCCTATGGATGAGGCCAGGGTATCTCAAGGCATCATAAAGGCAGGGAGTTACCCTGCTGCTGCCAGAATTCTGGAGACCACTCACTCAGTAAGAGTCCCGATAATTGCTTGGTAGTAAAGGAGCAGTCACCACAAGCTGTAACAACTCTTCCATTTGCTGTTAGAGCTGAAGAGATACAGTTCCAAAAGCATCAAACCTACTCCCAGTCCATCTCTTAATTAGGCAGCGCAAAGCAAAATTTGAATTCCAGCAGGTCATCTCCTACCTTGCCAGGCTACATTACTTGGCAGAGGAGTGATGCAATGAAAAGTCATTACTCAAGAAAATGAAATCCCATTTATTCACATGGCCTTGAGCATACTATGTTATGCAATTTGGAGATGCCTATGCAACGTGACATAGATTAGTACATATTTCTCTTTCTGTATTGTTTCTAAGTGGACATCTTGAAAACAAATATAAAATCCAAGCTCATTAATACCTCTGGCTTCTTTTTAAACCAGTCACTCCGAATAACCATCCTCAGATATGCAAGTATTATTCTCCTTCTCACACTGTGAGATATGGGTGAAAGGGCAAGTCACACAACATAATTAAAACCACTAAACACTGACAAATTCAACAGGCTTAGAGTGGGATTTTTTGTTGCAAAGTACCAAAACAAACAAACAAATACAAACAAAAACAAAACCAGCTGCTAGTTTTGGTCTTGTTTGTGAGTAACACTGAAAAAGATCACTTTTAAACAAAGTTACCTTGCAGGTTAACATTTATGAAAGTGCAAAAATCCCCTTTTTGTCTATTTCATTCTTTAAGGTCACTAAATCCAGACCATCTGGATAATAAAGTTAGCAGCTTAGTTCCCTATTTATCTATTAAAACTTCTGTACAGCTCATACGGAAAATTTGTCTACAGCTAAAAAACAACTGAAGTGTAAAAAGCAGCTGCAGGAAAATGATGTCACTGCAGCCAGAGCTGGCTGTCAGCACACTGGCACCAGGAAGATCCTGAGTTATTGTTAATCTCAGCTTTTGAGCCAAATGTCCTATTTGGAAAAAGAAGAAACAAAACAAGAAAAAACTCCCAAAACACCCACCCCCCCCCCCCCCAAAAAAAAAATCACAAAGAAAATTACATTAATCTTTTGCCAAATCGTACTCTCACTGAAGCCTCAGAGGTAATTTTCAGGAAGATCATGACTTCAAACCTGGCATTTTGTACATTTTTTTTTTTTTTGACAGGACTGATCCACTAAGTTGTAAGTAAGGTTGTAAGTAAGGATAAAAGGGTGAATCTTCCACTGCTTTCCTCCACCAAAAACAAGCAGCAGAACTATGCAAAGCAGTTCTGCTGTTCATCAGTTTTTCTGTCCTCTCACAGGCAGAGACCAAACAACTGGCTGGTTTTGCTAATTTTGACTGTTACTTATGGAAATGTAGGTGATGAGAAAACAGGCATCGTTTTGGTCCAGCAGGCTGCTCCTATTTCCACAATTATCACCTTCAAAATGGAATTCCATTGTCAAAAGATACCTGCTGCCAATAAGTGCTTTTATTTTACAAGCTGCCTAAGGACATAGACTATTAATTTTTTATTCTACAGGGTCATGCACTCTTATTTGGGCTAAAAGCAAGTGGAGGAGAGGTGTCCTACCTCTTTGCAGGAGATCCTTCTCCACCAGAGGGAAATGGGGGACAAATAGCACTTTTGGAATCCTAAGGAACAAGGGTTTAGGTTCAAGTCCTTTGGGTGAAGTTTCCTAGCAAAGCTCCAGCAGGTTACAGCTTTGCACACAGATCCTGTGACAAGGTCCCAGGAACCCCACATGTAATAACTGAACATCACCTTTGGCTGCAGAGATTTCTGAAGTTCGTTTATGCTCAGAAACCAAGGGCTGCCTTCCCTCCTCTCCCATAGAAAGAGGCATTTGCAAAATGAACAATAATGACAACCTCTAATGCTTCTTCAAGATGCTGCACACCTTCCTTATCAGTAAAACATCATCAAAAAGTAAACACTTCCCTACAGGTTTTCACAGTACTTTAAAATTAAAAATACCCTAAAACTCATGTTGCAACAGATCAGGATGAAAGGACACAAAAAATGTAATATATGCTTATTTAGCTAGGTGCATTACAAAATAAAAACCTATTTCATAGCACCTACACATCTGCTGGATCTGAATTATAACTACAGCCATAACCTGGAAGCAAGTTGAAGAAATTGTTATACACAAACATTGTGAGTAATACACAAACATTAGACAAAACAATTCTTCTCAGACAATTTCAGACTCCTTACTGCAGACATATGCTCACGTGCTCAAAGAGTATTATATTTAATTTGTAATGGAAATGTGTGCGTATAGAGAGAGAGAATGCAAAATTCAACTGCTGCCTTTTTGCTCTTGGATCACATACAGGACTACGACTCTACTATCCCTTATCAGTGTTAGCTTTAGCGTTGATAACACAACACCATAATGAAGATTCAATAAATAAAATTACCCTTTATTCTCCCCATAAACCTGTCACACAGACCACCTCGAAATCCTGAGCTGGCAAGTCTATTTTAAAACTGAATTTCTGACTGCTTATCATTGCCATACAACAGCAACAAGCAAAACATGAGCACTTTGTCACCAAGCTCAACTAACTTATGTGGTAAGAATATGCTCACTGACTAAACAACAAACTGTAATAAAGAGATCCAGCAATAATGCAGAGGAAACTCTGCAGAACTGGTGAAAATCTTATTTTCATTAAATATGTCAGCAAACGTCTCCAAAACATTTGACACTGTTTTACTCACACATTTCTCCGTGCTTCAGCCTATTTGAATTTAAGCAGTGTGTGAAATTATCTCTTTTCTTATAGCTGTTCACATTTTTCCCTGAGTAATTAGCAAGCTACATCCCCTTTGACAGAGGGACACTAACAAGCTCCCACAGTTTCCAGTGGGACAAGGAATCCAGAGCTACTAATAGCAAACAAGTCATTTAAACAAAAAAAGGATTACAAAGACTCATTGCAAGTAGCTGGAAACTCACCCATATTTCAGATTAAGGCTTTCTGAGAAGCCCTTTTGTAAAGAATTTTGACTCCATCTTACGAAACTACTTCACTGTTTTCCTTTAAAAACCAAAACATTGATTTGTTTTCTACTAATAATATCTTCGCATTCAAAGTAATTAAGTACAAGAAAAATGGAGAAGCGTTTTCCAAAGGGAAACCGACGGGAAACTTACTTTTGTCACAAAACCTCCCTCTGGAGATCTCAAAGGTGAAAGAAAACAAAAGTAACACAAACTTTTTTTAAAAAAAGTTCTTCCATTCTCCGCTACCAGGCCAACGAAACAAGCTGCAAACTAAGCCAGAGCACAGCTTATTTGCAAAACCTGGCCGCCGAACATGCCTAGAACCAGGTCCCTGTTAAATAAAGCGAGTTTTGAGGCGTTCCTGAGCAGAAAGGTGCGTACCTTGAGGACCTCCATGGGCACCTGGGTGGCGGGGGGCAGGCTGGTGGGGACGCTGACGTTGATGGCAGGTGTCTGGCTCACGGGCACTCGCTGCTGCATGAACTGGGCTGCCTGCTGCTTCTGCTGCTGCTCCCGACGCTCCTGCTCCTGCATCTGCTCACGCATGAGCTGCTGTCGGAGCAGGATTCGTGAGGTCATGCTGGAGGAGCTTAAGGGAGGCTTGGAAGCGCCAGGATGCTCGGAATTGCTGTGGGAAGACCAGAGAAAAGACAGCTCAGCTTCCACGAAGCGGGATGGGGGCTCCGGTGGCCAGAGCTGGTGGAGTTACAGGGGGACGTGGGGTGCCGAGGGGAATTCGGAGCCGACCTACTTCAGGTACTTGGCGGCCACGTTAGGCTGCCTTAACTTGACTGCAGCCAAACCATGCCCCAAACGCCAACATCCAGCTGTAAAGAGCCATTTGCTCTTTCAAATTTTACAGCTACCACCCACGAGAAAAACAAACGCTTTTATAGACAGTAGTAGGCACGTATATTATTTTTTTTTTTCCAGAAAAAAAAATAATAGAGAGATGAAGCAAGTCTAAGGATTGGTATGGATAATACTCCAGTCCAGTGATCTAGCTCAAAGTAAAGTAAATCTACCTCTCCCATGAAAACACACTTCACTTATTTCCTACCTTAGTCCTTAGGGTTGGATATGCTGGCAGTGACTTTCCAGAGTTAGAAAACAGAACTCTACAAAAAACCCAACTCCCACCCCAGGCCTACCAGCATCTTCTGAGCACCATCAGACAAAACCAGGTAAAATAAACAACAGTAACAGCTTTATTCCTGTCATACCTCACAAAGAGCAACAGGTTGGCCCATGGTAGCACACAGCACAGCTTTACACCTAAGAGATATTTCTAAGCCACTGGCAAGCATAGCATGAGATAGACCACGGGATTTTGTCATGGGCTACAAGTTTTGTCATGGGCTACACTTTCTGGAGCAACTCATCATTTTCTTAGCCCACAGAACCAAAATCCATGGGCTATGCTTTGTTAAGCCAGCAGTAACCCTCCTGGCTCTAGGAGGAAGCTGCTCTTGAAACCCCCACCTCTGGCTCCAGTGTCGATACCTGTGGGATGCTGGCAGGACACTTGAGTCTGGGAGCCAGCATCCCTTCCAGGTCTTGCTCAGAAGCTGCAGGCACCAAGCACTGCCTGTGCTCAGACAGCCAGAGCCAGCACTGCTGGAAGTTTTCTGGCTTTGTTTAGGACAGATGTTGAGCACGGTTCAGGGCAGAAACAAACAAACAAAAAAAAAAAAAAAAAAAAAAAAAAAAAACCAACAAGGAGAACCCACACTTACTGCCCCAAGAGATCAAACTCTGCTCTTCCAGAGCACACATTCTGGGGGCAGGGAGGCAGGGGACCATCTTGCTATTTAAGACCTGTCAGGTTGAAACATTCACAAAGACACTGATCCTTTTAATAAAACAAGAGAAAACCTTTGTGGTGAAACTAATGCAGCTGCAGAATAATCGTACTAATTAGCTGCTCAAGACAAGTCATTGACTGTGATACTTGTAAAAAACACTCCCTTTTCAATTAAGGGTGAAGCGTTCTCACATCTAAATCCAGCAGCTTGTTTTCTGGCTGCACATCTGAACCACTTTCACATTTCCAAACTGAAGAGATGTTTTATTTCCATGACCAGGACAGCTATAGATCAGTGGTCTCCCAATTGTTTTGACTATACATTCCTACCAGGAATGTCTGAACATGCACTCCCAAAATGTTTACTTATTTACTTATGAACTATATAGTACTTCATGTATTACTGAAGTACTCATATTTTCCTTCTGCTCATCAATAACACTGTGCATCCCACCTTGGAGACCACTGGAACACATTAGGAAAAAAAAAGGCACCCAAATGCTGCTTTCAGGGAAGGATTCATTCTCCTCATGCTGGAAAAAGGCCAATTTTGTACCACACTTGTCAGCATTCTCATTTGTGTGCCACGGGCAATTTTTACAGATAACCAATATTGCAAAACTGGTAACCCAGCAGTTCCTCCCACCTTCTTTCATTTTGAATTGTTTCTCCGCCTACCAAAACCAAGTGTGCTGGAAACCATCTCAGAAGAAGCTTCCCATATACAAAAATGTCGGGGGAAGAGAGGGAGCAGGAAGGAGAAATTATTACCACAGCGTTTCAAACGGCTCCTGCCAGGAACCTCATCTCGCTCACAATTATTTTGCCTACTTGCTCCAAGTGTCCTTCCAGCTTCCTGCAGGTGATTCATGTCTCTACTGTTGATCAAAAATTGTAAACAAAAGCTTGTGTCTTTTAATGAGAGGACAGTCCCAGAAAATGCTGTTCTGCCAAATTCTTCCCCAAAGGGCAAAGATGCTCCCAGGCTTTATTTCTTCTGCAATTCTGCTCAGTATTTTACATGGCAAAGAAGCAGATGAGCCCTGAATGCAGAGAACATGGACAGCCACGTGCTGCCAGACTGCAGCTACTGCCACAGAAGCACAGAATTGTTCAGGTTGGAAGAGATCTCCAGGATCATCAGGTAACCCAGCACTGCCAAGCCCACCACTAGACCATGTCCCCATGTGCCACATCTACGTGTCTTTTAAATGCCTCCAGCAATGGTGACTCAGCCATCTCCCTGACAGGCTGTTCCAGTGCTTGACAGCTCTTTCAGTGAAGAAATCCTTCCTCATGTTCAATCTAAACTTCCTCTGGCACAACTTGAGGCCATCTCCTCTTATCCTACCCATTGTTAACTGGGAAATGGAGATGGGCACCCAACCATCACACCATCAGTGAAGGTGAGTTCAAATAAAGCTTATTCTGGTATAAAAGCTACTGCACAACACCTGCCTGCCTACCCAGATGCTTCTGTCACAAGCACTGGGAGGGAACATGGACAGATTTCCTGTTATTTATTCCCAGCTGAGATAAAGCTCCTCCTGTGTGCATGATGGTCTCCCCACGCCAGCATTCCTTCCACCTGCCATGAGTGGCACTGATCAAACATGGAAAATACTTTGAAACTTTGGTGTCTTGTCCTCTAAGTCCCATGCATCACACAGGTCATTCTCCCATCCAGCTTCCCTTCTACATCATGTCTGCTCATCTCCTCAAGCACAGGATAGAAGAAACAGAAGATGGTTTGGGTTTCATGACCATGTACCTCCGCAGAGCAAACAGGAGGGTTGCCAGAAACTCATTTTTCCAACTAAAGAAGCAATTAAAAACTTGTTATTTCAAAAGCTTAATCCAGAGAGTTTTGAAAAATCGTTATTTTTAAAGCTTCTTGACCTTTACATGCTGGTGCACAGGCAGATCTCCTGTGATCAAGCGTGGTGCCATGTACCACAGAACAATCCAGAGTGGACACGTGGATCCAAAACTCCCCTACACGCACTGATTCACCCCCAGATTATGTGGAGCCAGGAGCAGAGCCCACACACAGCTAATACACAATGCAATTCAGATACTTCCTGCAAACAGTTTATGGAAACCATCTAATTGCAATAAATGAAACCGACTCATCCTTTTAATTGACACATGATTAAACCAGTTATCCATTAGCACTCTAATAAGCACAGTGTAATATAGATTGAGAGTTATTAGTTATGTGTCATGTGTCAATCCAATTAATCACGGAGTGATAAAGCTTTATTAAATAAGTTTAAATTACATATCCTTTGCACAGATGCCTGGGAAATGTTAGTTACTGCACACATGAGTTATTATGCAGGTGGCCATTGCATAATAAAAGGCAACTGATCACATTAAAATCAAGTTCAATTTTGTTGCCATCAACCCACGGAGACCACAACCTTCCAGATATTTACTGATTATTTTATCTGTCTCCTTAGGCAAAAAGACAAACTCATCTTTTGTTGCACAGTTTTGTTTTCAGATTCTATAAATTGATCACACAAATGCTCTGGTTCACATGCATTAGTTATGAGTTATCTGATGTACAAGCATTATTTTGCACTACCTGTGCATTAATTAAGAAACTTCTCTGGTGACTTTGAACTGAAAAAAAAATAACTAACTGAACTTGGCTTTTTAACTACTTTAGCAACTTCAACTATTTTTTAATATTTTTTTTTAAAGTCTCCAATGTAATGTTTCTTAGACAAATTAAACAAAAAGCCTTCAAAGCCACTTGTTCTGGCCAGGATGGACTACCCAGCTCTCAACTGAGAAATGGCACATATGAGGGAGGCTGCTGCTCTCCTCCCTCCATTCATGCCAACTGTTTCTTAAGGGGGTTAGTCCACAGAGAAATCAGCCAAGAAAAGCAGATTTAGCACCTCAAGAAATCCACTGAGCTGCACCAGATCTCAGAGGTAAGAAATAACATCAGATTTAAAAGCTTCTGTTTGTCTTATCCTTATCCTATTCATAATTATTCACAGAGAAAATAAAGGCATCCACATTTGAGTTGTAATATTGGCAATCTCTCACCTCCTTGCTTTCAAGATTAAGATTGTTCTACGCTATAAGGGTGGATACTTAAATACTTGACCTCCAGAAGACATTTTCAGAGGAGACCACCACTCAGCTCCCAACACCACTTGTGGAAAATCACTGGACTTTCTTCAAAATTAAAGTTGATTTGTACAAATTCTGTTTTCAATCTCTCTACCAAGCAGAAAATCCTCGAGAAACATTTTGTTCCCTGTACTGTATATGTGGCTGAAGGAACAATGTCCGTTGTAGCTTCTGACCTGCCAGCCAGCAACGCTGCTTGCCTCAGAAAGGTGTGACAGAAAAGCAAAGAACAGCAAAAGGAAAAAGTAAATGCAAGGAGAAGCCAGATTGCACAGACCACCACCACCCCCAAAAAACGTCTAATACAAAATGCAAAAAGTCCACAAAAAAAAAAAAAAAACCAAAAAAAAAAAAACAAAACAAAACAAAAAAAACCTACACAATCCCTCTTCCCCTTCAGCCAAGGTAAGAGATTCCAACTACTACAGCATTTTCCCTGGAGCACTTTGTACTTCATTCCTAACATTTAATAATTGATTGTGGGTTACAGCGACGCTCTGCTCACTGCGCCAACTGCCTGGTGCTGCTTGAAGTATCAATGCAAAAAAAAAACAAACCCAGGATTTGGCACCCTCCTACGTCCTGACTTGCCAAGGACAAAGCAGTTACAAAAACGGTGTGGAGACCTCTATCAGCCTTTATAATAACGCCAGGACTATGTTTCAGGATCCTACATGAAAGGTTTCCGCATTTGAAGGCTACATGTTAAAAGAGACAGGCTGCCTGCCCCTGCCCCATCATCAAGGTAAATGTTTTCTGTGCTTCCTAAATGCTTTTCTATCCTGACCTGCACTGCTTACCCTGCAACCTCAGAACAGCCCACAGCCCAAAAGGCACCCACCCATCTGCCTGCATGCACTGAGTGCACCTGGTTGGGCAGGGAAAGCAAAACCCTGCGACATCCATCCACCACACACACCTACTACACCAAGGAGCTAAGGGCTGAATTTCAAATCTAATTTGGTGGATCAATCCGCTTTGGAAAAAAAACCAAAAACAAAAAACCTCCCCCCTCCCCCAAACTTCTCCAACAAAAGCCAGTTCCACAAACAAAAATATTCAATCCTCATCTAAGAATTTTTTTCAAGTTGTTGTACACCATGTAGTAGTTTTCCATTTTTCTTCCTGTCTTTAAAACACACCTTCACAAGTGGCTGAACATAATGCTTTCTGAACTTAATGAAAACCTCTCTCATGACCCAGGAGCACTCAGTAAATAATTATTAAGCTCTGGAGGTGGCTTTTGCATGAGTGTTGACTTAATAAAATGCCGTAAGTTGATCTGCTTGAATGCCCATTTACTCGGGGACACAGCTTGTAGTATAGCTAGGAAAGCTCGATCTTGTCCAGATTAAAGAACAAGGTAAAATTAAGAGATTCAATCCAGAAGCTGCAAAGACTACATTTTACAATCCTTTACTATGACTGCTGATAAAAGGGAGATGAAAAATTGCAAAGACTTCCATGTTAAGACTCAAAGACTTCCATATTACAACAGCGATAACACACCAAGTATTTTTATAGCAAATCATTTGGCCCAAATCTGTGTTTTTGCCATGAACAAGAGACATATAACATGTCTATACATTTAAACACGGAGTCTTCCCCTCCCGAAAGTCACCATCAGTACGTGAGCCGGCCAGCCCAGCTGCTGTGGCTCTGCAGAGCACAGTGGTCAGTCCCAAGCCCAGCACTGTCACTTCCCAGAGCACAACCTCCACCGCACCAAACCGACCCCGCAATAATCCGCCCGCGGTGCCCTGGCAAAGCATCACTCACAGACAGAGGCTGTCAAAGGAGCAGGGCATCAACATCTCAACAGCTTCCATCTTCCCCCCCCCCAAATTTTGTGTCCAAGGGTTTTTGAGCACCCCCGCGTGAAAGCCAAGCAGCCTCCGGGACCGGCTGAGTTTCCAGGGGAGGCTCCAGATAAGGACCTGGCAACTCCAATCCCCACGGAGCAGCAAGGCTGGCAGCGGCTCCCGGCACTGCAGACCTGTGCAATCCAGCACCTACCGAGGAGAAAACAACGGGCTGGAGGCAGCAAGGCCGAGGGGAATCACGAAAGGACTCCAAAAGAAGCCCAGGAGTTTGGAGTCAGCATCCTGCTGCATCCCCGCCTCACCTGCATGGGAGCGGCGCGCAGCCTCCTGGTGGGCATGGACCCGCGGGATGCTGGATCCGCAGGATTTGGGGTAAACTCCTGGATCCGTAGGACTGGGGGTAAACTCCCGGTACCGCCTTGGGCTGAGGGGATCCCAGGGGCTGCACCACCCTCACCGCCCCGCAAGGAATGGGAGAAACCGAAGACACGGGCTGGCATTGAAAGCACTTCTCCCATTCATTAATTAAAAGGGGTGTGATCAGGCCATTAACACCATCAGTGGATAAGGGCTGTCTGTAACAGCACTGTTTTTCTCACGATCTTTATCGCCGAAAAGATGAAGGGAAAGGGTGGGTGCGAGACAAATTTGTTTTCTGGGATGCAACTTCTTTTCATTCAAGGCTCACCTAGGCGAACCTCCACCTAGGAACCACTGGACATGCAGATCGCGAGAACTGAAACTATATCTGCAAAGGTACAGAGTCGATGTGAGAGTGCACACACTATTTGCCCAGCTCCACCTCTGCTCAAACAGGCTGAAACCCTCAGAAAAGCAGGTACACAAATATCTCGAGCTCCCAAAACTGTCCCTTGAAGGGTTAAAGGAACTTAAAATGTAGCTGACTGCGTTACCCAATATTGGTTTGATACTTTTCCTCAAACTTTTGAAGTTTCCATCACAAACTTAGGGAAAATATTACCAAAAATAAAAGAGAAAAAAAAAAAAAGGCATGAAGCAGATTTGCCTTTCACTTAAAAGTCTGACCTTGTTAAAGGCTTTTTGAACCATTTTTCAGACACCACATCTATGTGCACTTCCCTCTCTAAAGGGCTCTACACAAATTTGCAAAACAAAAAGCCAGATTGCTAAAACAATCAAGAGGTGATAAAAGAAAAAGCGATGAGATAACGCTCCACTAGCAATCTCTCTAGCTTTTGATTTTGTAATGCAGAATTTACCTTTTTTTTATCTGGGTAAACAGAGACGATAACACTGTCGCTGAGAGGGAAGATGACGTATGACCACAACACTTTTTGATACTTTACAACTACACAGTGCCCAGGTCTGGCTTCACAACACCTTTCCATCATATCTTGGTTTAGAAATTACCACTTCCACAGCTGGACAGCAAGTTTATTTACAGAGGCAGTTTTCAGCAGAAGACAAGGCTCAACCATGCTGTGTCCACAGCTTGTATCCATAATTCATGTGCCCAGACTCTTTTCCAGCTAAAGTCATGCTGCCCCTCAAGGCTTACCAGGACCAGCAATTCCCAGCCTAAACCTTTCCATTCATCCAAGGTTTTCTGCTCATTGACTCCAGTGTTACAGCATCATTCAGTGCTTTCCAAAGAGGATGAGGCAGCTGGAAGCCTCATCTCCTGCAGATGACATCCTTGCTCTGGCATGCTGAGCAAACAGGATCTTGAGGAGGAAAAGGGAAAGTGTTTATGGAAGATTTGCTTTGAATGATTAAGAATCCCAAACAGTCATGATGAAAACCACACAGTGAATTCTGTGCTCGGTATGTCAGCATTATCAGCACTAGGACTTGCTCACAACACTAAATACAACATGCAAGGGAACAAACAGCCCCTAACACATCACTGCAATAATTTTTACATTAAACCAGTCTTGGACCGATATTATGCAAACTCTCACTTCAGTCTCCAGCCACAGCACTAGCTGTTCATTACAGGACCTGAACAGATCAGCAAATGTCTTTAGCAATTCTTCTTTCTAAGAAAGCAACTCTCCAGGCTGCAAAAACCAATTCCTCAGCGTCTCCACGCTTGGAACAAACTTCAGTTTTAGAGTCCCTTAAGCACTGCTCATATTTCTTCTACCTTTTCATGTATTTGTGGAAAAGTTGTTGGGGCAAAGAGGACTGTGTGACTGTGCAAGCTGAACTACTTGGGTGGGGGTAAAAAAAAAAGCCCTTATTCAGCAACAAGGTACTTTACCAACCATTTGTGTATTTACACTGCAATTACAATTTGCAGTTGTAGGACAGATGTGCCAGACTTGCTGCCTTGGGTTTTCACAGCAGAGACAGGAAGGTGGGATAAGCTCCAGCTGTCCATGTAAGGAAGCATTAGAGATGTTTACAAACTTGCTAATTGAGGTGAAACAAAATGAAGGAATTGCCCAACTGCAAACTGCTAAAGGCAGGTGGCCTTCCATTCCCTTTCTTAGGCTATTGGATGCCCCCACAACACTCCTGACAAGGGTGAATCACAAACCAAGGCTCCTGGAGGAAGCAAACCTCCTCAGACCATCAAGCACCATTGATCTGCTGTCAGCAGCATGCTCAGTACAGGCACACCCAGTGAACAGCCCTTCTGTCACCAGGCACCTCTCCCAAACCCTGGATTCAGGGATTCCCCAATTTGGGCACAGTTTCTGTGTGCTTACAACCTCCAAGTGTGCACTGTGGGGCAGGATGGCTGGGGCAGCACAGTGCAAATGTTATAGATATGTTATTTAAAAAAGGAGGGACCTTTTCACCTGCCATCCAACAGCTGTAAATTCTGTTTTAAATCTGCAGGAACTGCAGTATTTCACAGAAATATTTAGCAGTGATTTAAATACTTCAGCACTGGGGAATTGCACCTTCAAGGACTATTACAGTAATTCCTCCTCTCCCTTCATCAAAATAATTCTGCATCTTGTTTCAAACCAGAAACTGCTCATGAACATCAGAGAGGGAATAAGGAAAATAATTTCTTAAGCATGGGGTCACATGTAAATAAAAGAAGTATTAAATGAAAACCATAGTACACAATGAGCATAAGTACACAATGAAGTCGCATTCAAAATAAAAACATGCAAGCAACATTTAGATTTAATTTCACAAAATCAAAAAGATATACAAAAAGATCCATCCTAATCTATTTATAGGCCTTTTAACACCTCAAATACAGCCTTGCTAATACACAGACAATTTAATTTTGCAGTCACCCTTCTGCTCTTCATGTCTTATGTTGCACCTAAAATGTACAAGCACATCTTCAAGAGGGGACATCAGAAAAGATCTTCAGAAATAACTTTATGCAACCAAATACAATCTCAAAAATTAACACAGCTGCTGAGTTTCTAGAAAATGGGATTTTTCTCAAGTAAAACTGTTCAGCACAGCCCATGTTTTGCACACTTTAGTGACAACTGAGCAACACTGTCCACATCACCTGCAGCAGGAACACCACTTCTTACTTTTCAAAATACATTACAGCCCTTGACTGACTTTTGAAAAAAAAGCAGTGAACTCAAAACTATTCACAAGCCTTGATGTTAGACCCTTCTAATCTGTTCTGCACTGCCAGAAGCACAGCACTTGAATGGCTATTTCTGTTCAAAGCTATATTTGTTGTGGAACTACTGCAAACTCCTGAATCATGTAAACAGAGGCAAGAGCCAAAAAATGTTTCACTGGACTTGAAGTTCACATCTTCCTTAGTTACTAGGACAAAAAAATAAAGGCAGGGTTTAGGTTATAACTAATAAATCCTGCAAATACTATGGTTAATCATGCATTCCTGCAACCGGGTTTTGTTTAATCTGGCTTACTTAGCATTTGTGACCTTGGCAAAATACCTCCAGGAGCACCCACCACTGTTGTGGAGCAGCATTTCACACCTTTTGTTATTTTAGGCTTCAGCAGGCAACTGTACCGTGCTACATCAGTCAGCCAGGTTCATAAACATGCAGCAAAGTCACCTGGAAATGATGTGCAGCTCCAGACTTGCTGGAGCCCAGCAGCCAACTGTACTGCCGTCCCTAAAAAGCAGCATTGGAGCAGCTCTCAGTCAGGACCTGCAGCTTCACCTCCGGGTGAAACAAATGCTTGGCAAACGTGCTGCTGGAGCACAGTGACCCTGCCATTTCTTCAGCTCCTTGGCTCGGAAAAGGCAGTGCTACAAACCATGTCTTCACCTCAGCCCACCAGTGTGAAAGAAAACCTCACCTTCTCTGCACTCACCACCTTCTGTTCCTCATGATCCTCCTCCAGCAGGAACAATCCCCAATATTCCCAACAAGCTGGAAACCCTGACAACCCCCAAAACAACAACGACGACCCCCAGAGATGTTTGATCCCATCTTCCCACAGATTACATAGATCTAACCCTTCAGGCAGGGACCAATTCTGCTCAGTGCTCTTTGGCACTGAACTGCAGCAGGGCTACTGCAGGCAGGAGGACAAGCAGCATGTTTGGGTAAGAATGGGACATCACAGGTGGATGAAGGAAAACAAACAAACAAAAAAAAGTTTCCTTCATAATCCACGTAGGAAATCTGGATTAAACTGTAGTAGCTTTTCTTTTTTCCACACAACCATTGCTGAATTCAGAAATTTAGTTGGCAATATGTATCTAATACACTGAATATATCTTTGCCTTCCTTTTAGAGAAGCTGATGCAAAGCCACATTCAGGAAACTACAATTGGCTTTTGAAGTATTCAGGGAGGAAAAAAGACAATCTTCTTTTATAAACTTCAGAATAAACAAGATGATTTTCTATTTTTTCTTGTTCTAAAAGCAGATAGTGCAAATATAAATGGCTTATAAATTTTATCATCTATCTTATTGTAGTTTATTTTTGTACAAATCTTAACCTTCATCTTAAACCAAGATATTCTACCTTAAAAGTGTTACACTTCTGTGCCACTTCACACAGCTACAACCTGGCTACAGAATTCTAAATCTTACTAGAGGGATATATATTTAATTTTCCCTTGAATTAACACTACAGACTACTTAATGTTGCATTAAAGCCAGCATTATCCTGCACACACTTCCAGAGCACCAAAAATGAACACTGGCTGTCAATGCCAGACTTATTCATTAACACTTGCACAGCCAAAGCACTTTGCAATCCTATACACAAAAAAATTTAATATCCTATAAAAAAAAATAGCCAAAAAAGCAACTCCCATGCCTGGGCTAGGGGAAAGCAGCTTCTGTAGGATTACTTATTTGGCCAGCTCCCAGACATCTCCCTTTCCACACTAGATGGAGCTTTTTTCCCCTCTTCCCCAGGCATCCGGCAGTGCCCTGAGCTGGATAAAAAGGGTAAAGGGGCAAAGGGTGAAACAGCAGTGCCACCCCAAATAAACAGCCTGCAGCAGTGGCTTCAGGAGCAGCAAGATACCAGCGAGGACCTGGGTTCTCACCCTGCCCTCCTGGCTCTCTGATTTTAACACAGCCCTGTTTTGCCATTTTCAAAGAATGGAAGATTTTAAGAATTCCAAGTCCCAGTCCATGCTGAGCTCCCACCAGCCTTTACCATGGCTGCAAGGCACTGTCTGAGCTCACACCACAGTCAAATTACACTTCTTTTCCTCCCCTTACAAAGGACAGCATTTAAGCTTATTACCAGATTACACACCTGAATTGCTCACTGGCTTTCCTGTATCCCTCTTCATATTCCCAGGTAATTCCTCTCAAAATAAGCTCTTCAGTCTCTTCTCTATTAACCTGAAACATCTGTTCCAAATGCCTCTGCTCAAGCTCCAGCCTTGGATTCACTGACACTTCGGGGAAGCAAGTCACAGATAAAATTCCCCTTGATTTGTATCTGTTGGATTTGGCCTGTGTTGTTTCAGATCACAGGTCAAGAGAAACAGCTCATCCTTCTGGTGAGCTGCCACAACTCCATTAGGATCTTTCAAAGCACAACAGGATATGGTACATCATCAGTATTTCTCTGATGAATTTAAACTCAATGGGACTAAGAGGAGCCCAGGGGAATGAGTCACTCCCGATGTCACAAGTGGCCAGAGCTGCAAAGCACAAAAAGCAGCAGCCTCAGGCTGTATCTGACAGGGCAATGTCAGAGAGGATGGAGAAGCACCAGTGCTCCAAGTGCAAAACCTGTGTGTGCCTTGTGGGCAAGGGCTCCTGCTTGGGAACCGTGCTCGAAAACAAGGAGCTAAAATTGAGGAGACAAGGGAAACAAGCCCACGTTATAGTGGGAAGCTAAAGAAAAGTTTGGAGGTTGACAGGAGTGAGTGTTGGTGTCTATAAATACAGCAGAGAAACAAACACCCAGGAGAGAACAACCCTGGCACGTCACCAAGTGATATAAACCAGCCATGAACAAGATTAAATTGGTATCAACAGTTTCATTCTGAGAAGTTCAGACCTGAAACAATTTCCAGCTGGAGGACTGCTGAAGGAACAACATGCTCCTTTGCAAATAAAGACTGGTTGCCTAATCAAAGTAGGTCACTGTGGAATAAAGCAGTCACTAACAAATTGCAGGACACAATCACAGAATCCATAATGCTGGAGAAGACCTTTAAGATCATCAAATCCAACCTTTGACCAACCACCACCTTCTGAACCAGAGCAGAGCACGACTGCTATGTCCAGCCATTTCCTGAACAGAGAAGATGCCCTGCAGCCAGAGGCTCCAAAAGGACAGATGCAGAGCAAAACAATCTCTTAGGCAGAGCAGATGGATCTGAAGCAGTGCTGGAATATTGCACCCAACAGGAGCTCTTGCCTTCACATACACTGTGCTGAATTAAAGCAGTAAATAATACCTCAAAAATGCAACCCCTCCTTTCTAAATTAAAGATTAGAGGTTCCCCTAAAACAAAAACTCAAGAAATATCTACTACAATAAGAGACATCCTGAAGTAGACAGAAGGCATGCAGAGCAAGAGCTTTCATCCAGAACAGATTTAAGAGGTATACCTTTTGAAGACAAGACAGCATCTGGAGTGTCTAACAGCCACACATCACCTGGCCAAGATACCATCACCTATAATGACTTCCAACACAAGGCTTTAGAGCAGAGCCCCTTGGGGACACACAGCCTGGGAAGTACAAACAGGAGCAGAAACCACATCTCTAAATCCCAGAATGCTCCATCCTCTGTAGCCAACAGCCATGTCCTCTTACCCTACTCAGCACTGACAAACACATGACATAAGTGAAGCTGAACCTACCAGACTCACAGGCTTAGCAGAGAAGAACCTTTGTTTGTTACAGCAGCATGAAAACCCAAACCTCTGACAGCCTGTAACTGTTCAACATCCTGAACATGCCATCCCAAATTTCCACTGAAGTTCAAGAGTGAAGGATAATGAAAACACCTTCACTGACCATGTTATTTACAGCCTGGGAACAAAGAACTCCAGCCTCCAGTGCACTTTTAATAGAGGCTAATTTATTCTGAAAAAAGCAATAATTAAATACACAAAACCAAAGTATGGAACCTGAAAAACACCTTCCTGTCTGGCAGAGCAAGTGCTTTCTAAGGACACTTACACTAGCTCCTGCTGCTAAAATCATTCATTAAAAGTAACTGGGTTTCAAAAAGCAAAGATGGTAAAAATACAAAACAATGCTAAGCTGAAAAAGTTACACTGAAAAAACCCCAAAGCAGATCAAATGTATTCATATATTCTTGTGATTAAATTGTCCAAGTTGTTTGAAGACATTAATATTTGAGCGATTATGTATGTTTTTTAAAATCTTACAAGTGTTTAGTACTACTAAAAAAACAGCACATTAAATCTTTACAGACTGGGATTGAGAAACTCCCTGAAACAAGAGGAAAAAAGCCCTAGGCAGAAAACCACAATAATCAATTTTCTCCACCCATCCCACCACATGCCTCTACAGAACCAGCATCAGGTAAACTGGGGATTGCAGAGTCAGCCAGAATAAAGCAGTTCCCAGGCCAAAGGGCTTTCAAACAGGTCCAAGACCTTGGTACTGTAGTGGCCCAGGACAAAAAATGTGGATGAAGCATTAGCAAGTGCCAGGAGGGAGGTGCTGACACCAAAACTAGCCTGAAAGTTACTTCTTCAGGTAAACTGTACCATTCCTTAGTTAAGGAAAACCTCAATACACTGCCATTAAAAATAAAAAGGCAATAAAAGTCTACTGTGATTCCAGTGAATTTAAAAGGTGATTGTTTGAGAGGGTGAAAAGCCCTTTCTGTGTCCCCATGCAAATAACAGCTGGAGATGGCAGGGGTGGGCCGAATCGCCTTAGCGTGGTGAAAAAAAATGTTTTAAACACAAAAAACTCCCCGATTTATCATTTTCTCATTGCATTATTCAACAGCAGCATCATTTTATCAACCTCTCAAATACTGCCCTCCAAGAAGCAATATACGAGGGGTTTCCTATAAGGTTTTCCATAATCACTAGAGTACCAAAATAAAAAAAATTATATTGGCAGAAAACTGATATGTTTTCTACAGCAAAGTCCCTCTTTATATTTTTTCATTTAAGATTAAATGTAATAAAGTTCCTTACAACTATAAAACCAAATATGCAAATCTAAGGTGGTTCCCAACCTGCAGGCATTTTTGTATCAGTTAACATTTCACATGCAAAAAAAATGTAAACAGTGAAATTCAAGCTAGAGCAAAGTTCTTTCCTCATTTCAATCGAAAACATGAATATAACTATTTATCTTAAAATAGTTTGAGCAATCTGGTCTAGTGGAAGATACCCCTGCCCATGGCAGGGGGGTTGGAATTGGATGGTTGTTAAGATCCCTACCAACCCAAACCAATCTATTATTCTATGATTCCCAGTGGTATTGGGAAGCTGTAGATACATGGGAAGAAGACAAGGAAATGAAAAACAAAACAAAGTGCCTACAGAAAACAGATTTAAAACTGTATTTCCACATGGCAACAAAGAAACACGCTGCTTGGAAACACCCTTCTATTTCTGTTTAACAAAATGGTGGTGGGAATTCCTGCCAAAATAAACTTCAAAAATTTGTTTGCCATGGAGGAAAACCAAGCAAACTGGAGTTCTATGTGCAGAATCCTGTTTCAAGAGGGTGATGGTTTCTTTGTTCCCTTTATTGCCAGGTCATTTCAAACTTTTGCGCCTACATACTTCATTATGCTTGCAAAGCAATAAAAACACAGAAAACTAGAAGATGAGAAATTTTAATAACACACTCCTAAAAACCAAAAACGCCTTCCAACATGCCATGTGTAAAAATACCACCAAGTTTGACATCCTTCTTATTCTATCAGTCTACTTCCAAAAGTTTGGCATCTTTGAAAGCAAAATATTATTCCACACAGTGCAGAGAGAAGGTTTGATTTTTTTTTTTTTTGTTTTTTTGTTTAATGGTTGCATAAAATCCAGGAAAAAATATGCTTTCACAACATTAGTGAAAATTATATAATCTGTCCTCTTAGGTGGCAGTTTCTGACCATTAACAACCGTAACTACAGATAAGGCCTTCTATTCAATTATCATGCTAAATTTCATGTTTCTGTAAGCAGCACGATAAAGCAGCTCAATCACTCCTCCCTTGCTTATCTGTTATCTCAGTGTCATTTCTGATCCTAGAAAAATAATTGCAATTTTCTAGGTTGTGGCTCAGCTGCCCCAACAGATCCCTGGTACTAACAAGAGGTTTCCTTCTGCATCTCTCCTTTCCACTTAGGTCTTCTGCAATCCCATGGTTTTAAGTTTGTATCTTCAGCATGCAGAGGTGGGCAGACAGTAATTCCTGAAATCTGTTACTTATTCATGATATTTCTCATGGTACTTGTCATAGCAGCCTCGGTATGTAAACTCAAATTGCAAATAACACTTTTAACTCCTGCAGGACTGGGCAGAAAGAGGCTGATTGAGATTATCAGACAGCAACTCTCATGGAGCATTTAATTCCAGCATTAAATTCAGGCACATATTCAGCACATCATAACCAAACTTAGGTGGGACATGGTCCCAAACCCAAGGAAATCAATAGGAATATTTCATTCTGTTCCCATAGAATCTTTGTGCACGCTACAGCATTTTGAGCAAAAAACCTGCCTGCCCTTGCTGCACCTGAGGAAACTGTCCTTGAAGGGAGCGTGGATCCCACCACGTACAGAGTCAGCTCTGCAGTCCACGGCATCTGCCACGGAGCAAACCCTGACCCAGCTGGCTGCACATGAAAGCACATGCAAAAGGTCTTGTGCACGCTTGTTCAGCTGGTTTGAAAAAGAAAAGAGCAAGGAAACATCTGAGTTTTTTGTGGTTCCAAGTCAGGTAATTTGTCTATTTTATTCCTACCTGGGCCAGGAGGAGAGAGGGAAAACTAAAACAAAATGATCATATACCACTAAATGAAATTAAAACTAAAACTAAAACAAAATGATCATATACCACTGCTTCTTCTCCATCTCTGCCAGCCAGCTGCAGGAGCTGACGTGCAGGCACAACCCCAGGCTGGCACCAGGAGGGACAACTGCTCCATGGAGCTCTGCTGCAGCTCAGAGAAGAAAAAGGACCAAGGACTTACCCAGGGGATTCATCCTTTCACCTTTCAATCCAAGGCAAGGCAAGAGGACCTGGGCTCCTGATGGCCACAGAACCAAGACTAAACAGAAAGGTCTCAGTAAGCACTGGCTTCCAGAAACTGCACTTCCACTCCTACCATCCACCTCCTAACCCTGCTGCTGCATTTGTGGCTGCCTTTGTTAGAACACTTCTGCAAATGAAAACAGATGAGTAACTATTGCTGCTTTAGCAAACTCCCAAGCCCATGGTCACTAATAATAGCTTTGTTCCTTTTATTACTAAACAAAAAAAAAAAAGTTTAAATGCTTGTATAAAATGCGCATTGCTGAATGTTTTCTTTCATTGATCCAGGGCCGTTTCCCCATACAAGCTTAGGCCCAGGACTCTCAAACAATTTCTCTGACCAACACAATGTGGAGCAACCTCAGGCTGTTTGAAGGGGCTTCCCTCACAAAAAAAAAAATAAACTAAAATAATGTTTTGTGCTCCTTCATTTGAGACACTGAGAGTTCAGTTAAAAAAATAAATCTGAAAAGAGACATTCCTGCACAAAGTGGAAGGTAGAGGCAGGTCTGAGCTCCCTGGCAAGAGAGCTGATGGATTGAGGGAGGCAGAGGTGCTCGGGCAGCTCCCGGATCCTGCCCAGCCCCGACTGTGCCAGCAGCAAAAGGTGGCACACAGGGAAAGGGCAGAGTGTGGGGAAGAAAAAGTGGAGTAGGGCAAGAAGAGAGGAAGAAAACAGAGAGAGGATGAAGCCATTGCTGTGAAGTGACAGTGGGAGAATGACAGCAAGAAAACCTTCCCTAGTATGAGAAAAAAGAAACAAGAGGCACAAGAACTACTTTTGGTAAAATACTCTGCTTTTCCTCTCTGCAATCAGATCAATTACAGGAATTTTTGAAAGCAATAAAAACAACAGGGTCCCAAATTACCCCAAATATGCCACGCTTCATTTGATGAAGCCTCCCACCACACACCCCCTTTGGCCTGGGCTCTGCTCTTCCTCCCATGCTCATGCCCATGGCCATGGCCAAGCAGAGGCCATGCCTCTCCCCTCCCTTGTTTTGGGGTGCAGGTTTTACACCAATTGTGGACTGAACTCCAGCAGAACCAAATGCAAGGCCTCTGTTATCCTACAAATGGTGCTGGAAAATGACTCGGAGCCACTAGGCTTTGGCTGTCCAGACTGAAAGGTGAGTACATCACAAAAAAAAAAAAAAAAAAAAAAAAAAAAAAAAACCACAAAAAAACCTGCTGAATATTCAAGTCAGGCCACAGCATTTTTACATCCTAAAGCTTGTAGGGGGGGTTTAGCTTATTAATTTATGTTATTGGGCTGACTGCTGCTGAATGATCCCAAGCATTGCATGGCAAATGTGGTTTTTTTCACAGGAAGTAACCAAGCCAACAGCAGCGAAAGCATCCTCTTGTTCTTGTGTGAGCCCCTTTTTATTATTTTTTTTTCCTTAGTTTACTTGAACAATAGCACCATGAAACAGCCTACAATAATGACTGTTACAAAATAGGAAGCTGAATTATTAGGCAAGCTCTGTCTGCGTAACTCAATCAGCCCAGGGAGGATATGACAGGCACAACCAAGACAAAGGACTGGACTCTGTGACCCCAGGCATCCTTCAGGATTCTGTTTCTGAGTTATTAAGAGCTGAAGTTTGCTTTTGCTCCTTGATTAGAGGCACCATTCCTGTAACTGCAGCAGCAGAGCACTGACGTTTCCCAAGAAAGTGGATCACCAAGTGTGCACACAGAAAACAAACACTTTGGAGAGGCTGGGATGAGAGCTTTACCTGAAAATGAGGTTCAAAATGGAAATTCCAAGTTTAGTATTTAACCTTTTGAGCACAGAGGGGACATACACAGCAGGAGAGGTAAATCATGAAGTAGCCTTTAAGCAAACACCCAGCAACAGTTTTTGCAAACAAAAAACTGGTAGAAGTGATCTTTAAGTAGTTGAAAGGTACAAGAGAAGAGTTCTACAATCCTGCCAGGAGCATCATCAGGACCAGCTCTGGAGGGATATATTTTGGACCAGACGACCAGTAACCAAGGTCAGCCACCCACCACCCTGTCATTACAACAACCCTACTGAAACTATGAAAATCAGGTCTAAGTGCTCGCCTGAGCAAGGCTTTGGAGCCAACAGCAACACCAGGGACTGAGCAAGAGCAATACAGGAACCTGCAAGTGAATCATTAACGAGCAATGATTTCTCCATTACTCACTCTGGATACAGAGTTACTGCGGGTAAGATTTGTTTCTAAAAAAAAAAGGAACAGCCACCAACATGAGCACTAACATATTCATCAAAGACCAGCAGGACGTGGGAAGGAAAGAGGAAGGCACAGCTATGGAAGAGGCTTTGTCCAAAAGAGCTGCTCACAGAGGAGCAGAGCAGCATCTCACACCATCCCCTTCCACAGGGTCATAATCAGGGGCTCGGGTTAATTGGGTGTTGATTTTTTCATCACACCAAGAAATTATTAACTCATTCTACAAAAGCCATACAACTGTCAGGCTGCTGATTGAGATCAATAACCAACTACCAAAACGTCAACAGTTTGACCTCTAGGCAAGTGTTTCCATAGCCCTTCACCCTCGTTCTACAGTAAATGCTCCCAGTACATTTTCCCCAAGCATTTGCAGTCTTCGCTACTGAGAATAAGCAACAGGAGAACTCAGCCGACATTCTCAGCCAATCTTTAGGCAAGATTAGCAAGCAATTAAAGCTGTTGTATGAGGAATTTTAAGTGCTCTACAACTTCATGCCAAACAAGAGCTAGTCAAGCACTGGAATTTATTTTTTGCAATTCTGTTCTACACAGAAACAGAGACGAATTTAAAGAAAAGATTTTTTGAAGCAAGGATTCAACCAATTACCAAAACATCTATTACAGTTTAAATACTAAAATAGTTGAAATACTAATATATCTGAAAGAAAATCTGCATCAAAAAGGGACATTATGATTGCTTCCTACCAGAACATTTCAATTTCAACCAAAGTGGGGCGTTTCAATCACTTTTTGTCCTTCTGTCGTTAAAACATAATTAATGGTAATGCTAATTTGCACCCTAGCCACTTTGGGCACAGCACATCCTGGGAACACTTTTTGAAGGCCAGAACTGAATCTGAGCCCCAAAAGCAAACAAGAACTTTGCTATCCCTTACCTACAACCAGCTCCACCAGGACACACAGCAGAGAATACAGCTTTTGTCCCAGGACTGGATCATTTAGTCCCAGCTAAAAAGTCTTCATTAAGTTGCCAGGAAAAGAAGATGGAGTAACAGAGAAAGCCACACATTTCATCAGGGTAAGAGTTACAAGATGTTAAAGAGGAAAAGCTTGGTTTTAACAACAACAGAAAATAAGGGAGATTTGGGGAACTGTCACCTCCAGCAACAGTTGCACGGCTTGCATGGGTCTAACAATAAGGATTGAAAATAATGATTTTCTTAAACACATTCACTGGAGCAGAAAAAAATGACACAATGAACAAAGCAAGTAAGCAAAGTTAAATAAGGTAAGTGAAGCCTGAGGTACAGTTCCAGATTGATCTGCTGTTCACATAAAGAATGCTCCAGTTGAAGATTAGGGGTGAGAAATAAGAAGTCATTAGCTCTTCTTCAAGGTTCATGATTCAAATCTGACAAAACACACACTTCAGTGTTTCCAAGCTTAAAGAAAATTCCAGCAGGGTCACAGAAGTTGCTATTTTTAGCTGGCTTAATCTCTGTGCACTCAAACACAGCTTTTGTACATGCACATATTTTGTTGGCACTTAAAAAAAAAATTAAAAAAACACCTCTGCTACCAAAAACTTAATCATCCACAAGTTCTGAAAATGCAAATGAACCTTCCTCTTAATATTAGCAGCTTTTGGGTGAACAGCACTGAAAAACAGCCTATAGCTTTTCCAGCCAAAACTGCTACTGGAAAAAGAAAAAAAAAAAAACCCTGCTCCTGGAAAATATTCAGTGACAAAACCGAGAAGAATGTGGGAAGCTAACAGTAATTAATTTCTTCAATAGGAAACAAACTCTTCCCACCCACAATGTACCTATCAGTACAGCTGGCAATGTTCTGAAACCTGGAACATCCAGGCCATGAAATGCATTGGGAAGTGCCTGGCACTGGAAGCCAGGAGGAAAAGGCAGCAGTCCCACAGCCCTGGCACTGCTGAACCTCTGATAAAAAGGAAACATCAGAAACCAGTGGGCCTGTCTTGGTTCCTTGGCTGGCTGCTCACTGCCAAGATGGTTTAAAGCTAGGGCTGTGACAAGGGCAAGGCAAAGGGGTCAGATAAAGGAGGTTGGTCCAGAAGACTTTTGGGGGTCCCTTCCTACCCAAATAATTTCTGGTGCAGAAACGGTGACATTCAATCCTTGTCTCTTAATCTATTCATCATATACTTAAAAATATTTTGTTCATCCACATTAGAAAGGTTGCAGCCACAGGATCAAGAATGATGTGGCCCAGGCACTGCATCACCCACTGGAAAGATTAATAAGAACATTTATAGTCACAACTAGACTCTTGATACTCTTCAGTAACTCCTCTGTGCATATAGAGCTACACAGGCTCTACACTAGCCACTTACTCTCAGGGCCATTGTTGTTAAATTCTTTATTAATCCCTGTAAGTTTGTCTGTTGACCTACTGTAATTTTAAGAGATTCAGAGACTGAATGTTCATACAGCCAAACTCTTTTAATAGAATTAACTAGAGATATCATGTAAGCTTTTAATAATGTTGACAATTACGAAAATTCAGTTAGCTAAGCCAACAAGAAACCACTGAAACCTTACACGTATTCTCCTCCCCTCATCAAGCACAGAACCACATGTGGAGGCAGAAAATTTCCTGACTGCCTTCTTTAACACTAAAGGATCAAATCTGACTGCACTGCGTGGCTGAATTCCCCTTCTTCTCCTGAAAAAAGGGTCAGCCTTCAGCATTTTTCCTGCTCAAACCCAACATATGCACACACACACACAGGTTGTTCAGCATATTGCTATTCCACAGCAGTGCCAGTGTCCCAGAACACTTTTTATCACCTTTGAGCAAGTTCAGGAAAAGATTATGGCTTGGAGAAGCACCTTATTTATTGAACATCAGTTTCAGTGACAAATCCACAATACTGAATTAATAGCTATTCAGAACTGAAAACAGAAGTACTTGACCAGTGTATATGCACTGTGAAAAATGAATCAGAATCAGTCAGAATCTCTCCTTGTTAGTTTTCTGTAAGTGACAGAAATCTTCTAGTAGTCATAATTCATAACCAGCCATCGTTTCTCTTAAGGTACGCCCCAAGGAAACTTGATGTACATCCAAACTTCTGCAAGCTTGCTCCTTTCTGTTGGATGCATCTTTCATTCTCCCTAAGAGTGCAAATCATGTTCTGGAAAGGCTACAGCATGCCAGGCATTCTTAAAATAGAAAGGCTGTAGCTAGTGATACTGCAAATATAAATACAGCTATTGGTATAACAGTGGGAGTAATAGCAGTGACATGGACCCAAAGCAGCCCAGTGGCCAAACTCTGCTGGCAAGCAGCCCACGGCTTCCCAAAACACAAGCAGGAGAAAGGGAACTGCCATTTAACTGTCTGAATGGGCTTAATGCACACCAAATGAGTTGTGTCAAATTCACAGCACAATCTAACCCTTGGGCTTCAATGATTCTAAATTTAGGTGTTTCAGTGCAGGAAGGGAGGTAAGAGAGCTACAAAAATGCTTTAGTAAGGTAGCAGAGTGAGCTGATTGCAGGTCTGTGGAATTTTGACCTTGCTGTACCAGAAAAAAGCATTTGCAGTTGGCAGCTAGGGCATCATGTCCAAGTGCCTCTTTGGAATGAGCAGGGAAAAAGCACAACCCTGGCATTCTGGGATTGCAGCCTAAAGAGAAGGCTACAAACACCAAAACTGGAACATCAAAGAAAAAAATGACTGAGAAAGGCTTATCCACCAAACTAGCAAAGCCTGTGAACCTTAAAGTCTGCTTAAAAATATTAGATGTCAAAATTATCAAAGCGCACCACCAGTCAGAACTGTGGCCAAGTCTAATATAATAATGTCATGTTTATTTCTGTCCCTGACTCCAGACTAGGTGCTCCAGCTATATTTGTGCTTCTTCTAGCACTGTTAAGGAAACACACACACTGAGCAGAGCAGTAGAGGGTGTATTAGATGATCTATTCCAGACAACAGCCTAGCTGCACCACAAAGTTAATAAGCAATTTCAGTCAACAGAAATACCAGAGCATGTCTTGAGAAACACTTTCTCCAAACATCTTAAAATCACTGTTTCTACTGGACTAAAGACAAACAATATGCCATAGGTTTTAGAATAATTTAGTAAGCCTTGCTTGAGAAACTAAAATAAAAATATTTCAGAAACTTCATCTAATAGGTGACTAAGCCTTCAGACATGCAAAGATCTGGCCAGTGGAGCACAAAGTCCATCTGGCAGTGTCACTCAAGCCACCAGACATCTTGACACAGCAAGCCTTCCCAAAAGTTCTGAAGAAAACACCCATGAATGTCTCCAGATTCTACAGAGCACTGGTGGGGAGAGGGGAGACCCCGGTGCCCCAGCACTTGCCTCTGATTTCAGCTGCGTTGTCACTGACTAGAACACAAGTATTCATTTCTGTGTAGAACACAGACGAGCCAGCAAATCCTACAGAAGCCCTCACTTCTCACATCACCTCCCTAAGGCAGGCTTTGAGCTTCAAGACAGAAAGTTGCCTGCCTGTCTCCATCCGCTTTTCCTCCTTCCAGCCTGGTCTTTTTTACCCCTCATCCCACATTTAGGATGGCAGGCTGCAGATACCATGAGCTGGGCTCAGGCACCCACACACAAGCCATTGTTTAAAGATCCTGGGCCAGAACTCCAAGACTCAAAGGAGACAGACCAGACCACCCTTGGTCAATCTGGACAGTATTCAGTACAGCTCCTTTGCCTTGCCTAAATATAAAGAAAAGCAGGGCAGATGACTGCAGGATGCATCCACAAAGTACTTGTTAAGAGCAGCTGATGAACAAACACGTTGGGCCGAGACACCAAAAGTTATGTTCTTACAATAACAAAAAGTGATGTGCTGGCAGCCAGGATGAACTCAGGGCACAAGCAATTCACGAGTTCGCAGAGTCTGCTTCTTTAGATCAACAGCAACCTTTGGAGGGGAAAAACACAGTTCTTCATTAGGCTTCCTGGTGCTCACAGCACTCACACCACCACCAGGTGCCAAAACACACCTTTTTGGTTTTGGTATTTGTCACACAAGACAGAAGCAGGGCACTGGACAAAGCCATTTCTCTCCTGTGAGCTCTGCATGGTTATATTCCAGTTCCAGCATCTACAATGTCACATAATTAAGGAAAACACTTTGCTTGATGGCCAGCCAAATCTAAAACACCATAAAGTGCATTGCTGTTCCAATAGCGTGTCAACATATGGATCATCTTTAGCTACAGTTTTTTCACATGCTACTGGTTGCATAAACCAAGAAAAATGCTGCTTTGTGGAAGAACTGAGATGTTTCTATGGTAAAGTTCTTAAGGCATTAATTGATTCATTTCCACTGCATTTTTCAGGAGCCCAGTTCTTAGATGCAAAGCCAACTCTGCTTAAATTCAATTAGTCTTGGGAAGGGACGGGGTGGGTGGACAGGAAATAATAGTTTATGAACAGAATAGGAAAATGCAACCAAGCCTCAGCTTCCAATTCAGTTTTCCTTTGCTGTAATGATGGGAACACGCAAATTCAAGGCTGAATTTCTCCTCTTCTATAACAGAAGCACAGCAAAGCTTTAACATCACTGGCATCATGCTGTACAGACCTCATGCTAAATCCTGGTTATCCCATTTCTACTACACAAGCAAACAGTTCTGAGCAAACAGGCAAAAATAAATCACTGTGAGATGACAGCTACAGAGCACACATTATGTTTAGTTTGGGTCATGGACATAAGGATTAATGGATAGCAAACAAAGGATAAAAGAAAAAAAGTGACAGAAAGGTCAGAATCACTTGTCACCCTATTCTGAACACAAAACAAACTCATGTCCTGCCACAAGTGCTTTCTCTCCATCCTAGCCTGGTCTCAAAAGTGGACAGTTAGCAAAATGCCTATAATTTCCACTTGTTAACAAAAAGTTCTCAATACGGAGAGCAGCCTCTCCTTGTCCTGCAAGCTAACACTGTAACCACTACTACCATTCTTTGTTTCTGTATCACTTCCCTGTCATTTGCATCCCAAATTAATTAAGTTCACAAAACAAGAGTTGTGGGGATCACCCCTGGGTTTGTGCTGCACAAAGCACTATACAGTAGAGAGGTATAGCTGGGATTCCTTTATACTGTGTAAACACAAAGAACCAAGATCTGGCTATTAGGCACAAAGCTACAGAAATTTAATTTCTTCAACAGTACAAGGAGAGGGCTGAGAATAAAGTGAAAAGAATAAAATATAATACAAAAGGAAAAATGTAGCCCAAGAGGCCTTCTCCTTCAGGAGAAAAGGGCACAGGAAAATTCAAGGAAAAAAGATGCAGAGAAGAAGCTGTCAGGACAGAGTCAGTGTATGAGGAACAATCCCAAGGGATGTGGCACTGGAGTCTGAAGCAACAGCTGCATGAAAAAGGTAGGAGATAGGGCAGGTGAGGTAAGAGGCAAAAAAAGACAGGGCCAGGAAAGTGTGGAGAGACAACTGATGGAAGAGAACTTGTCAGGGTGTAGGTAGAGATGGATAGATGGGACAGGAGATGAGTATTTACAGGCCCAAGAAGTACTTAACCATCACATATTAAAAAAGGAGAAGTAATGTAGAAAAAAACCAAAACATTGAAGAATTGAGAAAATAAGGATGAGAAACCCCAAAGGCTTTTGGTTTTGTTCTGTTTAAGGAAAGGACAAGTGTTGTGTAACAAAATCTAAAGAGCAGCTTTACCAAGTGAGCTAGTCAGAGTTCACTCTCTGTGCATGGGACCATGAGAATAGCACTTCCCAGCCCCAGCCATGAGCAGACAGTACAGAAACTTCCCTTCTCAGGAACCTGAAGGATGAGAAGCAGCCTGCTGTTTCTGTTATTGTTTCCAGGTCTTTCCTGCTCAAAGCTCCAGCACTGACTATTGAGCTATCCCTACCTGTCAAAGAGTATCACTGCCAGTAGCTTAAGGCCATGATTACCAGTAATTGCAACTAATCCAGCTCTGGCTGCATGGAGGGAAAGGTTATTCATGTTCTGAAATATTTTGCAACAAACTCTTTTTTTACAAGCTCACAGGAGAGTTTTACTTGATGGCACTAACATCAGATGAAATAACTACAGGACTTGGCAAGGACAAGGATGCTGTTCCTCACTGCTGCACATCTCCATCACCTGAGGGTAAGCTGCTCCCTTCTCTATTTCCCAAATTGAAAAGCAGGAATGATGATAAAGATCCCTTCTATAAGGCATTTTTTGAATTATAAAACACAGCCACCCTTGTCCAAGCGCAAACAATGGTGCCTGCTCTACAGGAAATGGAGAGGGGCCAAATGCTTGGATGTATAATCCAAGCAGAGCTGCACCAAGGGAGTGCAGTCTGGCAGAAGGTACATGGCAGCCCAGAGATGCTCAGCAGGACTGGCATTAAGGGGAGGAAACACAACCCCCCCTCCCTGACTGCTCTCTCCCTTCCTCCCTGCACCACCCACAACACTCCAGGCACAGAACGCTGCACTGCTCAAGCAGCTCAGCACTGGACGTGTTTAAGCTCCAGACACATATATAAAAGTAATTACAAAAATGCTGGGATGCTGGGAAATTTGCTTTCATATTCACAGCATGTTCCTTTTGCTTCTGTCCAGATGTGAACCGAAACTGGTTAAGTAACAGTGCAGTTCACCCTTGATGATGCAGAGTTTCTAATGAGGGACTTCCCAAGAAAATAATACTCAGACTTTGAGTAATAATTATTCATACATGTTATAAATAAACACAGCTCCTAATACTTTTAATTAGATGGTTTCCACTGACAAGTTATGTTCCCTTTAAATATTTTGTTGTGAGAAGAAACCATACAGCATTTATCCAGTGATGGAGGCGTTGAAGAGTGGACTTATATCAAAATGGACTTACTGGAAACCCTATTACAGCTTTCTCTTTCCAACTAGTAAAAAACTAATGAGGTCTAAAAGCATTAATACACTCTATTACAGACATATGAACAAAATTAATTGTTTAAATGGGTAAAGATTTGCCCATCTGCATTAAAAGCTGCAATAACATTTAAAAGAATTAAACGAAACAGCTGCTGAATTACTTATATCTGCAATTCCTGACAGCTTCCTGTACTCAGAGGCTTCTACTCTGCCACGTTCCCTTGAGCACATTGGGTATTTTATCCACTGTTCCACTACCTGAAAACAGTTTATTTACCAAAGTCACAAAACCTAAAGCTCTGTACTTCCCCCTCCATATTAGCATATCAGGGGGTTATGCATATTCACTCATACATACACTAAATCTCTATCTGCTACTTAATTATTTGTTTGCACTGCCACAGAGCACAGGAGCAGTCAACATCAATCAGCATCATGTACAAACAGCACCACACAAATAGCAAACATGACCACTCGTGTCCTGAAAAACTTTAATTATAGAAGACAGACAACATATGAAACATGAGGGGAGACAGAAGAGTGCCAGGAGACACTAGCAGTCCTTGCAATAGATGCTAGCCAAAGGGTTTGTTTGTCTTTTTTAATAATGACAAAAAAGCCCAATCCACTTCCTACTGTGGATCTAATTCTTCCATTTGAAGGAAGGAGAAATATCTTTTCCATATGAAATGGTCAACTCATTTTGATGCAACAATGCCAGCACAAAGTTTTATTTGAAACAGCATTGTAGCTGGGAGTCCTCTCTCTCCTTCCTCCCCCAGTGCTGCTCTGCTGACCCTTCCCCTTTGCTTTCTTTGAATGAAGCTGCCACAGAAGTGTTGCAGAAGAAAGTATTTCAAGATCATCTTCACCTGCCAGTTCATCCCCTGCACTGCAAGCTGAAGATCTCGAGGGAAATAATGGAAGACAGATGGCAAAAAATAAGCTATTAAATCTCTTTCTATTAAGAGCACCTTGTTAAACAACAACTCAAAGAAACGGGAGCGATGGGGCAAAAAAAGACCATGAGGAAAGAAAGGCAGGTAAGCAGATTGAGCCAGCCAGACACCTGCTGCAAAAGCTTTGTGAGATGACTCACCCGTGTTCTGCTCCCCTCTGCAGCTTAGCTCAACACTGGATCAGAGGGATGTGCTACACATCAGGAAAAAAAAGGGTGGAGTTGACACAACATTTCCTGGGCAATCACAGGAGCAATAAGCAGCCTGTTTGTCCACCCAGTGCAATTACAGGAACATCAACACTGCTCAAACACACTCAGCACAGAGAGCCCTGAGAACTGCCCCATCAGCCTCAGCTGCCCGACAGAACCTGTGCCTGGGATAGCAAGCTCCGGAGGACATGGCATCCACTGGGAACAGTGCAGAAGCTCCTGTGTGCCACCAAGAGCTCTAAAAACATGACACCCACTCTCTGCCATCTCTTAACTTACAGCACAGCTCCCTAATAAAATCATTTTAAACGGCTCACAAAGATAATGATTATGGAACACCATCTTTTGGGTACAGCAAAAGCTTCAGGAAGGGGAAGCAGATGTGCTGTAACACAAGACAAATCTTCAATAGTGACTTCCAAGGGAAGGGAGGAGGTGAAGAACCTGTAGGAAATTATGGCAGCCAGTTCCCTTTGCTAACAGATAAAACCACCTCCACTCTGAAAGAGCGAGTATGAGAAGAAAGGGATGGGGAGCATCCTGGGGACTGAAGATGGACATGGAAAGATAAGGAAAGTTCTCACAGCTAAAGATACATCTGACATACTTAATTTCAAGCCAGAAAGAATGGGCAAGAGACAGATTCTAAAGTCTTTGAGTTCCTCTTTGTGCTGCATAAAAGACCTAAGGATCTTGTAGGGGTGCAGTGGTGCAGTCCCACTTATTCCATCAGAAGAGCCAAAGACACATACACAACAAAGAGAGGAACTGAAGCCAGAGCGAGGAGATTAAGCAGAAACTCACCTTGACATCAGCTCCCAGCCAGCTGCTGACGCCTGCCCTAGAAACCCTTCTGAAAAAGCCTCACACTCCCCTGCTGTCTTGTTCCCCGTGGAACAAGACTCCCAATACCCCATCAGCTCCCCTCACACATCCAGCCAAAACCTGCACATCCTGTGCTATTCATCTTTCTCATCTTCTCTTCATCCTCATAGCAGAGCTATTACCTACAACACTCCTAATCACAGTTAATTGGGTGTCTGCTATATGGAAGAGATCCATAATCTTCAAAGCATCTCCCAAACAAACTGGAGCAGGAGAGATTTCCCCCTCTGCTCAAGGCATTTGGCAAGAGCACAGCAGCAGACATTACACCAAGTGGCCTTTTTGTTTCCACTCCCTGAGTCACAACCCTATGCATCAAAGATTGATTTCACACCTATCTAGGATGAATGAGCTTTCCTAAACGTTTATGACACGCTCAAGGGAAAAAAAAAAGCAGCAGCAAGGGGAAGGTATGACTCACCAAGTATTTGCTAATCTATAGCTGATCTGCAAAAGTTATTACATTTGTATGGTGTTTCAGAAATAAACATACAGATTTCAACACTTATCTCAGACCTACAGCACAGCACTTTAGGGTTATCACAGCTGCTGGATGGACAAACCACACATAGTAGCCTTCCCCAGAAGACATAAAAATACCAAGGTACACAGATCAGTCAAAAATAAAAGGCTTCTTTAAAATATATACTCATAGATTCAAGGCTTTTAACTCTGCTGTAATCACTACTCTCTTCTATTAGGTGTAAATGGCAGCACGTATTCAGCAGCTTCAAGTTTATTTTATTTCTTTTTAACCACCAAAATTCTTCTCAGATTTCCAGAAGGACCATGTTGTTTCTTCCCATCCTCAAAGGTATTTGGCACAAGAAGAGGCAACGCCTGTACCAGAGCTGAACAGATAAACTGCCTCCCTTGGCTGGCTGAATCACTGTCTTAAATTAAGCACTAGAATATGGAAAATCCCAAGCTTTTCTTTGCCTCCCCATATTCCTACTCCCTGTTTCAAGGGGGAAGTCCTACACAACTTCAGGAATCAGTTTTGCCCCCAGGTACAGACAAGCAAAGTACACAACAGCAAGCTCCAGATTCCTTGGCCCAGCCATGTTTTCTTCTCCCAACAGCAGATCCTAAAGTTAGTTTTAAGAGATGAATCCATGCAGAATCCAACCACGCAGGAGGTCTTTATGCAAGGAAAGGGACAGTAACACCTAAAGCCAGACTTGGAGCAGTAGTTCCTTGTTTAGGGAATCCTGCAAATACCCCAGGCACAGATTTTTTTGCACCGCAAATGCTGAAGCCTGAAAAAGCTGAGCTGAAAGAAATGGCACCTGCAGGAAAAGTTATAAATTGCTGAAAAATCTATTTTTCACTGCAACCACCAGGGTGGGGAAGGGACAATTCCTAGGCAGGCTGGACCAACCCCAGCCAGTGGTGCCAACAAACTGAACTCTAAATTAGGAAAAAGATAATTGACACTACAGACCACACTACCAATCCCAGCAACCTTCACAACAGCTATTATCAAGTTCAATAAAAGAAAGTACAAAACCCAGTTATTAGAGCAGCTTATCCCCTGCTATTCCCAAAGCACAGAGCTGTGTCCACTCTAGCAGATGCTCACTTGCCTCAGAGTAACCCGAGCACATCCAATTGCCAATTCTTCAGCAACAATCCAACAGCAGTGTTGTTCACAGGACCCAAGCAAAGGGCTCCCTCTCCCAAGCAAAGCCACACACATTATTCCATACACTTTCACAGAAAATCTTTTTTCCTTCATCATCCAAAGATTTAGGACTGTGCTGTCCCACATAAAAGAAACAATGCAATTTTAACAATAAAACATGCACAAAAATAGAGATGTAAAACCTCAGCACCAATGTTTCTCTAAAATTATATCCATTGATGAGTTACGGGACATCAAAGCAGACAGAAGACAAGTAATTCTGCAGTGTTCACACCTGATGCAGATCGTCCATGATCCACTGCCACCTGTCAGATGTGATGGGACACAAAGTACATTATGGCAAATCAAGTTGTATCCCTTGACCTCCACCAAAAAACGGTGGCTCTTCTCTCTGGATGGGGGTTTTCTTGTTTGTTTTGGTTCATTAGTTTTAGGGGGTTTTGATATTTCCCCCATTTTTCCCCTCTTTACTTCAGCAGACCCAAAGCCTTTTTTGCTAGTTTTGATGCTTTCTTTTCCCCAGTCCTATTTTTACTGCGTGTGGGCACTTGAATTCTCTTTGATTACAAAAGAATGAAGCACTCAACTACCTTAAAAACCGTGCTTCTTTTCAATATGTTGTTCCTATTGTATTTCTTTTATGTTTCCCTTCAATGCTTACTAACATACCAACCCAGGTCTTTGTTTTTTTTTTAAATGAAGCAGATCTCCTGACAGCACTGGCAACAGAGGCATTGCCTGAACAGAGGAACCAACATTTACTCTTAACAGTGCATGGTAATGAATGAGACAATCCCCATTAACCCTGGCTAATAATCACCGTTTGGCACCCTACAAAAGTCCTGCTGCTTGGCAAAAGAGGAACAGGCAACCTTCAATTAACTCTTTCTTTCTTGTTTAAATATAGTTTCCTGAGCTTAGTGGTGACCAAATCCCGTTTGCCTAACTCATGAGAGCATTTTGTTTTGGTGGGAAAACTCCAAGAATTCGGCTTTCATTCAAATCAATCTGAAACTGACTTCAGGTTCTCTTATGGGCTTAACGTCAATGAGGGAGGAGTCTGATCTTTAGCCAAGACATTAAATCTTCCTCCCCACGAGGTAAATTCTCACTGGGTAGCAGCTGGAAAAGAGCTGGGTGAATGACACACACGAATTTGACAACTGAAAATAAGCAGATTGATCTGTTATTCCCATTCTTGCCAGCAAGTGTTGCTGTTTACCAAGGGAAAGCAAGAATTGGAGGGGGGGGGGGGGAGAACACACGGGAAAAAAAAGTATTGCTACATTTTCTTATTGTGTTTGTACCCAAATCTTTCCATGCAGAATTCTGATTCATCAGTTGAAACTCAATGTGGCTTCAAAAGAACGTGCTTTCAATAGCTTCTGAAAGCAGAAAGCTTGCAGACTATTTTCTGAAAAAAAGAACATGCATATGATCTTCTGCAGTGTTGATAAGCACATAGCAAATGTCCAGGGATAAAATTTGTGTGGGGAGATAACTGCAGAAACTATTCTTAGTAACAGAGTTCTGCATCTGTTAAACTAACTCTGTTGGCACTGCGCTGAAAATTTATATTCACCAACACGTGTTCTAAATGTTGTGAAAAAGATACTATTTTAAATCCTGGTTTATGTAACCTGAAACATCTCTGAGAGCTCATGGAGGTATTTTCATTGCATACCAAGGAGGAGCAGAGCCTGGTGGTGCCCAGCACAGGGATTCAAACAAGAGCCAGTGGTGTGAGAGCAGCAGAACCCTCAAGTTAAAACCACAGCAAAAAGCAGAGCAAAGCCCCACCACCCACAGAAAGGTTATACAATCACAAGCCTAAACATGGATGAAAATTAAGGCTTGAAAACTGGGGTTTTGCTATTTAAACCTCTGTCACCCAGCACAGGGAACTGATCTTTAGCAAAACATTTAAGCAAATCCTCGAAGTTCAGTACACCATGATGTTCTGTTTTCTGATCGTGCAGCAACATAGGATTCCCAGGCAAGCAATAAAGCACTTAAGAGGCCTGCAGATGAAAATAACATAGTGAAAGCCTCATGTGTGACATGAGTAAGATAGGAACTTCACGTGAAGTCAATGAAGTATTAGATCCCCAGTCTTATAGACAATTACATTGATCAAACTTCAGTACTTGTTTTAGCCACCTTATTTCACTCTGCAAACTATTTCTGGAATGGGAAATGTTCACTACAGACTTTTTATTCCCTTCTATCATCAGCCACTTTTTAAAGTCATCCCATTTTCTTTTTGGACACTCTGAGAAGCTAGGTAGAAGGTTCCTCTCTCACCAGCACATTGACAGTGCCTCCAAAAGTAGACCAGGCAGAAACCATGGAAAACTACCCATTTTTGGTAACTCCTTTGTGGTTATGCCTCTAAGTGCCAAACAGAACTGGACCCCTGGATGCAGCTGTAAATAACTGCTGTCAAATGGAATAAGACCATTCACCTCTACACCCATAGCTGAAATCTCATCAAACAGCTGAGAATGGTCTCTGAAGAACACTGTGACACCTTCCTGCGTGAGCATACGAGAGACTCAAAGTTTGAAAGATTTTGAAGAAAGAGGGAAAAAAAATAAAGCCTGAAAGTTGCAGGAACTCCAGAAAAACTGTTTTTTACTCAGTTAAACAGCCAAAAGCAGTATTAGACTGTACCACCCACACCAGATTTGCTCACAACCCCTTCCTCCTGGCTCTCAGGGGCCATATTCTGGTACCCATTTTGAAAAGCAGCCTCCCCCTTTAACCACCTTCCATTAAAATATTTTTCCTAAAAGCTGATGGTACAGACAGGCCCTACAGTAGTTGAAGAGAAGGTATTTTTTCTTGTTAAGCCATCCTCATGGCAACAGCCAGAAATACCCTTCAGTAACCCCTACGTGTCAACAAGCTCCATTCCAGCCCAGGCTGTTTGGTATAGCAGTTCTTTCACAAGTCTCTGGTGGGACTGTAAATTCTGGCAGTGTCAAATACATTTCCTTTTATTACAAAACCATTTTGAAGCCATCAGAAAGATTTCTCATTTGTAAACTAGCACATCTATATTTAGGATGTTACTTGGATTACAGATTTATTTTTTCTTCCTGACACTGCAGAAATGGAGGAAAATAAAAGGCAGGAACACTAGCAGAGGCGAGCAGGCAACTTTTCAAATACTGGAAAAGGGTTTAAGTTCTTGGAGAAGGGGACTGTTCCTCTGGATTTGAAGGAAAGGCCCAATTCCCAACCTCCAGATGAAACACTATTCCTGATTTCATCCCTCTGTAAAATGGAAACTCTTCCTCTGGGCCAGGCCCACCTGCAATGTAACTTGTGGTTTGCTTTAGAAAGCAAAGGGTCAGGGTGTTGCAGGGATGTGGGGTAAAAAACCAAAGATTCATTCAGTATCCAGTTAGGAGAGGACCATTCACTTCCATAACCCCCTATTTCTTCTCTGCTGAAAGCACAAATACAACCTACTGACTCCACAGCCAAGCCAAGGGAAGCAGGTGCCCCTCACAAGGCAGCTGCCCAGAGACAGGAGTCTTTTAGAAACACTGGGCTAAGTCGTTTTAGCATGCACACTGAAGTGCATCATGATATGGACTTTGTGAGTCAAATAAAATATGACAAGCAGTTGACAACAGTACAGATTCCAGTTTTTCAACTCAACTAAGACACCAGGAGAACAAACAAGTCTCCTGTACATGCAAAGATGAACACAGCTTGGCGTGAGACACTTCTACATAAATTCTAAATCAAACTAACAGACATGACTGACAGGATAATGACTAATACCCCATGTAAAGCAAAACTCTTTCTTATGGACTTGGGAGATTTTGGTGTCTTGGACTGGATTCTCCCAACTCATATGAATCTGTTTTCACCAGTTCTGGAATAACTGGCTCAATTACCTTCTCAGGATAAAGTACATCCAAGATTTTGATTCCTTGACTAGAACCTGCTCTGCTGCTAAAACTAACACCAAGGCCTACCCAAACAGCTCGGCACAAATAAACTGGGGGAGGGCTGCATACATTACTTCCCAGATCTCTGGATAGACTTTTTGGGGGGGAGGAGGGCACTGTTCCAATAGTTTCTTAAAATTACAGCAGTGGAACAGAGTGCGAAGCTGGGTGGCAAGGAGCTGCCAACACATCAAGCACTTGAAATGATTCATTAGTCCACACTTTGACGAGTTGTTCCTGGGTTTGAAACAAGGAGAGAAAGAAGGAAGAAGACATCCAACCTGCCAGAGCCTGGCTGAGTGGTACCCAGACCCCAGGTGCTGGGCAAGTGCATGGCAGAGGCAGTCACATTCTGTCCTGTCTCCAGTGGCAATGGACAAAAGCACAGCTATCCTCTGTGTTCTGCTCCCCTCCAGCATCCACAGTCATTAACTGAGGGATAGAGCAGCCCCAGTCCAGCTGCCTTCATTGTCTGGTTTGTCCATGAAACTGCCCAATCTTTCTGAGCCTTCCAGTACAAACTACCTCCACAGCCTCATAAACAACCAAAACAATATTTTTTTAACTACTGGCTTAAGCTTATTACTTTCCCTACAAGCCTGTATTATTTCATTTAATGTGTTTTACTTTTATTTTAATTCAGGTAGGTATCTCATGAAATGATGGAAAAGTGGTTTGCATCTTGAAGTCCTATACATCAGCTGGCAGAAGAAAGAATAAACCAAGAGAACAGCCATTGGCAAAGGACCACCTTGATGGTTCAGCACCTGTATTCAACCATCCTGTAGTATCTCTGCCTGCATATTTTCTTTAAATGAAAACACTGACTTAATTTCCTATTTACTGAACCCTAATCTCTGTTTTTCCTATTAAAGCTTTTTCCAGGCTTCCACCCTCCCTTTCCCCACAGAAAGGGTCTTTGAAAAGGTTTTATCAAATGTAATGTGTAATTCAGCCTGCTCCAGCTATTCCCAGATGCCCTCCAGTGTGTTGAAGTTATGCACTCAATTTTCCAATGGAGAAGAAATAAAGGGAAGCAAGACAAATTGCCAAAGCAAGAACCTTGCAAGTACCTCAGGAACTGCAGTACTTCACTTCTTCTAATAAAATCATACAGAATTGGATCCAGTTTAGAGATAGCAAACTCCCAATGACTTCACCCTTGTCTCCAACCCAAACAGCTTTTTCATGGAAAGAGGGCCACAGCACATGCAGGTATTCAGACTGCTGGCACACCTTACTGGAATCGCTTGCCTGAAAATCCAGCCATTAACATATGGAAGAACTGGAGCAAGTGCTTCTATTTTTATCATACACCATCTTTTCTGAGTGATAATGTTCTCAGCATTAAAGGTATTTGGCAAAAGAAAAAAAGACAGAAAATTGTGAATTAGGATCAAGAATTACAGCATGGAGTTTAGTCTGGCCATCAGTAGTATGATGATACTGTTTTCTGTATAGAATCTTCATTCAAGTTTTGTGCTGCACAGTATAAATATTCCCACAAGAGGAACTCCTGAATAGCATTATCAGACAATTCTTATAGGAGGACAGCCTATTAAAAAAAAAAAATAAAAATCAGGAGACAAGTGTGTCTCCATGTTTCTCTATATATCTAATACCAGAAGCATCAGTAAAGAAAATATTCTGCTTTCATTACAACAGGTTTTGTCACTTCACCACAGGCATTACTTCCTTGGCATATCACACCTTACCTGAGACCCTACACCTGTCCAAGGCCCTGCTGCCATCAATCTCTGGGCTATAATAAGCCACCACAAATACCCAAGGGGACAGGGATGCAGACCCCCAGGTTCCTGATTCTCAAGAAGGAAAGCTGGTCACCAACATTGCCACATTTCTCCAACAACATCTGCTCAGTGCTTTGTCCCATTTGCAAAGAAGATCCTCAGAGGTACCTCCAAGTGTACCCGCCCCAACCAAGTCCATCAAGAGTTCTCTCCTGGACAGGACACGGAGCAGGGTTCTGCCAACACAGAGGCAGTGGGTGTGCTAGGACTCCATCCCATCACGCTGACAGCTCTGCCTCATTGTTTCCCCGTGCAGCCATCTGCTTCTTGTGTCTTATTCTCAGATGGCAGAGCTGCTGTGAAGCAGCCCACCACCTCCCCTCATGCTCACACAGCACCTACCAGCAGCACGGGATGCTGTGTCCCGAGCAGGGACCCGACGTGTTACAGTAGAATAAGTCACAACACACGGAACTAAAGCTGTTTACAGAAGATGGTGTTGTTGGAGCTTCCCAGATATACTGCTGACAAAATAATATCACATTTCAACACCATTTCCCTGATGTGTGTCAACAGCAGAGAAGCCCTCTTCACTCAGCACAGCTGAAAGCACCATGTATCAAAGTTGTAGGTCTATATTCAAAGCTGCTGAAGAGAAAAAAGGTTTCTATTCTGATTAATTGTTCAGTATGAAAATATGGGCTCTGACATAATGTAATAGCTATTTTGGCACAACTTTTGAGAAGCATGAGTAAGCAGCCTCTCCTAATTGATGTGCAGATCCTGGAGTGGGTAGTAACCGCATAATAGCTTCATGTTGTCTTCTGAAAGTTAACACAGATGTGAACCCTGTCAAACTAGTCCACAGTTACCAGCAGCAGCTACTCACTGGAAGAATTTAACTCCATTTCATCCTTTATCTACATTTTCTCTCTTCCGTGGAAAATGGATTAACACAGAACAACTTGGTCATCACAGCCTCAACCAACACAAATGCTTCCAGGCCTCCAGCAGTCCATCAAAATCCCTTGGCTAAATAAGTTACCATCCAGCAGTAGAGCAGACAGAGCAGCCACATGTGTGGTTAGACAACAGCCAGCGTGTTCTAAAACAGTTTAGCTCAGTCTGTAGTCAGAGGGGTTAGTGTTAACCTGCATTACCTGGTATTTACTATGAACCAGGACTTTGCACACAGATAACTCCTGCTGTTAGAGCTGACAGTAGTAAATTATTATACAGAATTAACCCAACTATGCTTGAGCTGTAAGATGATTAGCTCGTGAGCCTGTATTTTTGGGTCATGGTTCCTATGGAGTAAGCATAAAGCTCAAGAAGAGAGCACTGGCAGGTTAACAGATCACTGGTATACACTTCTTGGTCATTTCAGAAATTCAGTATGCCAAGAATCAGGCACAAAGCCCTCAATTTGGATTCATTGGTAAAGGTGTCACTGGCTGTAAGTGTGGAACTTATCACAACTTTCTACTGGAATGCTGGTTTTAAGACAGCAAAATTCAACCGCATACAAAGAAACAACCACAGGCAACCATGGAACTCACACATGACTCCTACCTTGTTTTTATAAAGTCAGCAACACGATTTTAAGTTCCATCCAACCCAGCATAACGACAAGCTGCCACAGCAGGAGGAATCTGGCCCACAGTCTTGCTCTCAACCCTCTTTTGGGTTGGTCTTGTAACTGTGTGGCCATAGCACAAGTCAGTTGTGTCCGCAGATGGAAAACCTTCTATTCTTGAGCATGTGTGGTCCCTTCCCATCGAATCAGTGAGATAAACCAGCTCTCCTTACAGTCATTTAGCAGCCCAGATCCTTCTCAGGACTGGGCACAGCCATACCTTGCAGAGATGAGCTGTAGCACAAAACCACACCCGCACAGTGCAGAGTCCTTCTGACACGCGTGAGGTGAACTTTTACCCCACGTTACTGCCTTGGAAATCAAGTAGCTAAGTAAGCGATAAGAAGCTATTTTTTACCTTAAATCACTCAAATGCTTGCAAAGACAAAGCCTTTGATTTCGCATACCTAAGTTAGGGAGGAAATGGCTGGAAAAACATTGAACCTTCTGCATCTTCACCTCCAACACTTCCTGAAGTAGACAATGACAAAGAATTGGTAGAAGTGCACTTGCACATGAAAATGCACATTACAAGGCAAAAGCATGATAGCATTGCTCTGCAAATGTTCATGTTCTGAACGGGATCTACTACACAGTCTCTGGTTCCCAAACCAAAAAGAGATGTGTAATCAGCATTTTGTGCGCGCAACGTCCAGTAAAAGGGGAAACCTGTGCTTTATCCTTGCAGTCACCCAAAACTCTTGGGCAGCAGAAACTGGTGCAGTTTTCCAGGCTGTTTGAAGGCCTGCACCTCATATCCAAAGGCAAGTCAGCCTGTATGAACTGGTGTGATGCCAGCAGTCCAGCCCTGAAAAGCTCAGGACTTACCAGCTGGTACATATTCCACACATCATACATGCAATAAACTGACACCTTCTGAGGAAAATTAAACACATCTGTACTCAGTGCTGGGAGTAGCTAAACAGTCTCCTCGTCAAAGTAGATGGGGACTTCTCTTCATAACATTAATGGCTGTGGTAGGACATAAAACACAGGCACAGCAGCATGAAGAGCTCTACCAACTAAATCACAAGGACCAGGCCAATTTTTGTGGAGTAACTCTGCTGCCTGCAGGTGTAATTCTCCTTTATGTACCACCTTCTGCACCTCTTACCAACAATAAACTCTGCAGAATGTGCTGGAATAGGGGTTCAGACTTCCATTAGAACAGAAAAGGGGATCATCTTTATACACCTCTCCCAGCCCCTACAAATGCCTCACACCTTCTGGTAGTTGTACAGCCACAGCCATCCCATGTCCACATCGCAGAAAAAGCTGCAAAATAAAATCTCAGTGCAACAAAAACTCAGTGTGCAACATTACAAACACCAGCTCCACTACCAACTCCCAGTTTAATTCAGAACATCCCTTAACCTTGCAAGTGAAGAGGCAGGACTGTGCCTTTAACACACTCTTCATTAAGAGCTCAGCTCCCTGTAAACTGCACATAATCAAATTTCTGCACTAGCCTGTTTCGGTTTCTCATTACTGCATATCTTTCATGTTTTAATTCACATGACATTAGATTTGCTGCACTAAATGAGCACCTTCTGAACTCCAGAATAAAATGGAGGTTAATTACTAAACCAGATTTTTAAGTGAGAGTAAAACTCTATTAATGCCTAAAGCAATGCTAAACTTGACAACTTAATTGAAGTTAAGGATTGCAGAGTTAAACTGTCCCAACAGCTTTACTCAATGTGCAGCTCACACATTAAGACCTCCCAGGACCCTGCATTTACGCAGATGTCGGGGACAGGACCCTGATCCAGTATCTTGCATTTGCAATGAGCCACTGAAGTGGCATTTTGTGAGGACCTTGTCAGCAGATGACCAGACCTCCCCCCCACCTGCTTCTCACCTGCCTTGTCCACAGCACTGAGCCTTGGGACAAACATGGGGCAACAATGAAAAGCAGTGGGTAAAAAAAGCTCTCATTTCATGAATTACAGATACAGGCAAAAACTACTATCAAGATCTGCCAACATTCAGCATTCACATGGTGTGAATTCTGTCACCAGAGCACTGAACAGCTAACCATGCCATCAGTACCCTGAGAACAGAACACAGCTATTGCTGCTCACTGTTACCCATCCAAAGTCACTTTAACCTACATAAGAAAAGTTCAAAAGGATTGCATAAATGCTAGTATCATCCTCATCTAAAATCATTAAGTAAGAAGGACCACTAAATCTACAGGGTCTTGGGTTCCTTCTGTATGGCATTAAGGAATCTTATGTCTTCCCCCAAAAAATGCTGCTTTGGGAAACCACCTGCAACTTTCTGCTTATTTCTCAACAGTTATTGGAAATGCCAAAGGAACAAAATCTGCAACAGTAAACATAGCTTATTTTCTGTACTTGATGTTTTGCTTTTGCCAGTCAACTGCAATTATCCAAACATGTCAGTGCTGGAGAATATACAGAAATAAAGGCAGCCTCAGAAAACACAGACTAGAGACTGAACATGGTCACCTTGATGGCTGATACCAAATAAATCATCAAGTGAGATAGCTATGGTAGGGCATAGCACTGTACTCTTGCTTGTTATTCACAGTGTCATTGAAGAATTTTATTCAACTGCTACACTTCATTTTACCCTGGAAGATGTCCCAGAAATAAACTTTTCCAATAATTCCAATAAAATTTTCTTTATGCTAAAGAACATATTCTTTAAAATCTCCACTTTGTTGGCCCTTGAGTCTGCCAAAAACAACCTGCACAAAACTGAAGCATAATCCTACAGAGTCAAGACAAGATCAGTCCCAGCTAAAGATTAGATGCTCAATTCCATGTGATATGTATTTAATATAGCTTGGCCAAAGTGCATTGTATGTTGTCCTGATGAACAGAAACAGCTATAGCTTACAGAAAGCCACTTTGTGCACAGCTCACCAAGGAACTGATTCTAGAATTATCCCAGAGCAAGAAATGGCCAAAGTTCATGTTTACTATTTTGGAAGTAATTTCAACTTCAGTGTATGAATTCATAGCAGACAAGTTAGTGCTGGTGCATCAAAGAACAGGAATATTTTAGTCAACAGCCTGGTGGAATTATTATACATGTTAAACAGTCCAGATAACATCACAAGGGATGAGCATCTGTCAAATGCTCTGCACAAACACCATCAAGGCACAGTTCTGCAGCACTGGACAACCTCTGCTCTGAGGCTGAACTGCTCATTAAATGCAAGGTTATATTGTAGGGTGCTTTGCATCCATCCACCATGGGCAACAGCAGAGCTAAAAACTAATCTGTATCAAACAAGGATGAACAAAAAGGAGGAAGAAAACTTGTCAGCCCTTGAGTCATGACTGAAGGATGCAGGAGTTTTGCCCACCAGATCTTAAGCTTGACCTGTACAGTCCACTACTTTTAGGGCAAAACCCAATAGTTTAGATAAGAAATGCAGCCCCTTGTTTTACTTCAAAGTAAAGCTGAGGGAGTGCGTCTTGGGGAGGAGATGTGCAGCCTCCTGCATAGCCCATCTCACGTGCACCGTAACACAGAAACAGTTTACGTGTAACACAAAAAATAACCCAAAACACAAAAAAAATCTCCACACTTTTTTCACTGTGAGGGTCATCAATACTGGAAGAAGTCATGCAGAGAAGCTGTGAAGTCTCTGTCTTTGGAGATACTCAAAGCCCAGCGTGACATGGCTCCAAGCAGTGGAGCTGGACAAGATGATCTGCAGAGGTGTCACCTCAGTGTGTATGAGTCTGTCAAGCCACTGGGAAAAGCTTCAAACTGTTGGAAATAACCATATTCCAAACTTTCAGATCCTGTCCATGTGACACCCAGCTTCATACTTGACAACATTGTGGTTGGCTTTGAGAACAACCCAGTTTCGGATCCAGAAAGCTGTGGTCATATCCAGCTCCTTTTCCAGGGAAGCCATGCGAGTACTCACTATCACAGCAGGCAAACACACATGTGGGGACTGAAGGAACTGTTCTGTGATATAAGCATGTGCAGATCTAAATACTCATCTCAAACATTATCATCAGGACATCAGAAACTAAATGGGCAGTTAAGCCTTTGGGGGAAAAAAAGAAAAACCAGCTGATAGTGCTAAACAGATTATACCAAAATTCAGTTAATTCTGCATCTCATGTTGAAAAGATTATGAATTTATCTTCTTCTAGTGGGATTTTCCACTTTTATAAGTAGTATTTCGATGAAAGTGGAACATATTAAAATCACAGAGTCAGGCTCAGAAGTACATCAGATTTAGGATCTTGCCATATGCTGAACACTCTTTTTCCAATCCAACAACACAGATCTGAGCTCAAACCATGAGCTGAAACTGAAGCACAAATAGTCCTAAACAGCACAGCTCACATGCTTAAGGCTTGGTGGATCCCTCGTGTGTCTGTTACAGGCCTGGGGCTGCAACAAGATGAAACCTACGAGTACAAAACCAATTGAATTATTTAGGATTCTGAAATAAAGACTACACAGAGGTGTTGTGTTGAACAAAGGGCCGATTGAGGCACATCTTTAAACATATGCTTAACTTCAGCTGGCATTTAAGTCTGATCTCTTTCAAAGAAGCCTCATCCTGAACACTGGATGCTTTCTTAGCTCGCAGTTCCCTACGCCAAGGATTTAAAGTACATTTAGGGGGAGGACAGTCTATGCAGGCATTTGCTCAGAAAGAATGTTTTTGGGAGACACTATATATTATTTCAACATTTCAATTACTTCTACAACCTCAAACAAGCCCAAATTGTTTCTAAAATTCCAGCACATCAGACAACTCCGTGAATTTTAACCCAAATTCTCATCTTCTTCTAACAAGATGCCAGGAAACAGAAAAGCGCCTGTTCCCAAAAACTTTGATAAAATTCAGTTAAATTATCCAGATGGTTTTCATTCCACAGAAAATACTAAACCAGCAGTCTGCAAAGCATAGCATTTTCTAAATACACAAAATAAAGAGAAAACAACACACAAGTGCAAAGTGCAAATGCTGAGCCCATTATATTTTTGTTCCAGCAGAAATGCAGTGCAATCAGTACAATCTTGCAGTTCTAGAGGACCCATCTTTCTGCTGCCAGGGATGCTCTGCAGCTGTAAGTGCCACTAAATAAATGGCACACAGTTCAACCACTTAATTTTTCCTGTGCTACACGCAGAAAGGAGGAACTGCATTCCCACCCACTTAACCTCTAAAACCCAGCATTCCCTGCAGCACAAGAAGCCAAAGAGCACCTGCTGAACAACCTATGTACTTTGAATGACTCTGCAAGCAGCCAAATTTAGCAAATTTGCTATTTTCTCCAAAGCACAGCCTGATTCTGCAGCTCTTAAATACAGGGAAAACTGTCTTAGATTAAATAGTGATTACAGATTTAGAATTTCAAGAGCTGTGAAAGTCCTTGCCACTGAAAATAAACCCACTGAGAAGAGATGAGGACAGATACTGCAATTTTCTGTGCTGAGCTATTTAATAAATCTCAAAGCAAAGGAATTAAACTACAGATAGGGAAACAAGCATCTATATAATTACATGACAACACCTGAAATCATTCAAATCCACCACCAGCTGGATCAGAAAACTGATCAGCAAAAGACAAGCCACAAAAAAAAAAAAAAAAAAAATCTCTGCAGTTAGAGATGGATATCCATCCCTTTTACATGGCATCTCACTAAAATGTTTCATAGTAATGGGGCAGGAGCTATCCCACAGCAGGGGATGGGACTGGCTATCTCACAAACCAGCACCACCCTGCTGAGTACACCCTAAAAATGAGAGAACAGGCCACTGAGAAAACTCAGTACTTAAACTGAGTTTCTCAAAGGGGAAGAAATCCCTGAAGTATTTCTTCTTTAGATCATGAGTAGGTTTTCTCCTGCAGAGCTGCCGGTCGTGCTCATCCCCAGCCCAGCTGAGCGCTGCAGCACAGCGATAGCTCAGTGATGTTCTCAGGGAGAGCAGGACCCTTCCTGAAACAGGGTCTGCCCAGGAAAAGCTCTGAGGATGGAAATGGTGGGATCACCAGCTGGTAAAGCCACCAGCAGGTGCCCTGGGCCAAAGCTCACTGCAAGAGCCTTCTTTCACAGAGCTGGTGCCCAGGACGAGCCTCAGCAGAGCAGCACTCAGTAACACAAGATCACTGGACCTGTTCCTCTGTAGGTCTCTTTACAGTCTCAAGTGGTGCTGCAAGGCAAAAAGCCAAATGGTCCCCAGTTTCAAAGAGCAAGACCCTGAAGATCCCACCTGAGAACCAAGAACACACACAACAGACTGGGGCAAGAGACCACTGCAGGCACAGACAGGGAAATTTCGCCTTGTGGACATCTTTGCACTCCAGCACAACTCTTCATTAGAAAGGTTAAGTGAGGCATAATTATGACTCCTCCACAAAGGAGGACTGCTTTGGAAAGACAGCAATTTCTGCCTGCTTGGAGGGATCTCTCCCAGAAAGCAGGAGGCTGCTGTACAGGTAGGGTGGCCAATTCCGTGGGAAATACCAAAAAGGCTGCAAGGAAGACCCCCTCCCCCGCTCTGAAAATGTCCAGCAGAAGCACCAGGCCCCTTCCAGCCAATCCTGGTTTTGTTGTAGGGGCAGCTCCAGCACCTTTGAGATCCTCCTAACAGGCACACACCTTTCACACTTTTCTACATTATCAGACACACCTGAAAAACACAAAGTTCTTGCTTGCCCACAGCATCTTCAGGGCTAACAGCCCCTACAGCACAGCTCTGTACAGTATCAAAAGTTGCATTAGCTGGGAACCAAATTATCACTTGCACAGTAGTTTTGCAATTAGATGGGAACTGTAAACTGTGCAACAAGCTAAATTAAAAAACAAGTTTGTGATACAGACAATTTTAATTCAGCTCCTGCCTTACCTTACTTCTTTGTAACTTGTTTCTACACAGATTCAAGCTCCTTTTGCTGTACCACAAATGACTTCACATTCCTAGAAAATGAAGCACTCTTAAGACCTAACGTATGTTTGTCGTCACTTTTAATATCCACCTTTGCCTGAAGCCTCTTCACCAACACACACCACTCTGAGAGTCCTTTTGGGCATCAGAGTCCATACCTCCAGCTTCCTTGCCTTCCTGCAACAACAGGAAGGACTCCTTCCCTTCATCCAACTCTCTCTGCCCCAAATATCACCACTCTTACTTTGAGCAGACTCATACGTCATGCTGTGGCCTCAACTACAGAGATCTGGACAACTACTTTTCAGATGGAGCTGAAAACTATCTATTTTCTGAGCACATCTTCCTTGCTTCCTGGTGGAGCTGTTCCACTTTGTACAAGTAACTATTTTCTGGAGCAAAGTCAGAACAATCCCATGCAAATATTCTCTCCTTTGTTACATCAAGTCACTCCTGCCCCTACCAGGTTCCAACAACATTATACAAGGCAAACTAGAGTAGCTCCTGCAAAAAAAGACACCTTACAAAGCCCACGGTTTATTGGTTTGGGTACTCCCAAGGACAGTGGGCACTTTCAATCCTGTGTCTTGAGTCACAGTCAGGACTGGAACTCAAAACTTCTATGTGCTGAGTGGACAAAGCTGGAGCAGGGGGATGTCATACTACCTGCTCTTCCTCATTTCTGTAAGAGCACACCTGCCCTGGGCACGTCACTCTGAGGAGGATTTAGCAACAGCTCCCCTGGACCCGACACCCAACTCTTGGTGGGACAGTGTTCAGCACCACCAGCAGCCTCTCGAGCCTTCCCTGGCCAACTCACGCATTCCCAAACTCCAGGCCAATGTTCACTAGTCTGCCTTGAAGCCATCCCTGAGTTCTTTAAGGAACCCAGACATCCACCTCATGGGTTTTTTTTAAATTCCACTAGGCAACAGAACACATAAAAATGAGATGACGCAAGGCTAACCCAAAGTTCCCCTAATGAACATAGCCCCGAGTGTCCAACAGGATGTGACAAGTGGAGGGGCAGGTGAGCCCAGCCGAGGATGAGGTCACAAAATGAGCAGTTTGCACAACACACTATTAATTTTAAATTCCAAACTCATTATGCACAAGCCTAACAAACAAAGGAGCAGCTTAGCAGATTTACAACGTACCTTTTCCAAGGGTGGAATAATTATTTATCTGATAGCAACCTTTGTGATACAACAGCAATAAATAAATAAACGATCCCAGCAACTCTTGTGAACCATGCCTGTGGCTTCACTAGACAGACTGACAGCTGGAACGTGCCTTTAGCTGTCTGAGCTTGGGTAGAGCTGTAAATGTTTTCTACAAATAAAATAAAGCTTGTTAGACTGAGCAGAAACCCAAACACAGCAGTTAATGGCATCCAGGGGACACAGTGCAAGAGACCCTGAACTCCTTCCAGCTTCCAATGAACAGCCCTTAGTTTTTTTTCCCCTTTGCTTTTCTCTAAGATCATTCCCTTCTGCATGTGCACACATGTCAAGACCTCAGGTTGCAACTTTTATCCAGGCCGAAGTTCACAAACATGATAGAAAGGGTTTGTATTCCTAATTTGGCTTTACAGCTGCATATTACCATGCAGCTACACATCCAGAAAAAGCATTTTCGAAGTCATACTTTATACAAGCTCTCGCCTTTATTTAGCTAAAAACCCAAAGAATCCTGAAAGGAAATAGTACATGTGCACGGAACATGCTCAGCGAGGCTCTCCCACTCAGATCTCTCAGATCCTTTTCCACTTCTATGGCATTATTCCGACCTCCCAGTCTGAAGCTCCAGAACCACATGTTCCCCTTGCCCATATTCCCAATTTCTCACCATCTGACAGCTTCCAAAGTCTGCTCCCATCTTCTCAGCCTGAAACAGTACATCCAGCCCAAGTTTTCTAGCTGGCAGCTTCTCCTCCAGAAAGGATCCCAGTAGTTTCTGTTTTATGTGTTTATATGTTACAACAGGATGGCTGGCAGTGAGATTAGCAACAATTATTGACTGCTTCAGACTCCATCCTACAAAGCATCCTTCATTTGGGACATTCTGGTTGTTCCCACTTCTTGTTACTTTTCCCCTACCTCCAGACCCCAATTCCCCTGCCCTACTTGCTTTTTGCATTCTTCCAGGGTTTGTGTCGTCACATATTTGCAAAGGGAAGAGACAGCATTTCAGCATCTGGGTTACAGGGAAGCTTTAACAATATATGTTAGCATCCTGTTGCTTCAAACACATTAAAACTGGCAAGATTCCAGCACCTAAATATCTCAGATTATCAACATCTTTCCAGGAACCCAAAATACCAATATTCATCTGGATTTTCTCAGAATTCAGTCCAAATAAATTCTGTAATGTAACACTAGGCCAAACCAGGCACATAATCCTTGCACACAAAAGACTGCTTTTGTAGATTTGAATAGACAGAGACATCGTTCCAACTCTCCAAAACTTCAGTGCTCTCTTCAGAAGCAGCCTCACAGGGCAGTCTGAGACCAGACCCCCAACGTACTCTCCCCAGCTACACCAGCCCAAACAGCAGGTTCAGGTGGATTTGCCCATTTTGTGCCAGAAGAGTAGCACAAAGGAAGGTGCAACGTACCTGTGAATCTAGATCAGTGTTTTCTGGGGAGCAGTTGAGGAGGATGAATCCAAGTCTTCCCAGAGGTGGCAGCTGCAGCATCGTCTCCAATGCAACTGTTTCCCTGAGCTGTAATATCCCTACGAAATACCAACTGCAGGATTGGGCTCCAGCCACCTGACACCGCACCTGAGGTGCTCTAGAGTAAGAGAAAAAGGGTCTGAAAAAAAGGCACTTGTTTGTTCTTGATGCTCATATCTGCAAGGAACACAGAATTCATAAACCCCACATCTGCAAATGTATGTCCGCCTGCATTGTAAAGGAATAATCTTCATGGGAACGGATCTAAAAAAAAAACTTGTTTACGGTTAGAGGCTGCTAATTACAACATTAAAACACTAGCCCGAACCCCACATTACACTTACATTCTGTTTTACATAGCAGTATACGTAACAATCATCACAGCAAGCTGTTCTGTTGGCTCATGCTGGAAGAAGTAATTATATATCACAGCAACACAATTTTGCCCTTCAACCTGCCAGTCCAGTCCATGCAGCAGCTGCAAGCAGCAGGTCAGGGGTGGGGGGAGCCTACAGAGCATTTCTACATAACTGCTTACCACTGAAGAAAAAAAAGCTAAAAACCACCAGCCCCTGGCTTGCATGCTTGGCAGAAAGCTGCTAACACAAACATCACAGCAGCCCTTGCAGCAGGGATGGTACCAGAAAAAATGAGCTCAATCCAAAGGCACTAATAGTGTTGAAGTATTAGCTGTGAGTTATAGTGCAAGCCTTCCTTAGTAATTGTCACCATTTTCGTGCTTGTACCAGTGATACTCACACTATCCTGTTTCACTTGGACACTACCATGACCCCTCTGAAATACTCTCTGGTGAAGCCCACAGGTAACAGTGACTAAGGCTTGTGTAAGTCACAAGCTGAACTTCTGGGCAAAGATACTGAGACAGAGCCTTTCAAAAGGCACCCCAAAACTGCCAGTGCCCACCCACAGCAAGCAGAGCCATGGGGTGCCTAACACTGAAAACTGCATTTAACTCCTGCCTCAGATGGACTGGAGTCCATCATCCAAGACTTTGGCTCCAGTGAACCTGAACTTTTCAATCCTGACACTCAAAGCAGCATCACATTTTACACAGCTGTTGCAGACAAAGCAGTGGCATAGTTATTTTGTGAATATGCAATAAAATTCATTTTCCAGTGCTGTTTTTTTTCTCCAGTATGAAATGAAGTGTAAAACTACACACAACCCACTAGTTGTGTTGTTACTGCTTTAACTAGAGATTATTAAAAATAAATCATCACAGTTCTTGTATAATACGATAGTGATGCAACGGTTAACTGTCCAGCAAAATCTCCTATGCCAGGCTGCTTAATCATGTTGTCTTAGTTCAAACCAAAAAAAAAATTGTATTAAAAGACAGTGAATTTTTCCAAACAAAAACATTACAGCCTGGGCATTTTAAAAACTTTTTGAATCCAAAATAGAACAAGACAGACAATAATGGCCAAGAGCCTGACCAGCTTAATGGAAGTTGGACTCTCATTTTGTTCCCAACACTGAAACAGCAGATTGTTCACAGAAGACAATTAACAGCCAACACAAAATTTCAAATTTTTTTTAGCAGAAAAGTAAACGGACAATTACTCCTTCTGTTTCATTTTCAAAGTCTTAAAGCACGTTGCTTTTAAAAGCACACATAAACAGGAGGACAGCATCGTTAGGTGTCAGAACAGGTTTCTCCTGTACCCTCATTTTTAAGCACCTGTACTGATTTCTTCCCAATCAACTTTTATCAGAGAACATGGCTAAGAGGCTGAATTAGCTTGTAAAATAGCACATCTGCAAATCTCTTCTGCTTTTGCTTCCCAGTTTTCTTCTAGATCCTGACCAGGCTGTACAGCAGGAATTAGTCATGCTGCCTACCACGGCGCTGGAAAGGACCTCTGATATACTGCCCTAAGTGTCAAATAAAAACACACACAGTGCACAAGAGGCTCTGCAATGACTTGTTAATGACAGTGGCTAGGTTCACAGCAAATTCCAGACCAGAAGCTTGTGAAATGACCTCCACTCTATGTCAGGAAATGAGCAGCACCAGGGCAGCCCAGCTCTCCATCCGAAGGGCTGCACAGGCTTATTTTCAGCCTTTTAAGAGACAGAATATATTGATTCAAATTATCACCTGGAATTTGTAAACCAACAGCAGCCAGCTAGGGAAGCTCCCTGCTCACCAGAAAAGTATGGATTTATTTCAAGCAGAATGCATGTGTACTTACACACAACTAACGCAGACAGCAGTCTGATAAATAAAAAGCAAACACATGTGCTTGCTAAAAGATGCACAGTCAGTGCAGCCAGCTCAGCCTCAAAATATCTGTGCCCTCTCTGATCAGCTTGGCAGCCACACAAAACCCTCGCGAGGAAAGCAGGCCAGGGAAGCAAAAAGGTGACGCTCAATAGTTCATATCAAAGCAAATGCTGAACTGAATTTCATGGGCTATTTCTGTTTCCTTGCTAAATAGCAAAGGCCTACTGCAAATAACAGAGAGAGAGTTTTGCAGGAGAGAAAAGGTCACCCAGGATCTCTCACCATGGAAAATGCTGTGTTACAGACAGGGAGCAGCACCAGCTCCCTGTGTAAAGAAAAATATGGAAATACCACTTATTGTATCCACATGTTTATACAATAGACACTCCAACAGCAGCCTTCCCTTTTAAGAGTGTTTTCAAAAATAAAAAAGTACAAAAAGATGTGGTGAGGGTTTCCTTCCCAGTGCAGTGAATTTGAGGTGCAGAATAAACATGGAATTATTGACTCACTCACAAAAATGTTACCGGAGAGATTTCAGAGACATACTTCTGGCTGAGCTCTACTCCCACTGACGTCGGTTCAGACTTTTACCACTGATTTCAGGCAGTGCTGGCCTACGTAGCACTTCCAGCTCAGCTATTATTACCTTTTAGTTTAAAATATGTAATGTTCTTCTGTAACAGACGGAAAAATATTTCAGGAACTTTTTAAATCTGTTCTTCCAAGATACATTTTTTTAAAATTTTTTTTTTAATCACACTGAGACACGGTTCCTGGATGCAAGAACATGTGACCTGTTCTAAATAAAGGATATTTTCCACTTCTTGCACAACTGGAACAGATATAAGCAGTAGCTTGAACAAACTGCATTGCAGAACCCAACCAGAATATAAAACACTTGAATAAGATCCATAAATAGCAGTAATATGAAAAGACTACCTCCAATAAGGCACAAACTCAATGTTAAGCCTAATGTAATCAAGTTCAAATTCAATCACGCTGCAAAGTTCATTTACAAAATTAAATTTGATCATCTGCAGGCTAAGGCACTAGAGCACTTTAGAAGAAAGAGTCCTCTTTGGCTCCAGAGTAAGCACACATTTCAAAAAATGTGTGTCTATTTGGCAAAATTAATATTTCCTCAAGAATCACTGTGTATTAAAAGGGAAACTTTAATTAAATCAAGACTTCAGTGTTGAGCACCAGATAAGAAGGAGAAAAACAAAAAGCAATGCTTTACAGAGGGTCCTAACTGGAGAGAGATGAAGCACCAGCTGATATAAGTAAAATACTGAAAGTTTGCACAAAGGAAAAGGTCTTTGGACAGCAGGAGTGATGAGAATTTTATAAAGACATCACTGCTTTAATAATGACAAACTCTACATTTCAATGTTATTGCTCATAAAACAAAAAATAAGCTTCCTAAGAAACTACCATGCAAATTAAATACATTTCCTAATATTTTTTCCACTAAAAATACCTCAGTAACTGCATCATTCAGGTGCTTTTTAACCAGTCTGAAAATATAGGCAACAGAAAAGGGCATAAACAACAGTAATTCATCTGCAGGTTTTATTAAGAGCATGGCAGTAAATTACAACAGCTGACAATAATTTGCTGGTGCTTGCGATGTCGCACAGACCATCCAAATGAACACACACTGCAGACAACAAAAAATATGGAGAAAATCAATTTAATACAGAAAATTTTGCTGTATTTGCCACACCTGGGTTGGCTCAGGGAGCCCTGTGCAATAGCAGGCTGTAGAGCCCTTACCTCCAGATACCAGTCTGACATCCAAAACATTGCCAAATGATTTAAAGAATCCACAGTAGAGATGTAATTCAAGCCTCCACTGCCCTGCTGACTGCATGCAGACATGTCAGGATCTGTGTTTACTTTTGGTAATAAAACTCCATCAATTTCATTGTACACTGCTTGTACCAGGAAACAAATCTTATTTGCTTGTTCATTACATAAACACATACATATTTAACTGTATGTACTTGCAGATGAAAACTATTATCATTTGTGAATATGGCAGGAGAGGAATAAAATATGAGGGGGGGGCGTAACAGATCTCATTGTCTTACTGGGTAGCCTGCAAGCCCATTTTCCTCCCACAGAGAAAAGTGACTCTGGAGAAACCAAAGCAACTCAAACATCATCTCAGTTTTCAAAGACATTCAACCATGGCAAATTCCAGAAATCCCATGAATGTAGGTATTACTTTGCCCAAGGATCTAACTTCTCATGAGTCGGGAGGATTTGGGAAGTATGGGTTTGACTGATCTATCTCAGCCCCATGTATCCTCTCCACCCCCTGTGATTAAAGCTTTTGCTGGGCTTACATTTTAACTTGGCCTCTAGCATTCAATTGTGGCTTGGCCTAAGTTAGTACAGTATTTACTGCAAAAAGCTTTTATTATTGGACCCCTTGCGGCTTTGGATTGCAGACTTGAATTATGAAACAGGGATGGAGTAACTGCGAGGGCACACTGGAGAGGAGAAATCTTTAACTGGATGTCACATACTGGAAAACAAGCAATCTGGGAGGAAGCAAATAGGGTTTCTCAGAGAAGGACAACAGTATCAGCAGGGCTGAGTTAAACTGGTCAATAAAACTGTTCCTTCTTGGTTCAGAGCGCTGACATTCTTACCTATTTCTGAGCAGGATGAAATTTTCTCTGTACTCACAATTTCAGCTGCTAGAGTAAGCCAAGGATGCTTCTCAACTCTTATGGTTAAAAAGATCAGAGAGAGCCCTGAATGTTGCTAGGAAATCAGCAGTTCTCACCAGGGAAAAGAGCAGATTGCTGTGTAGACTCAGCTCCTCACATCAGCTTTGGTTTGCCTGCTCCCCAGGCACCCTTCCAGAGCCAGGCTGTGGAGAGGGTAAGAAAGCAATTCCCATGGCCACAGTCCCACAACTACACCACACTGACCTGCTGCTATTCCACTCACTGCTATGCAATTACTCCTGATTTACATCCACAAGAGAAAGCAGCAGGGTGATGCTGATACCCTCGATAATCATCAGTCAGACTGGTTCCAGGCCTGAGCAAAGCTGAAGGACTACAGAAGTCCTCTGAGATATGATCATGAAACAAACAGGTTTGTGAGCAACTTCTGCCTCCTGTTATCGTCAAGTTTTATCAGCCTGGCTCCAGGGACAGGTTTATATGGACCTGGCAGGGCCCCTGACTCTTTTGCATCTTCATCTCCCACATTACCAGGAAGACAGATGAGACTCTGCCTTGAGGTACGAGCTGTACGTGAGCTGGGCAGGCTCCACACTGAGGTTAACATGTCAGTTCACTATCTGCCAGAAAAACCATGGATTGCTATTCCACCCTCGGGGTTCCCTCTTCTCATACACACAGGTACATGTGGAAGGACATGAGGCAGATTGGGACGAGCTGGTCACTCCTCCAAAAAGCTGTCCTGGAAACTTCAGGGCAGATGTTCGTCTGAGGCACCACCAGGATGTCAGGATGACAGATCCCTTTAAACCCAATGGGTGGGCAGTGCTGTCTCTGCAGGAGTATCAGGTAAGGATGAACTCAGGAATTTCACTCCAGAGAAGTTTGAAGTGACAACATTTACAAGACAGTAAAATACTCCAGTGCTTCATTAGAGAGTTTATTCACTTCTCCCTGAGAGAAGTGAACAACACAAAGCTGCATTTGGGTCCCAAAACATCAAGTCACAGGAATCAAAAGCACTTGCAGCATCTGTGCAGTGTCAAATGCAGACCTGCCACCTAAGCTCCAGTGCAGGCCTGCTATCCGTGCTCACATCAGGAAAGCACAGCAAACTGCTGACTCTAGAGAGGACAACCACAAAAGGACAACTCCTGCACACCAGTTAGGACACGCAGCTGGTACAAACAGGGCTACTGGGCCACAGCACAGTAGTCATGACTGCTGCACTCCACTGGCAACACGAGCACTAAACCCAAAGCCCTGAGTGTCTCTCAGCTGCCTCCATCACAGCTGGAACCCAGCAGTGCTGGTGAACCCCATCTGCTCCGCACATTAGCCTGGCTCTCAGACAATTAGCTGGGTAATGGCAATTTCCCTGCGTAACCTTAGGGAGCAAAGGAGTTCTGGCAAGTTCAGTTTGGCTGGATGGCCTGTCAGGCTGTACATCACTGCCACTACCTGCACCATTTCTGAGCTGTACTAGGGGCTCAGTGTGAGGCAGGGCTGCCCTGAAGACAGGCCACAGGAGGCGGCCCCACATCTGTCAGCCCTTACCCTTGTGACAGCAACAGAATTTTTAACACCTTTTACTACAAACCTTCAGTGTTTCTGAAACATTCAGAAAATGATCAAAAAGTCCTTTCTTTACTTTGAAGTCTGTCTGACAGGCTGTACAATCCAAACTCATTCTAGCACATTTTTCTTTTCAATATTTACATTCTTATTCATTTTTCCATTATATGCAGACGTATGAAGAGCAGCGTTCAAAACTAAAATGTGAATACAGAGACAGGCTAGCAAGAGACCTGATTACAAACATGATACACTTGCAGCAGTGACCTTATATTCAGCAGAGTGCTTGCTAAGGAGAGCGCCGAGGTGAAACGGAGGGTTCCTTGAATGAAAAAACAGAGGGAGAAACGTGCCACAGCTGACAAGGTGGATGCTCAAGGCGCGGGAGAGCACTGACTTTCTTTTTGCAGCAGTAGGACGAACAACGGGTCGCTAACAGCCCACAGGGGAGGGAAACACACACAGACCGCCTTATTTCCCTTTACACAGCGTATCTACGCGATGCAGCCGCTCCAGATAAGCAAACAGAGTCTATTTCAGGGAAAAACCACTCTTAGAAGAAAGTGACCTACCTAGCAAAAGTTTCCAGTGCCCAAGCAACTGCCAGTAACTCCCAGGCTCAAAAAAATCACGCTAAATAAAGAAAGAAATTAACTAATCTCCCCCACCAAAAAAAAACCAAACAAACTCAACCAAAAGCCAAACAACCAAGAACAATCCTAGATGCTACAAGACCTTGCAGCTACAAGGATGGGGGGGGGGCGTCTCGGCCGCGGCTCTCACCGGGGCAGGCGCGGCCCCGGCCTCGGCCCCGCTCCCGGCGGGGCTGCCCCGGGTGAAAACCGGGCCCGGCCGTACGGCCAACAATGCCCTTTACATAACGCGGGCCCGGCCCGCCCTCCGCCAACAACGCCGCTGTTATTACGGCGCGGAGCGCTCGGCGGCCGCTCCGCTGCGCGGCTCCGGCCGCGGGGATGCTCCGCGCCCGCCCCCGCGGGGACCCGCGCCCCGCGCCCCCACCTGCTCTTCAGGGGCTGGCTCTTCAGCTCGTAGTACGTCTTGGGCTCTTCGTGGAACTCCTCGCCCACCTCGAAGTCCGGCACGATCCCCGACTCCGCCTGCATCGTCGCCGCGGCCGCTGCGAGAGGGAGAGACGGGAGGTTACGGCTGCGGCGCCGAGCGAGCCCCGCCGCGCCGCCCGCCGCGCTGCGCTCCGCCGGCCGGGCTCCCACACAGCGCCGCCCGCCCCGTCTGGGACTTGTAGTCCGCCCCGGGCCCGGCCCGGCCGCCTCCGCCCGCCGCGCACTACAAGTCCCGTCCCGCCGCGCCGCGCCGGGAGGGCCGGGCCGGGCCGGGCCGGGCCGGCGCTGTCAGCCGGAGCGCGGGGCCGCCCCGTCCGTCCCGCCCCATTCCCGGCCCATTCCCATTCCCGGCCCGGCCGTGCGCGCCACCTGCCGCCCCTCCCTGCGCCGCCCTGCCCCCGCCGTGACGTCACGCGGTTCTGACGGCACAGGTGTCGCGAGTGACGTCACGCCGCCCGCAGCCCCCTCCGCAGAGCTCAGAAATCACGGGATGGTTTGGGTGGAAGGGGACATTTAAAACCCATCTCGTTCATCCCCTGCCATGGGCACGGACACCTCCCACTATCCCAGGTTGCTCCAAGCCCCGTCCGACCTGGCCTGGGACACTGCCAGGGATCCCGGGGCAGCCACAGCTGCTCTGTGCCAATGCCTCGCCAGTCTCACGGCACAGAATTTCTTCCCCATATACAATCTAAACCCACTCTTAGTGTCAATCCATTCTCCCCTGTGCTGTCACTACAGGCTCTTGTAAGAAGTCCCTCTGTCTTTCTTGCAGGCTCCCTTCAGGTACCGGAAGGGTCCAGCACAAAGGGCTCTTCATCTCCCCTTGGGAACATCTGGCACAGGCAGCAGGTGTCCAGCTGGGGAGGGTGTGCTCGGTTTGAATGTCCACAGCAGAGAGCAAGTGGTGACAGAGCGTGGCACATTTATTGGAACTTACTTTGACGGCTACAAAAGCAATGAGCGTTTGCATCCCAGGTCTTTGCACTTCTCCAGTTAAGTTCCCAGCACAAGAATTGACAGCTTTAAGTGGCTTCCTTTGAACTTTATCTGCCTTTATAAAGAGTCCAAAGCTCATAAAAATGGCAAAGTGGAATGGAGCACTTGAAGCCAGCTGGGCTTCAGTTATTTCCAGCAGAAATGTTTTAATGCCACCTCGTCTTCCAGTTTGGCTCCTGAAATGTTTGGGACACTAAGAGCAGATAATCTCAGAACATGAAGGTGAGAACAGCCTCTGCCACACACCATTGTACCCACACAGGTGCCAGCCCCAGGGAGAGCCAAAGAGGGAGGGATGGGTGGGAGGGTGGCAAGGAGGGCTGGGCACGAGAGGATTTGGATGGTGTCAGGGATCAGACATGTTCTGTGCCTGCTCAGCCCCTGGGAGTGATGGTGTTGGTCCTTCCTTGGGTTCAAAGACCCTGGAGGTGGAGGGTTCCAGTCAGAACTTGTTAAATGATCCTGTTTTGGCCTCTGTTATTTTCTTCAGTTTAGGGGTTGGTGCTGGAGGAAGATGGATTTCAGGAATGGGGCTCTGTCCCTGTGCTCACGAGGGGCCTTCTATCAGCACTGACTGTGACTCAGGACATCTCTAATCTCTCTTTACAACACAGAGGGCAAGAAACCTTCCTCAGCTCTGTCCTGTCCCCTTACCTGCTGTGACACTAGGGTAAGAGGGACCCCCCTCAGAACAGAAATTCCATAGAGAGTTTCATTCACAGCATTTTCCCAGAGCTTTGACCTCGCTTAATGAAGTCCTAGCACAACTCAGAGGCCTGGGACATTTGAGGATGCTGTTGATAACTAATGCCTAATAATTCTGGTGCCATCATATCCCAGCAAAAATCACGTCACTGGTGTTATGCCAGTGGAACTCCAGTAACTCTAACACACGAGATAAACCAGGAAAAGTGTCTTTTCCATACATCCTTTTCCTCCATCACAACTGCCAGAGCTGCTCAGTGCTGCACCAGGCACTGCTCACACCTGGGCAGCCAGGCCTCCTGCTCTTTTCAGGCAGTGTGAGGTTTGATAAAATAAATCCAAGAATTTTAGCTTGCTTCAGAAATTTAAGTCTCAGATTATTATGCAGCTGCCAACTCTAAGCAATTCCTTAATAGCAAGAATAATTACTTTAATGAATCAGATAAAACAAATTGAATAATGCCCTGAAGAATGTTCTTTTGAGCCTACATTGGCAGATGGCTGGGATGGCTCAACAGAGGAGTAGGCTTGCTAACGGTGCTTTGGGAAAAGAAAAAAAAAAAGGCAACCAACAAACAATTAAAAACAACTTAGAATAAACTCACTGCTAAGCTACATTTACAGCCTGAGTCTCTGTGGGTTAGGGGGTGTTGCTGAGGAACTGTGTTTTCACAAGTGAGGAATCACTCCATGATTTGATGAAGACAGTAAACAGCAGGACTCATCTTTTTGCAATGATTTTTGCTTCTATTTTTCCAGGTGTAAAAATGAGATATTAATTTCTGCTGTTCAAGATACACAGCTTATGAGCCTTCAGCTCTGTTTTAATTATAGCACTAGTTCTAAAGAGCAAAGATCTTTTATGCAAATACATATCCCAGGCAATGCTGCTTCACTTGAATTACCACAGCTTCAGCAGGAGCTCCGTGTGCAGTTCCCAGGGAGAAAGGAATCTGGATTACTTCTCATCAGACCATGAATCTTCTGTTTCTGTCTTGCAACTTCTGTGCAATGCAAAGTTTTATCTGGTGTTCAGATCAAGGCAATTTCTCATTGCACCTGGGCTGACTGGGACCTTGACACTGCTTTGCTGAGTCATACAAAGTGTTCTATTCATAATAGATGTCATCCATGTTTATATTATCATTTTAGAGTCATCTTTCAGGGTGAAAGAACAATACTTCCACTGTGCCTAAGCAGGATACTAATCCATAAGCATGCCCCGAAACAAAAATGGTGCTTAAAAATAAATCTTATTATGCCAATATTGAAATTAAATTTCTATAAAGAAAATTAAATTAACCCCAAAATACATATCAAGTAAAATTTAAGAGGAAATTACTATTTTGTTGCAGCAGGGTTCAGATTTCTGATAACGTTACTCTGGATAGCTGGAATTCTGTACAGCTCTGTTGATTGTGTTCCAGTTATTAATGTCAAACTGCTTCAGGGAGGTGAGCAAGAACAATTATCCAGTTTAGCAGAGTGAAAAACAAAACAAGGAAGGGTCATTTGTCAACTATCAAATGAATGGCAGAACACGACCTTCAATCTAGTGTTCACATCATGAGCATAACCCTACTAAGACTGTTACTAGGAAGTATTTCTGTAGAATTGTCACTCCAAAAAGGACAATGGCCTAGAAGCAAGTCCCAAATACTTTCCAGGAGATAAAGTCAGATTTCATAAGGGATAGCCTTGTATTCAGATTTAGGGCTCACTGGGACTGCTCAGTTTGGTTTTCTATTGCTTGAAAGCAAGTCCTTGCTAAGTCCTTTCCAGAGCTGGAAATTAGCCCAGCATTAAAGGCAGTCTCAGTGTTTATGTGACAATTCTGTTTCATTTTTCACCCAAACTAACCTCCTCAAAAGCCAAGAGCAGTTGTGTCTGGGCTCGCCAGTGCTGTGTAGACAATGGGTCAGAATTGTTCAGTTATTTTTCAAATGATGGGTCTGATTTTGCTAAAGCCATTAAAATGTGTTCAGCTTATTGAGCAAAGTCTCCTTTTAAGAGTGGATTCTTATCAAGACTGAGAAAGCAGCATGAAGGTTCAGGAGACTGAAGGACTTTGGTTGTGCAGCTCCTGAGAAAGGTTTATCAGGAGACACAGCTCCTCCTCGTTCTGAACCAATATTTCCTGTGATTTCAGCAATGATTTTCTGATACCATGGGGTACAAAATTTAATGTGTAGCAAGCACATTGAGTAGAGCTGCTACTTTTTCCCCCATTATTCTTTGCAATTCCCTTATTTGTAATATCCTCACTTATAATTCTCATAATTTGTATTTTTCTTCTTCTTGCCTACAAATACCATTTAAAATTATTCTCCCATCAGTAATGTTACTCCAGCCACAGTCTGGGGATCTCTAGTTGACAGCAAGGACCAACAACATAGATTGATATCTCTATAAGCTGGCAAAAAAATTGACACACAACTCAGCAGAGTTCCCAGTTTGCAGGAATTCCCCCGCATCAACTATTTGTGCATTCATGTGAAGAGGAAAGGAAGCAGTCAATGCTGCTATTCAAAATAAAAAATAAACAGACATGTGATTTAATTTTGAGGAAAGTTCCCAGACTTTTGCATTCATATTCTTCATTGTACACTGTGAAATTCATTAAGAGAATGCAATTTACCCCTGCAGACTAAAAGACAAGTTGTTATCGGTCTTTATCTCCCTATGAGGCAGAAGATTTGGTAAAAGCTTTCAGTATTGAGTATGAAAGAAAGGGGGTATTTAAGTGAGAGCTTCCAGTAGCCATGGAGAGATTTTGTAGAATCTCACAGGAACATCCCTGTCCCATTTCCTTGCTCCACCAAACACACATAATGCCAGTTAAAATCTCCCATCTCCAGTATCTAATTTCTTATCCCAGTTCCTTTTTCTCCAGCCACACTGGAGAGCCCTAGCATGTCACCCATCTCTTTCCTTCCCCAGCTGCTATTCCATCTCTTTGCCCAGGCAAGACACAATTTCCCTCTTTTGGACTTCACCTCCCTCCATCTCTCAGTGATACCCACACACTTTAATTTAATCACAGTTTCTCCCTACCCTGAGTGCTGTTTGAGCTTTTCCTCCAGTAAGGTGCAGTTCTCACCTTTTCTGCTTTCAAATAAAGGCTTTCCTTTTCCCCACTCAGGAAAAGAAACCAAACAATCTCTTCTCAGCTTCCTACAGACAAGACCTCAGAAGTGTAACAGACGGGAAATCCTGCTTCCATTTCAGGTGGAAAATGCCTGAGAGGGATGAAACTCATGGAAATTTAACTGCTGCTTTGCTGTGCATATACCAGGTACAGTTTTGAGAAGAGTTATCTTTTAGCCTGATTGTCACAAGAGCAGCACATGATGTATCTCTGACATACATGAAAACCAGCAGCCACATACAGCAGGATAACTTTGTTAGACAGCCAGAAACAACCAGATGTTTTGAGAAGGAATCCAAAAAATCATTTTATGAGGGAGAACAGGCCAGCTACCCCGCATCTCAGCAGGACAGCCTTGCTCTCCACAGCTTGCCCCACGCAAGATGCTATTGCCAAGTCTAACAATTTCCCTGCAAAGTTTGCATTTACTTCTCTTAGAAAAAAGTTTGGAGCTCTCAGATTGAAAATGGAGCCCCTTGTTACATGAATACACCAGGAGAAATAAGGAGAATTCGTATTTTAAAATATAGTTTCTAAGAATGTGTCATCAGTTTGGAACAAAGTCTGAAACCCTGTCAGTCCCAGGGTGGTTTAATCAGCAGAACTGAAGTAGATTAATTCTGCAGCTGGGGCTCCCAAATGAATTATGTTACTCTAATGAATCATTCACTAATTCCTAGTCCTCCCTTTCCTCATCTCTGCTGTGTTTGGATAGGTAACAGAAGAACTCAAGGGGGAACTGGACAATCTCTCTTGTTCAATATCCTTGTTTTGATTTTCACGTGTTCCTCTTTCCAGATGCTAGCTCATGACACTGGTTAGCAACAGCAGTGGTGGCGCAAACAGAAGCTGGAAGAGCAATGTCATTCTGACTTGGCTTTAGGGAGGGAGAAAAAAAAAAGCCTAGACTGAGATTAAGTCATTGCCTTTGGTTCTTCATCAAAAGAATTGTCTTCATGATTTCCATGCCAGAGACTGAGCCTGGTGCTCAAGGCAGATGTTCCTGGGTTCAAACAGAGGGTGTGTGGGGGGGGGGGTCACAGCTGCCTCTGCAGGGACAACTGGTCAGTCCTCCCTGGTTTGGGGAGGTATTCAGGGACAGGACTTGCAGGATGGAGAGGAGAGTCTGGGGACTCCTGCCTTCAGTCCCTGGCCTGGAGAGCAGGATCTGACAGGCTCTGAACTGGGCTCCCAGCCAGGAACACCCAGTCACCTCGGAAGTGGTGACGGTGCATTTGCAAGGGGAGAAGTAGGGAGTTGACCTTTCCTTGGAGTGAAAGCTGAGGTTCTCCTGAGCTACAACAGCTTTAAGAACTACTGCCTTGAGAATGACAAATCCCAGGCCAAGAATAAGGTCAGAAGAGCTGGCAGCAGGCTGTGTGTCATTGGCTACTCCTGGGGACCAGAGTGGTTTTCCTCCAGTGGGAAATCCTTTGGGTCTTGCCTCTCGAGGAAGGCAGGCTCATCCTGCTGAGCTCTCTGTTGGCAGGGGAGGCAGGGGCAGAAACAGCCAGAGCTGGACCCCAGCAGGTATCACTGACTGGCACTGGGACACAGCCGTGGGCACGCTGGGAACAACGGCTGGAAACTCGGCAAAGCTCTGTGGAATAAAGTTTGTGAGGCCAAACCTCATCTGGCCAACACAGCATTGCAAATCCAGTTAATTAAACTGGTGCAAAGGCCAGAGCAGGCGTAGTTAAACCAGGTTAAACTCTCACTTATGCTGATTTAATGTAATTCAGTACAGCATCAGTGGTAGTTAAACTGATTAGAGAGTTAACTGGTTTAAATACATTTGCCCTAAGTACTGGCACTGGTTTAACTGGACCGCTTTAAAGTGAAAAGCAAACTGTAGACCTCTGCCAAACTTCCCCTGTTGTATTTAAACCAGTACAACCTGTAGAGACATGTAAGAAACTGCTGTTAACCAGGAGCAAAGAGCACTGAGAGCAGGGGACTTGGCCCAGCAGCCCTGATCTCTGGTTTCTTATTCTCCTCAGCTTTCCTGAGAAACAGAGCCATCTTCATGTCAACAATACTCAGGTCTAAATTTGCTTCCCAAAAATCCTATTATAACAGCTGAGACTAAAATCACAGCCTGTTTTTAAAATACAAAGTCTCATCAGTTTGGGGGGAAGGTGTTTGTTTCGTTTCCCACTGTCTAATAATAGTTTTGAATGGAAAAATCAAAGATTTTTTAGTGAAAACTTTCTCAGGCTTTCTATTTCTATACAATCCCAGGAATGATTCCTGTGCTTTATGTGTCTTTTGAGATATTTCATTACAAGCACTATCTGAAGAGAGCAAGATTTTTTAACATTAGAAATATGAATATTAGTAGTCACAGTGAGTTCAAATACCAAGACTTTCATATTTCTGCTTTTCAACAGACTTTTACACACACATCATGAAATACAAACCCTCCACAAATGTCTTTAATTACTCACTCATCTGAAATCAGAATATCAAATATTATTCTAATAAATACTAAAATATTCTCTATCTGAAGTCAGAATCCCTTTTCCCCCTCATCTACTGTATTTCTGCTTTTCTATGTCACCACCTAAAGAGTTTGTCTTCAAACAAAAACTAAGCAGTGAGAGCATCACAAATCCAAAGCAAAATAAAAAAAAGTCTTTAGTACATAAAGCCTGCTGAGACTTGTGGGATTTTGAAGCAAAGGATTTAAAGGATAAAGGCCAATTTGCTGAATTTTTTGTGTTACCTTTCACACTCTTGGATGTACAAAAAGGATTCCTTCAGCTAGCAAGACTGTGGCAAGTATTTTAAATCTATATTATACAGAGGTAATTGGCAGCATCAAGGGCCAAAACTATGTATAGTTGAGATCAAAACTGCCCATATGAAAAAATAAAAAAAAGCTTCCCAAAACTCTTCTTGATTGATCATTAAATGCTTTACTCAGAATGTGTGCCTACTTCAGATACCCACAGGGATGTAATGCTTTTTTTTTTTCCCTTATTGTCTCAGCAGGCTGTCATTTGATCTGAGCAGGCTTTGTAAGGCCATGTCATTGCCTCCATCTACCTGGAAAAAAATAATTTGCCAGAGGATTCTTTTTTCTTTAACAAGGCTTCATTAAGAAAAGGGCAATTAAAGGCCTGATAGCCCAACCCAACATGCTGAATGTGAATCCATTGGGTCCATGCCCTGCTTGTGAAAAACGGCCACTCAGCCATGAAGAAGGGATATCCCTTCCCTTAGTGCAAATCCAGGGAGGAGTTTAAATGTTTAATTCAAATATGTGTGTACAAGAAGCAAAAAATGAGGTAGCTTACCCTGTAAAATACCTTTGTGGTTTTGCCCCTCTGTTTGCATCTCTCCATCAACTGTTCCCCCACACTTCCCTGAGTTCTGTGCTCATCCAGCACTCATTCCCATCAGTGCCAGCCTGTGAGGAGGCTGGGAAAATGCTCTGGGAGGAGCATCAGTGTCCCCAAACACACAGCCCAGCCATGTGCAGTGCACGGCCCCAGCAGTACAGCTTCAACCAGCCACTGCTTCTTTTCATTTTGTCAGTCCTTTGGGAAGCACCAATGCCCCTTTCTGTATTGGGAGAGCTGATATAGAATAGCACAGCCTGGACCAAACTGTACAGAGCTCAGTGACTGGAATACATGAACAGACACATGGCTTAGCCTTCCACACCCTGCCCAATGACGTAGTGGATGAGAACAGGGTACTCAAACTGCTTCAGATGGCCTCAATTATTTGGCAGAGCAGCTTTCATGGATATGAAGTGATCTGATTCCTCTCCAAGGAGCTCGTCAGTCAGAAATCCAGACCTGGAACTCGTGCTGTCTGCTTTCCCAGCAGCTAATGCCATTACTGGGGTAAGATGAAATAACAAGTACACTCTGTACAGCTGTGGCAGAATGGAGGAAACACTCTCTAGTGATATCCATGGAAAGTCATGGCACAGCAGGCCTTGAGGTGAAGTTATTTGCAGCACAAAGGCACAAAGGCTCAGCAGCCAGTCAAGCCTTCTCAAAGGGTTGAGTCTAGAGCAACCAAAGTTACCAGAAATCCAGTGCTCACCTGTTTGCCTGTGGCATCCAAGTGGTGCGGAGCAGCCTGGAGTATCAAGGAACCCAGCAGTTGCCTCACACCCCTGTCTGCATCCAGCTAATTAGTCTCCTTGTTGTCAGAACCTCCGGAAATCTTTTAAATTTCAATACAGGCAAAGAGGAGGCTACATGTTGTGGCTCACAGATGCTCTAATACACACCAGTGGGAGTTCCTGTATCAGTTAGACCTGATCCTTATCAGGGGAGAGGTTCTTCTGAAGTAGATTGTTCTGTCTGGAGCTGATAAAGCCTATCTCACTTAATTTTCCCCAACAGTGGCTGGATTTACTGGAACCAGGAGCATATTGGGGGCTACAAATACAGTAGGATCAGAGCTCAAGATATGTGGAAAGCCTGGAGAAGGTTCTATCCAAACCGAGAAACTCAAGTCCTGCTTCTTATAAAGAGTTAAATTTTGTCCTGTTCATGCCAGGTGTTTACAAGGCACTTCAATACCTGTCTATCCTTTCATGGAAAATCAGCTTCCTCCTTATGAAGGAGGGTTTTTAACCAGCTACATTTCTCATCCACTGTAGTTGCAAGAAGCAATACTCAAACCACTGTGATGTCCTTGCTGAGGACAACCTTGATGTACCTTGCTGAGATAGAATCAAATTTGTGGTTGAGACCGACTCTCATAACCCCCTACAGAGCAAAGCACATGAGGTCAGTTATCACCTCTGCAATAAGGGTTTCTTTGGGAAAGGACATTTCCGTTTGAGGAATGAAAACCCTCAGAAACTGGCTCTTGCCAAAGCATGGAACAAGAAGCACCCTGTCCCTGCCTTGGTGTGAGCATCAGAGAGGTCAGGGCTGCTGAATGCTTTTTCTGAAAGGCCAAGGAAAGGCCATCCATTGGTGACACTAACTTGTCTCAGGCAGAAAATAAAAATACGTTATTTATAATTTCTACACATTATTAGCAGAAGCAGCACAAGGTGCAGTCACTGGCACTTACTTCCCTGTATCCTAAGTGTTCATCAACCTTTCCTTGATGTTAGCAAGTCTATTAATAAAGTGTTGCAAGCAATCAGAAGTGCTCCACCAGCCTGGGAGAGGGAGTGTTGGTGACACACCGTGTTCCAGCTGAAAGTCATGTAAAATCCTCTACACCTTTTTCTGAAAGACACCGTCATCAGCAGCAGCAGAAAATGTAAATGTGCAATCACAGCGCCTTGTAATTAATGGCAAGTCACAGGCCCCGTTAGCACTGCAGTTCCTCTTCCACTGGTGGGGAGTGAACAGGATTCTTGCCCAGCTTGGGCATCACCAGTAAAATTCAGCACATCCAAATGTAAGGAAAAAGGATGTCACCCTGTGCTGACCTTCCCATGTCTTCTGTGTTCCCTTCCCAGGCTAGCTGTGTGCCACCCTGTCCCTTGGCTCCCTGGGTGATGGAAGGGCTCTGCCCTGGACCTCAGCACCAGGGACATGCCTTTGCTGACTGCAGACACATCTGAAACCCCACATCAGCACTCTGGGGAGATGCTGTCTGAGCTCATTGCAGCGTTAATACTGGAAAGATCATGTAGGCCTCGTTAAGAAATAGTTTTGTTCTTGAGTCTGTCTTATTTTTTAAAGCACCCAGGAGACAACAGAACCACCACATTTCCTCTTACACTCAATTTTCTGATCGGGGGCCTGAAGTGCTTACTGCCAGATGTTGCCCTGTTCTCATACAATGCATGTGACACAGGCACCAATGCCAGCAGCTACGTTTGCTTGTGATGTCAGTGCACACAGCAGCCAGGAGAATGTTCCAGGGGCAGCTAACAGGGGCATATGTGCAAGATCATATATTTTAGATACAGTGTTTTGGTCCTAAACATGCCTTGCCTAAACCACCAAACATCAAGCTGCCTCTGCTCAGCATCATACCACCCCCATGTTTTTTCTTTGTCATCATTCTTGTCCATGCATCATACTATCGGTGACACTTAGGTGTATTATTTTAAGTGAAAAAAAATCAGTGTGGGAAAAACAAATATCTATGCCATTTATCCAGATTCTGGCCTGGATTTCTGTAAGATTATCTAGAAAATTGTATTATTATTGTGGAAAGAGAAGTGTTAATGCTGTGTCGTTGCATATATTTACGGTCTCTCCTACACTCAGCGTGAAGAAATAATTCACCACAAAAAATGACATTCTTTTCCCATTCCAACTTTGCCCACATCCTCAGATCTCTATGCAGCTGCAGCACAAGAGATCAGAAACAAGAGACACCCAGACAAGAGGAGGGCAAGGAGTGCTTGCTGACAGGTCTGGGTGTGCACTCACAGCTTCCCATGCTCCTTACTTGTTTGATTGTCCCTTCCTTTGCTATGTCAATAAAGCCAAGGAAAAACCCACCTGAAAAACACTTCAGCAGCACAACCAGCTGCTGTCAGGTTTTAGACCCATCAAGAGCTTGCAGGGAGCCTTCCAGTACCAAACCAGAATAGACCAGCTAACAAAATAGGAGGAGTCTTCAAAGACTCTCATCTGGGAGACAAAAGGGCCTCCTGGTGTGATGTCAACGGATTGAAGATGCTAAACAAGGAGCTGGGTTCCAGGACCTCACTGTGTTCCCTTGGTCAGAGAAAACCCTGTATCTCTACTCTGCTAGAAAGGGGACATGAAAAATGAGAAGGAAGCAGAGGGGAATTCCAGAGAACTGAGTTGGGGAGCAGAGGAAAAACTGGTTCATGTCTGGCATGCACCTGACTGACATTTCACTCTTAAAAATGCTCCCAGTAGATAAATTCAGATAAAGGGGCAGAAGTCTTATGATTCAGACACGTGTTGAATAAGAAACCACATAAATGAAAATATCAAGGATTCACTGACTGATGAAGCAATGAGCTCTATTCTGTAAACATATTTTCAAAGGAAAATCATGTGCCTCGTGTAAAAAAAAGTTACTTTCTTTTGCCAAAGCTCTATGAAAGTTCAGTGAGCCACATCCAGTTACTCTCAGTGGGATCTGAAGCTTGCTTTAGGCTGCTTTAATATCTCAAGGATCTTTTTATTCTAGCAACATTGTCACATTCTGTCCATTGAGTGTCACCTTGCAGGACACCAGAGGCAAGGGGGTTCCCAGGCAGAGTCAGGGGATGGCTGGACCCTGTGCCACCAGGCAAGCTCTGAACCTGGGCTCCTGTCCCTGCTGGCTCTGAGCTGCACTCAGAAAGTCAGGCAGGAAAGTCCTTCCAAACAGTTGCTCATTCACCAAAATTAGGTCACTAAGGGGGAAGAAATGTCCCTGAAGACTGTAACAGTGAGAAACTTCCTACGTGAATTACGTGGGACTGGCAGCCTCTACGAATGCCACTCAAAGCACCCTCCCACCTCCAGGAGTCTATGGAGAGGGCATAGGCAATGGGATTTTTCCATTCTCTTCACGAAGTTTTTGCTTTCACCCATTTCCAGCACCTATGAAACACTTCATAGTGGGATTTATTGAAATACCTCGGGATTTAGTGCCAGAAGACCCCAAAATCTGTGGTGTTGGGATGTGCTTGCAGTTGAGAGTTGCCACACTTGGCTGCCCAACATCTCTGCCCTGGAGGCCATGGAGGTGCATGGACCAAGCAGCTCTTTTGTGATGGCTTTTCTACAGTCAACTCAGGAAGCCACAAATATACTCCTTGCAATCATCTCCAAAGTGGCAAAACTAAGCATTGCAATGTCCTTGACAACTTTTCCAGTCCTCAAGCTGGTTGCCATGCTCCGAGCTGCCAGTATAGGCACTTCCAAGCAGGAATTCAGGTACCATGAGGTCTATAAACACTGGTTTTTGCACACATTACTTCTCCTAGCTTCTAAGTTCAGTCAACAAAACCCAGAAAATGACAGGAAGGAAATCAGTTCAGAATAGAGGACACGAAACCTTCCCAACTCAAATCACTGAAACACCCTGCCCTTGGTTTTTGGCTCCACAGAAATGCCAACACAACCTTGAGAGCGTTTATCTGGAATTTTGCATTAGTGTGCATGTATTCCTGGACTTGCAAACCAGAGGACTCTGAACAATTGTGTACACTCCATCACACACGTACAGCTGTTTACTCATGTTGAGTATTGGTGCCTGCCATGAGTAGTCCTGTTGTAACCAGTGACTGCTTCCTCAGAGAGGTACTGCTCAGCATGAATAAGAACATCATGGCTTGGGAGAGCATGAAGGTGTACAATGAAATCTGGTTGACATCACTGGCAACCAATTTGCTCTCACTTTGGAGCTAATTAAAATGTCCCAGTCACTCTGAGGACACCATTTTATTCTTTTCCAAGGACACCACTCTCCTTGAAGGGTCTTAAAACTCATGGAAGACTTCCTGCAGCAAGGTACCATCACTCCACAGTCTGCATTCACAGACATTTTAAGCCTCTTTTCCTTACAGGTGTAATCCCAAACAGTCCAAAACACAGAGCACATCAGCTGACTAAAATCAAAAGTGCTGTATCTCAACCATCTGTTAAAAAATGTGGGACCATTGACTCATTAGTTTCATCTAACTCTACCAGCACAATAAAAAAACCACATGCCTTCTGGAGAACAATATCAACATGTGTGGGAGGACATCATCTCTGCAACACAGGGTGGGATGTTGTAGTTAAGAACAACTCTCTGAACTCTGTCAGGTCAGAGCTGCAGTAGATTGGCAGCATTGCCATGGCTTTACTGGGGTCTGGGTTGGTCTCTTCCTTGGAAATGGCATTTGGGTCCTCTCTTTGACTGGGGATCTGGTGGTACAAAGCCAGACGGGAGTTTGTCTACTTTTACCACTCTATTTTAGAGCCATTTTTAAGCAATTCATTTTTGATCTGAAATTACTCAAAATTAGAAAAAGAAGATGTAAGCAGCAACCTCTCCCACCCCCCTGTTGGGCTGTCCCTGTCTCATCTGGCAAGTCCCGATTATCTGGGATTGCAGTAATTCTGGGGGATTACTCACAGGCCGACCACAGCCACTTGCAACAACTTTTCCAGACAAGGAGGAGTGAAAGCTGGTGAATATGAGTTTAGCAGAGCATGCCTCAGTTCAGGGGAGCTGCTGAAGAAAACATAAATAATGAGGGAAATCAGCCCTTGGCCGAGTTCAGCCTTTGAAAGTTGAAGTCTCCTGCTCATGAGCTCACCATGCTCTGTTGAGCAAGTGGAAGGGAAACATTTTCTCTCTCCAGCGTGACCTGAAGAAAGGAAGTTGTGTGGGCAGAAGCACTGAGGTGACTCTAAACACAGTGATGTCTCCTTCCCTGCCACTCAGAACACTTGCTTTCTTCCAGTTGGGGAAATTTCAGTAGCAATATGTATGGAGGAAAATATTCAATGCCTCCTGCACTGGAGACATTTATTTCTACAGCCAGTTATGACTCCAGCCATGAAGTTTTTACTGCTACTTCTCATGCAGATTATTTATTGTAACTTCCTTTTTTGAGTAGGCTGTTTATTTTTAAGCAAGTGCTGTTACATTTTTCACTAGATTACTAATAGCCACGTGCTCTGACTGCTGAAGCTGAATAAGCTCATCTAACTGTAGGTCAGGATCTTGGCTCCTTCCTTAGCCTGTCCTCAAAATAAATATAAAGGATGAATTTGGGCTTTCTCTAAGAGGCCTGTGTACCTTCCACTTGGAAGATAAGGTAGAGCACTGCTTGCAGCACAGCCATCAGGGGTGGCATGTGATGGGTGGGACTGTCTACCTACCATCAACACTGCTTTGCAAAGTGCATGGTTAGGGCAGAACTTTGCATCTAAAATTAATTTTTCAATTACTTATTTATGCCCTTTACTTCTGATGCGGCTCTTCAAGATAACCATAATTTAGGAAATTCTCATCCCAGGTTTGGACACTGCTTTCCAAAGCCCCAGCAGAAGGCTGACTGTGCTCTCTGGCTCAGCTAGAGGCATGATATTGTAGTGGGCATCCAAGCATTCTCCTGGTATTGGGGTGCTTTGGGGGCTCCTTGGCTCATGTCACACAGGCAAATGCTTGCTGAACCATCTCAAAGCCCCTCCTCACCAGTGTCCTTCACCCACCAGGTTTTTTTTCCTGCTGGGAGTTTCTGACAGCATTTTTGGGTTTTGCTGGGTTGCTTGGTTTTGGTGTGTGTTTTTTTGTTTGTTTGGTTGTTTTTTGTTTTTTGTTTTTTTTTGTTTTTTTTTTTTTTTTTTTTTTTTGTGTGTGTGTGTGTGTGTGTGTCTAGAAATGAGGAAATAAAATTGCTCTGGGTTTCCTGAACATGTTTTCCTCTCATGAGAGGAGCTTACTGGAAACACACATTCCTGGATAGGCCAAACAGCCCTGGGCTGCCCTGGCTGGGTGCAGAACAAGCTTTGTTATAAAACAGATGCAACAGCCAGGCTGTTTGGGGTGTCTCCTTACACTCCTCTGTGCTTTGCTCTTGGGCATTGAGCAAGATGGAGCAGGGCCAAGGGCCCCAGACCATCACCAGCTTCAGTCAGACCATCCTGCCATGCCCAGGGGAGCTCCCTCAAAACTCTTCATCTGCTCATCAGTCTGCCAAGGACCTGGTATTGGACACCTCCACTCCTCCCCGACAAAAGATTTCAAATACACAATATAGACTTACAAGCAATTTATTCATGTTTACAGATCCCTGAGGTTAAATGCCCCTGTTCAACACCATTCCCACAGTATTTCCAGTTGCTGAGATCAGTTCAAGGTGTGGTACCCAAATTTTCAGGTGATCTGTCCAGCACCTCCTATATGTTTATTGAAAAATAGATTTGTTCTCTACTGTTCCAAGTGAAGATTTACTGGGATGAGTACACTCTGAATTCCCCTGATGCTGAAGTTTTGGGATGGGCTTCGAAACCAGTATGCTTTGAATCAAGCCTTCAGCACATTGCTCAATTTTCCATTCTTTGCAGGAAAACAGTATACCAATTACAGGGTGGAAAAGGGCAGCAGAGAGGTTTCCAAAGAGCTCTCACAGCAGTGTCAGTCCTCTCATTTGATGACCTCACCGAGTACCACTACTGTCCCAAAACTGCTGTGTCCTATAGCTCTCAGATACAGAGGTCACAGCTGGACTTCCTCCTTTTCTGGGATTCAATCCGATGTTTTGACCAACTTCTATAATTAGGGAGGACTTACTTCCCCTGACTCCGTTCCATTTGAAATGCCTCAAAAGGCTCTGTGGAAACTTGACATTTCTTATTTCAGCAAGGCAGATTTACATTGGAGTTTGTGTTTCTCTTGGAGCACCAGCTGAGCCCATTGCTGTTCCCTGGGGAGCACGGGAGCTGTTGCACTGAACAACTTTAACCTCATGGTTGTGTGATTTACAGCGCGGTCTGCAGTCAGCATCTAAGCCCCGAAATCCACATTTAATTCCCAAACCTGCCGTTCTGGGCCGTCTGCAGCAGATGGTGCTGCTGACTCGCCCGGAGATCCAGGCACCCACTGGGAGCCAGTCATGCTGGGGAAAGGGCTCTGGGAACACCTCCCACCCTTCCTTGTGTTTGTCACCTTTCCGAGGGCTGTCCAGCTACACCCTTGCAAGTCTCCAGCTAGAAAACAGGCTGGGCCCAGGTAGGTTTTGGGATAGGTCAATGAAAACATGCTCAACGTTTTATTTGCTAATGTGTAGGATACATTTTGGGAGTGAAAAAAACTTCTTAGAGATGTAAGTACACCTAGGATCTCACCCTAAAAAAAAATAATTACTTTTGTCCTAATTCCAATTCCCAGTCAGAGATTTTGCCCTGTGCTTATTTCTAAATTCATCAGGGCACCCCCTTTCTCCCCAGTGAAAGCAGGGACTGAGGTCTTTCAGAAGTGCTACAAGAGAAGCTCATTTTCTGTCTGAGCAGAATCTCTGCCCCTTGGGAGGGGATGGGCTGGGCATCCATAATGTCCTGATTTTGGCTGGGATAGAGTTAATGTTCTTCCAGGTAGTTGGTACGCTGATGTATTTTGGATTTAGGATGAGAACAACATTGGTAACATGCTGGTGGTTTAGTTGTTGCTGGGCAGGGCTGACACAGAGTCAGGGACTTTTCAGCTTCCCATGCTTTTCCAGTGAGCAGGAACACAAAGCAGGGGCAGCTGACCCAGACAGGCCAAAGGGATGCTCCAAACCAGAGAATGTCCCACTCAATACACAAACTGGGATCACTGATCACTGCTGAGGAATGGGCTGGTTAGAGCGGGTGGTGAGCAATTGTAGTTTGAGTGATAGAGTTTTATTCCTCTCTCTCCTTTTCATTACTGTTATTAGAAATATTTTTAATATTATTGGCCTGCTCCATCAGCCTCAGATCAGACCATGTTCTGGGGCAGCTGCAGCCTCCATACAGTTGACAGTAACTTATTTTTCCAAGTTCAAATAGAAATACCCAAAGTGGCTCTATGATTTTTCACCAAATCAATATCTGAACGCATAAATTCCTCACCACATAAAGTAACACATCAGCTCTAAATAATAAATGAGATAGAAGTGTACAGCTGGTTTAGAAAGACCAATGAGACCAAGCATTACATCATTTACTATCTACTGCTAAATTCATAAAAAACCTTACCTTACAACCAATCAGCAAATCCCACTTTTCTGTGGTGCAGCTCCAAACTCAGGATGGCTGTCTCATGTCCTCAGAGATCTGCAGCAAATGTATGAAATATGCTGTTTTAAATTACCCAGTTTCAGTACTCCAGCAACCAAGTCTCACCCCAGGCCGGTCCCCTCCACCCAACTGTCTGGCACAAGGTTAATTTGGGCAAGTCTCTGAATGTAATTATATGTGTGTATATATATGTATATTCACCATCACACATGGCATCATCTGGTAACATAACGCAGTTATCTGAGGTATCTCTGCCACCACACTACATCTTCCATTTCTAGGAGGAAAGGATGGCTTAAGGATGGTTTTGGGGAATATCTTCCTTCCCCCCAACTTCCAGGACAGCAGCTTGGGGCCACTGAATTATTTTGCCCTCGTTTTCCCATCAGGCTACTGGGAAGCCCTACAGATCTGGCCAAGCTTCCATCAGCTGGACCAGGCACAGTATTCCTCCATCCACTGCCCATTCCCTGCTCTTTTGGGGCAGCATGCCCCAAGCAGAGAGGCAGGATCTTAGAAACAAGGTTCCTAAGTTATCTAGATTTCCAGGGAGCAGACATAGCCTGTAGCATGCAGTTTGAAGTTCCCAGAGAGTGAATGCACACTATGGAGCAGTGACTGAATATGCCTCCTGCAGCTTAGTCTTTCCAAGCAGATGATTTCTGCATCACTTTCCGGATGGCTTTAAAGCCATCAGGTGCAGTGTCAATGGTGTTCAGTCTTATAAGCCCCTTTCCCTACCATGGGCTCCAAATCAGACCTCCAAAACAGTCTGCATTCCCAGAACAATGATGGTATACACAGAGCATGAAAATTCTCATTTGGGGTGAAAATTTGCTGGGTTTCTTTCCAGCCCAGCAAACCCATCTGTGTTCTGATCCATGCACTGAATAAGGGTTTCACTGAAGTGCAGTGAGACTTTTTGCCTGTGCAAAGCACCTTCAGCACAGCAGATTCAGTCAGCACTGACTGATGAACAGGTAGTTGCTCTGATACAGCAGGATGTAGAAGTATTTTCTATGCCTGGTATTATTTTGATCTATGTTGGTTAATCACATTCTCCTCTCACTGATCAGATGATGGCAAATCCCAGCAAGACAGCAAGGGGCACAAGAGTAGAAGACTTGGTAGTGCTGCTCATACCTATAACATTCCTTCTGCAGATAAGTGACTCTGGATCTACAGCCTAAACCAGAAGAAAGGATTTGCTACTTCATCAAAATACGGCCATAGGATGGGTTTGTATTTGAAAGGACCTTGAAGATCATCTTGTTCTACCAATCTTGCTGTGGGCAGGGGCACTTTCCACTGTCGCAGGCTGCTCCAAGCCCCATCCAGCCTGGCCTTGGACACTTCCAGGGATGGGGCAGCTACAGCTTCTCTGGGTAACCTGTGCAAGGGCCTCAGCACCCTCATGGCAAAGAATTTCTTCTCAATATCTCATCTAACCCTTCCCTCTGCCAGTATAAAGCCATTCCCCCTTGCCCTTTCACCCCTCCTCTACATCTCTCTTGGTGGCCTGAGTTCTCCTGCATGATTCTTTGTGCCTGAGCAGGTTAGGGATAATTGATTATCCCATTTTCCACTGCTCTGTCATTGATCATCCCATTTTAGCACAGTCTTTATCTGGAAGCAGGAAGGTCTGAGCTCCCATCTTGAACCAGGATGTTGGATTTGGGGTCTGGGAAGATAAAACCAGCACCAATGCCAAGGATCTCAGCTGTGCCAGCCTGGCAAGGACAGTCAGGCATGGCAGGACAGTCTTTGGCTCCCCAGCACAGATGCTGTTTTCACATATCCACTCTGAAATATGGAGGAGCTACACTCAGGGAAAGTAAATGTGAGCCCTCTGTGAGTGTTACTTGAGAGCAGGGACTTCAATATTTAAAGCACCCCTGGCTGCAGGTGCAGAACACTGAAGTTATCAACATTTCCCATGTTAGACAGCGAGCTGGTGCTGACCCCAAGGCTTAAATTAGTAACAAGATTACTCAGAGAAAAGTAATGTTCTGAAAACCTTTATGGGACAAGGAAATATGCCAAAAGTAAGCTTGGCCAGTGTACTTAATAGATAGAAAACCATTTGTTTCTTTTTGAGAACTTAATTAAATTTCCCATGAATTCATTTGTAAAAACAGTAATAAGCACCATATATGGAAATCTTCAATGATCCCATAGCAAGGTAATTTCCTGAATTTAGCTTATATCTTTGTAATGTTCAAAGCCAGCTAGGCTCTAAAGTACAGCTGGTGTGCATTATTCCATTCTGAGTAGGAGGGTGTGGATGGACTGGGTAAAATAAATTACTTTGGTGCTTTGACACTGAGTTTTATTGCCTGCATCAAGAATGATGCTTGATCATATTCAGAGAGGCATCCAGTAGAGAGTTAACATGATTTCTTCTGTTTAACAAAGAAGCTTTTGGGAGGGCAGTGCACATGCCTTACACACTCCACTCTCCTTCAGTGCTCCTTGCCCTTCAGTCAGTAACCAGGAGGGGACCAAGCCACCTGAAATCAAATGGGACAAGCTGGAAGCTCTCCTGTGCTCTGCAGCCTTCCTGCTAAGTCACAAGAGAAGGAAGTCAGAGGGGGAAGAGCCTTCTTCTCATTAAAGGATCCACACACCCAATTTGCAGGCCTACCTGCTTCTCAGGCCTTTCTCTGTGCTTTGCATGCACAAATAGTAAAAAATCATAAGCTAAGTGTCAAAGAAGAAATGGTCATTACTGACTAAGGCTGAGAGCAAGTCTCCTTCCTTTATACAGAGGATAGAAGGAGCTTTCACCACTAGTTCCATGTGTGTGCACTAAGAGCCCAAGTGCTAATTTCAGTAGCTGTAATTAAAACTTGGCCAAGATTTCCAATACCTTACCCTCCCTACCATTGATTTTGGATGGCATTTGGTAAATATTCCAGTCCTAACAGAGGTAGGGTAAGTCACAGTACAAACAGACATCAGGGCGTATCTTGGGACATGAAGCTGAAATCTAGTGGGTGACAACAGCCATGGCATATCAGGTATGCAGCTGCTCTTTGGAAGTACCACAGGAATGCTGGGGTAGAGCAAGAAGGGAGTCCAGAGAAGAAAATCCCAGAATGGACATATGCTGGGGAGGGTGCTGGTGTTCCCCCTCCCAGCCCAGGCAGGGCAGGGCACTGAACTAACACAGAAACAGAGCTCCTGCTCAGAGCCCACAGCAGCCCAGGGATAAATTAAAACACATTTAAGTCATTGGACTCATGCTCATAGATTTCAGTGAGCTCCAAGTGGAAAGGTTGTCAAGAAATCCTCTCAGGGTCTAATCCTGTGCTCAACAATGCCAGCTTCCAGAGTTCCCGCAGCTGAGAAGAAAGTGGTGTTATATTTTCCATCACTAATATATGATAACAAACCCTCTGCTCGCTGGGAAGCTTCCTAAACTCCTACAGTGACTCGGCTCAAAAGCTAAAGGCATGGCAGCACAGCCACTTCATCCATAATCTCCTTTTTACAGTTAAGCCAACACTCCTCGTGTGGTCACACAGCTGCCTCAGGGGTGTCTTACAGGTCAATACCTCCTGAGAAGTGGGGATCCCAGTTGGATCTTCTCTCTTCCTCCTGACTTATCTGCTCCTCCTGAGGAGCAATGCAGGATGCTGGGACTTCCAGGGGTGTTTATGCTACAGGAAACTGCAGCCCTGCACTGAACCCCTCCCAGGCTCTGCCCCCCTCCTGCCTGCCTAAATACCCTGCCCTCAGCACCAGCCAGGGAGAACACACTGCTTCTTCTCATTAGCTATATAATCATTCCATTAGATTTGATATGTTCCAGCTTTCCAGAGATACCATGGCCTTGCTCATCCCACCTTCTCCAGCAGTATTATTCTGCTCTGAGAAGCCCAGGGACAGCCCTGTGATGCTGAGTGTGGATCTGCTACACGCCGACATCCTCCTCACTTCACTGAGAGTTTTGCTCTTAGCGTGAGTTTCGTTATAGTTTTAGAAGTTTTATTGCTGCCTAACTCTTTCATGGACATTTACTTAAGAGTTTTTAAAGTTTTCTTTACCTAGAGGCAAAGTGCCCACCGTGATCACCCCTGGTTTTGCTGTGACATCTGTACTGAGGTCAGAGAAACCAAGAGTCTCACCAGGGACAGGTTCAGAGCAGAGTGGGACCCCTGGGATGCACTGAGGTTTATCACCAAATGTAAATGACTGGCAAACTCAGTATTCCTGATGGAACAAGACCCTTGAGCCCTGTCCTTGCTGTCAGGGAAAAGCACCATTGGTCCTTGCTCCATCCTCCTCATCCTCCACAGCTCCCTGCCCATCCCTGTCCCACTGTGCCGGTGGGAGTGTGCACAGCTTGGAAGTCCTGTGTCTCCTCTGGGTGATCTCCTGACTTTCAGGGGTCAGGGGGAGCTGAGATGGTGCAGGGCCACTTCCAGTCTCAAATTCCTCTGACTCATCCAAGCCCCACATCCATCAGACCCCCCAGACACCTTTGGCAAGCCCTTCTCGAACACAAACCTCATCTCAAGGCCTCCTTGCTGAAGGATTGCCATGTATTTCTTATTTCCTAGATCATCCAGGTGAAACTGGGGGAGATCTTCCACACTGGGAAGCTCTGCTCTGGACTGGTTTCTTTCATCCAACCCTCCTTGCACATTCCCAAGGAGTGGCAGCTGAAAAGAGCTGGCCTTGAGAGAGCTGCCCTTGCTCCAGTGACAATATTCTGTTACACTGAGCACATCCAGGCTCCGAAGAGAAATAATTCACGGGTTATTGCTTTGCTTTTATAAGGAAGAAAGAGCCAATAAACACATGACGTTTAATGGTCAAGAAAATGACCTAAACAAAATTGCTGTAGGATATTGAGGAAGCCCGACCTCCTCCCGTCCATTTGTTCTTAGAAAGCAGCACACGGAACTGAGCAACCACAAAGTGAACAGGAGCTTAGCAAAGACTTTGTGCAAAAGGGACCCTTTGCATTTGACATGCTCTGTCAGATTGAATTTCAATTACAGCTCCCCTCTGGAGCTGGCACGGGAGGGGAATGCTAATGAGAGGGAAGGGAGCAGCGATGGCAATCACCAGCCCTGCACTTCATAAAGTACCTGATGGCAAGGAGAGCTAGCCTGGATGGAGGCAAGTATAAGTCTTGATGGTTTGGTTTCCCATTTAGGTCCTACTATTTTGCCCCAGGTGTGGGCTACTGATTGGAGTAAAACACATTTAGGTGGATTTAATGTATTAAACCATTGCAAAGTGCAGCCTGTTTGGGACAAGACCGGGGCAAAGGAGGTTTAGTTGAACAAATATGACCTCAGATCACTCTGCCAACGATGACTAAGCCATCACTTATGAACTGTTGTAATCTAGTGACACTGCTTGCTGAGTGCTATGTCTCTCAGGATCCTGGTTTTTGAGTTTTATAAAAACACCTTTGTCACATATCACTTGAAAAATCTCTCACCATTGTGGATCTGTAGCTTCAGTAATTCTGGCCATGGTCATGTGCAGGCTCCTTCCACGACATAAGCATTATACCCACACTCAATGCTCTAAAGCAATCACAGGCAGCATCAGCAATATCCCTCCTGTTCTCTGCCTAGAGAGAGAAAACATCTCAATCAGATGGTGATCACTGAATGTATGACAAGTATTAGTGCAGCGAATATTTGGGATGCTGATACATATCTCAGCAAAAACTAATCAGAACATGTAAAGATTCAACTACGGACAGAGTGGATTTGGAGCACAAAACCCACTACCAAAAGTTTTATAGAGATATTTAGAGACTACTCAGGATATTACACCTCCTTGAGGTCTAGCTGCAGTCAGTCAGAGAAACTCACTATCCAGCTGGGCATTTCAGACCTCTTCTTGCTTATTCCTTAAAATAAAACCCCAAAATTCATATTACTCAAAATGTTCAAAGCACCTCTTTATTTTATTTTATTTTATTTCATTATTTTTTTTTTCTGCTATTCAAACAGCAGCCAGCTATCACAAAAATGCCAAGTCTGCTTATCAGAGTGAATGGCTGATCTACACAGATTGTGTGACAATCATAAAATCCTTAGGGATCAGAACAAAGGATTTCACAAGCTTTTGTTGTAAGAGCTCAATCTATTCCTGCGGGGAAATTCTGTGTTCTGTTGCTGTCTGCTTGCACAATAGAAAGATGTTTTCCCTGCATTATTGGGGTTAGTAATGCAATGTTTGCTATTCCATAGCTGGATACTCCTGCCAAAAGGATTTGTATTACCTCACATGCTATTGATAACATGGAGTTGCTTGGGAAAAACTGTTTCCCCCAGAGGAATAAGTCAGGCAGGAGTTTCATAAAATTACAATACCAACTAAAGCTATAAATTACCTGGACCTGCAGCATGGGTTGCTGTGGTCTATTCTTGGTTTCTACAGTTTATTTTCTATAGTTTTTCTTATTTATTCTCACCTAATTTTTCTGTCTTTCCATTGTCCTATTCTGTAAGTAATAATTAATTCATTTAAAATTTCTCCGTGGATAAAAATGGCTGGTTTATGCCATCTAGCAGTGATACATGATAAGGTAAGAATTATGCCTTCTACATTGCAGCAACACTTTTTACCACAGCCAGAGCTTCCTTCACTTGGGCATCAAAGGTACAAAATAATTTTCTTCAGTAACATTTCTTTCTGCCTTTTGCCAGAACAGGATGATCTCAACAAAGCAGCGACAGAAGAATGAGCAGTCTTATTCTTGAAGCATCTAGAAAGTCAAGATGAACAACTAAATTACTTATTCACCCTAAAATTTTACAATTTCTACATTTCTTTCATAAAAATGTTCAGTCATAATGTATTGTAAGATTAGGGGGTTATGATTTGTCTGAGAAAGTCTTATACAATCTGAGGGGTTGATAAAGCCCTTAAATACATTAGCAGACAGGTTTCACAGAGCAAGAAGGAGATAAAATTAAAAGGGGAAAAAAATTAATAAATAACTTATTTCTCCTTCATTTAAAGTTTTGAGGATGGTTTTCAACACTCTGATACGAAAGTAGAAGAGCTCCTGGTGTAGTTCAAAGTGTGGCTGCCTTGATGTAAAAGTCTTTGGGCCAGCTGGGAATGTCTCTGCATTACAGAAGTAATTTTCTAAGAGATTTTAAGCAAAGAATAGTCACGTATATATATGTGTGTGTGTATATATATATATGCCATATTAATGTCTATTTACTTTCCCCAAGCTGCACATTCAGCAGCGTGGCCCCAGGCCAGCCCGTGGCTCCAGGCAGGCTGAGATACTCTGGCTCACACCAGGGTTTCACGTGAACTCTGCTGCTCCAGGTTACACAGGGAGGGAGGAAGCTGAGCCCCAATGGATGGAACCACTTCTCCTCAAAATGGCAAAGTCAGAAAAGTGTAATTCTCCAGCTGGATTTGATGCTATTTTCTCCTCCAGTATTTTAAGTATATCTGAGCAGGATGGGGGGCTGAGCATCCACCAGCCACCAGTGGAAGAGGGAAAATCAGCCTTGAAGTCAGCACAATTCCCACCAGGCAAACTCCTAATTCTCCCCTAATTAAGCCTGGCAGCTGAAGCTGGATGAAAACCATGCTGTATTCCATCCAGCCTTTCAAGGGGTCTCTGCTAAACCAGAAAGAAGTACTTTAATCTGTGTTAGGAGAGATTTTTAAGCACAAAACTGTGTCTGGAAAGTCAAATCCTTTATGCATCCCTCAGGCACGTGAAAAGATCTGCCCCAGCAGAGCAGGGGAGAGCTGAAATCTCCTATAGCAACTGGCCACTAGCAACAGGAACAAACAGTCTCTTGTCCCATTATTTCAACTTTCTGAATTACCCTGTGAGAGGCAGAGAGGGTGGGAGGCTGATGGTGCACGAGGTTCAGATTCTGCACCCTGAAGGATTCAAGCCAGAGACAGAGATCATGGACTTGGTACCTTCATGCCTCAGTTTCCCTTCCCCCAAGGAGGAATAGTTTTGTTTCCTTTCTCACTCCCACATGGGATGCTAAAGTCCAGGCAAGTGGATAAGCCAGAGGCCCCCACATGAGTCAGAATTATTGCTTGTACATATTTGTGCTGCATTTGCAAGAAATCCTCTTGGCTTAAGTAGGAATAAAAAGTTGGATGGATATTTCCTGGCATCTTGAGCAAACGGGCTTAATATTCCAGTTGTTTTTTACGTTTTGAATTTTTTTTAAGAGGTTGTTTCCACTAAAAGGGGCTGACAAAGCCAGGCAGCTTCCCAAGATGAGGATTTTTTGAGCATTATGTTAGAGATAACAGAGGTTCTGCTGTGCTGGAACACCCGTTGGTGCTGGAGACCTGTGTGAACACAGAGCAGATAAGCATTTCTGCAGCCAGGAATGGCCAATTCCTCTCAGTCCACACCTTTCTGAGGATTTTCAGTGTGGAAAAATATCATTTAGAGTTCACATATTAAATCAAAAAACCTCCTACCGTCCTCAAACCCTTCCCCTTTTCCTGCATTTTCTTCCTACTTTCATTCTGTGCTTGGGTTTTTCCCCCTGGTGCTGCTTAGAGCAGAGAGGATCCATATCCTTTGTGCTCCTGGTGCTCCCACCCTCCCTCTGGCCAAGGAGGAGGCTTGAAAATCCTCACAAAGTGCTCAGAAAGGTGCTTTTGTGCAACAAAAAGATTACAGTAAGAACAGATAACCTTTTTCCTTGGTGCACATCACATACCACCTCTGGCAATATCATGAGCTGCTGCTTGCAGTGGAGGTTTCCTCCACAAAAAATAATGGAATTCTGCCACTCAGATGCCTGGAGGGGGATGGACTGTCCTCTTTAATAGAAATTAGATCTGTGCAGACCTTGGAACACCTGGCTTGGTTTGCGCTCAAATGCCACCAAAATATTCACATTTAATTGGGTAACTGTCAACACAACAGTCAAAATGGCTTACTATGAGAAACAAGGGCAATTTACTTAAAAATTAGCTACTCAATTAGTTTTCATTTAAAAAGCAATGCTCTGACTCCAGTGACAAGCTTGCTCATTTTTCATCAGTATTTTCTGCAGGATCCCACCACGTTACCATTTTCTCTCCCCACAGCAAAGACCAAAATGCTCTTCTATGCCAGCCTTTTTACAAGTCAGACTTGTGCAAAAGACAGAAAGCCAGAATAATGTAGATGTGATAAATAATACATGGCCAAAGTGGTCATACATAATCCGTGGGGTTGGGAGCTGTGCAGTTCTTCATTGTGCTTCTTTCAGTATTGTTGCTTTCCTCTGACAAGGTAAAAAATCATCTTGTAGTCCCAAAATACACATTTTCTTCCCATCAGTTCCTCCTTCTGCGCTCTCTGTGGGTGCTGAGGGTTTGCTGTGAGTGGGGATCCGTTTACTCTGCTCTCAGGAGAAAAGCAGGATGCTGACAGCCCCAGTCCTGCTGAGAGCCATGGGATGCACAGCTGGGCCACTGGCATTTGCTGCTCCCTCAAAGCCATGTGATGGCTTTGATCTTGCATCCAACACACTCAGCTACCTTCATGCAGCTCGTGATCTGACCCAAGGATGGGCCTTGCGCACCAGGGAATAAAATATCCTACTAAAGTCCTGCTTTTGGGGCTGAAGGGTGAGGGGTGCAATGTTTGGATATCTGGATAATGGCAATCCTATTGTCAAGAAAGAGCAAGCATGGGGAAGGAGCCCACAGGCTTTCCTTGGAGGAAGCAGAGGGAATGAAAAATAGTATTTTGAAATGAAAAGTGAAAATGGTTTCAACAAAAACAATTCAGAGCTGATTTGAAAATCCAGCTGCAGAAAACCTAGTGAAAAATCCCAGTTCACAGGAGAGTGAAGAACCAGGTGGTGTTCAGGCTGTATCAGGCTTATCACAATGTTTTAGAATCTAACACTTTGATTTTTATTTTTTTTTTTTGCATAAATATTGTGGAAAAATGTCTGTGGGGTTATTTTTTTTTCTGTACCATCTGGTGCAGCCCAAGAGGATTGTCTGTGGTGAAGGACCCAAAGACAACAGGCTTTTTCCTATAGTGCTGTCAAAAGCAGAGCCCTAAATACACCAACCTCCTTGCCCCAGCAGCCTTATTGTTCCCAAAAAACAGTTTAAGCACATTATAGCCACTTCGCTGCCTTCTGAGACAGGCCCCATCTTTCTCTGTGTAATATATCAGAGCAGAAAACAATTATAATATATAATCTAACACATGCTGTCACAGCTGGAGACCAACCTGTGCCTCACACGCAAGGTCTATTGCTAAGCTTTCTTAGGATGCATAATTTGATATGCAAAAAAAGACTTTAACATATTGGGGGGAAAGAAGAAAAAAAAGAAGTCAGTGTTCTTCCTCAAGGATGAAAGGAAAAATGGAAAAATTAACAGAGTGCAGAAAAAAATTACTTCAAGCAAGCGACCTGATCTCAAAAGAATTCAGGTACTTGTGTTCTGCATCACCTTTGAAAACACAGGAGGAAATCAGATCAAAAGAAGAATGGGATTATTGTAATTTGATGGTAACTTGACTGCTGGCCCCAGCCCATCTCTCTTTGAAGTCAGTGGAGAGATGGCAATTTCATTAAGCCAGTGACAGTTTCATGAAGTCCCAGTGAAAGACTGATACCCATGGCTGGTTTGCCCCGGCTTTAAGCTGAGGAGCAATCACGGGTCTGAGTGATTGCCAGAGTGTGGAAGGTGCTCCTGGGACATGTACAGAGGCACCACAGCACTGCCTGCACCAGCTTTGCCTGTCTGTCCCCTCTCAGTGACTTGATCAGAACAGGGCTCCCACTCCCAGGCATGGACAATCCAAAGGAGCCACCCTCCCAGCCAGGGGTGCTGTGGGAAGCGAGGGAATCTTCCTGCTGGCTGCCTCATGGAATTGTCCTCAGTGCTCTTCAGCTCACCAGGAAAATTGCACCAGGCTTATTTTACCACAAATCTAATTCAGGGTTAAATGCTCCGCTGACTGTATTTACATGTGCATCTCCCCATATTTTCATCTGGAGGGATGCTGGACCAAAGAACCTGCCACCTGAAAACCCCTCAGTGCAGGCTGTGACTGGCTCTTCTCCATTCCTGTGTGAAGTTTTTCTCAGTGGCTTCTCAATAAAGCTACAAGGAGATCATACCAGGACATCACACTGTTCTGTTATAAAGGAGAATAATGAATACAAGAAAAAAATAACCCCTTCATCACAAATAACTATTTTCCACTACTGCTTACATTCATTTTGAGCCTTACATAAAATAGGGCTCCTAACCTATACATTGTGCTTAAAAGAAAGGGATAATCAGGGGAAAAAAAGTGAAGAAAACAGCAAAACTAATATTTTGAGTATGATGAAATCAGGATTTGAGAAAATATCCCTGAAGAGTGCTGGGAGAAGAACACAATATTGCTTTGATACAAAAGGAAAAAGTATTCTGGAGTCCAGGACCATTTACAACTTAGTGTTGGAACTCAGACAAGTTTTTAATGACACCTTTTTCAAAGCAGCCTGCTGATTTATGGTTTTGAATAAGCTAAGAGCTAAGACCTGAATTTCAGGTAAGATTTTACAGTCCTGAGATAGCAAAACCAATAAAGCAGTGACCAGACCACTCTCCCTGCTCTGATTACCTGCTCTGAGACATATCTGTAGCACTTAACTGGACTGCAGTGATGCCTTCAGAATAAATGTGTGGAAAGGATTTGAAGGATTATTTGGAGTTCAGTGTTATGTACAAACTGAGGCCAGGAAACACAGATAAATCATAAAGAAAACAATGAAGTCCTTCAGGAGTGTTTCTATTGCTTGTTCTTTAATTTAATTATTTGCCTGATTCCAGAACACAACCCAGAAACCACTTCTGATGTAAGCTGCTCCCTAAGCAGCAGGAATTGTGCATGATTTTGATGTATTGATTAAACTGCCACTGAATGATTTGAGATGAAGACTGAATACACTGAAAGTAATAAGGTATGATTGAAGCTGAGCCCTTCCATGGATTAGAATGGACGGATTTTTCTGCCACACTGCTTTCATTTATCAGAACACTAATAAAGTTTATTACTCTAAGAGTTACAGCTTGCTGGTTGGCTTTAGACAAAACTAAAGCTGCATGGGCTCAGCAAACCCATTGACTCTGAGACACTTAAAGCTGCTAGGCAAGGCAAAGTGTATGAAGAATGAAAGAAAGAAAATCAGCTACTAAGATAACTCTGAAAGGTCCTTTCTGGACCAGCTAATCCCAAACTAGGGTACATGTCCTTCAGACCCACCTGCCAGTCCATCTGCCACCTTTGCACCCATGCACAGGGAGCATCTTCACAGCATTGGACAGAGAAGTTCCAGTTCCCTCAAAATTTGTATTTCCAATAGACGGCCAGAGAGTGATGGAGGTTTGTGTCTCTAAAGCATCTGACAGCTCAAATTCACAGAAAGAGTCGTGAGATGCAACCAAGGCTCATTTTTTTTTTTTTTTCTGAAAATGCTGGAGGAGTTATCTGAAAATATGCCGGGTTTAAATTTCCTGTGCTCTTTTTCTTCCTCCTGTGAAGTCTTCCTGACAACCTTCCCTCTCTGATTTCAGAAGATCCCCACAACCCCAATTCTGAGCACTCTTTCAACTACTTACACAGCTCCTCTCTCAATAATGTAATCTCCGTTAATAATTTATGAAATATGTTTGAGTCATCAGACCAAAGAGGTCATACAAAGATAGTGACTGTGAAATGGAAAATGTGTTGCTCAGTTGCTTAATGAAATGCAGATGCACGCTCATAACTTGGAAAAACTGAAGCACATCACATTTTGAGGGACAATAAAGCCTTGAAGTACATTATGGATTTATGACCACAAGTAAAGATACAGCATAAAAAATATTGTCATTACCTAAATATGCAAATATTCCAAGTATTCAGTATGCAAGAAGAAATATCTGCTCTTACAAGCTATTGGCAAACTAAATGAAAATGAACTTTTCTGCATTATATGATCATGTAGCATGTAAAGAGCAATTTGTGCTTCAATGGGGATACTGTGGATTTCTGATTTCAGGGTCTGTTTTATCAGCCCTGCTGACTGTGCCAGGGCTCATCAGCCCTGGATGATTTGCAGAGTGCATGCTTAGTCCCACCCTGAGCTGAGCTGCCCCTGGCAAAGAGATAAATTAATATATGAAGATTTCTGGAGGGAGGCTGCATTTTTAGTCAGTCCCAAGGGAATTTTAAAGGTAGCATTCCCTTCCGTAGCTGAACTGTCTACATTGATGAGCTGTCCCTATTTTGTATTTAGTGCTAGACTGCAGGGCAGAGCTGTGGGTTTGGAGTCTGTCTGTCTCTGAGGATGCTGAACACACACCTTGTGTGTCTCTGCTGTCCAGCACGGGCAGCCAAGGACAGGGATGTGAACCAACAGGCTCCCAGCTTGTTCAGCTCTGGGCGAATTGCTCCCCCCACACACCCTTGTTAGTCATGCCAGGTGATCAGGCAGCAAATGTGGCTTTATAACAGTCCTGTTCTGCTTATTGGAGAGTGAAGGGAAAAGTATGGCCCTCACTCTGGGATTTGAGGATGAGCAGTTTCAAGGAGTGCTGAACCTGCTGGGTGCCCTCCCAGGGACAGAGCTTCCATCCATCTGGATGAATAAAGCTTTAAGGACACAACTTCATGTTATGTAGCATCAAAACTAAACATCCTCTGTGTTATAGGGCTATAATTTATTTAAATCCATCACCAAAGCATTACACCATAAAAATCATAAATTCTGAAGGCCCCATCTGCTGAGGCACTTGGGTGTGAGGAAGGGACATAGCTACCAATGTGCTCAGGTGGTATCTGATAAACCATGCCTGGCTTTTGGGGAGAAATCTTTGCCATGAGCAAAACCCTCTCCCTGTTTGCATCAGTGAATTTCTGAATGTACATCCTGTACAAGGACCTCGTAGAAAAAAACATGAGAAGGGCAGCACAGATTTGTGCCAACTCTAACAGCTTTGGTGTCTACATAAACCATGCTGGCATTTGCTGGTGGTGCCCATCACGAGCATCCTGGTAGGAACAGCTCTGCCCTCGAAGACAGAGGTTTGATCATTTGGGATGAGCATTTGTCACATACCCACAGACCCCACTGCTCCCAGGCTTTGCCTCTTACAGGTCCTCAGGCAATGCTGTCTGGCTTCACTGTTAATTAGTCTCCTGTTAATTAGCTGTCTGCAGTTGGTCATGCCAGAGCAGTGACAGCCTGGGAGCCTCTCCCCACGGGCTTTGTTCCCCTCCCGTCCCCCTTCCCCAGCTCCCAGCCAGAACATTTCATTTTAGTCACAGTGCCAGAGGCCAGGCCCCGCAGGACCTTTGAAATTAAACACTGTATGAAGTACAGTGGGGAGAAGAGGAAGGAGAAAGGGGCAATTTCAGCTCCTCAAGCATGCAAGTCGAGAGCTTTTGTGGTGCCTCTCAATGTATTTTTTTTCCAGCCAGCCACAAATCATGTCCTTGGCTGTGCAAGGGAACCTGTCTCTACAATGGAAATTTCCACACTTGCCTTGCTTTCTTTCTTGCTATTTATTGTGGCTCTGCTGCCTTCAAGACATTGTAAATAATTGACTTTTTACAGAAAGAAAGGGGTTTCTTTAGTTGCAGAAAAAGAAATTCATCCCTGATTTGCTAAGTTTAGAAACACAACATCCAGAGTAAATTCTCCTCTTGATATTTTCAGTTATTGGGAAGCAAAAGTTCTTCATTCAATGACTCTGTGATTGAAGACAAATCACATGATTTTCAGCAAAAAAGGTTCACCACAGGACAATTTCCTAGAGGCATTAAGTCTGAATTATACTTCTTTTGTTAGAATATTAAACAAAAATAAGTGGTTTGGAATTTCAGCTAACAGCTGTGAAATAGCCTGATTTAAAAAAAAAAAAAAAAATCACCGGAAATAATTTATTCATCCCTTTCCACCTGCAAATTGCCTGACAGCAGGTTAAGTTCTTACCCAAATGTTATGGTGATTGTTAAAACATTACAAAATTATTTTCGCAAGTGTTTCTTGCTAGGTAATTTCCTGGTGACCCAGTCACTGCAGACATTTGACATTTGAAATTCAAATTTCAAGCCCTTCTGAGGGGATGTGCAGATTGCAGGAGCAGACCTGTGCTCTGCAGGCTGAGCACACCTCGGGTCTCTGCTGCAGCTATCCTGATGGAACCCTCACCATCCCAAAGGAATCCAGGTGATGCTGTAGGCATGTACACTCCTGTCCCTCTCCAAATTATGGTCCTAAATGATTCTATGTTTTTTGAATAAGACTTCTGTTCCTATGAGGCCTAAATTAACTCCTTTTACAACAGTTTTTGCCCTCTCCCAGATTTTCCATCATTGCTTCTTAAAGCAAAGCAGGTCCACAGTGTTTCTTGTGCTCTGCACACCCCAGAGTTCCTTGTCCTCTGTCACTTAATGTATCTGCCTTCTCATGTGCTGGAGTGTTGAGGTGCCATTTACAGGCTGCGTGAGGTTCAGAAACTCAGTGATGCAAATGTGTGGAGTTTGGAGGGCTGGGAATTGCAGGGGCAATCCCTGTTCCGTGAGAAACAGCACAGATAGCATTTTTAGGGCTCCTTGGGATGAGAAACCACAGCATACCCCAACATCCTCCTTCCCTCTGCAGTGTAGAAGTTCTTTTAGTCAGCTCCTAAGTCACCACTTCTGAGACAGCCCAAATGCTGTTCTACCAGCCACAGCCTCTCAGGAGCTGGTCCAGGAGCAGCCTGCAGCAGGGTGACACCGGGGGGCTGCAGAGGTGACCTGGCAATGAATCAGAGACATTCCCTGGTGACCAACATGAGGATGTAAAACACCTTTACTATCTGCAGAGCCAAGTGAGAGGGGAGAGCAGGGACTCATATCTCCGCAGCTGTGTGCTAAATGAATTACAGGAGAGAGTGAGGGAATAACACTGGAATTAAAAGGCTTTAAGATAAGATGGAAAGTGGCAGCTGAGCCAGGGAGGCAGGATGGAAGTGGAAGGGTGTTTACATGATCCAGCAAAGCTTGGGGGATGCTGAGAGCAGGAGGGCTCCTCAATGCCATGAAAAACTGCTCTGCGGAGGAAAGACAGCAGCACAGCAGAGGCCATACTGGGGATTCCTGCAGGAATGCTTTCCAAGGAGGTTTGAGAGAAACACAGAGATGCTCCTCTGCTGTAAGATAACCTAACTCCGATGTTTTTAGTGGAGCTGTGCCATAAGATTCAGCCTGCTGCCCCTGGGCTGGTGTCAGTGCTGGTGCAGGAGGAGGGAGATGCTGCAGCTCAGTAACAGCACATTCAAGGACATCAGCAGCTTTGGTCTGACTAGTTTGGCTCAAAACGTTGGAAGGTATGGAAATACCAGCCTGCTTCAACCTGAAAAACAAATCTTGGCACAGCTGGGTGGCACAACTCTCCTGGCTGTTGTCTCAGCAGGTATTGAGGGTGCCTGGCCTCCCTGACATCTGCTCCAGAGACGATTTAAATAAGTTAATGGATTGAAGTGGATTGTGCTGATCTCTTTATATTGGCATTGTGGACCATCAGCTGTCAACAAAGGAAAATCTTAACAACATATTTAAGGTGCTTTGATTTTGTGGCTAAAGCTGTCAACAGCACTAAAAAAAAAAAAAAAAAAAAAACACCTTCTGTCACAAAATTAGAAAATTTTGCCCCAGGAAACAAAATGCTTAAAGGCCATAACAATCATACCAAACTTTCCAGTTTGAGCTTAGCACTTATTTATTTCAGGAGGGAGGGGAGAGATAAGAGGGCAAAACTAATGAGAAAATGGTGCTGCATGGGTTAATCTTGTATGGAGGGGCAAGGGGATGGTAGAGGAGATGCCCAGACCTGGAAGGAATCAAGAGTGGACATCCCCTGGGACCCAAGGGGTTAAGGCAGGAGCGGGTGCAGGGACCTGCATTGACACCTGAACATAACATGAAAAATCACCTCGTGCAGAACCTGGCAAGTGGCTGGGGAAGATCAGCTGTGCGAGCCAATTTGAGCTCAATCAGTCTGTAAGAAATGGAGAGATAAATCAACACAATAAAACACCGTGCAGAAAACCTGGGGGCTGTTGTGGCATTGGATCATTTGGCATATTGGGCTCTGCTGGCCCTCCTGGAGCCTCTGAGGGTGTGCAGTACAAGGAGCTGTGCAGAGTGGCTCCCAGGAATGGTAAATACTGAATGACCAGATGAATGTATCCTACATTAAACCTTTCTATGTTGCCTTAAATGAGGCGAATTTTCCCTGCATGGAATTATTTACAGCACTGCTGTGCCATTTGACAGCATTGTTTCCACTCTGGTGGTCCCTGTCAGATTGCCCCAGGAGCACCTGAAACACAAAAACAAGGAGCAATCTCATCTCCCAGAAAATACAGAGCTGGCCTGTGGTAGGACAGGAAATGAAAATATTCACTTTGTCATCTTCCAAGTGTCACATGACCTCTGCATCATGGGAAGAAATCTACCCCATAAGGTTAAATCACTGCTTATCTACTTAATGTCAATCAGACATTAAGCAGATTGACTGGGAGAGTCGATTTATTTATTTTTAAATGAGAACCCAAACAACTTAATACTCCTTCTTGACTTAATCTGCTGGCGGGCTGGGTATCCACTTTATTGTGTGTGTTTGTTTATGCCTCTTTTGGCCTGTTGGTTCCTGTGGGAGTGGATGTTCTGTAACTGGGCTGTCGTGGCAATGGATGGAACCCACCCAGAGATTGCCCTAGCTCTGTAGCCCTCTGCATTGGCTGCCCTGACTTTAGCAGCTGTTTTCAAACACAGGCTCCTGTGGATTATCCACTTGCTCTGATGAATACAAATCAAGTTGCAGTTAAGATCAAGATACAACAATTTCTATATCTGGAGAGTGAACGATTAGTGGGGAAAAAAAAGTAGCAAAGTGGCACACAGGTGGCAAGGCTAGTCAGCAATTTGAATAAATGGCTGTGAGTGAAGAACACTGGATTTGGGAACCTTTTATAGTGTAAAAAGGAAGGAAATGTAGATCTAAGATGGCATTCACTAGACACAACCCAAACTGTTCTAATGCTTTCACCTGAAATTTTAATTTTCTAAACTGTAACACGTTAAGTATGCCTAAGAATTAAAGCTGATTTAATACAACTGTACCTCTGAAATGAAGGAGAGCGAGCCACCACCTCACTTTTAGTCCTTTGATCCAAGGTCCTTCCACGATGGGTGCAGATAAAGGAGGTTAAAGAGGAGTTAGCAAAGAACAGATGACAATTTAATCACCGTGGTGATTACCAGGAGGTAATTAAAAGCTTGCTGCTGTGAGATCCCGTGTACTTTCTGTACGTTCCCAGACAAATTTTATACTCGTCGTAGATAAAGTTTTCTGAATTTGCAGGGTGGGATTTACAAAATTTGTAATTTACAGGTGTAGGAGCCAAGGTAACTCATGTTTTAATGAGGCAGATGCTTGTGGATAATTTCTGGATGCCCTGACTAATCACAGATTTTGTTTGTTTGTTTATACTGTGTAAGGTGTACAGATGCAAATGCAGCTCCTCTCCTAGACATAAAAATCTATCAAACCCAGCCTTCTGCGTTAACTAGCACAAGACAGAAAACAACAAAACCTTTCCTCTGGCTTTAAGCACTGTTCTCAATTGCAAGAAGAGAAGAAGGCTGACTGTCTCAAGTGGTCTCACTGCGATGCCTCCCAGCTCTGTGAAGCACTTACAGTGCCCTAGAGTCAGAGGTTAAGAATCAGAGCTGGCTTTAAGGCTTTTGCCTGATGCAGCCTCCTGTCCCCCTGCCCTTCCCATACACAGAAACCTTCTGTATTATCCAAATCCTCCCTGCCAAGCACTTTTCTGATCTTTCCTGTCAACCTGCTGGACATAGGGAATGCCTGTGCTGTCATGAAGTGAAGATGAATATTTGCAGAAAGTACAGACTTTATTCCCACTGTGGAACAAACTTTAAAATCCCTATAGGAAATTGTATAGAACTGATTTAAAGGGTCTCTGGCAGGGCCCCTGATTAGCCTTAACCACCCTAAGCAGCTCCACCCAGTGACCCACCCATTCCCATGGACCAGGAGCCCATTTAAACTCTGCCAGGGGTATTTAGCCTCTCTTCAGTCGTGTTGGAGAGGCATAGCTGTGCCTGGAGTCTGCCACAGGGAACCAGCTCCCTGTTTGACCATGGTTCCATATCCTCTGTGAATTTGCTTCCTGAGCTCCAGCTGAGGCCCTGCCTTGCTCAGGAACCTGAGGGCAGGACCTTGGCTGGTAGGATCCCTGGTCCTGTGGTGTGGCGTGATGCTCTGCACCATCCTTAGGGACCTGCTGGCCCTCTCTGCTCCCTGATGGTCTCTTTGTCAAAGGTAAGTTTAAATATACTATGTTCTTCCATGGCAAACACTTTCCTAATTTGTTTTTTAACCTCTGTGGAGAGTTTTTGCCACTGCAGCAGTGCAGAAATGAAATTCTGACTATGTCTTCCTGATGCAATGTCTGGAGACATCAAGGAGCTCAGCTTCTTTGGTGAGCCTTGTTTTTCTTTTTCTGTTGAGGTTTATGTGGGTTATGTGGGTGGGATTTGCATCAGAGGATAAACACGCTGTTGAAGTGGTTTATGGGAGCTTTGCCATAGTAATTTTTACTGGGTGTTTTTTTTGGGGGGAAACACTTAATGTATGGCTTTATCTTTATGGAGCTACACGACAGAGTCGTAGAATCACTCCCCTTTGAGTCACAGCTGAGCTGCATGATGGACATGTCTGCAGGCTCTGTCCCTTGGTATGTGGAGGGGCCAAAATTCTGTGTGAGTGTAATTGCACGGTTCACTCATTCACCAGAAGTCATTTCAGAATACCCCTGAAGAGCACTCTGGAGGCTGGGAGAGCTGATGGAAGGTCAGCAAGTTCATTTTCAATGGGTCACAGTCTGAGCTAGGTTGCATTACTGAAGAGACAGAGCAGATCTCATGGGCTCAATGTCATTACTTCTCCTTGACACCACCATAACAAAACCCTTTGGAGCAGTTTCAGTTCTTATGATCAAATAAACAGGATCCAACAAGCAGGACTCTGTTTGTCAGAATTATGTCCATTGACCTCTGGTAATATATTTAGCTGGTTAAATGCCTCTAGTGTTATGCTGTTTTCTATCTTATTGTGTCTTCTTAGACTGGCGGGTAGAAAGGCAAAACAAAAGCCCTCACATAAGCCCTCCATGTAGCCACCAAAATGTGTCTGGCACCCAGCAGAGTGGCTGTGCTTCTGGTTTATGGCTGGCAAATGTCCCTTCTATAGAAGCCTTAAGCTCTGTCTCTGATACATAAAAGCCAAAATAAGGGCAAAACAATTATTTTCTTGAAGCATCAGGAAAGAGCCTTCCCTAGTGATCAGACAAAATCACAGGACAATAAAGTGGTGGAGAACAGGCCTGGGCACATCTTAAAATATTCTGTAGGAAGAGAAATGAAGAGGTGAAGTGCTAAGGGCATAAACAGCGTTTTGCAAACAGCCTTTCTGCCCTGCATCCCAGAACCACCTCTGGGCCTGTGTATAGTGGCTGTCCTTGCATCTTGCCCTGCCCATCCATGAGAGCTGAACCTCCAGCAAACCAGAGTTTCAGGACTGATGAAAGAGCCCTCCAGACTCATTTTTATGAGCCTCCTCTAATGCTGTAGTTCATGGTGAGGGCGATTGATGTTTGGGTCTCAGGTGATGTCCACAATATGAAACTTAGCAAGGACTGAAAAGGAAAGTAAGTGAAGTCCTGGAGGTATTTTGGGCTTGAGACACACAGAGGGGATCTGTGTGGGAGGATGAATTTGAGGAGTGGCACTCAGGAGTGTTGCTTTTTGGCTCATCAGACTGTTCCCTTTTTTACCCTTAGCTATTTCCATTTAGGAAAAATAAGGGAAGATGCTAATACTAATGTATAATGTTAGTAATGTGCTTCTGGATCTCCTGAGGAGACAATGAATAGTGATTTTTTTTTTTTTAAAGTACGTGGTGATGTCTCTAGATCCCATTGGCACTAGAAGTCGAGATTTTAAACTGTTTGGGTATGGAACAATTTGGGAATTGGGTTTTAAGTGTGTATTTTAAAAAAACTAATGACTACTTCAAATAATTCTGAATGTGCAGGTTTATCAGGAGTGTCAGTGTAAAATCTTTCTACTATTTAGACATAAATACACAGAGATGCAGAGGAATGCTCAGAAGCAGAATCTCTTCTGGCATCACTGGTGCTGCAGATGTAGGACTGGGTCTCTCTCTAGAAAGACACATTCCTGCTCAGCAGTGCCCAGGAGACCTTCAGAAACTGCTGAGTGCAGTGCAGGGTGGCTGGACTGCAGGGCTGTAATGAGCTTCTTTGTGTTTCTTTCCCTTTCATAATCTGCCTTTAAAAGTATGGAAACAGGAATGAGATTGCTAAATAATGAAGTGGAAGAAATGCAAGAAAAGCCCAGCAGATTGTGCTGTTAGCCATTAGAATAAGCATAATTTCTGTGAGAACAGTTTTAGTCATAACAGGAGCAACAACCACGCCTCCAATGAGCTTTCTCTTCTTACTATTGAACATGGGGTAAAGGTGCCTGAGAGCATGTGTAGGACCTGTCTGTGTTTCTGGTCACCTTTTCTCCTGCTGAACTGCTTCTTGTTGAGGAAACACTGGAAAAATTAGGAGCCTAGAAACCAAAACTTTGGAAAATTCTTTGTTTCCCTCTGCAAAGTTTATCTGCAGTCCCTGAGCTCAGCTGTTCTCAATTCTGTGTATAGGAGACAGGATCTCTTTTGCAATATGAACAGACAAAATGGTGAGATGGAATAGGTTATGGGAAGCTCAAAGAATAGAGGTGCAGGGTGATGACATGGGTGAAGCTCAGGTTCACTTAGCTAATTTTCATAGAATCAAAGAAAGCTTTGGTTGGAAGGGAGCTGAAAGATCAGCTCATTCCCCCCCTCTGCCGTGGGCAGGGACACCTTTCTCTAGAACAGGATGCTCAGAGCTCCATCCAGCCTGGTCTTGAAATTTCAGGTCCTGGCTGGGTGAAGGCCAGAAAAGAGCATCACAAGTCTCTTTGTAACATGGAGACTAAAACTGGCAGTGGGACCTCGGGTGTGTCAGACTTGTAAGGAGCAAATTACCAGGACTAATGGTGTTTACAGTCATTACCAATTGTAATTGCCTTTATACCATTTGAGAAGAGTATCTGTGAAGGGAGCCACATTTAAATGAAAAATAAAGATTGTGTGGCAATATTGAAGAGGTTTTCTGTTGGGCATAATTAGCTACCCTATTTTTTTCCCATGCTTAATTAATGTATTTATGTAGTTTAACACCTTAGAATGACATAAATGTAGCTAAATTTAAGGCAAAGGATAACTCAAAAATGATTTAATATCAGGCAAGTCTGACCAATGAGTTTTTTAAAGCACCAAAAGGAAACAATCAGGAAAATGTAGTTAATTATTGTGGACAATACACAAAAACCTGTGCCTGAGCAGGAGTTGTATAATGGAGCAGATGTAGAGGAAGACACTTCAGCTGTGCCAGGCTTTGTAAACCTGGCTGGTACAAATATCAGGAGTATACTGAGGCCCCAGCAGCCCCAGTGAATGCTGAGATTAAGCATCTAACAAATTTGTTTGCTGAATTTGGACCTTCGACTTCAATCATGACATCTAAAGTTGGCATTACAAAGAGCTTCTCTGGATTGGAGCTGCTGGTGCATTTTTATAACAACACTTTGTATGCTTTGGCAGTTAAGGTAAATGACATCATTTACTCTTTCTGCATTTTATTTACCTCATTTCCTTTTCTAAAAATACACAAATTTGACTACTCAGTGATATGAATCTGAAAACAGAGAAAAACCAGCAACCCTTTGTCTTCTACAATGTTCACTTAAACCATATCACACCCCACAAATAGAATCTGCTTGCAAAAAGGTCTTGATGAAGAACAGACCCAAAGAATTTTGGAGAAGCAGAGGAAAACCCCTCCCATCCTTCCTCCTTTCCTTTAATCTCCGTTTGTTACGGAGGAGGGTTGTGCTCAGGAGTGACCAGCTGTTCTCACTGAGCTCTGTACAGACACCTGAAGCTCCTAGTTGTCCTGCAGGCTCCAGTCCTCTGGGGCAGAAAAATGGGAAATCAGTTTGCACAAGTGAAATGTGTGGAGCTAAAACTTCGCTGACCAGCTCAGCAGACCTGTTCTGAAAGGAGAGGGGGGAAACCTTATAACTGAAAAAACATCTTAGATGAGAGCATCCAAAATTTTTATTAGGATTGAGCAGCTATTGGAATCTTCATATTCTAGTTTAGATTTGTAATACAACAGGTGGCTTGTGGCATTCCTGGAGCTCCTGTGAGGTGGCTGTGGGAATTTGGAGCTTAACACAGTCTACCTTGAATTGTTTCTAACATATTTTGTGCCCATGTTGTAAAGGTTTGTGAACCTATTAGAAATGCCATCACTTGGCTCCCATATCCCATCCAAGATGCATTCTCTTATTCTCTTCTGGAGGTTTGTGCTCCACCTCAGATGTGCAGCTCCAGCCTGTGAGTGCTCCTCTTGGTGTTAGGATAAAATCAGCCAACTTAGCTGAAATCAGCAATAAAAGCATTTGGAGTTAAGCAGGATGGTTTTGTCTGAGAATATATTCTGGTTTTTCAGTTGGGCTGCAAAGAGGGGCCTCCAGTCATGAAAAGTGATTTATTGCTGGAGTGATTATCTTTTTGCAGCTCCAGAGAAACCTGAAAGATGATTTTTGGTGTCAGCCAAACTGCAATTCTTCCCCCTACATCCCCCCAAAACTGGGTACCTGCTGCTAGCACCTGCTGGCTGAATGTTGGCTGTGCAGAGGCCATGAAATACAGCAAGTCTGTGCCTGAGCATTCCTCAAGTGAGTCCTCACTTTAGGATCTGTGTATGTCAGTGCCAAGCTACATAAACAGCTTGTCTTTACTGGGGTCTCCCAGAAGAATGCTGTGATGGGTTTGACTAGCTGTTCATTTAGCCTGGCATTGCATCCTAAATGATAAATGATACCCACTCTGGTAGTTTGTACAGATTAGCAGCAGTGGAAGATCTCAGCAGAAAGGCAAAGTACCTTTTTAAACATTAATATTCCTTCCTTGCTGTAAAGGGGTTTTGGACAGTGGTATGGTCAGAGCTGGGTCTGTCTTTTACATAAGGAAGGTAGCATAAATTCAGCCATTTTTCCAATCTGACTCATGTCCATAGCCTTTAGAGATTTACTTAGGGAGTTGATATCCAAAATAATGTTTCAGGGCTAGGAATGCAGGGATTCTGTTTCAGACTGCAAACCCTCAGGAAATGGATGCATGTGTTGACTAATTGTGCTGCAAAGCATTTAATCTCCAGAGTTTTGATCTGTATAAACAGCTGTTGGACAAGGAAGGTGAAGGGACTTTGTTGAGTCTTACTTTGAGTTCTGCTCCTCATGATGGATCAGAAGTGGAATTTCTCACCAAACCTGAGGCACCTGCTGTGAGCTGTAGTCTGGGCTAGCTTGGTTGAAAGTGGCAGAAATTCTCTGTGCCTTGCTGTGAGACCCCAGGCAAGCCACATCTTTGGGTTTCTCTCTCTGTCCTTCATATCTCTGGCTCTCTTCTCCAGAGGGCAAGAGCTGTTGTAGATTTGTCAGGCACCTCCCACAGTGAGGTCTTGGTGTGGGTTGGTGTCTCGGGGTCAAGTCCAAAGCCAGGAGAGGTTACTCAGCTGAACAATTTTGCCCTGCATTCCTTCATCTATCACACTGGAAGGTCTTCTCTGCTGTTGTGCACTACTATCACCCCATTTCTGCATGTACTTTGTTCAGGTGCAGCAGCAGTATTTTCTACAAGCTCTTAATTTTATTATAATACAGCTATAAACCAGATAAAGAGCATTTATTTCAGCCACTATAAATATTGGCTGACCTTTTCTGCTCAGGGGAAACTTGCTCCTCTGCCTCTAGATTTTGATTTAGGATTATTCGTGGAGAGCAAATGGATGCATACATCACATCAAAATCTCTGTCAATGTAATTTCCCCTAACGAAGTATTATATGCAGGAAGGAGGTTGAAGTAGTAGGCAGTGATTTCTTGTGATATAGAACAATCTTTTTAGGGATATTATGTAGTAGTTGTTCATCTTCTGCAGTACAGAGCCCACGGGAGCTGGTGGTTGATGGTATCTGGAAATCAGACAGGGATGAGACTACTGATACAGAGATATAAGTAGCTAAAATAATCTGTTTGGTATTTCTAGGAGGACATAAACTTTCTATCGCATGAATGTGCAGTGCAGCAAACTTGTAGTAAAACAGGCAGAAGAGCTGCAATATGCAGAAAATACAGGAGGACACTCTGGGTGGTGGTGTACAATACCTGATAACCTAAAGCTGTTCTTGCATTGCTCTTGACTTGCGCCAGTTTGGACCAGAAGAGACCAACGTTGTCGCCTTCCTAGCAGTGGGAAATACCTGGGAACACTTCTCAGTAGCCAAAGCACAACCCCAGAGAAGCTTAAGGGAAGGAAAACCCCAGAAAAGTCAGATGGCAGCAAAAACCAGGCGTGGGGGGCCCTGAGGTGCAAGCAGTGAGAAGCAAGAGAATGAGCATCATTAGCATGATTGATGCAGCAAGTACCAGGAGAGCACGAAGAGATCATTGCTATAAAATGGCATGGGTGAGACACAGGCAGGGACTGCTGTGCATCGGAGATGGAGATGAATGCAAAATACATTTGAGAGTCAAGCTGTGTTTATTGCTTATGTGCTTTCAGAAAAACACCAGGTAGTCTGGCACTGCAGTCTGTAGATGTGATAAATGGGAAGCCCCTGTGTTTCTGGTGCCAATAACCGTTATTTGATATAATCTGATTGCCATAGAAAAAAAAGGGGGGGGGGAAAAAACCCTCATTTTCCTAGGAGGCTATTTATTGTATGCCTCTTAATTTTGGTCAAATGAATGAACAAAAATTTGTGCGATTTCTCCAAGAATAGTATAATACTCATCCATTGCAAAATGTTAGAGTGAATTTCCACAAGTGCTGTTTCAGCTGCAGGGATTTGTTTTGTGGCTTATACAGAACTCGCTATGCTGCCGTTTGTTGCAAACGGCGAGCCTGGTTTATAGCACCGCTTGCCAGCACCTCCAGTTGATCCGACATCCCCCAAACAATAGCCAGGCTGCGATTCATTACTTTAGGCAGCTCATTTCCATATGGTAATTAGGAGTCCGTTTGTAACATACCAGCATGGGTATCCCTGAACTCATCTTATTGTTCTGCTTCACATCGCGGGATGACAAAGGCTCCTTATGAACAGAGGTAGCTGGGTTTAGGCAAATCCACCCCTTCGCATTGCCCTGGAGAAATCACCATCCATCACCTCGGAGGACGTGACACACGGCTTGTGTCGGTATTGTGGGTTACGGCTGGGAGCAAAACAAAGGCAGGGGAGGATCCACGGCGGCTCAGGGGAAGCGTTCCCAGGGAATTGTGACCACTGGTGTTAGTGACGAGCGGGGCTGGACCAGTCCCTCCTGCTGAAGTTGAGGACCAGGATGCTCTAAGTTTATTTCACCGTGTCCCCTGCGCCGCGAGGGGAGGCGGCTGCGGCGCTCCGAGGGGTGAGAGCGGGGGGGACAGGAGGGACAGGGACACCCGGGGAGGTTGGGGACACGGACACCGGGTGGGAGGACACTGCGCATCGATAGCCAGCGCCTGCCGCTGTCAGGGTCCCCCTCCCAGCAGGAGCTGCGGGGTCCCCACGGCCGGGGCGGAGCTGCCCCTCGCCCTCCCCCGGCTCGGGGGGCAGCGGGGCCGGCTCTAAGCCCTGCCCCGCCGGGCGGGCGCTGCGGAGCCGGGGCCGCTGCGGGTGGATGCGCGGGGGAGAGGCGGCGGGGCCGGGGCCGGGGCCGGGGCCGGGCTGGGCTCGGCCGGCAGCCCCTTCCTGGGCTGCCCGCACCGCGGAGCCCCCGCCGAGGTAAGGCCGGGCGGGGAAGGGCGGTGCTTTGTTCTCCGGGAGGGACGCGGGGTCCGGCGGGTGATGGATGGGGAGCGATGCCCTGGGTTCCCCCGCCGTGACGGTGCGAGCGGGCACGCCTGGTTCAAGTTCGGGGTCTGCAGGAGCACGGGACCGTCAGGAAAAGCCAAGCCGGAGTCTCTCGGCGAGGGTGAAATTCCCAATGGGATGCTGTGATGGACTGAGAATCGGCGGTGTAGGACCTGCTCTCGCTAGGGCGATGACCAGAACCTGGATGTGGGGGTGAGAGCATCCGCAGCCTCCTTCACTCTGCCAAGCAGGGCAGACCCACCGGTGTGCGTGTCTGCCCCTTCATTCCTCCGGAGAAAGGAGTCGAGTAGCGCTGGGCTCAGCCGCGGCACGGGATCCGTCAGGGATGTGGGCAGACAATCGGACAGAAATCTTTCCTTGCGGAGCGAGGAAGCCGTTCCTCTGCCTTTGTTACACTTGTTTCCCTGCCCGGCTTGGCCTCGCATTCTCCTTCTTGCCCAGAATAGCCCCTTTCCCAGTATTGTTCTCCGTGTGTTTCCTCTCGCCTCCTTCTTCCGCCCGCCCTTAGGGCAGCTTCACTGCAAACCTGATACTCTGACACGCATCTTCGCTTTCCACTACGGCATTTTTAAAGTCCAGGTCTACCTTTTTTGAGAAAATTTTCCTTTTGTTTTTTTCTTTTCTTGCGTGTTTAAATTTGATTTCTATTCCATGGGTTTAAACTAAATTGAAATAAACTTCTCTTAAGACCTGCTGCATAACAAGGATGAGATTTCCTGGCATTTGATCTCAGTTTCAATTAGGCTGAGTACTGTGTGCTTTCAGACTGGGCTTTCTAACCTATCATTGCTATGATATAGAATAAGGTAATACTTTACCTTTGACCTCACTGCTGCCTTTTTTTTTTTTTAATATAGATGGGATTAGGTGGGTCCTTGGCTAAATGAGCACAGCCTTGCGGAATGTAGATGAAAACTATTCATGTTGAGCACAACGCTCTCGGAAACAAGTTTGAGAGTGCCAGAGGGTAAGATCCAGGGAGAGACCAGGTTAGGAGCTTGTTAGAACAGTGTCTCTAAAAGGGTCCAGCCCTCACTTTCTGTACTGTGTTGGTTTCCAGGCACAGATCCATTTGAAAGTGTTTGTTTCTCTGCTGGAACAGGGCAGAGCACAGCTGCTGCTAGGGGGGCTGTTGATTTTTCCTTTAGGGGATTGTGTTCTTTAAGCACTGCCTTTATTTAGTTTTGCCTAATGGGAGGCAAAGAGCAGCTGAGCTCATTCTTGTAACTTTAGCTGGATTCCCAATAGTTGCAGTGAAGTTGTCAAGGCTTTAATCAATTTTTACTTGGCTATAACTTGAGAAATCTTTGAGCAGCCGTAGGGACACTGGCTGGAGAGCTGTGTCTGCAGGCTGGGGAAGACTGCAGTGCCTTAGTTAGGCCTGTCTCATACAGAGGCAAGAATATATGTTTTAAAAAACGTACATATTTTTACATGTGTCCTCTGCTTCTTAAAAATTACTTTCTTGAAGCTGCCCCTTTTCCTCCTTTTGAAGAGTTTATTTGCAGAAGTTACAAGTGCTTGCCTTGAAAAGATTCCTGTTTCCTGCAACAGCATGGATTTCAAGGATTGGTCTTTTTTACAGGGAGATTCATCTTGCTGATTCCTTTGGACTTGCATGGGTGCAGCCATATCAGACTTGATCCTTGTAGTTTGATTCTGATGTATTGAACATGTAAAAACCCTTGTTAGGAGTTTGATCTTCAGTCCATTAGAAATATGCATGTCATCTTAGTCAAAAGAGATTGTACAGAAACCTTTCAGTGTGTTAACAAGCCCTGGAATTCCATAGTTCTGAAAACATGACAAGAGTGAATGGATTCCTGAGGTCTGAGATGCAGGTGACCCTTTTTCTGTGAGAATGCTGGGGTTGAGCTCTCTGGAGCTAGGTGTTTTCTGGGCAGTGAGACAAAATTGTTATAGAAACGCCAGAGTAGAGGTTGTGAATGCATCTCAGCTACAGAAATCCCCAGAAATCAGGGTTCCTTCCTAGACTTTGTGCTGTAATATAAAAAGCCAGAACTAGCACACCAGCTATGACTGATTTTTCAGCGTGTGTTATCTGGCTTAGTCTTGTGACAGTGTGGAAGTGGAGTGTGGCATGAGAAGACTCCTGTGAGTGTGCCTTTGCCACTACTGTGGGACTCTGCTGATGTGGCCATGGTTGGGAATTCTTGGTTTAGGCGATTCTGCTCGTAGTTTCTGGTAATTAAAGGAACAGAAGGTAAAATAGGAGGCCCACTGCAGGGTTTACATGATCTTGAAAGGGCTCTTGCATATTTTCTGTATCCCATTTTCTTCCTCCAATGCTTCTTAGCATTGAGTGAATGGCAGGGAGAGGGAGGGAAGGACCTGGATAAATGGAGTATTCTGGGATTCAAGAGCTCTGTTCGTGCCTGTTGCACCTTCCCAGGGAAGTGGTGGGCCAATGTGTCAAATCCATTTGCAAGCAGTAGTGTAAATTAAAGCTTGGGGATAAGCAGGTTAGAAGGTTAATGAGATGTCTGAACTTAATTGATTTTCCATACAAATTGGCTATAATGTCTTTTGTTTGCTTTTTTCCCCTCCCAGGATGCTGTGTTACAGCAGTTACATGAATATGAAGAGTAGCAAAAAGGGAGGGGGGAGTCATGGCTGTTTGGAAACCAAGGAAACGTTAGTTGTACTCCCAAGAGTGGGCTGATGTGTGATTTTGGGCACAGTAAAGTAGCTCTGAATTATCACTCTGCTCCCCTGTGTCTTCTGGGACTTGGTGATCACTGAGCCTTGTACAGCAATGTGCTCTGGCTGTCAGACAGAGCTGGTCAATCCCAGGGTTCAGATAAAACTTTAATTTAGATCTGGTGTTGCACAGGCTAGCCTGGAAAAACTCATAGAAATATAGGGAAAACTAGCTATAATTTGTGTTAAATTATTTCTAGGTCTTGAGGTTGTCAGGCAGCATCCTCATGAGTGTGGCACTACTTTCTATAAGCTTGGCCTGGCTTTAATATCCAGAGGAATAAAGTTGAAGGGGATGTTGACTATTCATCTGACTGGAAGTGCCTGACTTAACAATGAGATCTTGCTTAGGCCACCAATTTTTGGTCTTTCCTATGTAGATTTTCATTCCTATTGGGAATATATTTGAGTTAGTGGTTGGAGCCAGTCCAGTTCCATGGGTGAGAGGAGCTGAGATCGTTGCTGCTCACTTGGTTCCTGGATGGTGCTGGTGCTGCCCAGTGCCCCTTCCAGTTTGTGCTGGTTTCAGGTGACAGGTCCAGCTGAGGAGCAGCGCCAGGCTCTGCCTGTCTGAGGTCTGAGCTGGGTGGCACAGCCAGCCCAGAGAAGTGGCACACCAGGACAAGAGCCAAATTTGGTCACCCCTTCAAAGGATGTCATGGAACAGGAAAGACATTGTGTGTTTTGGTTTCATGGCAATAAAAGTTACAGCTCTTCTTGAGCTCATTTGCTGTGAGAATCATTTGGCTAAATCACATTTCAGACTTTTCCTCTTGGGTTTTATACCAAAACATAAAAAATAAAATAGCAAATTCTCTAAGGGGCTAATACTATGTTTTTACTCATGTTTATTTCGAACTGGACTACCACAGTGAAACAGCTTTTGTGCTTTTATGCATGGGAATTGATTACAGAGTGACTGTGAAGAGTTGCCTGCAGACAACAGTTTTCATAAAGCAGCTGTATTTTGATTTAAGGGTTTCTGAGCAGCCAAGAACAGCTGCAGAGCACAAACCACTGCAAGGGAGATAAAGAAAGATCAAGGTTTTTAGACCATATCATCACAAGAAGGACTGATGGGAGGCTTGGGCTTGGCACCTTCACATTTGTAATCAGGCTTCAGATAAACCAGCACACGCCATATGCTGTGAGATTGGTCAATGTTTAAAACTATTTGCTGAGAATGACTCAGTCAAGAGTCATTGGTCGCTGGACATTGTTTACATCCTTATCTTGTGTGTGTCACCATTAGTGACAATGTTTAGTTGTAGGAGCAATTCCTTGGCCAGTTTGGAGCGTGCATATCTTACTTTTTGAACAGGCTGAGCAATTTGCCTCCAATGCAGTGTTGAAAACCCACGGGCAAAGCTGCTATTGTTTGGTTACAGACGTTTCAAAGCATTAAGGCTTCCTCTCGCCCCAAGTCATAATGCATCCGTGCTTTCAGCAGTGGTTAACAGTTCTGTGCTTAAATTATATAGCTTAGAGAAAGGAGGGATTTTTTGTTTTCCTTCGCTATTTAAAGCAACACAACAAACCTTTAAACCATAATTCCTTCAGAATTCTAGTAATTTTTGAAAAACATAGAGTGCACATTGAATACGTGCAAACTATCATTTTGGTCCTTTGTTTTCTGTGTAGACTGTTGACAGGGCAGTGTCAGGAAAGGAAATACTTTTATGTGATGGCCTCTTTGTTTAGAGGCTAAACTCTCAGTAGGTCAGCTGTGTGTAGAGCTGACAAGAGCTTCAGATTTGCTGCAGTTGTCAAAACTTCAGTGCAGAAGGGGGATGCTGAAGGGGTAGAAGAAAATACAGTTCTCCTGGGGTTATCTGTCAGTTTAACAAACTATTGTAAAAACTATTGTCCAAAAGTGTTTTCCAAGATGCCCCAGAACTCAAATGTGTGAAGGCCCAAACCACCCAGGCCCTTCATTCCTCTGCCAGGACAGCATTGATCACTGCTACACTCCTCAAGTTCGAGGCTCAACTTTTTCAGACCCTTCAGGTGTGTGTTGAGGTTGTGTTGTCGAGTTATTGAGCCAAATGAATCGTTTCAGCTGCTGCTTGTTGGCCTCAGGGAATGCAGGCGATCAATGACTGCAGTTATTGATCAGCAGTGATCAGTCCCAGTGGTCACAGCCTGGTCAGGCTCTGCTGTGTGGCCGTGCCTTCCTTCACAGTGGGAGATGGGCATGTAAAACCCTTTAATATATGTAAGAAATGTAGCCCTACAGTTTTTCTCATGCTAATGCCTGAGCTATCTTTAGTTCCTTTGAAAGAGTTCCATAGGCTGGTTAATCTCCCTGTATATAAATCTCTTTCATTCAATTAATCCTTTATTTTTTTCAGATCCCAGTGTAGGGAAGAGATGAGTTAGAAACTAATCCATTTACCATGTGTTGCATTGAAAACAAACCCCGTGTACTTGAAAGCAGAAACAAAGCACATGCACAGACACATTTTTCTGCATGGTCTTGGTTATTATTGCTGTGCGGTGTCAAAATAAAAGATCTCATAGAACATTTCTCACTGCAAAGATCTTCCAATGAAAGATTTCTGTCAAGGCTTTCAGTCCTGAAAATTCTTATGGAAAAACCAAGCAACAAAAGATGCAAAACTGACAGAATCTTGACCCTCCTGAACTGAAGGGGAACCTTAAGAACAGAATTTGGCCTGGAGTTTCAAAGAAGTACCTCATTGGAATACTATATTTATGTGCTTTTAGATATATGAAATTGCAGTTTTACTGAAATACTAGTTACCAGGTGTTCCAGCTTTATGAATAAATGATCTGGCTGATTTCCCCCCCTTTGAAGTGAAGGATAAAGATTAGGAAACAGACGCCTGGAATACTCAATTATTTTTAAGTAGTATGTTATACAGATCAGCAGTCGTTGGACATTGTTTCTCTTCTTTCCCAGCAAGTCCTAGAAAAGCATTAAAAGAGAGAGGCATTAGAAGTATCTGGGGACAGAGACCACTTTGTCTAGTTTAGAAAGAAGCCTGAAAGTAAAATCAGTGGATATTTCTGGGGAGTGTTTTCACTGTGGTCAGCCTGCCCTGCCCCTGAGAACACAGCAGAAGTTGTTGCTTTGTAGTCAGAACGTGTGAAATAATTGTGCATGGTCATGCTCATTGCACTCTGTGCTTGGGTTTAACGTTAGGAAGGGGTAGAGGATGATGGGTGTAGTAGGAGGAACAGGAAGAAAACTCAGGTTGGAAAGCTGGAGAAGGGTCTAGAAAAACAGGAGGAAAAGAGAGGAGAGCAGCTAGGCAGAGTCATTGTTTTGGACTGGACATGGCACAGAAGGAGGCTGCCATCTGAAATGCAGCCTTGGGCTGAGATCACAGCATGCTGATGGATTTTATGTGACAGAATTCCTCTAGAGGCATTGCAGTGCTAAATGTATAAGTTATGGGAACACGGGTCCTGCATCCATCTTTACAGTCCTGCCTGGATGTTATGGAAAGCAGATGTACACATCTGGTAGCTATTGGGCAAGGGCCTGAGTCCAACCAGGAAAGAAAGCAGTTCTTATAAAGGTAAAATGTCAAAAAGGAAGGGAAAAAAGCACGGGTGTGGATGTTTAAGTTTAAACATCAACATGCTCTGTCATGGTGTTTGTTTCTGAAGGTGATAATGACAGAAAAAAATGTGTGTCTGGAGCTTAGGAGGATCTCCAGGCTGTCTCTAGTGCATGGAAAGTGCTTCTTACTTTCTTCTCACTCTTTATCCCTACTCTGTCTTAGTTTAGACTTCTGTTCCTTGTTTAGAAAACAAAATGCAAACCCCTCTGGATTGCAGACCCAGCAATTGAAGCATATTTAACTCCCAACACTGAGTTCCCTCTTGTCATAATACTGAGGAAGTGTCTTTGTTTGCAGGAATGCTGCCTGACAGCAGGCCCTGGCTAAAAAGGCAATTTTAAATGACCAAAATCTTAATAAACTCTATCAGTAACATGACTGCACCAGGTAGGATAGCTCCACGTGGAGCAGAAATGAGAAGTGTGGGAACTGTACAAGGATGTGCTGCAGTAGGAATCCTTCTAATGGGTACCATATTACTCAATTTTATGGTAAAATAGACCAAGTGTTTCAAATCACTTGTTTCTCCTCCACTGTCAAGAAAGCTTAGCAGCTAGCTCATAGACTCTAACATTTTAGCAGCTAAAACACAACTGACATTGATTGTAAGCATCCTTGTTAGTGGGTTGGAGAGATGTGTATGCATTGTGTAGCTAATGTAGATTCTGAATGCCTGGACTTGGTTCATCCTTCTTGCTTCCAAAAAAATTTTTTTTTAAATCAAGGCAACAGAATTTCTTCTAACTCTGCTGTTGTCTCAAACACTTTCAAAACCATTTGCATCTTTTTCTGATTTAATGGTCCTTGCAGAAGAGAAAGTTTGGAGGAATAACTTTTCCTAAACCCCTCTCCAGCCCCACCTGATTTTGCTTACATGGGAGGCAGAAATGGAAGTGTCTGCTTGGCAGCCTTGAGGCTGATACATTATCTGGCACAGAGTTACGTGCTTATCTGTCAGTATTTCCTAGTGCTGACCGTGTGAGTCTGCCTCTCCTGGCAGCAGCAGAATTCCTTTTCCGTGTTTCTGCCTTCATTGCACTTAAAAGAAAATCACTGAGGGCTGGCTGTGAGTATCTGCTGGAAACGAGAGGAGTCATCTAATGATGAGTTTCCGTGAAACAGAAGGTGAAATGAAGCGTAATTATGTTGTGTTAGTTTGGGGCGTTCAGGAGACACCAGGAAACTTGGCCAGCTGTTTCTGTAGGTAATGGCATGAACCTGATAAACACACTGCTGTCAAGGCTTGTTCACTTGATCCCTTAGATGAACTGAATATCATTGGGGAAGGAGAGAAAACCGTGGGCTTCATCAGGTCAGCCTGACAGTGCTGAAAGGAGGGAAGAGAGGAGGGGTGTGTGTGTGTTCTGGGGGTTACTTGCATGATACAAGATCCTGCTTCTCCTGTGCAATCCTTGCTCATCTTTAAATGTTGTAGTGGCCACTGCTTCAGTACTGCACACAGGAGTGTTAGTTTTGGATGTACTACGAGTAGGCTTTAGGGATGGAGATTTCTTGATTGTCCACCCCTGGTGAAGGGAGGATGTGGGACAAAGCCATGTGGATGTGTGGTGGGTTTGGAAGAGAGGAGAAGGGTCTTTACTCTGTGAGTATAAATCCATCTTTAACCCTGTTTTGGAGTACTGTGAAGGTTTCTTGCTGTCTGGAGTTAATTCAGTTGCTGATTTGGTTCTTTCCACTTTAAACACTCGGGAGCTGGTGTTTAGACTAATTTTAACCTCCTCATTCTCAGCCCAAACCTCTTATTTTAACCCAGTGTGAGTAGCTTTGATGCTTAATGACAGAAAGTTCTGTTAGCAGTGCATTAACATCTTGTCTTTCAGTAGTTACACCCTGTCAGAGCATCACATGCTTGTTGGGACAAGCTACACCTCTTCTCCCTGTTTGAGAAATCCCTTTCCCTCCTCCATAATACTTGAATGGAGCCTGGGCTTTGCAGCAGCTGAGATACAAATGTTTATTCAAATACATTTGAGTGTGTCATCTTTGCTCTCATCTCCAACAGAGCTGCGTGGGATGTCAGTGGCACCAGGAGTCAGACTCCCAGTTTGCTGTAACAGTTGTGGTCTCCAGCTCAGCTGTTGGAGTACAGAGTGGTGGGGTGTGTTGTGTGCCAGACTGTGTGTCTGGCACTTCCTCTGCAGAGTTGGACTTGTTTGGTTTTGTTTTTGCATACTGGTGGTGCTCTGTAGTCCTGTCCTCCTAAAATAAAATGTGGTGGAAGGGAAAAAAAAAAAAACCGCAAACAAAACTCAATCGAGTAAGAAGAGCCACGGGTGGGACTGAGCTGGGGAGAGCAGGCAGAGGAGGGACCAAAGCAAGCAGCGTTCAGTGGGGAGCAGTGAGGGTGGAAATGCTCCAGAGAATGAACTGCCTGGCACTGCATCCTTAGCAACTCTCACCCAGTGAGTCCAGGTGAGTGAAAGGTAACCTGAAATGGAGTCTGGCCATTGTTATGCTGAGTGGGTGCAGTCCTGCTGCAGCTTGGGGAGAAGAGGTGTTTGCTTTTATGGCTCTTTCTTTGCATCAGCAAAGAAGGATGTGTCAGACCTTGCCTTTATTTGTGCAAAGACATGAGGATAAGCCTGGGAGATGCCTCGGTTCTCTCAGCTGCAGGGAGAGATGGGGCTGCCCAGGGTGGGAGGCTGCAGCCTGGGACTTCTCTTGAGAGTTTACCAACGTAATTCCTGTATGATGAGTCTTTTAGAGATGTGCCTTGTGAAGGTTGCAGGCTCAAACCCCTGCTTTGAGATGCCAGAAGTTGCATTTGATTTTTTTTATATGTCAATTGTTACAGTTGCAGTCCAGGCTTTTAAATCTTGGTTACCTGGAGTCCCTGATTGACACTGAGGTGTGTTGGTCTAGCCAGGTGTTTTGTAAGAGCTAAGCTTAAACAACCGTGGGCATACTTTACTCAGTGGTGGAGCAGGTAAATGCCTTCAGTGCACAGCAGGGAGGTAGGGGGAAGCAGAGTAGAGGAATAAGGTCAGAGAATACAATCTGACCTAGCTGTGTTCTCCACACCTGCCCAGCTGCAGAACAGTGGAGTCTGGCCCTCACACCCCCAGATTTTAAATACAAGCTTCCCTTTACCCACATGGGTTTGTGTCCTCAGTGGGGCTGTGCAGAATTACCAGAAGTCAAGAGGAAATGGCCAATATTTGCAAAAATGTAGATCCTGGTTCCTTTCTCACAGTATTGGTCTTGAAATCAGGAGGGCGAGTTGGAGCCGAAGGTATGAACTGCAGTCATTCCCATTTAGAACATCCTGGTGGAGCTAGCACAGCATCTGCTGGAGGTACTGGCTGTGCTGCTGGGATGTTCCTGCAGCTGCCTGTTCACACTACTGAAAGAAGTAGTCAAGTAGATAATTTTACACAGTTAACTGGAGAGAATAAGGGGAAAATGGGATATTTGTTTCCTCTGAGCATCTTACAGGACAGCAGGGCGTAGGGTGTGTTTTAGAACCACATGTGCTACTGTTTGGTGCTGAAGGGCTATCGGTGCTGCTTCATCAAGGTGCCAAGATCATACTGAGGTTAAAATGGATTTTCCTGGCAATTTATCACTTGTGCCTGTCACCTCCCTCTGCAAAACTTGTCTGAGTAAAAGTAGCACTCTGGGTACCATGTGAGAGTAGTGCTGAGCCTCAGGAGGTGTCAGGGGTTGCTGCAGGAGTGTTTGTGAATATTGGATGGAGGGGAGGGGGATCTCTGCCTCACATCATTTCCAGCGTTTCCCAATCCTGTGCCCTGGAGCCATCAAACCACAGGGCCTCTCCCAAGCCTGGGGAGGGGGTCCAGGGCTACTGCACCTCCCAGAGCAGCCAGGAGTGGAAATTCCTTTTGTAGAGAAAAATATGTCTGATAACCCTCTAGGTACTGCTCTGCCCAAAGCAGCTGATAATGCTTTTGGGAAAGAATGAGAGGTTTGGGAGGAGGAAGTGGTGTCTGATGAGGAAGTTTGTAGTAGATGAATGATAACACCTCTGGGTAGTTTCTTCCTCTGGGGCTAAAACAGGTGGAAGATTTGCATTCAGCAGCAATGCCCATCACCTCAGGCCAGAGAGACTTTTCAGGTCCCATTGAGTCCCTGGTAGGACCGGCTCTTTGCAGGTTTTGTCTGGGTTCTGGGGGTCTCAGGGTCAATCCTGATGCTGGTTATCATGTTGCTTTAGCATCATTTATTCCCCAGAAAAAGAAGGAAAGACCTTTGGAATTAGCTCACCTTAACTCTGTTTTTTTTTGTGCCTGATATTGTGCCTAAGCAAGATGTCTGGTAAGGTATAGCACCTTACCCTGGTGGAAGGAAGGACTGAGGGATTTTTGATGGTGCTTTGTGCCCTTCTCAAGGACAAAAGGTTTTGAAAGTTTTGTGTTTGCCTTTTCACTGGGCAATTATTTCAAGCCAGCAATTTCTCAGCAGCTGTGGCACCCATGTCCAAAGGGAGAATGGGGAAAGACGGGAAGAAAAATTTAATTAAATTCAAATTTACCACTGTCCAGTAAATTCTCAGGACTAATATGACACTAACATAACATTAGCAATGGCTTCGTTACCACAAATCATAACTTTTCTTCATGCAGGATAATTTTTTTACCTGCAAGAACCTTCTGTCATGGTTACAACTCCCCTTTTGTCTAAATAATGCTGTTTAGAGCAACCATTTACTGGGATAGATGGTTCCGCTCGAGGAGTTTAATCACATTGATTAGCAGAGCACAAAATCATCTGTGCAGATTTTGGTGAAAACCAGCAGTAAGGCCACAGATATCCTTTCAGACTCTGCTCGTGCCACTGGAATCCAAACTGTGTGAGCTGGGCAGGAATGTGCTGGTATTTACCCAAATTTTGAAGAAGACACTTAGCAGAGGAATGTTCTCTGCATGCTCGCCATTCCACTAGGAAATTCTGCATTTTAAAGAAACCTCAGGCAAATATTTGGAAGGCCAGAGGGGCTTCAGAAGAATAGCATGTCCTCCAGATTTTAGGGAGAGCAACTCATCCTCACACATTCGGTTGTGTCTTGTCCTCTGTGCAAGCTCTGTCCCAACTAAGGCTGCTACCTGGGTGGTTACAGTCATCCTCTTTATTTCATTTTAATGTGTATGTGAGTACCTGATAATCAGAATGGGATTAGGAGAGGTGAATTGCTGCTGAAATTGGTAATAACAGAAAACAAACCTGTCTGACAGCATCTGCCCTGTGATCTTCAGAGAGCAGGTAAAACGATCCTTAATTAACTTTTTGCCGGGGTGGGGTAGTGTTTTTGAGACGAATTCATTTGAGAAAGTTACAGCATGAATTGTTGTTACCTGAGTTAGAACAGCCTAATGAATTGACATAAATTAGCTCCTATTCAGCCTATAGGGAATGCTGTATTTAAGGAAAAAAGCTGTAAGGATTGCTCTAGGCTGAAGGGAGGGAGCTGACTCAGAGAAACTTGTTAAAGGTGCAAGAGTGTGGTGGTTCTCAACTGTTGTCAAAATATTTCCAGAAGCTCTTTGCCCTGCTCTTCTTTGGCTTTTCTGCCTCCTGTCTCCAGGAATCCCCTCCAAGCTGGTCAGAGGCTCTGGTGCAGGCAGGATGTGCATGGCATGGTTGTACAGGTCCCAAGCCAGTTACTCCACAAATATTTTACCTGGTTTTTGTCCTGGATTGCTGCACATCCCTTATCAACAACTAGCTGGGTGATAGAAAATGGGAAGCTGTTGTAAAGCACTGGATAATTACTTAATTTGGGACTAAATTGGTGTTGCTCCCCAAGAAAAAGCCAAGACAGACCGTTCTGTTGGTGCTGGAGTAACACAGATGGGGCTTTCCTCGAGTGTGCTGTGCTCTGCTTCAGGACTGCTGATGAGTGTGTCCCTCAGCTGCTGCTCAGCAGGGCTGAGCACTTTGCCACCATGGGATTTATAGTGTATTTTAAGGCATATAATCCAACACCTTGCTGGAAACAAATGTAGATAAATTTGGGACAGCAGAGATCCCTTGTGTTGCCATGTTGAGAATGGATCTGGGTGGCTTTACCTGTGGGACAGAACCAGTCAGAGACACTGCTTCCCAAGGAATTGCTGTCCCAAAGCAAGGTCCTGCTCTTCCCAGACAATAAAACCACAGGGGTTATTTGAATGAGAGGCAACAAGTACTTTTACCTCTATGCAGTTGCCTGGGAGGGTTAACAAGTTTGTGATGTTTGTGATTTAGTGCCTCTGTGCTGCTGTTCACTACCATGAAATTCTTGTGTTAAATGCCCTTTCAGCTTTGCTGCTGTGAAGGTGATGAAAAGTTTATGCATTAAAGTCTTAAGTGAAGCCTGTAGAAATTATCAGAATAAATTGTGTAGTTTACTGCCCATCTCCTGGCAGCACCAGCTCCTTCATGAGCTGATTTTAAAAAGTTCTGTGTGTGCTGGGATGTTTTTTCCCAAGAAGATTTTTCTCAACTTGGTTAGAAACCGGCTTGTGTCCAGAAGTATCCAAGAGGGTTTGAGTCCTGGTAAAACTCCAATTTGTTCAGACCTTGCTCTGGAAAAGGCCAAATATTGTCAAGCCTTTTATGCTTTGGAGGTGCAAGAATTTAATCATCTGTGTTTGGCTTGCTGGAGGAACGATCTGAATTGCTGAATTTAGGGAGGGGGAAAAAAATAGCCGTAACATAAACCAAACAGTATTTCTAAAGGCATGATGTCTTGACTGAATGGTTTTAATCAGCATAATTTGAATACTCTGTCATTACTTAGCAAACAAAGCCCTACTTGGCTCACAGAGATACTGAATAACTAAAGCAGGCAATATCCCTGCCAGGGTATTCTTATCTTCTAGTTTGGTTCCTGTCTGTGCACAAAAGTAGGATGAAATTGGTGTATGCAGAGGAGGTAAGGGGAGCTCTTCTGCATGAGTAGGGAGGTGCTCAATTTGAGGTGTCTGCCCAGAAAACAGCTGCCTGTCTTTGAAAGGGTTTGAGGCTCCACTTCTAGAAAATAACCTTGGGTGTCTCCTCACTTTTGCTGTATGGGTTATTTGGGTTTAAGCATGTTGTGAGCAGGGAGGGTCTGGTTTAAAAAAAACAGCTGGGCAGAAAGGTGGAACCCATCAGGTGCATGAATCTTAAAGATTCATTTAAAGAAGAAAACCTGCTAACATAAAGCTGGCTGTGTATTAGATGCATGCACAGCTCTGCAGTGTGCATGACTTGTGGCCCTCGTTCTGACAGTCTCTGGGTGAAACCTGGGCTGCTCACATGGGCACTGTTAGGCAGTGCTGTACCTGCAGCTCTCCTGCTTGCTAAGAATTAGATGGAAGGTGACAAATCCTGGAGGAGAGGTGTTGCCAGGAGTCGGGCACATGACCTCCTCCAGTGGCTGTAGGTGCTCTTACCTGGCAGGCAAGCCTTGGCTTGCTTTTCCTGGGGGATCCCAGCTCTCCTGAGGTGCTGGCAGCTCTTACCTGGCCCTGGGGAGAAGGTGCAGCTCCCAGATCAGAGTGTGGTAAAGCAGGAGCTTTGGATGAATTGGTGCTGCATGAAATGAATGCAAATAGCAGAGGAGATGGAGGAGGAGGAATCCCCATGGCTGTGGGGGGGTTTACAGGCAGATACTTGTCCAGTGCTGCTCTATAGGTGCAGACCCACTGATCTCAGTCCTCTCCTTCCAAAAGGGGGTGTAAATGTAGCCAACATTAACCCTGACTTTCTAACAATATCTCTCACTGCCTCACTTTAAAAGCCACTTCTCTTAATAGGCAAGGAAGGACCTGCTGTTGGTGTGTCTGAGGTGAAGGTGCCCAACACACGTGGCTGTGCAGGAGCACATCTGTCAGCAGGAATAACTCACAGCTGCTCTCCAGGAATTCCCATAAATCTACTTTTGCAGGTAGTTGTGTTGGTGGCACAGCCTTGTGTGAGACTGTCATCTTCTGATGTCCCTGTGTTTCTGAAAACTGACCACTAAATTCCCAAGAGTGTTAAATGGAGCATTAATCCTCAAGGCTTCCCAGGCACATCGATGCTGTTGTGCAGGGATGTGTGCCAAGGTGTTTTCGTTCAAGCTGTTACTGAAATCTGACGCTGTTTGGAGCTATTTGGCTTTCAGGGTTGCTCTGTACCAATGAACCTGGGCTGCTATTTAAATAAAAAGGTTGCTTAATCCAAAGATCTCTCTTAAAGAAAATCCAAACCAGCACCAAAATAACCCCAGAAAAAGTAATGCTGCTGCATTCAGGGAGGAGAAATATCACAGAGATGTGTCTGTGCCTTTGCTAAATTACACAGGGAGCAGGAAAACTGCTGTTTGCTGATGCTTCTCTGAGTTATGACCACATTATCCTGATGCTGCTGGGCATGGCGAGTGCAGCTGTGGGGATACAGATTCCTTAATGGCTCTGCTGTTCTGCAGTGATCCACTCACTGGAAATCTTCCCATTTATTTTACTTGCTGCATACATTCTCAGCTCTCAGACCATCTTTCCCCTCCTTGTTTTAGGCTGTTTTGGAAACTGCCACAAGGTATTTTCATATTAATCTCTCTTCTCCCCCTGCAATCTCCTCATCCTCATCACGATGCGGTCTCTGGCTCTTTTTTATCTGTTTTGCTTCCTACATTGCTGAGGCAAAGGAAAAGCCACCTTCTGTAGGCTGGTTTCAGGCCAAGCCTGCCTTATTTAAAATTAGTGTGGGCACTTGCCAGAAAGGAATCCCAAGTCACAGTGTTTGAATTATCATGGTGCTGGCACTGGCTGTAAGGGGAAGAGTGAGAAGACACACAAAACAAGTTGATATTTTCATGTCTAGCTGTGTATTTACAGGATGTGAAAGCTTATAGCCAAGCAATGGAACCAACACAGGGAGGTAAGATATATTCTGCTGGCAGGCAAGAGCAGCAAGCACTGATTTTTCCAAGAGGGTTTTATTTTATGAGGATGTTTGTGGCACGTGTTTTGCCCGTGTCAGTGGATGTGAAGAGCAGGTCAACCCTCTGCTGACATCTCCTTGGTCCAGGATCAGTGTCTGTGCATATTGCAGGGCATGTCCAAAAAAGCATTTCATAGCCTTTTCCTTCATTTAGGGTAGGGTAAGGAATATAAGCAGCAGAGAAATGTTGCAGCTGGGTGTTTCAATGAATGGCTAGATGTGATTTTTGGGATGGAAATATCATTACTGCTTGGATTTGTTGGTAATGGGGGTCCATTGTCTACGCAGCTAGCTAGGTCACTGTGGCAGGAAATGAGGAATATGGTGGTGCTGTAGAAAATAGACTCCTTTTACAGTGTCTTTTCATGGCTGTGGTTCTCTGCCCTGGGGATTTAACATTTCAGGATAGTCCCTTTTTCCTGGGGGTCAGTTTGGCCCAGGTAGATGAGCGACTTGCCAGGCATCCGGTGTTGGCAGCTCCTGTTCTCACACAAGCTCCTGGGGACAACAGGAATCCCCCCTGCTTTGGACAGTTTGTGACATTCACCTGCTGCTGCACCTGATCTCCAGCTCCTTGTGGCAGTTATACTTTCCTGTCCCTGATTTGCAAAGGGATGGGTTTTTGTTTTCTCCTCCAAAGAGACCTTTGGAGGACTGGTTTGCCTGGGCTGTCCCTTAAGCATCCCTTGTTTAAAAGACACTGCCATAGGTGTCGCACCTCCTGCCACAACTACAGCTCCATACTCTGTACCTGTAGTGAAAACAGTGAGGAACAAGTGCCACTATGTGCCAGTGTGCCACCAAGGCCAGCAAGTGCCATTTCCTCCAGGATCTTTGCTCCTGGATCCCTGCATGCCTCGGCAGGAGTACGGAAAGCAGCAGTGCTGCAGTCTTTGTTCCTGCTTTATTGGACCTGTCTGACAGCAGGGCTGGGATTTGCTCTGCCAGGGTTCCTTCTGTCTATTTAATAGGTGCTTGTGGGCATCTAATAATCAAACCCAAAATGAAATGCAAGAGAAGGTGAGGCTGCAAGCAGGAGATATGTGAGCTTTCAACTGTGTCTGCGAGGGATTTGCGTCCCTGGGGATGTGTGTTCATAAATGCTGGGCTTGTTGATGGCACAACAGAGACATAATTACAGGTCTGTTCTCTGTCACAGCTGTGTTGTCCTCTTGTACAGACCAGGAATAAATCTGGGGTTCCCAGGGGAAAATCTTGAGTAATTATTGTGTGTATGTGTATTTTAATGTTACACACGTAAGCTAAAAGGAAGAATTTCCCACTTTTTTGCTACCACATGTCAAGCCTCTCTTTTTCTCCCTGTCCCTTTGCCAGTAGATGAGGAGTTTTAATATTTTAATTTAAACTATTCCTTCCTCTCTACAGTTTGATGTTCTGTGTTTCTAAACTATAGAGGGTGCCTTTTTCTGAGTCAAACCAGCAGGATCTGTACTTTTTGCTCATTGCATCTGCATGTCTCAGAAGTCAGCAAATCATCTGATACTTTTTTTCCCAAAAATGTATTTTTCAAAAAAGGCCATGTAACAATCTCCTACAGTAAAGATGGTTTTAAATAGAAGCCCCACTTGGAGCTACTGAACTTCAAATAATAATGCCACCAAAGACTATAAAATAAGGAGGTGGGGTGGGGTGTAAATCTCCATGTTAAATCACATAAAGCCTGAGTCCCTTGAGTATCTCTAATGCTATGTGATGGATGAGAATTTCCCAAAATAGACATTTGGATTTTTTCTTTTTTGAAAGGACTTTGTCTCACCATGCAATTTCTGTCAGTGATGCATATAAGCAATACAGGGAGGGAGCTCTTCTCTTGGTTCTCTTCCTCTGGCAGAGGAGTAGAATAAACACTGTGTTGAATTATGTGCCATATTTCTCACTGGGGCAAACATTTAAAACATTTTGGAGGAAGTGTTAAGCCTGATTGCAGTTCTCACTTTGGCTGTGCAGAGTACTTGGTTTGATTTCTGTGAAGCCACTCAGGACAGAAAATGGAGATTGAGCTCAGAGCATCCCCTTCCCAAAGACTGTGCTCACAGGAGCATTATAATGCAATTCTTTGTGTTACCATAATTGTGACATAGTTAAAAACAATAAATTAAAACTACATCTGAATTTCTGTTTTTATGTTCTGTCTTTTTCCTGTACCTTTACTTTACAAGCTTTGCAAAGACTTTGAGCTGTGTTGTTAGAAGTGTAGCAACATCAGGCCAGGCATCCCTGGGGAACAGGGAATTGCTTTTAGTCACCCAGCAAAGAATGTGTTAAAAATATCACAATAGGCAGTACAGCAGCACAGGCAAAGCACTGTGGCTTGGTGCCTACTAATGGCAAATAAACACCTTGAATTCTCATGTCAGATCCTAGAGGCTTTCTAAAGCCCAGTTTTCTAAACTATTCAACAAAGCACTTTATCAAACCATCCCTTGTCACAGTGTGTGCCCTGAATTCATATCCCTTAAATGGTGTGGGAGTGAAAATCTGAGGACAGTGACCACCCATTGTGAAAAATTAAAGTCGTGTTCGCTGACTGGAAAGTGGCCAGACAGGGGAGTGTGGGCCACAGAGCTTGGAGAGCTTCAGATGGAGAGAACCACAGTTGTCTGTCACCCATCAAACTTCTACACAGTTCAGAATCCAGACTCTGATTTCACTGAAATTAAAAGGGAGAAGCTTTTGTTCCTTATGAAAAACAGGGAAAACTTCTTACGGTGGCAAGAGGAGTCTCGTGTGTGTAGGTGTTGTTTACATAATGCACTGTATCAGGACATCTATTAAATCCAAAGTGGCGTCCTCAGCTGCAGTTAGCCACCTTCTTTTCTGCTATAAATAATGAATCTATTTTTTTGCTGAACAAGAAGTCCCATTGGGGAAAACTGATCAAGGCCATTTTCAGGGTCTTGAAGCTTTTAATGTGTTTTCCAGATGGGATGCTTTGTCTGCTGTGCTGGTCCTCAAGGTGAGCTGCTCTACAGTTGGTGTGACACAGCTTCAGTGCAGTGTGGTCACCCTGTAAAGCTTGTGAGGGACTTGGTTTGTGTCACATCTCAGGCTAAGGACTGGAAAAACCTAGGAGCAACTTCCCACCCACTGCTTGCAGTGGGACAGCAGTAACCTGAAACACCCCAACCCTTTGCCTGTGTCAGGTATGTTTTACTGTTTTGGACTTGAATGGATCCTTATTTCATTGTAGTTTGGCCTGTGAGAATTCCCTGATTGTTTGAAAAGCAATCTGATCTATTACTAAGATGAAATCATGTTTTCTTTTACCTGTGAAAGTGTAACTCATGTTGAGTTTGAAAGCAATAAGGCTTTCTGTCAGGCAAGGTTTTCCTGACTCTGTTCTGAGGATAAATTACTTTGTGGGAGCATTGTGTTACATGGGGTCATGTGGGTGGGAAGCCTCACAAGTGGTGCTGCATCAGCCTGAGAAATTAAGGGTGCCTGGAGGTGCAGCAATTTTCAACTGGTGTTAGCTGGTAGCTCTTGCTGAGGGGCAGTTTGAGACCCTTTAGATGTCACTTAAGTGTCAGGTCCCATGTGAAAGGGCAGTAGGAGAGTGGCAAGGCTGGGGCTGCAGAGATAGGTGCTAGGCTAAAGCAGTAAAGACTGCTCTCAGACTTGGAGAACTTTTACTGATACTGCTGGAGACAGCAAATGACCAGTGATCAGAAGCTCAATGAGCAAATTCAAATGAAAGGGAACAGTTTCTATAATGTGTTGTGAGAAACCTCAGCCAATAAATAGTGGGTTTGTGATTTTAGGAAGGTTTGGGTTGGAAGGGACACTAAAGATCACCTGGTTCCAATGGGCAGGGACACCTTCCACTATCCCAGGTTGCTCCAAGCCTGATCCAACCTGACCTTGAACAATTCAGGGATGGGGCAGTCACAGCTTCTCTGGGCAGCCTGCACCAGGGCCTCATCACCCTCACAATAAAGCATTTTTTTTCTCAATATCCCATCCAACCCTGCCCTCTGTAAGTCTGAAACCATTCCCTCTTATCCTTTGCGTGCCCTGCCCTGGGTAGGCTGCAGAGCAGTGACATGTGCTGTGCTTGCTCATGTTGGTGGGTGCTATCACTTTTACTGCTTTTCTCATTTTAATTTGCTCTCCCACTCCAGCTCTGGGCTTTAAATACTTGCAGCTGGAATGGGATGGATTCTGATTAAAATAAACATGATACAGCAATTAAGCATGTGATTATAGAATTTGTGCTCCCACCACTGATAGGTGGGCTTAAACAAAAATGGGGGTAGGTAAAAGTGGAACCAATCTGTATTTAAAAAAAAAAAAAAAGTTGAGTCTTCTTCAGGGCTGTAAGTCAGTTTGTCAGATTTCTAAGTACTTTGATTCAAGCAAAGGTTTTCTTTTGCTGCCCTAAATTCAAAATTAAGCCAAAAATCACAGAACTGAATTAATAATCTTTGAGTTAAATCTTGCAAGTAATACTGTATAAACACTTCAGATCCAGAGGGGATTACAGGCAAATACTGAGCTGATGGAACAGTTTAAGGATGTTCTGAATTGCAAAACAGGCATTTAGACAGCATTTCTGGAGCTGCACCTCTGGGCTGGGAGAGCATGGAGGGAAGGATGATGGAGCTTAGGGCAAACAGCTGAGAAGAAATTTGACTTGGCTGAGCCTGGAGAGACTGAATGAGAACAGAGAACACAGAAAGAGAATGGCTCAATGCCTCCGTCAGTCAAGCTTTACCCCCTGCTCCATGCCACCCCTTCTCAGGTGCTGCCAGTGGTGTTTGCAGTGCTCCATTTGCTCGGTGGGGTTTGGGATGTTTTCTGTCAGGAGCTATGGCTGAGTAGGGTGGGTGGAAGCTCTGGTTGCTCCTGGCACCAATGATCCTGAGTAAACATCGTTGTGTGGATCTGTTTACTCCTCTGGGAAATGGGCACCAGCCATAGCAGGGAACTCAGATCAACTGATCACCAAGTGCTTGGGATGGGATTTTACTTTGGATCCTTCTTGAAACAGAGTGGGGTGTGAAATCCTGTGTTACCGTGGTGTGACAGATCACCTCATTGTGACAGCAGGGGAGGGGAAGAGAGAACTTAGGTGGTTTTTGGGATGAAGGAAAATAATTAGTGTATTGCACAGTTTTTAATGCTATATCAGGACAGATATCAATTGCCAGATTCTTTCTTGTAGAAGACAAATGAGTTCTTCATCCTCTCTCTGTCTGCAATAAGACTACACATAATTAAATAATGGCTTCATTTCCCAAAGAATAGTAGATTAAAGTCTCTATTTTCCCTGTACAGGCACCTACACAGACTTTATATTTGTTATAGAAATAATTTGAAAGTTACTTAGTTTTCTTAGAATTATAGAGTTTTTCCTCTGTTTGAAATGCTTTGACTTCTCTGTTCTCATTTTTACCTGCTGTGACTAGTGGTGCAAGCACAGTTAATTTCCTTGGATGATTTATTTACCAGTGACACTGCAGAGCCCTTGACATAGTAATTGCAATGATGTGATCATCCAAACATCAAAGGCAGGAGCCCCTGATTTCTCATCTCCTCATGCTGCTGCAGTCCTCCCACCTCTCCCTTTGTGCTCCCTCTTTGTTGCTTTAATCCTTTAGGGGAAGGAGAGAATTATGTCATAATTGGATAAGAACTGGGGAGTGCTGGAGTAGGTTTCTCTACATACTGCTTCCCTGGCTGGCTTTGGTCAGAGGTGCCAAAATGCTCTGCTATGTCACTTGGACTTTGCTGTCCCCATGTCCCCTGCCTGACCCAGTGCTTTAAGTGGCTGTGTCCCAGCAAAGATGGGTTGTGCTGTGGCTGGGCAGAGAACAGGGGTGATGCCTGCTCTGCTCTTCCTGGAGATGGAGTGGGGGTGGGTGGGTGAGGAGAGCCCTGGTTTTCTTCTTCCCCATCTGTTTTTGTATCTTCAGGGATCAGACAACTCTTGTGCAAGAGGGGAAGGTGCTCACCCCTTCATGGGCTGAGCAGGACCTGGCTGTGCTCTACTCCTCCCCTGCTCCCTGTGTATGATCTCAGAATCACAGAATCACTCAGGCTGGAAAAGCCCTCCAGGAGCACTAAGTCCCACCATTAACCCAGCACTGCCAGCTCCACCACTAAACCACATCCCTGAGCACCACTCCCACATGTTTTCTGAACATTTCCAGGTATGAGGACTCCATCAGTTTTCTTGGATTTTCTCTCTGCCTGCTGCCCAAGAGCTCAGCCTGAGCTCAGCCTCTGAAGTAGGAAGACCTCTGCAAAGCCTGCAGCAGCTCAGACCTCTCTGTCCTTGTCACCTCTGCTCTGTGGAGCCTGTCCCAGGCAGAAGTGATGCTCTCCCTGGCTGTGACTGACCCTGGCTGGGTGTTCAGAGCAGTCACCAGTCCTCTCCAGTGTGTGCAGCAGGTAGCTGGGTGCAGTGATTGCTGCAAACGAGAACCTGAGCATGCTGGATAAACTGTGCAGCTCCTAGAAATGTTTTCTACTTCCCCAGCCCTCCTCTCTTTGCTCTCTTCTTTCATATAAAAAATACATCTTGCAAGAGAAGATGCTGGCAGGATGAAGCAAAATCAGAACAGGCTTCATTCAGCAGGAAGGAATTTTAATTTTAAACTAGCTTCTGTAGGAAGTTTGGTATCTCAGAAATGAGGCTCTTTGCTGGTCTGACTGGGGTTGAAGAGCTCACCTCTTGTCCACTCTCCTGTCAGTTGCTGTGGGGCTGGGCAGATGTTGCAGATGTTCAACCCTTTGCTGTCAGAGTGTGGGGCCAGTTCCCCCCCCAGGTCTGCAGCCCCACTCCAGCTCCTGAGCTCAGTGGGAACCTGGGATGCTTCTGTCTTGACACAAAGCTCCCAAAGAGCTGAGTTCTGGAAGAGGCCCCTCAGCAGGGAGCTAAATGTTAATATGGGGGATTAAAGACTGCTTGGAAGGTGAAAGTCTGGCTGGCACTGTTGAAGTGCTAAATCATTGCTCAAGGCATGCTGGTTTCACCAATTTAGGCTGAGACCATTAATTAACTTGTTCTGTCAGTGTGCACATCTCATTTAAGCAGCTTTCTGTTATTTGGGAGGAGAGAAAGGGGAGAAGGCACTAGAAAGTATACTGACATTTCTTTATCTTTGGAAAAGCAACTGGAAGTTCCAGTTCCTGCTGAGAGCAGAGCGGGGTGAATTCCCACTCCCAAGATAATGTACTGTGGGATTTGGAGGGACCAGCTGACCCAAGGCAATGTACTTAGCCCTAGGCACAAATTCTCTCTCTTCCCAGACAGCAGGAGCCAAGGCTGCTGCTGCTCCATTACATGCTAATAGTCTGAGAAATAAAATACAATTATTAGTTGAATTGTTAAATGGACCTAGAGCCTGAATCAGAAATTGCTTTCCAACAGCAACTGGAGCATACAGTAACAAAACAAGGCAAAAGAAGGATTACTGCAGGGTTTATTTTTTTAATATGCTTATGGACAGTGCAGTGGACTGTTTTGTAGAGGGGATGCAGCTCTGGATGAGGCTGGGATGTAGCTGTAGCTCTGGAACTGCCTTTTTGTGTAGTCAGGTCTGTGCTTCAATTCCTTTATTACAAAGGGTGGGGTCCATGAGAAGATGGCAAAATCTATCAAGTTTAATGTGGTCCTTTGTACTGAAGCTGAGTATCACTGTGTTCAGCCCAGTATATGTCAAGTCCAGCCCTCCAGCACTGCCATCCTGGAGCAGAATGGATTCTGTTCTTCTGAATCTGACTGTCGAGTGCTTCAAAACACACAGCAAGTCCTGGGGGTGCATTGGGAGGTCTTGTGGGCAAAGCTCCCCTCTCCCAGGGGATGACAGGAAGATGGGATGGGATGGAAGCAGGTCCAACATGGAAAAAGTCTGGGACTTTGCTAGGTGCTGTGTAGCTTTGCTGAAAATTTTGGTGTGGGTTAGGTCCTCTTGTCTCTTAGTGAAGGTGATAGGACACAGGAAGCAACCAGCTTCTATTTGTTCCCCTGCAATGGGAAGAAATCTCCAAATTCTGTTGGGAGACAGCTGCCCCTACTCTATTCCAAAAGAAAATAGGCCAGGAGTGTTTAAGCTTGTCTGCAGAGCTGTAGGTCAGCATGGAATCTGCTCTTCCCAGAATGGAATGCGCAGTGGGGTGTGGAGAGAGAGGATGTTTGGTTGTGAGGGTTTTGTTTATGCCAGAAGCTTGGCTGGGTGAAGGCAGATGGAAGTAATTTTAAGGGACAGGAGCCAGCTGACAGTTACATCTTGATTCAGAACTATGGGCGAGCCAGTCCTTGGAGGAAGCTTTTGCCCTAACCCCTGTCATTTAGTGGTTGTTCTGTGCCCTAAGAGAGTTTTTCTATTCCCTTACTGTCTGCCCATGGTGTTTTTAGATGCTGCTGCAACTCCAGCCCTTCCTGGTAATCACAGAATGGTAGATCACAGATGATGGGGAATAATGATTTCTGTGATGTTTGCAGCTCTTAAAGCATTGTGGCCCTTTGCTTTGGATTTCTTTTCTCACATCTTGAAGTCCAGACTCTGAGTGTTGATATTGCAATAGCTGCTCTCCCTTTGGTCAGTTGGTGAATCTCAGGGCAGCTGAGGAGATCCTGGAAATAGGAACCTCAGAAGGCAAATGGAAAGAAGCCCCAATGATGATAACCCTGTAATGCATTTCTCACTGATTTATGCTGTCTTATCCCAGACAAAGCTTTATCTTTCATCCCATAATTATGTGATTCCCTGAAGGCAGCTTAAAGTGAGCTTTCCAAAGGTCGATAATTTTATCTATTAGATGCCTCCTATGATCTCTAAGTGCAGACATGGGTACTTGAAGGAAGGTTTCCAGGGCAAATTCCTGTAGTTTCAGTGAACTTCACTACATACAGAATCAATTGCTTTGAGCCTGTTCAACAGGATTGTCCACATTTGCATTTGTGATAGGGTTGACTAATTCGATGCTGGAGGGGGCTGCTTCCTCTGCCACCTTCCCTTTCAGCTTAAGCTTTGAATGCATTCCTGCAAAATCCTTTTCTTTTACTATACCTGTCCCAGAAAATCAGCATAGTCAACAGATGGCATTTTTTGATCTTGGAACTAATATTTCGAACTTAATAGGCATTTAAAACGTGTCCTTTTCTTTTTTTTTTTTTTTGCTTGTTATCTTCTAGGTTGTATTATGTGTAATGGTTCACACTGCAGGAAAATAAACTTCCATAGGTGGTGAAGGGAATAGATGTTTTTTCCAGGCTGAATTCAGCTGCAGCTATGTAGGACAACACTTGCAAAGAGTGGCTCAGCAGTGTGATTCAGGGTGCAGAGTTCACTCAGACCAGTGATTACAGAACCCATGTCCATTTATTCCTCAGTGCTGCCTGAACACACTGCCCGTGGCCTTTCCTTAAAGAAAGGGAAAAAGAGCAAACTTGTGAGCTGCAGGCTAAAGCAAACAGATAAGAAGCTTTGAAAACAGATGGGACTGTTTTGAGTCAAATCCTGGAAGGGGGAGTGAAAGGCATTGGGGGCTCATGTGCAAGGGGGATGACTCACTGCTGTTGTCATCGAGGTCTCCTCTTACAGGATTAGTGATTATTGCCCAAGAACATCATTTATCAGGACCCAAACTGGAGACAGAAGTCTCTAACCTGAGACCCCTTTGCTAAGTCACAGGGTTATTTCCCCAGCAAGGTTCCTCTGGCACTGGGGACCCTCAGTGCTGCACAGGGTCCTGCAGGCTGTCAGGGCTGGACACTCGCCAGCCCCAGAAAATTCCAAGCCTCGGGAACTCCGTGGGATTGCATCGGGGATTCATTTGGCTGGTGCAGAGATGAAGTGAAATTGTTGGATTCGTGTTGGGAGGGGAGAGAGCCTCTAATCCTGACACTGTGGGAAGCTGGGTTTGGAGCATGCTGCCAGCTGAACCTCTGCACTCCTCTCTCAAAATATTTTCCTTCCTTTTTGCCCCAGTGACTCGAGTTTGGGTGGGGTACCCTGCAAACTGGCCCATCATATGGATGTGTGCTGGAGACAGACCCTGCTGCCATCTTCTCTCAGTCCCTGGTCCTGGGGCAGGCCCTGGCTTTGTCTGATGGGCTTGTAGGAACAGCTTGTTGTTGCTGAGTCTTTGCTAGATCTAATCTTCAGGGTAGCCTGAGCTTTTATTTAACTACAACAGAACACAGCAATGCTTTGGTTAGAAGAGCATTTCTGAAGGGAAAAATGTCTGAAAAATTCTTTAAAAACGCCCCCTTACCAAAACCCCAAAATAAATCACCAAACCCTTACCTCTGGAGAAGAAATAGAGCTGTCAACCTCACCATTGCTGCACAGGTGCCTGGTTAGGAGGCGTCACCTGGAGACTGTAGCAGCCCCTGACACACGGAGCAGAGTCACAGCTCTGCAGAACACAGATTTTTTCCTCTCCTGGGGTAATGTGGCACAGACTGTGCTGTGTATCAAAGCAGCCTCTTGAGAAATTGTGCTCAGCAGCTCAAGCCTAGCCCCTGGTTGCCTTGTGGGGCACTGCAGATTAGTGCTGGTGCAAGATTGGGCTCTTACCACAATCTCTGCTGTTTAATTAAAGAAACGTGGAACAAAAGAGGGAGAAGTTATTTAAAAATAACAACTCTCTGAAGTACAGCTTGTCTTTTTATTAGCCGGGTCCTCGCTTTCTCTGCAGCTCTGATAAGAAGGCTGTTCTCCCTCTGGGATGGGGGGAATAAACTGGGATGAACCTCATTTGTTGAGGCAATACCTGTTAATTATTTCTGAACACTAATCCTGTCCCCATACACTGTTTCTTTCTCTCCAGGTTTTAGATAGTAGAATGCAGTTCTGTTCAAGGAGAGGATGGACAGCTTGTGCTGTGTTACGGGGGGGGGACGTTGTGTTGTCCCCTTGTCCCCAGGGCTGGGGGAGGCTTTCCCTAGCCCTGTGCTGCAGCTCACTTTTGGGAAGGTGGGAGCATTCCCAGGAGCCCACCCAGAACAAGGAGAACTTAATATTTACCTCAAAGGATGGCCCTGAGCCTCGGCTGCAGCCTCTTGCCTGTGTGAGTCCTCTGAGGGCAGTGTCAAGGGGCTGATCCTGTGTGTCCCACATGGAACTGGCACTGCTGGGAAGGACTGGGCCTCCCAGCAGTGCCTGTGGTCCTGCACTGGGCAGGAAAGCACTGCCAGAAAATTATTTTAGTTGAGGAAAAAAGAAAAGATACATCATCTTTTTTTTTTTTTTTTTTTTTCCCCCCCTCTACATTTCTCTTTTTAGAATAAACTGAAAGAATATTTGAGCCTCTGGACAACATGAGCTGGTTTTCTTTTTGTACCCAGATTTCTGATGGAAGGCATTCTGGTTTTAAGTGGTCTCTTTAATCTGATGGGAAGTTTGCCATTCAAATGGGGGAAAATGTGGTCTGTCTTTAATCTTTTCTGATTAAGTGATATTATTTTTTTTCCTATTCTTTTTAGTCCTTTTCTCTGGCTCAGCAGTTACTCCTGGCTGCCCCTGCATCCTGCTCATTTAGCTTTGCCTAGTCTTTCAAAATCAATATACACTGCTAAATTACTGGAGTTGGAGAATAAAATAAAAAAAAAATCCAATATGAGGTTTTGGCATGTAACTATTGCTTATAAAGTCCTAGGGTGGTGTTTAATACAAGCCATCTTGCTTTCTCATTTCTGGTGTATGCATAAGTGAAAATTCCTGTTCAAGGAAAGGAGTAATAATATTCAGCAGCCCTGGAAAAGGGCTAATTCTTCATTCTGTCCAAGTTTCTAAGCTACTGCAGGTGTCTCAGGCAGTGACTTCATGTGCTGCCCTGCAGATTCTTTCCCACAGTGGCTCACTTTCTAGTAACAGAGTGAAGGGTGACCTCTGTCCTGTCATCTTGCTATGAGTTCAGGTGGATTAAGAGACAGACTGGAAAAAATGTGTATGAAACAAATTCCAGCTTGCCAATGTGCTCTTAGAATACACAGAACAGGAAAACATTAATTATATGGTGGCTGTGGACAAGACTGATTTCACACAGGGGAATTCTTGGATGCAGTGTGTTTTACTCCTTAAAGCAAGGAGACATTTGGGATCTGACATTTGGGGTCTGGGTGTGGAATTGGGACCATGATGGCCTTGAAGAGCTGAGAGCAACTTATAAGGAGAAAAATTGTCCTCTTCTTTAAAACCAATGTTCTTTTTGGCAGTGTATTTTAAATTATGTTCCCTTCTAGTCTGAGAGCAATTTTCTTCTAACAGAGATCAATTTCTGAAGACTTTTATCTATAATAAAACTGAATTTGGTTAGTTAAAGCATGGAGCAGAACTGACTGAAGGGCAGTCCCTGCTGGGATGGGGGTCATCCACAGGGCTGTGCTGGGTTCAAACCCCTCCAGAACCATCTGTTGGCACTGGGGAGACTGACCCAGCCTGGAAAGGCTCCAGGAGGTTTTGGATCAGATTGCTGGTCCCTCACATAAATTATACACCATCAGAAAAGGGCCCACTGGGAATATTTGATCTGTTTAACTATTGATCTAAGCAAATCAGTCCCAGTAGAGGTTATTAAATCCTGGTGAGAACTTACACTATCTACCTTAAATCCCTACTGCCATAAGATTTCCTAATAAGATAAGGTATTGTTGCCATACAAAAGCAATTACAACATGGTAAGCATTAACCATAAATACCGAAAATGCAGAGCAGGTCTCCCAGCACTGGGGTTTGATCTCACTGTTTCTGTCATGAAGGAATTTAGCTGGTGAGGTCTAGTGTATTCCCATGGGAAAGGGGAACTTTCCTGTGGTGCTGTTGGTTCATTGATTTATATTTGTCTGGTATAAGCAGGAGAACAAAATTGGGGCCTGGACCTCTTTTTTTTTTTTGTGTGTGGTTTTTTTTTTGTTTGTTTGGTTTTTTCTTTTTTTTTGTTTTTTTTTTTTTGTTCATTTTTGGGTTTTTTTGTGTGTGTGAATTGCTGGGTTTTTTTATGAGTTGCTGTTTTTCTCCTCTGTAGGTAGCCACATAACTCTCTGCCTTTTTCTCCTGAGGTTGTGGAGCCAAATTTAGAGGTTCTGCTGAAAAAACTGCATTGTTCAAAAATTATTGGCACTTTTGTGGGGAAAACCATCAAAAGCAGGGTTTAATGTAGGAGTTGGTGAGGGGATTTGAGCAGTCAGGGTGCTGGGAGCAAGGAATGTACCTCTGAGAGTCCCAGTCTGAGCCACACCAACGCACAGAACAGAGCTGATAAAGTGGTTTATTCCTCCCTCGTGGCACTGGCCCTTCTGACATTGCTGTTTCTGGGTTTCTCTTGGAGTGCTCCGAGGTGGAGGCTCTGTGCTGTGGAGCTTTGGGGTGTGGGAGCTGGGTGCTGTCTGCCCTCTAGTGAGGCACTGCCCACGATGAATAAATAAATAAATCCATTTTATTTGATTTACGCCACTCTGTCTGCGGAACCCCTGGACTTCTGATCAGCCTGGTGATGCTCCCTTTGCTGGTGGGAGACCATTAGTGGCTGTGAAGTGAGAGGGGTAAATTTGCCTTTCCTGAAGAGCATCACCACCGCAGGAGGTGGGAAGGTGTCTTTGGGGACACGGTATCTGTATAATAAAATTTCATGGAATTGTGGGGAGGCTTTGGGCTGGGGCAGTGTGTGCCCTGTGCTGCTGTGCCTGGTGGTGGGAGAGCCCCCCGTTCCTCTCCTCTGGGTACCACAGTGTGCTGGCATCCCTCTGTGCACCCCAACCACACCATGCAAACCACACACGTGCACCACACACTGGGAAAAGCTTTGCTTTGTGTCCATAGTTCTGAAATACTTCAGGATGGGCTTTTTTATCCTGTTTTTCTCTGGCTGTTTGCACATTGTAGTAATCGTGGTGTGCACATGTTTGGGGAGGGTTGAAACCGGTGCAAGTCCTGCCAGCATCATCACTGTGACCACTGGGACTAAAAATACGGTTTTTGAGATGAGGTTGGGAACCCCGGGGTCCCTGTGGGGCTGGGGCTGCCCAGGCAGTGTGGACAAATTCCCTAGGCTTGAGTTCTATGTGTGAGGACCCCCAAAACTGTAAGCAATGCATGCTGCAGCTGCCAAGGAGAAAAGCCAGTGAGAGCAGGAGGTTTTGGCAGTGTTGGATGTTTTTAATGCTGGAGCTGCCCTCTCTAAGAACAGGTGTGTGGATGCAGGAGGGGAGCCACAGCAGAATTCCCCCAGGAGGGGAATTGGACAGATTCCTTGCATAAGGGCAGGCTTGAAACACTCCCCAGTGCCCTGGGCCATGGAAAGACCGGTCCTGCAGCAGCAGAGTGCTGCTGCTTTTTTGGGGATACCCAAGGGCTGGAGGAGGGAGATTGGGTAAACAGGGTTAGAAGAGCTTAGTCAGGATATGTTTGTTTAAAGGATCTGCTTCAGCCTGACTCCTGTAATTTGGTAACAGGTATGTTTTTGCTCCTTGGAAATACTTCATTCATTAGCCTAATGGAGGGAAGGATTATGCAGAGATGAACCTAAAAGATGCTAAGCAAGGAGGGGTTTGCATCTGGACTAAACCAAGGCCTGCAGCAGGAGTGGCTGCTGGGCTGGGGGACACAGGAATGTCACCATGGAGCTGTGCTGTGGTTCAGTCTGCACCAGGGTCTTGGCTGTGTACCTGGTGTTTTCTGTAATCCATGTCTGCTGTTACAGTCTGTGTGACTGTGGGTAGAAATCTGGAAAAATGTTTCCATTTAGGATGCATGAGATTTGTGCAAGGGAGAATAGATACTCTGGCTTGAAGTGTCCTATAAAGACACTGCAAAAACAGTGAAATAATCAAAAGGATGAAATCCAGACGTGGTGCATAAAACTGAGGGTGAGCAAAGGCTGGAGAACTGTGAGTATGAACTGATTAGGCTTCTCCCAGCAGAGCAGTCCAACAACAGGTCAGAAGAGCACTCATACACAGATGCTTTAAGATGTTTTAAATCCTGAATGTCAGAATCTCCAGGCAGAGTGTTCTGGATGATGTGGCAAGGCAGTGGCTCCTTTGGGGGTGATGATTTTCCACACACCTCTGGGATGCACAGTGAAGCAGGTGAATCTCTCCCCAAACAGCAGCAGGTCTCTACCAGAGGGCTGAAATGCAGCAAAGCACAGGCACTAACAGTGCTGCAGCAGTGAAGAATGAGGTGTCCAATGACTTCTCCCTAGGAAGTCATTTTACTGGGAGAAATGAGGGAAAAAAATCCCAAGACCTGAGCTCATTGGGGCTCTCTCGAAGAACTGAATGAGATTGTGTTTCTGATGGCATCAAGGGGGAGTCCCACAGCCACAGGTGGGCCAGTGGTTGTGAAGTGATGCTATTGTCTTGATTTCTTACAGCCTGTGACATAGATGGGGGAAGAGAAGTGCAAACGAGACTCCCCATTCCTGACTGAACAATAAAATTACAGCTGTAGAAGAGGAGGTCCTTATACGTAAAAAAAAAAAAAAAATCTAGGAGGAGGAAGGGTTTGTTTTGCTACAACTTTGTCATTGAAGTTCTAGGTCTTGTTTTGTCTTTATTTCAGTCATCAAATAACCTCTTTGAAAGTAGTCAGGTGAAAGTCTTAAATCCTATGAAACCACTTGCTTTTTTTTTGTTGCTTTTTTTTTTTTTCCCCCCAAGCTGAGGCAGGAGCAAACACATGACTTACACACCTCCTGTGCCGAGCGGGTCTTTAGCAGAGGCAGCAACAGGCTGAACCAGTTTGCTCCTTGCTTTCGTCTGCTGACAGGCACTCTCTTGTCCCGGGTGCCCTGGGAGGTGCTTGGCTGCTTCTCCCGGTGCTGCAGGAATTCCCCTGCCTGCAGCCACCAGCTCGGTGCCTGGTGTGTGGCCAGCAGCCTTTGGCCAGCGACAGCAGAAGAGCCAAGCCAAGGTCGGGGCACTGAGCGGAGTATCCGGATACAGATTCAGGAGTTTTATGGCGTGTGGCAGAGGGTGAGGTGGGCGAGCAGCTTTCCCTTCCAGGAGGTGCCTGTCTCTGAGTCTCAGGTGAGAGGAACTACTTTGAGTTGATGAGTTAATTGAATCTGGAAGGCTGTTACCACTTTAGGAGTTGAGGGGATGTCTCTGTGGTTGCTCCTGGAGCTTGGATCAGAAGTGACAGAACATGAAGGATATTCAGAGGGTTCTCCCAAATTTATTTTGCATGGGTGTTGCTCCTGGCAGGCCTGCTCCTGGTGTGGTTCCCAGTGCTGGGCTGCCTGGTAGATCAGCTGCCCATTTGGACATGATGTTGGCCATGGGTGTTGAGGGGGTGAAGGCTTAACCATGTGGGAATGCTGACCTGGCTTGGGCCAGGTGCTGGAACCTGTTCCAGAGCCTCACAGCCCCAAAACTCTTGATGCTGCAACAGCAGCCGCAGCTGCTCTAGCTATCTAGGGCTCTGCTCCCCTTGCTGAGCACAGAGCCCCACCAGCTGCTCTGCAGGCAGAACAGCAGGAATCTGGGACGAGTTGGGGTGTGGGTTTTGCTCTGGTGCCTGCCCCGTCTGTCCAGCAGTAGCTCAAGGGAGATGCAGATGGGGCAGCCCTGAGAGGGCTCTGCACCCCCAGCACTGGGATTGGCACCCCCTGAGTTTCCCCTGGGGATGGTCACCCTTGGGGTCTGCTCTGCACTGAGCTCTCTGCTGCTTTGGTCACTGTTTGAGGTCTGCCTGAAACCTTGACGCACAAGAAGTTGGAATCTGCCTGACTGACATCTGAGGCTTTCACAGGTACTTGTGTACAAGTCCCTTAAATTTCAGTCTAAAGATGTGGAACTGTTGTCTGCTTTTCTCCTTCTACTTTATCATAGTGGAAAATTTGCAGCAACCCTCAGAGTATTTAGAAGAGAAATTGCTGATCTAAATGTGCTCTGGCACAAGGCACAAACAGCTGGAAAATGTGCCTTCCCCTGCAATATTTTAAGGAACTGTAGCATCATCAAGGGCTATTCACTGAAGCTGGCACTGTGAGCCTGTGCCGTATGTGCAGAAAATAAATGTTCTGTCCACACCAAATAGGCAGTGGGCAGGTGAGAGATCCCTTTCTCTTGTGACAGACGCTCTGCCCAACAGCTCAGCTCTGCCTTGGAAGGGCTATGGGAGTAAATCCATGCAATGGAAGCTGGCAGCAAGCATATTGAGAAACAGATGGTGCTGTGCTACAATTTTACCTGCTGTAAGGCCAGTGCATCACTTAGCATTACAGGATCAGGAATCGTATTCCTGTGGCTGCTGTGTTCTTGGTGGGGATAGGCATTATTTGATTTAACATTCAGTAGCAGGGGAAGGAGGAAAGGATGTTCATTGTAACTTCTTTTTTTTTTTTTTTTAAACTCCCGGAGGACTTGAAAAGGTAGCAGCAGCTATATTTGTTTTTGAACCCCAGAATTTATTTTCCCCTCCTATGTGAATTCTAGTGAAGGAGTTAGTTGTCTGCCGAAGAGCTTGCTGTCTCTGTGCAGAAGGGACAGACACCCCATGTCCCTCCCAAGGCCACTGAGTGCCTGGGGAGGGTGGGAAGGACAGGGCTGTGATGGGGGGACAGTCCCCTCTATCTGTATCCATAAGGAGCAATGTTACTGTCTCTGCAGGCAGCCTATGAGACATTTGAGCCCCTTTCAGCCTTCAGCTGTGCTTTCTTTACCCTCCAAAACCCTGGTCCTGGAATTGTTCCCACCCAAAAGCTGCTACCTGCCTTGAGGAACAGATGTGTGGGGCAGGAGGGAATGAAACTGGGTGTAGCAGGGTCCAGTCAGAAGCAGCTGGAAGTTCTCCTTCCTCCTGATGTAGAACCGTATGGGGAGGAGGACCAGGTGCTCTGGTTTCCCTGGGCTGAATGTCCCCTGTCCCCTTCCAGCCATGTGCACAGGATGGGAGTAGGGTTTCTGGGAAGCATCCTCTAGAACCAGCTGGGCAGGACAGAGTGACCTGCTCAAACGAGCAGGCAAAGGGCCTTTTGTGCTACAGTTTTGCCCATTAATGTGAATGAGAACAGCAGACTTGAAAAGAAAAAAAAAAAAAGTCAGTTTGCTCCTCTGAATGGGCCTAATATAAGCACCCCAGTTCTACTTCCAAGCATCCCCTTCCTGCTCTAAATGGCTTCCTTTCCCTGGGTAAGCTCTTATGTCCTCTCCAAGGAGGAAGTGGAAAATGCATTATAATTCTGCAGTCTTGGCAAGTGAGGAGTCACACCCATGAAAACAAACACCCGTTAAATAAGAGCATGAAATGCTGATTGAATCACAGCTCTGATAATGGCAAGGACAGTTTTCAAGTCTGCTTTACATCCCAAGGGGGCAGGGAGAGGGAAGCAATGGGATTTCTTCTTTTAGGAAGCCATTTTAGCCCCTTTTATCCATCTATTTAAAAATTTCTCTGCTAGCAGGTACTACTGAGTCCTGCATTGTTTCCATCGGAAGCAAGGGGGAGACCGAAGTTATTGTGTGGGATAATTGTTAACAAATGCAGAATTCTCATTTGTGCCCATTATAGCAGGAATAACTTTTAAAGTGTATGAATGGTCTCAGATTGACCCCCATTGGGGAGTTCATGCTGCTGCAGGATGGCCAGAAGAGAGATTAGGAAGCTGTGGGGAGCCTGGCTGGGCTAAAGCCCCACTCTCAGCATGTCTGCTCTGCTTCCCTTTTTGCCAAGGTGACGAGGGAAGAGTTGAAAGGAGTTAAAAACCAGAACAAAACACTGGATCCAAAGTATAATAAGGTGAGTTTGAACAGCCTATTTTATCAACAGTCCTTTGGCAAAATGGGAGGATGGGCTTTAGCATCAACTCTCCCCTTTTTTTTTCTCCCCAGAACAGCTACAAAATTAGTGACTCTGAGTTGTGGGCTGAGGTAACACCCTGCACAAGTACTGGGATAAGGGGTTGCATGGTTTTTCCTGTGGATCTGGCCATGGCCACCAGCTGTGGGGACAGATGTGCTGGCAAGGATGGAGTTGCTGTGCCCCATGTGTCTGGGACTGTGAGAACGGGGTGAGGTGTGGGTGAACCTCACCAGGCAGGGACAAGGATCCATGCCCAGCACCTCACCCTGCTTCCCACAGGGGTGAGGTCCTGTTGACTCAGCAGTCTGATTCAGCCCCCTTGGCCATCCCAGCTACCCCCTCTGCCTTTCCCTCCTATTTCCTTCCTCATTGTTTGTGTTTCTGACATTTCCCAGCGTCACTGCTCCCACCCTGCCCATGCTCCCACCCTGCAGCATCTGATACCGCTGCTGGCGTCAGGCCTTTCTCTTGGTGATTTCTTTAAAAAAAGGGGAGGGGAAATTGGATCAGGACGCATGGCTTTTGAAGGAGCTTTGCTCATGTGTTATCTAAACTTGACCTGTCTTGGTGAGAAGAACTTGGAAATTCTGTAGTATGAGTGCCGAGTTCTTGTCCAATTCCTGAAAGCTCCAGGGCAAGCAGGAGGGTGGCAACGGGGAGAGGACTGACCTGTGTGGTGGCTCCAGAAGGAGCCTTGTGAAGCACAGAAGCAGAGTTGTGGTTCAGGTTGTTGGTGCAGATATGTGGGCCACAACTGCATCAGCAATGGATTCACGACCTGTATGAGTTCCTGAGGCTGGCTAGAAAGAAAAATAAATTTATAGAAGCATATTTAAGATTATTTAGGTGGCTTGAATGGCTAATGACTGCAAAATGCCAGCTGGGGCTGAGAAGAGCGGAACAGCAGTGGTAGAAGGAGCTGCAGGAGGTGAAGAGCCCCCACTGGGGTCGGGGTGTTTGTTGGTGGGGCAGCGCGTGGGGCTCCCAAGGCATGCCCGGCCTCCCCGTGAGCCCATTGAGGGCAGCTGGAGGCTCTCCACTCATTTCTATGGGCCTTGGATCAAGCCCATGGCGTGCTGCTTGTTTGTTTTGTATGCCTTCTGAGAATGAAAGCATCCTTTCAATGGCTGCTCTTTCTCCTTCTCCTTTGGATCAGCTGCTCCTTGCACCCCTGCAGCCACAAAGTGACCTCTCTTTAGGAAAATGCCATGAGCTGCTCAGCTTGTTTCCTTCTCCACAGCCAAACACCCTGAACCCAGGCTCACCTTCAAGAGATGCTTTGCACCACAGCTGATCTGGTCTAACAACATGACATTCCAACCTGCTTCCTTTCAAATTTTAGATGGTTAATGCCCATTTATTTGTCCAGAGCTGGCAAATGAGCACTGTACAGGTACTTTGTTAATAAAATGAGGTACTAATTGTTGTAGCAACAGATGAGACATTGTGAAATGTTGCTTTTGTGTCTCCTAGCTCTGGAAGTGCAATTGCAGCAGACCTGTGTTCACAGAAAACATCAGTCCGTAGCACCAAAAGTGCTAGCAATTTATTATGTAGATTTACAGTACCAATTTCTTTTTTGCCTCTTCTGTTAACAAGTGCTCTCTCTTTCCACTGCTTAGTGATTCTCCCTTGGCTGGGAAAGTGCACATCTCTACCTCAAAAGGGTCTGAACTGACCTCACCTATAGCAGGTGCAACAAGATCTGTTATCTTCAGGTTGTGCAGGATAAAGTCCCAGATAAAAATGTCCACAGGACAATTCTCTTGGGCATGCTGGAGTGGTGGGCTGGGACCTGGAGGAGGTAAAGTGAGTGCTGGTGGCCTTGGGAGAGCATCAGCTGCTCTGCTGAGCTGCTGCTCTCATCCCTGCCAGCCTCTGCCAGCCAGCAGCCTTGAAATAAGGATTTTGATGGAATGCTATTGGTGCTCTGCTGTGCCAAATGCTGAATGGACACAGAAGCGAATCCTGCTCCGCTGGGTTTGTGATCTGGAACTGGGGATAGGAAGAAGAAGCACGAAGGCATTCATGATGTTTTGGTTCATGTTGATGTTTGGAATGCAGTGATCTGAGCTCTGTCTGAGCAGAGTGATCTGAGCAGGTACATAGGGAATAGCAAGTCCTCTCCTAGGTGCACACCTTCCCTGGGCTAGGCATGACCCACGAAGTCTATTCAAGGGCAGAACATTGCTCTGAGTCATGATTTTTCTGGAGGCTACAGCATCCTGAGTTACTCATCCTAAGAGAATGAATGCACTGAGGGTATAATTATAAGAGTTAGGTAGCATTTATTCTCACTCTTTAAAAGATTCTTGTCAGGAAACTGGTAAGTTTGGGTTCTTATTTTTGTCTTTGTGTCCATATATATCATGCAAAATACTGAAACTTTACTATCTCATTTATGCTTCCTCTTACAGAGCTGTAGGTCTCTGTCCAGTATTTAGGTTATGTGGTAATTCTACCCCATTTGCCACAGATTAATGAGGCTATAAAATAATCATAAAGCTGGGGCAGCTGTGGTTTTTCACACTCCTCACGTACTTCTATCTACTGTGAAATACTTCATCCAGAAATAATTACCTGGCTTCTCCAGGCTCCCTTTAATACTCCTTGACGACTCAAAATGAAGGAGACGCTGCCCCATTTTTGTCTGGGACATTAGCAGGGCATCCATCGTGGTGCCTGAGGGAAGCTGAGCAGGTGTGGCATGGTGTCCACCTGAGTGACCAGAGCTGAGGAGGGAACCCTGCTGCTGCCAGGGGAAGGTGGGACAAACCAGTGGGGCTGGATGTGTCACCTGCTTGCAACCCTTTGGTCCTCCAGACTTTGAACCTGCAACTTCTCTGATAAGACCCTGAAGCATTTCATGGCTCCAGTGAGGCGATGGACAGGAGGAGTGTCCAGCCACAGAGAGGGATTTGGCATTGCTCCAGCTGCTGGGAAGCTGCTGCAGCAGGCCTGGGTGGGAGGTGAAGGGACTCTACTGACTCACCTGAGTAATTGGGCACAGGAGGTAGAAATTTTGTCAGCATGGTGTGTCAGTGCACAGATGTTATAGTTTTGTCTCAAAAACTAGGATGCTGAAAGTATTGTGTGCACTTTATTGCTTCCCCTCTGCCAGTTTGTGGGAGGTAGAGGTAGACCCCTGAGACTGGAGATGTAGGGGGTGTTTGTCTCTCTCTGTAATTTATTTTCATGGGCTGTGACAGCTGCTTGTCCCTTTGCTCTGCAGGGTCTGGGTCGCTCTTCGGAGGTTCCTTGTCCCCTCTCAGGCTTGGGGACTGTCTCTGAGGGCTGCTGTTGGGGTAGGAGGCAGGGCACAGACTGCATGGGAGTGAGAGTGACCTGCTACTGGGCTGGGACCTAGTTAGTCCCAGTGAGTCACCCAGAGCAGTGAGGTGAAATCAGCAGCTTGGAGAGAAATTGCTTTTCCTGCCTCAGCTTCCAAAGGCAGCCGCAGTCTCTCCCTGCCATGCCATCGCTTCCCGTGGATGCTTCCCAGAAGGACAGCCCTGAGCTGGGGTCGGGGTGTCCTCCCCTCACAGGGGGCTGCTGGGGGTGAATCATTTCCTCTGGCACCTCAGTCTCAGGGAGGCTCTGGGTAAAGCCCTCTCTGGGAGGGTGGTGGTGATGCCAATCTCTGCAGCTCTGAGGATGCTCCACGTTTCCACCCTGGGCTGTTTGATCTCTCGTTTCCTCCAGATGTGACTTGGGAGTAGCACCAAGTGCAGAATGATTTCCCATGTCACGGGCAATGACTGTCCCCTCCTGAAGGAGCTTTCCTTCAGAAGGAAGCCCTTCCCACAAAGCAGAGAAAAGAGGGTGGTTTTCCAGAGTCCTGCCCCATCCTGGAGCAGTAAGGCAGTGTCACATCCTGACCTGCTGTGCTGTGTCCCTGGGCAGGTCTCTGTGCCCAGAGAGGTGCAGGCAGTGGTGCTGGTGGCTGGGTAGATGTCAGCCTTCCTGCCAGTCCCCATCTGCTCTGCTGGCATGAGAAAGGACATAAATGTGACTTTGGAAAGCATTCACAGGCACTGTTGTGTGTGATAGAGACAATTACTCTTTCAGCTGGAGATCAAACTCTCTTCTTCCATTTCCTCATCCTTCTTTCCCCACAAATCTGGGCTGGTGTTTCTCCTTACTAGGTATCTTTTCTGTGCAAACTGACTTTGAGGCTGTAAAGTTCTCCCACCTTCGGAATACATGTTTATAAAAATCTAAATACAATTTGTATGCAGGTATATGTTAATAGTGACCTGCATTAGAAGTCCTGCTCCCTGCTGCCAGATGTCACGTAGCCTCCTTGAACGTCCCCACCTGATGACTGTGTGTTTGGGCACGTGAGGTTTCACTGAAGCCAGTGGAGCTGTGCCAAATGACAGCCCTGCAGCACTGGCCATAGGGTATTGGAGGAGCTGGGTTTGTGTTCTGAAAACTGGGTGACATTGTTCTGATGGTGATAGTGTGGTAGTGCAAGATGATAAACCCTGACTTGTGAAACTGGAGCATCTGCTACTTGTTTTGAACCTGACCTGATTTTGTAGTTCTGAGTATGGCAGGTATGAAATTTGCTGTTTGAGGAATCAGACAGCAGCTGCTTAATCATTTATAAAGTTAAAAGACTGTGGCACTTCATTTCTGATGTGAAGTGCTAATTAGTTTACTATGGGATCCAGACTGCAGGAAATTCGTGTTTCTGGCACAGTGGCTGTTCATCTTTAAAAATGTGTTTGTTACAGTGTTATGTTTATATTATTATTGTAGAGCAATATAATACAGCCCAGGCTCTGTGAGAGGAGGGAAAACATCACCACCTCATTTTGAAATATAGAAGTCTGCTGCTAAATAAACTTGTTAGAGGCTGTGCCTCATCCAGAGAGGGGAGCATTAGGTATCAGCCTCCCTCTGGAGCTGTGGATCATTTTGGGTGTAGTTGTGGCTTTCAGCTACATCAGGCACTTGACATAGGTGCAGTTCAGTGGGCAAAAGCTGGGAATTGAAATTCCTGGTGTGGAACCTGATAAATAAATAGCTACACTGGATGCTGTTGTTAGCCTTAAAGCAGAGTAGCATGGCCCTCTCATTTTTTCTAAATTAAAGTTTGATAATGTGAGTGACAGGAAATAAATCTTTGTGGAAGCGTAGACTTAATTTCTGAGAGGTTCCCAAATTTGTGCTAATACAAAGGATTGAGTAGGTTGGTTAGAGTCACATTATGATTAATTCTTTTTGATAATCTCAAGGAACCAAATTGGGTTGCAAACACTTTTACCAGAAGTTGAATCTTGTGTCAAAAGCTCTCGATCAGGGCAGGTTGGATTACAGACTTATCCTGTGCACTGGTGCTGCTGCTTCAGCATCTTATGTACTGAGAGGTTAGAACATCAAAGAGAGTGTGCCCAATGTCTGCATTTCACTTTATATTGCAGTTGGTAATTAAGGGCCAGAGTGTAGCAAAACCGATTTTTAAAAAGTCTTTATTTGGGGTTAATTGCATTAATGTTCACAGCTTGACAGGCTTGGGTCATGACAGGAATTTAAAAAATAAAGTTGTAGGAGATATGCAGCCTTCAGCATTGTCTGAAAGTCCTAATTCCTAAGTAATTCTGTTGTTCATGCTCATGAAACCGCCTACAAAGCAGCACCTTGGAGCAGTTCTTAAGTTTATTTTTAAAGCCAGTGTAGTTGTGTGCTGTGGCTTCTAACTTCAGCAAAATGGGAAGATTTTCATGCAGATCTGCACAGAGCTTTGTACAGAAAGAACAAACATGTCTAGGTGAAGCAGGCTGAAGTGGGGCTGCAGATGGCTCCTGGTGGGAATTCAGAGGACAGTGAGATTTTTGGGTTCTAGCGTGGACTTCAGTGATGCTTCTCATTGCCCTGAGCCCACCCAGGGGGTCAGGGCTTGAGTGTTGGAGCCCCTGGACTTGAGGTAACAGCAGATGTCAATAGTGGTGTGTGCTGTGAAACAGAACTGTCTCTCACAACTTTGTGAGGGCTCTCAGTGTTTTTTTTTTGTTTGTTTGTTTTTGGTTTTTTTTGTTTGTTTTGTTTTCCCTGAACCTCACTGCTCACTCTACAGAATACTACAAATATTGGCAGCAATCAGGTGTAATCAATATGAGTGCAAATTATGGATTAGAGCATGTTTTAAAGCTCTGGTCAGGACAGGTATCTGTGAGCCTGGAGAATTCAGCATTTTATGCAATTGCACAATAACTCACCTTTTTTGTGGAAGGTTCAGAGACTGAAAATGATGAAAGCTTTAATTTCATTAGCTATCACCAGGGACTTGTGTGTCTGTGTGTCCTTTCCTGTATGCCTAATCAAGTCTTATCTAGGAGCAATATTGCATTGTAGATTTAAAAGCAGATTGATGCTCTTGTCCTCTGGCCTCACAGGCAGATGAATTCTTTATTCATGTGAACTTCATATGAGCAACTTTGAAAAGAGGAGCAGCAATTCAGCTAAGCCTCGTTCCATTAATTTTGGCATAGAAGATAACATGCAAGGAAGCCTGAGAATCCACTTGGGATCATCTTTTCCTATTATGTTGGTAGCAAACCTTTGTTCTTTGTATTACTCATTATTCTGGATCTGCAGTCAATAATGTGAGGAGAAGTACGTCTGCTGCACATCAAGTTTTCTATTGCTTTTTAAAGTGACATTCTCCTAAGATCACTGTTGTGCAGGCTTATTCCTTATCAGCAATGAATGCTGTGCTGTTCATAAGACTGTACATCAAACAGATCTGCAGTAGCTGTCTCTTCTGCTCCCCTGACAGTGGTACATATATCTACAAAGACATTTTCTGAGAGCTCTCTCTTCCCCTCCTTCTCCTCACAGAACAGGAATCTGGATAGTACAGCCTTTGGAAACCACCTGGGTATTTATCCTGCTGGCTTTCCCTTGCTGAATTTTGTTTTCTGTTCCAACTCTAAGGAGCCTGGGTATTATTTAGATATTTCTAACTAACCCACTTGCAATCAGGTTCTTAGAGTGGAAGTCAATAAAAGACTAAGGCTGATGTGAATGGATAATTCATCAGCTGAATAAAATTCCACCAAACTTATCCTAAATTACATTTAGCTGCTTTTTGTATCACAAGCTTCTTTTGCTCTTTTTTTCTTCTGTGTGCATTTATCCAGGTTCAATGGATAGTGCACTGTACTTAGGTCAGCTGGGAAGCTGAAATTCAGATGGGGCTTAATTCTTGTTTTATCACCTACTCCATCTGTCAAAGGGATGAAAAAATGGGTGAAGCTTCTATTCATGAAACTGGACTTGAAGTCCATGTGCCCTGAATAAGGGTGGGGAAAAGTTTCTTGCCTTGCTCCAGCCTACCCATGGAGCTGTTACTTTGCTGTAGGGGCATAAAGCCTGCACAAGGTCATGGGAATGCTGATGGGAAAAGCAGTTGGGAGCATTGAGGAGGGAATGCCTCAGTACCTGTGGTTCTGACTTCTGAGATGGGGCATTTGAGGCCATTGCTCTGGAGCTTGTGAAGCATAAAGAATAGCTGTGCAGAACATGTAAGTTAATTGTAAAGATACCATGGATCATGGAGCAATTGAAAAAACCAAACGTGCAAACAGACCCAAAACCGAAAAAACTTGGTGCAAATTTTCTGTGCTCTGTTACAGGAGAAAAATCATCGTCCTTCTTTTTCAATCTATTTAGGCAATAGGGGGAAAAAAGGCAAAACAAAAAGGCACTGAGGGCAGCAGGCACAGCACAAAACCACATAAACTTTTCCTAGTGGGTTGCTTGGATTTTCCTGGCACGGGACAGGGCTGTTCCCTGCGCTTTTTCTTTAGCTACAAGGATCCTTTTCTTTTCTTTTAGAAATGGCACTTGAAAACTGGATTTTTTAAAAATCTCTGTGTTTAAATTTGGATATGACTTGACCACAGTGAACGGATGCCATTGGATATTTCCTGGCTGATTCCTCTCCAAAGCAGTGTTCTGTGAGGGAATGGCAATTCCCTGATGCCAAGCCCGGCACTGGCTCACGTTATTGGAATAACCCCGTGGATATTTGTCACCATTCTCTCCCAGTGGAAGAGGGAAACCCTTTTTATTTAGTACCTGTGGATTGCTATCAAAGTCCTCTAAACACAGTGGGAGGAGGATGATATTTTGTGGCTCTAAGTAATTCCAGGAGATGATAAAACCCTTGGAGTGGGAATATGGATGCTGGATTTCAATGCTGAGTCCAAATCTTTCTTTGTCTCTTGTTACAAGAAGCCATATCCTCCTCTGCTTCGGCTCATTTGTAGCAGCTTCTTATTTATTTGAAATATGGTCGTTGTTTTCCATGTGTGAAAGCAAGATGTGGGGGGATCGAAACTCCCTGGCAACAGCACAGCCAAGGGATACCAGCACCAGGAGGACCAGGGCTGCTTTTGCTCTGTTATGCATGAAAGGGAAGAGGGTGATCTCGGAGACACGGGTCCAAAGCCTGTCTCAAACAGGCAGGAGTCATCTGTCTGCAGAATTACATCACCCAGCTGCCACAGCGGCATGCGAGCTCCTGCAGTACGGAGCAGGTTGATTAATAAGGAATGAGGTGGGGTTTGTGAATACTTCACTGTGCTGTGGGCACACAGGTGTCTTCCTCCCCTGAGGACCATCTGATGGGCAGGCAGTGCCCTTGGGGAAGCAGTGCCAGCAATGCTGTGGGATTTAGCTCTCCCACCCAGCCTGTGCACAAGCTGTTCCTGCCCCTTTCCATTCATTGCACTGCACAAGAGTTTACTCGTACAGGTTAGCTTCGCTGATGATTTTAGCCAAAATTCTGCTCCTTGAATAGTTTCTTCAACAAGGTGCTGATGGCAGCATGTTGGGCTTCCCGCAGTTTCTTGTCCCAAAAAGCTTAGAAAGCGTCAAGTTCTCTGAGGGGGGGTGTTAGTCTTCCACCCTCCCTTAGCTTGGAATAGGGAAGAACGCTCAAATGGAAGGTTCGGCTTAGGAGCTTTAACACTTTAAGCCCCAGAAGGGCCGGCTGCTGTTTAATTTCAAACTAGCTTGAGGCAAGGTTGGAGTCTCTTGTGGGTCATTATTGCAGTGTTTATTTGCTGTGGGCTGTTGTGAAGAGCTCGGCTACAATGCCCAGCTTTGTTTTTCTCATGTAGCAAGCACTGTTAATGGAGTGAGTTTAATAAGAGTAGAGCAAATCATCTCTTCAGCACGTTTGGGGTGTTTTACCCACATGATGCAACAACCAAGGGAGAAGTGTTGAACAGAGGGATGGCTCTGTGCTGTCGGTATTTGCCACGATCAGAGCTGGAAGAGAAGTTAGTGCATCTCTTTTACTGTGAGGCACTGGCACAGGTTGTGTTCAAAGCCAGGCTGGATGAGGCTCTGAGTAACCTGGTTTAGTGGAAGGTGTCCCTGCCCATAGCAGGGGGTTTGGAGCAATATGAACAATATGAACTTTAGGGTCTCGTCCAAGCTATTCTATTTCTGCAGGACTCATAGGACTGTTTTTTCCACACCCCTCCTCCCCCCGCTTTCATCCACTTGCTGGTTCCCAGAAGTGCCTTTTCCGAGTAGGATTTCTACTGTATAATTTGAGCACGGGCTCAGCCGGGAGAAAACGATGACAGCTTTGTTCCCTGTATAGCGGATAATGAGGTGTTGGAGGCAGATAGCGCGGGATTCGTGTGCGGAGCGCCTGCCCAGCTCCCTGAAGTGCGGCAGCGCTGAGCGCGGCGAGCGCCTTCCTCTCCTCCCGCAGCATCCAAATGGGCTTCTTGTCAGCGCATATGGCAAAAGGGTTAAAATTTAATTAGAAAACATAGTGGTAGCGACTGGAGCTTAACAGAGCTTTATATAAGCTGCTAAGGACAAGGCTGCTGTGTGAGCTGCCGGTAGGGCTGAGCTACTGCAGCCGCTGGCTGGGCGTCAGGAGCCGGGGCATGCCTGGGAATCTGCCCAGGAAGCGCCGTCAAAGAGGAGTTTGTTTGAAGGCTTGACCCCGGCTCCGTGCAGCAGCCGTGCCGAATAAAGCCGGGCAGCGTCATTCAATGCCAGGCATCTGAACGGGACAGCGAGAGCAGCCAGCCGGGGCCGGAGGGCTCGTGTTGCCAGCGGAGAGGCGCTCATGGCTTCGGTGTTCATGTGCGGGGTGGAGGACCTGCTGTTCAGCGGCAGCCGCTTCGTGTGGACGGTGACGGTGGCAGCGCTGCGGCGGTGGTACGCGGCTCGGCTGCGGGCGTGCCGGCAGGCGCTGCGAGCCTGGTGTGGCCTCCGCGATGTCTACCAGGTAAAAAAGAAACAAAACAACAACAAAATCCAGCTCGTCGTCCCAGCGTTTCCTCGGAATAGCATCCCGGCACCTGGCCGCGTGCGTGTTGTCTGTCCGGGCTGGTCCCTCCGTGCGCACCCCCGGCGAGGCGGCTGGGATGGGGTGAAGAGCATCGCGGCGGTGCTGGGGAGGTGCTCAGAGGAGCCTGAACCTGGCTCTGAGCTGATCACGGTATTGCTTGCAAAGTGCCGGCTCTGTGCCTGAATTCAGGGTTTGGGGGGAGATGCCTTCTGTGCCAAATAGGTTTTATTAGTCAGTCAATCTGCGGGTGTTTTGGCAGCCAGCTGCCCCCCCTACAGCACCCCCTAGGAACCCCTCTTGCTGCTGTCACCATCCTTGCCCTGGGGATCTGGGGACAGAGCCCCAGGGGCTCCTCTCTGCCCGTGCACTTGGAGCACGATTCTCCCATGGGAGAGACTGGCTGTGTTTTTTTCTGTTGTGTTTGTGTCACTACATAGTGGTATCTTGTAACGTGGTAGTCCTTTGCATGATAGGGGGATTGCTGCTTGGGAGGGCTACAGTGAGTCCTGGAATGGCAACTGGGGGGCTCCACTTTGTGCAGGCAGAAGGCACAGCCCTGTACTTGCAGTTATTGTGGTATCCAGTTGCAGCGAAGGTGGTGTCACTCTTTTTCAAGTCTGTTTTTGCTGGCAGTTATTTATTTCTGTGTGTCTGTACTTCTGTCTTGCATGTGAACTTGTGCTGCGTGCCTGCTCTCAGCCTCACTGTGTGTTTGCTACATCAGGGTGAATATTTCAAAGCAGCTTCTCCCTTCTCCCTGTTGTGTTGCAATACAGAGAATGACACAGCTCGTAGCAAACAGCTCTCCAGAGCCACCAGGATGCAGCTTCCCTGGGAAAGTCGTGCTAACAGGACATGTGTGCCTGTTTAATCCTAAAGTGATCTGTTGGTATTTAGCTTTAGGGTAGGCTCAGGAGTGGGAGAGCAGCTTTACAGTGGTAGAGGTACAAGATGGGCAGATGATGTATGGAAGCACTGTGATGTGTCTGACACAGGTGTCACTGTGGGTGTGGATCCGTTCATGGATCATGACTAGTTAGGGAATGCAGGAGTAAAGGCATCATTGTTCTTCCTTTGCCCACCTTTACTGACCTGTAGAAATGTAGTGGGATGCAGTCCTGACTCTCTTCTTCCTCTCTCAGTAAAATCCAGTTGCACCTGTGCTGTGTGGGCGTTATTTTTACGGTCCATTCACATAAAGAGCATGCAGCTCAGACTGCCTTCCCTCTCCATTGCATCCCTCTGGAGGTAAACCCCATCCCTCCAGGGCTGGAATAAAGGCTTGGTGAGGACCAGCTCTGACAACAGCTGTATTCAGCCTGTTCAGCTACCATACTCTGATGGCTGGCTCGAGGTGAAAAGAGATTTTTTTTTTTCAAAACAAAGAGTAGATGTATCTCTGCTCAAACTTACTATGTCCTAGTGGTTGCTTTATCTTGTATTTCCTTTATGAATAGCATCACCAACATGTGCCTGTGTCTGAAAGTGGGGATGTGAAAATGGGTGAGGAGAGGAGATTGGTCCTTCTCTCATCCTTCCAGGCAGACCTTGAGCCTGGGAAGTGGGAACTTCCCCTCTGCCCACAACTTGTCCTGCTGGGGACATGCAGGAACCTGTTGTTCCTCACTTGCTGCTCTGAGAGTCTTCCCTGGGAGGTGAAACCTGGCAGGAGCAAGGCAGCTCTCACATTTTAACATCAGGAATTTGCTAGTGGTAATTTGGGGTGTATTAAAGTGAAATGGCTGAAAAAATGCCCTGCAGCTCTTCCTTTTTGGGCTGTGTAGCACTTTGCCTTCTGTGCTGAAGTCTTGGCTCACAGCTGCTCAAACCTCTTGCTGAGTCCAGTGAGTACAGGACTGAGCACACAGTGTTAAATGTCACCCAACTGCTCAGATACCAGAGCCCTGCAAGAGCCTGAATCGCTCTGGTATTCTTAATGTTTTAAGGACTTCAAGCTATGGAAACAGCTAGAGACAGTGGCTGGGTGACCCTTACATGAGCCACCCTGGGTCATGTTTCTTCACCTCAGGCTCAGTGGAGCAACACAGGAGCAACACAAGCAGTGCAGAGCATTCCATGGGGTTGTTCCTCTGAGCAAGTGGATGTTGCAGTGTCTGTGGGACAGGACTAATCTTGGGTGTGAGATTTTGTGACCCATCATAACCGCAGATCCTTCATTGTCTTGAGCAAATTGTTTCCCTTTGTTCCCCTGTTCTTTGTAAAAAGGATATAACTGCCATGGATGCTATTTGTACTCTGATTTTTCTCCAGAAGTCCAGTAGTTATTGCAGCCACATGAAAACATCTTTTTGCCCTGTGTTCTTATTAAAATTGACTCCTGGACAGGTGCTTAGCATTTCCCACCTTGGCTTCACAGAGAACGCTCATATTTCTGTAGCTCCTTTGCATTCATATTCCAGATGTGAAAAATACCATGAGTTTCATATAGAGGCTCTTTTGGCTAAACATAGGCTTTTCCCCTCTCTGGGGGCTCCGTGGGCTGTGTGTGATGTGACAGATCAGGACACCAGGTAGAACTTAGTCCCCTGAGCTGCATACCAGGGATGTGCAGGGAAGGGTGAGGTGACAGGCACTTGTGCTGCTGATCAGCCCTGGAAGGCTCAGTTTGCTTTGATCAGTATCTGGGGATCACCCTTTGTGGGCCAGTGGCTATTTTCATATGAGTTGGATGCTGCCAGCAAGTCTCTATTGAATCATCAATTCATTTTTGTAGAGAAAGGAAAACAAGTAGGATTCCTTCTCCTTGAAGTGCTACATGTGTTGTTGTGGTGAGGGGGATTTTTAGTCCTTTTAAAATACAAAACACTTGGTAGCCTGGTGGGAGAGCTGAGCTCGAGTCACAGCAGGGAGAAGCCACAACACCTTTATTTGTGTGTCTGAGCAGGGTCCCCACCTGTGTTTGGCAGGTGTGGAGGTGGTCACGGGGCAGCGCCGGCTGGCAGGGCAGGCTCAAATCCTCTCTGCCAGCATAAAGCCCTTACCTGCCTTAGCAGCTTTAAGCATAACTAAAACCCACCCCAACAAGCACAAACCAGCCTTTGTCAGTCACCTTCTCCTTAGCCTTTGTGTTTCTGGCACGTGTATGTGGGAAACCTTTTCCAAGGTTTTACCTGTTGTTTCACCTGGTCACTGGTGCAGGGACTTCTGCCCCAGCCCAGGCACTTCCCCAAGCTGATCCTTGCTCCAGGATGCTTCTCATCATCTGTCCCACCTGCTGAAGGAGAAAGGATGTCCTACTTGCCCAGAGCCCATTCATCTGGAGGAGGCTGTGAGCCATAGCAGTGCTGGGGTGTCCTGTCTCGCTCTGAAATAACCCCTGAACACTCACGAGGGTTCTCTGTGATTTTCTGAGCCCTTGGGTTGTATGCCAGGGAACATTGTCTTGTTCCATGGTAGGGAGCATTTAAAGCCTGTCCTAGATTTGCAGAGACAGCTGATAGAAAAGCTGGCACAGGTCTTTTTTCTAACAGCAGCAAGTCAGTGTGAATTATTTGGGCTGTTAGGGCTTGGGAAAATTCCTGGATGAGAATTCAACATAGAAACCTTCACTCAGGGATTCCCACTTCCTACCAGAGAAATGAGTGAGGGCTGTATTTTGTTGTGGAGCACTGGCACATAGTGCTGTGGCTTTGGGGGGGTCTTCCCACAGCCCCTCTGGATGCCTGAGATGGGGCAACATGGCATTTCTAGGTGTCTTGATACTATTCCCAAAGAAAGCTTTCTGCAGGACCCTCCACATGCTGGTTTTATAGGCCACCTGTCTTAGATTTAATTATAGAGCAGTAAAACAAAGTGAAAATTTTATATAAATGAGGTTAATAAGCAGCTGCAAAGCCAAAAAAACTTTGAGTCAACATTGATCCTGTGTTTGGTTGCCTATATTACCACTGGCCTGGTTTTCACTGGAATATTGACATGAAGTTGCCACCAGTGTATCCCACAACACAGTGATTCCTCAGTGTGGTTAAGCAAGAATGAGGTATGGCATCAAAGTTTTGTTTAATGATGCAGCTAACACTTACAAATTAAAAACCGGTCAAGTGAATGGTTCAGGTTTAAATGTGTGTCAGTCTGGTCCACACAAAGCGGTAAAGAAATTGGGAAAATGGTTCCCAAACCCCCTGCAGAATACAATGGCGTGTTGTGATTGATCTGCTGGATGTACAGCCAGATAGGGGAACATTGCTATGATTAAGCAGTTTAGGAGTAACTGAAATTTCCAATTGCACTGGTAATTAGCTGATAAATTACTGCGTTAAAGTATAAACTTTTCATATGGGTCTTTTGGACAAAGTGCTTTTTAACCTCTGAAAGGTCATTTCCTCTGTATGAAGTGAAAAAATGTTGCTGATGAAGCACAATGCATCAGCTTTGTAAGTGTGTCTGGCCCATGGTACCTGGGGTGGAGGAGCAGGAGAGGAAGTGGCTGACTTCTGTTTCCTCCAGTGCTAACGTAGTTGGTTTGGATAGTGAGCACCATGCTTCCTCTGCTACCACACCTTAACTTTTCATTATGAAAAATGCTGACAACAAATTGAGATGCCTTTTTTTCCTTCTCTTTTCACAGTGATGAAAAGCAGTGCTGGAGTGGCGAGGGAGAGCACAAAGTTGGGGCTGCGTTGTCAGGGCAGAACTTTGTTCCCCACCAGACAGACCCCAGGAGTGATGCTCAGCAGAAGCATCTCAGGTGTTCTTGCAGGTTAGGGCTTTTCAAAGGGAGCTTGAAAACCTTTTTAGAGGACACTGAATGTGTCTGTGTTCCTTCAAAGATTTAAACTTGTGCACTGGGGATTACCAGTTACCCTGGAAAAGCTTTGCTCTGGCTGCTTTCATCCAGCTGTTTTTCTTTTCTAAGGGATCTGATCTAGTGCAATGATACTGCTGATATGTCACCTGCAGAGCTTTGGCTCTGCTGAAACTCCCATCATGTCCAAACCTGGCATGTGGAGGTGTCCCCATGGCAGGGACTTTGGGGGAGCCTTTAGGAGGTCTGAGAACAGGCCTGGCTCTGGGCACTGCCTCCTGACAGCTTAGAGTTAAACTTGGCTCTGCACACTTCCAGCAGCAGCTTTCCAGAGCTCTCTGCCAGATATGTTTCCATCTGAGCTCATGATATAGCGTTTTCTGTTTGAGAGAGTTTATTCAAACAAAAATATGATTTTTTTTTTTATGGCTTCTCCCTCTTCCCTCACTGACAAACTTCACAACCAGACTGTGAACGTCATCTCATTTCCTTCAGCGTGTCATGGTGCCAGTTCCAAACAGTGCCTTCTATTCACAAACCACTTGGGCCTGTATAAATATTTTTCCTTTTCGATGTGACGCAGCTCACAAAATACGTTGGATTTCAAATGTCGCTGGCGCCACTTCTCAGAGGCAGAAGGTCCTGTACAAAGGTATCACTGTATGAGCTTGCCTGGATAAATCTCCATTCTGGCCTTTGCAGAGGCTGGCCAGATTACTCTGACTGGACACAAACTGTAAAAGGTAAATTAAAAGTGTTTCAGGCACTTGCTGGTTTTTCCAAGCTTCATTTTCGTCCTTCTGAATGTTTGTCTCTCTGTCACCCCTTTGCTGGTGTTGTCACTGCAGTGCTTTGTGATCTTGGATGGACTGTCCATGTGCTTAAAATAACACTGTGCTATCTTTGTCCCCTCATTTTCTGAAAATCAGGCCACCTCTTGTACAGTCTGCATTGCATTTAAAACCTCTGAGTCATAATTAGTGATTAGTAATTCTACTAATCTTCTGTACAGATGGAGGCCAGTTCATTCTCAGAGACTGCAAAGAGGATAAAGCTATCAGTGCTGGAATATATTAGCTCAAATACCCTCCCACACACAAATACGCATGTACACTTTTCCCCACTAATTGATCTGTCATTCATTTAAACATGCATCAGTGGTGTGTTGGGGAAGGAGATGGGGAGAATGAGTGTCATCAAAAAGCTGAGAAGAGCTTGAATGTTCTGGATTTAGCCTTTAAAAGTCATCCTTGACAGTCCAAGCAAGGCTAGGATTAAGACTGTGATGTTTCTGATGCTTTTCCAGCTGATGTGGAGTAGATGCTGTCCTGGGGATGGGTGCCCCAGTGTGCATCTCCCTGCTGGCCATCAGGCACAGGAGTGTGGTGCCAGCAGAGCTGGGAATGGGGCTGGAGAAGTCACTGCACTTCCACCCATGGCACTGCTGGTGATGTGCTGGTTCCTGAGCATCCTGGCTTTCCCTTTGGTTGGGCCAGTGGTTTCTAGGCAGGGAGATGTGGGCTGGGCAGAGGCTGTGAGGTTTGGAGCAGGGTGGTGTTTGTTAAGCCATAGTGAAAGTGGCAGTAATTGCTCTCTCCTATCAAGCTCAGTGCATCTGTTCACCTTGCTGAGGGGCTGGGGTGTGCTGCATTCCCTGTAGGGTCACCCTTCAGTGAAGGGTCGTGGCACTGCTGTCCCCAAACACAGCTCATTCATGCCTCAGAGTTGCAGAGATTTCCCTGTGCTCAACTCCAGCAGCTTCCTACCTCTTACAGGTGTGCTGTATTTCTTTTAAACTCTAATTTTTCTCAGTTAAAGAAAAGTTTTCTGTACAGCTGAGTTATGAAGCTCTGATCTATGTTTGTTTGGAAGCCATGGATCTCCAAGGAGCTGTGCTCTCCCTCCTCCAGCTATTCCTGTCCCTGTGGTTATCCCAGCAGGGCAGAAGCTGGCACCACCCAGGTAACCTTCACATCATTTCTCTAAGGAAACATGACTCACTGTCTATTTTCCATCTTATTTTTGGGGCTTTGGAGTCTGTTTTGGAGATAAATACAAGTTTATTGCTCTGAAATCCTCTCCCAAAACTGTCTCACTGCCACCTCTTAGGTTGCTGGTTCAGTCTGGACCAGCTGGCTGGACCTGACCTGGCACCCTCCTGCCTGATGTGGGGCCAGCTTATGGTTTTTTCATTAAATCTGTGATATTGAGCATGGAATGGAAAGCTTTTGTAGTCTCATGACTATGAGCATGTTGGCTTTTACAAAATAACTTTGGGGGGAAAAGACAACTCTTTGTCTGCAGCTATTTAAGGGGTGGTTATTTGATCAAAGCTGGCTCTTCTGAATTAAACAAGGAGGGTGAGGCACCTCTGGCACCTTTCTGCATCCTGGGTGTCTGGGGTAGCTGCCCTCTGGAGGTGTCTGGATTGATGGCTGTTCAGGGAGAGGAGGGGAGCAGGGCTGACTCACCCTGTGTGATGGGTGGACCAGGCAGTGCTGCTGCTCTCCCCAGCATTGTTGGGAAGGTTCTGTCCTTACACAGTGCTCTGCAACTTCATGGAACCTCTTGTTGGCCTCAAACACTTGGCACAGAGTCTCCTGTTTGGGGGACTTCAGCTGGGCCAAAGGGTCTCAGGACCTCTGAGAAGAGGGAGCCACATCTGAGGTGTTGCTGTCCAAAGTTTGACTTGTTTTCATTCTGGGAAAAGCAAGTTAGTTTGTTCCAGGTGTTGAACTTCATTTTTTTCTTTTTTTTTTTTTTTTAATTGAGACAGATCCCTGGATTTAAAAAATTTGGTTGGGAGAGTGTTCACAGTTTTTCCTGTGTGCATAGTGACTGGTCAGTTGAGAGCATAAATGACTGAATAAGTGCATTCAGATTTTTGCAGTAACTCCAGGTTTAAATTTGAGACTTTGTGCCTCTTTGTGTACCTGCCTGAAGGCCAGGTTGAAACTCTGGAAGTTGCAGTTTCCTGGATTTGGGTGGACAGTTCTTTGTTGTTCTGTGGGTTTGTTTTTTGTTGGTTTTTGTTGTTTTTTTTTGTTGTTGTTGTTGTTGTTGGGGTTTTTTTTGTTTAGTTTTGTTTGTTTGTTTTTGGTTTTTTGTGTGCTTTGGGGTTTTTTTTGTTCATTTGTTTTTTTCAGTGAAGGCAGTGTCAGTTGTTTGAGTTTTCTTTGAGGAGAGCTGGTTTTTTGCCTGTGTGACACCTGTGCTCTGCCTGACACAGTTACCTAGTTAGTGCTGCTGTGTCGGAGATGGGGGGGTGTGTGTGAAGCCTTGTGGGTTGATGTGCCAGTGGGGAAGGAACCAGGGAATCAAAGTAGAGCTCAGTGTTTTGCACTCAGAACAGCAAAGGAGCAGCAGGGAGATGATTTACTCCTCTACCAGCAGCGAAGTGCACTCCTGTAGAGCAGGAGCAAGTCCGGAATGATGGCCATGGGTGTGAACTGTGTCCACACTCTCAGTTCCCTCCCCAGAATGTAGCACCCCGCTTCAGAGCAGCAGACCTGAGCTTTGGAAAGCAGTTTGGGAAGTCCAGTGGAACGCTGTGCCTGGGGGTGTGTGTTGCAGGGAGGGACAGTGGAGATGTGGGGTGGTGAGGGGAGGGTGGGTGTGCTGAGCAGACAAGCTCTGGTTATCTCTGCTCCTGTATCCCTTCAGATGGGCTGCTCCCTGCTGCCACAGGGCTCAGCTTTGCTCCAAGGGTTTCAGACTGGGCATGGCTTGAAGTTTTAATGCTGTGCCAAGTTTTTACACAAAGGTCCCTCCTGTCCCTGGATAGGAGCGTGTGGGTTGGAGGAGCTGGGAGGGGGGATGGAGCACAGAGCTGCCAGCATGGGGGTCCTCAGGCATTGCTGTGACACGGGGATCATGATCCCACACTGAGGTGTCTTCACTGCCCCAGGACTGGCACCTATGCTGTGCCTTTGGTCAGTAACTGCTGCTTTTTCATTTAGTTTTGTTTTATAATAAAGGGGTTAATATCACAGACACGGGGGGAAAAAAAAGGCAAAAAGCATAAAAAAACAACACACAATTGTAATGCTTTCCCATTTTTAACAATCCCATTTCATCCCCTCGTGTCCCCTGACTCACTCTGGAAGGGCTTTTGTTTCTGAATCTGTAATCAAAGCAGCAAATGCAGAGGTCACTTCCTTCAGATTATATGGCAACGGAAGAAGTCCGGGATCGTGTCTCCCTTCTTCCCCCAGCTCAAATGTGCAGAAAACATGAAGGCTTAGTGCATGCATGCTGGGAGTACTTCTTGGGTTTCTCAAGTCCATTTAAACCAGCAGGGTGTGAGACGTGGAGGTAAGAGTATTTTAATTTCTGATGCTTAGCAGTGACAGATAATGTTATTTAGTGCTCTTGCAGTGTGTCCTGAGTTAAACATTGTACAGAGCTCAGAGCTGTGAGCCCCAGAGAGCCAGAAAACAGTACAGAGCTAAGAAAGTTTGGGGTAGGGTAGGCTGAAACCTTTCTGCTTGCTCTTTTCTTTGCCTTGAAAGATCAGTCCATAAAAATTTCTTTGCATCTTTTGCACTCCATTGAGGAGATAAGGCGCTGTTTGTTTATCCCAGCATTTACAGCTGCTTTTTCCTGCCTTTGTTGTAAATGCTGTCTTGGCTACTTTAGCAAAGGGCTAAATCCAAGCTGGATTCTGGTAACTTTGCTGCAGCTGGAGCAAAGATCTCTAACTTCTGGTTAGAGAGAAAACCTCTTTTCAGAGATTACCTTTATGGCCTGCTCTGAGATATGATTTAACCTGAACAAAGTACAGATTCATGAGTCCCGAGAAAAGGCAGTCGGCGCCTGGCACAGTAACTCCTTTCAGCATGCAGCTATTAAATATCTCCTCATAAAGTCCCCTCTCAGCCCCCAAAACACCCTTGTGAAGAGGTGGCCTGGAGGTGCAGCAGTGCACACAGAGCTGGGGCGTACCGGCTGCTGAGAAAGAGCCTTTGATCCAGAGCACTTGTTTTGCTTTAAAAGTGAAATGTGGAACCATTTGGATCAGCCTCCCTGAGTGCCTGGCAAGCTGCTGGCACTGGGAATGTTGGCTCCTTGCCTCCACAGAAACGCTGCTCGCTGCCTGCTCCAGCCCATACCCACTATTGTGACTTCTTTTGGTTTACTTACCTGCTCTCTGCAACTCTTTATAGAGTTGCAGATTTAAAGGACTTGTGCTTTAGCCTTCTTTATAAATTATTTTTCATCTCCTCCTTACCTGATTGTCTGTCCAAGGCTGGCATCTGGGTTTCCTGAGGGGCTGTTGGCAAGCATGAGTGGCTGGAAAAGTCTAGGGGGAGATGCTGGGTGCAGAGACCTGGATGGGGCAGGAGAAGAAGAGATTCAAGATGATTTTAGAGGATGAGAGGAGGGGATGGCAATTATTTGGTCATGGCTTGCTCTGCCTGTGTCTCCTGCTTTGGGAGCCTTCCCTCAAAAACCCAACTTAGGGGTGAGCAGGGAGGGACAGAGGAGCATCCTGTGAAAAGCCATCAGAAATGGGGGAGAGTTTCAGGGCTGGGGAGAGGCAAGAAGGCATCAAGGGCAGGGTGTGGGTCTCTAGGCATGTGAAATTACTCTTCCATAAAGGCATTTTTTTCATCTTCTGTAACTATTCCTGTAACAGGGAAAGCTGAATTTGTTCAAGTGAGTCAGGGATGGCTTCTGGGGTGAGGCAGAACTCAGGAAAAGTTACCAGAAGCTCTGCACAGAATAAACCCTGAGATTCATGTTGTAGAGACTTAAGCAGAGAAGCTGGAGCTTAACTGCTTTGCCTCCTGGCAGAGGAGCAAAGGTCAGGACAGGTCACAGGAGGGTTGGTGGCCAGTCCTGCCCCACCGCGGGCACTGCTTATTCAGGGACAGAGAATGCTGCTGCCTCCAGGCAGTGCCCCCCTTCAGGGGCAGCCCCTGCATTTCTTCTGTCAGGTAGCATCAGGAGAGCACTCTGATCCCACAGGACGCCTTTTTCCCCTGAATTCCCAGGAGGTTGCACTGGAACAGACCAGCACCCTGGGCTGTGTACAGTAATGACCTGTCTGCAGTGTCTCAGCACTGCTGGTGATAAGTGTCTCTGCCAGACACAACTTTACTGGCTGTGTGCTGCCAAGGAAAGCAGATGTTGGATTTCACTGACTTGATATTTGTGGCAGATTCGTACTGATTGTTTCCTATTAATTTTCCAGATAGTATTTTTTTTTTATAGCATTAGCTGTAGAGTTGCCTGCCTATTCTTTTCTCGCTTGAGAAATTATTTTCTGTCTTGAGATGCCTTTAAGGAGGATACTACTGCAGTAAAGGTGCTGATCCTTCAAGAGGATAGCTAACCTCTCCCCCTCTCTGAGGAATTCAGCATCTGTGATAACACTGCCAGAGAGATCATTTGGCAGTGCCAGGAGAGGTGAAATGCTGGCTGGGTGCTGCTTGGTAGCTGGAAAGTCTGGGGCCAGCAGAGCCAGACTTAAGCTGCAGTTCTTCCCTCTGCCTGCTGCAATGGCAGGATGATGCTGCCTGTGCATTTGAGTTCACAGTGATCGTGCACCCCCTGCAACCCCATGTGGAATGGAGCAAAGGCAAGTACAGGAAAAGCCATGGGTAGCATCAGGAAAGGCAGGCACACTGCAAGATTTCCTCATGGGGAGGAGAGAGGTGAGTTTTTCACATTGCACACTCCTGGTAGGGAGCAAGAAGTTGCAGTTCTGCTGCTTATATTTTGCTCTTGGCAAAGAGCTTTAACTCCTGGCTGGGTTACTGGATTTATCATTTTGAGGAAGATTGAATTAATTTGTTTCCTGGATTTTAATTTATTGCTGTTCTTTGGTTTTCTTCATTTTTGGGGGTCTTATTATAGTGTGCTCATCATTACTTCTAAGAATTTTGGGAGGTGAGGATGAGATTTAGAGCCCCACGACCTGCTCTGGTGAGTGGGATCTTTCTAATGAACCCAAGAGGCTGTGCCTGTCATCCTGTACAAGCCATCAGCAGGGTGAAAGAGTGCCTTAGATCTGCCATCCCCTGCAATGAGAAATAATAGAATAAATGGGGGAAAGGAGGGTTGCATGGGAAGTCTGTTGGCACGTGGCCCTGCAAAGCCACAGTGCCTGCAGTGAGGGAGAGCACTTGAGCTGTTCCTCTGCCAGACTTTTTCACTGGCTCAGCTGGTGGGGCTTACATGAAAGTCAGTTGATGCTCTGCAGGAGCCAGTTTTTTCATCCTATCTCCAGCTCACATGGCTATTTTAGGAAGGTGCCATGCAACCCAGGCAGCCTCTCAGCCCCCTGTTCCAGGCACTGTTTTATCTCCAGCTCATTGCCAAACTTTAGCAGAGCCAACATTTCCATGTAGAGCATTGTCAGAGGGGCATCGGAGTGCAAAACTTGCACTTTTCTCCAGCCTGTCTCATCCTAAAACATTATTTCTGTGCATGTCATTCAGTTATGGCTTTAAGTGTCTGTCCCTGCCTGGCTGATCCTGAGAAAGAGAGTACCCTGAGTACTGGGAATGGCTCAGCTTAGTCCCTGCAGCTGCTGTGGGTAAACATCTCATGAGTGTGCAGAGACAAGGTGGCCTCTGCAGCCCTTGGGAGGGATGGGGGTGGCACTTGGAGTCACCTGATGGGTCCTACAGGATGGTTTGCCAGGGCACAAAGGATGAAAGATGTAGCCAGCCACTCTGGACCATCACTGGCTATTTAACATTAAGCAGATACTGGCTTCTGTTAGAGGTTAATAGTGAGATAACAAATGATTTAAAGCAAAATCCTGATCCTTTTAAAATTAATGACAAAATTAATTGACTACACTGGAGACAGGACTTCAGCCAAAGGCTTCTTTATGACTTAAGATTAGGAAGGAGAGGCAGTATGTCTGGAGATGTGGTCTGCCCCCATAAAGCTTGTGGGAGCTCTGTCACTGCCCTCAAAGGGATCATTGCAGGTTTATCGTGCCTGTGTGAGCCAGACTGTGGTGTCATGGCAGGAAACCACTGGCTGCCCTGGCTGGTGTGAGCAGACTGGGGAATAAGGAGTTTTTGGACCCAGAGCTGACCCATTGGGCAGTGCAGGAGGTATCTGTGGGTCCAGAGGGGAAGGCACTGCACTGCTCTGTGGCAAAGGAGCTGGTGGAGAGGCACACAGTGAGGTGGGATGGGGCAGTGGGTTGGGGCAATGCTCCCCTTCCTTGGATCCTCACTCGTGGGAGAGTGGAGCATTTCCAATCCTCATCCCTCGGTTTCAGCCTGAGCCCCTCCCACCATGGGACACTGAGTGATGACACCTGCACTGGTCAGGGAAGACCTGTGGGTTGCAGACAGGCTCCCCAGAATGTGCATCATGGTGTTTTTGGAGATCTGTGCAGATTGTTAAAAAGCTTCCACAGCAATGCTGGTGTAGACCCAAACTTCTGTCTGTTATTTTCCTGCTTCTTCCTTAAAGTTCTGAGTGACTCCAAGTGCTGGAACATGATGAAGCTTTGCTCTCCCAACAGACACACCAGGAAACTCTGAGGTCATTTAAACCATTATAACTTTTTCCTTCTTCCCCCCAGCTGCATGCAGGCCCCTTCCTTCCAGAAGGACAGGCAAAGGCTTTTATTTTCCTGAGATGTGCCTGGTTAGGGCAGCTCCTTATTGCTAAACATTCTTGCATGTGATTTCACATTTTGATCAGGCTGTGCACGTTCAGGGGCCAGACATAAGCTTGTAAGGTTGTACCAAAGTCAACGAAGCAGTGCTGATCTGAAGCAGCTGAGGAGCTGATCCTAAATGCCTTCAGAACCCTTTAGGAAAAAAAAACCACCTAAATGCCAACAAAAATCTGAAGTGTGGGGGCTTCAGTATTAAGCTTTGAAATCTCTTACAGGCTTATGAGTTACAGAAGAGAGGTTTGGACAAAAAAATTAGAACCTTTACAAGGAATTGCTGGTGATGCTTTAATGGGTGGTTACGTGCAGTTCAGGTAGGGATTTGGACATGAAGTCTTTTAAAGATCCAGGCTGGTGCTCTAGGCTTGTGCACCTGGAAAGTGATGCTGCTGCCTCCGAGTCACTGCCAAGGGCAGGATGGAAGCATTTTGGGATGTCCTCATGGCACAGGCTTTGTGAACTCAGTGTGCAAAGGGGACAGCATTGCCCTCTGGGAGAGGGAATTTTGCTCTTTGGCTTTTTGTTATCTGTATTATTTTCTTCAGTGCTCTCTGACTGCCTGAACTGCTGTGGTGTGCCTGTTTCAGGATAAATGAGCCAGTTTTTATAATCTATGTACTAATGATGTACCACAGTCCAATTTCTCACTTTTCAAACTGCAGGTTTAAGGCTGTTAAATGCTGGTCATTTATGTAGTGAAAATGGTTCCCCTTTCTCTTTCATCACTGAGTGCATCAGTACAGGTGTTTTTTTTCCCTGCCTATAAAATATCTTTCAGAGCTATTCATCTGCCAGTGAAGTTTAATTTCATGTGGTTACCTTGCCAGGAGCTCATGGAAATAACATGCACAGTTCAGTGCATCTGGGACCAAATCCCTGGTGTCACCCTGGGATGTTTCCAGTAGCACCCAGGCCTGAACAAAAGGATTTATCTTGGGAAGAAGGAAAAAGGAGAACTGGGGGGAGAGGTTTGCTCCTTCCAAAAGACTTCTCATGGAATTGAGAGTATTAAAGGTGTGAAGCCTTGCTGGATGTGGGTGAGGGTTTTGCTGATGAGTATTTAGGTGGCTGCAGGATGCTGGCTGTCCCTGGAAAGGTTGTACTCAGTGGTGCAGTGTGTGCACACACGGGCTGCTGAGCCCAAACCGTGGCACATCCCCAGGGAGAGCAGCTGGGATGCACACAGAGCTCTGAGCCTGTCACTGGCAGACACAGCTCCCAGTTTTGCCTTAATTATGTGCAGATGACATCTAATCCTCTCTTCTTTGGCCAGAGAGTTTTTAGAGACCTTAAAACAAAAAAGGCTTAAAAGTAGAAGTCAGTGACAGATCGGCCAAGTGACTTCTTTGTAACTTGCCCAGTTCTGGGAGGGAGAAATCTGACCTGGAGGGACTGTAACACATTGGGGTTTGCTCCTGACCCAGACCCTTCATGATTCTCCATTCCTAAGCTTCTCTTCAGGAGATGTGTTATTCTGACAGCTCTTTTTCTTTTATTTTTTTCTTTTTTTTTTTTTTTTGGCTTAGGGGTTTTGGGTTTTTTTTAAGATTTCCTGTTTACACCCTATTTTTTCCCTAACGTGATGACACACATGGATGTCTAAAAATATTGCATGTAAGGACCAGCTTTGCATAGGGAGGATGTTTCTTTCCGAGAGAAATAGCATAAATATCCTGCATGTGCTTTTTTTTCCCTCAAATAAACAGGCTCAGAATATTGTAGAGAATTGGTCTAAGTAGCCAAAAAGTAGTTTTTCCCTCTGCCTTGCTGATTTTCTTTTTAAAGGATGGATGTTTTGGAAAATCTGCTTTGATGATTTTAGGTGGAGAATTTGTTACCATTTTTTGCGACAAAAAAGGGAGGACAAAATGTTGTTTCCTCCCAGCTAATGAAATCTTTATGATAATGCTAATTTTCTATGTAGAGTCACAATCTCGCCATATGCTTTAATTTCCACACATGGAAATTCTGAGAATTGTTTGTTTCCCTTCATTATCTGCCTTTTTTTACTGAAGATATGAGTGAATCAGACTCTTGCTGACAGCCTGTAAATTAGGAGAGCTGCACTATTTTGATATAACTGTATTTCTGCAGTGGAAAGTGTATCCTTTCAGTTCTCTCCATTTTTGAGGTTTTGCTGCTTACTTGTGTACAGAGAATACAAGTGACTTTGGGATGCTGGATTTTTATTGTTTCCCAGCCTCTCAGTATGGTTTTGCCAGAAATAAGACTGTGTAATGTCTCTCTCCTAATTTCCTATTGGGAATGAGATGAGACACAGAGATGCTTCATGAATTTTATGCTGCTACTTCTTTTACTGGATAATAGCTTAAATATTAGAAGGCTTTTAAAAATAACTGCTAAGTCAACTAATCTGGGGACATGTTGCAAAAATTGTTCATTTGTACAGACAATGCCAAATCAGTAAGAATAAGCTGAAAACAGATGTGTGTGTGTGTGTATAAATATCTCAAGACTCTTCACACCAGCTCTTGACTGAGCCAGACAACTGTGCTCATCTCGTGATGGATTGGTCCAACAGAGGGAAAATCAATTATATTGTTCAGATTAGCAGGGTGTCCTGAATTAAAGATGAAAGAAACGGTATCAGCGAGGGCTCCAGGGCTTTGGGTCTTTGAGGAGCCTGGTGCCCTGGGAGTTGGGACATAGCACAAGTCCCTTCCCATAGCCTGAGAAAACAGACCTGCAAGTGGATGTGCTGTGGGGAATAAATCAAATAAATCACACCAGTGTCATTTAAAGGGGGAGTTAAAAAGGAGTCTCTTGCTCTCCAGCCCCAGGAGCCCAGAGTCTGCAGTTGCTGAGCTGTAGGCACCTTCCCTGGCCAAAATCCATTGATGAAACTGATGGAAGCCTGTTTATGAAGCTTTTCTCTGGGCAAGAGGATGGGACCAGATTATTGGTACCTGTGACCATGCTGGAACATTGCTGTGCCACAGTCATGTTCCATCTGGGACCGTACAGGGCTGGTGGAAGGGGATTGACACTCCAAAGCTTGTGAGGTGAGCTTGCAGCTGCAATAGCTTCCAAAGCTTTTGGTTCTACGTCCTGTACAGAAAAGGTTTGTGAAATGTGAGTATTGCCTTGTCAGAGCCCTGTCTGCACAGGGAGGCAGCTGGATGTGAGGAGAGAGTTGTCTCCTGGAGATGACCTCTCTGGTGGGCGACATTCCTGATGTAGGATGGGCTTGTGCTTCCCTGTGATAGCAATTTGGAGTGATTTTCTTCCGATTGTAAAAACGGGGTGAGCCAAGTGAAGTGCTCTCTGCCCCATCAGGAATGGGGTGGGGATACTTGGAGTGAGCTCCTGCATAGCTGCAGGAACCAGGGTGCTGGTGGCTGAAGCTTTGGGCGTGCAGGAGGAGGAAAAGGGCTTGGGCTGTCCAGGTTAACATTGCTTTGTTCAGGGATTGGAGCCTACAGATTCAAAGCTGATGGTCACACCAGCAGATGGGTATTCCCTGGGCAGGCTGTGGTGTCACACAGTGAGTATCCCTGTGTCTCATCCTGGGGGAAGAAGGTGCTTTAGCAGGAATGTAACCCTCGGGTGGTCAGGAACGAGCTGGGAGGGCAGAGGGGTGTAAACAGCTCTCCTCGGAGCTACAGCCACAGGCATTTCATGGCTCTGGACATTGCTGTCCTGTAGCTTTGTCCATGGGATGAAGTGTTCCTGGGGTGACACGAGCCTGTGGCCACAGAGCTCTGGGAATGCAGGTGGGAGCTGCCAGGTTTGTCACATTTCACAGTGCCTTGGCATCTTCTGCAACTCCTTGACTGAGCTTTCCAGTGCTCTGGGAAGTGGATGTGTGATTTCTGAGTAAAGATTTCCAGTGTCTCAGGCTTTAAATGTTGTCTGTATCCATATTTGTAAATGAGACTTCTAAGATGCTTCTTTACATCATCTCATCAATAAAATAAGGGATAGCTGTATCCTGCCTATCTTCAGGGGTGTCATGAGGTTTATTTACTGTTGAGGTGCTTTGCAGTTACCTTGGATAGCTGAATTGAAGCGTGGATGATGCTTGGTATTTCTTCTATGTTTTAATCCTTCCAGATGCCTTTCTTTCTCCTCAGCATGAAGTTTTGTGGATGTGTTTGCTATAACAGAAACCTTTTTTACTTAACAACAGACAACCGAGGCAATTAAAACGGTCAGAAGTGATTGATGTGATTTCACTGGGTGGAAGCTAAAGCAGCTTGCAATTAAATAATGGCAACCCTCGTGCTATCTCAGAGCAACAGATGGGGAATGATTTGAAAACACCATTGCATTGGACACTTCGCAACAGGGGCAGATTGGTAACAGTGTGTCAGAGCCAGAAATGTGCTGCACCTTAAAGGGTGTGCTGATGAAATGATTAATTGATGGTAATGGGCACTTCGTTATGAGCCTGCCACGTTCCCTTCAGCTCTCGGGAACAAATGGACCTGGGAATGGATCATAGTGGATTTAAGGGCTCTGGGCACTGTGTTTGGGCAGCAGATCAATCTCAGGGAGCGTGCTGCAAGCTGGAGTTGGGGTGGTGCAGCTTTGCTTCCAGAACCAGAGGGATGGATGGCTGGAGGTGGTGCCTTGCTGGGAGTGCAGGGCACGGGGAAGGGGATGGATGCTCTGCAGGGTGCAGCACCAAGGGATGCAGCAGCGAGATCTCTGGTCCAGGGTGGAGCAGCCCTGTGCTCTGAACTGCTGCGGGCACCATGTGTCACTCCTCACCTGGCACTTCTGTACAAATTCATTTTGTAGCAGTAAGACAAAGGGGAAGGAAGGGATTTCTTTTCTCTTGACTCTCTCTGCAAACGGTCCTTGCACCAGTGTTGCTGTTTTGGTGGGCGATGTGATGCTCAGCAGTGCCAAAAGTTGCCGGTGCTGAAGCACAGATGCTGGACACTGCAGGGAGTTGTGCCTGCAGCCCCTCATGGTCAGGAGGGCACTCCCTCTCGGCTTTTGGTCAAAATGAGCTCCATTATTTGGAACAATGAAGATTTGTTGATTTGGGTGCTCCGGGCAGAGCGGCTGTGTCTGGGCAGCCCTCGCAGTGCAGAGGTGGGAGGTCTCTGCGGTTGTACTGTAATCACGTATTAATTGTGTTTATTTTTAAGTCTCTGTAAGGCTTGGGTGTGCAGCATGCACAGGGCAGGAGGTGATGAGAGGTGCTGATGGCACTACAGCTCAGCCCTGTCCTTGTCCCTATCCCTGCGGAGCCAGAGGGATGTGAGAGCAGAAACCATTGCGTGTTACTGTTTAATCCCCCTGGGAGCCCCTGTCTAAGCAAACCACCCCCGGCCCCTGCTCACAGCTCACAATTTATAGTCGGCTGGAAGCTTGTGCTGTCAGGAAAATTAGTTACTTTCAGGCTGGGAGAACAAATATGAAAGCCAGGTTTCGTTCACCAGCTCTGGCCCGGGGAGTGTTGCAAAGATGGTCCTCAGTGAAGCTGCTGAAAGGCCCAGAATTAGAACAGATATTAAATAATGTAAAAGCTTTCATTGAAATGTATTAGATTTCAAAGGGCAGATATTAAAAGGGCATAATGGGCAGCTATTTCTGAATTGCTTGCCTCCTAAAGAGAGGAAGAGACTTCTTTTGCCGGAGATAAATGTGACATGAAAGAGGTGGTTCAGATACAGCATCAGAGGTTACAAAGCTCATCCCATTCTTAGTCATGCAGTTCAAGCACCTTGTTGATGTGTGCAGCTCCTGTGTAAGAATTCCATGGAGGTGATGACTTTCAATAGCTGTCAAAGTGAAAATGTGCTGGTAGGGACTCCATCTCTTGTAGACACAGGACAATGGACCAGATCTGGGCTGACCATCTGCAGGGAGGGCTGGATGGATCTGGGTTTCCTGGGTCCCTGGTCATCTGCTCCTCACCAGAGCAAAAGCCTGTGGCTGTGGCACTGGCCAGGCTGGCTCATCCTCACATTGATTTCTCACAGCATTTATGAGGTTTTTTTAATCTGATCCTGAGTGCTGCTAAGCACCCTTAATTTCAGCTTGAAGTTGACAGGAACTGAGAGTGCTGAGGCAGCTCCCCAGACCGAGTCCTTGGAGAAGGACCCTCAGCTCCATATGGAATCAATTGCCTTATCCATCAGAATCAGACACTTGCTTCACACTGCCCTTGTCCCCAAGCCTCACATGCTCTGGTGCGAGCCAGGAAAGCCAGGAATCCTGCTCTTCCTGACAGGACTGTGCTGCTGTCTTTGCAGATGACCGAGGGCCGGCACTGCCAGGTGCATCTCCTCGATGACAGGAACTTGGAGCTGCTGGTTCAGGTACGTTTTCTTTTGGGGGCTGAAGAAAAGTTATTACCTCTTCCTAGAAAAACTCACAGGAGTGGAATAAGCATGCTGAGGAAATATGTGCTTCTCCTGATACCTGGATTAGCTGAAGGATTTCCCCGTGCATCGTGGGCAAAATATCTGCCATCAGTTCTGCATTCAGTTTTTGCTTTCACCAAAATTCGTAAAGCATATTAAACACACCCCTTGTGGCGGTGTTTTTTTGTCATCTAGATGGGAAAAAAACTCTGTGGTTTTGGGGATGTTTTGTTCCCATAACAAAACTCGAAGTATGAGATCCTCCACTATACAATGTGTTCTTAATTAGAAAATCCTTCCTGCCATAAGTGCAGGAAAGCCTGGGATGCAGCTTTCTCCCTCAGAAAGAGGAAAGCAGCACTCAAGTCTGTGCTGTTCAGCCTAATGTCATGGATTAAGCCCAGAATTGCCTCTCTATGCTCCACACAGCTCCACTGAGACACCCTGAGTCTGATATGTCACTTCTGTATTCAGGTGTACAGCAGGGTTTTAGCACGGCCATAAGTACTCAAATACCAGTATTTGCACAGGAAAATTTTATTTTATATTAAAAGCCTGGACTGAAATGAATAAAACTATATTTATTCTTTCAATAGCCCAAACTTTTGTCTCGGGAGTTACTGGATCTGGTGGCCTCACACTTCAACCTGAAAGAAAAGGAGTATTTTGGGATAACATTTATTGATGATACGTGAGTATGTTTATTTATTTTAAGCAGCTCTGTCATTATGACAATGTGAAACCTTATCTCTGCTACCGTGGCAGCTTGGCATGATGAAAAAATGACTTTTTCCTTCAAAGAAGAGTTTTCTACCCTGTGCTTGAGTTGCTTGGTTGGGGAAAGGGGAAGGCACAAAATAGAAAATATTTGGAAAATATCTTCTGGGCACAAACCAGAGAATCCTTGTAAAATACTTTCCTGGTGATTTCACATTTCATATTTGTTTCACGTGGTGAAAACCTGATTGAGTGATAATTTCCCATGTGAACACCCTCAGCCTTCTTCCTCTGCACTTCTAGTAACAACAAAAAGGTTTTGCATTTATTTCCAAAATTAATTGCTCCTACTGCTTTTCACCTGCATCTCAAATGTATTACTGAGCCTTTTAACCCCAAATGTCCTGAGCAGAGTGAGCTGTGAGGGTAGTCCTGCCCAGGAACCACTTTCCTCTGGCTGAGCCCGTGTGTGATGCTCTGTCCAGACTGGGGAGGCTGTGGGAGATCTGTTCCCTGGCATTAACCCAGAGTTAGCTGGGTTCATTGCAATCTCGCTGGTGCTCAGGCTCATCTCTCAGCAGAACACTGAAATGCTTCCCTACAACTGCTGGCTGCAGGGCCAGCATCTCCAGAGGAGTTACCTTCAGCTTCCCCAAAAGAGCTGGAGCAGAGGTGCTTAGGGCAGTGGGGACATGAAGTTGTGCACTAATACAGCCCCTAAATAAACCTCTTGTCTAGTGGGGATAACATTAATTCCTGCTGCTCTCCATTGCCACTTTTTATGCAGTCTCAGATGGAAGCCTTCACCTACAAACCCCATCAGAGCCATGTTTGGGGCCACCCTGCTGAGGCACATCCCACGTGCAGGTGCAGGACTGGCCCTGGGGACACACTGGAGTTCATGGAGCTGCTGGGAGCTCTTCCCAATGGGGCTCTGACCCCAGCACTGTGTTATTTTTACCAGCCACTCACATCTTGGGCTATCGCTAGAATATTTTTGCCATATCCTTGTCCTTTCACTTGCTGGAAAATACTTTCCCCCATCTCTTCTGTAAATCCCTTGAGGATGCTGTTTTTACTTAGCTTATTTCTCCTCCCCCCCCAAAATAAAAAAGAGCTGCCATGAAATTCTTCTGGATGTTTTTTGGTTGCTGGCACAGAGTCATGGTGAGGTTTAAAGTGCTGCTGGGATTTTATGTAAAAGCTGTCAGCTTCCCCAGAAACTCCAGTGGCATTCCAGGGCCTGCCTTGGTGTATGCACAGGGCTGGGTGCTTGGAGGGAGTGTGTGGCCTCTGGAGGGCACCCATGGCTCAGCCTTACAGGGTTAAGGGTTAGGTAAAGAAAATGAAGTCATTTGATGAGATGTTTGCCTGCCTTGGAGCTGAATCTTGAACTTTTTAAAGTAACACTTGGAGTGAACAGAGGCACTGAAAAGAACCAATTTCTGTATATTCCATCCCAGTTTTTAACCTTCTCCCCAACCTGTTTCCATAGAGGTCAGAGTGTCTGGCTGCAGCTGGATCACCGTGTCCTGGACCATGACTTGCCCAAGAAACCAGGGCCAGCAACTTTGTACTTTGCTGTTAGGTGAGTAATTGTTTCCACCAAGCAAACATTACCACTTGGGTTTATTTATCACCAGGGAGTTTTGTTTAAAGGAACTGATTACAGATTTGATATAGGAAATAAATGTCAAAGCAGTGTGCTATTTTTAGAAGGAGATTAGACTCTGGCTAAGTGCTGCTCTCTTTTGTATTTAACTATGAAATAAAGTAGGTTGGAACTTGCCACTTTTTAAACTTCCTAGGACATTATCCTTAGGGTGGGTCTGGGCTTTTTTTTTTTGTTTTGTTTTGTTTGTTTGTTTGTTTGTTTTGGTTTTCTTTGTTTGTTTTAAACCTCATATTTTAAATATCTTCTTTGCCTGACTTGTCTTTGAGTGTGCTAAATTGCAGTGCAGTTTATTCAAACAATTTCACTTATTTCTGTCCTGTTTACTTAAGGGTTGTCTTTACTTTAAAGTGATTGCTGATGGCTGTTTTGCTCACAGCTTAATCAGTCCCCAGGAAAGAATAAAATCCCTGGCAATATGATGATTTTGGCCAATATAATTGCAGTACTTTAGGGCTTTTGCTGGCAAAGCCCTGCTGGTTAAGGGCCTGAAAAAAACTCACGTCCTACAAAACAGAGCTGTGCTGGCAGAAAAGATAAACCATCATATTCTTAATATTGTTGGAGTTTTTTGTTTTCCTTGCAGTCTATCAGGGAATGAGAGCAGACTGACCTCATTTGCTTTTCAGATCTGGGTAAATTTATGCCTTGTGTGCTTAATTATTTGAAGCACTTCTAAGGCAGAGCCTCTTGCTTGGCTGGGTCGGTTGGCACCAGCTCCTCCCCATGTCTCCCACTGGTCATCAAGGGAATGGGACAAACAAGTGGCACTTTGTTCTGGCTGAATACGTGCTGGTGTGTGGTGGTGTTCAGAGCTCCTCTTCCACACTTAGCAGAAAGAAAAAGCTCCATTTGTAAAGGGATGATGGGCTCTTCACTTTGGGTTTACAATGTTTGATCAGGATGTGGGAGGCCAAAGCCTATGGCTGCCCAAGAAAGCTGTGAAGGCAATCCTATAGCTTAGAGTGTTCTTTTGGTTGGAATTTATGCTGTTTGCTCATGGTGTTCTTTTTGGCCCTCTCTGTTGCAAGATGGTCCTCAACAGGACAGGGTGTGCAGAGATTTGGGCAAGAGTTTGTGTGAAGAGCAGCCTTGGAAAGATCAACTTTTAGAAGGGAATTTTAAGCCTGATGACTCTGGGGTCATGATATCCAAACCAGAGAGGTGGGCAGTGAGATGCCGAACAGGAGGAGTAAGATACAGAAATAATTAGCACTACAGAAACTGCCTGATCCATAGAAATTAGATATTCCAGCAGAAAAGCCACTTCAGAACCTGCAGTTTCCGGTTGCACTACTGGAAATGGAGGAATCTGCAGATTCCTCTTTTTCCTTCATCATTTCTGATCCTTGAGCTTTTGTTGTTCAATAAGGAAACATGTGATAATCCTTTGAGATTTTAATTATTGCCAACTGGCATAAACTCTGTTCAGTCATAGAGGTTTTTGGATGGTACACTCAGCTGAAGGGCTCTATGATGCAGACCGAGGACTTTCAGAAATGGCATTTTAGTTTCAAGAGTGCTGACAGCATCGAAAGTACAAGCAGAATGTGCACTTTATGGTGTTCCCAAATGTGCCTGCCATGCCCTGAACATCCTTATCTCTGTGGTCCAGTGTTCCCCATCTGTACTGGGTGATAAGAAGGTACAGCTTGTACCACGGAGGAAATAGAGCACAGGGACACAGCTGGGATGAGGGGTAGTGGCCCCCTGTGCCCTCACCCTAAATCCATAGATTTTACAGCTTCCTGCTTTGTACCAGGAGTGACTGGGAGCTGCCTCTCTTCAGAACCAGAACTGTCCTGCTTCTGAAGGTAAGTCAGCCACACCTGACCCTGGCTGAAAGAAACTGGAAGTGCAAATGAGATCATTGGCTGAGGAAAGTCACGTTTTGGTGCAGTGAAGGTTTTAGCAGGCTGAGGAAGGTCCACTCTGTGAAGGGCTGGTCTGGCAGCAGGCTTGGAAAGGATGAAGAGTGTGGATCCTGCCCCTCTGCTCTGAATTTCTGAAGAGAAGCACTTAGTGACATTTAAAGTAAAGTTTAGCAAAGCCGTTGGGGAAAAAAATATATCAGGTGAGATCAAGAGAGAGTGGAAATACCTGTGGCTCTTAGAGTTCATGGGAAAGGTGAGTCATGGAAATGTATAATAGCTTTTCAAATGTGTGGGGCAGGCTGCTGGGCTGCCCCTTGGACAGGCTGCATGCCTGTGAAATGGGTAAATTATCTGCAGAGGCGTTCTGGAGAGTGCTTTAAAATTAATTTGATGGGACATGCTGTAGGAATGTGAAATATTAAAGCAATTACTCTTTAATGTATCACTTTTTTGAAGTGACAGCATAAACAAATGCAGACGTTCCTGACACGTGTGGCAGGTCCCAGCTTTACTGCTCCTTACCAGGTGCTCTGTGCTGCTGGGGACCAGCTCAGATGTCTTGTAAATCATCCATGCCAAGATGATTATCAGTGCAAAAGTCAGGGCATGGAGCCTGAGGCTGTCAGGAGCCTCAGGAGCACCATGGGGCTGTGGAAGAGATTGGTCTGGTTCTGGTTGCCCTGTGTGGGTCATCCAGCCTTCCTGCTATCAAAGACAAGACATTGGGAAGTCCTGGGCTGATCTTCATTGCTGAGGCAGTGGTGTTCAGCTCTTTGCTTGGCTGTAAAAATGTTGTATCCTCTGCCTAGCATTTAGTGGGAGCATCTGGACCTGGAACAAAGTTAATGGCTCTTATTAGCATTTCTGCTCTCCTGGAAGGAAGGTGGTCCTGCCAGCAGCCCCTGTCCTCCAGGAGAGTGTTGCACTGGCTTCCCCATATGTAACACGTTTGGAGTTGTTTTGTCCACTGCTGTGACTTTACCTGCAGAGGAGGGATGGGCTTTGCTCCTGTAGCATTCAACAGGGCTTTCATCTCATTTGAAAAGTCATCAGATATCCAGGATGTATTGAACCAAGAGTCCCTGTTCCCTGTGTGCTTTCAGGCTGTGATTTCTGCTTGTTCCCTTCTAAAAGACAGGAAATTAAGTGCAGTAGCTCATAGTTCCTCTGTGCTATTTTATTGCTAGAGAACAAAATACTGAGGAAATAAAAATACTTGGGAGGAAGATTAAACCTATTCAAGAGAGTAGCTCATGGTTATGGTTCTTTTTTTTTAATTTGCAGGTTCTACATTGAAAGCATTTCCTTTCTCAAGGACAAAACTACAGTAGAGCTGTTTTTTCTGAATGCCAAGTCCTGCGTACACCAGGTAAGACTTGGAGCTTCTTGTGCATCTCTCTTCTGTCGTTCCTCTGCCACATACTCAGTTCTGAGAAATTGGTAGGAGCTATGTCTGATTTCTAGAGCTAATTGAAGTATTAAGATCTCAGCATGCTGACTCGCTCATTGCCTTGAATGCTGATGCTTCATGCAAATGGATAAGGCTGCTGATGGTTTCCTAGTCCTGCTTTCCCAGCCCTGCTGTGTGCTCAGTGCTCTGCAGTGAGTCTTAAAAGCTTTAAAGTTACTTGAAATCTGGGTTGTAACTTCGCAGGTAGACTCAGCTCAGTGGCACATCCTCCTACACTCTGCACAGCAAACACTCAAGGCAAGCATCTCTTTAATGACCTTGAAGCAAACTTGTCTTAAGAAGAAAAGGCCTGTGAGGAAGGTCCTGTGTTGTGGATTTGGTCCCTAATTCCTTTATTTAAATCAGTGAGATAGTGAAGTAAGAGTAAATAGCAATAGCAAATCCTATGAAGTAGCAATCACAACCAGCTGTTGGAATATTTTCTGTACTTACTTACTGATTGAAAAGCTTCCACTGTTAAAATATTCAGATTGGTAAAATACATGTTGTTAAAAGTCACGTCAGGATGTGATAATCAAAATCTTAAAGAATAAGTTTGATTTGCTACAGGTACATCTTGGTCTGGAATAAGAGGGATGTAAGAGCCAACTTTGCTAAGCCCCTATATGCAGCTGCAGTTCAGTGAACTTTACTCTGATGCTTTTGGGATTCTCCAGTTACTGTCAAACTCTGGTGCCTTTTGTTCTCACTCATGGTTCAGTCAGTCTGAGAGGGTTACTTGGTTCTTAAAACCCATCCTTGGGAAACAATCCTGTGCTACTAACTGGTGGTGGAGCTCAGTGTAGCCAGCCAAAGTTTTTACCTTTAACATACTTCAGATTTTGGAGGATTCTTATTCAGTTTCAAGTGTTCATTATTTTATGAAAGAATCTAGAAACCTGAAAGTGGTTAATTGCAGAGCTGTGACTGTGCTTTGTACAGGAATTGCTTTGTGGAAGAGTGAAGGAAATTGGTTCATTTTTAAAACATGCTGAAGTTTGAAAGATGCTTGAAGAACTTGGGGCCTCACTGATTATGGTTATTAAAAAGCAAATCTCTATTTGACATATCTGCCACTTAAAAATGAAGGGTCTTGGCAAGTTGTAGCCATCCTTAAACTGCTCCTTAACTGGAGCAGTTTAACAAGACAGGTAGCAAAAATAATTTTGGAATTGGAAAATGGGTCTGGTTTTGGGAATAATGTGGAAAATGCCACTGCTATTGAAAGAAACCCTAGTCAATATTAAAACATTTGGGTGTTAGTTTGTGTTTATGTGTATGTATAAAGCACATCAGAAATCAAAGGAGAAGAGAAGGGGGAAAAAAAAAAGAAGTTTGAAGGCAGTCTGGCTCTTTTTTTCCCCCTATGGCTTGCAAGGTGTGTTCTTTAATTGTAGCAACCCAAAGTGTGGCATCCCTGCTCCTACAAGCAAAACTGCCAGAAGCAGAGGGTTTCTGTTGAGTCCAGTTTCTGTGGACAGGAGAGGGATGAGGATGAGGAGCATCGCTTCCTCCTGAGAGAAGGATCTCTGGGCAGCACCAGCTGATTAAGCATGCAGGGAAAGCTGGGGATGCCCAGCTCTGCCTGCAGCACTCTCTGTGCTGGCAGTTTCACAGCTCAGCTCAAGCCTGTGGCTCCTTCAGCAGGAGCCAGTTCATCAACTCTCAATTAGCTTTTAACCTCCCAATTAACTCTTGTAAAAATATTCTTTCTACGTGACAAACTTCAGGTCAGTCTTTAGATTTCAAGTAGTCATGAAGGGCACACGGGGCCAACCCTCATCTTAAGCTCCTGGGACAAGGACAGGAGGATGCAAAGAGCCCCTCAGATGTGCTCCCACAGCCTGTCCTCTCCCATGGTGCTGCTGGTTCCTTTGTGGGGCAGGGAAGGAGCCACAGGATGAGCAGTGTCTGAACAGGAGCAGATCCCCAGCTCCATGAGGCAAGTGGCTGATGCTCACTGATGACAGCCAGGAATGTTCCCTGGCATTTTTCAGTCGTTAATCCAGCTCCAGGAGGTTAGACCTGCCTCAGCTTGGCTTTTTGGTTTTGATTTTTTCTCTCTCTGTCCTTTCCTTTCCTTGCCACGTTCTTGGAGTGAGGAAACCCCAGTGTGTCAAAATGCAGGAACCCACACCCAGCCTAGGTGCTCAGGAGAGCTCCCAGTGCATGCAGTGCCAGAGGATGCCCTGCCAGGACAATATCCTAACCTGGATCTCTGCATGAAGCCAAGAATGTGGTTTGGGATCAATGCTGCAATACCTGGGGTGTGCTAATACCTGTGTGGATAAGATTGCTTAAAAGTCAGTTGTGGCTTTTTGCTTTCACAAAGGTGTTTCCAAAGTTTTCACTGTAGCTTTTCCCCATAGGAGAAACCCAGATCCAGGGTGGTGCAAATGCCTGATGCTTGAGTGCTCTTGTGACATTCCTAAGCACTGGCATGTGTTGACAGCGCAGCAATGTGTGGGTACCTGTGCTCCCATGGCTTCTGTCTTTAGAGGACAGTGGTGTTTTTCTGAGCAGAGGGTGGAGAGGCTGATGCTGCCCTGGATGTGCCATGGGCATGCCAGTGCACCTGCTGGCACATGGGACACACCAGGAGAGCCAGACAAAGGTTTGGGCGAGCACAGCCAGCACAATGACAAAGCTTTGTGCCAGCCCTTCCTGTGGAGGGGATTTATCCTTGGCTTACAAGGTTCAGAGGCTGCATCAGAAATGTATTTACAGTATTCTTTGACATGTCTGTGTGTGAAATCCTGGAAGTGGCTGTATCTACTCAAAGAGAATGGAATCCCCCTAAGAAAGTCCAGCACCTTTGGGGTCAGGTTGGAGCTGCTGGGCAATGTGTGCTGGCCATCTTATACCAGGTGAATCAAAATTTGAGGTGAATACTATAGCATATTACTATATTTTTTAGTTACATAATATATTACAGAACATTCTTATGAGTAATAAATAATGAAATCAAAACCTGCAAGATAGCTCTGAAAAGGGTGAAGGCTTGCTTGGTGCTCACAGTGCACAGCCATGATTCTCTTCCTCACCTTTCAACCCCACATTCCTTCTTGCAATCTCTCTGCTTCTTTCTGCAAATCAGGTACTGCTTTACCCTGCCAGGACTTGGAGGAATCTGGGGCTTGTGTATTTTGTAATCTCTGTAGACATTTTGGCAAGGAAGGGACAAGATACACAATAAAATCTCAGCTGCCAAAAATGTATTTCTTTTTACTCCCCACCCACTCCCGCACCTCTGTGCTCTTCTGTGCAGTCAAAGCTCCTTTGTGCCTCTGGGACCTTTGCTGGCACGTGCCAGGTTTGTGCATCCTTTGTGACCTGTGCTGTTCTCTGTGCAGTCTCCTCTGCCTGGAGACCCCTTTGCCTGAGGCACAAGAGGGCTGAGACCTCATTTTTACTTTTCTGAAGCCTCTTTTGCTTGTGAACAGAATACGACATTTGCTGTTGCCCTTGTAGAACATCTGGTCCCCCTCACTGCACAAACCTTGGCATCCAGCTGAGACAGCCAGTACTGCCAGAGCTCTCACTCTGCCCTCCTTTCATGTCGAGCTGCCCATTTTCCTCCTGGTCTGGTACTGCAGTCCCCAGGCCCTCTCAGTCCTGTGTGGTCCCAGCAGCTGCCTGGCTCCTGCTCTCCAGCATCCACGCTCTTGAAGCTTGGAGAAGTCACATCCATTGCCAGGAACAGCTTGGACCACCGAGCAGGAGGTGGGAGCTGGTGGTAATTATATATCCAGGTCTGTGGAAATGCATTCCAGTGACTTGGTTAAAAACTCTTTATCCACATGTACTTTGGGAGAATGCAAAGGCTGGAAGTGCTTTGTGTACGTCTGGGCTCTCGTTTTCTTACATGCCTCTTTTCCAAGGCTTTGAGAATCACTGCTTCAGCAGTGGCAACTTCAGTTTAAAAGCCTCCTCTCCCATCCTTGACTCCAAGAAGCTGGGTTAAGATTTATAGCTGTCTGAAACCTACTGTACAGTTGGAATTTAGGAGAGTGAAAGCCTGTTTCTCGGTTCCAGGTGAAGCGGGTATCTCAGAATGGATGTGTTTGCACAGGGAGTTCTGTAATGTGTTCAGTGTGTTATTGCACAGCCCATGACCATAGCTGGGATACTTTCAGGGAGGTGGGTCACAACTGGTCACGCATATGCTGATGATAAATTTGGAAAGATAAATTAGTCTTTTCTTCTTTTGAAACAGCCAAGTTTGGAAAAATTACACCCTACTTGGCTAGCAAAGCACTGTCAAGTTTATTATGCACTGGGGCTAACCTCCATGTAGCTCTGCATCCATACAGCTGAGTCTTTGCCAGGCCTTAAAATATGTTCTGTAAATGAAGATCTTGGTCAAGTTGGCTGTGTTCCCCTTTCCCTCTGTATCTCTGGGTGTTGGGGGGTTTATCTAAGTTCCCATTTGTTTCAAGGACTGGTAAGAATTGCTTTAAAAAAAGAAAAGGGAAAAGTTAAAGGAAATGCAAGTTTTCAGAGGAGTCTGTAACTGTGATAGCTCCATGAACAGCAATGCTTGTGAGCACTTGGCAGCCTGAAGACCAGTGCTTACCAAGAAGAGCTGTTGAAACAGACCCGTGGTGTGAGCATAAAGTCTGGCTGGTTCCTAGCTCATGGGGAGCAAAGTGGTCATATATCAGAGAGCTCTTGAAAACTTTATAATGGATATTTCCTAATTCTCCCCCACCTCAAGGGAGAGGGGAATGTTCCCATATAGCCTTGTAACACAGTGTAGTGTGATCCTAGCCAAGGGCTGTTAAATACCCTCTGTCCATTGCTGAATTGGCTGTTCTGCTCCCAAAGACCGCACATGTAAAGCCTAGGCTGAGGCTCAGCAGGACCTTTTTCTCCTCCAGAGCTGTTCTTTCCTGTGGATCCTGCCGTGGCAGCCACCTCCATGGCCCAGCCTTCACAGCAGCATGTCAGCAGATGAGGAGGATGGAGTCTGTGAACAAAACGTGACAGGAGGGGGTAGGCGGGACCCCACGGTGATGTAGTTTGGCACATCTCCTTACCTCCAGAGACCTCACATGGGGCTGTACTGGTGGCTGTGGGGAAGGGCTTGGCCATGGTGGGGACAGTCCAGGGCCTCCTCTGAGAGTGCTGAGGTCCATCCAAGTCCTGCTGTAGAGGGTGATGGTGCTCCAGGGACTGTGAGACTCTTGGGGAGGTGCAGGTTGTGTCCCAGCTGGGCTGGCCCATTGCATATGAAGATTCAGCTGATTTGCAGCCAGAGTTTTGTGCCTCACATCTCTCGATGTAGTCACCTCGACTGGGTTAATTGCCCTGAAGAGTGCTGCACCTTTGATGTCCTGGCCACGGAGCAAAGATGCTGTGACAGCTCAGCCAGTTCTGTTGTTGTGCGTGTTGGATATCTCGCCGTAATGCTGGGGTAGGAAAGCGAAAGGCTGTGATTATATTTTAAGGTTAATGACACTTGCTGTATACCATGGCTTGCAAACCAAGGAAGTCCTTATGCCTTTTCCCCATTCTCTGCTTTTACTCTTGGATTAATGATAAAAAAGCAGCAGTAAATGTGTTCCTGTTGCACCGTGCAAGTGTCTCAGAGTAGCTGCTCCTGTCTCTGGAGTTTCATCTAAGTGTTGGCTGAGGCACAAAAGGCAAAGGGAAATGGATGAGAGTGGCTGGCAGAGACAGAAAAATAAAGGGTGTAACAGGGAAACCTGAAGCTGTTCCTTACCACGAGGCACTAACAGCTTTTGTTTTTGAGCTGGGTTTGCCTAAGCCCCTGAGGTGGGAAGCAGCAGGTCTGGCCAGAGAAGAGCTGCATTGGCCTCTGCACGTGCACTGAGCTGTGTTTGGTCTCAGGCTGTGCTCCCTTGTGCTTGGTATCATGGGCTGTGGGGTTCCATGCATGAAATGGAAGACATCACAGACTATCTGAATGCTGTGAAGCAGCTGTGTAGCATTCTGAGCCACCCAGGCTGCAGGGCCCCATGGGGGAAATGCAGCACAAATGGAAATCTGAAGTACTCCTCTGAGGAAGGTCAGGAGGAGCAGACTTCCATTTGCTCTCTCCTATTCTGCTGCTTTTGTGCTTTGCTTTACCTGTCTGAGGTGTTGGAGGCAGACACTTTCTTTGCTGTGCTTCTTCTCAGCTTGGAGTTTCTGTGCTTGGGAATTGAGTCCCAGTTAAGATGCTCAGCAGAGCTTGGTGCATCTGATGCAGAAGGGAGTGAGGTGGTAGCTCCAGTGCATTGCAGGGCACGTGAACAGCAGGTGACACCACCAGGACTGAGACTTAGGTGTGATAATGGTAATTGGGACAGGCAGTTTAAAGCTGGAGGTTATCCATGTGCTGCCAGTGTTTGTCTCTGCGCAGTAATTAATTATCCAGCACAGCCACTCTGACAGGGCGAGTGACAGGATCTGCCTGACCCAGTTCCTCCAGCACAGCTTGTGTGGTGTAACAGGTTGTGGCCAACACCCACTGCCCTCCCCAGCCTGTCAAAAAAAAAAGGCCCTAAACACTGAAAAGCTGCTAAGCTTTCTGCACTGCTGGGGCCTGCCAGCCCAGCTCTCTGGCTGCCAGGACACACAGCATCTGGATTCTGCATCCCTGGTGGGAAGTCACCTTGGTGCTGGATAAGGGCGCTTTGTTTGCTTGCGCTGGGTCCACACCCAGCTCATTGCCTGCCTCGGTTTGAATGCCTTGTACACGTTTGGGTCCTTTCTTTCCCTCTGACTAATTGCAGCCTTCTTTCAGCTTTTTTTAAATCACCTTTCGGTAATCACTAGTAATTATATTCAATCTTATGCTTGTCTCGAGGCTATCCAATCATAGTGTGTGTGGTTTTGGGGGTTTCTTTGGCTAATACAAATTTTTAAGGAATTAGTTTGAGGGAACAAGTGTGTTGGTATCTCAGTTCTCCAATCTTCATGTGAAATGATTTTGTTGTCAGCCTTTAACCTCTTGGAGGCTATATGTGGTTTGAAGAAACCATGTCCACTTTCACTTCTTGCTTAGGCTCTAAAGAGTTAAACATGACTGTTCCTGTGTGTGCTTATTTTTTTTTTAAATCTCCTTTAATCTAAGTTTACGGCCTAAAGATTTTCTTAACACAGTTAATGCTCATCTGACTATCATCACTCTTGATCTGAGTTTTCATCAGGATTTCAGACTTGTATCTCTATGGCAGTAAATTCTAGTGTTGTTGCTGTGTCTAATGAGGGTTCACTGTTCTATTCATGACCGAGCTTGTGATTTTTATCACATTCTAAGTCTCTGTCTGTGCAGCAAGACTTGAGCTCCTATCTGAACTGGGGGCTAAATTCTGCCCATGGGCACTAAAGGTTGAGTTGGTTTTTACCAGGAGCTGAGACAGTGACCTGCTCTACAGTAATTGCCAACCAGTTTGAACACCTGCTGCAGCCTTTTATTAGTCTGATGTTTATCAGGATGACAAAAGCCACCACCTGAATCTGCTGGACCAAGTACAGTGTATAGATAAGCCAGTGGTCTTTTGGCTGAGTCTATCTCACTGGTTAAAATGATCAGCCCTTGTGCAAACTCTAATTGAAAAATATCAGCTTCATGCCCTCCCTGGAGCTGCAGTCACCAGTCTGTTTAAACTCATTTACATCTCAAAGGTAGAAGACTTAGATTCCATTATCTGAATGACATACATCTACTTAACCTCATGCTGGTGACCTTGTTCCCACCTGGGATAAATCTAGGAAAACCTTCCACCTTCACTTTCAACACATGACCATGGGAGCACTGGCTGCCCTGGCTCTCAGGGCCCCCACTTGCTCGCTGAAGTCTCTGCTTGAATTACCCTGCTAATGGCAGGCATTGCAAATTAATCTTCTTACAGTCATTTTCGTCATCTATTTTTGAAATCTGACCTTGCTGATAAAGCAATACTAAAACAGAAACCCCCATCTGCTGACCTCCAGGCTGAAGGATGATTATAAAATCAAAATATTGCCTGAGTGAGTGGGAAGAGTCACGGTCCTGCAATCCAGAACGACACGTATCACTCTCTGGATTTGTGTCAAGCCAAGGGCTGTCCAAACTCCATGACAGCACAGGGCAGAGCTGGATTATATTACAGCAATAGCCAATTGGGAAGCCAGATGGCAAATAATGTTACTTTATGGTGAAAAATACTTCCAGGCTCAGAGGGAATTGTCCAAGACACTGTCACTTGGAGAGCATTAGTCTGTCAAATACAGGCTGAGCTGGACTTTGGCATCCTTTGCTTCAAATCCTTGCTCTGCTACTTAGCTACTGCAGGACTTCAAGGCAGTTCCTTCACTTCCCTGCACCTTTTTTTTTCCTGTGATTTTTAGTCCCCTTTTCTGTAATTTTTAGTCCCAACCAACCCAAGGGTGGGTTGTTCTTTGGGTTGGTTGGTTTTCCTTTTTTTTCTCCTGAGCTCTGCTTCGAGTGGCCCCAGTCTCCTGCCACTGTTACTGTGTGGTAGCATGAGATAATAATAACTAGGGCTGGTCCACCCTGTTCTGAGGTTTATAGCAGCTAGAGAGACATGATGGCAGCCCTGTTCCTGGGGTGATCTGTTTGTCCCCTTTGCTTGGTCAAGACACCTGCAACATCTTCAAGAGGTCAGGTTAGGGAGGACCCTCTTACCTCTTCACTCCTTTACAGCTTCTAAGCAAATGCAATTGAAACTCAGGGCACTGGCACAGCAAATCCCTCACTCTGAAAGCAAAGACTGGAACTTCCTCACCTGGAGAAGCCAGTCCCCTTTCATGCTCTCTTTGGTCTCCTAAAACCCTAAATGAAGTGGTTTGTGGGATCACTGTTAACACTTGTGGCTGTGCCATAGCAGCCAGTAGTGACCAGAGTTTCTTAAGGCCAGTATCTAGGAAAAAGCATATAAACACACAAGAGCAGCCTTGTAATTACTATTGCTAATTAGTTAATGGCTGTGAGGTGCTTTGAAGATGAAAAGTGAGGAGGTGCTTGGTTATTAAGTCCCAAACACCCCTGTAAGGCCAGCAGCAGCTCTTGCTGTGGGTCAGGAGACACTCTGCTCCAGCAGCTCACTGAGTGCTGCTGAGCTTATCTGGGAGCCAGCAATAAATCGAGAGGGCTTTGGAGAGTTAAATCTCCTTGAGTTTCTTGTAGGCTTAAAAGGCGATGAGCTGCATGTAGCTGATTCTGCCTTGGAGCAGGGAAGTGTTCTTGATGAGCTTTTAAGGTGCCTCCTGTCCCTGTCTTCCCTGATTCTGTGATCCAGGGACAGCTTTGCTGAGCCAGATCTCACCTTCCTGCTGAGTTGAGGTTCCCAGTGATGGCATTTTCTCATATCCGAGTTCTTTGCCTGCTGGTGCAGGACACCATGGTGCTGGGGTGACCTGATCTCCTGTAATCCTCTCACCACCACAGCTGGCATCAGAGGTTGCTTGGGAAGATTCAATTCAAGCTTTCAAAAAGCCAGCTGAGATGTGCATGACAAAGACTAACCTGATACAGACCTGGAAGTAACAAAGTGCCTTAAAATTGCACCTACGTGAAGAGCTTCTGGGCTGCAGTCTTGCCTATTTTCTTAAGCACCAACATGAAAGAAACCTGAAGGAAGGATGCACTTAAAGCTATTTTTTTCTCTTGTGATGCGCCCCTCCTCTTCTTCTAATAAAGTACGTCTGGGAATGCTTTGGGGGCTACTCCTGCAGAGCTGGTGCCACACCTGTTGGGAAGGGGAAATTCCTCTTGGTCTGCCTCTCTGAGAAGCCTGGGGGAGTGCTGCTGCTGGAATGCTTTATTGACAAAGCTGGCAAAAAAACTTCCTTTCCATGAAAATTGAATTATTTGTTTTTTCATTTTTGAATGTAGCCTCTGTGGGCCAGACCTGCAGCTGTGGTAAATTAGCTGAGCTGCAGATGTGCCCTAATATATTTTGAGATGTCATTTCCCTGTATCTGTATGTAATTCTGTAGATCTTCCTGCTGTCCTGGTTTTGGCATTATTTCAGCTTTCAGTCTGCTTTGTCTCCTCATTCAGCCAACAGATCCTGGGGACTAAGGATGTCTTGGGATCTCAGTGACATGAGGCAGGCATCATGTCCACTCTCTCCATTTGCAGGTCAATAAGAAAAATCAGTGTTCCTGGGGCTGCTTCATAGGCTCAGTTTTGTTCTTTGCCCACTGTTTGCAGGATGCAGGAGGAGTAAATAGTGCAACTGACAGTGCATCTCCTTTTCTCATACTTGTTCTACTCTTCCAGAGTAGAACCAAGGCCAGGGATTTTCCTGGTAAGAAACTAACCTTGAAAGTTTGTACTTAAGCTTGTAAGCAGGAGAAAAAAAAGAGGATCCTCATGTAGTTCAGGTGCTTTGGCACCTTTAGAGTTTCTGAGTACATAGTGCTGTTAGGACAGGGCTGGTTTTGGAGCGTGTTCAAGGCACAAGAGATTTCAAGCATGGGGTTCATGCAGTTTTTCTGAACATTGCTCTAGAGCTCCAGTGGAGTTGGAAGAAATGAAGGCTGTAGGATGCAGACTGAGCAGGACAGAATTCAGTTATGCTGTCCTCATGATTAATCAGTATAACTGGTTCGGCATCGGGCGCTGTGTACCACAGTCACAACAAACAAGGAATGGTTCTAAAACTGTAAGCAATAAAACTCTTTCCCAAGAGATGGGTGTAGTTCCTTGGTTTTCTCTTGGCTGGGACGGGGCTATCCCAGTGGATAGATGCACCCAGGCTCAGCTTCTGTGCTCTGGGAGAGCACAGAAATGAGCTGGGAAATACATTTTCTTATACATGGTGTCAGGGGTTTAGATCTTGTCAAACACTAATACTTGTCCAGCTGACACGGGTTCCTGGGTGTCATCCAACCATGTATCTGCCATGCCCCATCCCTGCAAGTGTTGAATGCCAGGCTGGACGGGACTTGGAGTAACCTGGTCTGCTGGAAGGTGTCCCCCCCCCCAGGGCAGGGGGCTTGGAACGAGATGGTTGTTAAAGTCCCAAACCCAACCAGTCTCTGATTCTGTGACCTGTGAACCTCGCCCTGAGGACGGGGTGTACTTCGAGCCATTAAAATCCCTCGTTTGCTGCATGGCAAAGGCAGGCAGGGTGCGGGACCGCGTCGGGCTGAGCTCGGGCGCAGTAATGCGGAGCAGCAGCGTGCCGAGAAACGCATCAATCGCACAGATTTGTAAAGCGAGCAGGCGGAGGGCAGGGCTCGGGGCGCGGAGGGCTGTGTGGCTCTGTGTGTGTGTCTGTGTGTGTGTGTCTGTCTGTCTGTCTGTGTGCGCGGCGGTGGCAGCCGGGGGACACGGGGCGGGAGCGCCGGTCCGGCAGCCGGAGCCGGCACCGCCTCTCCCGGTGCCCCCTCCCTCCATCCCTCCCTCCATCCCGCGGCACTCCCGGCTCACGCTCCGCTCTCTCCGGCACAGGGGCAGATCGAGGTGGACAGCGAGACCGTCTTCAAGTTGGCCGCCCTGGTGCTCCAGGTGAGTGGCTCCCCCCGGCTCGGTTTGGCTCAGCGCTTTCCCCTTCCCGGCGTTTTTTGTTTGTTTTTTTAATTTCCCCCTTCCACACGGACAAGCCCCCGCAGGGTTGTTTATGGTCTCCGCGGCTGGGGAGCAGACGGGAGGCTGGAAACACGTAGGAGTTATTTTTCTCATAGGCGAGGAAGAGAAATATTTATCTCAGGAGTTTTAAATTGAAAGAATAAAAGCTAATCACGGGAAGTAATTTATCTGGGCAGGTTTCCATTCAATTTATCACTTACCCTAATTTAAATACATTCCAGAGATCTGGGAAGAAAAGTGTAAATATTGTAGCTAAATCAGCTATATTATGCATGTGAATCTTCTTTTCTGAGCATATGGTTTTGATACCTCTGTTATGTTGAAATATACAGTGTCAGTTTTCCCTGTCATTAATCTAGCTTTGTTCTACTGAGACTTAAAACTCCAGTTTTTTACAGCTTTCTGTGAAATAAAATTCTGCCTTTCAAAAATTGGGGGTTTCCCCCCATTGCACTGTCATTGACAAAGTGCCACAGCAAAGCTGCAGCAGCAGCTCGATCTGCCTGAACAGTTGTTTTCCTCTCGAGCGAGCACAATTCCTCCCAACTGCTGACCTGACTGTAGAGCCAACCTTTGCCTGGATGAGAGAAGAGGGAGAGTTGTATTTCACTTCTTGTGCAGTAAAAGCAACATTTGATTTGCAATGTGGAATTCATCCCTGCATTGGAAGCAGTTTTATTTGTGCTGTAGGTGGATTATCTACAGCTGGGAGCTTGAGGGGCCAAGCCCAGCTCTCGAGCACATGCAGGCTGGCTCTGTGTTTTGCAGGGAGTGTGGCGGGGGTCAGGATCTGCCTGCAGAGCTGTGGGAGTGGGGAAGTGAACAATGCTGGGAAAATCGAGGGTTTTGAAGAGATCGTGTTTTAATTCTGTCACTGTTTTTCAATTGTAGGAAGCTAAAGGGGACTATTCCAGGTAATAACATTTTCCTTTCTAATACTGGTGTGCTTGATGGATGTGTTTTTCTGTGTTGGCATTGTATTGCAAACAATCACACATGGGGGTAAAGTCCAGCTGCGAGCAGTGCCCGAAGAAAGTGAAATGCACTGCTGGGCTGGATAAAATCTGAGTCTGTAGGGTGAGTAATGCCTTTTGTGAGCAAGCTCTGAGTCAAAATAATGTTTCAGGCCACCACGCTTTGCTCCCCTCCCAAACATGGGTGATGCAGTGGGAGAAGGGAGAAGCTCCCACACTTCCCTGCTGGAAAGCCTGTGCTTTACCAAACTTTGGCCAAGCAAAAAAATGCCTGTGCTTCTGCAGAGCCGTGTTTGTGTCCATGTGGGTGACCTTGCCCACAGCCCAGCACGTGCAGGACGCGGGGTCAGCTGCCCTGGGGATCAGTGAGCCATGTTCTGCAGCTGCCCCGGGGCCTCTCCCTCCCCACACCTGACCCAACAGTTGTGTTGTGGCTGCTGTGTGACCCCCTTGCTCTGCTTGAGCTGTTTAAAGCTGCATCATCAGGTCTGGCTTCCCCTTGGAGGTGCTTCTTACCCAGCTCTGATGGTGATGAGGGGCTGCGGGGAGCTGGTGGGGTCACACCTGGACCTGCCGGAGCCACGGGGAAAGACCTTCCATTAGAAACAGCTCACTAAGTAAATAGAGATTCTGAAGATTGGCTTTGGTCACGTTAATATTTTACTACTTGCTGAGTTTCCATATGGGAGGAGAGGTGTGTTTTGCTCTTTAGCTACAACAGTCTTGGAGAGTGTTCACTACAGACCTGTCTGTCCAAGTACAGGGAGCCAGTCAGGCTTGGCTGCCAGAGTGACTCTGCTTTCCCTTGAGGGGGCAGTTGTCAAGTAAATGCCAGTGCCAGTCCCTAGACCCCTTCCCTTCAAAGGCTTGTCCGTTCTCTGCCAAAGGACACGCTCTGTGAAGTCCATCAAACCTCCTCCACCTGTTTGTAGGCATCCTGTCAGACCTGCAGGGAGAAAAAGATGTCTTTGACCAGCTGGGTGGGCTGGCTGTGCAGACCGTTTCTGTTCCTGCTGTAGACCTGCTTTGTGAACCCCAGTGTATTGCTTATACCTGCAGTACACTGCATTTTTGTCTAGAAACACCCCTTATCTTGTCTGATCTCTCCAGGGATGCCCTAAGCTTAGCTCAGTTTAGGCACAGTTAACCAGAAAACCACTGCTGACTCCACAATAAGTAACTTGTTAAGCTGTAGCAACTGGTGATGGCACAACTGTCTTGATTCTCAAGAACAGGGGTTAGTGTTAAAAATCACCTTAGTGGTGAAAAGCTTCCTTGTGTGGTTTAAACTTAACACTGCATCCTTATCATTTGCCATAAATAGGTTTGTAACTATGGCTTCATGGGCCCAAGAACTGTGCCTGTGGTTGTTTTCCATGGTTCCCTGGACACGTTGCAAGGAGTGGATTTCCCATGGTTACCTTCAGAAGTATTTAAAGAAAATTGTAGGGAAGAGTCTCTGCTACAAGAGTTATTTCCAAATGCAGCTCTTCCCCCTACAAGTTGCATGGAAATAGCTGCAGCAATTGTTTCCTCTGTTAAACTGAGCATATGTTATGCCCCCATAGCAAATGAGCACAGCCAGCTGTCCCAGGCCCAGTGAGCACACCAGGAGTGAAGGAATTCCATGTCACATATCACAAGTGGTCCTTTGGGCCAGTGCTGATAAAGCAGTGGTTTAATTACTAGCATATCTTAACGATGATACTGAAGGACTGGCCTCTGCTGCACAGCTTGCTCCTGTGCAGTGTGATTTGCCTCCCTTTGCCTTGAGTTTAGTGTGTTCTCTGCTCGCTGTCATTTGGACATTCTGCTTTGAATCACCTTCTGGAATGTGGCTCTTGCACCACCTCTGCTTCCGTGAGAATGTACAGGTTGGTTTTTTTGATACTGAATTAGTGCTGAATGAACGTGGATAAATACAGGAATTGCCTGAAGTCCTGGAGATTAGCTATGTGGAAGTGAGGGTTGGGCCAGTCCAGGCAATGCTGGGGATCTCTTCCTGTCTGATTTTTCACACACATCCCATAGGCAGCTTTTCCGTGGGGACGCATCCTGTGGTGGGGTCACTGTGTAGCATTCCCGCTGACGTCAGCTCCGTACCAGGGCCCGAACACTCCTGTGGTTCTGCAGGAACCTCTTTCCCAATCCACTGCTCAAGTTCTCAGATAACACCCTGATGGCAGGGAGAAGCAGCCTCCTGAGAAACACCCTCCCCTGCCCCATGCTGCGTGGGTGAGCACATTCCTTGGAAATCTGTTTCTTTTCAGTGAGCAAACCTGGCACGTGGGCACTTGGAGAAAGTAAAAAACTTTTGATTTCTATACCACAAAGGTCACTCTGGAGGGGCTTTGCAGTCTGGTAGCGCTGGCAGCATGGGAGTACCAGGGACTTTGGGGTTTGGTCCTTGCAGGTGCTTTGCAGTAGGACCCCAAGGTCCTGAGCTGGGCTCTTACAGGACAGGGCTTTCACAGAATCATGGAATGGTTTGGGTTGGAAGGGACCTTAAAGATCATTTAGTTTAGGTTGGAAGGGACCTTTAGATCATTTAGTCATTATTGTTTGGGAAGAGACTTTATGTAAGATGAACCACCCAAGTCCCACTTTGAGAGGACCCTGGTTTTGAAGACATCTTTATAAAACTTAAGTGCATGCTTCAAAATTGCACCCGCAGGCTGTCCTGATTTGGACAACTCTGGATTCTCAAAGGCAGCCTAGACTGGCTTTGGGACACAGGAGGAATGAGGAACAGAGGTGGCAGCAGACCACAGCCAGTGTAGCTCACCATGTACCCATTTCCTTTTCCTGTTTACCCAGCTGGTGATCCCAGCCAAGATAATTCCCTGCTGTGTGTGATGAAGAGGATGTCACAGGGATGCTCAGTGAGCTGTCCCTCTGCCCCCTGCCTGGGATGGTGTCAGGGCTGCCCTGAGCAGAGCAGGACAGTCCTGCAGCTCTGCTGTCCCCACGAAGGCTGGGATGCTGCAGATTCCTGCCCCTCTGCCTTCCTGTGCAGTGCTGGGCACGCTTTGCTCAAGAGGAAGGATGTGACACTGGCTTGTGTTTGCTTTTCATAACTCATGCATGGCTTCCAGTTGACTGCTCCTCTGTTCAGCCTAAATTCCCAGCACTTTTTACCCAGCTCCTGCAGTAGGAACCCCGAGCAAGCATTAGTCATTGATTGGAGTTTTGAAACTGCGTGGGTTAATTGCATTTCTCCACTCTCCTATTTGCAAATGAAACAAAAATCTGCAAGCTGGGTTTTAGGAAATCTTGGTTTTTAAACTCTATGCAAAGGTTTTAGAAAGAGAATGTGATTCAAATTGCAGCTTCTGGCATGGCTCAGTTTTGGGGGAAAAGTGTGCATATTCTGTTTATTTTAGGAAATTTATTTGAATTTTAAAAGAAACAATGTTTTGGCAGTCTGTTAATTATTCATCTTGTAAATATGCAACATATAAAGTCTGGCTTCCTTGGGAAATAAATGATTTAGCTGTATTTAGTTTATAAATTAAGCATCTGCCCTCAAAAATGCTGTAAAATATTATATACTTTTATTGTCCTTTGTAGCTCGATGAGAGAGACAGTTTATAATTGAGAAGTCCTAAATTGGAAAAATGTTTATCAAAATCAGATTTAGCTACAGGAACTATATAAGGAAAGTAACTTGGGGATAAAAAAAGTTTATTTTCTGACTGATAATCTTGGGCCATATTTTTCCCAGTACTATTTCCAGGACTGAAACCTAGCTGTGCTCCCTGGAAGTTAATTAAATTGCTGGAGGAGGGCTTCTATTTTCTTTAAATAGCTGACGCATTTGTTTCTGATTTTGGCCTGTGGGCTGCAAAGATAACTCCCGACTGGTATAACATAACACAGACAAAATAATGAATTCCTGATAGCTGACATGTGCGAGGCACCAGGGTTTATCATTATGGGGGTGATAAAGGCAGTTTGTAAAAGGGAAAGGTTTGGGTGAGAGAGAGCCCTGCAACTGAGACTATGGAATAATTGGTTCAGAAACTCCTGGGTTTTGAAATTCTGCTTAGAAGGAAAGAGAAGTTCTTGATCTGGGCGCAGAAATCAGTATTAACAATTTGCTCTTAATTAAGAGTACTCAGAGTGAGATTTTTTGGGTAGCGTTTCGTTGGGAAGCTGAATATTCTGTCAGGCAAACTGGCAGATGTCTTGGTAGGAAAGAATGTGGGAAAGATAACGTGGGCAGTGCTACAAAATAGCTGTTGGAAAGAAGTTAATAATTGTCTGATAGCACAGCACCTGCTCAGTCTACCGCTAACCCCAAGATTAAGGCACCCTCAGGAACAGGACACACCTGAGGTCTGTTGGAGGTGGCTTGTCCAGCCTGTTTCTGGGAATTTTGCCAGGTTCATGTGACCAAAATTCCAGGTGTGGCCATGCCCAGCACTGGGCTTGGAGCAGAAAGACAAGTTTGGGGATGAGTGACAAGGGGACATCTCATCTGGCAGCCAAAGGCCAGAGCCCAGCGTGGATCCTGGTCCGGCCCCACGTGTTTCCTCACACCTGTGTCAGTGGGTGATGCAAAAGAGCTGGTGGGTCACCGGAGGATTCACTCTCAGAACATTCATCTGGTGCTTGTAGTAGCACTGTACTTTAGTTTCTGATGTTCTTTTCCGTGCAAGTGCACTTTTTAAATGCCCATGCACTGATACCTCAGCCCTTTTCCAGGCTGCCCCCAGCTCCCCGTGGGCTGTGTCTGCCTGGCTGTAAAATCAGTGCCCAGCACTGGCTCAGCCTTGTGCCTCTTGTGCTCCTGGCCCTTGTTTGCCAAGTGATTCATTGTGTGCTTTGCCTTTCAGCTGTGACTCCCAGCACTTTTTCTTTAAATACCTGGTGAAGCACTGGCTCTGAACCATTAACTCTCTGGGTCAAACCGAGCTGTGTGCTTTCCTCAGCTCCCTCTTTTTCAACAAACAGCTCATTTAGGAAAAGATGAGCAAAGATCTGCTTACTCAGAGCCTGTTAGTTGAGGGGGGTTGATTATTTGTTTTGCTTTATTTGGGGACATCTCATGAACCAAGGCAGTAAATCAGCGAGTTTAGGGAAAGTCATGTTTCATGTCTGTTTTGTACAATGATGATGATTGATTGCCCTGCTGACAGGTATCAGATACCCATTTTCCCAAGAGCTTAATTGAATTTTATACCTTCTTCAAAGGAAGCCGGTTTAAGACTGCAGTAATTTTTCTCTAGCAGGGTGAAAATTTTGCTTCCCTTGGTAAATCCCTGCAGGTTTGCCATGGGGAACAGGAGCTGAGGGGAGCCAGGCAGGGAACTGCTGAGCTCCATCTCCCTGAGCACTGAGGCAGCAATTAGGAGATGAAAACATTGTTTTCTCCTGGTGTTTTATTTTTCATGTAAACCAGGTGCAAATACAAAGGGAAAGTACTTAAGAAGCTATTTCTTGGATAGATTTTTCATAGGAACAGGGTTTTTCCCATTGGTGCTACTTGTAGATTCATCCAGTTCACAGCAGACTAAAGCATGTACAATCTGCAGTGATGTAATTGTAATGGTTTTTTACAATCTCCTATTTTAAAGCAGTTTTGTAAGGGCTCTCAAGGAATTTGTGTAGAATGCTTATTATGTAGCAAATTAATTAGGTGGAAGCACTGTGGGTGGAAATGAGCAAAAAGGATTAGATGGAGAGGGAGAAAAAAAGGATGTTTGCAGTAATTTAATAACCTGATCTCATTTGATTTACTATTTGTATATAGGAATGTAATTCTTAATACTCACACATAATTATGGCAGTTTGGTAAGGAACAATGATTTTTAGATTTCATATGCATGATGTTTGTACAGTTTCCAGAGAGGCAGAAAAAAGGTTGCTGTGTTTTGTCCTCTTTAATAGTCCTTCCAGAGTACTTTATTTTCTTTGGTTTTTCTTTCCCTTTTTTAAATTATTTTTAACTCAGAGAGGAGAGCTAGGGTGGGTAAAACCCAGCCACCTCGAGAGGTCTTTTGTGTGTGCTCTGCATCCAAAGAGATGAGAGACAAGGCAAGCAAGGTGCCAGGAAATTCAACGTCCCCCAGCTTGTCTCCCATGCAGGGGAGAAGCTGTCACATAGGGGTAACATCATGTTATCCACAGCCATAGGTAAAAGATGCTTTTTCCCTTGTCCCTAGAAATTTTCTTAAGTACAGGACAAATGGCCTTTTCCTGTTGTAAAAATCACCTTTCATGGTTTTTGCATTGTAATGTATTCACCTCTCTTTTGTGGAATATCTGAAAAACTTTATCAGGTCTACAGGGATTTTTTCCAGTCTTGCACACTCAGCTGTGAGCAGCAGTTTGGACTCTGGTCTGATTCCTAACAAAATCCTCACTCCAGAAAAGCAGGAGTAAATCTTTTGCTTTTCCTTCCCCTGGTGGCTGAGATCTATCACGTGAGGTGTATTTTGTGCTTTGAGGAAATGGAATGACAGCTTTTCAACCTCAGCTTTTTTGCTTTTGCAGATTTGTCAGGTCTTTATCATTATTTGGACACTTTATTTTTCTTGTGGTTCCATGTATCTTTGTATCAGCTGGGCTGTGATAACAGGCTTTAAACTTTGCTACTGTACTCAGACATGCTAAAAACCCACAGCTAATATGGCTAAGCTGACCTTTTTGTGAACAGGAAGGAAGTGTGAATGTTAGAAATAACAGTCTGTTGTTGGGATCCTTCAAGCATTGTATCAACTGTGAATATCCATCTTTTGCTTGGCAGCAAATCCCCAGGTAAAGCAGAGCCATTCTGCTTTCGTCTGGTCTGTTAGGGGAGCACTGCTAACATGTACTGTGGGTATGACCAAGCAGCTCTTTAAACATGGATGGATCACAGCAGGTCTGTGGGATGAGGTCCACGGACCAAAAGGATTTTTCTGCAGAATATTCATGTTTCACTTCAAGAGATCTAAAAGAAGACCTGAGGATTTATGGCAGCTCCAGGTCACGTATTTTCTCGGGTCATGAAGAGCTGCTTCCTTGGCTCCCTGTTTCTTGTCTCCCAAGTGGAAGTTGTAGCATTGCCTCATCTGCCAAGGTGGCTCTGGGAGCAGCTCATGTTCCCATTTGTGTGCTCACCATGTCCTCATACAGAGAGGTGTGTGCATTCAGCTGATGGGAGAAATGTTGCATTTTCCTTGGTGCTCTTGGCCCATATTCCAAAAGCTTGTGTATGGGCTCACCAAACCCTGGCAGGATCAGCAGGTGCTGCTGCTTCTCTGCCCAGGAGTTGGGCAGTGCTTGGGAAGCAGGGAAATTTGGCTTTGGGAACAGGGCTGGAGCTGAAGGTCAGGCCTGGGAGTCCAAGGCTTTGGTCCAAGTAGGGGAATGGTCATCCAGTCCCAGCCACATTTCTTGTTTGGTGCTGATCCCCCTTGAGCTGTGATACTAAAGGCATTGCAGCTGCACAAGGTGGGAACCCGCAGTACAGCCACAGCCTAAATGTCCAACAAGCTGGGGTTGAAGAAGCCATCTGCACTGCTTATCACTCTTAAATGCCCCTTCAAATACCTCTCTGAGCAGGCAGCTGCTGTGTGGTGTTCAAGTGGCAGCCTCTGCAGCCCTGCCCCAGCAAAGCTCCCGCTGGCTGCGGGGAAGGTCCAGGGAAGGTCGGGCTCTGGAGGTCCTGTACCTACGGGAGCCCCTTGTTCATGGCCTTTCCACATCCTGAGCTCCCTTCAGTAGAAAAATAACTTTCTTGAGTGTGCCAGCAGACCATAAACTGAAAGGTTGGGAAATGATGGGAAACGTCTGGCATTTGTCACAAAAGAGGATTTGTCAGAGAGCACATTTCAAAACCCTGCTGCCAAGATCCTGCTGCTCTGGTCTACTGAAGCCGCTCAATCCATCATCTCTCCCTGTACCTCTCCTGCTCTCTCTTCCTTCCCCCCCTTTCTTCTCCTGCACTTTTAACCCTGCTCATTTTTTTCCCCTCCACTGCCTCACTGCTTGCTCCTCACACCTGTTTCTTGTGGTACCTCGAAGGGCAGAGCAGCCTTGAGGGGAGCCTGAGGTTGCCATGCTCTTTATTTTATGACAAACCCAAAGCCTACAGAGCAGGCAGCTGCTGCTGAAGCAGCCCAGCTGCAATGGGATGGTCCATTTTGCTGGTTCTCATCTATGAGTCTAAGGAATGGGAACATCTTGGAGACCTTGGTGATGTTTCCCTGAGTTTGGTCACTTGAGGAAGTCACTTTAGGACCAGCCTGGGGTGTGGGCAGCAGCACAGGATGTTCTTGCACAATTTCGTGCAAAGGTGGTCGTTCTAAAGAAATAGGGCTGTTACTGACATCAGCTGAATAATCTGGCCCTCTGAAACCCTTGATTGTCAAGCTTTCAAGCATCTGCTCTAATAGTGTGCTGATTTGGAGGTGTTTTTGCTAGCTCTAAATATCTTGAATGAAGTGACAAGTCCTAATAGAAATGTTTTGGAAAGTCTTCATGGCATAGGGTAATAATGTATCATCCTTTTGTTGTGCAGCTGCGCATTTCCTTAAATCTCATATGTAATTCTCAGATTTGGTAATATTTAGGTGTCCTTGAAATAACTTTCAGGTTAATTTTGAGAGGCTGATTGACATTTTCTAAAGGCAAGGCCACTCTAAATTCTACCTGTGCTATGCCTAAAATTAATTTCAAGAATTAACTGAACGTAAGATAATGACATTCAGGATATCCCAGGAGTGACTTATTCCAATGATCCTGTATCAAAACAAGAGAAAGTACTTGTGTGAGGTCAAGAGGCTCCAAGAATAAAGTTGCTATACAAAGCACCTTCCCTACTGATAAATATGTACCTTATAATGTGTTATAAACACAATTCAGCAGAGGCAGACACACCTGCCCTTGCTTTACTCAGTTAAGAGGTGTCTGAAGTCCTGTTCTCATCAAGTTGTTAATATTTACAAAGAATCTGTGAGCTGATAAGCTTCTATGCTGTAGTCCAATATATGGCTTTTGCCGCTGGGTGTGTCACTTGCTCTTCATGTTTTGTTAATCTTATTAACCACATCTTACTCCATATAAGCTCTTACCTGCATTAGCAAGGGGCATAAATTGTGTTTTGACAGTGGGTGCAGGGAAAACTATTGACAAATGGTCCTAATTAGCACAGTTCTCTAAATCTTTGCCTGGCAGGGAGTGTTGTATCATTCCATTAAAAGCTGTCAAGATGTACTTTCTGGGGGCATAAATATGTAACTCTTTTTCAATCTTCAGTAATGTGCTCTAGGCAGAGCATGTCATGATGGTCTGGTCTGGTTCCTTCATGGGTTCCTGGTGGGGGTTTTAGCAAGATGCCTAAAATTTCACTGTAACATCAGTGGGTTATAAGGAAGCTCATGAGGTTGGTCCTGTTTTGCTGCCGGAGATAGTTTCGAGTGGGAAGTCCTAGTGACAATATGTATGGTACATGATTAAATATTTTTACTGGTTGTTTTAGAGTCAAGCTGCCTTCCCTCTCCACAGAGCTAGCACTGACGAGCAGGGTGTGCTGGGGACAGCATCTTGCCCAACGTTTGATCATGTTGGGACAGAAAATTAATTATGGGCAGTACCAGAAGTGCAAGCTGAGGTTCGGTGTGGGGAGGCTTTGATGCAGTTTTTCATTATTTCCATTTGCATTGCCCAGGTTGATTCAAGTTCTGCTTTGCATCTGCCAGAGAGAAAACTCCTGTTTAAAGGGTGGAATAGGAAGGAAAGGGTCTGTCTGCTGCTGTTAATTCTTCTCCATAGTGGAAAAATACTTGAGATGAGAGTTTCCTATATTCTCCTCCTGGGGAATAAACAAACCTTTTGCCAAAAAAATGTTCAGTCCCATTGACTCTGGGCGGTTTATATATTGAAATTATGCCAAAAACCACCAGTCCAGAAACCCCCTCTGTATCAGGGGTCACATTAAATGCAAGCTGGGCCTCCCTGTCCTGACAGCCTCCTCTTGGTGGGAACCCACCATGGACGTGCCAGATACAGCACTGGGTGTTTGGCTGGCAGATAATGGGGATGGTGGGACATCTGGAGCCAGGGCTGTCTGCCCTGGGATTGCTGTATCGTCTCGTGGTCCTTGTGAAACCAAACAGGAACAGGTCATAATTCAAACCTCTCTCCTGCTATCAGGAGTTGTCACCTCTGGGGAGCGGCTGGGTCTCGGAGGGCTTGGGAAAGTGATCCTGAAGGTCAAGGGGAGACTTGCTTGGTGCAGATGAAATGATAATGGACTCTGGAAGGAGGGGGAGGACAATTTGAGGCTTTTATTATCCCTGAAGCCGTGAATCATCCCAAATGCTAATCCTGGGGCGGGCAGTCAGCAGATCCAGGCTGCTGCGTGCCAGCCTGCACTGTCTGAAGGCATCCAGCGCACAAGGAGCTGTGCCCTGTCTCTCCCAGGTCTTTTACATTTTTCTAGGATTGTTTCATGCTTGATCGTACAATTATGTAGGGGGAAAAAAAAATCCTCATGTTGCTTCTTAGAGAGTTTCAGACCTTATAAGTCCATTTTAATGGACTTCTCCCAAGTGCATGTGGATGGGATGGTGTCTGAACCTCAGGGTGTGAGGTTGTGTCCCGTCAGCAAGACAAGTCCCAGGGGCCAATTTTGGCTCATAAAATCAGTGTGTTCTCTGCTCTTGCAGGAAATTGGATGGGTTTGTAGGGTGGCAGAAGAGAGGAGGCCCAGCTCTGCTGTAAATTGTCACAGCTCTGTGGCCTCTGCCTGCTGACAGTCTCCAGCAGGACTCTGGGTCAGTGCTGCAGGGACGTGTCCCCTGTCATGGCACAGACGTGGTGACAGTCCTTTGATCACTGAGTGTCCCAGCTCAGAGCCCACAGGCCCTGCTTGGAGGCGGGCTTGCTGGCTGGCCCTCCAAATTTAAATTCAGTGGTAGACATTTTCATATTGATGAGCTGCTACTCATCACTCAGGCTTAACTAGCACCCTTGTTTTGGCATTGATGAGGATGAACTTGCTGCTCAGCCAGATCTAAAGAGGCCAGGAGCCCAAAAACCGGAGGGGTGAGGGGCCCTGAAACCAAACAGGAAGGCGAGTAGTGCTGTTGGAGGCCACAGGTGTTGCAGAAGGTGGCATTTCAGAGCATGGGAGATGCAGCTGCCAGGATTCGTGGCATTTCTGCAGCCTCTCGGTGATGGGGAGGCTCCTGGCCCTGTAAGGGCTGGTGAAGGAGAGTTTGGGACCTCTCCACCCATTGTGTGGTGGTGACAGCTGGGTGTCATCTGTCCCCTGTGCCCAAGTGCCTCTGCCAGAGCTCATCCCTGGCCTCCTTATTGCCTCAGCCCTTAGCACCAGATTTTTAAATAGGGGTTTAATGACCACCCATTAAACCTCTGTTCATGAATACTGCGGAGATGAGAATCCACATTTACAGAAACAGCCCTTTTGTTTGGTAAAAATGAGCTATTTTAATAGTACTTCCTTCCAAAACCTCTCGTACTTCACTGTAGTTCCCTGCCAACTCTGCCTGCTAGAGCAGCCATTGCAGTGATGAGTCAGGTTTAAAAATAGGAGGAAAAATTGTGGTTTAATAATCAATTATCCTGTGAGTCTGTGATTGAAGTTGGACCTTAGGAGGTCATCTGGCCAAACCCTCCAGTTTCAAGAGGGAGTTCAGGCCAGGTTGCTCAGGGCTTGTGTTATTGTTTTGGGGTGTTATTTTTTATTTTTTGCTCTGGTTTTTGAGGCCTCAGGAGGGCATGTTCTGTGTCTGCATTTCCATGTGACCCTACAGACCCCTGGTAATCTACCTTCTCTCTGCAAGCCGAGATGTCCTTCAGCCTTTTGATCCCATCAAAATGGGCTTGTAAAAGGTTGAATAAAACTCAGCTTTTGTGAGCATTGGCTGTATTTGAGCACTGGAAGGAGAGGTCTGATTTTATACCCAGCTGTCCCCATCTGTGGCACTTGGGTGCTGGCCAGCTTGCAAAGAAAAATGGATATTCCTGGCAGAAGAGTGCAACAACCAGCACTCCTCGTGCTAATTGACCCCTTCTTGGCAGCTTCATCAAAGGTTGAAGAATAAATAGGCTGTTGATTGAACTGTTTCCTCATCCCCAGAGGTGGTCCCCCTTGCTCAGGGCTGAGGCTCATTGTCAGGGCTGGGGGAGAGCTTTGCCCGTGCTCCTGAGGAACAAAAAGCCTTTCTTCCCCTGTGCTTTCCGTGTGGCATCTGGGAGATGGAATCCTGGGGGGGAAGTTGCTGTGTCCTCCATGTGTGGAGCTCCATCCACAGGGCCCATGGATGCACTCTAGGGATGCGCAGAGTGTGGAATTTGGGGGAAGCAAAGGGGGACGTAGCTCTGATTTAAACTCTAACAGTTCAGTCTGATGAGAAGAGAGTTTGGGAGCAGGAAAACACCTTCAAGGAAAGCCTGGACAAAGTTGAGGCAGACGCTGATGGACGTGACTGGTGCATTCTTTGCATAGAAAAGTCGTGTTGGTGCTTGCTGGCGCTGCTGCGAAGGCATGCAGAAATCCTGCCGAAATGGGGCGTGCAGGTTTCAGCTGATTAATTAATGGACCATGTGAGGAGAAAATATGAACCATTTTACTGATGCCTGTAAATGGGTTTTAAAGTACTCTGTTGGGGCTTTGTCATGACAAATTGCCTTCGCATACTTCAACCCCTCTGTATTTCATTTCAGGTTGGGCCTAGAGTCCAGAATATTTGAACTTCCTATACAGTGGGCAGTCCAGGAGAACTATTTTCACTGAAAATATTTTAAAACATATGAACTGAAACCACTTATTTTGAATCAGATCACTGTTAAACTCTGAGATTAACAAAAAACACACTGCTTCATGAAATGCATTGTTAAAGACAGAGCAAAACTTAGCACTGCAAGACTTACTTTTGAGCAGAGGCTTTCCTGCAGCTGTCACAGGGCTCGTTCTGCACTCAGCAAATACAGTGAGGGCGTGCAGAATAAATATTGATATGGTGGTGGCCTGAGCATCACGTGTGTGTATAATGAGCCTGCATGACACCATATCCATCACTGTCATGTGAGAGGACCTCTAGAGTTACGTTGCTATGACAGCCTGGCATGGGGCAGCACACCACATTCATGAGCAGCAAATACAGCTCTTCCTTCTGCCCAAACTAATGAGCCCATCTCTTGATTCACTAGCGCTGACTCCAGGCCATTTTTGCTTTTCCAGTGATGAGAACGCACGAAAAGACTTGAAGACACTGCCTGTCTTTCCTACCAAGACACTGCAGGAGCATCCATCACTTGCTTACTGGTGAGCAGTTTAATTTAAAATGTAAATCATTGCTATGAATGATAACAAGATCACTTTTAAGCAGTCTGCAAACTTCTGAAAGTTTTCAGCCCAGGACATGAGTTAATTGCTCACGGTCAAGGATTTCCAGTTTTTAGAAGATTATAAATTATGTGATGCGAATTCCTCCTTGAAAGTTTTCGCAAATTAAGTTGCTGTGTCAGAAACTGCTGGATCGGAGTATGTGGGGGACCCTGCAATAGAAGGAGCTGAAGTCTAAACTCCAGCCAAGTCTGGGTTTGCAGAGAGCACCTCGGTCTTCATCTGTCACACAGTGGAGCCTTTGTGGTGTGCTGACCTTTGCTGGCTGCCAGCTGCCCACCCAGCTCCTCTCAACAGGACAGGGGAAGAAAACAATCTAGAAAGGCTGGAAAGAGAGAGATAGTTCCAGTTCTGGGGCCTGAATTTGCTATAAAGGAACACAGCATTTAGGATGAATCAGTGATATTGTTTCCCTGGAATTTATGCCCTTTGTGCAAATTCAACTCCCTCATTTGTTTTGGTTTTTTTAGGCTTAATGTGTACGTGATGGATTTTCACGTATACCATGCTTGCTTATTATTTGTTTGTCTCTGAATGAAAACTGCTGGGGTTTTCTTTGCTTTCAAGTGTTTGACATACAAATGCATATTTTATCTCTCATTCCTCCAAAACAAAATATTGAAATATATAGCAGGAAAAATGTAAAAAAAGTCATTGCTGACAAATGTGTGGGTTTTTTTCACCTGTGAAATGTCAGGGGGGAAAAAATACACAGGAATGAAAACAGCTCTGGTTAAACTTCTTCTGTCTTACATATGGAGCATTAACCAGCCTTTGAAGTTTGGGTCCTTTAGAACGTTAAGATGAATTTACACAATTAGCGCCATTCTTCTGCAGCAGAACAGGCTGATCCGAAATGGTTCGTTAATTAGTCTGGAAGGCAGGATGTGATGGTGGGGATGAGCCAGGCAGCTCCACGCTGCCTAATGAAGGGTGGGAAAGAAATCAGCAAGAACCAGAATGTAAACTAGAGCAAGAAGCATGCAGAGGGAGCCTTCCCTGCATGCTGAGCAGGTGGCTGAGCTTCGACAGATGCCGTCACACGTGAACAAAGTCACTGAGCCTCTAAATTGGGTTTTGTGCTTGGTTTGCAGTGAGGACAGAGTAATTGAGCATTATACACAAATTAAAGGTCTGACCAGAGGACAAGCCATTGTTCAGTGAGTATGACACTTGTTAATTTGTGAAGAAGATATTTTTACTTTTCTCCTGTTCTTTTTTGTTGAGAAGTGGCAAGGCAGACTGTTTGGGTCATTACTGCCTGCAAATGATGTCATTTGTATCTGTCAGATTCTCTTTTAATTGTTACATTGCAAAGTGGAATTATTTGAAGTCTCACATTTCACAGGCTTGCAGTTCAGCATTTGTGTAGCCATTTGGGCACCTCAGATACAAAAGAAATAGTATGGATCTTTACTGGAAAACTCTTTTTCCGTACCTTGCTTGCCATCAATTAATTTTCACTCCAAACTCTTAAGGGTGTGTATTATCCTAAGTCCTGTAAGAAATTCTGAAATGTTCAGAATTTGGCTTTCAGAGCATCAAGGTCTTCCAAGGTGGCCCCTGAGCCTGTGGAATTGTGTTTTTCATTTACATTAATATTTACTGTTCTTCCTACAAGCAGATGCAGTAGGGTGTGTTATGAGATGTTTGAGACGATGGCCATGGCTGTACAGTGCAGACTCCTTGCAGTTTTTCTCAAGTACCTCAATGCCTGTAAATCTCTCCCAATAATCTGTGGTCTTTTTTTCAGTAGGAACAAGGGAAAAATGGTCTGTTCAGTGGTTTTCTGAATTGCCTCATGAAACAGTTGTACAATGGCATAAACACATTCATTTGGAGCCTATCCTTTGTAACCAGAGCTCCATAATGGAATAATTATAGGCAGGTCGTTACTGCCAGCATTACCCAAAAGGCTCACACGTTCAGTTCAGAATTTTTGCTTTCAGTCCTATGATCTTCTGATAAGACATTGAATGTTCTGTTATATGAGAGATTTTCCTTTTGCTGTAGCTGAGCCAAAAATACCCCATCTTTCCCCAAGCCAAGATGCTAAGTTTTTTTCTGAAAACATGGACCTTCAATTATTAAGGCCTTCAAAATATGCAAATGATAAATGAAGTGTCCTGGATGTATGTGTGAAAAAAATATGTTAATAGATATTACTCCCTCCAGAGAAAATAATCTGATATGCTATAAATCTGTCTGCAGGTACATGAAAGTGGTAGAAGCTTTGCCAACATATGGAGTTCATTACTATGGAGTAAAGGTCAGTAACTGCCTATAGATAATGTGATTGCTGGGCTTATTATGTGAGATTGCATTCCTAAAGGAGCAGTTGGATGATTCAGTGCCCTTCTATCAGTATGAAACCCCACATTTTTCAACCTCTGTAAGTTTTCCCCGTACAATATACTTCAGAAATTGTTTCCAGAAAGCAGAAATGATTCTTTATAAAATGGTATGTAATCCTATCAGGAGCTGAATTCCTATCATCTTAATTAAACTGGATATCACTTCTAGACCTGGAACACCTAATAATTTCCCCAGAGACATTAATCAAGATTAGAAAAATAAAATGTGGAAAAGACCTCCTCCTAAGTGGCAGATGATTAGTGGTACGTGCTTGGAGTGGAGAAATGCTGAGAAATTCTTTTGGAGAGTGATGGAAATACCCCATTTATTCCCACTTGTAGAGCAGAGCTGGGGCCAAAGTGTTTTGTGCCGAAGAGCTCAGCAGAGATGTCTCCTCACTTTTGAGTTATGGCCATGACTGTGGTACCTGAGAAGTTGATGGTTTGTGCTGGTGTCTTCTCCTGTGGCTGTCCATGCCTGAATTTAGTGGGTGCAGTCACTGGCCACAATTTTCTTCTGTCCCCTGTCCTTTTCCTTCACAGCCACTCCTCCAGCCGGTGGCACCCCATTGTTTCAGCAGCACTGTTGCTTTTCTGTTCACGTTGCACAGCTAACACTTGGTTTTGTGCCTCTGCCTCAGAAGGCAGAGGGAGAAATTTTCCACATTCACCCCAGCAATCCACTTCACCTCAATTTGTTTGCAAGAAAATCTTTGTTCTCTACCTAGCTGTACTTGTCACAGAGTGAAAAGGGCTGTAATCTTGGAATTGCCTAATTCTTAAGTAGCTCTTTGTTGATGTAGACATCTATTTTTTTCAGGATAAACAAGGAATCCCATGGTGGCTTGGAATAAGTTACAAAGGAATCGGCCAGTACGACTTACAAGACAAAGTTAAGCCCAGAAAAGTAAGGTTTTTTTGTATCTGATTTTTTTTTTGTGGGGGGAAACATGGTATGATGTTCTATGACAGAATATACTCTTTCAAGCTGTTGCTTATTAGACTGGTGGGCAAAAGACCAAAGGCTGGAGGCAGAAGGAGATTTCTGCTGGCACTGAGGCAGTAAATCTCTCCTAGATAGTGGAAACTCCCTTTGGGAGCTTTGGCTTGTGTGTCTTCAGTTTGGTGGTCTCAGGATGGGAATTTTGGAAGCCCCCAGGGATAACTACAGAAATATGAAGCAGTTGTGTTTCTGCAAGGCCTTGCACTCGGGCACTGTTTTCAGTTCACTTTTGTAGGTGGATTTTTTTGTGCATGAAGCACAAAAGGTTCCACTGGTACGGGCAGAGTATGAGGGGAACTGCATGAAATTGAAGGTTTGTTGAAGGAACTGTGTGTTTCCATAAATTCTGAGGGAGAATTGAGAATAAATGCCAAGTACTGGAGGTCATTCTTCTCCAACCCATTTCTTCCCAGTGTGTGTGCTGCAGAGTGAACTCTGCCCACACCCTGCCTTGTCCTGCTGGCTACCTCAGAGCCCCTGCAGTGACAGCAGCCTTGGAAAGCCACCAGGCACCCAACACATGGGGTGGTGGGAGCCCCCTCCATCCTCTGGCCACATGAGTGTCCTTGTGACAAGACTGAGCTCTGGAAGTCTTTGAAGGATTATTTAACCCCCATGGCTGGTGGGAGAGCCAGTGCTGCTTGTGCTGGGGCTGTTGTTTCTGGTCATGTCTTCATTGAAACATCTGAGCCATGAGGGGATGGAGACCTGGGATTTTGCTGTTCTTCTTTCCCGTGGAATGATCTGGGCAGGATTTCACATGAAGTTGTGCTCCCCGCCAGGGAATTTTTACATTTGCAAAACGATACTGTTTAGTGTATTGGTGCCAAAAAGCACATCTTAAACTTCCTTGTTAAAGAGTGATCCCCCGCTTCAAGCTTCCAACTTGATCTTCTCTTTTTCCAGAGCAGGCTGTGACTTAGTTTCTTTTGGTGTATTTGTGTACTTGGGTGTCCAAGGGTGAGCTCTCATGTCCTCCCTTTGCTTTGTTCAGTAAAATACAGACTTTTATCCCAGCTGTCTCTTCCCATGCCTGCACTAAAATACAGTAATACAAGAGGAACCCTTGGTAAATCAAGTCAACTTGATAAAGCCATTGAATGTCAGAGGAAAGCATCAAGGAGATCCTCTTGCCCTTGAGCACTTCCCTGATTTTTGGCAACATCTCTAAGATATTCCAGCCAGGAAAGGATCATTCTGCAGCCAAGATGTCCAGCTGTGACCAGCAATGCTCTTCAAGAAAATGGAGCCTGCCTGGCTGGAAGCTTGCTCCACCAAGCATGTTTTATGCTTGTGGGATTTGAGTTTACAACATCAACCAGGCAGATTAAGAAACTTTTTTAAGGTCAGCAGGGCCCAGATACCAAGTCACACCCTGCAACAGTTAGTTACAAGGCGTTGTCTTTGAATGCAGTGGGGGTTGTGTTTAAGAAAAATAAAACAAAAGCCAGAGGTCATCTCAGCAGTGGAAATATTACAGTGGAAATGAGAACAGTTGTTGGCTTCACTGAAATTATAATTGTACAACAGAGGATAGAGATTAAAAGGGAAGGTGAGAGAGAAGTGCCTAAATGCAGGTGGAAGATTTAATTACAGTAAGCTCATTGAAACTGTGGGGATGGATATGGTTGTAGTATCCTTAAGGATTTTTCTGGTGTCAAAGGGACACAAGCAATGTAAGCCACAGTTTGTCCTGAGCCATGACTGCCTTTAACGAGTGGCTAAATATACAAACAGTTTATATATATGAAAAATGTTTCAGGGTTTGAAATACAAAGTGCACTTTGGGTAGGTGATTGGAATCAGATTTTTTGGGAGGAAAAGCATGCATCAGGTCTAGAAGGGCACCCACACTCCAACTTGGGTTTGGAGTTAAAATGCTGAGATACTGCTGCTTCTTTCAGTGTAACTACAGCCCTGCTGCCTGTGATGCAGCAGGCAGATGTTCCTTTCTGTCAGTATTGTTGTTTGTTCATATTTATCAATGTATCAGAATTTATTTCAGAGAAAGAAAGTATGTACAGCTTGCCTGAATCTCCCAGGAGTCTCTGGAGCAGCAGGCAGGAGGGAAATAGGCATGTAAACTATTCTTGTCTTTTGGAGCAGCGGTGCTAGTTTTGCTGGATTTAGCAGAATTTTCTTGCTTTGCTTTTTTGGAATGGAGCCAAACTCACAACTGCTGTGTGCTGGTGTTACCCAGCTGTTTATACTGTGGATCAAAATTGCTGTTGTGTTTATCCCGAGCCATCTGGGAAAGAGCATCCTCATTGTGCTCCGCTTCTCCAGTTGGTGATGTTTAAATATACATGCAGCTGATTAATAAATAGAGAATAATGAGAGGGAAAGGCTGAGTCCAAGTCTAATGAAGACCGAGTTGGCCCTCCCAGATTTTAAAGCCACAAGGAATCTCTGGGTGTGCAAACCTCTCTGATACTGGTTGTGGTGGGAAAACTGCAGCATTGCAGATGGGAGGCTTTTAAAAGGAACTGGTGCCTGTGCCCCAGTGAATTCAGACCTGGGGATTTATTCTGCTCCCTGTGTCTTTTCTGTGGTGCTGTCAGATGTGTTTGCTTCACCACAGAATCATAGGCATCTTGCAAGAGCCAAGTCCATATTTAGAATAAAATTTTACTATTAATAATAGAAATAAAATATCTATTAGCTGCACCTATTAATGGAGGGTCAGTTAAATCCAAGGAAATATAACCACCCTCTTCAAAAAGTGAAATCATCCAAGTAGGTCTTCAGGCAAAGACACCTAAATACGAGCCTTGGAGCGCAGTGGTTATCCCAAGATTTTGTTATTGGATCAACACCAGTGCATGAAGTCCAGGGCTGAGAGCTCCTCACAGGAAGCAACTTGCAGGAGAGGCCTGGATGAAGCAATCTCCAGATCCCTATCACCCAGCCCTGCCAGGGCTCCATCGTCACCATCCGCCAGGGGAACGTGTGGTGTTGGGGAGGCTGCTCTGTGACTGGGGCTGGACCTGGAGAACCTGCCCTGGCTGTCTGTCTGTGTACAGCTGGCTGGGGAGGTTTGGCTCCAGCTATTAATATTTTGCTGGTTGACCTGAGATGGTTTGGACAAGGGAGTTTTGTTGCTCCAAGTCACTCCTGGGAGCTTGTCTTGCTTCAGGAGCAGTTTCTATCAAAGCCCAAGCGTTGCCTGTCACCCAGGACTGCCAGCTGAGGCACTGAGGGAAGCACTGTGCTCCAGCTCCTCACACACTGAAAAGGGAGAATTATTTTGTGCATCGTTTATGAAAATTGTCTTTGTAGATAAAAGCAGTGGCTCCACACTGGCTGGAGGTTATACTGAGCTCACTTGATTATCATCCTGAAGTCTCACAGGGCATTAAAACAGACTGGATTTGGCAACCCTTGTTCAGATTTGAGCTCAGACCTGGGATTAGCTCTGCAGTCCTGCTGCTTTGCAAACATATTCTCTTTCAGTTGCAGTTAATATTGAGAGTCACCTCCTGCTTGGAGAAGTGCCTCCCACTTGCTGTGGGGGGTGGCATGCCAAGATCCTGTCCCTGGTATCCTCTGAATCAATTAGGAAAAGTATAAAACGGGTCTCAGGACTTTGTCATTTCAAGCCAGAATAGATCTCCTTTATCTCTACCCCATTCTTCTTTCTGGCAAGATAAACAATGTATGTCTTGTTAATGAAGGGTGTATTAAGGCATGAGTTGAGTTTATTCTGCGTTCAGCCAATATGTGAGGATCCTCTGAGGGCTGGAGAAGGCAGCTTGCTGGCTCTTTGACTTGTTCTCCCACTTCATTGTGTTTCTGTGGGCGACTCCCTCGTGATAAATTAACTATGTTATCTGAAGAGAAGAACTAATCTTGCTGTGGTATTGTTTCAAATGTTCAAGAATATTGGTTCTAATGCTTGATGTATTGACTGCATTGTGCTCTCAGAAATGCTTTTGTTAGTGTATACTTGTTTTGAAATGGGTAATGTTTATCACAGGATGGTGTGGGCTGAAAGATCATCTCGTTTCAACCACTCTGCCACAGGCAGGGACACCTTCCACTATCCTAGATTGCTCCAAGCCCCATCCAGCCTGGCCTTGGACACTTCCAGGGATCCAGGGGCAGCCACAGCTTCTCTGGGCAACCTGTGCCTTGTCACCTTCACAATATCCCTGGCTGGATTTAATACTTGCAGGGCTTTAGCTTTCCAAACCAGACCCCTGTCTGCTCAGACAATTTCTCTCTATTTTTCCCACCCTCTGTAGGGGTCTTTGTGTGTCTGAGTTTGTCCAGGAACTCTTTTTTCATCCTTGCACATCTCCTGACACTTTTGCCTGACTTTCTCTTTGTTGGGATGCATTGCTCCTGAGCTATGAGTAGGAGGTATTATGATATTTCTTTCTTAATTCAACGTATGCGAAGAGTTGAAGCTGAAAGTTTTCCCTTGCAGAACATTTACTTCGCTTAATTTTGCTGTCCTGCTTTGCTGAATAGTTCAGAACACAGCAGCATTGGAACAGCCTTCTCAGCCGGCAGCTCTAATTAGGCAGAGATTTCTTTTATGGTGTTTATTTCTCACCAAGCCATTGATTTAGATAGAAGATACTAAGCTCACATAATTACTTAAAATAAAAGCAGGGCTTTTAGGAGACTGCTCTGAAATTTCCAGATGTGCAAAACGTTGCTTGAATGCCACCTGCTGCAAAACACAAACATTTTGGGACAGTTTGATGTTGAGACATCTCTCAGTCTTATGATGCCAGTGCTAGTGAGAAACAGGAAGAAAGGATCATAAGGTATTAGGGAAAAATATGATTGAAGAGGTTTTTGGAGGACTGGCTTAATATTTTAGGGATGAAGGATGCTTGCAGGTGAGCTCTGTCAAGATATGCTGGCACAGGTGGGAGCTGTCTGCCTCCTTCCCTCAGAAGGTGCTGCAGGTGGGGCAGTTTGGCTATCCTGCCATCTCCTCAGGTGCCTCCCTCCATGGGCAGGCACAGCAGTAAAACACAGGATTCCAGCTGAAGGCAGGGTGCCAGACAGCTGAATGCAGCAGAGGGGCTGAAACACTGCTCCCAGTGCTGCTGCCAGCGTGGTAATTTCCCTTCTCGGGTGGGGTGCATTCCTGTGGGCAGAAATCTTTTATGTTTCCTTGCTCTGAATTGCCAGATTTGTCTGCAGATTGCTGTTCCCAGCCAGTTCCTGGGGTGCTGGTTGCTGAGCCTCCTTGCAGGCACTGCACGTACAAGGTGCTTTGGAAGTGCTTCCCGAGGGAAAGGCTGCTGCAAACACTGTGGCATGGCTTGCACGTCCATGCTGACCTTACCCAGAGACCCCCTGGTTGGAAAGCCAGAGATCTGGGTAATTTAACTCTTGCTCAGAATTTGTCATTAACCTTAGAAACATCCCAGGTGCAATTCTGGCACGTGGGCTGGTGCAGCAGCATGTGGCCACACAGCCCCTGCACTCAGCAGCTCTCCACATTTTCACCTCCTTGCAGAAAGAAACTTCGTTAAAAAAAAAAAAAAACTAAAATTTAATTTTTTTAAAACAAAATGCATCAGGCTCACAGCAATATTGAGCTAGGAGCCTGAGCAGGTCTTCTTGAGCAGGATCTCTGCCAGCTCCTGCCTGTGATCCTGACTGGGCTGTTTTTCTGAGCCAGTTTGTTCCCGCTGTCAGGCTGGGACAAACTTGCATTTTATTCAAAACCGGATGCAAAATCAGGTAAAAAAACAGCTGCTTCTTTTTTAGGTGTTTGAACACTTAGGAATGCCATGTCTCTTTGGGTCACCTTAGACTACTACTGTTCTTTTTGTGCAGGAAGGAGGGCAGTTCCTTTTTGTTCAGTGCTTCTGGTATCTGGACTTGAATCACAGTAGAAATGCAGGGAAGCCTAAACTCGCGGGCTGGAAAAGCAGCAGCTGGATAGTAGGAGTCTGGCTGTGCACAGAGGTGCCTGGGTAAGGAGATGTGATCAGAGCTTCCACCTCTGCCTTCTACAAAAAAAAAAAAAAAAAAAAAAAAAAAAAAAAAAAATCAGAAAAACAACCTTGACCAGGCCAAGTTGTACTCAGAGTCAGACAGGCAGCCCCTGGGATGCTCAGTAGTTTGCAGGAGCATTTAAGGATCTGACAACCTACATGGATGGGAAGGCTATTAAGAAAACATTAATTAGCTCAGGTGGACTTAATCATCTGGTTAAAGGAAACATACATTGCAAAACTTCCACAAAAACATTTTAATTGTTCCTAATTGTTCTTCCAGCCCTCAAAAACCAGTTCCAGATCTCCAGATTTTTTTTGCCACTCTTTTGTCTTTAAATATGCATGTAGTTTAGGTAAGATTGAAATTAGGAATTATTTAGGAACATGTCTGTACAGGGTAGGGAGTATTTGAAGGGAGCAGGATATCTCTAGAGCAGTCAGTTTCCTGAGTGTTGCCTTTTGACCACAAGTTAGAAAAATTTCAGTTAAAGTTATTACTTTATTGTTTTGTCCTTGTTTGTATTGAGTTCCTTTTTTTCCCTCTTCATGAATCCAAGCGTGTGAGGCAGAAACTTGTAATACTTTCATTCAGGATTATTTTTATGCACATCTGTGTAAATATTACTAGCTCATAACTTATTCTGAAGCTGTTCATTTAATCACCAGCGTTTTTTTACGGGGACCTGAGTTAGGAGGGTTTGTCAGATCAGGTGATAGCTAAGGAGCTTATATTGTTCTTAAACGACATAGTTTGAAGTCAGGGCACTTTCCAGTCCTCAAGAGCAAAGATGTGTCTTGGGTACAGCACCAATTCCCATCTCTCCTGCTGTGGAACAGCAGAGGGGGGAGCTGGAGTTATCCCAGACTTTGGGCAAGGAGGCAGAGATGTCTTTGTGCTGAATGTACCCTGCTGCGAATGCTTGGGGCGCCCGTCAGCTCCTTTTGGGCTGGGATGGATCTCACGGGGTGGGGAGGAAATGGGGCAAAGCTCTACCCACATCCTGAGGCAATTCCATGCAATTTTTCTTGAAAATGCAAACGCTTTTTTTTTTTTTTTTTTAAATCCTTTCTCGGCACTGCAAATGAGGGTGGTGGTGTCGGATTTGCACAGACCCCTGTGTCACTCTGCCGGGGCAGGAGGCTGCTCCAGGTGCCGGGGCTGCTGCGTTTTGTTCTCCTGCCAAACTCGACTCACCTTGGGACAGGTGCCCCCTTCTCCCGCAGCCCTCTGGAATGTCGAGAGCATCCGGAGGGGAAGAACCCAAAAGGAAGTGATGAAGGGGACGGGGAGTCATCACCCGCCACGATAAGAGGCAGCAAGGCAGTATTTTCACCAGAGGTCATGTTTGAAGCACACCCATGGTTTTTACGAGCGTGGGAGCGGGCCGGGAACGCCGGGATGATGCTTCTGGTCGAACCTGCTGCCTCTGGGTGCGAGTCGAGGCTGGCGGACCGGGACACGGCACCGCGGGGACCCCGGGCAGCCCCCACAGCACTGCCCCCGCCCTGGCCCCCACAGGCACCCGGGGTGCTCCGAGGACCGCGGCCCCTCGGTAGAACCCTCCTTGTTCCCTCCGCTCTTGGGTTTTCCCTTTATCTGGGGAAAGGTGTGTGGGAGGCGGCGCAGCGGAGCGGTGGGCGGTGATGTCAGGAGTGTGTCAGCGCTGGGAGGCGAGGCTGCCCAAGCAGAGCTGCAGGACGGAGGGACAGACGGACGGCACGGCTCTGCCCTGCCCTGCCCATGCCACCCCTGACACTGCCCGGCGGGGCCGGGAAGCCGGGATCGGGATCGGGATTGGGATCGGGATCGGGGCTGCGGCCAGGTGAGCGCGGGGAAGGAGCCGGGGCTGTGCCGGGATCCCGGCTGGGATCGCTGCTGGAGCACCCACAGGCGCCTGTTGCTCAATGTCCTGACAGACTGCTCGGGTTGTTTCCTTTTGCTTTTTTTTGTAAATGTATTTATTTTCAAAGTTCGGTGCAGAGTTTTGTAAAGAGGCGCTTCTGGTGGCGGTGTGACCGGGCAGGAGGGCTGTGAGACAGACATAAAGATACTTAAACACAGAGGGAAGCTGCCACAGTCGTCTGGAAAATAATTTATTAATTCAAGTAAATTGCGTTTCCACTTGGTTTCACTTTTTCTACAGCAGTTTCTAATAGTCAGTTGTAGTCTTAGGAAAGCTTTAATTAAACAGAGGGAAAGGCTCCTGAAAGAGACGCATTTCCCCTGAAACACAAATGCGCTGGGTTATGTTCCATTATGTTATAAATGTTTCAGATGCATCACAGCGTAATTCGTCGTTTTTTACAAAACTTCGAGTGCTTCTGTAGTGGCAGGTAGCATGGCATGGCAGGTTTTGGCAAAGGCCAGCAGGAATGTTGTGTGTCCTGGGGGTTTCTGGTGTGGCGGCTGCACCCTTGGCAGCTTTGGAAAAACTCCAGTGGGGAAAGGAGGGAGTTGCTGTGATGGCCTGGGTGCCTCGGCTGGATCTCTGGTGTCGGAGGCTGATCTCTCACTGAGCCCTGTCCCTGCCTGCCCAGCTGGAAGGAGGCACCTCTGGTACCTCCATGTGGGCTGCAGCTCTGGAAAGCAGCTAATGTAAACTCCAGCGTGCTGCTGCTCCTGTGCAGCCCATCATGGGTCATGGGGACATCCCTGGGGACACCACGTGGGTCCCAGTGTGCATCCAGGCACCCTGGCACTGCTGGAAAAGGGAGCGGGAGGTGGTGCTACCAAAACCTTTGAGGTTGGGCTGGAAGGATGCAGCCCCCCATAGCTCATCCCCAGGGGCTGGCTGATGCTGCTGCAAAAGGAAAGCGAATTAATTTGAAATCCTGATCCCACGGGTGCAGCTGCCAAGCCCCGACTGACTTTGATTTCTTTTCCCAGCTGGCACTTTGCAGGAAATATGTGGGTTTCTAGCAGGAGGATGTGCTGGGGGTAGCTTCCTCCTGTAGCTGCTGCTGTTCTGTACATGCTGTACCTCTGCTCCAAAATGTCACACTGGATGATGTCTCACACTGTGTCTTCACAAGAGGAGGGTCTTGGTTTTTCCAAGCTGCTGCCATTCCCTGGGCATGTTCTGACTCGGGGAAGTAGACCATAGTTTTCTATACAGTTACTTTGTAAAGAGATTTTTGCATTTAATCAGAGAGAAAATGACTTTAGCTGAGCTGCCAAGATCCCTGGGAACTTCTAGCAGTGAAATTAAATGTGCTATTGATGGAGGCAGATGTTGTCACTGGCAAAATCCTCAATTTGCAACACATTGTCTGTAAGAGTGTGAAATTACTGAGGGGGCATCCTATATTTATGTGCTTCTTTTAATTGATGTTTTGAATGTAGTTATTGCTCAGTCCATGCCATAGCTGAGGATGCACGGGAATTGTAATTTGCTGAAATTATGTCACCTTGGGGTGAGAAGACTGGTGATTTAGTGACTGTGTGCTGCTTCTCTCTCCCAATTCTCCTAGCTATTTCAATGGAAACAGCTGGAAAATCTCTATTTCCGTGAGAAGAAATTTGCTGTGGAAGTACACGATCCCCGCAGGTGAGGCTGGAGGAGGCAGTTCTGTCATCGGGGTTAATCTTGACCCAGAGTGGCGACTCATCATCTCGTGTTAGTGGATGGGGTGAGAGGTGCCTAAGAGCTAACACCCGAGTTCACTCTGGGCTTTGGGACTCATCCTGATTCAGCATTTGGCAGGGCAGACTGGGGCTGTCACAGCTCTGGATGTCCTCTCAGATTTCCTCTGTGTCCATTCAGGGAATTCTTGGAGAAAGGGGGAGGACTATTTGTCATGGCCAAGTCTGCAGCAGTACTGGGTGATGGGATGAAGGAAATAGGAGTTTTTGCATCCCTAAAATAAAGACTGACCCTCGCCTGGTTAAGAGAGAGGCATTGTGGACTTCAGACCTCAAAGACCTGTCTTGAAATTGCATTTCTTTTCACCTCCTCAGAATTTCAGTGTCGAGAAGGACCTTTGGTCAGAGTGGGCTGGTGGTGCAGACCTGGTATGCAAACACTTCCCTGATCAAGTCCATCTGGGTGATGGCAATCAGTCAGCACCAGTTTTACTTGGACAGGAAGCAAAGCAAAGTAAGTTACGAGGCATTTTACTGCAAGCATGGGTTTCAACACCTTTCCTGTATATCCTTCAGCATATGTTTTTTCACTGATGGACTACTCTCCAGAGAAAAACTACAAATTGTTTTTATCAGCTTTTTGAGCGGTCTGTTAGTGGTGGTTTTGTTATTCAATCCATTTTAGCCTGCCTGAAGTTAAGGCCTATGGAAGTGTAATCATGGAAAAGGGAATTCCCATGTCTGGGTGTCTAATCTGCCATTCCTTTTGTCTCCTTTCCTGTGTTTGTTTTGAAATCTGCAGGGATTTTGAGCTGGGAGATGGTTCAGGTTTTGGGGGAGAGGGTAAAGGAATGCCAAATAGCCCTTGTTTGTATACCACAAGCACCTGTGTGATGCTGTTGGTTTAGCCTTAATTTTGTGGGAGATGAGGTGTGAAATGTCATCTTCTGTGATGTGCTCTGACATTTATTAGAGATAACTCAATGAGGCTGGATTTTTTTTTTTTTTTTTGACTCCTTCAGGCAAAAATTCCATCAGCCAGAAGTTTGGATGATATCGCCATGGATCTGACAGAGATGGGAACACCAAAAGTGTCAAAGCTGGTGACTTTAGAGGCCAAGAATCAGCTTATTATGGCCAGCAATGGCAGTTTGATCTCCTCAGGTAATACTGGATGTAGATGTGAAGTAGCCAAGTGTAATGGGGCTTGTGTTTGTTAAAAGGGAAATGAAACTACCAGACAATAAAAATGGCCTTTACCTGGAAATCCTCTGATACAGAGTGTGTTTTCCAGGCTCTCAGGATTCAGAGGTCAGTGAAGAACAAAAGAAGGAGAAAATTATGGAACTAAAGAAGAAAGAGAAACTCCTTCAGGAAAAACTGCTTCAGAAAGTTGAGGAGCTGAAGAAAATCTGCCTGCGAGAAGCGGTGAGAACTGCACCTTACACTGAGTTTGGGCAGGTAGGAGCCCTTTTCTCCCACTGGACCTTACCTGGAGCCCTCTCTGTTCCCCAGGAGCTGACAGGCAAGATGCCCAAGGAATATCCCCTGGGTGCTGGAGAGGAGCCTCCCCAGGTGAGAAGGCGTGTTGGCACGGCGTTCAAGCTGGATGACAACCTGCTCCCCAGTGAGGAGGTGAGCATGGCAGCTTGTTGGCACAGCAGGGCTGGGGTGGCCAGACCAGTGGCCACAGCCACTTGTAGATAATCCAGCTCTTCCCTGGGTGTTTTAAGAGTAGGCACCTGGGACAGTTGCCTGTGTGGAGTGATAAATTTTGGTGGGTTCTGCAAATTCACTGGACCTGAACACCTGATCTGGCCATGGCTGTTTGAATTTTAATGGATATTTTCCTGCTAATTAGAGAAGATCAGGTGCATAAAGACATTTGGCAGCCCATGGCTCTGAGTTTTTCTGGGGAATTGACTTGTGTTGTGTTGGGATGGTGATTGAACCCAGAAGGTGGCAGGGGTGTGCACTATCCCCCTTGCCAAATCATCTGTCTGTGAGCGTAGTTGTGTGACAGGTGACAGGAGGAGGAGTTTCAGCTGTGGCTTAATGAAGGTTCCACCTGAGTAAAACCTCCCTGCATTGCTCAAGAAGCTAAAATGAACTTTGCTGGCAGAGACTGACTTGAGTGATATGGTAATTCAGATGTTTGCAGTTTCTGGACACACTCCATTCCCCCTCATTCCTTGTGAGATTTGTTAACAAGCTGTATCATCCAAGTAAGGAGGTGTTGGGCACGTGGCATCTGTCTTTTCACCAGAAACTCACTGCCCTGCCTCACAGGGCTGGTGTGCTCCTTGTCTGCAGCAAAGTGATTTTGTGGACTGCTTAAATGCTATTAAACCAAAATCCTGCTGACCAGAGTTAATAAGGTGTTTCTTAGCACTTCTGCAGTGCCTTTCATCTGAGCTTCTCAAAGTAGTTTACAAACAATTAATTAAAGCCTGAAACTCCCTCTTACGTAGGTATGGTGATACCAATTTCCATTTTTATTTTCTCTGAAGTAGGGAGAGATTTTGAACAGATGCTTTCATGGTTGGACTCACAGCAGGGGTTTTAGCAGCCTAAACCTCAATTTAAAAGCCTGTGTTATGTCACCTGGGCTTCAGAACTTTGGACCTTGCCCAAGAGATCTCAAAATTTTGCCCTAGTCAGAAATAAGATCTAAGACTTTCATATGCTGAGATTGTCTTCTGTATAAACTTTGGCATTTCTGTATTTTGTGCTCAAGATTCCACTTTATCACCACAAAAACAGATCTTGTTTTTAATGACTTTCATTAATAATTTCTCTCTGGAGTACAAGCAAATAACTTATCTCACGAATTTGCAGGATCCTACTTTGCAGGACTTGGAGAGCAATTTTATCATACACCAAAAGCTGGTGGAAGCCGCAAAGAAACTTGCTAGCGAGCCAGACCTCTGCAAAAACGTGAAGAAGAAAAGAAAGCAGGAGTATGTTGATGCTGTAAAAAAGCTGCAAGAGATAGAAAACTCCATAAATGAATATAGAATAAAGTGTGGCAAAAAACCAACCCAGAAATCAACTCTGGCTCTACCAGGTGAGAGAATTCCCCACATTCTGATGCAAACAGGAGGGAAAAAGAGCAGTTTTGTTTACATCTTCTCTATATGGTTTTTTATCTTCTCCAAGGCAGTTAAATAAGATAAAAAAGATGAAACTGCTGTATCTGATGCTCAGTGCACTGCTGTAGGCTGGGGGCAGAGTAGGCCACGGTTTTAGGAGCAAGCACAGACATGTTCCAGCACCAGATGTGGGCTGAAGATGCTGTGCACAAAAAGGCTGGCAGCAACACCTTGGACAAAGCTTTTCTGATGCCTGGATTCTTGGTGTGTTGAGTGCAGTTGTACATCTGAGATGCCATATGCAGCATCTCTCCCCCATCCCTCCTGTGGGTTGCTTCAGTTCCAGCAGAAATAGAGCAGGCAGGTTTTTCTGCAGGATTGAGGAAATAAGGATGAAAGACATTGCTTCTTGATTCAAAATTCCTGTTTTCCAGGAAGTCGTATAAGTGAAGTTCAGGAGTTTATGAATGCAGTTAGTAGCAAACAGATTTTTGACTAAGTCCATTTGCCACCAATGAGCAGATACTCTTGGCCCCTCTGTTCTGAGTGTGATTCTCCTCAGGGAAGTGAGATTCTTGCTCTTTTGTAGGATAATATGTGTACGCCTGTTAGTATCCAAGCCAATTGAAGGCGTTTTGGATCCTTACCCCTGACACACCACAGCATCACTGGGATATCCATCATCACAGAGTGATTATTCTGAAAGGCTGATGATTGGTATTTAATGTGGCCCAGCTTGTTCCTGATTGACAGAGGGGAGGGAAACATCTGTTTTTCCAGTCTCTTGCTCACCAGTCTGGATACTGATGGTGGAAAGTCCTGTATTACCTGGGGCACCTGGTGTGTGTGGTAATGACCAGGAGGGCTGGTGAGTAGAGAGACCCCTCCATCCATCCATCCATCCATCCATCCATCCATCCATGCTGTTGTTAGTTGCTGGCAGTTTCTTACCCTGTTGTCCAAGCCAGCAATAAACAGCTGCTTTCCCTTCCAGTCCCAGGCTCTCACCCTGCAGTGTGTATTTGCTTATCAGTAATTGATTTTATGTGTAACCTCTCCAGGTCTGGGTTTCAGGAGTGATGAGCAGTGATGAGTCACTTGTCTGTGAATTGGGGAATGACTTGTTGGAAGTAGTATGTTAAATATTCCCATTGATTTACTGAATCAAACCATAGCAGTTTCCATCCCAGCCCCAAAGGATAGGAGGTGAAGGACATACTGGACTGCTTTCTGTGTTCCACTTTCCTTTCATCCCACTCTAGCCCAGAGTTCCTTCCACCTTTGCAGGGAATTACACAGACCTGGGATTTAAATTCAGATATGTGACCATATCTGAATATGTCAGCATTGCACACACACACATCCCTTCCCCTGAATCCAGCACTGTAGCTTTAGGCTGGCTTTTTTCTTTTCCTCAGCAGGCTTTGTTCCCCTCCACACTGGGCCCGGTTCCACGTTTTACCACCCCGTGGTCAAATCCACATGAATCAGCTTCCCTGGAGCTTTTTCCCAGTGTCAGGTTACAAGCAGAGCTGCAGCCCATCCTCGGTGGTCTGACAAGTCCCCCTAGGGCAGGGGCCAGTCCTGATTTTTGCTGTTCTTGAACAGCTGCTCTGTTTAGTACATTCTTGTAACCAGACCTTTCCTGGCAGCAAATTGTGACAGCAGGAGCAGCGTACATCGCACATGCTCATGGTGGCTGAGGGCACAAGCAGGTGTCTTACACGAAGTGGCTGCCACTGTCATTTTTTGTTGCTTCCTTTTTCTCATGCTTGAACATTCATGGTGATTTTTCACCCCACCAGTGCCATATCTTGCCAGAAACAGCCTAGGGATTGAGCTGGCCATGGGTTAATTATCTCTAGTTCAGCCTCATTTCTCTGCTGGTCTGCTCCAAACATGAGTGAGGACAGGCTGTTTCTCAGTGAGGGATAGTGTGTAGCATCAAGGTGGGACAGATATAGTGAAGTGCTGGGAATAAATAACAAAATGTAAAAAGAAACGAAAAATTAGTATGCCCATACAACAGTTCCTGTTTTCTGTGTTGGAATTTGCAGTACCTTAATGGAAATCAGTGGAATTATTCTGGATTGATCTTAATTTAATTGAAAAAGGATCTGTATGCTGATGAAACATTCGAAAGTGGATGCCAAATTTTAAAAGGCTTTTTGTACCTACCTGGTGGGGTTTCAGGTGTACCTAGAGGAGATTAGCTGCTAACAGCCAAGATCTACATGTCTGTGTAGGCTCCTGACTCCTACTGAAGCACCAAAACACCCTGTGAGATCTGTTGGAAGTGGGGTGGAAAACACCTTTGTAAATCTTGGCTTGATTCCTGCTTCAGATTAAAAAGAAAAAAAAAAACAAAACTCCTTTGATAATTACCTGGGTTGCTTTCTGAACTGCAGTGAACACACAGAGTGGTGATGTACCAGGACTGTCTTCAGGCTGTGGGGGCTAAAGAATATGGATTGCAGTGTTACAAAGTATCAGCTGGCTCTGAAACTCTAGAAAATAAACTGTATTAAGATATTTGTAAGTAGATGTTGGCTCTTTAATGCTTAAAGTGTTTGTTTTTATTCACAGATGATATAATTCCATCTGAGAGCAGCTCCCTGTCAGACACAACCACCTATGATGATGGTATGATGCTTATTTTTTTTTCCTCAATAAGTTTGTCCATTCAAAGATATTTCTTTGACTTTATGTCCTTTAGTGTGTCCCATCTCTGGAAGTGTTTAAGGCCAGGCTGGACAGGGCTTTGAGCAAAAACCTTTTAGAGGAAGTTGGAATTAGATGAGCTTTCAGGTCCCTTCCAATACATGTCATTCTATGATTATGTAATTTTGGTGGCTTTTGATGATACATTATAGCAGAGGAAAAAATAGCTACTCAGGCATGTCTTTCCTCTTAATGGGTTAGTTATTGAAAGTTTCTGCTCTGTGAACTGACTTGAGTCATCTTTAGGGAAGGCAGTTGGTTTTAACATGGCCAACCTGCAAGCTGAGGACACTGTGGGTGTCAAACATGTTGTCCATAGGGCCTGGCCTAGAACTGAAGGATTTACAAATTGGGAGATTTAGTCCAGCCTTTCTGATCTCACAGCTACCATAAAACTTACTGAGAAGTGGAATAGTCATAGGTACTAATGCTCTATTTAAGTTTATCTGTTCCCTAGGAGCTTGCATCTTGCATAGGCTGGTGTTTGCTCAGCTTACTCATTTCACACACACACCCACAGACACACTCACACCCTGTTCCACAAGGTGGAAAGGACTTGGCCTGCCTCTCCCTTAAACTGGATAATTGTCATTTGGGGACAAACATTATGTAAATTATTGCTCACTTTTCAGTTCAGGCCTGATTCTGATCTCACTTTTTCCCAGTTTTAGACTTGTACAAACCAGGTGGTGCTATAAAATGGATTTACACCTGATTCCTGCTTGTACAAGTAGAAGTGGAGCCAGGCTTGTGAACATGTTCTCTGTGATGCTCATCCTGCATTTTTATGTATTATTTGGAGTTTCCTGTTGGCTCTGTCGGGACCTGGTTGTGCCCTAAGCAAAGTGAGAACAAGGATCAAACCAGCATCTTCCCAATTGCCTTCAGCCAAATGTGTCTGTCAGTTGTCTTTGCTTATTCAGTCACTTTTGAAGTCAGTCCCTTTTAGGTTGTGCTTCAAAACCAATTCTTAAAATGTCACTTTCAAGAGCTGGAAGGTGAGGGACATGAACTGGCCTTTGCAGAGGCTGAGCTTGCCTGCTTGACTCTGGAAAGAATTGCTCTGCAAACAGATGTGTTCCCAGGAAGCTCCATTCTGCGATCTGGCACAGCCCCAAACTGGGTGTAGTCTCCATAGGAGTCGGTGCTGCTGGGATCTGTAGGAGCCTCCACAATGTCCTGTTGGTGTGGAGAGAGCTCAGTGCAGGCAGGAAATCTTTTCTAGATCCACAGCTCCTGTCATTGTCTCTATACTGCAAAGTGCTTCTCCTAAGGGGCCACAGATTTGCACCCAGTGCAAAAATATAATGGATTTTGCTCTAACAAAATGCATATTCCTTTCCAACAGTCAGTGAATCACTTCCTGCAACAGCACAGAGACCCAGCTCTGCACAGCTTTCTCCAAGACTTCCTCCACCAAAGTCTCTTGGGGTGGAGAGAATTCATCTCAGGAAGTCATCCATAAACGAGCAGCTCTTGGAAAGCAGAAACTCCAGGTAGGCACATCTCACTGCAGCTGAACTCTCCACCTGCTGGCATGAGCTCCATCCTGCCCCTGCTGAGCATTCCAGCAGAGCCACTGCCCCGTGCTCTTCTGGCCTTACAGGATTTGGTGATGGGAGCTGAATTTCCTGGTTAGGAACAATAGTGTGGATAAGTAGTTGACACAGTATCTCAAACCAAAGAGTAGTGTTGTTTTTGTGAAGAGGTTTGAGATGGGTGAGGAATTTAATAGCAAGAGCTGTGTTTAAGGAGTTGCTCATGCCTACCACTGCTGTCATTCTTTGTGTCAGTTTCTGGGATTTTTCAGTGTTAATTTAACAACTTGTCATTTTCCTGATGACTGTGCTTTAGTGGATTCAGGCAGCACCAAACCCTACCCATTCCTCCCAATGGTGTCAGTATTTCATCAGGTACATTGTCAAAGCTGACATAATTCACGTAGGGCCTGATGGAGAATTCTTTGTTTACAAGCAGAGTTACTGGGATCAGGCCAGCTTTCATCATTAGTGTGTGTATCTATGGGATTTGGGCTCTTTATGAGTTAAAACAGCTCCATGGAGCACATCAATAGCAGTAGGCTTGCAGGTGATTGTATGACATTCGTGATCATGTCAGATCTGGTGCTACCAGTTGTTCCCAGTGTAGGGATTCCCACTGATCCTGAGATTTCTTGGCCTGTCTTGTGTGAGCAGGCTGTTAAAGACGCACTTAAGAACATTTTAAGAGTTTTGACCAATGCCATGTCTTTGCTTTTTCTTCATCTGTCCCTCAAGATAAGCAGAACACTCCTCCACATGAAGTTCAGAAGTCAAATTATAGCCATATGTTCCCATTCAGCTGTGATGTGCTTAATTTGAAAACTGAATTTATTTGCTTTTCTGCTCCCTGTTGTGTCTCCCCTCGATGGTTCTGTCCTTTGGCAGCAGCTTGTCCTGCTGATCATCTTGTGAAGACCTCCCTTGAACCGCACGAAGGGGTTGAATTTTCCCTTCTGTTTAACAACTCTGCTTTTCACACATCCAGTTACGTTCGTTCTGCCCTTTCTTCTGTTTCTCCAAGACTTCAGGTGCCCATACTCAGTGTGCTGTGCCTTGTGTGATGTATAACCTCACAGGGTTTGTCTGCTTTGCTGCAGGGAGGTGCTTTCAACACACAGCAGCCCTTTCCGGACGCTGGAGCGGCCGGCGCAGCCCCACGGCAGGAGGAGCATGCCCACCACCCCAGTGCTCACTCGCAATGCCTACAGCAGCAGCCACCTGCAGTAAGGGACCCCTGCTTTACTGCCATGCCCAGCTGGGGAAGCATGAGAATCAAAGAAAATGGTGTTAAGAGGACAAAGGGTCGTTTGTTGCGTGGTTTTCCCACAGCAGGGTCAGGCTCTCAAAATGTTGGCTGGAGCTGTTACAATCGGCAGCCAGCTGTAATATGAGCTCACCTGTACTGCTGACAGCTGACAATGCATGCTGGAGCAGGAGAGATGCTAAGAATCTTAAAATGTTATCAAGAGCTGAAGGGTGGGTAGGTTGGTTGGTTGGGGTTGTGCAGCCTTGAGAGACACATCCAAAGGAAGCCCAGCTTTCCGTGTTCTGTTCCAAGCTCATTACTTGTGTAGGCTTTACCTTTCTAAAAAGATGAGGTAGCCCTCCTGTAAATCATTACCAAATGTGTGTTCTTGACCTTAGCTCTGTGTGTCCCTGTCACAGATTAACCTTGCTCACCCTGACAGATTATTTTAAGGCAGATCTCCTACTGTCGCAGCCAGTACAAAATTCAGCCAAACTGAGTTCTGTGCATTGCAGATACTCTGTGTGGAAAGATAAGGCAGGATTTGTGTTGTGTTTGGATTGGGTAGGCAGCTGACTTGTCCTGTATGTGCTCTCCGCAGCGCTGTGAGTGTTTGTGTGAGACTGCCTTTAAGCAGCCAACATCTGTGTTGTTCCAGGCCAGATGTTTCCCCACACCACTGCCGGCAGCGCAGCGGAAGCCTGGAATCCCAGACCCACCTGCTGTCTGAGGCTCCTGCTGAAAAGACTGCCTTCTCCCTCTCCAAGTCCCAACGGAGCAGCAGCACGGAGATCCTGGACGACGGATCATCCTACACCAGCCAGTCAAGCACAGAGTATTACTGCGTGACACCCACTCCCAATCCATATTACACCACTCAGACTCTCGACAACAGGACCAGGGGTCGAAGACGGTCGAAGAAACACAATATTTCTGCTGCAAATTCAGGAAGCATGCCAAACTTGGCCCATAAGGACGTCCGCAGTGGTGTCTTCCACAAAACTCAGGAGCAGCCTTCCTCTAATTACTATATTTCTGGATACTCGCCGTACACCGAGCCTGACGTTTATTACAATGGAGGATACGTTTATGAGAGTGACACGGAGGGGCAGTACAGTGTCAATCCCTCCTACCGCTCGTCGGCACATTACGGATACGAGCGCTACCGGGAATTCCGGTCCTACCACGAGGACGAGGTGGACAGAGTTCCACACAACCCCTACGCCACCCTGAGGCTCCCGAGGAAGCAAGTTGCTAAAACGGAGCACATAACCAAAAACATTCACAAGGCCTTAGTAGCAGAGCATCTCCGTGGCTGGTACCAGCGTGCCTCCAGCCAGAAGGAGCAGGGTCACAGCCTGCAGGCAGGCTTTGAGTCAGACAGAGGATCTCAGAGGAGTTTGGGCTTTGCTGCTCTGCAGACGCCGTGCTCACCGAGCAGCCGGGTGTCGTCGTTCTCTTCAGGTAATGTCTGATTTCATCCGTGCTGAGTGTTTTTGTAAGTCCCTGCTGTGCTTTCAGCTCTGTCCCCTGTCACTGCTTCAGTGAAGTCAGCAGAGTGGAAGCCAGGCCAGAGCTCTGTCCTGAAAGGTGGATGGGAAACCAAGTAGGATCTTGTTCCATTCTTGGAAGGAAAGTCTTGCTTGTTATCTGCTCCTCAGGGTAGAACAGTCTTTTTGCCCTTCGTGTAAGCACACTAACCCAGAGAAGGACAAAGAACATTTGTCAGGTGTATTAGCAAACAGAAGCAGTGTACAAAGCTTCATGCCATGTAAATGCAGTGGCTGTGATGGCTTCCAAAATATAGTCCAGCGAGCATTACTGAATGTGTCAGAAAGCACTTTAAAAGCTCCAGAATACCACCTGTGCAGTGCTTGCCTTCCCTACAGGGCTTGTAAGTCATATTTTGTGTTTGTGTTATCTGCCTGTGTCCTGCAAAACCCCATAGACATCACTGATAAAAATTGTCTTGTTTGCCTCAGCTGATTTAGCTGAAGAAAAGTCTAATTTGTTGCAATCCTTTTTTTTAATTCCAGCATCTTCTACAAACACTGCTGGGAACTGGAGAAACCCCCTTGCACTGGGACTTTCAGACTACGATACCTTATCTCATTCCTCCTACGCCAGCTGTTATGGGAATGTTTATGGCAACCTTCCTTTGCAGAGCAGGTGAGTAGAATATATGAACATTTTCTGTCCCTGCTTGTGGGGGCTCTCCCAAGGGCTGCAGGGAGCCCAGAGTCTGCTTGATCCTTGCAGGAAATCCTGCAGCTCTTGCTGCTTCTGCGAGGCATTTTTGATGTGTTCTCTCCCCCCCCCCCCGTAGAACGCTTGGCTGTGAGGACAGAAAGCTCCTGCCCTGGGGAATGACTCTGCCCCCACAAATGCCATCACATTTAAATACACTTATGCTCAGTGTAATAAGTACCCCACGTGTGCCTCCTGCTTTGTGGGTTGCAGTTTGTGCTTGCTGCCAGACCGACTTGTGTGAAAATACTGCATTTTTAATTCTGTTTGTTTTAAAATAAATGAAAGTGTAAGGGAATACATAAAAGCTGCTGCTACATCCTATTTTTTTTTTCTAAACTACATGCCATGGGCTGTTTTACTGAAGTGATTTAAAATATCTATGGCAACAGTGTTTAAAAATACTGTTTCTACTAATTTTTTAATTTCTTATAATGGAGCTTTGAAAATGCTGCTTATATTAGCAGCTTTATCTAAATGTGGTTCATTAGCTATTAATTTTTCATATTCTGAATCACTTGTCTGCTTGTTCATCTGTTTTATTTTCTACTTTAATGTGATCGTGGCAAACAAGCAATCACTACACCAACAGTGTTGACAGAGCTCAAGGCCAGGTTGGATGGGGCTTGGAGCAGCCTGGTGTAGTGGAAGGTGTCACTGCCTGGAGCGAGATGAGTTTTAAGGTGCCACCAAGCCAGCCTGTGATACTATGACAGTTTTGAGCAGCTAAGATTCCTCTTGCGCACAATTTTACTGATTACAGCACAAAAAATAGGTTTGTCTTTGGAGGCAAACTCAAAGTAACCAGTGTAACTTTGATCCTAAGAGAGGTGGATGAATTCAGGGTCCTCAGCTGATCCTGGTGCCCTGTGTTTGTTGCAGGACGTACGCAGAGCCGAGCCAGCTGGGCGGGGATGAGGAGGATGGAGTGGAGGAAGAGCTGCCCAGCAGTGAGCAGAGGCTGTACTGGCATGAGGACTCCAAGCCTGGCACCCTGGTGTAGCCCCTGTGCAGTCCCTCTTTCCTACCCCTGCGTGCCTTGCACAAAACACCGCGGTTCCGAGGCGGACCTCGGGTGGAACTGGCAAAAGGAACAAAAAGAGGAAGCAGGCTGTTCTGCTGGGAAAGGGTGAATTCAGCATTAAGAGGGACTGTAGCAAACTGACAAAGTCTTACCACAAATGGAGTTTCTTTGTGAATCCATACAGCCCACGGGAGCCAGGGCAAGCCACAGTTCATCTATGACCAGATGCAGCACTTGGTTGAAGTATTTATATTTAGCAAGCACTTTTTGGGAAGATTGGAAGATGTTGAAGGCAAACCTCAGAGAAAAAGAAAAAATGTGAAAAGGAGACTCTTACGGAAAAACCAGGAATTCTAGGAGCACAAGTCTGATGTCTGAAAGAAGAAAAAATGAAAATTTATTCTACCATGGCTTATGAGGACCTGGAAGAGGTTTCATAGGCTTATGAAGGATAGATACTGTGTGTGTGAGTGAGGCAAAGGGTGACTGAATCAGTATTGGAACATTACTTGAAGGAAGGTTGGAGTTTTTTTATTATGGAGGTTTGAATGAGTCTGTCTAGTTTTTGGGGTGTTGTTAAGAGTGTTTGTTAGCACCACAAGCAAGTTCTGGAACGAACAAAATTTGCTGACACATACATTGTATAAAATTACAGGTAGTTGTGGATTTGGAAACAGAAGCAGTAAACTTTGAAGTCTCTTTTCCATGATAAAACATAATTAATAATGGCCTATTTAATGACCTTTCCATGGTACAGCTTCACTGTGTGGAGGAATAGGCAAATTTTCACCATGGCTGCATGGTGACCCCTGTTCATCAGGCAACAGTGACACATTGCTGTGCCCCATTGGGTCGAGGATCCACAGTGGGGAGCCCCAGGGGACAATTTGGTAGCAATGGCCAGTATTTTAAGGTGGATACAAACACAAACAGCCAAGTGGGTGCCTTAAAAAGAGGGGCATTAGAATTGTACCACAAGTCACCTTGCAATGCCAGGTGCGTTGCAGAGTCACTGAGTGACAGAACAGCGTTTTCACAGAACCATTTGTGTAGGAAAAAAACATGTGACTGCAGTCTTGATTTAAGAGGGATAAACCTACCTCAGGTCATCCATCTGTAGGAACAAATTGGCATGGGGTTATCCTGCCTGATTCCTGATGACTCGTCTGCATACGGTAAAATCTCTCTCATTCCTCAGCTGTACTGTGCTTCAGGATTCCAGAAATGGTGCTCTTTTGTTCTTTTATACAAAAGATTAGTTACTCCTTGTTCATATTGTGAATAGAAAGGTTTCTGATAATCTTTTTTGACGTTTTTTACCAGTATTCCAGAGCATGTAATATATACAGAAGGACACACTTGTTAAGCTGGTACTTAGTTGTTTGTATTATTAGAGTCGCAATTTGGAATTAAACGAACAAAACCAGAATAAAAAATAACTTATTTCCTTGGTTTTGCATATTTGTATAGCCTTCTAGAAATGCGAAAGCTCTTTTTGCTTATTCTTTTACTACTCCTGAATTTTTTAGACCTATTATTTTGTATAGGTCAATAAACTAAAAAGTGTGCTACCAAAACCACTTCAGCATTTCTCCTGTTTCTCCTTGAGTCCTTGGGAAAGTGCAATGTGTGTTATTTCAGGGATTTGAAGTAAGTCACCGTGGTCTGATTTCTTTTGGCCTGTGGAGTGCCAAGGGTCAATGGCCTCATCTGAAGGAAGGTTGGCCCCAGGCAGGTCAGAGATCTGAATGAAAACATCAGAATATCAGGTCAGAATTTCTGCTTCTCCATCAGCTGTACTGAAGGGGAGCCAAGCTGGGCTCACTCAGCATCCCTCCAGTGATACAGAGACAGAGGTGCTCATATGTTGTTGAAAATGCTTCTTGCTCATCTGTCCTTGCACCTAGGAATTGCCACAGCCTCTCCCATTTGGAACGTGACTTTTGGGGTTTGTGTTGCTCTTGTGCTGGTTCCTGTTTGGAGTTTGTGCCCCCTGAGACACTGACCTATCTGTAAGAGTGACAACTGCTTCTGCACCCTGGTCACCCAGTAGTTGAGATTATTCAGTCTCACTCTCCTCTCTCAGAGTTATTTGTCATTTCTTACTTTTTGTGGTGTCCAGAAACTTCACAACCACCAGTGAATTTTATTCTTATTTTCAGGTTGCTGGTGAAAATAGGTATTAAAAAAAATCTGCAAGTGTGCCCATTAAAATTACCCCATTACATGACATTGTACTTTTGCATTTCTCCCAGCAGCATTTGAGCATTTTCTGCTGGCAAGTTCTTCATAAATTGACTGCTCCCTGCTGCAACAAATCACCAACGCTTTGAGCAGGAAGCTGAGTGATCCCAAGACCAGAAGCTTTTCCTACAAAAAGGAAATGAGATGTGTAATAAGGCCTGTGCCCCATTTAAAGCTTGGTTTGCATTCCTTTATTTTAATGCTGTAGCCAGAGTTTTGTATTGGCTTTTCCATCAGCATTCAGGATTTAGCTCAGCCCAGCACATCCATGTTGGCACAACGCTGGCACTCAGCCTGGCCTCCCAGCTTGCTGTATCAGAGCCAGGGTGATTTTGGATGAAGTTGTTGAGAATATGGGAAATTTGAGGTGGATTTCGGTTGAGGATGGTCTGCTGTATTTGGGGGTATTTTGTGTAAAACCTCTACTGCCAGAGTTCAGAGCTTGGTCATGGTTTCCAGTTAGCAAGAGCTGAGCAGAGGAACTGGAAATCTGAGTGGGGTGGTGGAGCTGTAGCTCTTGAGCCCCTCTTGTCATTCTCCACATGCCTGGCTCTGCAAGGGTTTTGTTTTTAGGAATGTCTATGAAGAGTGGAAGTACAGAGTGAAGAAGGAGGCCCAGAAGAAGAGAATAAGAATATCCAGCTTTTCTCTGACGTTGCTTAGGGTCAGTCTTGGGTGGCACAGGGAGGGAAGGGGAGACCATGAAGTCCCTGTGGCATCTCCTGCCAATCAAGCAAGCTGCTGCTGCCCCCAGTTGTTCCTCAGGACCTTTAACTTTGCCCTTTGAATATTTCCAGCTTGCTTTGTTGCATTTCTAGAGTGATGTTTTGATGCAGATGTTCAGCTGTTCAGAGTCTGTATAATGCAGCTGAGGAGGTAATAAAGACATACTTGCAATCATTATCTTATTTGTTCACAGCTGAAATACAAATTGCCTGTGCTTTGTTTGAATTCCTATCTCATCTGTGTGTTGCTGTTTAACCACAGCCTGCCTCACCAGGGTAACTGAGGACATCTAGTGCCTGACAGCAGAGTTGACGAGAGGAACCTTCCTGCCTCTTGTGCTCCTCTGGAATTCTTCCTGACCTTGCAGTATGAAGAAATACCTAGAAATTCTGATTTGGTAATATCAGAATAAAGCCAAGAGGTGAACAAGGTGAAACACCAGACCCATGGGGTTTGATTTTACAAACCTCTCTCTCTTCAGAAGGTGGATGCTGCTGATGGGAGTGTGGAGGGGAAATAAATCCCCACTTAAATCTGTATGTAGTGGAATGTTTCTGAGGGTTTTTAGTTTAAAAGACCCAGTCCTTGCCAGGAATCCTTAAAAAGGAATTTGGGCACTGAGCTAAAATAAGCCATGCCTGATAATTTTAATTTCTGTCTGCTTTTTCTCTGCTGTTTTGAACAAACACACTCTGAGATCTGGGAGGACAAACACTGTTGGGAGTTGCCATGAGCCCCGTGGGAGGCTGGTGGTGGACATTCCTCCAGTGCAGGGGCCAGGAAGGATGAGGCTCAGACCAGGAGCCCCTTCTCCCAGCACAGGAAAATCTTTTAAGATCACTAATCTTTAAAATTCACCTGATTATACTTATGTGAAACTTTCTGACCAAGGTGACTCAACATGTGACTCTTGCAGGTTTCTGCTGACTTCTCATTTATGATCTTGGACTTGCTCAGCTGAAGTGTGAAAAATGCAGCAGCAATGTTTGCTGCTCCTGGGTGGGTGAGAAGCCTCCACCGTGACCCCGCCCATCCCAAAATGTGAGTAGGAAATCCTATAAAGACTGAAGGTTTGCTCCATCTTCTGGGCTTTGGGATCACTACAGGAGAGCTGCTCCTGAGCCTGGGGAGAAGCTCCCTGCACTTGCCTGGCACTGTCTGGACAAGTTCACACTACTCCTAGGAAGACGTCTGCATTCTACAGTGTCCTTCCATCTCCTTTGTACTTTTCTGTCATGTTTAATAAATTTCTAAGGTATAAAACTGACAGTCATGGCTACAGCAGGGCCTCACACAAGTAGCAAAATCTCTCTCGGTGAAATCTCTCCCAGGGCAGGATTTATCATCAAAGTTTTTTACTCTGTGCTTTGATGGAGCAAATGAAGCCTGAGGTGGCTGAAGGAGGGGCACTGTGAATTGTGATCAGTGCTGGTAGGACAGGAGGACACATGACACCAAGGTCAGGGCCTTAATGACAGAGAAGCAAGACTTTTAGCAAGAAGCATCTCCTTGCTATCCATTCAACTTCGTTATCCCTGTCTGACCCTTATGATGAAGGGAATCACCATAAATCCTTCAGCAAGTCCTTGACTGCAGAGGGATGTGCTCTACCTCCCAGGACATCTGCCCCATTCCAGCACAGCAGGAATGAGTCTCAATTTATATTTAATCATTAGAGTGCCATCAAAGAGCTGCAGATGGAGAAGAGTTTGCAGCCAGCCAGGGCTCAGCAGGAGTAACTCTAGAAGAAATCCTTCCACCTGTTGCCAGCCTGAGGTTAGGGAAGGACGAGTCCCCTGTGTACAGAACGAGGTGGCCATGTGGCCTTTGCATCATCACCTTTTGGTGGCAGGAGGATATGAGCTGTGGGACTGATAGGTTTGGATGCTGTAAAAGAAAGATACACCCAATTTCAGTGTGAAGGGTGACATTATTTCCTAGGATGACTCTTTTTCTTATCTGATCTGCTTGAGCTGAATTCAGTTTCATATGAATGTGGAGGTGATTGCTCCTTGAAAAAGTTTTGGTGTTGCTTCTTGAAGAATCCTTGACATGGTGTTATTGCAGTTCTGATTTAATGGTGCTGCCAGGCAACCCTGGGAGTGAAACTATAGACTTGGCCTAAAAAGAGAGAATACATTTTAACATTTAATTCTAGCAATGGGTTTTAGCGTGAGGCTTTCGTCGCTCTTGGGGTTCTGCCCTGCAAACCCAGAGCACAGATAAATTGTGAGAATAAAGGTAGAGTTAGCAGTAAATGATTGCTGAATTGCATATGCTGTCACAGCTGGGTTCTTACATAGTTTTCAGGGAGATTAATGTCTTCTCTCAAGGTCTGAGCTTGCATTTCTAATTCAAGTATTGAATCTCTGAGCCTGTTTTGCACACAGGTTTGCAATAGCAACCCCTGTGTTAGTAGTAGTAAACATGTGGGTTAGTGCAACTGTGTAATGCCCGTGGGTAGTGTGAGATTCAGCACCATGTTTGCCTTGTCTGGGTGAGCTGTGCCCATCAGACAGGAGCCAGTGCTGCCCCAGGGTCTCTGTCCCCAGGCAGTCCCTGGTGCAGGGGTTAGTGTCCCCTTTTGATGGCCATAACCAGTCTCAGTTCTGTTCCCAAAGCAGGTGCAGCCACACTGAGGCAGCTCAGGGCACCTTTTGGATTCTCCCTTTGGTGAAAAGTCCCAGGCAGAGCCATAGCTCAGTCCCTCAAGTCAGGGTCAGGTAACAAACATCATAAATTGCTTGTTCCCCATAAAATAACAGAATTACTCATGGTCTGTCACAGACCTGAATTTATTCACCACAGGCTGGTTTTCTACTCCTTTTGGCAGCTGTTAACACTGTGCTTTGGGAAGAAGAGGTAACAAACCACCACCCAGGGATGAAAACGTTCAGGTATTTAGAAGTGCATCACCAAGGTCACATAAATAACAAGCTGGGAAAGGAAAATACCAGGTTAGCAGAAACTAGTGCTGAGTGTTCCAGCGTTTTGCCCATGTTTGTGCTATAAATGATACCTGGGAGCAGAAACTTCTTCCTGTAGCCACAGATCTGCTCTGTGTACACTGAACCATGGTGCAGAGCAGCCCCCCGGGGGCTGTGGGGGTGCTGCTCCAGCCACTTTAGAATGTGGTCAGTAAAGAAAAGGTGGGAGGTGGCAGGGGAGGTGTAGTGTTGTTCAGTGGCAAGCAAGCACAAAAAGTCGGTCTTTGGGGATCAGATTTGGAACAGGTTTTGGCTCTGAATCAGGCAAAGGTTTGTTCTGGGTCAGCCCAGGCTGCCAGGAGCAGCTCATTTACCTTTTGTGTCATCTCCAGAACCCCACCAGCAAAATCTCTGTCGAGGTTCATTTGTGGGGCTGTCTCCTACTCCAAAATCATGGGGCTTTTGGTGTTTTTAAATTGTTTAAACCAGTTGAAATTATTTAGAAATCTATCTGCTGATTATTTAACCCTTTTTGATACAAACCAAGGCATACACATGGAACTTGCTAATGCATTTCCCAACAGGATTACTTTGTGGGTGGTCAGTGCCTTACCCCAGGCTGAAATCTTCTGTCCTTAATTTCCATCATGGCTGAAGTCTTCTCCATGCTCCCCTTTTCACCCTGCACTTGTTTAATATTTTCTTCTCCCTGTAATCAAGAAGGATGATGACAGAGGTGGTTTCCTACTGCATAGGTACTGTAGCTGCTCTCAGACTTCTCTAAAAATGGAAACTAAAATAAATAAATAAATCACCAAGTTATTTGGGGGGGGGAGTCAAATTAGAAGCATCCAGATCCCACTGAAAGAGGAGATGCAGCTCCTTTTGCAGCTCTAGAGGCAGAGAAAATTACAAGACATCAACACAGTGGTGATGGGAGAGATCACGGGAGATGATGGGAGATCTCAGCACAGTGAGATGTGGTGGTTGGTTGAGCTGGGGCAGCAGTGGAGGGCTCATATCCCCATCCCTGCTGCTCCCACTGCTGAGCCTGCTGCTTCTCACAGGGTTTGACTTTGCAGCTCCCTGTGAAGTGACTTGGGCAAATACTTCCAAAGTCAGATGTCCTTACTCTATTTGAGCAACAAACTCAATCTGATATATTTATATCTGGAAGAGTTTGGAGCTGTGGTAGGTGATTTTTTTTTTTCGCCTTGGTGTTTTTTCCACAGGGTGTCTCTCTATGACTGCTCCTGTTCCTTAGTGGTTATTATTGTTGACATCCCATCATCTGACCATTTATAATCCCTGTATTGGGTTTCACTGCATTGCTGGACATGCTTGGTGTGTACTACTGATTGTCAATTTTAGACTCTCCCATCAGCCTATGAGTTTCTTAAAAGTAATGCAAGGTTATGTTACATGGGTACATTCCTTGACTCATTCCACTTGCATTTAGAAATGCCAGGGATGGGTGATAGAGGGCAATGAATGTGGGGAGGGTTTACAAGCAAAAAAAAGCAAAAGCCAACATTATAGTAATTGCTCTCCAATATTTGGCCAGCATGTGTCCCAGCAATTACCTATAAATAGAACAGTTTTAGACACTTAAAACATGGGTTCGTGGGCTGCCTCCTGACAAATGGTGGCACAGCAGTCAGGCCTTCCTGATATTCAAGTAAAGAACTTATCAGCCTTTTGCCCTTCAAGAGGGACAGGTTGGAATTTTTGAAGAGAATGTGTAAATGAGACAAAATTCAATGAAGTGAAGCAATCCTGCAGGAGAGGCTACTGGGTTTCATTCCAGAGTCCATCCATATGTGAGTACCTGCCTCACAAACAGCGAGCAGTGAGTCAGAATGGTTCACTACCAAGGACACACCTCTTCTTCTATCAGTGTGCTCCTAAAGTGCTTTAGTTTAATGCCTCTGGGGTTCCAACTTAGTGTGAATTTTGAGCTGCTACTACCTGTAGGAATTGCTCTGTGATTGCTGCGGGTACCTCTTGACTTCTGCTGGGGCTCTGAGTGCAGCTCTGGCACAGCACAGCTCTGCCCTCAGGTAACAGAGCAAGCACCTCGTGCAGCAGCTTGTTAGTCCAGGGATTCCTGACCAAGTGTCAAATTGGTGTGGAAATAGCAAGCGTCACCAGTGGAAGTATCACTCCTGTTTTAATGAAGGTTGAGAAATGTGTGGTTATTTTGGAAAGCGCTAAGGGGAGCACCAACGAGTTCTTAGGAAGAAGATGGGAGTTTGGACTTGGAAAAGTGTTTTAGACCCACCGTGAGCACGTCCTCACCTCAAGGGTGTTGTTTGTTGCTCTAATGTGCTGTTACCAGAACACCGAAACACCAAGCAGTGTGTTAGGAGAGGAAGTACACCCTGGAAACATAATTTATGGAGGAGAGACCTAAAGTAGGCAAAATATGATCCCCACCTTAGAAATCTGTGGGATTAGCACCTGTGTCACCGGGAGAGGTGTCACCAGGCAGCCCCTTGCTCTGCATCTGATGGGGAACACATCATTCCCAGTATAGTGTTTCCTAATTGTGGTATTGACAAGTGATATATTTCTACTTAAAAGTGGTTTTCAAATACTTGATAGTGTTCTCAGTACTCTTGTTTTCCTTCTCAAGAGGACTTCATAGGTTTGACCCTGCTTAACTTAGATGATCTGAAAAGACCATGGCCCAAGATGGCCTGGCTGAGGATCACGGAAACCCAAGAAGGTGGCATGGGGCAGGCAAGAAATTAGCAAGTGAGAAGTAAGCACTGAATAGACAGCTTCTGTGGCCCAAACTGCATCGTTTGGGAGAGTAGCATACCAGCTACTGAAGAGCATTGATTTATTTGATAGCATCAGGAAACCATTTATGGGCTCTATTATGGGCAGCAATTGCTGGGGGTTAGAGCTGCTGGAGCAGAGAGATTGATGTGTGGGTCTGCTGTTGTGCTTGCTACTGCATAATATTAAACAAGGATCAGGACACCCCTGAAATACCAGAGGGGCAAATGGAGCCATGGCATTCTTGGTGTGGATTTTTATTCTTTTCCTTTACCACTTCTTCTGTTCTTAAAATTTTCCCTATTCCCTGCTGTGTGGCAGCATGAATCAAATTAGGACCTGTGAATAATGGACTTTTAATAGAGGTTAACAGGGCCTCGACATCCATGTTTCATGTTACAAAACACAGCAAAGAGACACCATCATCATGCAGAGCCTGTTTTGATGCTGGCAGACTCCAGCAGAGTGTGGTTGAGACTGTGATGAGAAATATGGCTTAAAAATTGGCAGGGCATGGTTTCATAGCGTCTCTCCTATGGTTTTGCTCCTACATTTGCAAGGTGAGGGATTTGATTTGACACCCCTGCAAAGAAAATTTGAATTTATGAGAGGAAATCTTCCTCATCCAATGAATGGCCCAAACTGTGAGAAGCAAACTTAGCCACCCTTGCTACTCTAGTGTTACAAAGAAACCATGCACACTGTGATGTTGGAGGTGTGGCTTTCTGGTTTGCTGTGTGAATTTAGCAGCCTATAAAATATTCTGAGGAAAGGAGGCACTTAGATTAAATGGACACCTGAAAAAAAAAAAAGAGTCTAGGGAGTTACATCAGGTCTACAAATATAGCAAAGTAAATCTTTGTAGTTGCTTATTAATTCTGGAGAAAAAACAAAACAAAAAAAAAAAAACAAAACAAACAAAAAAATACAAGGTAAAAAGTAGGAGAAGGATGAGGCTGAGATGAACTGTCAGCCAAGAGGAGCTGATGGTGCAAGTGTTGAAATGATGTTCATGATAGGGACAGGCCAGTCAAGAAGCAGGCATTGGCATTGCCCTGGATGGGAAATGTTTCCCCTGGAGCACTCAGGCTGCTTCAAAGGGCTGGTGCCTGTCCTTGCACAGACCTCTGTCCCCAGGCACAAGGTGCATATTGTACCAGCTCCATCCACCTTTTTCCGTCTTGGAGGACTTCCCCCTGACCAGGATGTGAGGCCTGGAAGAGGTCACCAGCTGAGGGTGGCTGCACTCACCCCAAAACCCCCTGTGATGATCAGCCAGGGCTTAGACCTGGCCAAAGGCAGTGCAGGGCCTGTGGTCTTTGGCCCTTTTGAGATAGATTGGAGATGCTGTGGATACAGAGTCCTTCCTGATTCTTCCCAGAGGTCAGATTTCACCTGCACATCTCACTGGTACCACTCATGTCCCTTCATCCTGCTCTGGTGACTCCAGTGTGGGGTGAAGCCCTGAGCAGTGCAGTGTCCTAGGAATCCTCTGGAGCATGTCTGTCTTCTGCCTCCCTCAGTGGGGGACACACCAGCTGCACTGAAATGTCAGAAGGGTTTGCACAGCTGACAGGTTGCTGAAAATGGAGCATCGCCATAAATTCTCTTTATCCAGCCAAGTGCAGCTTAATATAGACTTAGCTGCAAGGGCTGTCTCCTGCACTGAGCCCAGGAGCTGCCACAGCTCATGACCAAAACATGAACTTGGCGATTTAACTGGATCAGCTACTGCTAGTAAGGGGGGAAAAAAGAAAATCCTTTGAACTCTTTAGGTATAAAAATTGTTAGAGGAAGGAGGGAGGAATGAACATGTCTGAACTTGGCCAAAACTCCGATGAAGACGTGTGCCCTGAGGACATTGATGAGGATGAAATCCTGGCTAACCTGTCCCCTGAGGAGCTGAAGGAGCTGCAGAGTGAGATGGAAGTCATGGCCCCAGACCCTGCAGTCCCGACTGGGATGATACAGAGGGATCAAACAGAGAAACCCCCAACGGGGAGCTTCGACCACAGGTCCCTGGTTGACTACCTGTACTGGCAGAAGGCATCCAGACGCATGCTCGAGGATGAGAGAGTTCCTGTCACCCTCTTGCCCTCTGAGGTAACAAGAAAAAATCACAAATATTTATTATGCATCAGCAGTGGGATCTATTTTATAGCTTTAATACATTAACCTGCCTCTGCTTCTGTCCCTTACGTAAGGTAGAGTACAAACGAAAGTAGATTAATCCAAAAAGCCTCATCAGTGATAGAATCCAGCTTGGACTGATGTCAGGGTTAGTAATTTTTTAATTGCTTTTTCCAAATATTTACTTAAGCTTTTTAATAGAAAAACAATTCTAATTCTAATTTGAGTAAAGCAAATCACTGAGAAACTGTCATAAGATCAGTTTTGGAGGATGTAACTCTAATTTATTTGACTTTGTATGTGGAAGAACACCATGTTGCTGTACCATTGAAGATTATCTTAATCATAGAAATTAAATTATTAACTGACAGAATTTAATGACATACTGGAGAAAAATCTCAAACCACTGTATTCCAACAGGGTGAAACATTTGCTAAAAACCAACCATGCAAACACTGTGAACTAATTCAGCCCTACTCAGTACAGTGCTTACATTTATTTGACTATCCCCATGACTTTGAAATAAAGTTAAGGTCATACTTAGATACCTTTCAGGATGAGGGCTACACTTAAAAATAGGTTAATAGAACTGAAGCTTGGCCAGATGAAACACATCCATACTTGCATGTGAAGTTCACTAGAAGTGAATTTGAGGTAATTGATATATTTTTTATTTTTGTTTTAAATATCAGTGGTTTGCTAATACACCCCATTGCGGCACATCCCAGACTTCCCAGGGCAGGTTTCATGGCCTTTGGAGCCCAGAGGAAATCTGTGGGATTTTTCTCCTCCTGCAACACTCTTTGGCTCAAAGAAACAGTTTTTTTAGACACTTCTGAGCTTAAATCTGAAATCTGGGTGTGGAGCTGGCTTCTGCATTCACAGCTGGTCGAGCAATCCCCATACCAAACCCATTCACCACCACAGCCCCAAGGGCAGAAGTGACTGGGACCATTTTGTCTAACTTTGGGTGCAGCACAAGCCATGACATTGTCCTGCCTTAAGTAGTGCAAATCTCAGGGAAATAGCTTTACTTTATTAGTGCTTTATTAACATTTCTCTGTGTTGGAGGAACTGCTTGCAAACAGATGCTTGACAAAGAAAAATCTCAGTGAGGAGTGTCTTTGGAATTGGTAGACGTATGCAATGTCAATAATTTATTTGGATGGTAGAAGCCTCACTGCCCTGCAACTGCTTTGTGCAGGGGCTGGTTTCTTATCTTTGAACTCCAAACTGGGCTAATATTTTATCTTCAGAGGTGCTGCCTTAGGTGTGATGCTGTGGGACTGCCAGAGCATGTGGCCTTGTTGTCCCTCGTGCTGCACAATCAAGAGACTTGATTCCACAGTGGTCACAATGTGCCCTCTTCACTCCTCCCTGGGCTGAGCAAACCATCAGGGGCTCACACTGATGTCCAGTGCTTTGTGGCATACAAAGGAAACTTTCTCTCTTGTCAAAGAAATCTAAATCCAGAAAGAGAATTTGGATCAGAAACTCTTAACCCCCCGAAGGATTCAAAGACCATCTTAACATATCATTAAATATCTTGAGGATTTAATTGTCAGGACTTAATTTAGTAGGCAAAGATGAGAAGCTGGTTTGCAGCCTCTCTAGGAACAAACTTCCTGTGTTCCCAAGCAAACTGGTACAGCCTGAATTTGCAGCAATGACACTTTTAAGGATTATTCTCTATTGTATGGACATAGAGGGATCTAAATCCAGCTGCTACATGTTTATTTGAGCAGAAAGTTATTGTAACAAAGATGTTTTGAAACTATTTCAACTGTGAGGTTTTGTCTTCCTCAGAGAAATGCTGCAGAGGAGATGGAAGGAGAGTCTGGCAGCAGTGGTGAAGTGGCTGGCAGGAGGATTCCAGGAACAGAGGAAAAAGAGAGACATTACCAAAATGAGCACGTGTCCGAGTCAAGAACACACCCTGGGGAGACAAAGAAAAATGGAAGTGGTAAGGAGAGAGTGGTGGAGGAGGAGGATGAGAAAGAAGAAGCAGAGGAGGAAGAAGAAGATGATGAAGAGGAGGAGGAGGAGGAAGAAGAAGAAAATGAGACTGAATTGGAAACAAAGGAGGATTACACCAGTGAGAACAGTCACGGCAACCAGATAAGTCAGAAGTCAAGCACAGAACCAGGAGAAATCAAAGAAAAGCCTAAGGAAAAAGAAAAGAAAATATCGAAATTGAACATCCCCCAGAAGTTAGCACTGGATACCAGCTTCATGAAGCTAAGTGCCAGGCCTTCAGGAAATCAAACCAATTTAGAAGATAGCTTGGAGAAAGTCCGGAAAAACAACCCAGACGTGAAGGAGCTCAACCTGAACAACATAGAAAACATCCCCAAGGAAATGCTGATAGATTTTGTCAACGCCATGAAAAAGAATAAGAACATAAAAACGTTCAGCTTGGCCAATGTGGGGGCTGACGACAACGTGGCGTTCGCGCTGGCCAACATGCTGAGGGAGAACAGGAGCATCACCACCTTGAACATTGATTCCAACTTCATCTCTGGCAAAGGCATCGTTGCCATCATGCGCTGCCTGCAGTACAACGAGACGCTGACGGAGCTCCGCTTCCACAACCAGAGGGGCCTGCTGGGCCACCAGGCAGAGATGGAGATCGCCAGGCTGCTGAAAGCCAACACCACCCTCCTTAAAATGGGGTACCACTTTGAGCTGCCGGGGCCCAGGATGGTGGTGACCAACCTGCTCAGCAGGAACCTGGACAAGCAGAGGCAAAAGAGGCAAGAAGGGCAAAGGCAGCAGCAAATGAAAGAGCAGAAGGAGTTGATAGCCATGCTGGAAAATGGACTTGGGTTGCATCCTGGGATGTGGGAAATGCTAGGGGTGCCACTGCCCCAACTGAGGATGCAGGAGTCCCCACAAGCCCCCAAACCCCCCGTCCCTGCAGCTTTGTCACTGAGCAAAGGGCAGGAGAACACGAGGCCGCCAGCACCCGAGCAGCCGTGCAGAGAGAAACCCGTCAGCTTCAAAGTGGTCAAGCTGAAGAAGACTCAGCGCAAACCCCCCGTGCCAGAGTACGTGGAGCCCGCTGAGAAAACCAACCTCAAAGACGTCATTAAAACACTCAAACCAATTCCCAGGAGAAGACCCCCTCCCCTGGTGGAAATAACCCCGAGAGATCAGCTCCTCAACGACATCCGCCAGAGCAACGTCGCTTATCTCAAGCCGGTAAGTGCAGAGCGGAGGCTCTGAGCTGGGGAACAGCAGCCACCTGCTGTGCTCTGAGCTCTGGTTGGAAATTCTGGGCATTGGCAGGGCTGGCAGATGCACCTGCACATGGCATCGCCACCCTTTTGTGTCAGGCTGCCACTCCTGGTGTGCAGGTGGTTGTTTTCCAACAGCACTGAGGTATGGCTTGCTCAGGGAACTCACTGCAAGCACCAAGGCTGCAGCGTCCCTGCCTGCATCCACGAGGTAAAAGAAAGGAAATTCACTCAGGGTGTGAGCAAACCCACAGAAACTCAACCTTACTGTACTCAAAATAGTGCATTAGTTACAGCAGGCACATGCTATTATAAGACAACTGTTTCAGGAGTACAACAGGTATACTTTTTCACATTAGTCCCCCATAAGCCCCATGTTTCTCTCTTCAATAGCTGTATCTTTCCTTAGCTCTCACTTTGTACAAGAGAGCACTGTCACTTGGCACACACTGAAATCCACAATCTGCAGCCCAGCTCCTGCCTCATGCAGGAACAAGGAGTGTATTATTTTAGTGATCCTTTGCTGCTCATTCTTTTGTTTGTCCTTATGTAGATCAATTGCAAAATTCTAGTGCTAACAGGAAAAAAAGAAATTAGATCCACCAGCAGTGAAGATGGAACAAGGCTGTGGGAAGAAAGTAGTGGTACTGTTGAGGATTTTATATTTGTTTTCAAGTAAAACATTGCCACTGAAAATTGGCTTAGTGGTCAACACGAGTTCAACATCATCCTGACTTTGAGAATATCAGCCCAAAACTGAACGCTGCCTGTTGGGTATGCTCTCACTTGGGTACCAAATTCAGGGGTTGCTTCTCAAAATGCTGGCCACCAGATTTAACCTCTTGCTCTCCTGACCTGTTATATTCCCTTGCATTGATTCATTGAATACTAAAAGCTGGCTGCTGTATTTGTAGCTTGATGCCTGTTTGTATTGCCAAGGCTTGAGGAAGAGGACAGAAATTCCCTTGTAATTAAAAATAGTCAAGTAGTACTTTGTAATTATTTTTTTTTCAATATTGACATTTTAATATAGTGGGCCTAATTTTGCTTTCATTTATACTTACAAAGAAATAATTATTTCCTCAGTAATTCCAGACAGTAGTTTGTCCTGCTATTTCATCAGAGGCAGGTCCTGCAGTGACCTCAGATCCTGGTCCCAGGATTATCCTGAACATTCTGTCCCCTAGGCAAGTTTTGGTGTTCTGAGTTTCTGCTGGCCAGTCCAACTTGGCTGCAGCCAAGGCCTCTCCTCAGGGCATTTCTGGCCTTCCTAGGCCAGTCTAGGATTTGCATTTTGATTCTACATCCCAGACAACAAGACCTGCTTGTGGAAAGCTCACAAACTGTGCTGGTGACAGCAGGCTGGTCCTTCACAGCCATGGGACCTGCTGCCCTCCCAGCTTCCAGAACGGTGGAGGACAATGGCACTTGTTCTGTGCCAGGCACAGCCCTTACTCTGCACAGAAATGGTTGAGAAACCTGGGTGCTGCCATGTATCAGGGGCAGTACTGAACCCCAGCCATTCCCCCAAAATGATTGGGAGGATTTTATCCATGAGAACTGTGGGTTTAAAGGTAGAGGGATCAATTCACAGTACATCCTAAATATGCCAGGTAACAATTGCTAACACAGCCCATGGAAACATGAAATGATGGACATGTACTGGGGGCCTTGGGGTGGTTTGTTTTGCTGGATTGTCTGGGGATTTTTTGGGTTGGTTCTTTTTGGCCTCTGTCATTAGAGCACTTGGGTTGGATTTGGGGCATTAGGGTGTCGTTCTCCCCATCCTCCATGATCTTGGTAACTCCTTTTTGCCTCAATTCCCTCAGCTTCATTTGTAAAATGGAGTTTTACTGCATGAACTGAGCCGGGTGTTTGTTCTCTCTGTGGTGGAACTCAATGCCTTCAAATTGATTTCCTGGACCTCAAGCATTGCAAACACCAAGTGGGGCATTCCAAACAAAAGAAAGCTCCCAACTAGAGCTCCTTGGAGTTCCCAGCTGTTATATTTTTAGCTCCTGAGAGTTTGTATTAGACTAATCTGGACTGGTAAATAAGACTGAGAAATTTCCTCCTCCTAATACTTCATGTCCTTGTCCAGGTGCCGTTGCCAAAGCAGCTGGAGTGAGATTCCAGACTGACCTGAAGAAAACAACTTGGAATAAGGACTATTCAGGTTTTGCTTACAACTGTTTCAGCAGAGGTTTTCTGCAGAACCCAGGTGGTGTATTCGACTCTTTGGGAACAAAGCTTGCAATGCACACTTGTGTAAGTGTGGTGAAAATGGCTGGCACAGGAAGTCAGTGCTAAGCATTTCCATCAAGTATCAAACAATCCTGCTGCCATCTGTCTGCCAAGTGGATTTGAGGCTTCAGTTTGTTGTGGGAGTATTTTCTCAGAGGCATCAATAACCTTGTCTTTCTAGTTTGTCAGCAAACTATTTTGCTTCTACGTTGTCCTTCTGCTGCCAGATTCTGCAGGAACACGCTGTGCTTTACCTTATCTTTCTTTTCACACACATGCTACTTTATTACTCTCTTGTCCATGAGAAATGTATTTAGTTTCCATGTATACAGCTTCATTTTTTTAGGCTAAGGAAACAGAAGTGAAATAAAGCTCTCTCTGTAAGATGCGTGCAGCACTTCTAATGCTAACAAAGCGCTCACAGACAGAACGACTGCTCTGTACAACAAACACCTTCCAAACTCCCTCTATTTCAGAACAATGTCTAGTGGGTATTGTACCTGATCAGCATTTAAAAGATGATGCCATGCTCTGCTTTGAGAACTGTGATGTCCAATCCCTGTGATTCACCTCTGTCTTACTGCAATCCTTAATTGCAGCCACCTTGCAGAGCACTGAAATGCCATTTTAGGTCTCTCTCTGTGCTGTTTTTGTGGCAGGAGGATGAGCCTCAGCTCTTTTCCAGGGGTTTAAGAAACTCCTGGATTCCTCCTAGTATGATGTGTGAATAGCATCCTACATCCTGGTAGGGCTGGATTTGAAGGGGTAAAACCTGTATATATACAACTTAGTTTTTCCTTTATATTTTTGTGATTTATTTTCTCCCCCCTCTTTATAATCACACTACGTTCTTCTGCTCTCTTTCTTGTAAAGCAGCTACAGGTAAGTCACACTCTTGTGAAATACATCCACAAGAGACCAATTGTTTTAGGGGCTTTTTTCTTTGTTTTTAAAGCTATAAGGCACAGGGAAAGAACAAAAGCTTTCCCTCTGCTAAAATGCACCTTCCTGTGGCTACTTGATCCAAAGGCACAGCTTTGTAGCTCCTGGCAGGATTTCCTTCAGGTGAGTTATTCTCCGAGTGGCAAGTCCTAGCAACCTTCCCCTGGCAGCTAAATCCCAGCCCCAACCTGCTCCCCCTTTCCATGTTTATTTTATAGTCCTGTAGTATCAGCAATGTCCAGGACCTCTTGAATCCAAGGTAGTCTCTACTACCACTTGTTTGAATTTTCATTTGTTCTTGTCCTTTTGGTACCTATTACCTGGTCTCTTTCCCATCTCCACCTTCCAAACTTGTAAAGCTCTTTCTCAGCTCTGCTTGTGTTTGCAAATGTAATGCCCCAAACTTGGGAAAGCTGCTTTCTGTATTGCCTGAGAGAGCAAGTTGCTTTAAAGTATCACACAACAGGGAAGTGACATAAAAAAAAATGAAAATAATTTTCATTGCAGCCTCCTCTTTTTGTAGAGAAGAGTCGGAAAGGAAGAAGCTTGGCACTTCCAACCAAGCCCTTGCACAGAGCACAGCAGCAAATTACAAATGCACCAAGAACTCCCCAGGAAAGCTCTTGGAGCATGCTGCTCCCCAGACTGGCTTCAAGGCCAGGCTGGTGCAGCTCAGACTGCAGCAGCTGGGACAGGGAAGCACAAAGGAGTATATAATATAGTGCTTTACAATCTCCAATTCAAGCTGCCAGACACCAATTACTGCTACACCCAGAAGCTGCCAAACGTGAATTTCCAGGGTGGGTAGAGCATGGCCTGTGAAATTCTGCTCTGATCCATGTTCTCCCACTGAGCAGTCTCTCAGTGATCACAGGAGGGAAGCAGACACTCAGATCACACCATTAGTTTGACTGCAGCAGAACTGGTACTCACACTGCTCAAGGCACAGCTCCCAGTAATCCTAGAAGCAGAAATCCCTCTCAGGTAATTAACAGAAATGTGAAATCCCAGTTAAGCAGAGTTATGTAAGAGACCAAAACTGCAGGAAGAAATATCCTAAGTATTCTACCTCTGTAGAGCAGCTGTTTTAAGGATGCAAGAGCAAGACCGGAACATTTCAGCTCAGAGGTCCCTTGAGCCTCAACAAAGCTGACACAGAGCAGTCAGAGCCAGCAGCTTCAACCCCAGCATGGACTTGTGGAATGAGCCACAGGGTGACAGCAGACCTTCCACCACACCAACCACAGACACAGGCACAAGCTCAGGTTTTCAACCATTAGAATTTATTTTTCTTCATAACTGTGCAGTTTTTAAAATGCTACTGTAATGATGAAGTCATAGGCTACTATGTTCTTTAGGTGTGGAAACTGTTTTTGAAAAACAAAGACCATGCGCTACAAGTGAGGAACAGGCCATTGACTCTTCAGCTGGAATATACAGACTTTTTGATAAATACTGATCACCTTAACACTTAAATGGAATGACATGTTCAGAGTTCTACACAGTTCACTATGGAAACAGCATGGCAAGTTACATAAAAGCTTCAACTTCAAGGATCCTTGCTTTTCTGTTAAATTAATTACTTGGTTAGAAAAGAGAAATGCAAGAATATTTGAAATGGAGTCTCACCTGGACAACTTTCCCCCCCGTTGTTGGTAAGCTCCTGTTATCAAGATGATTCCATCAGAGCTGGCAGTTAAGTTGTGTATATATAAAAGAATCCCCCACACTGCTTTCAACATCAGGAGTTTTAACAGGCAATTATTTTAATGAATTTGCAATGGGTTTTCAAATATTGTATCTTGACATTTATTGCTTTTACTTGTAAACCTGAAATCCAGTTTATTCCTTTGAGGAGTATTGGAAGTACAGAGTCAACAGATGCATGTTTGACCTGTATCTTTGCATTCTGGGTGAGAAGAAAGAAAAAGACGACCCACGCTCAAGAACACACTTACACCTCCATCTACAAACAGCCTGTGCAAACTAAAGCAGGTAAGTCCTGAAGTAGCACTACTGGAAAACATCAATGGGGTAGAAACCAAGCTCATCCAAACTCTCTCTTTTTCTCCCATGCTTGGCCAGAATTTAGCTGGTACACAAGGAAGTTTAGCTCTCCTCCAGAGGGGAGCAGCTCTATGGATGAGGATTTTGGAGAGCCTGAAGGTAAATAGTACTGGGACTGGCAGGCAGTGCCATGTATACTCTTCAAGCTTACAGCTATTTAGACTGTTTCAGGGCTGCTAAAGGAGGGCTGTGAGGTGAGATCAGGAGCCCAGACTGGGCACAAGCACTGCACATTTTTATCACATGCCAGTTAAGCTGGTAATATGGTCTCTGTGAAACAGAGCACTCAAGGGAGGGATTTGGAGGATGCAAGAGATACCTGCTTGTGATACATTCCAGCTCATCTGAGCATCACCAAGCTGAAAGGCGCTACCCAGCATAACCTGGCTAAACTGCAATATTTTAGAACTGAGATGGAAGGGATCTTGCTTTAATAGACCAATTTGCTACAAAGTTTGAGAGATTGAATTCCATAGGTTTCTACCTCTTCCTCCTCTACCCCCAGAAGAAGAGACAAGCAAACATGGTTAAGATAGTATGTATTTGTGTAAACACCAGAACACTTTGCTATACAATAGAAAAAAACATTGTTGTTCTTATGTTCTTAGAGGAGCCCTGAAGACCCTGGAATACCTGTATCCTGCAACTATTAACCTGTACCACATGCATTTCCTGTTTTGTACATAAAACTGAAAGCAAGCTTGAACAATAGTAAATAGCAACTACACTCCTGCAACAGAAACGCCACGTCGCAGCTGCTTACTCCTTCACTTTAGATATGTAGTCAGCCAGTTTGTTGATACTATCCTCTTGCTGTTCTAGAGCATCCAATATGAAGCCCATCGGGGTCTTCTTCAAGCCTATCCCCTCCATCTTGTTCTGCAGCTTGTTCTGTATGTTCCGGAGCCTCAGGGAAGCATGGACAAACATCACTGCATGACAGAAACATGCTCATTAATTGTCCATCCCCAAGGAATGCATAATTCTTGCAGCACTTAAGCCACATCCCAGCACCGTGACATCACTGGAAGATGATGACATATCAATGACTGCTTAAATAAGCTCAGGCACCCATTTAATAATAACATTAAAGATGGTTTGTGCTCCTGTGTGTCCCCCTCCCCCAGTTCTGTTTTGGGACCATTTAAAGACAGATAGCAAAGTTAACAGCCGACTTAAACTCTGCAGACTTGTCAGAGAAAGCTCAAGTCACACAGCTCTACCCACACAGAGAACAAATACTTACAGAGGAGAGGAAGCGTGATCCCAAACATGAACACCATGACATCTCCCAGGTAGGAGATCAAGAAGTAGCTAGACAGCATGATGGCCACAACAAACGTGGTTGGGTACTGCTTCTTCAGCTTGCGGAGTATATCCTTGTTGTGTGACATCCACACAAAGCCCAGGAAAACCAGCACCACCACAGTGCCGCCAATGAGCATGTTCAGGGGACTCAGGAACCTGGAGAGAAGAGGAACAATAACAACAAAGAGTTCAGTTTCAGAACCTTCATGACATGTGTTCATACAGGAGCAGCCAGCTCAATGGTAATGTTACTAGGGAGGTAAGGAATTGAAAAGGCAGTTGTTGTTGTCAAGACCTTCACCAAGGTCTTTAGCAGGAGCTAAATAAAGCAAAAAGTACAACTGAAGAAGAAACCCTTAGCGTTGAATTTGGATAATCTTTGTGTTTATGTTCTCTTCCTGAGCTTAGCTCAGGATGATGAGTTTCTGCAGCACACAATCACAGAAGCACTGCCCACCAGGACCCCTCCTACCTCTGCAATCAACTCATTTGGTATACCCAGAGTCAGCATATCCAGACAGCAGACGGAGACAACATGGACTGATCTTTTCCCTTCACATGACCAAACCCAGGTTCAGGCTAGGCTTTCAGATGAACTAGCTCTTCATGCTATCTTGTCCAGGTTTGCAAAATGGGAAAGGTAGACCACTGAGTAAAGGAAGTTACTTCACTTCTGATTAGTTTACATTCGAACAAAAGAATTGTATGAACCTGCAAAAGGAGCTCGCCACTGTTAGCACAACAGATGGAAGCCCTGTCCCAAGCAAGCATGCCTGAGAATCAGAAGGAACTGGAGTATGTGATAAAGGCCTCACAGGAAGAAGAGCCAGGCCTGGCAAGAGAGTCACTGCTGAGGTTTGTGTTGTGTTATTGTTATCAGAGTCTCCAAGCAAACCAAGCCATCGAGTGGAGCAGCTTTGGACTATAAACAGCAAGTCCCTTTTTTGGATGAAGGCAAGAACATCACTTTCCCAAGTATTTAGAGCTTGTTCAGAATCAAGTGCTCAGCACTGACTTTGCTGAGCTTGCTTCCGTACTCACCCGGAGTCCAGCCTCTATGGTATTTCATTTAAACAGCATTAAGTTATGTGAATTCATGTGCATTCTGATGTTCTGGCTTTTACATGCACTGATCTGATTACACAGCAGCTGAGGCCTCTGAGCTATTACAACTATGGCAGCAGCATGACAGCGCCCTGATAAGGCCAGACATGCTCAAGGTTTACTTCTGCAGATTTTGCAGCTCATCCTGCTGCTTCAAAGCTACCATGTCCAGTGACTCACCACTCCCCCCCACTGCCAAGGAGGATGTTATGGTTTGTGGTCTGCGCTTCATATTTGGCCCAGGTGGAAGAAATCTGCTGCTGGACTGGTACTGCCAACACTCTACCAACAGTGTGAGGGAGCATTTTCCTGGAGCAGGAAGAGCCCCCAAGAATTATTTCAGAGCAAGGACTGGCTCTTCATTCTTAAAGTCAATTGTGCCAACAGGAGATGGGACAACTGGACAGAAAAAGATTAAAATTCAGAGTAGTTCCTCACCTGCTTCTGCTACTCATGCTGAAAAGCCAATCGGGCTTTTTGTAAGTGGTGACAGGCCAGACTTGCCTGTTGCATTTGAGTCACTCCCTGTAGCCAGCCAGATTAAATTTAGCTCTGAATTGTCAATCTAAAGTTTCCAGGCTGGAAAAAGTGAACAGCATTACTCTGGAAAGAAATCAGTTTCATCTGTGCTCGTTTGCAGCAGGAACAGGGTGACTCATGACTGGACCACACTGGTGCCTGGGTTATAAATGTACTACTGGACATATGAGATTCTTAAAGTAGGATTCACTTCCACACCTCAGCTGTCTTGGAGCAGAAATGGCCAAACCTACACAACTCACAGGAGTCTTTTGGTTTTTTTTGTTGTTTTTTTTTTTTTTTTTGCAAAGAATCTATGGACGAGATAATCCTGGAAGGAACAAACATCTAGGCAGAGCTCCACTCTACACTTTCCATGTGCTTGGAAAATACTCCCAAAGCCTTATCATCCCTACGCTTCCCGTTACTCTTATTACAACTTCAGAAACTTGTGGTGAAGAACAACCCCTCCATATTTATAAGGAAGAAACCAAAGACTTCTCTGCTCTACATTTCTTTCTGGTATTACACAGGTTCTGTATAATTGACTGGCTGTAAGGGATATGAAGAGGGGTGAGGGGAGAATGCATTCAGAAGATCCCTCTTTTCTGAGGAAAGTGATTTGAATCACATGTTTTCTGAAGTGGGCTGCATTCCAGTGTGTACAACAGAATACTGAACAGAAGTATCAAGTGAAGGCATTCAGAGCCACACAAACACAGATGGGGATCGCAGTTGCCACTGAAAACCAGTATTCAAATTATCAGCCATGTGTCCATGGACTTCACTACTGGTGATTACAGTGCTGGATAGGATGTCATATGCCAAAGCCACCCTTTACTGCTTGACTTGCCCACAGCATAATTTACAGCACTATCTAAGATTCTCCTAGAAATTCATATATAGAACATTCTTCCACAACAATGGCAGTTTTCAGGAAGGCAGAACTCCATTATCCAGTTTCACTCAGATCTGTTGGCATGCTGCTCTCAATAACACAATAGCTAAAAACTAAAAAGGAAAAAACAGGGGTATGTAATTTTAGAACAACAAAGACTGGGGAAAAAGAGAGCTGTAACAGCTCTAGAAGTCACCTTACTGTTGAACAACCAACACTGATGTTTGCCTTATTTAAACAGAGGTCAGAACACAACAGGACAAATTTGTGCTCAGGCAAGGAGGCTGGAAGTATTTCAGAGATGCAGAGAAAAGGTGAGTGACCAGCCATTAAGTATGTTACAAGATACTTTCTAAATATAATTCCTTTTAGCAGGGATTTATGAGACATCAAATACCTAAAAATGTAATGCAGAGAAGTATCAGCACGACAAGGGTACGGTAACTTGAGTTTATACTGCTCAGAGGACTTAGGGGAAGAAAAACTCTTTTAGGGTTGGACATAAAACCCACTAACTTCTCTGACCCTGAAAGCAGTGAGTGTGGCAGGACTAACAGCATTTGGGGGTGCCAAGAGAGCACCCCAGCTGGATGATTTCCTTTGTTTTCTGCAGTGACAAGGTATAACCCTGGTGGGATGCTGTGACTTCCAGTAAAGCTGGGATGAGGTGACAAGGAAAAGCCATCACCCAGATTCAGTTTCCTGCTGCCCTGAAGATACCAGGCTTCCTTCAGCATCCACCTAGATACAAAGTACAGATAGGGACAATAAATACATGAAAAGAAACACCCTAGAATGCTGCAGGGGCATTGTCCTGTGTCAAGTAGGACCATGAAATACTTTGTATTGATAGGAGCAGCCTCAGGAGAGCAGGGATGCTGGGGGTGCAGTTGTGTGGGAGGAAGCACTGGAAGTACTGGAAGCTACCCCTGGGCAGCAGAAACAGATGAAGATTAAATACTTCATTTTTTTAAACTAGATTCACATTTCTAGGCTCTGCCCTACATGCATCACAAAACAGGTCAAAATTCTCACACAAGAGCAGGAAAACACAAAAAGCTCTGCTTTCAGTAAGTTATCACATCACCTCTTCTTGTCAGATTGTTTCATACCTGCACACTTGTGCACAGCCTTACAGCAGGAGAGGGGGACGACATAGAGCTGTAGCATAAGTGAAAAAAGAGCTTGGTAAAGAAAGTAGCCCCTGGCAGCACAAGCCCAGAAATAGGATAGGTCACATAAAAAGCAAAAGCAAGATAGCTCCATCCTCATATTATCTCCATTTTAGATGACTGTCTTGGGGTGATTATTCAGCAGTTGCTGTCACATGTGTTTCTTTCATATGTGACCAGGCAAGTCTGACTGACAGTCATTGAGAACATTTTCTTATTTAGGGCAGCTCAGTTAGGCTGAAATAAACACAAAAATTCCTTCTTAGAAGACCTTTTGCTCCACCACTGCCCAAGCACTGGGCAGGTTAGAGCACTAGAATATGCTCTTCTGTACCAATTTAAATAACTTAAAAGATTAAGTTCTACCTCCTCTCTCCCCATACTTGGAGCTTCACTGAGGTTATACAGCTGTAACTATAGGTAGTATATAAAACTATAAATAGCACATTGTCCAGAGGGATAGTCCTCAGCATCTATGGATTCAGCAATGCCTCTGTACTTACTGTTGCTCACTTGCATGCTTTTGAGAGATAGATTCCTGCCTGCAGAACTTCCAGACCTTTATGAAGTTATGCACCAATATTATTATGCAACATGTTTTAAAATTAGTTTTGCTCACTCATCATCAAGCATGAGAAAAACTAAATATTTTGCTGCCCTGGAGCCTTTGTTTCAGCAAAGGGAATCACTACAAGTACATCAGCTAAGGCCTGGGGAAGAAACAAGTTTAAGAAAAACATGACACAATTGCGGACTGCTGGGGTTGTACAGATGGACAGTAGATGCTTTGAAGAAGTGGCAAAGGAAAGAGCCATCAAACCTCAGGCTGCAAGGAGAACATTATTCCAAGACAGAATGAGCACTCTGATGTAGCATTCCGAAATTCAGCATGCTTTTTAAAAACTGTCACATTTAGAAGCTAATTTTCAGCAAGCACATGGCAACAAAAGCCTAGATTAAATTACATTAATTTAAAGTAGTTAAGTTTGAACTACATGATTGAGAGGCCTTGTTGGAGTAGGTGGAAGAACAGAAAATTTTCACTTATTAACCAAATTGCCTGTTTGAGGAAAGTTGCAAGATGTGGGAGGCACTGAAGGCCCTGACTTTAATAAAAATTCATACAGGACTCACAATGACAGGGCCCTGGCTCAGAGTAAGAACAGGGAGTCCAGTTCCTCCATAACTGGGAGAAAGGGCAGAATTTTGTCAAGATCTTGATTTTTATCAGCAATCTATTGCAACAGACTTGTAGGGGGGGAAAAGAATAAGCAGGCAAGTCCAGAGTCCTTCTTAAAGGAATTTACATGGAGGGAGCTTTGTTGTGGGAGGAGCAGTAAACTAAATCTATGGCACAAAGCACTGTATTTCCAATATCAAGAAAGCTCTGGGCTACAATTTCTGTGTCAGCCCAGCACAACCACAATACTGCAAGAGTTGAAAATATTATCTTTGTATTTCAAGTCTGTCTATATAATTAGATGGTTTATGAGCAGGTAGAGCTGGTCATGGGCTAAGTTTAGTTTTGATCACAGGAAGACCACTCCATTAGTGGTTCCAATAATCCTACCCCTAGGCCTGGACGCAGCCTTGGCGTTCCTAAAAAGTCATAGAACAAAGTGGCAGAAAAACAGCAAGTCCATGGAAGTCTCATTTTGCCAGTCTCATTTGTAAAGATCACTGCACACATCCCCACCAAAATACACAAGAACAAGACCTATGCCACTATACTGAACTTGAAACCATCATACGCATCAAGAAGAAAATACAGGATTCTGACCCTATCATTCCACAGAGCACAGTCAAAGAGCACAGAGAATCTTTAACAACTTAGATACTGGGTCAACAGCTTCAGAAGCCCTAACAGGATGCAGAATACTTACTCCCCCCCAAAAAAATTGATTTAGGGGAATCATTCTAAGCCTCTGCAACATAAGAGATAAGATGTACTTCAGCCAAAGCCACTCTGGCCTGGTGGACAGGCAGTTCTCCAATTTAAGCATTTGTGCGTTGCTCGTTGAGAAAAGTGGAGTATTTCAGTTTCCAAATTAAAAGCTTAATCATCATTTCTGCCGCATGTCTTGCTTAAGAGCTTTCTGACCAAAGATCCTAGAGCAGTACCTGAAATAGTCACATAGCCTTTGATTCAGAAGGTGATTATAAGGTTATTTCCTGATTCCCTTCAGGAACGCTGGGTGTGACACAACATTTTACCAGATGTCCTACCTCAAAGGTCTGAATTCTGCCCACCAAAACGAAATGAAAGCGTACCTTATTTATTTTCTAGTGAAATTTTTCGGTATGAGCTAGTTCAGAAACAAGAACGGCTAGTCCTGAACATTACTTTAGAACAGTAACAGAGAGCAAGAATTTATCTATGCATTTGTTTCTTTTTTAAATTCAAAGCTGAGCGTGTCTCAGCCTGAGCAGCCCCGCTGGGCAGGTTCGGGAGGAAGCACAGATCGCTGCGCAGGATGCGGCTCCGTTTTCTGCGAGCAGCGACATCCCGCGCTCCAAGCATCACTCCCTTCTGCCAGGCGCGGTGTCCGCAGCCTCCGCCTTGGGCACAGGGCTGGAGGAGCAGCCCGTGGGAAGGGGAGATAACAAACAGCGAGTCCTCAGACCGGTCACACCCCACCACTCCATCACAAACCTGACTGCTACCCAGTCCCCACGCCAAGGGAAGGCTGTAAACCAGGCCTCTACATTTTTAAACGACACCAGAGGCGTAAGGAGGGGCGGGAAGGGAAAAGAGGGGAGTGGAAGAGGGTAAGGGAAAAAGAGGGGAAAGGGAAGAAGAAGAAAGGAGGAAGGGAAAAGGCAGCTCCCCAGCCCCTACACTCTCACATCCCGCCCGGGCCCTTTCCTGCGGCGCCGGGCCGGGTCGCAGAGCCCCCGCCCGGGGACCGGGGCCACCACCGCACCCCGCCGGCCCCGGCCCTGCCCGGCCGCACCGCGAGGCCGCGCACTGACCCCACGATGGAGACGAGCGCGGCGGCCACCATCAGGTAGTTGGTCTGGTAGTAGAGCAGGTTGCTGACCACGCGGTTGTTCCATTTCGAGATGTCCTTGATGTCGGGCAGGGCGAAGCGGTCCGAGCCGGGGAAGAAATCGTCCCAGGCCCGCAGCGGGGCCACCTGCACCTCCATGGCCGCCGCCGCCGCCGCGCAGGCTCGGGAGCGACCGGCACCGCCCCGGGGCGGCTCCGGCACCGACAGCGACGGCGGTACCGGCACAGCGGCACTGGCACCGGCCCTGGCACCGGCCCGGCCCCGGCCCGGCCCCGCTGCTCCGCCCTGCTGAACCCGCGAGAGAACGAGCAGCAGCGGCAGCACAAGCGCCAGGCGTGTGTCACCGCCCCGGGCTGGCAGCTGACAGGGGCTGCTGTCAATAATCGCTGTAAATTCATTGTTCCTTTAGCAAGTGGTGATGCACGTTGAGCGTTCACGTGGCGAAGCCGCTTGGCATCATCTGTTAAGCAAGGGATGAGTGGAGAGGGCACCACGAGAAGTGTCAGCCCCAGCCAAGGTGGCACTGCGGGTGTGCCATGTCAGGGGAGGCTCTGCTAGTGGGGTTGATGTTTTTAAGCTGAATTTTCTGTTTTCAGGCTGACGTTTCTCGCCTTTTGCAAAGTATCTGATGTCGTCTGAGAATTTCTACAATAGAATTTACCTCGTGAAAAAAAATAACTTCGAGTTTCAGGCATTGCGTAAGATTACATCACCTAAATAAATATGCATTAGGAGGGCGGAGAATATATAGTATATAGGCGGGTTCATGTAAATTTTACTATATAATAGATGGAACTTTTTACCCCTTGGGGTGCTTGATTGTGGACTTCCACTGTGCAGAGTAAAGAATGTTTCCTTTCTAAACCAGACTCTGTGTTTAGAGAGCCCCTGAAATGGGCAACAGGGTGACTGTGTCTTTGGAGGGAAAGTTTGGTGCCAGCAGCTGTGGTGCTCTGACCCCAGCAGTCCATGTTGAAGAACTTGTGTTTTCAGGCTTTCACACTTCAGCCACCCTGGCTCAAGCATGGGCTGTTTGTGCATCACACAGCACCCCAGCTTTGCATCCAAATCCTTCTCAAAATGTGAGCAGGCTGGCACTTGGTTCTCACAGCTCCATCCATGAAGAATTTATATCCCTAAAGTTTGCAAGTTCAGGTTAGTCCTGCTCATCTGCTTTCTGGCCTGGACTCCTTCTGGTTTATGAGTGGTCCCTGTCCAGGTCCTGCCCAGGCAGTGCTGATAAAACAAAAGCTATTGTGCCAGACAGCGACCAACCCAAACCTGATCATATTTGGGTTCTGGCCTTCCTGAAGGCTTTAAGGCACTGTAATCTCCACACACTTTGCCCCTGAGGATGCCCTCCATTGCTCCCAGGAAGTTCTGAGTCTGGAAGAGGCCACCAAGATGATTCAAAGGATGGAGCAGCTCTGCTATGAGGAAAGGCTGAGAGAATTGGGATGGCTCAGCTGTAGACGGCTCTAGGGTGACCTAATTGTGGCCTCCCAGTACCTGAAGGGCATCTGCAAAAAGATGGAGAGAGACTATTTACAAAGGTCTGGAGTGATAAGACGAAGGAGAATGGCTTCAAACTGATGGACAGTAGGTTTAGACTAAATATTAGGAAGAAATGCTTCTCTGTGAGGGTGGTGAGGCCCTGGCACAGGCTGTCCAGAGAAACTGCAGATAGCTGTTCCATTCCTGGTAGTGTTCAACGCCAGGTTGGACGGGGCTTGGAGCAACCTGGGGTAGTAGAAAGTGTCCCTGCCTTGGCAGGGGTAAAACTGGATGGACTTTGAGTTCCCTTTGAAGCCAAACCATTCCATGACTTTTGTGCTCATGAGAGAGGAGGGCACAGGGAGATCCCTCAGGTGCGGGCAGGCAGGATGGGAGGGGGGCTCTGTGCCAGGGGTCGGGGGTGTCCAGGAGGGTCCGTGCCGGTTATCGTCACTATGGGCTACTATCGCTACTATCGCCACTACGGGCTATCACCGCCACTATGGGCTATTACGGCCACTATGGGCTATCACCGCCACTATGAGCTACTACCACCACTACGGGCTATCACCGCCACCACGGCCTCCCCCCCGACCGCCCTCAGCCCTCCGGGCCGGCGCCGCCCCGCCCCGCGCGGGGCACTGTGGGAAGCAGAGGGAACTATGGCGGATGGTGAGGAACCGTAAGTGCCCTGTATGTGTGTGCTCGGCCGGCCCTGCCCCGGGCCCGGGGTCCCCTCTCCCTCCTCCCCGGTCTCTGTAGCGCGATACTGACCCTTCTTTTATTCTCTCTCTTTTAGGGAGAAGAAAAGAAGGAGGCTAGAGGAGCTGCTGGCGGATGGGTTAGTGCGGGGCTGCGGGCGAGCGGGGCAGGGGCAGCGCTTGCTGGGGCGGGGGTAGGTGAGGGCGAGCCGCAGCCCCGCAGCAGCTGAGGGCTGGGAGGAGGCTGCGGGGCCCGCGGGAGGCGCGGGCAGGCAGGAGGGAGACCCAGAAAAGGTGGCGTAGGTGGGGCAGGGCCTTTGAGCGGCGAGGACTGGGGGAGAGGAAGCTCCCGGGGAGAGGAGCAAGGGGCTGCCCCGGAGCGGGGTGAGACTTGCGGGCTCGCAGCTTGGCATGGTGTGCTGAAGAGCTTGGTGACCAGAGGGGGGAAAAGTTGCCTTGCCGGTCAGGGACATGGGAGGGCCTCTAGGCTAGAAGCAGGTGACTTAAGTTTTGGCTGAAAATTAAAAAAATTCAGACTGCAGAACAGTTGTCTCTGCGCATCAAAACTCTAAAATCTACGCACCTGTTGAGAAACCTTTAACATCATCTGCTTCCATCCCTTGACTTCTCCATTCCATGTGCTTGTGTCCCCTGTACCCCAGGGTCACCAGGCAGGGCTGCCTGGGCGCTGGCAGTGCATGTGTGTGGGGATGAGGGTCACAACATTCTCTGGGCATGTGGGATGGGAGGGGTGCATGCCGAGTCCCCCAAAAGCATGGAGCTTTGGAGATGTGAAGGTAGCAGGGAAAAGTCTGAGCTTAAAGCAATATAAGGACTGTGGTGCTCTGATACTTCATACAAAATTTAAAATGAAAATAATGAAATAAATAAGAATGTTGTTGAACTCTTATACCTGGTCATGCTGTAACAGCACAAAAAATAAACACTTGAAAAAACTGTCTCTGAAATAAAACGTTAAATCTCAGGTTGAGTTACTGATGTTTTTCAGATCTCCACAATGTCCAACCCTCTAAAAAATGAACTGTAGCATAACTGCAAAAGTGAATCTAGATCTTACAGTTTTTATCACTTAGGAAGGAAAATACACATCCAAACAGAAATACACATCTAATCAGAAAAGGAGTGCTGCTGTTCAGTAGCTGTTTATAGGGACTATCTTAAAGAAAAAAAAAAAGGTTCTTAATTTTAAAAAAGGTGTTCTTAAATACACCTTCTACACTAATTTCAAGAAATGCTAAAAACTGTAATATCCATAGAAGCAGTTTTTGTGATGTCTGTTGACCCATTTTATTTGCTTGATGCACCTCCTGAAATCTGGTGTACAGCAGATGAGGGGTTCTGCAGAGGGGGTGTTGTGTTTACTTACACCATTTCCCATTATGTGAAATACGTGTATTTTCACATTATTGTGAAAACTGGAGGAGATATCAAAGTGCATCTGAGGTCAAAAGACCCTTATGAATTCAAATAATTTCTGTAGGTCTTATATAACTGTTCATGTCATAAGTAACTTCCCTCTACAGTTAAGGAGAGTTCAGTCTGCAATCAAATTATAGAATCCTAGAATGGTTTGGGTTGGAAGGGACCTTAAAGATCATCTTGTTCCAACCTGCTGCCATGGGCAGGGACATCACAGGTGAATTATGGTTTACTTATTCCTGCAGTTTAGAGAAGTTTTTCCCTGTTACTGAAAATCTTTTGCAAAATCAGTTGCCTGTAAGTTCATTTACTATCAGCATACCATGTTGTCCAAGTTCTGAATTCTGTGAAGATTAAGGAACTTGCTGTAGACGTTTTCACCACATTTTCCTTTGATTTTGAGATGAGTTACGAGGAAGTTATAATAAATTCTAAACATTACCCAAGAGTAGTTAGACAAGTGGTTTTCATAGTGCTTTATAGAAGAAAGCAGATAACACTTTGCCACTAAGGGTTAGCAGAGGTTTTTTTTTTATATAACAAACTTAGTTTTATATTAATATAGAACATGATCATATTTATTGAGCGGGACTCCTGTTTATTTAATAGGAAAGTAGGTGTTGATCTTAAAGTAGAAAATTACTTGAGAGCTGATTTTGAACTATTCCAGTAAATGTCTTAAAAATTTAAATTTATACTTATGCACTATTAAAAGTGACCTGCAAAAAGGGAAGAGGGTAGTGGAGTACTTGTTGCAAAATTCTGCCTTGAAAATTTAAAGAAACATAACTGCAAATATTTCTTTTTTTCAAGTGAGTCTGTTACTGCAGACAGGCTTGAGGATGCCTGTAAAATGGGGCAGTTCTAATTTCATGGTACCACTTGAGGGTGAAGGACATTCAAGAGTCATGTATTTTAAAAATATTTGTCTAAATAAACTACCCTGAAGATTCAGAGGATGATGTTAGGGCACGTTACTGTAATTTATTTAGAGCCTCACAATTGCAGTTACAGACTGATAAATTCGTCAAAAAAAGATACAAGACTTGTTTAATGAAAAAACCATCACCCTCAATATCTAAAAGAACAAGCTATTTTTCTGTGTCCTCTTCATATATGAGGGAAATAAAAATAATAAGACTGGACCCTTTTTTCACTGCAGGTCAGCTTTTACTAGTAACAGTTAAATCAGTGGGTTTATTGAAATGCCTGGATTATTTTTCCCCTCTGTACATATTTATATTATTGCTTTTTAGTTCCACAAATAAAACCCACTCATGCAAATGCTCATGTGCATACCTTACAGCCATGAAGAATATGCAGATGCATTTGTACGAATGGTCAATAATTAAGGTGTTCTTTGTATAGAAGGTTGGAGGTGTGGCTTTTCCTGTCTGATTTTGCAGCTGAATTTACTGTGTTCTGTGCAGAATGGCTGTTGATGGTGGGTGTGGGGACTCTGGAGACTGGGAAGGTCGCTGGAACCATGTAAAGAAGTTCCTCGAGCGATCTGGACCATTCACACATCCCGATTTCGAGCCAGGCACTCAAGTGAGAAAGACTTAATTTCAATCAAATATTTGTAGAGTGTGTTGCAAATTAATGTAAACAGGTTCATTAATTGACCACCAGCAATGTGTGCGTACTAAAGCTGCATGAAAAGTTTTTGTTTTAATCAGTTCATCATGATCCTAGGAGAACATGTGTTCTTTTTATGAGTTTGTATTTTTAAGTTCTACACTGTCAGCTTCAAGCTTGCTTTCATCATTTATAAATACATAGCAATGTATGAATTATGCTGTTTTTGAGTTTCACATGAAAAATAGCAGCGTTTATATATATCTCCATTTTAAGTAGTTTGATACAATGAGGAATTTATTGTACTTAAGGAAGAAATTAGTGTTAATATGAGTTCTTTGAGAACTGGATAAGATGTGTAGCAGGGCAGACTGTTTAAAGTATTTCTTAAACTTTTCTTCTTTTGTTGTACATTTTGTTTTGGAGCTTATGGTTGAAAGTATTTTCCTGTTACCATTTTAGTGTACTGTTTCATTATTTACTAGTTGGAGACAAGTCACAGAAAGCAATTATATAATAAACATTTTCAGTTCTTTCTGTCCAGTAATGTTGTCTACCTGTTTAGATTTATGTTGTATTATATATCAGTGAAATATTTGAAGAAGGAAACATTATCACCTTAAACCAAATAATAGTAAGAGTGGACCTTGCTTTTTTCATGGTCAAAAGGAATATAAAAGCAATATACTGATATACTGAGAATAAAAGGTCTTGATTCTCTCTGAGTGGGGATATGGGAACTGCAGGAAGTCAACAACTGATTAAAGTCCAATATATAATTACTCCTGCAAATGCAAAGTTGCTTTAGCTGTAACTCACCAGGCACTGAAAATTTATGGTAATATGTTTCTAAGGGTTATGAAATAAAGGACAAATTGTACTAATTTTTTTGGTTTATGTTTTCTGCAGGCCCTTGATTTTTTGTTAAGCACATGCAAAGTGCTAGTTATTGGAGCAGGAGGATTAGGATGTGAACTCCTGAAAAACCTGGTAATTACTCTGTTTTAACCCTTTTTTAGAATTTCCTCTTTTTCTTTTTCTTCTTTTCCTTCACAAAACCATCTTTTTCAATTGACTATTTTTGCAGTTGTGGTTGTATGCATCTACTAGAATTTTAAGTTCTAATCAACATGTGTAAAATAAGTGCTAATGCAGACAATAAAGATGAAGAATGCACTTGAAAGGTGGTATTTTCATATGTTGCATGTTATTTATTCAGCTATCTCAAAGCTTGGCTGGATGTACAACAGGCTGCTTTGTATGAAGAGTAGCCAAAAGTTCATGTGCAGCCTTAGATCCAGTGTGATGTTGGTGATTCTCCCTAATTGCTGGATCTAGGGAAATGAAGTCAACTTAATGAACAAATCATGCTCCTAAAGCTACAAGGAAGTGTGGTTTGGAATGCAAGAGTTTAATTACCCTTTTATTGTGGTTTTTATCCTCACAAGCACTCATATTTGTCTCAGTGTATCATTGTTATGATCCCATTTGAGTTTGGTAGTTTGGACTGTTACTCTATTTTCCCGTGTTTCTATTTAAGAACAAGGATTTCTGTGCATCCCTTGTTATGCATGGGATAGCTCTGTTCAGAAAATGTAAAGGGAGAAGTTTCAAAGTCTTTATATATAAAACAATGGAGTCTTAAAGGAAAAAAACATATTCTGTATATGATTCAATTTTTTTAGTTGCTTCAGAGCATCACAACTCATTTCTTTCTTTCTAAACCATGTTTACAGCATTTATTTCCCTTTAACTGCAGTTCACATTGTTTCTTTGTTTGTGACTGATGTTACTAATTTATCAGATCAGAGCCACGATACAGTTTTAAGGCAATTTTAATATAAAGTTATTTGCCAGATGCAGTGATGGCCTGCATGCAAATGGAGACGAGGCAGAGCTTCTTTCACAGGTTTAGTGTGTTCTTAGATAGGGAGGTGATTTTTGTGTTTGCCATCTGCTTCAGCATTGGATGCCATGAGGAATGCTGCCGTGTTTTGAATGTGATGTCTGGGTCAAATATGCCAGACTCATTTGTGCCAACTGGGAAAATGGTCAATGTCTCAAACCTTAACAGGAATTTTTTAAAAGTATTTTAAAGGAATTAAACTTTGTTTTTCCTATTCCTGCCAAGCATGGAAGTGCTTATGGTATTTGTTTAAATCTGTGGTTTTTTTCCCCGATGGACCCTTTTGATTTACTCCAGCCATGAAGGAATAGTGCAGCTTCCCCTTATAGATCATCCTACTGTTGGCTTCCCTGTGTTAGCATTAGGTAGGCCAAAGCAATATTGCCTTCAGGAGAGCATTGTCTTTGACTGTTGGAATGTTATTAATTCCATCTAGCATTAGCAGCCCAACAAAACACCTTTGAACAAAGAATGACCGTGTACCTGTGTGCACAGGCAATGAGGAGCAGATACATTTGTTCCTCCAAAGGTTGCTGTTTTGAGCTTTGTGAGCATTTAATTTCCTGGTAAATGAAGCTGACCTTCTCTTTTCCCAGGCACTGTCTGGCTTCAGACAGATCCATGTTATTGACATGGATACTATAGATGTTTCTAACCTCAATCGACAGTTTTTGTTTCGGTGAGTGGTATTTTATAGTTCCACAGTTTAACTTCTGGGGTTTTTTTTAAAGTACCTAAATAAAACATGTTAATATATTAATTATTTTGGTTGGAGAAGAGGTCATTAAAGATTACTGGACCTTCATGTCACAGTAGTAGTCAGAATTAACTAAATGTTGCATGTGATCTCTTCTTACTTTGTGATCTGTGGCATGAAGCAAATCAATTTATGTTCCTTGCCATTCCAGTACAGCTAATGACTAATGGAAAAGGTGACACCAAGGAAAAAATACACACAGACTGAGATCTCAGATTTTCTGGTACCTTTTTCTTTCAAGTACAGTGAAAATTCATTGGAATTTTTTGGTGCTGATAACTGTAGTTAATTCTGAGGTTCTCACGTCTGATGCTTTACAGGGATCGTGGAATGGTTTGGGTTGGATGCCTTAATATTATCCAGTTAAATAAATTATTCTAAAGTAACAATTAGCCACTTAATTCAGTACTGTAATGAGTAGAGATTGGTAAGACAAAATCTGCTAACATAAATAATTTAGAATTTCTTGGGTTTTTCCCAGACCGAAGGACGTGGGGCGACCAAAAGCAGAAGTTGCAGCAGAATTCCTGAACAGTCGCATTCCCAACTGTGCTGTTGTACCGTATCCTTTCACAGAGAAGCCCTGAAGGCTTCAATATCCTAGAAAACTCTGTAGGTGGTAAGAGTATCTAAAGCATTTTGCTGCCATCTTGTTTCCCATACAATAAAGAACACTTTCATTCAGCTGGTGAGATGAGAATTCTTTCTCCATGCCGTTAGCATACCGGGAATCTGCATGGGAAAGGCTCAGAAATTATTTTGTATTTTTCCACTGAGTCTTTTTATTCAGCTGCAATATTGAAATTTTCACTGAGATACTGGAATTATTCACCAGAGAGCTTTGAATAAGCACTGGTAGGAGGCATTAGTGTATAAACATAGAGCAGCACTTACTGATAAAGGACTTGGTGAGAGCAGATATTTTGAGCTTCCTAAATATTTCACCTGCTGAACTCTGCCATTTAGGACTATTCCATTGTGCCCTTTACTAGTTTTTTTGATATGTTACAGCTTCAGCTGTGGGAATTTAATCTCAGATCACATCATTTTTTAGGTGTTATATAGAATTACAGTAATAAATTAGATATTTTGGCTTTAGGTTAGCAAATAGAAAACAGTAAACTTAACTATAAATATATTCCTTTACTGGGCTTGCATTCAGATACTTTAAAAAGATTCAGGACATGGATGAAAGCTTCTATCGACGTAAGTGGAATTTGTTTGCTTGACAAACACCCACTGCTGCTTTAAGGGACCCTTGCAGATGTTGCTGCTCACTGATAGTTTGCTAATTATTTGCTAATTATTTTAGTCTTCCACAGTATAATGGAAGTAACACATGGAGAAAATTTAAATCCGTCTGTGATGCAGGTGATCTATGGGAGATAGCTAAGATACAGTCACTGTCCCTGTTATGGACAGAATACTTTGCTTGTCTTAGGAAGTCTGCATTAGTATAGGTTTTCAATAATGTTTTTTTCTCCCTAGAGTTCCATATTATTGTTTGTGGGCTGGACTCTATAATTGCAAGAAGATGGATAAATGGCATGCTGGTAAAGTTTTCAGTTTTCTTAATGCATGATTATTGCTTGAGTTTAGATGACTAAAATTAAATATACTTGTATAGAATGTCATGGAAATGATTGAGGGCTGTTGAAACTCACAGCTTTCTGTACCTATTTCTGTTTTCTTTCTGTGAGCAGGATGAAATGCAGGCTCTTTTACTCGCCCTTTTCTTGAGGAGTGTTAGCCAACATCTGTGCAGTGCCCTGCAGGGATAATTTCAGAGTTAGGTTACGTGCTTGTGGCCTTCTGCAGTTAGCTTTTGAAAAGCACAGAAGAAAGCTCCAGAGCTGCTCTGGGTGCTCTCATTGTGAATTTTTACTTCATTACCCAAACAGTATTTATCACGCTGCAGCTTGTAAATGCCATTATTTGGAGCTGCACTGTTACAGAATTCAGTGACCAGAAAGCTGGTAGTTTTCTCATTGTGAATTTGTTTATAAAACAATGATCTGGAGTATCTATCTATATTAAAAAAAAAAAGACAAAAGAAAAACAACAAATCAAGAATCAAACCTTCAACCAACCAACCAGCCAATCATCCAACCGTTTGTTCTGATGAGCTATAAGAACATATATAGCAAATAATGGCATTTATCAGGAGAGTAAGGGGAGGAGGTAGAGGGCAAAGGTGGTTGATGAAGTTTTGTGCACTGACAAATAAGAAGTATTTTACGTACCCTTAATATAAACTGTATATTAAGCACTCAGTAATTGTGTGTACTTTTAAGAATAAAATTTTAGGATTTTTTTTCTTCCTGCAACTTGTTTAGAAACACAAACCAAACAAAAACCAGCACTACTCTCTCCCTTTATCTGTTAGATGTCATTTTTGCATTATGAAGATGGTGTCCTGGATCCAAGTTCCATCATACCTCTAATAGATGGAGGGACAGAAGGTTTCAAAGGAAATGTTCGTGTGATTATTCCTGGTATGACAGCATGCATTGAGTGCACACTTGCGCTTTACCCACCACAGGTAATTCAGACAGTGAAATTGCCATTTTTTCATATTCCTCTGCTTTGCTCCTTTATTTTCTTAGTACTACACCTAATGTGTCATGGTTTCTTCTGGTTTTCCTCCCCTGCCCAACCAGGTCAATTTTCCCATGTGCACCATTGCATCCATGCCCAGACTGCCAGAGCATTGCATTGAGTATGTCAGGATATTGCAGTGGCCAAAGGAACAGCCTTTTGGAGGTAATTAATGTGTTGTACTCATGCTAAATGAACATTTTTCCTTTTAATGAACTTGAGTTGGGTATATACTTTTAATAAAACAATCCTGCCTCTTAACCTTGTGTGGTTCATTGTCATATTGAATCTAAGCCTCCTCTGAGCTGGAGATGGATTTTCCCTTCTTGAACTCACTCTCTAGTTCCATATTTTCTCACATTCCTCACACTGCACACTGTCTTCCCTGAATTAAAATGTAATCTGTAACAGCTCTATAAATTCTGCAGTGTTGATAGTTTGTATATAGGATGTGATAAAACTAAAGATTTTTGTAAAAATAATACTTTGGTTATTTAAAATGTAAAGTTTCAGTAGCTTGAAACTGGGGTATTCATTTTAAATTAAAACAAGGGGTTTTTTGTTTGACAAAAAGAATGTATTTCTGAAGAACTTTTATAATTGCAATTTATCTGTAAATTTTTTACTGTAGAAGGTATTGCATTGGATGGAGATGACCCTGAACATATACAGTGGATTTACCAGAAGTCTTTAGAAAGAGCATCACAATTTAATATTAAAGGTGTTACCTACAGACTCACTCAAGGTAAGGGGATGGCATTTCCAAATTGTGGCATTTGCACCTAGGCTGGATTGGCATTCTCTGTTACAACTAAGATGGCAGCTGTGCTGAGATAGTTCTCAGCCTTAAATCAGAAACAAGCAGCTCGTTTCCTGTGCCAGCATAAATATTTTTATGACAAATCAGATGTTTGGGCATTCGTGATGAGTCAGGGGAACTTATCTGGGATAAAACCGAACATTCTTTTTGCCATTTTATTTTTAACTTGGAGCAGCTCCACAGTTTACATTACACATTGACCACTCTTGCTGGGCCAAAGAGTAGAAACAAAAGGACTTGATTGTCTTTTTTAGCAATAACAGCATTTTGTGCCAGCTCAGGCTGGTTAAGTCTATAGCATCTGTTCCTCTGCTGTCCCTGCCTCTTGACATGCGAGTGCAGTATGCTGACACTCATTTAATCAGGATTTTAAACACTAACCCAAACTACCTTTCCTTTGTGTATTTCTCCAGTTAAACAGGAATACAGCAGTTTTAATTTTCAGTGCTAAATACAGAATACTTGCTTTCCGAGTTTGTCCAGTAGTTTTCTTTGTTTGATACCTGCTTTTTTTTTCAATGTGCATGATCCATTTCTAAAATAAAAAAAGTACCCAAGTACTGCAGCAGCATGCCATTATGCCTGTTTGTTACAGAAATTCCTGGGCACTTTAAAGTACATTTGGACCCACCCTTTGAAATTATTCTATCTAAAAGTAGTCTCTCAACAGAGTTTCTTGGAAAACCCAGAGCTGTATGTTTTGTTTTTACAGGGGTGGTTAAACGAATTATTCCAGCAGTAGCTTCTACAAATGCAGTAATTGCAGGTATGCTGAAAGGACTCATTTCACTTCTGCTTTACTGACTTGAGAGTTTTGTGGGGCAACAATTTGGAATTGAGAACTTGGAGAGGATAATAGTAATTTTTAAATGTGTCTCATTTATTCTTACAGTTTCATTTCTCTTCTCCATAAAGAAATTGCATGTGACTGAGTAAACGATTCTATGCTATGATTCTGGGAGAGAGCAAAAGCATTTAAGACTGGGGAGAAAAACTGAAAATCACAGTACATAATGGTCTAGACATAGTCTCAGATTAGTGCCAAATCTATGGTGTTAATGCACAGAACTAGCAGCTGCCTTCAGGTGTTTATTTTTCTCTTTATAGATTGTTTTACTTGATTGTTTTTGTCACTTTGGTACAACTGTGTGATGTCTGCATCTCTGGTAGAGCTAGGTAAAGACATTTTTTTTCTCATTCCAGCTGTTTGCGCCACAGAAGTGTTTAAAATAGCCACAAGGTATTTAATTTCTTATTAATAACAGACATGATTTCCAGCAGAATGCCATGTATCAACACTGACATATTTGTCATTACAGTGCATATGTTCCTCTTAACAACTACTTGGTGTTTAATGATGTGGATGGATTGTATACGTACAGTTTTGAAGCTGAAAGAAAGGTTAGTGCCATTAAAGGCTTGAAGAGTTGTTTCCTTGGTTTGTATTTATGGACTTTGTGTGTGTGTCTGAACCTCAGTATTGAAACAATTTGCCCCTAGCACTGAACAGTAATATTTCTGAAGTTTTAAAAGTGGAAACTACAGCATCAGTGGTCTGCTGCTTCTGCAGAATAAACCTACAAAGTAAGATCCTCTAACCTAACACAACTCATGGGCAGATCTTCTCAAAAAGAGGTGATGGCAAAAATTTATCTGAAAGTTCGTAGAATTGCATTTTATGTCAGATGAAATTTGTCATTCATAAAAACTTAAGTGCTGTTGGGAGTCAATCAGTGACAGACCAGAAGGAAACTGATTTTGTCATTAATATTTGAAACTATTAATATATCTAGAGCTAAAATTAAAAAAAAAAACCACAAATATTTTTGAGACCTTACTAGCAGCATTTCTAAAATAATCTTTAACATCATGTGTATTCTTTTGCTGTTTTGTGGTAGGAGAGCTGTCCAGCCTGCAGCCAGCTTCCTCAAAACATAGAGATTTCTCCATCAGCTAAATTGCAGGAGATCCTGGATTACTTGACAAATAATGCTTCATTGTAAGTTGCAACCATTCTGACTAATTTGATAATTTGTTAGTTTAGTGCTTAAAAAAGGTAATTTCTAGATGTATTTTTATCCTGATTGCCTCGATTTAGTGTTTTGTTTTGTATTTTATATATAGGCAGATGAAATCACCTGCAATCACAGCAACTATGTATGGAGGAAATAAAACACTTTATTTACAGGTAATCTGAACATAACATAATTGACTTTAATAGTCTGAATTTACTTAAAGTTACTGAATTGGAAAAAAAAATTGCCCTTTGTAAATTTTTGTTTTATTTGCAGACAGTAGCTTCAATTGAAGAACGAACAAGGCCAAATCTTTCCAAGACGCTAAAAGGTATCCTGGAGCTGTCAGGTGTAGATTTGCAAGTTAGAGAAAGCCAGTTTCACTCCTCTGTGTGGATATTTAGCTTTATGTTGCATTATGCAGTAGAATGTTCTTCATTGTCCTTTATATTCAGTTCACATTCAATTTTAGTTTCACATTTCTCAGGTATATCAGTTGTTTAAAAGTGAAGTGCAGGCAGATACACAGAATATTGCAGCAAAGCAACAAAATAACTGCTGTAAATTAAACACACGTCAGTAGAGTTTTATATACAATTCTCAATAAGGTCTGTTTCCTGGTTAAATTAGATTAATATTCATTTAGCCAGTGAGCTGTTTGTGGCTTTATTTCGTCATATTTACAGTTTGTGGGAATAGCATTTCTGATTTGTTCTTGGCTTCTTGAAAAGGCAAAGCACACAGGTTTAATTAAATTAAGCTTTTCTTTCTGTTTCAGAACTGGGTCTTGTGGATGGCCAGGAGCTTGCAGTTGCTGATGTTACTACACCACAGACCATGTTGTTCAAGCTTCACTTTACCACTTAATTTATTCATAAGTGCAAACACGGCAAGAGAAATCTGCCCACCTTATAAAACAAACATACTCTGTGGGTGTTAAAGCAGCCTGAAATGTTCCTGTTAGTGCCAGCATGGTTGAAGGTTAGGAAATCTAAATGAATCACCATATTTCAGAATTGTACGTAGAAGCCAATATTTGGTGGATTATATTTGTATAAATGCTTATCCATGTACAGACCTCTGATGTATAGAAATACACTTTTCTCTGTTTTTGTTGTCAAAATGTTCATGCTAATGTACTTTCAAACTCATGGAACTTTAAGGTGGTCAAAGTCTTGTTTTCAACATGTGTGCACACATATATGCAAAGAAAATATGTTTTTTAAAAGAGCCACAAGGATCTGGTTTTAACTTGTAGCACTCCTGAGACTTACTGAGTCACCTTAAACCAAAGGAGGCAGTAGATTAAAATGAGCATTTCCCTCTTATTTGGTATTGATTTGATCAATTTTATGGAAGGTATTAAATGTGGAAGAGATGGCTTTGTTTACAGAAAAGGAAAAAATGATCAGCTGTACATGAAAATACAGATGTGTCTTTTCACTGCCCCCAAGCACAGCATTGCAAGATTATATTCAAATATCATTGGTGCTGTTAAGATATTTATTAATAAAAAAATCAGAAAGACACCCGATTTTGGCTTTTCTGTGGACATGGAAGAGCATTTATAACCTCCATTAAAAAATCTGAGTCATCATTTAGTCAGACTTAAGCAGCGCCAGGTGCTACAACCTGAATTCTAGTCTGGTGTGTTAGCTGTGTTTGAAGTTTACAATTGTTTAACTGTGAACATAAAAGGACGAGGATTAATGGATACAAACTGAACGAGGGGAAATAGGGGGATAGGACAAGGAGTAATGGGTACTAATTGAAGGAAAGGAGATAGGACAAGGAGTAATGGGTACTGATTGAAGGAAGGGAGATAGGACAACGAGTAACGGGTATAAATTGAAAGAGGGGGGAAAGGACAAGGACTAGTGGATACAAACGGGAAAGGGGGAAATTTAGTCTAGATACTCGGAAGAAATTCTTTCCTGTGAGGGTGGCGAGGGGCTGGCACAGGTCGCCCCACCCCCGGTAGCGTTCCAGGCCAGGTCAGACGGGGCTTGGAGTGGGAGGTGGCTGTGCCCGGGGCGGGGACCGGAGCCGGCCGCTCTCTAAAGTCCCTTCCAGCCCTGGGAGCGCTCTGAGGGCAGGCGCGGTGCCGGTCCCGCCTCCCGGACGTGTCGGGCCGGACGCGGCTGCGCCGGGCCCGGGTGCGACGTGGATCCGGCGGCGCCTGCGCGGGGCCCCTCGCTCCGCTCCGCTCCGCTGCTCTCCCTCAGCGCCGGCCCGGCCCGGCCCTGCCGGCAGCGGGGGCAGCTGCGGAGCCGCCGAGGATGAGCTGGTTTAACGCCTCGCAGCTGTCTAGCTTCGCCAAGCAGGCGCTGTCGCAGGCGCAGAAGTCCATCGACCGGGTGCTGGACATCCAGGCCGAGGAGAGCCCCTGGCCCGACGCCGTCATCCCCGACTACGGTGACGGTAAGGGCGGGCGGCCCCAGCCGCCGTGCTGAGCCTCGCGGCCCTTCGCCTCGCCCACCTCCTCTGCTGTGTCCCCCTTGCCTGCGGGAGCTTTAACCGGGCCCTCGCCCAAAACCCCGGTCTATGCAATTCAGAGCCCTCTCCCCCCGGTCTGTGCAGTTCAGAGCCCCCTCCCCCGGTCTGTGCAGTTCAGAGCCCCCTCCCCCGGTCTATGCAATTCAGAGCCCCCTCCCCCGGTCTGTGCAATTCAGAGCCCCCTCCCCCCGTCTGTGCAATTCAGAGCCCCCTCCCCTGGTTTATACAATCCCTCCCACGTCCCCTGTGCAGGGTGATGCCGGCGTGAAGCTGGGACAGGCTTAGCTCAATGTCACCAGTGTCCTGCTTTTATTGCATGGGTAGCACTGAGCTTCCTAGCCCTTCTCGAGGCGTTATTTATTTATTTATATTTTTATGAGGGGCTAATGATTAGTAAAAACTGCTCAGCAATAAAAAAGGGGGAATCATACTCTTTTCAGTGGCATGCATGGATTCACTCTTTGCAAAAGGAAGGGCAGAGTAGAAGCTAAAAGTCTGGTCTGTGTAAACCAGATGAAGTTTCCACCTTTTGTGGCTTCCAGTTCATAATCCTCCAACATCTGTTGAAAGGAATGTGCTGGTGGAAAAGTTGTCATGGCTATGAGGAAGTTTCTTCCCTGTGTGTGTGCTAATGGAGAACCTGAAGGAATGGTCAGCCCTAAGCTGTTGTTTGGAAGGGAAAGAGCAAAAAGGAACCCCCTTATTAGAGCTGCCCTCCTAAATAATATCTTATAGATAATAATAAAGTAATCTGGAATCAGTGTCATTGTTACAACTGTATCTAGAAGAACTGTATGTATTTGGAGGAGGAAGAGGTTATTTCCAGGTGAAGCCACAGCGGACTGAGATTTCTGAAGGCTGCAGCAACTGAAAATGTTTTCCAGGTTGGGTACTCAGCAAAGGTCAGTTTGGGATGTCTTTGTCCCTTTGAGAGCTTGGCAATCATGCAGTACTCTGGTGTCATCTTGAAATGCAAGAATTGTCTAAGGAAAACTTTATATTTGTCCAGTAATTTTAAAATTTGATTTATATCTTAGTATTTGTGGTAGTTCTGTAGTTCATAAGAAGAGCAGGAAAAGATCAGCCTGCGTCTGGTTTTCAGGGAAAACAGACTTGTTTTTAAGAGATGTCAAAATACGTTCTGAATATTGCAGTTAACTCAGAGCTTTTTCTGAAGCTGTTGAATCATGGACAAGGTAGCAATAAGTCAGATGCTTGTAGTAATAAATCACATGTTTGTAGTATTTTGGGCAATGGAAGCCGTAATTATCTGAATTTGAGGCTTGAGGCCAACAAGTATCAACTGTTCTGAAAGTCAGCTTTAAATATTGTTACTCAGCGTTTTTAATAGATGCTGCTGAGAGTTTGTTTTTAAGTAGCCTGAAATAGTTATATTACCCAGATTGTGTTTGTAGGTACAAAATTGGATATCTTTCAATTTCTCTTTCTAACTTCAGATGCTACTGAAATTCAATGCTGACGTTCTTGTTCTTGCTGTTGACAAGTCCTGGAAAACCTGCAAGAAATACAATAATTGGAATTGTTGATGTTGTTTTAGGGTAGCTTCAGAGCTGAACAATTCAGTATTTCTCTACAGAAGAAGAAAATACTCAGCTGGGCTGCTGCTGATTTTTATTGTCAGCTCCATAGTGATGCTTGGTGTATGAGGAAAAATGAAGTCTGTCAGAATCTGAAGGGCAGGAACCCTTCTTACAGTGTAAATTCTGCAAATACTTAAAGCTTTTCCCCTCTGTTTTCTGTAATGGTGTGTGAAGTGTTTATGTGCTACTTGCAGATAACTTTTAAGACCTTGTAATTTTTTCCTCCTTTTAAAATCAGTATCATTCTCTTAACTACAGCTTTTCAGGTTGTTTTGACTGAACTCCTTTCACTGTAGGGAAGCAGGAGACCACATTTGCTTTTGCTTGTGGCCTTCAAAGTGTTTTGGTTTTTTTTTTTTTTTGCCATGTCCCTTTTTTCCTTTTTTTTTTTTTTAGGTACAAATTCTCTCATAAGCGGAGGATGGGACACATCTTCCTGGGGCTTGAGCTCAAATACAGAACCCCAGAATCAGCCAGTATCACCCACAGCCATCACAAAGCCAGTGAGGAGGACAGTAGTGGATGAATCTGAAAACTTCTTCAGTGCCTTTCTCTCCCCTACAGACGTTCAAAGCATACAGAAAAACCCAGTGGTGTCCAAACCTCCAGCCAAATCACAGCGACCCAAAGAGGAGGTGAAGAGCACTTTAAAGGAGTCTCAGCACTCCAGTCAGCTGGAGGGGCCAGTGACAGCAGAGGCAGAAGTGCAGGATTCCTCTGTAGCTGTCCTAGCCTCGAAAAGCCTTGATATTCCCAAGGAGAAATTAGAAGAGAATGCTGTGCTTAAATCTGATGCCCAGCATGAAGCAAGCACAAATGAAGTTACTGACCAAAAGGTGTCTGCTCTAAATTTTGAAGAACCTGAAGATTCTCCTACTGAAAAATCCAGTGTAGGAGGGGATGGAGCAGCAGGTGCACCTGAGGGCACTTCTCAGCCCCTTGGAGCAGGCACCAAAGACCTGGGTTTGGAGGGGAAGGAGAGAAAGACTGAGGACAGACAAAGCAATACCCCATCACCTCCCATCAGCACCTTCTCCTCAGGCACTTCCACAACGAGTGATATTGAAGTTTTGGACCACGAAAGTGTGATAAGTGAGAGCTCAGTAAGCTCCAGGCAAGAAGCTGCAGATTCAAAATCCAGCCTTCACCTCATGCAGACATCATTCCAGCTCTTATCCACGTCTGCTTGTGCGGATTATAATCGTTTAGATGACTTCCAGAAAATGACTGAGAGCTGCAGCTCCTCGGATGCTTTTGAAAGAATTGATTCATTCAGTGTGCAGTCCTTGGATAGCAGGAGTGTCAGTGAAATAAATTCAGATGATGAGTTATCAGGCAGGGCTTCTGCTTCAGCTTCTGTTGCTGTCAGTCCTTCCGTGCCAAAGACAGAAATGGTTGACGCCCTGAAAAATAAATCTGAAAACGTGAATGATGCTCCTGTGTTACATGCTGAGGAAGCTGAGATGGAAGAGAGTGGGAGAAGTGCAACCCCTGTTAATTCTGAGCAGCCAGATGTTGTTTTGGTTGCTGCTGTGCAAAACGTTGAAGAACAGGTTGTGAAGGAGGAGGCCGAGCCCCAGCAGGATGCTGGGGAGCAATTGGTAGAAGAGGACACTGAGAAGCAAGAACTGAAAAAGGTAAGTAAAGCATGTATTGTAAACACACATTTCAATTACAAATGAGACTCCTGGCATTTTCTTACATTGTCCTGTATCTCTTATATCAGCTTATTTGAATGAGTTATTCGATGCTGAACTATCTGACCCTGTAGAAAACAGTCCCTGATATCCTATAGTGGAACAGTACTGGTAAAATTTCTGATCAGATAGTTGTGGGTTTCACCTGATCCAACTGGTTGTTGTTGTTATGAATTGTGAGTAGGGGTGGCAAACAGGATGCCTAATAGGTCAAATCTGTTATTTTTAAGTTTTCGGTGTTTACATTTGTATGTTTTCTTGTATTTTTGTTATTTATCTATATTCAGCTTTCCAAAATCTGATATTAAGAAATTATTTTGAGGATGTGAGCTAAGAGCTTTTGACCCTGAGTGAAAGTTTTCTTCCCTCATATGAGGTTACTCTGATGCTAATGTTTCACAGAAGAGACCTTCCCAGAGAAATTATTCTATGGAGAACATTGAGAGTCTTAATGCTTAATGTAAGCCGTAGTTTTATAGACTATCATCTCTAGTTAAAAACTCAGTGTGTAATTAAATATCACTGTTGATTATGTTGGGGAACTTACTTGAGCCACATGTGCTGATTTAGTAGGCTTTCTACACCTATAGAAAGCAGGTGTCTGTATGTTCAGGTGTGTGGCAGAAACATGGTAATCCTCACTGACTTCTGCCTCGGATTCCTGGAAACATGAGCAGTTCAACTTCAAGTAATCTTGTGAGGGAATGGGAAAGTCTGTCCCTCTTGTGTTTTATTGTTCCATTTATCTGATCTTTATTTATAAAATCTCCAGATGATTGATTCATTAACTGAGAAGCTGGAAAAGAGGGAAATACAGTTATTAAGTACTAGTAAAGAAAGGGCTCGCTTGGAAGAAGCTTACGATAACCTCAAAGAGTAAGTATGAAAATACACTCAGTGCTGTAACTGTGACTTTGCTGTAATAAAATCTTAGATAATAGATAAAAAAAGGAGCTTTATGACTGGAACAAAGGTTACAGGGATGTGCACTGTTTGGGAAAGGTGGAAATAATGATTGCATGTGCTGTGATGGGATTTGTTTAAAGACTTGTTATTTAACGGGGCCAAAATCTCTTTTGGGAAGGGGCTGGGAAGAGATTTTTCAGTAAGCAAGCAGGAGGAATTACAAATGTGGAGAGTCAGTCTTGGTTATTAATAAAGATCTTTATTATAAGGCTGGATTCAGCTATTAAGAGAAACTTTCCTGATATATAGGGATGAACCTGATTTACTAAGTAATTTGTTGGCTAAAATGTAGGCAGTGAAAGTATGGAAGAAGGGCTGCTTGTAGGGAAAAAAACCTGAAATTATTATTTAATGTGGTTAAAGTTAAAAGGGGAGAAAAATGGAAGGTTGTATTTACCAGCTCATTGATCAAATATTGAGTTATAAAATTTACAGATACATGATGCTGTTGTTTAATGACTAAATTGTTCCTAACTTATAAAGGGTAAATGATTTAGTTTATTTTTTATGATCCAGATTGTGGTTAATTAGAAAGGACTTTATCAAGGGGCAAAACATTTAAGATAAATTAAGCATTTAGTTGTTTTCATGGGTAAACTACTGAATTAATAAAGATCATTGATTAGGACTTCTAATATGGATGTGAGGTTTTTTGACTTTTTCTTATCATGTGTAATGCAACTAAAATACTTTTTGAAAGCATTTAAGACAACCTGTTGCAAAGTGTTTGGAGTGTCACATAACCACGCAGTTGTTCTGAAACATTCATTTTAAATGCAGTGAAATGTTTAGAATGAAAGAAGAGAGCAGCAGCCTTTCATCTCTTAAAGAGGAGTTTGCTCAGCGAATTGCAGATGCTGAGAAGAAGCTCCAATTAGCCTGCAAAGAGAGAGATGCAGCTAAAAAGGTAATTTTCTTTTTTTTTTTCTGAAATTGATATTTGTTAGTTTGTGACACAACTGAATTTCTTGAGGAAAAACAATAAACATGAACCCAGGGGAAAGCTTGAGGCTGTAAGTAACCAACATGAGCTGTTTCCAGCCATCCAGGCTTCTTGGTGTTTACATCTGTGTTCTTGTATCCATTCTGTGAACCAGCTTGGGGAACTCATTTAAGTTGGTCTGGTTTGGGGAAAAAAAAAAAGATTTAATGTGCTCATATTTGGTACCTTGTACCAAATACGTATTTGCATTGGTGAGGGAGAATGGCCTGGGTAGGTGAGGAAGGGGTGGAAAATGGGAATGGCTTCTTTAGAGGATTAACTGGTAGGAAAATTAAGGGCTGATGACAGATTGATTTGGAACGAGCAAAGAAATCTACAGCAGCAAAGTTTATGGGGTTTAAATGTTCTTGACCTGATGTCACAGCATTTCATTTCTCTAGCTTAACGCAAAAAGGAAGCTCAAATCTAACTGGAAAACAAATGTTTTTCAGCTGTTTGTCACTGTGTTGACATAGCAATGAGTTGAAGTAGAAAAATTATTCAGTATCTACATGTGAATAGGACAGGTTGGTTTTTCTCTGTTGCAAAAGTTTCAAGAAAATTAAACGGATGGCGAAGTTGGAACAAATTGTGCAGAGGATTTAGTCTCAATCCTTGGAGGTTTTTAAAACTTGGTGCAGTAAGGCTCTGAGCAATCTGTTTTGATCAGATAATCTCTAGAGTTCCCTTCCAACCTAAATTGTTTTCCAAGCAAAGTCTTTTGAGAGAAACAACAGAAGAAAAAGGTGATCAGTGTAAGTCATTGTTTTTTCTTACATGTATTTTAATAAACAATCCTAAGTATTTTATCTTCTTATTTAGGAGGTAAAGACTGTTAAAGAGGAATTAGCTACTAGACTTAATACCAATGAAACTGCTGAATTACTGAAAGAAAAAGAAGAGCAAATCAAAGGATTAATGGAGGAAGGTGAGAATTAACTCTTTTTTGTTAGTAAAAACGTGTGGAATAGTTGGAAATGTACTGGCATTGCATACAGGCCTTCTCTGTGTGGGGAAAAAGTGCTAAATTTGAAGCATGTTGGAAGTTTCTGAACATTTGAAGCATTTAGTGAGTATCAAAGAGCAACAGGAGGGGTCAGGCAGGTACAGATGGTTGGAGAGGTGCTTCCTGCACGATGCATTGAAAGGTGCTGAGAGATAACACCAGTGTGTGCAGAGCAATGTTCCATGTTCCATTCAGAAATCTAACAAGAGCATTGTTCATGGCATTTCTACAGTGTTTCCTTTAATACTTTTAAATTTTAGAAGTAAAATATAGGTACTAAATGAGAAGGTAATCTTTTTTTCTAACATGATGAGCTCACTTGCTTTGTTCTCAAAGCCTTGTACATCCTAACCCAACTCACTCTAGCTCAGTGTAGCAGTGGTATCTCAGGATAAGATAGATTTAAACTTAAGAACTTGCATGAAAAATTGTAAGAATAAGTATTTCCATATTTACTGGAGTATTATTTTCATGTGACTAAAGAGCAAGGCTGGTGTGAATAGAGAGAATCCATGGAATATCACCACGATGCATTAGCTTCATGTTCAATTTCTTCACAGGAGAAAAGCTTTCCAAACAGCAGCTGCACAATTCCAACATTATTAAGAAATTAAGAGCCAAAGAGAAAGAGAGAGAAAATACTAACACAAAACAGAGCAAAAAGATTAAAGAATTGGAAGAGGAGTTGCAGCATTTAAAACAGGTGAGGTATTTGTTGATTTTTTTTTTTTAAGCTTTATATATTAGCTGCAAAATTTCATTTTGGGGGGCCCCTTGATAAATTGACATTTTTTTTATTTTCTGGAGACTTCTCTATTTCATAGAATCCCAGAAAGGTTTGGGTTGGTCCTGCCATGGGCAGGGACACCTTCCACTACTCCAGGCTTCTCCAGGTCCCATCCAGCCTGGCCTTGGACACTCCAGGGATGGGCTAGCCACAGTTTCTCTGGGCAACCTGTGCCAGGGTCTCACCATTTCACATTATTGGAGATTGGAACACTGAGTTGTGATTTATGTGTGTGCTTCCTGTCAAACTGCAGTTTGTTTGCACTTGCACTGCTGTTACTATTGAGCTGGAAAACCTGTACCACCGAAATTTGGGCAGTTAATGATTGAGTCAAAACCTTAACGATTTCAGACCCAGGATGTGGAGTTGTGGTGAAGAGCAGCTCCCTCCTCTGGGGAAGGCAGGGAAGCAAAATCTTTCTCTTCTTGCCTAATGTTAGATAGGTTTAGTCACTTTATCCCAAACTGGTTGCCACTGTTGTCACTGTCCTCAGGCTGTGTTGTCAACCTCATGTCCTGGGGTTTGTTTCGTGTTTCTTGTTTGCACTGACAGGTGCTTGATGGCAAGGAAGACCTTGAGAAGCAGCACCGAGACAGCATTAAACAGCTGAACAGTGTTGTGGAGAGACAGGAAAAGGACCTTGCTAAACTTCAGGCAGAAGTGGAGGAACTTGAAGAAAGGAACAGGAGTGTGCAGGCAGCACTCGACAGTGCATACAAGTAAGCAAAGTGATTACACCTTCAGATTGTGGCTCTTTCTTGTGCAATGCTTGTGAAATATTTAAATGTTAAACTTAACAAAGTTATTTGCCAAGATGCTGTTGGCACTGAAATGTGCTGGGGTATGTTTATTTGTTTGGTTGGTTTTTTTCTCCCCAGGGAACTTGCGGATCTTCACAAAGCTAATGCTACAAAGGACAGTGAGGCTCAGGAAGCAGCCCTAAGTCGGGAAATGAAGGCAAAGGAAGAGCTTGGGTTAGCACTGGAAAAGGCCCAGGAGGAGGCTCGGCAGCAACAGGAAGCTTTGGCAATTCAGGTGGGTCTGAAATGCAGTCAATAAACTCTTTAATTCAACAAGTGACTGCACTGAGGTGCTGTGTCCACCTGACGTAATGAACCGGGTAGAACTCGTTTTTGTGTACTTAGCAAATACCCAGAGGATTTCTTCCCCAAGGAACTTGTTTCATATTACAGGGTGGTTGTACTAACCTTTAAAATACTAAATTTATTTGAAAGTACTTGTAATTTTACTTGTCTAAATGGAATTGCTTAGACTGGCTCTGTGTTAAGTTCACAGTACTCTTACCTCTTAGAATTTTTAGTGATAAATAAATCATTGTAACTGTTTGCATGTATGCAAAAATGAAACCTTTACTTGTAAAACAGATGTCCTGTCTAACACTTGTTTGAAAATGGTGTGGGACTGTGGCAAGGAATAGGTGGTGATAAAACTTTTGGCAAGAGTTTAGTAACAATTTCTTGTTTATTTAGGTGGCAGACCTGAGGCTGGCTCTACAACGTGCAGAGCAGCAGGCAGCAAGAAAAGAAGATTATTTACGGCAGGAAATTGGTGAACTACAACAGGTACTTATAACAAACAGAAGACACCAGCTTGCATCTGCAAGGAGGACTTCCAAAAACCCAAAAATAAAATGCTACCATGACATGAACAGCCTCAAAGAGAGGCCTTATTTTTCTGGTTACCTGCAGTGGTTGTCCTTTACAGAGGAGCAATAAAAATATTAATGAAAGTGGTTTTTTTAAATCACATAGTGGAAAAAAATCATAATTTTTAATAATGCCTCTTAAATAGAATGCTGTCCTTTTAAAATATGAGACAGAATACAGACATTAATTTTGTGATAGTTGTCTAAAATTGCTGGCAAATACACTTTTGGATGACTCTTTATCTGCTTCTTAAGAATTTTTATTGGTAAGGGCCAGAATATAGATTTTGTTGCCAACATTTTGTTGCCAAAATGTTTTAAATTCTGTCCAGAGCTCTGGAATTTCTGGGCCCTTGGTCTGTTATCTAAAAATGTTTAACTTCTCTCTTGGAATTTCACACTTTACCATGAGTTTGAACCACATGAATGTTAGATTGTAAAGCAATAATTTTAGAATATAAAGCAGCTGCTGTTTATTGAGATGAATTCTGTATGAATCTTTCAGTCCATCCTATGATTTTAATTACATTTAATTTATGATTTCAGAGACTCCAAGAAGCAGAGAGCAGGAACCAAGAACTGAGCCAAAGTGTTACCTCTGCTACACGGCCCCTTCTGCGGCAGATAGAGAACCTGCAGGCCACGCTGGGAGCACAGACCTCTGCATGGGAAAAACTGGAAAAGAACCTTTCTGACAGGCTGGGTGAGATGGTTTAGCTTTTACTGAGCTGTGAGGCTCTGGGTGAAGATGTGAGATGTGTGAAGGTAAATCCAAAGGGCTTGACACTTGCCCAAAGTGTAGATGGTGCATCAGGAGAGATGAGCACCCAGTGCTTTCCTGTAAGGAAATGGTGTGGGAGGGGGCTTATGCCAAGATTCTTGGACAGGTAATGCACTGGTTCTCTGTAAAACACACTGTAACATAAGATTGTAAGGTGGAGGGGGTAAGGTGCACATATCCTTACAGCATCTAAAGGCATTGAGACACTGAAAGTATTCCAGTATGGAACCTGATGCTGAGATGCCAGATTGTAAAGTTTGGAATCACTTACCTAACTGCACAGGTGATGATACATATGTTGTTTGATACAGTAATAACCTATAGTTTGAAATGAAAAATACATTAAAAGACCAAAAGTGGACCCCAAAAAATTATTTCCTTTCTGGAGGTAATCTGTAGATGTATATTGTATTCTGAAAGAGTTTGAATTCTCTTCGTTCTGCATTGCTTTGGTCCTCTGTCTGTATGTGGCAAATATTTGATTTCCTTTACAAGAGAAAACAAGATGTATTTTTTAGCAGAGATGAGTTGCATATAAAAATCCCCCACTGTCATTCAATTTTGATGTATAAGTAAATGGCTCATATTCTAGGTGTTTGATCAAAAAGGTTAAATTTAATGTTTTTTCTTACTATTAGGTGAGTCTCAAACTCTTCTAGCAGCAGCTGCTGAGAGGGAACGAGCTGCTACAGAAGAACTTCTTGCTAATAAAATTCAGATGTCTTCTTCTGAATCTCAAAATAGTCTTTTAAGGCAAGAAAATACCCGTCTTCAGGCTCAGCTGGAAGTGGAGAGAAACAAACTGAAGAAAATGGAAAATGAAAACAGCAGGTGAGTTCATTTTTGGTTAACAGCATTTCTTTATAACTGTAGTGAAATGGAGTGTTGATATGAGTCTGCAACATGTTGGCTGAATGTAAAAAAAAAAAAACTGTTAGGGATACTTTGTTTCATGACAAAGATAGAAAAGTGTTACATCCATAACATTTTGTAGCCTTGCAGCTGCCTTTGTTTTAAGAGCATCTGAATCTATGGAGAACAGAGAATACTTGTTTAGTGATTTTACCTCTTTCCTTCCTCCGTGTAGGTATGAGGTTGAACTAGAAGGGCTCAAAGATGAGTATGCAAAAACCTTGGAAGATGCAAAGAAAGAAAAGGTATTGCCTAGTTCACCTTTAATCTCTTATGGTTGAAATCTGAGCTAGCAGGAGATTAAAAGCTTTTATTTATCTTTGAAGGCGCTGCTGGCTACTCAGTTAGAAATGGAGAAGATGAAGGTTGAACAGGAGAGGAAGAAGGCTATTCTTGTGCAAGAAGCAGCAAAGGAGAAGGTGCCAAAACCTAACATTTCAAAGTCTTATTGATATTTTCTTTATTTTAGTAAATATCTATACCTGAAACTTTAAGTACCTGGCAGTATCTTTCCAGTGAAACAGGTATTGTGTTAGGCTCAGTGAAATAAGTTTTGAGTAATAGTCTATTTAACCTGAGAACATGAAAAATATGGATTGTTGTCTTAATGATCTGTATTCTTTGAGTGCTCTTGGATCCTTTTTCTTCTGAAGCTACTTGTTTTCTTTGCTTAGACTACCAGCACTGCTGTCATTGAATTCCTGTTTTGTTTCACATGACTGTGTGTAATGTTCCACGTGCTTTCCAGCTGAAGTCACAAGTCACAGAACAATCCTCAATAGTCATTAAATTCATTACCACTAATTAGCAGTTAGTATTCAAGTAAAACTATTTCTGTTTGTTTCTTACTGTCTCCAGTCCTAAAATCTAAGTGCTTTCCCCTTCAGAAGTTAGCATGCTTGTAGATGCCTGGAGAAAGGGGACAGTCTGTTTTGAACAGGTATCAGTAAATTATTAGCATGTGGAAAATGCTGGAATTTGATTCATACACTTTATTTAAAAAGAAGAAAACAGCCTTAACATTCATTCTAAGAAGAGATTTTCTTCTGGATATCTCATATCACTTTCTGTGATGTGTTTGGACATATGAAACTGCCTCTGAGTCTCTCTTGGCTACTTGAAAGAGAGCCTTTTTTTGATGCAATTTGCAGCTTCTGTCTTAATTTCCCGAAAGGTCTGAGGTTCTTGAAGATAGGCTGTGTTACAGCACAGAAATTTTTTGTTACTGAATTTCCATATGTTTTAGGTATGGGGCAAGCTGAAAATCTTATCACATAGTGTTCTAGAGTTGTTTGGTGGAAAAGGGAGGCTATTTATAGAATCTCTTTTAGCATGTTGAGAATGTTTTTGCTTTTTCTGACTGCTGATAGTGGATGTCTTTGTTTGTTTTTAAGGACCGAAAATCATTTACAGTTGAAACTGTATCAAGTACACCATCAATGTCCCGCTCCAGTTCCATGAGTGGGGTGGACATGGCAGGTCTTCAGACCTCGTTCCTCTCACAGGTAGGATGGATCACCTATAATGGCTTTTTGCTTCTTGACAGACCACTTACTTTCCTTCTCAAGAACTTCTAGTAATATAGAAAATGACTGTTCAAGAGTGTATTGGCCTTAGACAAGGTAACATCCCATGCAGAAACATGTAAAGACATCTGCTTACAGGTTGTCTGTGATTGTAAGACATAGAATTGGTTTATTTTTACTTGCACTCCTGGTTTAGGGCACTCCCTAGGCAGCATCACTGACTGCTGTACTCTGCTGTCTCCTACTGCTGCTCCTTCCCTGTCAGTCCAGTTCATGCTGCCAGCATCAAGTGGCAGGTTGTAAGTGTCAGGAGAACTTGCCAGTAGGGAGCTATCCCAAATTGTACCTTAAGCTTTTGTTTTGAAAAGAGGCTTTAATGCTTGCCTTGCGCAGTGTAATTTTAAATCTTAAATGATATCATATTTAGGGGAGGGAAGATTCCAAAATGGGCATGTTTTTGTCTGATTTTCAGTTTCTCTAACTTTCTGTTTGTAGGATGATCCTCATGATCACTCATTTGGACCAATAACTACCAGTGGGAGCAATCTCTATGATGCAATAAGGATGGGATCAGGTTCAAGTATAATTGAAAACTTGCAGTCACAGCTAAAACTAAGAGAAGGAGAGATTTCACATCTACAGGTATCTTTTCAGAAAGCTTGGTCGGTGTTATGATAATTCTGTGAACCAGCACAGCTGTGTAGGGATGAGCATGAGGAGGATTTGTTGGTTCTTTTTTTTTTATTTTGGCAAGGACCTATCCCTTATCTGTCTGAAAAGTAAAAATACCCAAGACACTGAAATTTGAGGAGAAAGTGAGAGTTGATCTGAGATGTGCTGCTTCACAGTGTGGTTGAAGAATAAGCCTTAATTACTGTGTATTTAGATATGGTGTTTTATAAGTACACTGAATTCTTTCCTTCTCCTTGTGTGTTTACCTTAGCTGGAAATTGGAAACCTGGAGAAAACTCGATCAATAATGGCAGAAGAGCTGGTTAAATTAACAAATCAAAATGATGAGCTTGAAGAAAAGGTGAAGGAAATACCCAAATTACGCACTCAGTTAAAGGTAAGTGGATTTCTGGTGTAAATCCAGCATAAAATGTAGATAATTGCATTTCTTTAGGAATAGTCCTATCAGTTTAGGAATATATTCAAATCTGTCTCTAAGCACAAGTGCCTGAACAGCCTCTTTTTTTAATTTTTTTTTATTTTTTTAAACTACAGTCGAATCTAAAAATGCCCACTCCATGGTTATGGAGTCACTTCAAAACAGACTTGTTGAAAACGTGCTGTGCATAAGAGTCTGTGCTACATCAGGGAGAGACCATATTTATTTCTATCATTCAGGCACTTGTCTGGAACTGGATTCTTTAGCAGAGGGAGGGTTTTGATAAATACCATAGGTTTACGAGAGGTTGATGCAGAAGCTGGATATGTGTCCAGTAGAGATACAGGAAATAAGAGAAATGATTAAATCCTATTGAATTGAAACTGAAATATTTGAAAAGTTTTGGAATAATTTTCTCATGAAACATTTCCCAAACTGATCATTCCTGTAGTAGAACAGTGAAGTTTCCTAATTTTTAGAAAACTGAAAAGTACTGTAAGCATTAAAACCAGAAAACTTTTCCTGTTTTTAATGCTTTTAGCAACTGAACTTCCAGGTGCTTCAGTATGTCCTCTGAAACCAGCACTAATTCTTTTTAGGATCTTTGGAATATCTTCTTTAACATCTAGAATATAAATCTAGCTGTATTCAAAGCACAAAGTACTTTTGAAGAGTTTACTGTGTACTTCACTGTAGTTACCCTTTGATGAGGTAATGCTGCACTTATTTCCCCTGGTAGTATAAAACACTGTCCCAGCAGCTTCTTTGAAGCTGGAAAACCAGTGAGATAACAAAGTGTGTCCTTGCAGGATTTGGATCAGAGGTACAACACCATTCTCCAGATGTATGGGGAGAAGGCAGAGGAGGCTGAGGAACTCCGACTGGATCTGGAAGATGTGAAAAACATGTACAAGACTCAGATAGATGAACTTTTAAAACAAAGACAAAATTAATTCCTCATGGAACTCTTAACACTATATGGTGACAGACTGTAAAGATAACTGTTTATGTAAATGCTGAATTTAAATGTCTTGTAAAAAACTTCTGTATTATAGGAAATGTGACTATATAATAGAGTTCATATGTTGACAGAAGAATCAATGCTTTAAGTGTCCTGTTCTGTCTGCAGTTAAATTATTTGTGCAATATTTAAGGTTTTTTTCAGTCATCCCTTTATTTTTTTGCTAAATGGTGGGTCATTTTACATAAACAGCAGAAATTATGGTTGCTGATTGCTTGTGAGGCAGCACTGGGAGACATGAGTAGTTCTAAAGCAGCCCTTGATTAATAATCTTTGTAAACCTATGAAAATCACATTAGAAGTCTTTCTCAAGTGTTCATATGGGTTTTTCTAAAATCTCATCAGGTAATTTTTATTAACTAAGTAGCAGGAACTTGCTATCTAAAGCATAACTGATGGATATTTTTATGACAGAAAATTCTTAGATTTGTGCTTACATCATCTGAATGTGTCAGGGTGATTATTCTTAGACAAATCCGATTAGTCTGACTGCACTAAGCCCCTAAAGCAGAGTGTGAGACTCAGAGGAGACTTCAAAATACAACTTCATTTTGTATATTGCTTGTGTTCTCATGAGCAGTCTGGAGACAACAGCTCTGCTTGTAATGATAAATGTGTTCAACTTTTAACACCAGAAATATGATATTAAATAGCTGTTCTAGACTTAGTAGCTGATTTTTAACAGTAGCTAGAACAGTTCAGAAGAATGCAGGAAACTGATTTTTTAAAAATAAATTGCTGCAGATCTCATGATTCCTTTTATATAAGTAGCAAGGGTTAGACTTCTTGCAAAATTGAACTGTGGCTTAATAATAGTTTTCAAGCAAGTCTCCAGTGGCTGCAGAGTATTTCTCATGGCATTCCTTAAGCAAGGTATTGGTCAAACAGCACTCATGTGACTTGGAGTTGAGCTGCATTTTTGGTAATGTCAGAGGAAATGTTTGAATGGGACCCTTGGGAATGCTGAGAAGAAGCTTTAGTCTTCCTCTCTGCATTCCAGAGAGCAAATATTTTGCTGCATCTCAGAACCTACTCGTGTGAAATACTGGGCAGTTGAAATTCTTTGCTTATCACACCAGTGCCTCTGTTGGGAGAGGTTTTTTTTTTTTTTCCCAGACCAGTGCATGCTGTAATTTGGGAACTCCTTTCCTGCTTGGGTATTTGGTGGCCTCACAGACAAAAGATGTGAAGGATGAGTTGCTTCTGGAGAAATGCCTCTTGGTAATATGATTTTACTATGGGTGTTAAGGATTTATTCCTCACTGGGAGGACAGTCACTGAAGTTACACAGGCAAGGGAATGTTCATGAAAAGTCCTAGTCTGATTTGAGATTCAGGCAGTTACTCTGTGAGAGTTTCATTAAAGCCATAGAGCCAGAACACTTAAATTTGTTCTAACTCCCCATCTGTCATAGAAAATTCTAACTGCTTTAATAAAACACTTTTTTCACTTCCTTTTTTTTTTTTTTTCCACTGGGAGGTGGGAGGGAATTACCCTCTTGCTGTCTTCATTTCAGTTTTGGAAACCATGGTGGTACGATTTTTCTTCTAAAAACCTCAGAATTTAACACTTTACCTTCATATTAATGGTGGTTGCCCTAAGTTTCTGAGAAACCCCAGACCAGTGAAATCTCAGCAAAAATCAGTCCATATTAAAACACTTGCTGGAATTTTACTGATTTAGAATTATTATGTACAAGGGTTAGTTCAGCCTTTTCTTAAGAAAATTCTTTGTTATGGTCAAAGCTTAGAAATTCAGCTTTTATCTACAACAGCAAATCAATACCTTCCTGGTTTTCACCTTTTTTTTTTTTTTTACCATCTTAGCAGACAAATGCAGCAACAAAGAAAAATAAATTATCCTTTGAACTTTTATTGGGATCTCTTGCTGCCAGTGCTTTTGAAGGTAACATTTCCTGTGTAATGTGAGCAGATGCTCCTATAGGGCTGACAGACAGCTCTGAGTATGTCTTGGGCTATCTTTGTTTTCAGGAAGAGCTTAGGTAAAAGGGAAATTTTTAACATGCAATCAGCATTAGCTATTCTAGATGTAAAAACACAACAGGTATTAAGATTTTTAAACTTTACTAAAGTAGATGTAAATATTTGTACTGACTATTTTTGGATTCTGTATTCCCTTGTGCAACTTTTACTATCACCGAAAGTCAGATGGCATTCTGTCTTAATCATCAAAGCCTTAGAAAACAAAGTGGCTGTTGGAAGGTAACATAGACTTTAAAATATCCTGGTTTGCTCATCTTTGATATAACTGTATGCTTGTTTTGAAGAAATCTTAATGTCTGCTTGAACAAAATTCATTGCTCTTACTGAGATTGCTTAGAAGAGTAACGTGCAAAATGAAAGGAATTAGGTTAGAATTCTACTACTCACTTTTGCCTAAATGTATTATTTTAGAACATTCCTTCTGAAAGCAACTAATTTAGCTCTCATTTCCACTGCATATGCAAGTATGAAGAAAGGTTATTTAAGGGTTACTCAGCGTAGTGTTCAGAGGGAGCTGATGGAAAGGCCTCTGTGAATGTAGGTGGGTTTGGATGAGGAATAGATTACTCTGGTACTCACTTCAAGAACTCAAGAGCCCATGCCCAAACTCCCATGTCAAAATCACATGAGAGGAGGGTTAGTTCTATTTTTTTTTTTCCTGCTACACGTTTGTTGTAATTTATGTGCTTACATTTTACTAAGGGCTATAATGATCCTTAATACGAGGTGAAGTGCTTATCACAGTGAAGTTAACCCCCTCGGTTTCTAGTTGTAAAATATGTATAAACTGTAAAAAGCACGGGTCAGCATAAAATAAAATTTTCCGCTAACAGTGTGCTCTGGATCTCTTTGAGAAAAGACTCAAAAATAGTTCTGGGGAGGGTAGGTGGGTGTGAACCTAATGCTGTGAAAGGAAAATATTACTTAAGGTAGAAGATAGCAGATGGAGTTGGAACACAGTTACAGATGCCAGTTGAAGTTTTGCAGTACCGTGGATATTTATGTAAGGGGCTGGTTTATCTCTAAATGCAGCGCAGGGATGGGGTTCTGGATAATTTACATTAATTTCCTTTATTCCGGTAAGCGGTGTCCCTGCGGGGTCCTCTCTGCCGGCGCCCGCGTTCTCTCGCAGCTTTCCTGGCTCGGCCTGAGCGTTTGTTCTTCGTTTCCCACCTGGGAACGCGGGGAGAAGAGATCTGGGCTGTGCTGGAGGATTTAAAGCACTTTAGTGTCGGTGCCTGAGCCTCCCCCGGCGCCAGTCCCTGCGGGAATTGGGTCAAACCGAAGGCGGGTCGGTGTGCTGGCGCAGGCAGGAGCGCTGCCGTGTGTCAGGGAGAGCAGGGCGCGGGTGAACCTCTGTCCGTGAGCCCGGGGATGTCCGTGAGCGCGGCGGTCCCGGACCGGCCCCGGCCCCGGCCCCGCTGCCGCCGGCCTGGGCTCGGGGGGATGCCTGGAACAATGGGGTGCCGGAGCCTGCGCTTCCTGCCGGGCCGCGGCAGGAAAAGGCCCTTTTCCTCCGCATCCTGCGCTCGCCGCTCCCGGGGCGGCAGCGTTTAATTTCCGGCAGCAGAAGGAAGACGCGGCTGTTCCGCCGCTGCTCCCCCGCGGGCAGGTGCCCTTCGCTGCGGGCCCACCTGAGCCGCGCCGCCCGAGCCCGACCCTCGCCCGGGCGCTGCGGGAAAGCTCCACCTTCCCCGCCTCTTTCCCTGCCTTCCTTCCCTGCCTCCTTCTCCGGCTCCCGCCGCCCCCGGCGGGGCGGTCCCGGAGGTCGCGGCTGCTCCCGGCGGCGCTCCCGGGGCGGGCGCGGCGGTGCCGCCCGTCCCTCCCTCGCACCCGCACGGCCGCTTCCCCCGGAGCCCGGCGGGGCCGGACCGAGCGCTGGACCCGGACATGAGGATTGAGGCCGGCGGCGAGCGCAGAACAGGAGGAGCGGGCGGTCCCGTGGGCCGCGGGGCTCCTCGGGGCCGGCGGGGCTGAGGCGCGGTGGGATACTCGGTGATACGCGGTGAGACAGGCGGTGAGATACTCGGTGATACGCGGTGAGACAGGCGGTGAGATGCGCGGTGATAGGCGGTGAGATACGCGGTGAGATGCGCGGTGAGATGCGCGGAGATACGCGGTGAGACAGGCGGTGAGACAGGCGGTGAGATACGCGGTGAGATACGCGGTGATACGCGGTGAGATACGCGGTGATACGCGGTGAGATACGCGGTGATACGCGGTGAGATGCGATGCTGTGCCGGGGCGGCGGTGCCGAGTCCAGCACGGGCATGACAAGCGTGGGTCAGGCACCAGGTCCGGCTGGGTTCGGGTCTGGGACCGGTTCTGGGACCCAGCACAGGATGCCGGGCGCCTTCCCGAAGTGACAGCCCCGCAGGCAGCGCCCAGGGGTGCGTGAGGAGCCGCGTGTTCCGAGCACACCGCAGGGTTTGCGATGGGAGGGGTGCGATCCTTGTGAAATACCCCGCGGCCCGGGCTGTGTGCCCGGGAGAGGGACCCGAGTGACGATGGGCACAGTGCTGTGGAAGCTGCTCTCTCTGCTGGGAGCGTGTCCCGAGGAGCAGGACGGTGTCCTGAGGAAATCTCCTTTTGCAGCACGTTTATAACTCCACCTTCCTCCCCCACTCTAGGTTTCTGTACCTGGGAAATTTGAAGTCGTTCTTCTCAAATCAAACAGGTAAAACCACTTATATCGTAGGAATTTTGCCAAAGGCTTCGGTTGAAAGCAAGCATGCAAATTTTAGCAAATTCTAACGCCAAAAAAGGTGGGGTCATACATTTTTTTTCCTCGGAAAGTTTAATGGTTCAAAGCAGGGGTGTTAGATGAGAAGGTTGTATTAGCAGGAAGGTATGAAGTTAGCTTTAGGGTATACAGATGTGTGGGCCTGTGTGTGTGTACATGTGCCTATATATAAATACACTTCTATTATACAAAAAATTATTTATAGAACATACTCAGTAGTCAAGTTTCTTTAACATGATGTTAAGTACTAAAAACAGGTATCCTAAAACAGACTTGTCTGTGACCCTCTATTTGCGTCTGCCTGTTTTTCTCTCAGCTAATGATTAGTTCAAAGTGGAGAACGTATTATTTCCATACTTATTTTAAAAATAAAAATCCCTCTATTCTCATCCCTCCCCCCAGTTCTTCTACTTCTCCCTTGTCGCTGGATATTACATGCTCTATACTTAGTTTCCACATGGAACTCTCAGGATCCCTTGGCATTTAGCTAAAGTAAACACACCCATTTTAGCTTGACTGGGAGTTTGTAGTGCATAATAAAACTCAATGACTAATGATTCAAAGATAATCCTGAGGTTGTGCAGTCTGGCCTCTCAGTGAAAGTTTGGTCTTCACAGGAAAAAAACAAACCACCCCAGAAATGCAAGTACAAATTCTTTGACTGTATGTCTGACTGTGACTGAATTTTGTCTCGTGTGCTTGAAATGCTGCAGATACGTTAATTTACTTTTATTTCCCCAATTTTATTTATGAAGTACAGAACTCACAGGTTGCCATGTTTATGTTGCTCGTGTTTGGATTGCTACTGCAAGAAATTCTGGCTAATTCCCAAGCTGAAAATCCTGCTGAATTCCCAAACTTTCCAGAAGAGCCATTCTATAGCTACAAAGCCATCAACTTGCCAGATGAGCATATCCCCTACTTTCTGCACAATAACCAGCATGTTGCTGACATCTGTAAGCAGGATGCTCTTTGCCCATATAAAGTAAGTTTGCTTTTTTCTGTTTGTTCAAATGTCCTGTTGGGGTGTTGTAGCAGTTGAAGATGATGATTAATTGGTCTCCTTGCTAATTAGTCAGGGAAAGGGTTTGTCTTGGAATATATAAAAGAGAAGAGTAATACTGTTGTGCATGTGTGTCCACTTTGGAGCCTCTGCTGTGCATGAAGAATCTGGCTGCTGTTTCTCAAACTCTGTTTGAAAACAGACCGAACCAAAAGCCTTTTATGCAAGATTTCATTTAAAAGCCAACAACTTACTTAAGTCTTTTCCCATTTTCCTGTTGCAAATTCTTATTCAGTCATTCTGTGTTGCAGAAACATTTGAAGAAATTAAAATCCTGCTGGGGTTATGAGAAATCTTGCAGATCAGAGAACAGGTTCAGTTACCCAGTGTGTGATTATGTTGAAACTGGATGGTAAGTTTAATTTTAAATGTCTACTGTACATTATGGTAAAAAATGAGTAGTAGTGTTGACTTTGATATAGCAGTGAAGTAAATAGTATTGTCATATTTAGAATTTAAAGAGTGATTTTTTTGTGGACACCTATGTATATTTATATTGTGTGTATTTATGCATAATGAGCCTTTCAACATGAATTTAAAAATTTACCTTTTTAAGGAAGAAAATACTGCTAGAAGTACTTCCTGCCAGAATGTTTTCATTATTCTGATTCAGCCTTGAATTCAGATTCCTAAAATAACTGTATTTCCTTTCTTAGCTTTAAAAACAGAGGAAAAAATGTGAAAAAAATTGTACCCTTTTATGGGAGAATAGCTTTAAATTGCCATTGATGTTTTCACTTCCATGCAGCTGATAAGTGCTTCCTGTTTTGGCATCTTATATGCCAGTAAAATAACTGGCTGGTCCTTCTGTTCCACTTTCAATGGAAAAATGTAATCTGTTGGAGTTATTACTAGAATTGAGCAACAGACCTTGATTTGTTTCCTCTCTCCTTCACACATCAGGGCAAGTGACATCGAGACAGCCCAGCAGATATTCTGGAAACAAGCAGACTTTGGATATGTTCAAGAGAGGCTCAGTGAAGTGAAAACCCATTGCAAGCCTGCAGCAACAGTAGGTATTTCTGATAGATGTGATACTTTGCACTTGTTTTAAAAAATAACTTTTGTTATTGACAGAATTCTACTTGTTCTTAACAGGGGGATTCATCTCTGACCTGTTCCCAGTACCTTCAGCATTGCAGAGCAACAAACTTGTACATTGATTTACGAGCTGTAAAGAGAAACCATGACAGGTCTCTGATTTGCCTGCGTTACAGCAAAAATGGGATGGCAGGGAAAAGGATTTGAGAATTTCTTTAACAAAGCTGGTTTGCTTGTTGCCATGGGTTTTACTGCTGATCAGAGGCTTGTTGCTGAAGCCCTGTAAAGGTTTACACCTCTTCATTGCTGGCTGCTGCTGGTGGTGTAAAAACCCAAGTTCTCAGTTTTACGGAATGATGATGGGTGATGGAAGAGAGGAAGACATTTCTGTGTCTTCAGTCATGTCCTTCCTGCAGGTGATGTGCAAAATACAGTTGTTTTTGTCTGAGGAGCTGAGACCTTTCCTGTGCCTTTATACCAGATCCAGGAGCTGCATTTTAAAATACTGAGTGACTGAGGAGATATCTGAACCCAGATCTTCCACATCCCAAATTAAAAAGTTAAATATTGGAAACTGGATGGATAAACCATGCCTGTGGTGCTGGCAGGACCCTCTGCCTTGTCTTTGAAATCAGTGTCTCGATCTGGTTCATGACTGAGACTGACATTACCCTTCAAGAATGGGTTTTGTCATCATCACAGCCTGTCCTGGAAGCTAATTTAGACAGTGCTTGTAGCTAGCAACTTGCTTTCAGGATATTTATTCTTGCACCTCACTCTTCATATGTCACACAAAATCTTTGGGTAGCAAAGTGGGTTGTGAAATCTGAGTTATTTTAAATCTACCTCTTTTATTTTAATTTAAAAAAACCCCAAAAACTACAACCAGTAATGGTCCTGTACAATATAGTGATGCATCACTGTCATGAAGCAAAATCTAATTGAATTACTCATGTGGGTATGTGTAAATAACTCTTAGTAACATTCTGGGTGGATTAGTGCTGCTTTCTAAGATGATATCTAGACCTTCAAGGACACCACTATCTTTACTTGGGAGTTGTGGGAAATTCTTGATTTACAGCTGAGCAAAATACTCAGGTTTTAAATATGTATGAAGTGCCCTGCTATAACTGAGACTAAGTGGCACTGGCTTGAGTATGTAAATGAGACTGCAGGGCGCTGGTAGCCCTGATGCACAAAAGCTGATAGACTTTTTCTCATTTTCATTAGATTCAAAGAAGACTTTTTCCAGAAGGGGGAAATTGGCGGTCACTGTACTCTTGATGTTCAAGCATTTTTGGCTGAAGGTCAACGAAAGAGCCCTCTGCAATCTTGGTAAGAATCTCTTGTCAAGGCTGCTTCCAAGTTCACTTCTAATTATATTTTATTTTTGTCACTGGCATTACCAGCTGTGTGTAGGGGATTTCATACTGAGGAAAGACTTGCTGCTTTTAAGGTCAATTTGAGAGTTCATGTTAGAAACCTCTGATAATTACATCTCTGCAGAAAGTCTGAACCACACTGTGTGTAATTGTGTCCTGCCTCATTTGCAGCAGCAAACGATGTGAGGTCATTTTGCAACTCGAAGTTCTAACCCCCAGGTGTTTTCTGGGCAAGGTGCTGGTGCCGTGCCTAATTTGTGTGTAAAAGGGGTGATTGTTTTGTGGTGAGGTGCCTCGGGGCTGGCCCTTGTGTGTGAGTTCACACACAGGAATCCTTGGTGAGGATGGTCTGTATGTGCTCACACGACATTCCCAGGGAGCCTGTGCTGGGAATGTGGGGTGGCCTGAGTCCACAGGCTGAGTAGAAAGTGCAGAGCATCTCAGTTTGCATGTCAGCACTTCAAAGCTGCCTTGCCAGTTAGTTGATGAAGGAACTGGAGCTATTAAGGTCCATATAATAATTCATTTTGTGCTTTGCTTGTATCTTCTTTTTCTTCCCCCCTTTTTCATTGATGTTTAATTTAAGTCAAGAACTGCTGCTGAGGAGGAAGACTTTTCTCCTCTACCTGCTATTGTCATCACAACTGCTCATTCTTGTTTAGATGCAGGAGCAATGAATACTGCCTCTACATTCTTTATTCCAACCAAAGCGCAAGGAAAGTCTAGCTTAAATGTCTTTGGCAAGGCAGATCAAGTTGTGTGGAGCCACAGATCCAGGCTCTGAGGCTCTTTGTTACATCCCTGCTGCCTTGATTTGGAGATCAAAGGTGCTGTTCACTCCTGAGATCAAAGGCAGTGTTTAACCTCTAGAAGCCCTGAAGAACCTTCCATTATAATTTCAAATCATTTTAATTGTCAGACTCTATCAGTTTTCAGCAGTCCTGTTAACTGAAATGGACTGGAAGGACAGTTACTAAACCTGAGACATATGAAGTACATTTGTTTAAATGTGTTGATGTCAAAGTATATTCTGTGTGATTGACTCTTTCTAGGTTTGCAGAACTCCAGACATTCACTGCATTAGACTTCAGGCCTCTAGAAGATGGGAAGTGTGACATTGTTATTGAAAAGCCAACATACTTCATGAAATTAGATGCAGGTAATTGATACATATATACTTTTTTTTTTGTACTGCAGTAACAAAAAGCTCATATTAAACTTGCCCATCTACATTATGCATTTGTGACAGTTCACTGGTAATATGAAAAAATGGTGTTTTTATTAGTTCCTTTTTAGTTTCTCTTCTTGGTGTAGTTCCAGCAATGAACTTGGAAACCAAAATTTGAAAAACTTGTGATTTCCCACAGATGACTGAAAAAAGAAATCGGAACGACTTCCTGTTGTTGCCTTGCACAGTTGTTCTCTGGACTGTGGTTTGGCAGTGTTTGACTTAGTGCCAAAGGCTGTTCTGACTGTGTTTCTGCATGTCAGGTTCCATACCTTGAAACACAGCGTGTGGGTGTCTGTGTCCTGCAGAAGGTGCTCGGCAGCAGGATTGTGTGCACTGGGTGATAGGGAAGAGAAGTGCTCTTCCAAGAGGGGCAGCACCCTGGCACCTTCAGGAATCTGACATTTTTTGAGCTTCACCAGCCTTTTTGTTGGTGCAACATGGTTTGCAGCCCAGTGTTGCTGGAGGAGGTGTTGGGGATGTGGACAAAGCAAGCAGCTGCAGTGGGGTGAGCTGTGCTGGGTTCTGTCCCTGTGACACACAGCAGCTGTGACCCCAGCTCCTCCCCTTCTCCTGCCACTGCCTGACATTCTAAGCCAAGTTGCAGGGAACTGGACTGTGCTACCTCCTTTGTGCTCCCTCCTTTGTTTCATGGGAGATGTTTGTGCACCAGGAATGAACGAGAGAGATCTGAGGAGTGATTTGGGCTTTGGCTTTTGTGAAAGGACAGGTTCTGTCTTGTGGTCCCACGGACAGAACTTCCCTCAGCCCCACTAGAGCAGAACCCAGACCTGTGCTGAAAGCCAGTTTTCATGTTTCCTTATGTCTGACTGGGCTGTGTTAAAGCAGGAGATGCTTTCATAGCCTTCAGAAATCAGCTGCAGACTGTAAAGAGAAATAGCACACGAAGCTCATCTTAGTCTTTCTTTTGGTCACTCTTCTAACTCTTTTGTACTCTTTTAAAACACATTTTACCTCTGATTTTTTTCCTTGATTCCTTCCTTTTAGAGGTTCCTTTTTTTAGGGTGTATTAGGAGGATTCAAGGAGTCAGAAGCAGGGGAAGCTAACATAAAATGCAGGATGCTAATCAGGAAAAATGAATAAACTGATAAAAGTGGAGCAAGTAATGCAGTGTTTTGCTAACAATTCTTTCTTTTTCAGGTGTTAATATGTACCATCACTTCTGTGATTTTGTCAATCTTTACATTACCCAGCATATCAATAATTCCTTCAGTACTGATGTCAACATTGTCATGTGGGACACTGTAAGTCTGCTGTGCTTTTAACACATTTGTGATGGGTTGTATTTCTGCTTTATAGAGGCTCTGAAGGTTTTAGTAGCCAATCTTTAGCTCTCTCATGGGCATAGCCATGTGGAACTGATAAATTTCTGGATCCTTTTATTGCACGGGCATGAGTAATAGTTAAAGATTTTCTATGATAAACCATGTACTGTTGGAATGCTCAGCTTTGCCTGTACATAGTTATGCCTTTTTTTTTTTTTTTTTTTGGTGTGACCTCAAAAACAACCCAAACGGTATTTCTAATCTGTAGCATTTGAAGTTTTAAATAGTTTTTTGTGGGTTTTTCCTCTTGGAATATTGAAGTAGATTTGCTCAACTGTTTCTTCTATGTTTACAAAGAAATGAAGCCTTGCAAATCAGTAATGTGCAGCCTGTAGTAAAGAAAACAGCTGAATTAAATCCTTATATATATTAAAACAGAGTTTAATATTTAATTCCTTTAAGCACCTTCTTGCAGTTACTTCCCTCAATCACCTCTCACATTGCCATGATAACATTAAATGAGTTTTTAAGTTGTTTCTTCTGTACAGATGCGTTGAAACCATGACTGTGTTTGAGTAATATTAGTTTTTTTGAACAGTATTTAAGTTGCGTAGGAGGGTATTAAACTAAATAAAAAACAACTGGGCAATTTGTAATATGCCAGATAACGTGCATAATCTGGTCCAGAAATAGCAGTTCTTGAATATGACACTGTCCCACACCTCTTTTGTGATCATAAAGTGCTGATTTTTCTCTCTGAGCATTTTGTGCTAAAACAGCTGAACTTCAGTAGAGAATGGCAAATATTCCCTGCTTGCCGTTTAATGAGAAACCTGTTTGGCTAGAAGAAACTCTTTTTTTTCTAACTCTATTGTATTTTAAAACTAAAATCCATGCCATCTGTCAGGTAAGTGAGCTCTCTAGGTGTTGCACAGGGACCTGTTAATCCAGCTCTGGTGGCTTTCTGAAAAGATCAGGTGTCAGACATTGTAATTTATTGTAAATTACTTTGAAAAGCAACTCTTTGTCTTATATGGTATTGCAGAGACAAGTAACTATTTCAAATGTACCATTCAAAGTAGTTCCACACTGTTACCATTTAAAATGAGCATTACCTGCTCAGGCAGCTGGAGTTCATTGCTGTGTGAAACCAGGTGATGGCACCAGTCAACTGCTGATGAACTGTCTGTGCTCATCAAAAGGTGGACTTGAGCTTATTATTAATTCTCTTTTCTTTTCCCCCTTGATGTAATTAGATTTGGCCATACTTCCTAGCTACTGTTCATATTAAAGAGTAATGCCCTTAGATGTAGGTTAAACAAAGCAGAAAATGAGTAGGAATTCCACTGGGTGTTGGTGTGAAGGGAAAAAAATGTTTATAAAGCACTTTTAAGGAGAGCAGAGAGGGTTGGAAAGTGGTGCTTTCATCAGTTCTCCACTTCTAATCTGGGAGAGCAGTTCTTGTAATACATGGCCAGAAGGGAGTCTGGAATGTAAAATTCATTAAAACCTAATGGCAGAGCAAGAGGAAGGCCTCTTGAGCCAAAGGAAATCTGGTGTCCTTTAGATTCTTCTACATTTCACCAGATATCTGTTCTCTCCTGCTAAGATTTGTAGTCCTATTTTCAAATTTCCTATTTAATATGTTCCCACACAACTTCCCCAGCAGCCTGAGCCAGCCCCAGAGTTGAAAGGAAGCTTTAGTGAGAATCTGCACCAAGGCTACTGAGGGCACATTTAATTGCATTCAGAGAGCAAGAGGTGGTGCCTCAGCCCTGGGATGTGTAGGAAAGGTGACAGATTGAAGGCAGGAGCCCCTGCTGCTGGGATAATGTTGTAGGGACTAGATGGCTCTTTAAAAGTTCCCCACAAAACTTTTAAAGGGGAAGGTTTTTTACTGCTCTGTATAGAAAGCTCTTAGCTGTTTGTTCCAGCAAATCAGATCGTTGCCTTCAATTTGTGATACATGTACCATATGCAAAGGACAATCCCAAAATTGGCAATTGCAAAACAAGCTTGTCGTGAATTTTTACCTCAAATTTCAGTGCTGCACTTGAATTTCCAGGTGGTTTTGGCTTTTTAATGGCAGGTGTTTAGGTTTAGACCTTCTACATCCCTGTGTTTGTGTTACTTCAAATTTAACTTGTGCTCTGTTGACTCCGGGGAAAGTAGCAATTCTCACTACTAACTCAGAAATTATAATCTGCTATTGAGGAAATTGTCTAGTTGGCTAATTTATAGAACTTTTTATTAAAAAATAACTATCTGAGAGGTAATTTGAGTTACCTGCCAGTGCAAACACTGAGTTTGGTGCTGTGTAATGTTCTGTGCTAGGCTGCCTTGGTGGTGTTGCACACATTAACTGTACTAAAACTCATATACAGAGCCTGTAAATAATGAAAAGAGGTTATAATATGCATTTATGTAATTGTTGTACCCTTGATTTTTGTTTGGTTGTTTTGTTTTTGTTTTTTTTTTTGCTTTCCTCATAGAGCTCATATGGCTACGGTGACCTGTTCAGTGAGACATGGAAGGCATTTACTGACTATGAAATAATTCACTTGAAAACCTTTGACTCTAAAAGGGTATGGAGTTCTATATTTTTTTTTTAATTCATGGTCACTAGGGAGCAAATATGACAACTTCTCAAGATGCTTGGGATTATGGGTGTTCCAGAGTAAAGCATTAATACTTTCCATGCATGTTTAATTTGTGTAGTATGAGTATTCTTCCTCAGAAACAAGAGCAGTAACCTGATTCTGTGGTGTGTCTATCCTTTATATGGATGGATATAACTTTTATGTCCTGTGAAGTGGTGTTTATGAATAGGTTTTGCTTCTGCAGGACTCCTGACTGAAGTTAAGGGTTATCAAATAGTCTTTCTAAAGTCTTCTGATTCCTCCTGAGGTGTTTCTTTCTCCCTGTAACTGTTGGCATTCCTGCTGCTTGCAATTAAAAAAAAAAAAAAAAAACCTACACCAAAAAAATGCATCCATTCATTCAGAGCTCATTTCATTCTCTTCAGTCTAGTAGTAAACTCACTAATTGGTTTCCTTCTCTTTAGTCCATGTTTGTTCTGTTTTGGGGTGTTTTCATCACCTCTTCCCTTACTTGCACGGCCCAAGTGAGAGCTCTTTTGGGATCTTTGTTCTATTCATTTGCACAGCCCAGGAATCCAGGCTGTCCTTGGCAGGAGCAGGAATTTCTGGCTCATTAGGAGCAGGGCTGGCAGTGAATGGGCCGGGGGGAAGGCAGCAGTGGGGTGGCTGTAACTCCTTGTGATCCCCTTGCCAGGTGTGCTTTAAAGAAGCCGTGTTCTCTTTGCTGCCTCGGATGCGATATGGATTGTTCTACAACACACCTCTGGTGAGTCCTTTTGTCCATCCATTCTCACTAGGAGGGTGTGGCAGGGTGGAATCTGAGCTGGGGAATCCCTCCTAAATCATGAAATACACTGCAGGGAAGGTTCCAACTTCAAATGGAATGATCTTCCCTAAGGATTGGGATTTTAAAATTATTCCAGCTGGTTGTGTGCAGTCTCCTATGTCACAGCTCAGGAGGTGCAAATTATTCCTCTTTAATGGGTGGGCAGTGTGATCTAACTGTTTTTTTTGCAGAGCACAAGAGATTGAGCACAGTCAGACTTCCCTGAGGGTATTAGCTCATGCACTCAGGCCCTAGCTCTAGAGAGAGTTATATTTCTTTCTAAATGAAAGTGCCACTTGTGTTGCAGTGAATAGCACAGTGCATGATACTGGGCTTTTGTTCCACAAGAATGGTAAAAACCTGATCACAAAGCTCAGTTTCCTGAGCAAAATAACTTTGTATGTTAACAATTGCTTTTTTTGATTTCAGATCTCTGGCTGTCACAGTACGGGGCTGTTCCGAGCCTTTTCCCAGCACGTGCTACACAGATTAAATATTACCCAGGAAGGACCCAAGGTGTGAAAACTGCATAATGCAACTGTAATATGGAGCTGGTGGTTCTTGCCAGGGAGCAGCAGTAGCAAACTGAATCCAGTGGGCAATGGGGGTGTACTTTTTGTCCTTTTCCTGTGATGTTTAGGGTTTGGTTTTTTCCCTGTAAAGGCCTTCAGAGAACATTTGTGCATGTTTGTGGAAGTTGCCCTTATGTCTTATTTCTGTAGGACAGATTTTAGAGCACTCTCCTTCCCACCTTAGGGTCTCATCCCTGTATCCATTCTCTATGCTGGAGGCTTTGTGTCTTTCCCAGTTAAGTCAGGCACGTGTTCCATGGAGCAGCAGTAGGGATCTCGTGGAGCAGAGCCCGTTATCAACCCCCTTGGATACTGCTGAGCTCTGATCAGAGCTGGAAACTGTGGAATCTGGTCCTTCCATGCTTGCCCAGCACCATCTGTCTGGTCTGGGCTTCTCTGTTGCTCACACTGATGGTTTTTGCACATTGCCTTGGTGGCCAGGCCAGTTCTGGGCTAGCTGAGGTCTCCAGGTCTGCTGGAGAGTAGCCCACATATTATTGCTGAGGGGCACATTCAGAGCTCTGCACAGGCATTTAGTTATGCTTCTCCTGCTGACACTAATGGGAGCCATGCAGTTAAATCTCTTTATTTCACTTGGAACGCTCACCCCTGTGAGTCCAATTAATTAAAAGAGGTAAAAGGAGGAACTGTTATGGAAGTAAAACATTTTTTTTCCCAAGGAACTTGTGCACAAGCCATCCAGAAAGCTGCTTTTCCTGCTTTCAAAAACTGCCATATAATGTGCAATACAAAGGCTCTTTTGTAGTGAATAAAATAAATCTTTCAGAAAATATTTAGTTCTTGGTTAATGATCAAACTTTCACAAAGTTTTTGGTGCTTTGAATCTGTCAGAAAATACGATGTGAATTTTAAGGTGGTTACATCATCTATTTATTACATGTGGAAGGAACATATTTAGTTGCTCAAATAATTGCCAGAAGTAAATATGGAAGAGTTGGGGATTGTTTTTTTGTGAGGGCTGCCTCTCAGCTAATACACTGCTGCTTTTTTTTTTTTTAGGATGGGAAAATTCGAGTCACCATCCTCGCACGCAGCACAGATTACCGGAAAATATTAAACCAGAACGAGGTGTGGTCCTTTTTATCTTCAAAAAAGATTTCTTAGAAGTTAAATTTTGCTCGTTGGATTGATTTATTTTTTCAGGTACAGCCAAGACATCTATCTTCTGGCAAATCTCTGACAAATATATCCAATGTTTATATTAATTTGTTCTAAAATGTCTTCTAAGCAGTCTCCATTTTATACCCCAGACACTGGACCTTTCTGCCCTTTATAAATATCCAGTGGAGGACTACAAATGTAATACTAAAAGTATTTCCTCTGAGCAAACAGATACTGCAGATCTTCTGTTAAAATTCAATTATTTCACTTTCAGATTATTCCTTTTATTTATAACATCCCCAGTATTGAAGTCTAAAAAAACCCTTTGTAATGCCTGCAGATTGGAGTGCACAAGCCCTTGAAGCAGAGTTTGTGCACTCAGAACATAATTAATTTTCATATTGATTTATGTTTTTGAATCGTGCAACCTCGTGGACTTGTGTAAAAGCTGCTTTCATGGTAAAATGATAATATTTCATGTTTTCATAACTATTTTGATTCTCTGCTGTTAGTGCCTGACAAAAATGAATTGGGATTACCATCCCCACCTTATGCAGGGGGAAACTGAGGCTCGTGTGATGCAGTAGCTCAGTGGCAGAGCAGACAGAGCAAAGGGTTTGTGCTTTATCTGCTGGGCTCTCCTCAGCTGATGGCTCCACTGCTGCACATAGTTTGTGTTCTGGTACCATGGCAAAGAGAGAAGTTGGTTTTATCTTTACCAGGTCAGGAGTGCAAGGGAGCAATTATCTGAAGGAGGCCATCAAATCCTTGTCTTTTTATTATTCTCCCCAGCTTGTGAATGCTTTGAAAACTGTGTCAGCGCTGGAGGTCAGAGTGGTGGACTACAAGTACAAGTGAGTTGGTGAAGGAAACTGGTGTGAGCTGGTGCTGCCTGTGGCTGCTGACAGCTGTGTCTGTCCCCAGGTCTAACCTGGGCAAAATTCAAGGACTGGGAAGGAAAAGTGTTGGGTGAGGTAGTCGAGCACACCCATTCCACAATGCACTACTTGGGGTTAGAAGGCTCAGGTTAAAGCTTCTGTACAATGAGCAAGGTTTGAAATCCCTTTTGCTCCCTCTGTCAAAGCCAGTTGTGTTCCCATCACCTTTTTGCATATTGTTCTGCAATAACTGTGTTAACAGGGGTTTCCCTTGTATGATGTCAATGTCTTATTTTATGAGCCTTAGTTTAGTAATCAATAGTACCTGTGACTATTTGCTGCTGTGGTGTCCCCTGAAGACGCCAGTCGAGGTCAGTTTGTGGTGCCAGGTGTAGTGGGCACTGTGCCAGGAGGAAATGGATTGAAGGCAAAGTTCCTAAACAAAGCATGCCTGTCCCAGATGGCAGCAGCTCCACCTGGAGCTGTCATGAATCATGCAGGAGGAGTGAGAAACTGGAGCAGCACTGAGACATCTGTGTTCTGACCAAACACAGACAGTGGGAGGAAGTTTATTTGTGTATTTTACATTACATGCAATGCTGTTCAGAAACATGTCTTTTATGCTGAGTTTTAGGTTTTATTTTTTGTTCTTTGTTTTTCGGGTTTTTTTTTAAGGTCATGCATTTTTTTCAAAGGCAAGTAAAAAGAAAAAACCCTTAAACTTACAAGAATGTTAAGTTGACAAAAATACTTTTGAAACAAGTTCTTGTGAAGTTTTGAAACCTGCCTGCATTTCTTTTACTTCCATGCTGAGTTACTGCTAGCTGTAGCATTTGCGATTCTTATTACTGTTCTTTGAAAAACCAGTTCTCTCTTCCAGCATTCCCTCAAGCCAGTTTTGTGCTTTCCCCATGTTCTGCTGGGGTGGGTAGAGCTGCCACATCATCACCACTTTTGTTGTGTTGTCTGCAGGGAACTTGAATTTTCGGAGCAATTGAGAATTACTCACAACTCTGATATATTCATTGGGATACATGGAGCTGGACTGACCCACCTGCTCTTTCTGCCAGACTGGGCTGTTGTGTTTGAGCTGTAAGTCTGTTTGCCTCTCCTTCCCCCTCTGTTTGTTGCTGTGTGCTAATGGAGCTTCTTCCTTCCTGGTATTTGACCATGAATGTTTGTCTTGCAGCCTTGTTCAGACTTCATAGTTGGCAGCCTCTTCTCCTGGAGATAAAACAGAGAAAGCTTTCATTATAAAATACAGTGTAATTATATCATACAGGCTAAGCCTGTGATTTCTTAATCTTCCATGGTATAAATATAATGGGAAAATGGCAAACAATGAGAGAACCTCATTGCTCAGGTTCTGCCTGATGAGTCTGAGACCCAATGATATTTTAGTGATCCAGGTGAATTGGTTATGTGCATGTCCAGGCAATTATTGATATTAACTGATTATGTGCTAGCAACCCCCTGGAGATTTTTCTATCCTCCTTGTTCTACTCAGGATGTGGGCACAAGCTTGCTGGCCAAGGTCAGTCCTGTGCTGTGTTTTGCCTAAATTTCTCTTACAGCTACCCTTTAAACTTATTTTGTCACAAATCGGGGGTGTTAGCAGACACTGCAATCCACAGAGCAAAGAAGAAATCTAGAATGCTTGTTACAAGAGCTCTGAATTCTCCATCCTGGGAAATTCTGCTGTGGGAAAGCTGCAGAACTGGTGTTTTGCAGTGCAGTCTTGGCTCAAGAATGTTTTGTCCAGTCTCCAAATAAGTTCAGAAACTCAGGGGTTGTTTCTCACATGTCCAAGAGCTGCTGCAGCTGGACAGGGACATGTCTGACATGCAGACGTGCCTCAAACTGCCTCCAAAGCCACATCCTGAGAGCAGAAGGCAGCTCTTGCTGCTGTTTCAGTGCAGCAGAATTTGTCCATGGTTTTGGTGCCTTAGTACTGGACAGCAGACATTTCAATTTTTTCACCCTGGTAACTTCAGCATAATCTCTGTAGGTGAATATGTTTTTTCTGCCTGTCCCTAGATATAATTGTGAAGATGAACGTTGTTACCTGGATTTGGCAAGGTTGAGAGGCATTCATTACATCACTTGGAGGAAAAGGAATAAAGTATTCCCTCAAGATCAGGTAATGATGGCCACTCTGGAAGGGTGAGGTGCTGTAACTGAAGGACTTCACAGTTATCCTGTTTTACCTTCCTGTGTTCTGGTATTTGAAAGATGATATTCATTCTTTAGGCCAAATTAACTTCCCTGTTAAGATTAAGAAATCGTTTGATATTAATGGCTAGAGGAAAAAAAGAAATTAAATCAATTGACCATGAACCATTCATAGCATGGCTGTTATGCAGTTTCTTTGCTGAATCTTTTCCCTCAGAGCAGATCAGTGGATCAGAAATAATAAATTAAAATGGCAGATCCTTTTTTTTCTTGCTTTTTTGAATGGAAGAGGTGTTGATCTTTGTTTTATTTTTTTCTGTCTAAAAGTTCTTATCTTGTTTTTCTAGGGACACCACCCAACACTGGGAGAACATCCAAAATTTACAAACTATTCCTTTGATGTGGAAGAATTCATGTATTTGGTGCTTCTGGCTGCAAATCATGTTTCACAGCATTCAAAGTGGCCATTTAGGGTAAAACATGATGAATTCTAAATTAGATTTCTGAGTGAAATACTGTTTTTAGTTAATCACAGAATGGTTTTGGTTGGAAGAGATTTTTAAGACCATCTCATTCCACCCCCTGCCATGGCAGGGACACCTTCCACTATCCCAGGGTGCTCCCAGCCCCAGTGTCCAACCTGGCCTGGGACACTGCCAGGGATCCAGGGACAGCCACAGCTGCTCTGAACACCCTGTGCCAGGGCCACTCCATCCTCACAGCAGAGAATTTATCCCTTGTATCCAATCTAAACCCACTCTCTGTCAGTTTGAAGCCATTCCCCCTTGTCCTGTTAGGACATACCCATAAAAAAATAAATTTCCCCCTATGAGGGAAATAACCCATTGTTAATTTGTCAGACCACTTCTTAGCACCATACCTTGTCTTAACAATTACTTTTTAATTTGGGAGGTTTTGATATCTAAAAACTATTTTTTCAGACTGTTTCTGGGTTTTTTTGCACTGTATTTCTACATTCCAGATTCTGAAATACTCTTTATACAAAGATATGTCCACCCATTTCATGCAAGGTTTACTGGGGTAGATCCAGGCTCAACAGACACTGCAAGCTTCTACTTTAAATTTAGAAGCATTTTCACATTAGAGAGCACATTCTTATGATTTTGCATTTAAATATAAACTTTGACTCTTGTCCCTGTAGTTATAAATGCTCCAATACAAGAGATCTGCACAGTAGGTTCAGTCAGTTTTCTGTCTCAGAGCAGGTAAATATTTTCCTGAGTGAGTATTTCAAATTTCAGGTAGTCTCAGCATTTACTACTTTTTCACAAAAACCAGCACTCTGCATTTGAAAACTTGAGCAAATTGGAACAAAACTTGATTTTTTTGAGGATTCTAAAGGGATTTGCCTTCTAGTTTTTTTAAGGACAAATGATAAAATGTGTAGAGTATCTTTCAGCTGCAGTTGAAAGTAAATGAATTGATGAGGAACCTTGTTCTTAGAGTCACTAAAAGCCTAAATTTTAGTATTCTTGTTTCCTCAAAATGTTGAAGAGTTAATCCAGAAAATTTTTTTAAATGAAATATTTCCAAAGCCAGTAGCACAGTTCACTGTTTTCAGTGAAGGGAATATTAAACCAAAGCTGAGTTCTTTTTGAAATTCCCCCTGGAGCTGGGATGTTCTAGTGAGGAAAATAAAGATAGCAGTTCTTTTGTCTTAAGTGGGGCCATCAGGATGCGTAGAAGAATCAAGTTCAGTGAGATAAAACCCTAGAGTTCCATGGTAAACTGTGGATTTTTGGGGAATGTGCCCCCGTGCTGGACTTGCAGTTCAGCCATACAGTCCTGGTGGCTGGGCCAGGCACACATTTGTATGGAAAAGCAGGAGAGTTCTGGTAAATACAAACATTTCACTGCTCTATCTGTAGATGGTATTGACTTCCCTTCCCCAGCAATTTCACAGAGTGTGGGTGCATTTACAGACCTGTCTGTACCAGTGGGGATGAGTTACTGTAGGCACAACTTCCATATAGATCTCTCGTGACCTTAATCAGTGCACAGGGGAAGCTGGGTAGAGCTCATATATTTTGTGTGTGTGGTGCAATTCTTCCTGGAGAGTGTTGTTTTACTGAGGGAGCAAACTGTTTCACTTTAAAGGACCATAGAAGCAAAATTGCACTTCTTAATATGAGGGGAAAAAAAAAAAAAAAAAGCCCTTGAGCAATACCATTTCCTGTGTTTGCATGTGTCTGTTGGGGTTTTTACCTTGTGGGATTTTTAAAGTAAAAAAAAAAAAACCAAAAAACTGTAAAACTTAAGCCAGTAAAATGTCTGTGTTTGAATGAAACCAAGTCAAAGGAAAGAAGACATTTAATTATGAACTGTGCACATATTTTTTTTTAATAAAAAGCTTTTTAATTAAAAAAAAGTGTAAAATGTTTTGGTAATTTGCCAGGTTTTGGAGGCAAATGTTTTAAATACTGTTAATTACTTGGAGTCACATGTCTCTTTCTCCTGCGTGACAGTTTGATGTTATGGGGTCCAAAGTGATATTCAGGTCTATTTACTTAAGAATCATTCAGAGGTGATGCTGCCATCCTGCACTTCTGGCCTTAGTGCTGGGCATTTGAAGATTGGTTTGTGAATATTTCTGTATATATTTAACTTCCTGTGGTGCAGGTGATGCTGCTGAAGGCAGTGAGTGAGTGCTTGAGTCTTCACAGGAGCAGCTAATGAGGAGCTGCTCTTTCAAGTGATCACTAAAACAAATGGTTGAGCATATGTGTGCAGGAGAGGCTGCAGGGACTTAATCCAAGGGCAAAATATCCTGCCAACATTCACCAGTTTCAGCAAATTTGAGTGCAGTGTCAACAGCTGATGGCCAACATGTTATTCAGCCTTTATGGCTTAATATTGCTAGGATGAAAAGATTGTTTGTGTTGATTAACTTCACAAATAGTACGACATTTTCTTGGCAGCAGAAGGAGGTTTGGTTGGATTTTTGGGTTTTGCCAATAAATCCTGAGGGAGTTTGGACACCAGCAGAGGTCTGGATTGTGACTTGAAGAGCATCTGGACCATCTTGGGTCTGTCTGGAAGTTGGAATTTGAGGGAATGCATGAGACTTTTGGGCCACTTGATCTTAAGGCAGGATGTAGCTCTGGGTTAAGTTTTCCTAACAGACTATGGGAATCTTGTTCCTTGCTACTTCTGATTTTTAAAAAAAAATTTATTTTGGTCTCTCCAGTTTAACCAAGTTTAGAGTCTAAGGAGTACCTTGGCATCAGTGTGATGAATTCAGTTTTGGGACTTCGTGTAATGTTGCAAGTCCTGAATGCTTTTGGGATTGCCTCTGTTTCCTGTACGATATAAACCAAGAGCTGGATTTGGAATAAAAAATAATTTATGGATGCATGTGGTTTCTTTTTACTTCAGAATTCATCAAGATGTAATTTCAGTTTTTTTCTTTGGGAAGTTCTGTGGAAGTTGGGTAAGTGTGAGCAATGGTTTGTGGTGGAGAGGTGGCAAATCAGCATTATTAATCTTTAGAGTCTTATTATAAATATTAAAGCAATACATTTTTAAATGCCCTTATGTTACATATATATATATAAAATGTTTTAATTTCTGCTGTTAATCTTAACAGTATCATTAATGAGCTAACTCAGGGTTTAGCATATCTCTTAATCCTGAATTTTTTTTAGGAGAAAAACTGAAGAAAACCTCCTTGAAAGCTTTTTTTTTGTGCTCAGAAGGGTAAAATGTTTGATTTCCACACTGAATAATTGTTTCAATTTGCAGTGTTTGCCTTAAGTTGAGCTCTTACTTCCACTCCTCTGAACACACATTTCTCATGGACTGGGCTTTTTGCCTGAAATAAATGAACTGCTATTGAATCCCCTCTGGCTTTGGCCCTGAAATGGCCACAGAAGGTTGGGTTTTGTTGCTCATCCATGAACTCTCCTCATTCTTGCATTTCAGGTCCTCACCTCAAGCCTGGGTGTGAGGGTGCTACTGCTGCCTTAGGATTTTAGCTTTTCTATTTTCAAATCCTGTACCACTTTAGGGTATAACTCTAAACTCCATATAGAGTGTTAGTTAACTCTCTTCACATATTGGTCAGACAAAACAATCCCTCTAGGCGTGGAACTCAAGGACATCCTTGAGTTGGAGTTCTTTAGGTTAGGAAAGACTCAGGCTCTGAAAAGTACAAACAAAAGTGAATGGGGGAGGATTAAACTGGGGGTAAATGACTTCAGTACCTGGAGCTGTAACTGGGGGATTAACCCCTGATATGTAAATGGACCACATTTATAATTGTTTGAAAAACCATTGCCCGTCTTGGGTGTAGCCTTGGAGGCTTTGGACTGCCCGAGGTGAAGACCCAGTTGAAGAGCTTTCGGAAATACCTGCTCTTACTCTCCTAGTCCTGTCCAGCCTCTGCTGTAGGAATGGGAGCCCTTCTGGGTCAGTGCCAGGGCTCAGCTCATCCCAGCCCAGCCCAGCTGCCTCACCCAAAGCCCAAACTGTGCCAACAGTGCAGCTGAAAAGAGCGTTTTGTGTTTGGGGGGGAGAGATGTGCACAGGGAATGAGAGAGGTGAGGAGGGAGCAGCTAGTGCAAGGTTTCAGATGGGTAAAACAGGCACAGAGTCATTCTCAAGCTTGGAGCTCAGGAGAGCTCTGGGAATGTGGTTATAAATCAAGTGAAATGTGTGGAAACCTTGTTGGGACAGAGCCAAAAATGAGGGGTGTGAAAATACTCATGTCACAAACTGCGGGGAGGTAGAGGAGGGGGAAAGGAAAGGTCATGAATTCCCCTGAGTCTGAGCCAGGAAAGGGGAACAGCATCCCTGGCCAGGGGGGCTGTGGGGAGAGGGACAGGGCTGAAAAACTGGGTGGTGACCTGGGAGTTGTGCTGGAGACATGAAGGAAGGGGCAGGGGAGGAGGAGAGGGGGCGTTGCCACGGTGGGGTAGAGCTGACAGCACATTCACAGGTGTAATTTTTTACTGGCTGCTGTCCTCTCTTGGAACACTGAAATATTTTTATAATGTAACAATATAATATAGATAAAATACAAAAAATAACCTTTGCATATAAATATAATAGAATAAATATAAATATATATAACATTATTTGCTGTAACCATTACCTTTTGGATAGGTGAATGAAACTTGAATAATAAGCTATCTCTTAATTTCCCTTATGTTTTCTTCATTTCCCTTCCCTTTCCAATCATTCCATGGCAAATCAAAAAGGAGGAGAAGTAGAAAAAAAAAAGGTAAATTGCACTATTACTGAGAATAAATTTGTTTTGAATATGTATAACTTATACAGTGACATTGTTCTTTTGGCTTTTTTTTTTTTTAATCAGACCTTTTGGCCTTTAGAAAAGTATTTATTAGTGTAGTACACAAAGGGCATAAACCTTTTGAGTAGTGGGTGAGAAATCAATTGTCTGGAGCTCAGCTCCCCCATCACCTGAGAACAAAAGAGTGTCAGGAATGTTAATTTTGGTTGCCAGGTGTTTGAGGGTTGGGTTTGTTGAAAGCTGAACAAAAGATGACGTTCAACCAGGATTTTAAAAGACAAAGTTGAGAATGCATCAGTTATTTTTTAGATTGAGCTGGTAATAAGTCTCCGTCCAATATAAATAGTCTCAATAAAGCAAACAAACAGAAAAAAAATTATCAAATCAATCATCACTGATAAAGGCTGGAGAAAAGGAGGTTCAGGGGGGCCCTTGTGGCTCTGCAAAACTCTGTGGCAGGAGGGGACAGCCGGGGGGCACCGGCTCAGCTCCCAGGGAACAGGGACAGGACAAGAGGGAGCAGTTTTAAGTTGTGCCAGTGGAGGATTAGAATGGATATTAGGGGAGAGGTTTTCACCAAAAGAGTTGTCAGATGTTGGAAGGGGCTGCGCAGGGAAGTGATGGAGTCCCCATCCCTGGGGTGTTTAACAGGAGGTGACACCTGGGGACATGGCTTGGCTGAGGTCTTGGCAGTGCTGGGGTAAAGGCTGGACTCGATGCAAAAGCTCTTTTCTAATTTACGGGCTGATTATCCCCGTTTCAGAACCTGAAATCTGCCGTGTCTGCCCGCACCTCCCCGGCGGTGCTGGGGCTGCATTTCAGGGTCCCTGGGCTGCCAGGAGGTCACAGCGCCCTGCTGGCAGGGGACAGCCCCAGCTCGGGGGTCTCTGCAGGCTGGGAATGCCCCTTGCCAGGAGGGACACCCCGCTGCAGGGAAGGCAGGGGAGCTGCCAGCTCCTATTGCAGCAGAGTGCAGCAGGTGTCACTAGAGCCCTTCCCAGCGCTCACAGGGAACCTCATTCCAGGCGCGGAATCTGCTCAGCGACGGCAAAGCAACTGCTCCTGCTTTTGTTTTTCCTCCTTCCTGTTTGTAGAAGCAAAAAAATTAATCCGTGGAGGTTTTAGCTTTTAGCCTAGGATGATTCAGATGCTATAATATTGGTGTACTTTTCTTCAGCTTTTCTTTAAGCAACTCAGTTGGTGTTGGAAAATAATTTTCAGTTAATTTTTGGTAACAAAATCCTGCTTCATGCTTTGTTCTAAAACCACTTTGTAACAGACTTTCACCTTTTAGTGGTTAATGCAATTCCTGTTTTGCTGCAAATTCTTGATTTTCACTTCTGCAGCATCACCCAGTCATGCAATATATCCTGCACCTTCCACTGCCTAATCACTTCTCCAGTACAGTTCACTAGGAAGGGTGGTTGTGTGCACATGCACCTGGTTTCATGGAAATATGGGCCACTGACCCTTGAAAAATGGTAAGAAAATACTGAAAAATGATGGGGTTGTTATTCTGCTTATTTTTTAAAAGAAACCACCATGAAAACAGCTGTTTTTAAAGAAAAATGTTTGAGCACTGCAGATTGCCCCCTTTCCAAATTTATCCCCCAGCTGGTCACTAAAGATGGGATTGGTTGATTGTTTTCAGCTCTGGGAAGCTTTGAGCTGACACAGGGCTCTGGCTGCCCAAGGAGGGCTCTGGTGTCCAGCATTATCCCTTTGATGGGCTGAAGCCAGAGGAGATGATTTGTCTGCCTGACATCTGATCCACAGCTTTCAGCAGCTGAGCAAAATAAAAATAAACTGTACATGTTAATACAAGGTAAGAATTGTTTGAGTTGCCGTGCAAGAAGGGTGGCAAGCAGGTGAGGTTTATGATGATAAAGGTAATATGATGGAAGCATTGAAATGAGGCTGATGTGATGCAAGAGCAAGGTGTTCCCCGTCACCTTTGGTGGTTGAATCAGGGCTTGTTGGCATCCCCATCTGTGAGGAAACACCTAAACTCTCATTTTGCTTTCACTGCTGCACTGCTGAGTTAATGGTTGGACTCAGTGATGTGAAAGGTCTTTTCTAACCTAGAGAATTCCATGCTGACTAACAGCAGTTCAGAACTGGCTGGTGGGCAGACCCTGTGAGAAGAGGAAGGCTGCCAGGCACAATAAAGGTCAGTAAATGACTGGTACAATTCATCCTCTCAGCCATTCTCCATGGATCTGTGTCAGGTGGGGAACATGGGCAGAGCCTGAATGTGCAGGGTGGGCAGCTCTGCCCGTTTGGCATTTGATTTTTTTGTGCTTCTTGCAGGTAATTAAAATCCTCATCGTGTTCATGCGTCGGGTGTAGGAAGCTGCCCCAGCCCTTGGGACAGGCAGGAGGGGACTGAGGGGGCTGTGAGGGACAGGGAGGGATGGCTGTGCTGGCCAGGGCTCTGGGAGGAGCCTGGCACCAGTGAGAGGGCAGTGGGGAGCACAGTGACCATCCTTCATTACCCATCCAGGGCTCTGCACAGCAGTCAGCACCAGGGCAGGTGCTTGGAGCTGACAGCTCCCAGTTGTTTCCTCACCAATTACTGCATCCAGGCCTTGATAGCACAATGAAATGTGCCTCCTACCCATCACTTCATCTCTGTCACACTGACTGGGTGTTCTGCCTTTGTTATGACTGGGAGAACTTCAGCGGCATCAGAGAAATAAGCAAGCCTGTCTCTGGTGTGAAAGGCTTAAAGACAGGGTGGTTAAATAAAATGCTTCCATCCGGATGAAAATGTACATGGAAAGAAAAACCTCGCAGACCAGCTGAACCCTCTCAGTTCTGTCTTCATTTGGGACCCAGTGGGGGATGAAAAGAGCAGGAACTTTTCTTTTGCTAGACATCTTTATACTTAGTAAAGTATTCAGCCTTTCTTATAATTTATTCATTGTGGTCTAGCATAGTCTAAAATATCAGCCCTTCCCTCTCTGTCCTTTTACATACGCATTTTTGATGCCTCTTAATTCATTATTTAAGCAGCCTGCGCTCTGCTTTACAAAACACTCTCCTCCCTGGTACCTTAATGCTATCAGTTATTTGTGTATCTGTGTCAGCAGCTTTCCAGCAGGGAAAGGGAAGGGTGGGATGCTGATCCCCCAGCCCTCATCTCCTGCACCCATCCCGGCTGCCCTGCCTGGGGAGGAGCAGGGGGCTTGGCAGGGAGAGGGGCTGGGCGGTGGAAGGAGCTGAGCACTCAGAGCTCGAGTGCTGCAGCACCAACACATGCTAGAGTGAAGAAAATGCTAGAGTGAAGAAAATGCTAGAGTGAAGAAATGCTGGAGTGAAGAAATGCTAGAGTGATGCCCCATCGTGCGCTGTTTTGAGGCCTCAGAGGTCCCCTGAGAGAGAAAGTGGCTCAGTGGCACTTCAGGGAGGGTGGGACAATGGGGCACCGCAGCTCTCGGTGCGGCGGAACCCCCGCTCCCGCTGGGACCCGGAGTTCCCCTCCTGGCACTCGGTGAAAATCCATTTGGGCAGCACATCCCACCCTGCAGCCGCGTCTGGGTTAGCGCTGGTGAGAGGCAGGGGACCCCTTAGATGGAGGTACACCTGGAGTGCAAAGAATTCCCTGTCTTGTCGCGAATTACAAAGCTGGATAGCTGTCAACAGGAACATTTTGCAGCTGAAGAACGAGTGTGTGCATTGTGAAGTGTGAGCGATGCTTTGATTGGAATTCCTGCAGCAATCTGTTTTCTCCCTGGGAGCGGTGTTTGAAGTGCTGCCAAAGGAGTCATTCCCCCCAGATTCCAGGGGTAATGCCGGCATCCAGGAACAGAGGGTCGTGTTCCTAGCCCTGCCTTTACCTAACAAAAGAAAACTGGGTAGGTAGCTCAGTTCAGAGTATTGTAGCACTCCCTTAAGAAAAAGAAGTAAAGGTTAAGTAAACTGAGAGGACCACAGATGTTCCAAACTTCCTTCTTACGGCCTTGGTTGCAAAAATGCTCTGGACATTATCTATTCAATGCTTTTGACATTCCAGCCAAAAAAATAGCTGGGAATATTTGACCTGTTAGTACATGCTTCAGAGAAAACATTTTCAAATGCTGTGTGAAAAATCAAGCTTTACTAACTTGATAGCCACAATGTTTTCTTTTTGAGTCAGGAACCCAGGAGAGAGTCTAGGACTAAAAACCAGAACCGACAACCTTCTGGCCGTTTAATGCAAGTTCTATTTTATTGATCGGATTTGAAAGCATTTAATATTGGCTTTGTGCAGTGACATCAGCTGAGGATGCTGCTGTCACTTTGGGGACAGCAGGAGGAAGCACAACCCCTGCAAGGCAGAGCATGTTCTCAGCAGGAGGGACTTGGCCGAGGACATCCCAGATCCCACTGTCTCAGTGCTTGGCTAAACACTTTTACCTTATGTTCTGCAAATAATAAACAATTTTGCTTGTTTCTGTGGCTTTGGGGGTTTGCCCCCTCCTGACAACACAGTGTTTGCTTGTACCCATATTTACTTTCTCCCAGCTCTTCAATATCATATTTACACAGTCAATACTCTTCTGCTGGCAGATTATTTTTAATAGAGCACTTTATTAAAGTGTCTTTCAGGAGAATATTTGCACTGCAATGCACATCAGAGCACTGCTGTGTGAGAAGGGCTTCTCCTGAATGCACCAGTACAGTCACTTCATTATCAAATTTTGTGCTTGGAACATTTAGATGAAGGAGGATGAAAAGGAAGGCAACTGCAGATCCTGTGTAGATCCTTGGGCAAATCCCACCATGGGCAAGGTCTGGCTGGACAATGACATGTTGTGAAGTAAGTACAGCACGTTCCATGCACCTTTTCTGTCCCCGAAATTACCTTTCCATCGCATCCAAATTCCTGACACCCAAATTATTATTATTATTATTATTATTATTATTATTATTATTATTATTATTATTATTATTTTAATTTTCTTTTTTCTTATTACTGAGAAGAAATCCCAAGTTTCTCTCCTTTGAGGGAAAGTGTCAATTAACCTTCAGTATATTCTGTTACTCTTGGAGTTAACCAAGCCCTAACTGCTTCTTTTTGATGGGTTTATTTTTTGTTATCTTTGGACTTTTGCCCTCAGCCTGAGATGGAGGGTGGTGGCTGGCACTGCCCACACTGAAAGCCACAACTCATCCCTCCTGAGACTTCAGTGGCACTAAGATTACTTGAGAGGAAGGGTCTGATGACACTGGAGATGGGGACATTTCTGCTCACCACTCTCCCAGCCAGCACTCCACAGAGAAAATCTTAGGCAGGTCTGCTGTAAGCAGCTCCATTTAATTTTGTTCTTTTTCACTATTAATTATCACTGGAAGGAGTTTCCAGTGAATTAAAATCCTCATGTCTGTGGAGGAGTAGGGCTGTGCTGGGTGGGTTTATTTTTCTATATGTCTGCTCATGCAGATTTCCTGAACCCCTGCAATTTTCCTAGCTTCTCTCTGCTATTTGACATTTATTCTTCGTGTACTTTTCCATCTCATTAATTTATTAAACATCAATGGTGATGCAGGTCTTTGATCCACTTAAAAATTAACCACCTACGCATGTCTCCTAACCGGTTCTTGATCCATGGCAATATTCCCTCTCTCTTGGATATTTTGGCTCATCAACAGACCCTTGCCAGTGCCTGTGCCTAAGATGATTTTAAAGATAATGCGATTTTTTTTTTAATTTCCCATATTATTTTCAGATTTGCTTGCAGAAAGGTGCAGTTTCACTCTGTGGAAATGTGTTGTTCAGTGAGGTGTGTGTAAATTTGCTGACTTCCCAAAATAAACAGCTTTTTTTTGGCAAGGAAAAAAAGTAATGGCTGGGAAATGGATTTGTCTTGAGCATTTCCCAAAGAAGGGGGTTAATGGGAAGGGATCTCTGTGCTAACAGCTCTGTTGCTCTCTCCCTGCAGAGCTTTGGGTGAAACCATCTGGCTCTGAGAATCTGCACTTTTCTCTGCGCTGCTGACTCAGGTGATGCTGCACCCCTCCTGCACCCCTCCTCTGCCAGAAACTCCTGGGTGTCCCTGATGCCAAATCCATTACTTCAATATCCTCCTTTACAGGGTTTCTTGATTCCTGTCCGCATTCCCTGATTTTTTTTTTTTTTGATGCCTGCTCTCTCCTCTCTTTACCTAGGAGGCAAAATACATCACTCCAAAGTACCACAGCCCCTAAAACCTGATGGTGCAGTCAGAGTTCACTGCTGAACTTTGGTCCCCAGAAGGTAGGAGCTTCCCTCCTTGGAAGGAGCCCTTCCAAAATCTGCCTCTGAGTTGCTAAGAAACAGCTTGTCACTGTGGCATGGGCTGTAGGCAGTTCTGTACAGGTAATTAGAAGTCACTCCTGCTTTATTATTAACTATTTGTTGACTTTTTTTTTTCCTTTTAAATAATTTTCCTCCCCGTCCCCAGAGCGTTCAGCACTCCTGGTACATCTGCATCAATTATGCATTGTCTGTGTGATTTTTCTTCCTGTGGAAACTTGGCTTGCAGAGGCTCTTTGTGATGCTCTAGCCATGACCTAACCCTCCTGTGCTGAATAATTCCTACCGAGACAACACAGTTTCCCCGCTGTGTTTTCCACGCTGCTGTGTCTCAGCAAGGCAAATAAATCAGGCTGTCTCCCACCACCAGGCAGCCTTGTTTGCTCAATTTTGCCGTTCCATTTCTTGCTTTATTGAATAAGCATGTATTTATGTACCTCGTGTCCTTTCTCCGCCTGCCCATTTTTTATTGAACTCCTCTATCGGCCACACGGTTGGATTTTCCTGACAGAGTTTTGGATCTTAAAATGCTATTTCTTCAGACCAGCTGTCACTTCTGTCCTAACCTTGTCCCATGAGGTCTCTGTGCACTGCTTACGTGTCTAGCTCTGCCTGCCCCTTCACCTTCTCCTCAGCTCTTTTAGTTTTAATACCTCACACACAAGATTTGGTTGGGATCTTCCCCCCTTCTCCTTAATTAAAGTGACACTTATTTTTGGCACTCTCCAAAAAACAGCACCCCTACAATGAGAACCCCTCCACAGCCTTTATGTTCTTCATTACTCCTCTTTTTGCTGCTACAACCCCAAGCTTGTGACTCTCCAGGGATTAGCAGGGAGATGCTGCTGCACCAGCCCCAGCCTTAAATCTTTTCCCCAGCGATAGAAGCAGTCTCCAGTTAGACTGAGGGGTTTATTTTAGCTCACCTCCACCTGCACTGGAGCTGTGGTGTGTGGCTCTGGGGCAGCTCACAGCTGGGTGGCTCCAAGGGAGCCTCAAGCTCCACTTGGCTGGAGAGAGATGTGGGAGTGCAACCCCACGGTGGGGATCTGCTCCCACCCCACGCTCTGTCATCCCCCACCTAAGGAGTTCAGGCTTGAGGAATGGAGAGGGAGGTTTTTGTGCTGAATCACCCGTTTGGGAACACACCACTTGGCAGGATTCCCCCCACACCCCAAATTCCCATTTCTCTCAGGAGAGCGCTGTGGAGCTTTGGGGATGTGCGGGAACAGAAAAACCTTTTCCCTAATGGCTCATATTGCTGCTTAGTGACCACCTGCCAAATTCTGTGTCGGGAGATGCTGAGACCTGTGGGGCTGGGAGTCGGTGCCTAATGAAGGCACGTCAGGCTGGGAATGAGGTTTTTATACCCCGCACAGCAGACCTCCAGGATGTTATTTATAGCTGCTCACTTGCACCACAAGCACCTGTAGAGACTTTATTCTCCAGCCCCTCAGTGGAATCACAAATGACAGAAAGAGCTGAAGATGTAATGACCCTTGAAGTAAGAGAAATTATTTACCAAACCGTAGATAAGACGACAGATCTCTCCTGCACCGTGTTTAGGACATTCAATCTATTGCAGATGTTACCATAGTCATGCTGTTTAATTTAAAATTGCCCTGCCTTCCTTGTGTCTCAAATTCTTTTCTTGGGAAACGAAATCCTTTCATAACCTAAATGCAGCAGAGGAGATGAAATCTGCTGGTCTGGGGATGTATATGGCCATTCCAAGGGAGCTCTATGTAATTGTTTTTTAAATGGACATGCTTGCTCAATTTTTTTTTGGTCTGGTTCATCCTGGTTTTGTTGTTTGTGATATGTCTCCTTGTCTAGCAATGAAAAGCTGCCAAGATTAAAAACCTTCGTTAGTTTATAACTGGCATAGTAAGAGCTCCTCTCATTTTACTGACTTTGTGACCTCCATAGCAGATATAATGCAGGGATTAAAAAGGAATGGTTACTATTGGCTTCCTGGAATAATTTTCTTTGTGCATGGGTCAAAAGAATAAGGATTAACAAAATTATTATATATTGTAGACAATAGCCCAATCTGTTTGCCTTTAGCTTTTAAAATCTGTCTCTTAACAGGGCAGGTGACTCTGAAATAGAAGACTTGCCACTCTCATGAACTGAGCATGGTCCCTACTCCCAAAAAACTTGCTCACTTCAGACCAATTCCTCACTACAAAATATCCAATACGTCTTTCTCCATTGAAATCCGACAAGAATTCCAGCTTCTTCCTCACATGAAGGAGTCTGATTTACATTTGCAAGACATAATATGGTCGGTCCTAATTTTTCATGTGTGCTTTCAGCTGCAGTGCCAAGCAGCGAGTTGTGTAAATCTCTCCACTGTGAGCTTTACTTACCATTTATCAATCACATGTGAGCACTAATTTCAGTTTTCCCCCTACAGAGACAAGGTTTTGCAAGTGCTCAGTGGATGTCGAACACATGCAGGTGGAGATAACCCTGGGGATTAATTTCACCCGTGACTTTATCAGGACTCAGTGAGACCCACGGGACAAGAGAGGCCTTTTACCCACAGCTCCTGCATTGTTCTTCCTGGTGGTGCTGCAATCAAAGCTGTCAAGGAAAATGATCTACAGGCAGTAGCTTGATTATATTTGTCCTGAGATACTTCTACACTAAAGGATTTTCAAGTTTTAATCAGTCTGCATTAACTGTGGTGCTCTTGTAGTTGATCATGGAAAGAAAGCAACTGTTGATTGCACTAAAAGCATTAAGTGACCTCTGCTAATTAAAAGATAATGTCAGTGCAACTGAGTGGAGTGCCTGGGTCTTTAGCCTTTTAGATAGACACTAAATGAAAATCAAAGAGTTTGGAGGAAATATTTGTGGTAAAATTAAGAGACTTGTTTGTGGAAATGGCAGGTCATGTTTCATAAAAGTTATTTAATCCATTAATGACGCCTAATATGTCATAGAACCAGCAATTTGCTGAAAGAGAGCAAGCTCCCTCCTCAGCTGTGGGATGTCTTTACTTACTCTGCTTTAACTGGAGCATTTTGCTTGGGAGGCTTATGGTATAGTGAATCCAGTGTGTCCCTCTGTTGTCCACAAATAAACCCAATACCTTTTCTCACAAATGCAGGTCACCTTTTTAAATGACCCAGACTTTCAGTGTTAAGTTCTGTGCTCAGTAATAATGTAGTCAGTGTCTACAAATGCAGCCTTGCCTTTTTTTTTTTTTTTCATTAATTTCGGTGTCTGGGAGAGAAAACAAAACAGGTGGAATGACTATGTACAAGCACATCCCTTGCTCCTTGGAGACCATCGCTGGTAAACATTATCTTCTGCTTTCTATATTTATATAGATGCAGAATGGAAGCCCTTTGGACAGAGAAGCAATGGCACAAATTCTCTATGAAATCAAATGGAGATGCTGTTGCGTCCTCCAAGGAGCACCAGTGGCCAGAGAGCTCTTGGAGGAGATGCCAAAGCAGTTGGTAAAAGTGTGGGATAATTTTTCAGACTTGTGCCTCACTCTGACTGCTTCCTCTGTGAGAATAAACAGAAAGAAGGAGAGTTAAATTTTTCTTTTTCATGTGGAAGAAGTTAAATTCCACGTGGGACTAGAGATGGGAACATAATGGTTCAAACTGTGGTGTTGAGAATGAGGTTGACTCCATGCATAAAGCCGAGGCTTCACGGGGAGGAGAGGGGAGGTGTCTGCTTCTCTTCAGATTAAAAGAAATGTTCTGGAAGCTGAAGGTAATCTCTTCCCAGGCGTTTGTAACCGAGCTTCACAGCTGCCAGATTACATTTGATCACATCCAGCAGCCCTGGGTGGGGAGGCTGCAGGGTGAGGAGCAGCACAGCACTGGGCGTGAGCCAGCCCTGGCTGAGCTCTCTCCATCCAAAGGGAATTTCCAGGCAGAAGGTGCCTGACTTGACACCAGCCCAAAAACTACAGGACGAGCTGGGCTCAGCCTTCAGGGGATCAAGATTAGAGGGGAATTTTCAAGTAGGAAATAGGAAAAACATTGATTTTTCTCAGTGCCAGTCACCCACCTCAGAAGAAATATTGTTCATCTGAAGGGAAATGAAAATGTCAGTCTTTGACACAAATATCCCCTTTAAAGAAGCCTTCCTCCATCCCCCACCCCCGCTGGCAATAGAAAGTTACATTTACTTACCTGAAACCTGAAAAAATTTAACTTTGAAAACTTTTAACTTTGAGAAAATGCTGTTTCTGTTCGCCCTTAGTGCTGAGCTTTGTGGAGTCCACCCTTTGTTGTACTGAGGTCTCAGCAGTGCCTGATGTCCCATTTCTCTCTTTCCTGTTTTACAATTAACCATTATTTTCAGTGGGTTTTTTTAAGAGCAATCTGCACACCTGAAAAATATTTTAAGGAAACAATTTTAAAAGGATATAAAAAATAAAATAAATACTTGGCATCTAGATTCTCAGAGTGCATGATGAATATTTTAACAGTAAAAAATCTAGCCAGGGAGAAATGAAAGGATTTAGTGCTCTAAATAAAACTCTTTGTGGGTTTTAATGTGCAAAAATGGACAGCAATGGCTTTAAAGCCTCTCCACAAATGCTTACATCTCTGCCCTGCTATACTCTGTTTATGTTATATCTGTAGCCAATAATGGTCTGTTATGTCTTTTTAGGTGTTGAGGGAAGGTATTACACCATTTTTCTCCTCTAGGACTTTACATAATAACCTTTAGGCTTTGAGCAGAGAGTTTGGACCTTTGGGAAGGCAGTTTTGGATGTAAAGCTCAGGTTTTGTATCCTGTGATGCAAAGTGGAGACCAGAGAGAGCAAAGGGATATTTGGGTGGTGATCATTCCCCACAGAGGAGCTCAGCCAACACAAATTGGGGAAAGCTCTGTGGTCACGGAACTTCTAATTGTCTTGTGACTGCAGTGAGGCTTCAGACCAGCGTGGGATAAGGTTTGGTTGTGTCACTGCTTCATGATTCCATTTCTTTCCTTCCCTCACACACATCCCCACACAGCTGGAAAAGAGAAGCTTTCTGTAATATCAGCTGTGACAGAGGTGGAGCATTACTGGAGTTTTTATTTGTGTAATTGATCAATTCACTAGCTAAGAAAGGCTTTATTGTTTTTTTAAATTAACCAAATGTATTAGTGTCCATGAAATGTGCATTTCTGTAATTATTTCTGCAAAATAATATCTTTGGCCTGAGCAGGAGCCCTTCAGTCCTGCTGTAAGGTTGCCTTTCTGCAAACCCTCCTGCTAATCGAATCTTATGTATTTTCTTTCTTGCTGTTATAGAAGCTCCTATTGCTAAATGTAGTGGATGCAATTGTTAAAGAGATGGTGCCAGTATAAATTATTAAAATTACATGGAGTAATAAAAATGTGTTGTGTATAAAAAGGTACAGAATAAGGCACTAGGACTCAGGCTTCCAAGTTACTTCAGAAATTTCTCTATATCTATAATCTGCTGTACAAGTGGTACAGTAACTACAGTTGGGTTTTGCCTTTGCACGTTTTCTAAAGCAGAATATTTGGATGCCATACTTTTCAGGCTTCCACCTTTCCTTGAAGTAAATGAGATTGTCTGAAGAAAAGAGGAAGAAACCTGCTCTCGGGCTTTTGATAATTTTTTGGAAGTATCTTGGATTGGAACATTAAAAACATAATGTCCAGAATTGTAAGTTACTTCTGAAAATCTATGTGGTTTGTAACAAGAAGCATTGATGAAATGTGACTGTGTAAAGATCACTTTATATCAAATATATGAATTCATTAATTTAGTACATAATGTCTGTTTTCTTGTTATCAAAGCAGAAGAGTTCTTGAGAAACATTAAATACTTATTCCCCCTTTACTATAAATTAATAAAAATCATCCATTTGAGTTTTTTTCTTTCTTGCAGCAGGCACTCCGAGTATGGGCATGGAAAGTGCCACAGAAAGTTGGAAAGAGACACTAAACAGCACAGATGCAAGGTTAGTGTTATTAAAAAAAAGGAGTTCAGTGCATAATCTCAGCCCTTGATGGAGAAGATGTAGTGAAATGTTGACTTTAATTGCCATGGGACATAGATTAGCAGATGGTCCCATGGATAGACTGCTCTCCATGTCTATAAATAGCATAAGTTAATTTATGCAAGATCTTCCTCTTCTTTTACAGCTATCTCCCAATGTGTCAATATCTTATTGGCAAGGAAGCATCCAGACCTGGAGTGGCAATGGAGGCCCTGTTTCCATCCCTGGTATCGTGTGATTATGTTACAGCAAAAAAAAACCCCATCTGATCAAATAACTCCTGATTGAACAGACAGGCTGTGACAGCCTGATCCGAACGCACCTTCATTTCAAAAATAACTATCAGGTATCTGCAAGTCAGCTGGAATAATGGCTGGGAGAAGTGGGGGAGGCAGCACAGCTCAGAGCAGGGTCAGGGAGCTTCTCCCAGCTCCATCTCAGCCTGCTGATGGTGTTTTGCTTTGCACACCTCATCCTCATTCAGCTTCCACCTCCCCGCTGCTGGGTGAACTCCTTTGCTTGAGGTCTCTCTGCCACAGTCACAGGTAAGTGGCCAAAAGGTTTTGGGAGCTGCCATGACTGCGTGCAGCCAGCAACTTTCAGGCTGGCCCCTCTGTGTCAAGTGTGGCCTCCCTGACCTGCAGAGCCCTGGTGCCACAGCTGCCTCTCAGCTCCTTGTCACTGGAGCCCCTTTTCCTCTTTACTGGGCTTTCCCAGCCTCCTACTCCCATCTCTCTGTACACTTTCTGTAATGGAAACCTCTCTTTTTGGTTCCCAGCTTTGGCTTCTCTTTCAGGAAGCCTCACGTTTGGGACTGCCACAGATTAATTTGCTACCAGAATCTCATGGATATTTCTGCTTCTGGGCTTGTTAAGCCATTTGTGCCTTGTCCAAAGAACTCCTAGAACCCCCCACTTTTAAGCTCTCAATCCATCATTGTGCAGATGTTGTCATTATAATTCAGGGTTGTCCAAGCAACCATTTTGTCCAGTTCTGCCTTACTACAACAATGAATTGAAGAGGTTCCAGTAAATATGAAATATGCATAGAATTTTCCAAGCCACCTAAGTACAGGAAGTATTTTAAGACAGAGCACTTTTTTTCCCAACAGTGCCATGGTATCTCTAATCCCCACAGAAGGGTTGAGCCATCCCCCTTCACCACCTGGACAGGTAAATGAAAATCTAACAGAGGACCTGCAGTGACTGTGCCATTTTGAGCCTGATAGCATCAAAATCAGCCACCAGAAATATGTATTGATAGATCAAGGCCCACAACCCACTCCATGATAAATCTGAACCCCCTCTGGTTCAGCAGGGATATTCCGGATTTACCTACATGTAATTTAGAGCAGATTTTGGACCCTGCCCATGAGCATTATGCCTTTCCCTACAGGAAGGAAGATTGATTCTGACCTTACTTAAACTAAGCAGCTTTAATCATTCGGTATAGAAACACCAAGACTGGGCTGGGGGCTGGGGACTGGGGACACAGACATGGGAATCCTATAATCTTTGGTTAAGTTGTAATGAAATTGTCCAGGATGAGAAGGAAACAGATGGATTCTGATTAATTTCTCACAAGTGTAGACCTCAGCATCCGATGTAACATATGTGGTGAGCAAATGTCACTCATGCCTCCGAAGTGCAGAAAAAATCACTATTGTCAGGATATATTCATTGGCATATTGGCTGCTGAACTCCCAAGGGTGCAAGGAGGCTGTGCATTACATTTAGTCCCGAATTAAATATTCAGAGGCAGAGATACCTAGCCCTTTCCTGTATGCCTCACTGGTTATCACAGTTGAGCTTAATGAATTGAAAGAGGGAGGGAAAGGGAGATTTCCCCCCCTCCTTTGTAAATCATTATTTACTGTGGAAGGAATATCAAGATGAGTTGGTATTTCTGCTTTAGAGTGTTCAGCTGACTACCAATAGAGCCCGAGTTAGGGAAAATAATGCAGCTTTGAGCTGTAAATGAGCAACTACACGACTTTCATCTCATATTGATAGAAATCAGAGCCCAGCTCTGTGTTTGTGGAGTTGTTCTGGGTTTTGTCACTTCTATAATCTATTCCATGTAATTGCATATTTAAAGAAAATGTAGTTCATTTATTGATTGCCACTATATTGTTTCAGGCAGGTAAGATAAGAGGCCAAAGCTGCTTTCTCTTGTCTCCACATAGTCTTAGGGAGTGGAAGGAGCAATGCATGTGAGGCCCCATCTGTGCTGAGGAAAAAGATTCATTACAGCTGACTTGTCCTGTCAGAATTACTGCCCCAGACTGTTTCTCGGAAAAGGATGTCACTAAGATATCTATTAGAGTATTTCAACCACAAACTTGAGAAACAAATATTGAGCAGTGGGGCTCCTCTGTGGCTCAGGCTCTGCCCTTGGGTGCAGCTCCCTACTTCCAGTCACTCCCTCTGCAAAATCAAGCAACGTGTCTGTCTGTGTCTGATCTAAAAATTAATTCCTCGTTACAAAAATAGGGGGAAATGGATATTTTTGCTCTCTAGCTCACTGTAGGTTGAAATCTAATGTCTGTCTTAACTTGCCCATTTCCCTCTTCACCTCTGGCAAACACTGCTCCACTCATGTTATGAGCTGCTTTGCTTGTCTTTATGATCTCCTATTTAACAAGTGACTGTGCATCTCTCTCTCTCTCTTTTTTTTTTTTTTTTTTTGGGGGAAGCTGAATCACCTCAAAAAGAGCTTTATTCCTGATTGAGGAAGATGTGGCTGATAAGGCTGAGGAAATCTTGAGACAACCACATTGTCATTTCACCCAGTGCTGTCATGCGCTGGTTGAAATCAGCTCTTCATGTGCAGCCTTCAGGGTTTTTATCCTCAATGGAAGATGCAGCAAACCTCAGTAATAGTTGGAACTACACTAAACAGTCCCCATCTGCTGGAATCATAACCTTCATTCTGAGACCCCTAGTTTTGGAAAACTTGACCTGAGATTCTTGTTTCCCTTTCCCACTGTTCAAAACTGTGACCTGTGCTGGACTCTGGGCTCCTCTGGCCCCGTGTAGCACAGCAGTGTTTGGTTTGGCTCCATTGCTCATTAGAGACAACTCAGAGTCTCTGTGCTTAAACCTTTAAAAATTCTAATGAGACAAAGCAGCTCTGATTTCTCAGGAAGCTGATATGCAATTCACTGTTGGTTTTGCTAAAATTCCTGATTTTTTTTCTTCTCTGGGTTGTTTCCAATATTTTTTTCCTGTCATTGCCTTAATTATGTACTGAAAGGAGGTAACAATTTGTTCATCTGCAAAGCTTGTGAACACAGTGCTCTTTGTCAGATGGAAGCTCTTGTTTTCACTTTTTCTGTTTTTTTCCGTGGTGCCTGACAATGCATCACTTACAGTTCCCTCCTTTAAGCTGGAGTCAGTGCAATGAGTCTAAGTTTGATAATTGCTTATTGCATCCAGACTGCATAAGGCAAAATCACTTAAATCCTCCAAAGTCACTGAACGAGACTAAACTGTCCCATTTTTCCTTGTTTTATCACATGGCACTGGAATTCCCTATAAATTTAACAGTCTGCTCTGCTGTCCTGGAGACCAGGAGCTGTGCTGGGATTTCTTGGCCCATAAAAGTGACAATGCAAAGCTACATCAGGACTTTTTGACCCAGCTTGTGTTGCATGAAAGCCTCAGAGTCTCATGATGTCACCCCAGCTAAACACATGGTTTGCTGGACAAACCTACCCACTACTTTGCTTAGCAGAGGCTTTTGTGGACAACCAGGCAAGCTTGAAGCCATGAGAAGAGGTGAAGCCAAGGAGAGTGGTGGGAGATGGATTTGTAGGGAAAATAAAATGGTAGGTGTGGAGCTTTGTGTTAATTAATTGCAAAGCTACAGAGAAAAGAAATATAGAACCAATACAGAACTATCTTGTGACCAAAAATATTTCCCTAAATCAGATAAGTGAGAATCTACTCACTCAAGTGAAGCCGTTTTCAAGGAGCAGAGATGAGGATGGGACCTGAGTGCACGCTGCCTTTGTCTCTCCAGCTGAAGCATCACACATGAAAGTCCCAATCCCTGCTTCCTGTGCACAGCAAACCAGTAGAGATATAAAATTGGGGCATAATGATGAATGAAACTATGGGATGTGTCTTGATTATCCCAGGTTTCTAATGTATAATTGAATTATTTTCTTAAGTGTATTTCAAGCCCTTTGATTTCTGGCCTCTGTTTTTAATTACTCAGCCCCCTCTTGCCCTTGTGCATTATTATGCTGCTCATTAGCATTCAGTGAGACTACAGAAGTTTGACTTCTGAATAAAGTAGCGTACAAAAGAGAAGGGATGCTTTTTATCTTACCACTTAATAATTTAAATGGAACCCTTTTCTTTAATCAATGTTTAATAGTACAATAGTTGTTTGTTTAAACTGTGCTTTGCCTAATTTTGCAAACAAAAAAGAGAGGCAGGATAAACATGTTTAGAAATAATAAGCTTTGTAACCATTTTAATCTTCAGAAGACTTAAAATATCTCCAGCACTTCTAATGTCGGTTCATCTCAACAAGGCAGGAACGTGGGCCCTGAATGTCTCTGTATCATTTATGCAGTGCTAAGAAGCACCAGCCTATTTTTTATTTGAGGGAAGCAGAAAACCTTGCTAATTGCAAAACTGAAAGCTACTCAGCAGCGTTAATATTGTTGGCATGGCTGCCAGCTGTGATGATTAGGATGTGTGACAGAGGGAGAGATAATTTGATCACAGGCCTGGGGACCAGAAGCTCCTGTGTCCTGCTCCTTCCCAGTGCACCTGCAAAGGCAAGGAAAATACTGGGCGAGGTTTAGTCCAGCCCCAGAGTACCCAAGCTGTCTGGGAGAGCCCTGCAGGGCACTGTGGATATCAGAAATATGGGTGGAACTCCAGGGTGAGGGAGCTCAAGCCTGGGCGTTGACTATTGCCAGAGGAAATAGCTTTCTGGGGGGTAGTAATTTATTACTAATAAGGTAGTAATTAATAATCAGGTGTGAAGGCTCTGCATGTATGGAGCTTGGTCTGTGGCACCAGCAAAACAGGGCTTTGGATGGGATCAGACACTGTGGGACAAAAACTGGGAACCTGAGCCATGGCAAGGTCAGGGGGACCCTCAGAACACCACATAAAAGAGGTGGACTAAAGCCTCTGTCCCTCTGCCTGGCTTCCTCCTATGCAAAACAGGAATTGATCAGGGATATGTTGAGGATTTAGAGATATCTGGAGACCGCTTTGGAGACATTAAAACCAGTGAGCATAATATCTGCATTTCAAAGTACTCTTTGGACCTCTTAATTCGTTTTGACAGCAACCCAGTGCTAGAAATGCCATCTCTGCTGTCTGGATGGGAAAACTGAGGCTAAGAGATGGGAAGGAATTACAAGCACAGGACAGTACCAGGCCAGGGAGAGCTGTGAACTGCTGTCTCCTGTGGCTCAGCAACCCAGTAAAAGCTCCCACAGCTGGTAAACTCTCCATCCACATATATCAGGGGGTTGTTGATCCTACATAATCCCTGTCTGATGTTCTGACCAGCCTACTTTCAACAAACTGTACCCCAGCCAGTAAGATTAAACCTTTCTTCCTGCTAATTTGTGTCCCTTGTCCTCTAAATTTTTCTGTTTCCCATCAGTACATCCAGTTCCCTCCCTTTTACCCACACCTACTTCTCACATTTCTTTATGCAACCTTGGAGCTCCTTCCTGCTTCTGCCTTTTCTCTCCCCTTTTCTCGGCTTGCTAGAGGTCTGGAGGGGTGTTAAGTGTCAGGAGCAGTAGGCAAGAAGCTCCTCAGGTAAGGAATGAGATGCAGAGATGTGGTCTCAGGCTGTGGGCTTGTTCCCTCCTATTTTGACTATATTGCAACTCCTGGTTCTTAAAAGAGTGTAGCCGTGTTGTGCTAACATGAGATGAGGGAGAGCTAAGGCTGGGGATTTTGGACCAATCACTTAAACTTTCAGGCTAAGTGAATTTATCCAGGATATGAGAGTCTGCTTTTGGATTATTAATTTACTATGATTGGTGGCATGGAAACTGCTGAGATTTTTACTGCATTTTGCATATAGACTAGAGAACTTGCACAAAGACAACCTGAAAGGCAATTTGCAATTCCACAGAAGTAGCCAATGAGTGTTTTCATGTGATAAAAGTAGCCTGCTCTGTTCCACAAGGCATTTTTACAGTGATTCTTCCAATTTAAGGAATGTTTGTCCAGGAGGGTGTCGATTTATATCACAACAGGACTTAGGTAACATAGCTGAGATCAACCTACTGTTGCACTGAGCCCTGTGGTTACCTACGGTGAGACACTGCCCTCTCTCACAGAAACGAGACTCGATTCTACACATATTTAAATGCCTGACAGCCACTGAAGCATTTATTTGGACGTCACTGTTTAGGTGAGCAGAGCTACGGGAGAATCTGAGGGTGTAAAGTGGGGGATAAAGGTTGTACAGAGAGTCAGTGGCAGAGCAAGAAGGACGCTCTGCTTCCCGGTGGCTGCTGGAAAGGCAAAGTGACCCCGACTTTGTAGCCAGGGAAACACCAGCTTTCATTTTGAACATTTAAACCAAATTTGTGAAGATGATGATTTATTGATAACCCGCAGGACTGTGGACATGCGGTGAGAGGAGCGGGGAGGCTACGGCCTGAGCCCCCGCTCCCTTCTCAAGTTGCAGCCGTTTCCGAAAGATGCTGCGAACTCCGGCCCGGCTGCGACGCAAACATCTCCCGTGTCTTTCCTGGGCTGAGCTGCGACCACTCGGATGCTGAAATAAGGTCAGGACTCCGTCAGGCGATTAAAAGCCCGGGCTGAGCGAAGGCTCTGCCTCCGGAAGGCAGAGCGATCTTCCCCGGGGGCAGCATCCCGGCTCCCCGGTGCGGAGGGAGAGGAGGGAGGGAAGGAAGGAGGGAGGGAGGAGAGCGCACCTCGCCCGAGCAGCTCCGGCTCTGAGCTCCCCGAGCGCGGTGGGGTCAGGGACCGGCGCCAGCGAAGGGAGGGGAGGATGCTCCGCGGAGGTCGGAGAGACGCCGAAGCAGTAACACCGTGCTTCCTCCCCAGGCTCTGAGGAGGAGGAGGAGGAGGAAGAGTGGGAGGGGAGTTCCAAAGCCACTTTGGGCGCTGCGCCGCTACGTGCGGGAGTCTGTGCGGAGCATCCTTCTCGCAGCCTGAACGCCGGGTGCTCTCCCCGCTCCTCTGTGGGTGATTCCCCTTTCCCCGCACGCTGCTCCAGCCTCCGCAGCCGCTCCCCGGGCGAGACGGCGGCCAGGTGAGCGGGACCGGGAGCGGGGCCGGGCCGGGCCGGGCCGGGACTCCCCTCCGGCTGCCCGGGCTGCTGCTCGGTGCCGGGAGGTGCGGGCCGGGCCGGGAGCTGAGAGATCCCTCCGGAGGGGCCGGGCTGGGGCCGGGGGTCCCCCGGGAGGGGGGGGGGGGTGTGTGATGCGCGCCGGGGGGAGGCAGCTGGCGGAGAAACATCGCTTCAGCTGCGACGTAACTTGCGTTTCGGAGCGCAGTTAGCGGCTAACAGTGCTCCCCGGCCGGGGGCAGCGGGATCCCCAGACCGGGCACCCCCCGTGCCGGCAGTGCCTGCGGTGTCCGCGCTTCCCAGAGCGCCTGCGGAGAGCCCCGAGGCTGGGCAGGCTCAGGGAGAGGGCTGTGCGAGCGTCAGTCCGGAACACTGCAAGTGTTGGTCCTGGACTCAAATCTGTCTCTGCACTGGGGTGTGTGCGCGAAATTCATTTACTGTCCCCGTTACTCCAGTGATGAGGGTGCCGCTAGCAAAGGGTCAAGCTTGCTCTTTGAATACCACTCTTTTTTTCCATTCTTTTTATTTTAAAATGTGTTTGTAATTTCGGTTAGCGATTTTGTAGATCCTGAAATGCTTTCGTTTCCCAGAGCAGTTGGTTTCTCACCACTGACACTCTCACCTTTTTGAGTGAGAGGATTTACTTTCTTTAAAACAGAGCTCTAACATTACCCACTCCTTTCAGCGAGGCACGTGTCGTCTCCTGACCCCAGCAACTTCACTTTGACAAAAGAAAAGCTGGAAATAATCACTTAAGAGATGCGACTTTGCCTGTTTCAACAAGTTGCTTTGTTCTCTGCTCGAGTAATTTCCTCCAAGTGCGTGGTCATTGTCGTTAGCAGAGGATGGGGTGATACGGGTGATGTTAAACCTGCAGTCACCGGGGATTAATGCACGGGCATGACATCACCGACAGCCAATGAAGGGATGGGTTTGGACACGTACTGACCCAAACTGTATTCCAAACTGGTGATGCTGCCGTGCTCCTGGGGAATAATGCCAGTTTGTGCGTGGTTTCCTAGCACGGTGTCACTGTCCTCCTCTGAGATAGCCAACAATTCATTCAGCAGCCGCACGTGTGTGGTTAGTCTGCTTGGTTAAAGGCTTCACTTCTCGGGAAGAGATTATTGAAAATGGGTGTATCGGTGCCCTGGCACAGACAGAGCTGATGTGGCTGAGCTGGTTGCTGGCAGAGTGGAAACAGCCAAAGAGTTCCCAGCCCTTGTGGCAGAAAAAACCTGTCTGAGCAGCGTGTTAGAGCGCACAGTGCTTTCACCTGTAGTAAATTGCTTTCCTTTGCCTGACTGCTTGGAGAAGAGCTGCTCCCGTGGAGGTGGGCACAGACTCCGTGCCCGGGGAGTGAGGAGGGACCCCGTGCAGCCAGGTGGATGCTGCCGTGGCTGCTGAGGCAGGAAGGTGCCTTGCCCTGCTGTGCCAATGGCTCCTGCTCTGCTCTCACCCTCACCTTGGTGCCTTCGTGCTGCCAAGGTCCAGCAGGTCCGAAGCCCTTGGCCTCAGTTCCTGTCACTTTGCCCTAGGGTTTCTCAGAAACTCGGGGTAGCTTTTGGAGAATCACAACAGATGTTGCCTGGCATGGTCTGGCTCCTGAAATGTTCGTTTCGGAGTTCAGGCTGCCTCTTCTGTCTAATGTTTCCTTAACCTTCATCATTTACTGCAGACCCATCCAATTCCCCTGCAGGTCACACAGGGGCATCCCCACAGGCTGTGCAAGACTCTTTTTGTCACTATCACAAATATTTGCACTCAAATCACTTATATTTCTGTTTGCTAGAATTCTCAATGCTAAACCAGAAATGTTTGGGTCCAGACTTCACCCCCGAAGCCTTTTTATATTTTTGGTTGTGATTTGTATGTATGTACACACACACAGAGTCCCTTATCAGTGCCATTGCATCGATAGCCCTTTGCATTGAGGGACCCACACAGAATATTAGCAATATGACTGACATGCCTCAGAGCTCTGTGTAAGATCCTTATGCCTTCATTGCCAATAAGACGTGACAGGATACATCTAATGAATTACCTTTAAATTAGAAAGCGGTAAACAAGCCATTATTGGATTAGAGGAATATTAAAATTAGAAGAACGTAACCGTCTTTTGATATCCTGTGGCACATTTTTACCAGCTAGGAAATGACACGGGGAGCTGCAGAGAGAGAGAGAGAGAGAGAGGGGGTCTCTAGAGAACTGTAATGATTTTCATCTGTGTGAAATAGATTTTTTTAAAAAATGCTATTACTTAATGTCTTACATTTAGATGGTGATGTAGCAGATTTCTTTTTCTTCCCCATCTAGTTTCATATTGATGTTTGATATATTTTTCTAAGTGACTTCAGTGTTTGTGGAAGGTACAGGTTTGATGCACTCAGCTGAAATCTTCCAATTATTGCAGAAAAACAGAGGCAAAAGGAAACAAGAGTCTTGGTGATAGCTTTTAGTCCAATACTGAAGAGCTTTCTGACTTTCCGTGGTGCAGAGATTGTCTGGATTCATGACACTTATTCCTTGGCCCTTTTTCTCAGCTGTTTAGAAGGCTGCTCCAGCTCTGGTGATTGTGGAATATTATTTAAATTGCATAAAAAAATTCACCTTGACTTCTCTGAGTTTTCTATAAATTGCTGAGAATCCACCAGTTGTCCTGGTCACACAGCTCAGGTGCAGGTGTTAGTTGGTGTTGCCTTCCAGATGTGACTGCTGTGGATTGGATCTGAATTGGCAACTGGTTGGTGGTACTTGGGAGCAGCCCCTGATCTCCCCATGCCAATCTTTTATTAGTTGAAGGCCAGTACCTGGTGTCCTCTCTCAGGCAAAGCTTCCCAATTAAGGACTGGGCTGAGAGTGAAAAGGGTAGAATACTGCTCCAGTGCTAGAAAAAACTGTACATGGAGAAGTAAATAGCAAAATACTTGATGGAAAGCAATTAATTCTCAGCCTCGTGTAAAATAAAGTTTCTTATGGCATCTTGAAATTATTATGGTTTTGTAATTCCACCTACCTCGGTAGGCCACTGAAAAAATAAGCTCTTAATATAGAACTAAACTGGAATTTGTGAGCGCAGAAATTTGCTTTCTTTGGACTACCAATATTTTATAACTCTCTAAGACCCATCTTTTATTCTTTTAAACTCACTATCAATATGAATATGGAGCAGCAAGATACCTTTGAGTCCTAAGCCTCATTCCAGTCAGTCTCTGAAGGAAAATCTTGAGCATAATGTTTTGTCCTGGATTTTGGAAGCACACTCAGAATAAAGATCTCTCCTATGCAAATACTTTTCATCCGAGGTATTGGATTTTCCTTGTCTCTCTCTCTCTCAGAGTTTATGGCCCTGGGACTCCTTTTCTCAAGGTCTAGTAGAACTCCTTCAGCATCTCTTTTCCCCTTTGAAAATGTGATAACCATCACGCAGGCGGCTGCTTTGAAGCCGGTGCCAGCCCTGCAGATCAGGAGATCACAGCACACTTCCACCTGGGGTCAGGCAGCTCGAGCTGAGCTGCTTTGCAGTGCCAGAGCATCCTGAGTACTTGCAAGGACGGGGATTTCTATGGGACTGGGGCACCGAAGCCTCTTTGCTATTCTGAAGAGGCTTGTAAGGAGGAACAAAGGAGTGCGGATTTCACCCGTTTTGCTCTATTTTATATTTCCCAGAAGTTATTTCGGAAAGTCTGTGAGCTGAAAGGCTGATTTTCTCAGACTTGGTGCAACAGTGCCAGAGTAAAGCTCAAATGAGGGAAAGTAGCACCAGGTATCTTTGTGACTCCAAAGGTGACCTGTTGTTTTTATTCCCCTTTCTGCTGTGTTTCAATTTCAGTTACACTTTACAGGGAACATCAGTGAATAAAAACTCTGGTGGGGTCAGGTCTTTCTCCTAAAAGGATATTTCCCTCTGCACAGCACCAGTACAGGTTTTGTCCCTCCTTCCACAGCAGTTGTGCTATATGTGCTGTGAGGTATAACAGGATAAATATATTAAGGGGCAGCAATCCCATCCTTGCTGTTACAGGATGGTAAAAGATGGTTAAAGTACGTATTCCCCAACCCCAGTGCAGAGCTCTTGCCCCTGTTTTCTTCTCCAGCCTCTTGCTAAGCATGACTCAGTAATGTGCTACATCCCTTTGAGCTGAAGAATATGGGATCAGCTCGGACTTTCTGGTTCTGGAAGCAACAAACCTTTTTCTTATAGTGGAGAGAGCAAACCTCAGTGCTTTAGCTCTTAAAGCATTTGTAGGCTTTTTTTTTTCTGAGCCTGCAAGAGGCTGCTAACTACTAAACCAGAAACATGTGAGTAATGCCTAGACATGGATAAACCAATTAAGAGGAGTTTTTTAAGCTTTTTGAAAAAAATTGCAAATTTCAGGTTCCTATTTGCATAATTCAGGTTATTAATTCATGTGTTTGCATTTCCTAAACTGTGTGCCAAATTCCCATTTGGCGCAAGTTTCAGAGTGTTGATCTCAGTGTAAAGGGGAAAAGGTGGAAATTGAGTTGTTGTAGGAAGCACTACGTGATTTTTCTTTTCAACAAAATTAAATCAGCTTATTTTTTTTTCCTCCTGTGTCAATTCATTCTCACCTCAAATATTCAGTGAGAAATCCAGAAATTCTTAATTGATAGGGTACCCAACCTCTCCTTTGTGCATCTCTGGGATTTATATATATTGTAAGTTAATAAAGCTTCCAGCATCCGTTCTGTGCATGTGTAATTAAGGAGTGACTGTACCTCGGTGTCCTTTGCTGTGTTATGTGGATTCCAGTGGTGAGGACGATGGTATTTTATACTGTCAAACACAAGCAGGAACGTCCCTGCATGAGTGAATCTGTCTGAAGGACCAGGCTGTGGCTGCTTTAGTCTGGAGAGCAGTTACCCTCGGATTTTCTTGCTGCTTCCATTATTCACGGAGAGTTATGTGTGTTTATGATAGTCTGATCAGCAAACACAAGTGTGTTGCAGATGCAGATATATTGGGAAGTACAGAGGTTTACATTAATGGGAAGGATTTATCTTGTTGCAGTGTTGAATTTATGATTTCAAGCTGCCATATTTCCCTGTTTCAAAAATGTTATATTACAGTGGGCTGATATCAGGGTGATAAAATAAATGCTTCTTTTTTAATTCAAGCCACTGTAAGATGCTAATAATCTTGGAGACAGGAAGAGAAATGCCATGTTTCAGAATTTAATGTAATGCATCCATATTACAATTTCCTGGCAAAATTAACTTAGCTCAGACTCCTAAATAAAACTTCTTGTTATGTTTAAACTATTACAAAAGTGTGCTTGAGTTCTTCAATGGAAGTATGGTTCTACGACACAAGTAGGGGGTGAATGTGCCCTGCTTAAATTAGTCTTTGGGACTCTGCTCCCTATAATTTACAAGGGCTTGTAGTGACAGGAAAAGGGGGAACGGCTTTAAACTGAAAGAGAACAGGTTTAGTTTGAATATTGAGAATAAATTCTCTACAGTAAGGGTGGCAAAGCCCTGGCACAGGTTGCTAAGAGATGCTGTGGCTTCTCCATCCCTGGAAAAGTTCAAGACCAGGCTGGATGGGGCTTGGAGCAACCTGGTAGAAGATGTCCCTGTCCATGCTGGGATGGGGTTTGGAACTCTAAGATCCCTTTCAGCCCATACCATTCCATGATTCTAGGATAATACTGGAAAGAAAATAGAGAAGCTCTGGCTGCTTGTGAAGGTGCATTCACTGGGCATTGGAGATGCCCATGTTCCTTGCTGCTTTCTTTCAAATTTCCTGGCAAATGCTCAGCAGGTAGGTTATTAAGGAGGAAGGAGGACTCATCCCTTCCCCTCTGCTGTCATCTCCTCCTCTGGCCAGTGCCAGGGTCCATGGCAGTTCCAGGGCTGTATTCAGATACCCATTTGTTTTATTCCCAGAAAAAATAAGATATAGTGAAGGAAATCTTCATAATCTTAAAGAAGGTGCTGTGGCTGCCCTGCTCTGGGGCCTTGCTTCCTCCCCGAGGAAAACTGGGATGCAGCTGGGGTTGGCCCTGGATCCAGGCAGGTGTAAAAGCCTGATCCTGGCTGTCTGGTGGGCTCGTGTTGGCCATGTCACTGTTTGTGCTGAGCACTGCCAGTTTAGTGGCTTTGATGCACCATGGTTAGAAGTCAAATGCTATGAAAATTTCCCCAAACAGATCTACAGCAGTGAGTGGGCCTTCACATAAAACAGGTCATTGAGTCTCAAAAAGGAATCATTATTTTGTGGAATACAGAGAGACTGTCATGTGTGTATTCCTGTTACATTGCTCAGTTAAACAGTGCCTCTGAACCTCTGAGTTAATGCCTGTTGTTTGGAAGCACAGCACAGAGTAATTTAAATTGGGTTATTTAACTGCAAAGTACTACTGGAGTAAGAGTTTAACTGTGGAAATACCTGCCAGATATGTGGTGTATGGGTTTAACTGGGGTTAAAGGAGGAAAAAGCAAAATAATTATTTTAGTACTAAACTATCCCTGTGTTTTTGGTGTGCTGCTGAAATAGTTAATTCTGCTTTTGTTTACCAATAGATCTGTTTCTATTCAGGGACCACCGAAAGAGCAAAACTTTGTTAGATCAAATACCTTTAAAAAACCTGTGCTGATTGTCTTAATTTAAGAGAGTAGCAGGTAAAAAGGACTATCCCTCCTTTTCTACGCCAAATTGTCAGGGAGAGATAGATCTGAGGTGAATTGGGACAACTGGCAGAATGAGTGTAACCTTCCACCTGAGAAATAACACTTGGTTAAGTGCTAGAAATTAATTGGTATACTGAGCTTATCCACACACTTAAGAGCATTTCCCTCCAGAACATTTTCTCCTTGCAATATTTCTAATGTATTTTTGTGACATATATTTCAGTTTAATAATAGAAGGATGGTCACAGAAGCTGTAAACATTAAGAATAATTACTGCTTATAACTCTGAAAAAGAGGGCAGCCACTTCAAATACAATTAGTGCAGCCACTTTAAATACAATTACTCACCCTCCAGTGTGTATCATTCACCTGTGAAATGCTCCAGGTGAGGCTTCCTCACTGCTAGCACCCCAAACTGAGATAGGTGCTGGTTTTGGGTGGATGAACAGGGAGCTGTTTCCTCCCATTGTCTTTGCACAGAGTTCCAGGAATGAGAAGGAAAACAGATAATTCAAGCAAAACTCTTGGGTTTTGCATGTGCTAAACATCCTTTTTGGAATAGATATAACTGTATTATGGCTGAAGATCTGATCTACCTTCTGTGTTTTCTTTATGTTAGAGGAAAAATAAAGCCTGAATAAAGCCAAATTAGTCTTATTCTGAATGCTTTTTTTTTCCCCCAACAGAAGAAACATCCTCTGCTACAGTTAATGAGCACTGTTGTCTTTTGTTTAAAGTCTTTTTTACAGAGGCTTAGAGCAAAAGGGCTTTAATAATAAAAAGGCCTTCTTCTCTGGAATGTCTGTCTGATAATAGCCTGTATGATTTAAGAATAATGCTGTAAAATAATTGGCTTTCAAATGAATAATTTTGTATAACTAATTTGAGGGCAAGTGGAAAATCTGCATCCTCCAAATAAATGTATTGTGTCTTTTTAAATACCCAAACATTTATTCCTCCTATTTTTCCGCCCTCAAGACAAAAAAAATATCAAATCTCATTCAGGTTGTACTTAAATATGACCAAACTGATAATTACATTATTACAGAGAAGGGCAGGATAGCTGGAGGATATGTACAAGGTGCATTAGTACTGCAAATAGAAGCTGATTTACTTATTGATAGTAGAGACACGTTTTAGTCACTTTATAGAATTAACAATTGATCAGCTTGTTAGGTTCTAGTTCTTCATAAGCACAGCATGTTTATTCATTATTGTCATTACATGGTGCAGGCAGCCGAGGTCATGATTAGCAAGGCAAAATCTAAAAAAAATTAAACTTCATTAAATATAACTTCTGCAATGGGCAGTTTCTGAGCAATGCACCAATTCTCACTTCTCTGGCATAAATATAACTTATACCTGCCTGGCTAATTTGCATTTCATTAGCATTTTTCAGAACGGTCAGATCTATTTGTTTTGCCAAATGCCAGGCTTGTAAAATTGTAATAAGATGGGCAACATAAAAGCATTTCTTTCAAATTGCCTTGGTCACTGTAAATGTCCCCCAGTCTGCAGCACTGGAACTGATAAACGAAACATGATGCTGGAGGAGAATGTGAAGATGTTATTCCAATAAATATATCCATGATTGTTTGTTACTAAGGGTAAGTTATGTCTTGTAAATCAGCATTGACTTAGGCTTGAGCAAACCCGATAGCAAAAAATTCCCACAGAGGCTTCTCCTGCTATATATGACTAATATATTAAAGAAGATAAATAGTCATTTTTAAAACTTATTACACAGTAGGATTGAACACAAGAGAAAACCATTTCACAAATCTGAAACTTAAGGTCACCTTGAGAAGAAAAGGACACTCCAGATGACTAGAAAAAGTCTGTTTCCTCCAGAAATTGAGATTCAAAGTTTACTCTTTTCATGGTGTCTTTTATAAAGCTTTAGAATCCCAAGTGTAAAACCAGAGTCTGTTTTGATGTGCAAATATTTCCAAACTGTGTAGAGGATAGGCACTTAGACACTCGAATCTAACCAGTACTACAGATGAGCTTCCAGTCTCAGTAACAAATAAAACACAGAATAATAATTAATAAATAATAAAAGCAAGAATATAAAGCTTTTTTGCTAGTGGTTTCTACAATATAATCCAGAATTAGGGCTGAACTTTCTAAAACATAAGACTGTTTTAATAATTTTCTTTTTCTTCTTTATTTATAAGCATTTAAGCTATGTCTATTTTAGTCATATTGAACACTATTAAGCTTTTTGTTCATAATTCAGACTTTTAGGAGTATGAAAATGTGCTCAATAGCCCTTTTCTTAGGGCTTGCTAATAAAATTAATGAATTTTTTTTTCTATTAGTCAGTCGTAGCATAGATAATACTGCTCCCTTGTTTGAGCTGTAACAAATCAGGACAGCATTGATTTTCTTTAAGAGATGAATAATGAAAGACCTACATTCCTAAATATGTAGATAAAGATAAGTAACTTAATTAAAAAATTATCAGTGGAAGGTAATAAGATGAATTAGCTGTTTTAATTTGTTGTATATATCAATAAGCTGTACCATAACCCAGAGTTTTACATCAAATCCATTGATGATACCTTTTTCTTCAATTTTCAGTGTAATTTCATAGTGTGTTCGCCTGCTAATTCTTTTGGAAATTGCTCATGTCTCGGGAACGTGAAATTCTTGGAGCTATCTGCCCTAACTTCAGCTGTGTAGGTGTTGACTCTGCAGATGTTTAATGTCCAGAGCAGTGCAGGCTGATGAAAATAGCTCTGCCCTGATCAATAATGATGTTTACAGGCTCTGTCCTCGGTGGTGAAGTCGGGTTACGGAGCCTGATTTTTTTTCCAGTGACTGGCAAATTCTGCTGTTTGATCACATGTGCTATGAATATCCCAGCTGGCAAAATTCCAGCCTAAATTGCTTGCTATTTTCTGACTAGCTTTACAAATTATACATGATGAAAAAAGGGACGTCTCGGGGCCTCCGTTTTTCATCCGACGCTGCTTTTAATATCGAGGAGGCATCATCAGGGTACACAGGGTAGAGGAGGAGCTGGGAGGAGGAGGAGCTGCTCTATTAAGATGTGGTAGCTGATGTTATTAAAGGAGGAGACAAGCAGCCTGGTGCTGGAAGGGATCCTCTGTGTCTCACACTCTGGGTTTTTTCAGTCCCGTATTAATGGAGCAGGCACCCGCACAAGTCCCCGGGTGGATCCTCTGGTGGGAATAATGATGTGCATGGCTTTGCACCTGGGATTCAGACTTTCACAGTCCTCATGCTTCAATTCTAAGGGACTCCTGAGCCCTGCTGGTTTTCAAGCTTGAATCTCAGATCTCAGTGCAGCTACAAATGCATCATTTGACAAGCATGGCTGAGCTTTTGCCTCAGGCCCTTGGGTCACTGCCCTTCTGTGGCAAACACATTGTCCAGTGGCTGGGCTGGAGTTTAGTTATTCCTGTCTTTTTTAGACATCTCTGTTTGATTTCTAGGGTAAGACAGAGATGCTTCACAAAGATCTGCAGATTTTTGCCTTCTAACTCAGGGCTGTCCTGTGTGAAGTGACTCAGCTGGGTGCTGAGAAAAAAGGGGCAGCTTGTAACTGGGCTGTACCTATAATGGGAGGGGGCTGGGGAGGCTTTATAAGAACTCTGGGTAAAGCATTGCTTGGCAGACAGGACATGATGTGAGCAGGATGTCTCTGGTGAGCTCCCACTGGATGGTTTGATGGTAAAGTGAGATTTGGGCAGCAAATTTTACTCTTTCTGCTCCACCCAGCAATGCCCTGCTAAACTGCAGAGTGCTGGGGATACTCTGGTGCTTCAGGCTTTACTTTGTTTTACCTTGTTTTATTAATTTAATCTTACCTCAGCTTTTGGTTAAACATGATATTTGTGTCTCTGAGATGAGTAACAAACACTGTGCCACACTGTGGGTCTTGCTCTGTCAGGAGTAATGGATGGGAACCCATGTTTGTTGTCCAGAACAAGACTTTCAGAATCAAAGATGTAAATAAGAGCCAAGGAAAATTAATTCTCTGTGTTTTTATTACATGGTGCTTAGCAGGTCTTTCTTAGAGAATTTTTTTTTTTTTTTTCAATCCTGTTCCTACAGCAAGATCACTGAAATTTACCACTCACAGCAGAGATTGTTCCTGGTCCTCTGTGCCAGGGGAGCAACCTCTGGATTTTCCCTTTCATTCACGGTTTTTTCTCAACAATGTTCAACACACAGACACAACTGGCTGCTGGTTTTGTGTTTTGGGACATGCACCTCGGGACATGAGTAGCCAGGTGTCTCTGGTAGGTGAGATCTCCAGGGGATCCCAAATAACTTCCAGCTGTTTCCAGACTGTTGGAATGGAGCTTAAGCTGGGCTTGAGCTCTGTATTCAGAGAGCTCTGCTGACTTTTCCTGAGTGGAGAACAGGAAACCTCAGAAATCAATACTTTCCAGTTAGGGTGACCGTCACAGGAACATTCCGTTATTAAATTAGAAATTTTTCATATTCTTGAAGACTAAATGCTGAGACCTTCAGGTTAAAAAGGCAATAGATTATTTATGCTATGCTGCTGCTCTCAGCTGATAAATTGGATGGTGCTATTGCGAGCAGCGAAATAATTAAGAATTCTGGTACAATTGAGAAGTCAAATTAGAAAGGATAAAATCATGGCTTAAGAAACCAAATGTCTTTGGCTGGAAAGCAAAAATAATTTAAAATGATAGACCATACCCTCTACTGGCCATTTATTCTGGTTTATGAAGCAATATCAGTGTTCCAGGTGGGTTCTTCTGTCACTCTGACACACAGCTGCTACAAGACACTTCATACTCACAAGTGCCCCTCAAAATTATACAATCTGAATGAAGCTGAACAAATAAATGGCTAAGTAGATATTCTATTTGCCCAAAGCCATCAGCCTACAAAAAGGACCAGGAAGGTAAAATAAGGGTGGTTGCACTCTCTGGAAAATGTCCTTTGGGTTTGGCTCACCAAACAATTTCTGTGAGCAGAGAAGTGAATTTTTGCCACTGTCTGTCAGTTTTAAGGGAGGATAGAGGTGGACAGGACTTTATCTATGGTTTAAAAATGATTAAATATTAGACTAAACTGGCAGTACATAGCTATGTGAAAATGTTGGGTTTGCCTAGTGCAAGGCACAGCTCTAAATTAAAAATCTGTGTCTTCCTTTTTGGATGTGGTGGTACCCTCTGGTGAGTGAAGGTTTGGCTGTCTGCAGCCTTTCTTGCTAATTTTAGTAAAAAAATTTGTCATTTGCAAAGAGGTGTTTCAACTGGTGAGGGGAAAATATAAATCCAGTAATTAATTTTTTCCATATTTTTCTTTAAATGAGTGTTGCTGTTTCTCATCTAATTAGTGACCAGTACTAAAGCAGAAGACTTAAATTCCTGCTCTGGTCCGAGATGTAGCACATTTTTAATGAAAGCAGTTTTTAATGTAAAGCAGCCCTGTGACTATCTTTGCTGTCTTGCCTCTTGCCATACCATGGAAATTCTGTGTGCAATAACCCTGGAACTGGAACCAATGGTGCAACCACTCCGTGGGCCTCTTTAAAAAGGTATCTCACAGGGCAGGAAACTCAGGTGGGAACACTTAAACTGAGAGAGTTCCACTTTTGTGTTCCAGTTCATCAATCTTTTAAGAGACACCAGTAGGTCAGATGGGTACAACACTGAAAGATGGACAAGAAGAATCCCTTTTTAAAGTAATCACAATTCATCTCCAATGGGCAATAGAGAAAGTAAAACAAAAAGATACAGCCACTGGGGTCCTGGTGGGGGAGAACTTAATTTCTTGAGCAGTCACACACTCTTTAGAGAACTGTCCCTTAGAGTCCATAAGGGATTTTTAGTCCATTACTTTTTTGGAGGGTGGGTTCCCTGCAATGTGACTGTGACAAAATCTACCTGTCCCCCAGTCTCTTACCAAAGGCTCCTTGTTGTGTAACTGCACCTCAGGAACACCCAGGACATTGCCTGGCCATCACCTGGAAGGCAAATACCTGCTGGGCAGGTCAGCAGCAGCTGTCTCAGGACCCTGCAAAGTGCTCATGGTTGATTTTATCTGAGTTACGTTTGAGTAACAAGCATTGTACTATTAAAACTCTGTGTGGTAGTAGTAAATGAGGCACATTGAGGGGATATTTTCATGACCTTTTTGGCTTCTGGAAAGTTGAACATGAGCTGAAATGACTATTCAGTTGCCCGTCTGAAATCACAAAAAGTGATATCTGAGATGCTTCATACCTGCTGCTAATTCCAATATAATTGAAATTTGGAGGTTGCTTTCTTTATTGTAAGTTTGATAAGTTTGAGTACTATTTACCCCAGAATGGAAATTCAGACTGTTTACTCAAAAATGGAAAAAATTGTGTGCTGTGGGAATCTGAAAGCCAGGATTCTGTGAATAGTCAGAAATCAGAGAAATGGAAGACACATGCAATCCCTTTCCTTTAACAAAAACGATCAGCAGAAATATCTGAGTATCTGCCCAAGGTGACTGAAAATACTGCTTCTTATTCAGGTGCTAATATCCATAATCTTGTACAAACCCAGGAAGCACAATCCAACCTCTGGCAAATAATAACTCATTGCTAAAAGAGAGAACTTAATGTGCCACTATGTTAACTTTTTTTTTTTCCTCTGAATCTTGAGGTGTCTTCTTTTTTTCCCGCATAAAATCTCAGTTTCCTGGATAAAAATAATTGGAGAAGATTTTTCTTTTCTGTTTTCTAATTATTTTTAGGAGAGTTAATAGCTTTCTAGCGGTGATGAGAAGCTGATTAAAAGCTGATTGTTGTCTACCCTGAAAATAAGCAGTCAACGATTTGTTACTTTCAACAGATCTCACATCTTTAAGGCAATCATAATTGCCTTCAAGAGAGGCAGGGGAAGTGGGGGGAATCTCATACTTCATTTCCAACCCTGAGCATTTCAAAGCATAATCAAAATTATGCCACTTACCCTCCCTCTTGCTCTTCCCATCATGCACACGGTTCCATGATCATGAAGAGGCTTTTGCATGAATGAAGAACAGGAAAAGAAAAATCCATTGTAGGCAGATTGGGAACTGAAACCCTGAAGTTCAGGCTTCCCTGAGCTTTGTGAAAATGAAAATGATTATTATGAATTAAAAAAAAGAAAAAAAGAGAGAGAGAAAACAAATCCATATAAAAAAAGAGAGTTTCTAGCCTTAGCCATGAAGAGGAGATGGTGTTACTCATTCCAAGGCTGGCTGGGGTCAGGTTTCCTGCATGGAAACGTGCTCCCCCAGTTGTGACAGGTGCAGGAAGGAGGACCCTCTGACAATTCAGCTATTTGAGAAGGAGACACTATATTAACACCTCTCTTACTGTTTCTGAAAGGCAGTTATCAGCTTTTTGTGGCTGCTGCTCTGCTCTCCTGGTAGTGCAGCCACGGGAAGGTGCCTGGGTCCTTTAGGGGTTTGCTCCTTTTCCACTGCAGCAGTACCCAGAACTCTGTGTGGCTTCCTTGGGCATATGAAGGGATGAGAACAGCATCCAGCAGATTACTAGGCTGCCATGGGAGACCTTTTTCATGACTGATCAATAGGTACCTCAGGGGGGGTCTCTTCCCCTGCCTCCCAGCCCATTTTTCTGGGGATTCACACGTGGGCTGATGCCAAGCAGGAGAACTTCCCAGAGGAGGCAGGGAGAAGGGCTGTGAAAACCAGAAACAGAGAGGGCTGAGATTCACAGGGATGGAGGCATGAAAGATTGGGCAGGAAGAGGAAAGGAAGGAAAGGATGGAGGAAATTCCTTCTGGAAGTGAGGAGCAAAATTTCTGGGACTTCAGAAATTTTCTTGCATAAGGGAATGCAGTTCCTGGTGTGTCCGGAAATGAAAATAGCTGAGTGTTGCTTTATGTACTCCTACTGGGATTTGGAATTTTCCTGGTTACCAGGAGAAAGGCAGGACCTGCTGGAGGGACGTAGAACCCCTGTACAAACACATGTCTGGGTGCACTGGGTGTGATGGGCAGGGCTCCCATCCAGCATGAGTTACCAAACCATAAAAAAAACAAATACAACTCTGAGACTGGTTATAAATATGTTTTTGCTCAGTTAATGAGAATCCAGACTGAACAAGACTGGGTTCTCCTTTAAATGCAGTTTTTTACTGACCCAAGTCCAAGTCTCCATGCCACACAATTGCCTCATTTTTGTCAATCTGTGATGTGACATCTTTTACTTTTGAGTAACAATTCCCAGACTGGTGGGTCATAAATCCTATTCTGGAATTCTCCTGCTCAGCAGAGCAATGTTTTTCCACAGTAACTCAAGGAAGTTACTGATAAGCAAACAACTTTTTCTACCACTGAGTAAGAAGCTGATCCCATAGCATCAAAGTCAAGTGACCAAACCAGATCAAGTATCTGGGTGATGGCTGTTTGGTCTGGGCTTCCCTCAATCTGTGCAAGTTTTATCCTTCATTGTTGAGATTCTGTATGTTAGGGGCAGAACTTTAAACCACCCAAGATGACTCTGTGTTATTTTTGTTACTGAAATGGGAATACCAGAAGTGTTCCCTTTCAATTTCCTGGTAGTTATCCTGTCCTGCCCCAAGCCTGCCAGAGAGCAGGGGCAGCACAGCACAGGGTACTTTGCTATTGGCTTATGTAGTGGATAATACAGGTGCTAAAAAAATGTGTGCTCAGCCTGTAATTACACTTCTGGAAATTTAGTGCTGTATTTATGAAATGCTTTTCCTTAGAATCTTTAAATAATTAGCTAATGAGTCCCAAGTGGAACAATTATCCCATATACAGAGACAGTCAGGATTCTTCATCAGCCAACATGCATCCAGTGCTCATAAAACATGCTTGTGTTCTAAAAGCAAAGCTGACTGTTCTCTGCTTTCCTCTTGGAGTGCTTTGGGAACTGAAACAAAAGCAGGAGCCAGGTTACATTGGTGACAGAGAAATGGACAGGCCCTGTTGCTGCCATGGCCTGATACAGCTTAGGGAAGCACGAGTGGACATGCTGTAACTGTGAGTGAGGTGGTTTTGGGAATGTCAAGAGAATAAAATACTTTAATGCAGTAGAATCAGAAAGAACCAAATTAGATTGCATGAGGACCCTAAGAACCATCAGAAATATATCTAAATACAGCACACCCTGACTCTGCCTACATGAAAAACCCGATGTGTGCAGGAGGCATTTTCAGTTGTTTCTGCCAGGATTTTCCTCCAGTAACCTCTGACTGAATTCAGGGTATTGAGGATGACACTGATCAGTGACTGACTACCCCACGTTTATATCCCAATGGTTTTTTTGCTCCAGGGCATACAGGATATTTTGTCCTGTTACATAACCTAAGCAAACATGTAATCCAGCCCTGTGGGTGGAGAGGTGAGCCTTGACCATCCCACAGGTGTTGATCCAATTTAAAGAAATCTCCATGAACCAGGCTCCATGAGATTTTGAGCATTTTGTACCACTAGTTTCTCCCACTTAGATACAGAAATTTTCCCTTCATGCACACAACAATTAATCTTTGCAGGACACTGAATTTATTTTTATGCTATTTGCAGTAGCTACAGAGAACCACTTTAAATCCTGTCCTTTAAAGCAAGCCTCTTCAAGAAGACAGTTGACATGACTCCACCAAACTCTTTTTTCTTTACTAAACAAACAGTTACTTCCACCTTTCCTTACCACTTGCATTTGCTGACTCTCTTAATTTTCGTGTTCTTTCCCTTGGATTGCCTCTTGTTCTTAATTCGAGCAGTCACCCTTAGGAATTACCTGCTTCTTCCACGTGAGCACTGGGCTGGCCACCACACACCCAGAATAGATCTGGGGCCTCCCAGTGGATTATCCAGAGGCACAAATGGACACAAGTTTTCTTCCTCCATCCCTTCCATCCATTCCTCCCTCCTCTGAACAACCTCTGCAAAATAACCACCAGCTCAACTGGGTCCCTGGTGAGAGGGAAGGAAGGTGAGTGATCTGCTCTATAGCAGGTCAGTTATCTTTGCCTTCCAGGGGAGAAATTAAATTCTTCCCTCAGTTCAGGGTATAGAAAACAGTGATTTATGGCTCAAGATAACCTGTGCAACAACTTTAATGCTTTGCTACCTGGCAGGCAAAGTTTACAGTAGGGGAAAATGTGTTTTTGCCGTGTCTGAAACATTCTGCTGAAGAGATTTCCTTCAAAGACATTTCTCTTCGTGTTTTTTTGGTGTGCTGCCTGCTTTAGATGAGAACTGCTCTGCTTCTGGGAGGGCAGCTGGGAGTGGAGCAGGGCACTGTCTCTGCTCTGTGTCCTCTTTGAACAGGGTTGGAGTAATTCCTGCTCTCCCTTGAACAAAGTGCCTGAAGCCTGTGCATCTCTTAAGCAGGCCTTGCACAGGGGGGTGGAGAAGATTTTGAGCTGCAGTGAGGGACTGAAAGAACCTGGATAATCACAAGGAAAAATTCTTTCTGATAAAGGTAATTGAAAGAGTTGAAATTCTGTGCTGTAATGAGATCTCCTGTGTTGGCTGTCCACATTGGTAACTCTGTGCAACCTTTAAAATGAAACCTTGATGGTGATACCTTCCTTTTCTGGAGTTTGGCAGAATGGTCTTTAGTGGGGTGATGATGAATAATAAATAATGCAGCATGGAGAAAAGGGTCTATTCTGCCTCCACTTGACAGTCAGAATAGCTGCACTTTGCTCTCTGAGCAGTCCTCTTGGTCTTGGTGGATTTTATCCTGGAGGAAAGATGAGAACTCATTTTATGTTGAGAGTGCAGAAGAAGCAACAGCTTTGATTTTAAGCTCCTCCTTAGTCTGCGTGGACTTTGGGGTTTCTGGCAGTCAGTCCTCTGTTCCTTGCCCTCAGTCCCTTGCTTGAATTTGTTTCCTGATCCTTTCCTGCTCTTTCTGCTTTTGTGTGACCTGAGCTCTGCTGGCTCAAACTTGGAGCCACAGACTCTCACTTAAAATGAGTCCAACTGAAAAACCTTTTCAACAGATCATCCATCCAAATCACTACTGTGACTCTGGCACTACTAACTAATGAAGTCTGTGGTGTCTGGGCTAGAAAATCAGGGTGATTTGGGCATGTTTTACAGGATATCCTCCCAGGACATAATCTCTACATGCCAACAACAGACAAAAGGTTAGTTCTCATGTTTAAAGGAGGTGGTGAGGACAGATTTATCCTAGAGAATTCCAAATGCTGCCGAAGACAGACTCAAACCCAGGGCACAGAGGATGTCTGTCTGTGTGTGGATGGTCTGGCTGCTGGTGTGGTCGATATCTCATGCTATGTGGATATAAAAGTAGTTCAGTTCTCCCTCCTCAGGAGGATGTGGGGTTTATTTCCTCTAGCTCTCATTGGTATTGTTTTCTTTTCCTCCCCACCACCCCCAGTTCCTGTTAAGTGAGATTTTGAAATATTCCTGTGGAAAGGCCTGACTGGGGTGACAGACTGAGCTGCTGCCAGCAGAGACTGATGTCATAAATGGGACGTGATGTAATAATAATAAAAAAAAAAAACAGTTCAAAAATTGCCCGTGAAGTGTGTAGGGAGTCTGCTGGGGTTTGAGAGAGCTGGGCACTGCTGCAGTGACCCTGTGGGTTTTTAGAAACCTGCCTGGATGATTTTTGTGTTGTCCAAAGAGCCTTCACACTTTGCTTTGCTGTGGGGAGCTCGATGTGACCAGACCTCCATCCCTCAGAGATTCCTGTAGGGAAGCAGAAGAGCTGATGTCAGCTCTGAGAGAAAAGATAAGAGGGAATGGGCCCAACAAAAGTTTTATTTTCTTGCACAGTGAGCTTAGTCTTGTGCTCCCTTCCAGTACCTGAAGGGAGCCTACAGAAAAGGTGGAGAGGGACTTTTTACAAGTGCATGAAGTGACAGGACAGGGGGGAAGGATTCAAACTAATAGAGAGTAGGCTTAGATTGGATATTAGGAAAAAGTCCTTTCCTGGGAGGATGACAAGGTCCTGGCAGAGGTTGCCCAGAGAAGCTGTGGCTGCCCCATCCCTGGAAGTGTTGGACAGGGCTTGGAGCATCTTGGGATAGTGGAAGTTGTCCCTGCCCATGGCAGGGGGTGGAATAGGATGGGCTTTAAGGTTCTGTCCATCTCAAACCATTCTGTGAGTCTGTCACTCTGTGATTCTGTGACTGTACTGCTTGGGTAACTTTATGTCCTCTCTCAGTTTGCACAGTACCTTCCTACCTGGTGTAACCCTTACTTGGTGTGAGTAAGGATTGGCAGAACTGAGACCTTTAAGGACCTCACACATCCCCATGGGATGTGCCAGCTGGGAAACAAGTGGAATGTATCAGGAGGTACAAGCTGGAAGGTGCAGTGTTTAAGGTGAGGTTAATTAACTGTAGGAACAACTCGGCCAAGGTGGATTTACTGACACTCAGAGCCTTCAGATCGAGCTGCAGCTACGTGAGCTGATGCAGAAATTTCTGGGCGAGGGTTAGGGGACCAAATCCGGAATGTGAGACGCTCTATTCCCCTGTATCCGCCGGGGCACCCGGAGGACACGGCGGTCTCGATGAAGCAAGGGCAGGCTGAAAGCACGAACCCTGTTGGTGTGATTAATGACAGCGGCTGATCGCCGCGGACAGCCGCGCCGGCACGGGGGGAGCGCTGCTGCTGTCCCCGGGAGGACAGCCCGGGGTCCCTGGGGCCGGGGCTCCGGCGGGGCTGGGAGCGCAGCCGGGCGGGAGAGGCCGGGAGAGATTCCCGGGAGCTGCCAGGGCTCCGGATCCGCATGGAGAGAGGCTCGGGGCCGCCAGGGGGCAGCACCGACCCGACGGATCCTCGGGAAGAGCCGGGAGCGGTCCCGACATCACCGCGACAGCGGGACATCACCTGTATCCCGACAGAGACAGCGGGACATCACCTGTATCCCGATAGACAGGGACAGCGGGACATCACCTGTATCCCGACAGAGACAGCGGGACATCACCTGTATCCCGATAGACAGGGACAGCGGGACATCACCTGTATCCCGACAGGGACACCGGGACATCACCTGTATCCCGATAGACAGGGACAGCGGGACATCACCTGTATCCCGACAGGGACATGGGAACATCACCTGTATCCCGATAGACAGGGACAGCGGGACATCACCTGTATCCCGACAGGGACATGGGAACATCACCTGTATCCTGATATGGACATAAGGACATCACCTGTATCCCGACAGGGACATCGGGACATCACCTGTATCCCGATAGACAGGGACAGCGGGACATCACCTGTATCCCGACAGGAACATCCATCACCTGTATCCCGACAGGGACATGGGAACATCGGGACATCACTTGTATCCCGATAGACAGGGACAGCGGGACATCACCTGTATCCCGACAGGGACATGGGAACATCACCTCTATCCTGATATGGACATAAGGACATCACCTGTATCCCGACAGGGACAGCGGGACATCACCTGTATCCCGACAGGGACATCCATCACCTGTATCCCGACAGGGGCAGTCACCTGTGGTGCCTGTACCCCACTGCCCTGGAACTGCCCCAGGCCAGGGGGCAACATCAGGATCACAATCAGGGATGGTTTGGGCTGGAAGGGGCCTTAAAGCCCATCCTGTGTCACCCCCTGCCATGGCCAGGGACACCTTCCACTATCCCAGGTTACTCCAAGTCCTGTCCAACCTTGGACACTTCCAGGAATGGGGCAGCCACAGTTTCCCTGGCCCAGCCTGTGCCTGGGCCTCCCCACTCTCACAAGGAAAAACTTTTATATAACATCTAATATAAATCTCTCATGCCTGTGTAAAAAGTTGCTCTTCCTTTTTTTTTTAACAGCCCTTTCAGGTACTCTCACTGAAAACTTACCCTGTGTACAGTGGTTTAGCCCCAAAATAGGGCTCTGTGTTGGTCATCCAGTGTGTAGGTGTTTGCTTTAGCTCTCTCTCTTGTTTCTAGTTCCCCTCAAACAGCAGCAGTTTTCAATGCACACAGTGACCTAATCAGATCTTTTATCCCTTCTTCTAAGAAATGTCAGATATTGCTCTATTTTCCCTTTGTCCTTTATTCAATATGAGGTAATAGTTTGGCCAGACTGACAGTGGGGTTAACGTCAGGCTGGCAAATCCCCTGAACAGTACATAGCCCCCAAATTTCTTTCCTTCTCACCCCTTGCTTTACAGAAGAGGAGTCTTTAAGAGATGCACAGTTGTATTTTAAGTGAGGAATTATTCAGAATAGAGAAATTAAGGCCTTTTAAATATTTAATGAAAGGAGGTTTTCTAAATTATTTAATAGCTTATTATAAAAGATGGCACAAAATGGTTTAGTAATTTATTCTTTGCAGAAAGTAGCCATAAAAAGCATTTTACAACATGTAAATATTGGTAGGAAATGCACCTAATTTAAAATGTTATCTTATTCCATCTGTCAAAGGAATTATACAGTGCCTATAGAGTTTTCAAATAACTTTAGACCTTTATTGTTTCTGTTCTTGAAACAATTCCCTGGCACAGGGAAATGCTGTTAATACCCATTTTACTAGAGTGCAGAGGCACAGAGAGCAGACTGTGCTGGGACCAAGGCGCAGCAGACCTGACTGTTGCAATTCCCTCCAGATCCCAGAACCCACAATCTTTATTTGCCCTAAATACTGCCCCAGAGGAGCGGTTTAGCCTCTGGGACCTCCTGTGCAAAGCAAGAGTTGTTCACAGCTGGTCCATGCATAAATACTGAAAATGGAGCTCTTTCCCATTCCCTTTTCCTTTTTTTTCTATATCTTTGCTGGAGATGGAGGTGGAGTCCAGCTGCTCACTGGCCAGAGCTCACTGTATAAAAATAAACAAGCAGCTCTGTTTTCCAAAGTAACATGTCACCCTGAGACAAGACAGAGGCCAGCAGCTAAACCCACTGTTCACAAAACACACACAAAGCATGCTTTTGCCTTGAAAAGCCTGGAATTCCTTTTACAGTTATTAACCAGGTGAGCCTCTTGTTTCCTTTCTGATCTGTCTCCATTATTGACATAAACCAGCTGAAGCTGGTTTCAGGAGTTTGCCTTTATCTCCCCAAACACAACTCTATTTTTAAAAGAAATATCACTGCCTGGAAGGCATCAGAAAGCCTGGAGATATGCAGGTGGATGTATCACCTGTCACGTTTACTGCACCCACTTAATTAGAATGAGTTGGACTAATCAATATTCCCTTGCCTTTTACCAGTGTTTAACATGTGTTTACAGAGCAGGTTACGCTGATGTTTGTATTTACCTGTAGATGCATCTGCACAGGGTTTTATTTTTCTCTCTAATAAAAATTATGGAACAGATAAGCACTAAAACCCAAGTTAGTGTATTGCAGTATTGATTTCTACAAGAGCACTGTAAGAATATATTTATCTACCTGTCCTATTTTGAAATGGATAAAAATGTACCACATAACCATTTCAGTCAGTCAATGCTATATTGAAAATCCTGTTTGTTTGCTTCTTCTTAATAGGTCTTTTGAGGCACACTGTTGTTTTATTTTTTATTTTGTATTTTATGTGTATTTGTGGAAGAAAGGATTAATACAGCATGGCAATTCTTTCTTTTAAGGCAACTCTTTGCCTGTGTTTTGTGTTGAATTCCACTGCTGGTTTGATCACTGATTTTGGCTCACCTTGGAACTCCACCTTGGAAAGCAAAGAGGGTAAAATGTGATTAATTATGGGTTGCTGGACTGGCGCCTCTTTAATTCCAGTAATGACTCTGTTTTCTCATGGCATTCTGAACAAAAAGGAGCTGTTAAGGCCAGGTTGGACGGGACTTCAAGCAAGTCCTGGTCCAGTGGAAGGTGTCCTTGCCCATGGTTGGCCAAGATGAGTTTTGAGGTCCCTTCCAACCTGTGAATGGAAGGTCCTGTGATTGTATGAGTATGTTGAGCCAGGGGCTTTCCTGTCCTGACCTGCTGAAAGGTGTCTGCCTATGTAATTTATGACCCCAGACATGCTCTGCCCTCCAATGTGGTGCTGTAATTTTGTGCTTCTTAAAAGCACATTTCTAATTGATCAAAGGAGGAGTGAAATGGAAAGAATGGTGGATGAGAAAAGGTTTGTTGTGATTGTTGTGTAGGTGACGACCACATTATTATTACTCTCACAAATTGCTCTGTGTCACGTTTTCAATAGCAGAAGGTCAAGTTGTGCCCAGGGATGGAAGTGAGAGTACAAATATATACAGCAAAGAGGCCTGAATGTCTATAAAATGGAGAGCTTGAGCTTGTCAGAGCTGCTGCAAAATTGTTTCCATGTGGAGATTTCAAAGTGCAGCTCCTGCACTTTGTGTGAGAGGGGATGCTGGAAGCAGGGTCAGAGGGTGCAATGATGCATAATCCCAGACAGGGACTGTGATGATCCTCTCTTGTGAGTGTGACTCTCTGCTGCTGAGGCAGGCTCCAGGACTTGGGCCAAATCTTTATGAAGACAGTGACAGATTTTCCCCACTATCTTTAATAATCTCTGCTTCAAACTGTTGGTGGCTTCATGGAACCGTGTGGAGATGTGTTTGCTTAGACCTTACAGCTTTCCCAGCAGCTGGGTGGTGAGAGGGCACATGGTGATGAGGCCCCAGAGAGCTGCACGCATTCTGTTTGCACCCGCTAGGACAGCAAACTCTGCCTTTGGTTAATGTAGTGACACCTCAGAGCTGCCTCACCACACCTTCCCTATGCTCTCAGAAAGAAAACAGCAATACAACTGCTGCCTTTTGCCCCGGACTGCACTGTAGATGGCACTGTGAAACTAAGATTTGGGTAACAAAGGTGTGTTTTACAGCACCTTTCCAGACGTTAATTGCAGTGTAATGTGGCTTTCTTTCTAGGTCCCCGAAGTGAAGGAAAAATTCTGAGATGCAGAAAGGCTTATTTGCTGCTGCAAATGGGAATCTGGAATAACTATGAAAAACACACTGAAATAATTGTGTTTGACTGGAACAAAATTCTTGCGAAGTCCCCAAGGTAAGAGCATTTTTTACCTTTCAAATGACACTGAAGATTCTCTGTTCTGGTTAGCAACAATATCCACTTGAATCCAATATAGAATGAGGGCTTGACATTTCTGAAAGCAGCAGCCCACTGATGCTGAAGGGCTCAGCACCCCTTGCTGCATCTGTCTGCCAAATTTCTTTTTTTTCTCTGCCTTTTCAAAGATCCTCTTGTATTTCTTTACTTTAGCAGGCTGAAAACTTGCATCCTGTCTACCTGCAAGGCAGATAAAGCCTGCAGATGTGTCATTTAGATGGTACTGGATGCTTTTAGCAGCCTTTCAGTTTGGATAGACCAAGTGGATGCTTTGTAATGATAACGCTTATTCCTGGACTTGAACATTCTTACACAGGGGTAAGGTTACCCTGTAAACCTGATGAGCCCTGGTTTCACATTGTTTAATGTCTCAAAAGAGTCAAACTCAGCTGGGGAAAACTTCTGAAAATAGGTCAATACATGGCCTTGTCCACTGAGACCAGTTTTGCTGCTGCACTGGGAATGGTGGGAACACCTGGGTCCATTTAAGAGCTGAAACAGCAGCTGCTGAGCATATGATGCATGGTTTGGGACCTGTCCATCATCACACCTGTCCCTTCCACTAACTCCCACCTGAAATGGCATGCTCAGAATGCCTGGACTGGGGTATTAAATTCCACAGGCTAAATCCAGGAAACCTGAAGGAAGGTTTCTGTCTTCATGGTGATAGATCAGAGTGGCACCAGAGCTGGGGTATCCACTGATACTCAGATCAGATCTGAGTGTTTGCATTTACAGCAACAGAAGGATGGCATTGGAAGCTGAGCAGATGATGACTTCCTGTTCAGTAATAACTGGTGCATGAGCTGTAACTTGTGTGCTTCTCATGGAGAGGCCAAGAAAACTAGGGTTAAATTAAAGAAAAAAAAAAAAAAATGAGGTTCAGTCACCTGGGAAAAATTCGGATGACCAAAATCTGAAATGGTACTCTGACTTCGGAATTTACCAGGCAGTTTTCTCTAGGCTGATACTGGACCAACAGCAATAGTAACATTTATGCTGGTTTCACAGTGACTCAGTCCCATTAGCTGCAGTGACATTATGTGGTTCAGCTGGATGCAAGAGGTGAATGAGGTTCAGCTGCTCTGAATTAGCCTGGGAGTGCTCCAGAAGAGGGTTACTCATAGGGTAGGTGAGGAGCAGTGATGTCTTTGTCTTCTGGGCTTGATTCATGCTCACAGAAGTCTCCTACATACAGCTGCAAAAGGCTGTCAGGGTGTTTGCTCCTGTGTTCAGGGTAGCAACATATTGGGCTCAAAACAGAGCATCTCCTTAAAGCCAGAAAATGTACCATTTTGCTAAATCAATGCTTTATGTATGGCTTCTTTCTACATAATTTTCATTCTCTTAAGTCTGTAGACATCGTGAGCTGTTTATTATCCATAATATTTGTGTAATTAAAAAAAAAAAAAAGTAGGCTGAAGGTGCTGTGGTTTGCACCAATGCATTTCTTTCTGAAGTGTAAACAAGTATCTGTTGCTAAAATATATTTACATGTAGCAGGCTTCTGGTCTTTTCACTTTTGATATTAAAAAGCACATTTTTTATTTGTTCGGGCTTTATCAACACATACAATCAGAAAAAGCATTGTTCTTCAAAGTGTGAAAAGGGAAATTGTGCAAACAATTTAAAATGAGAAATTATGGCCTCTGTTTTGGTTTTGTTGGTAGATGTTTATCAAATTTAAACAACATCCAAGTGTGTCACCTGGTAGTGACATGTCTAAGGCATGTGTTGCTTGGGATTTCTTTCTATAAACTTGTCTCTTCAGTACTGGAACATTGGATTAGCTGAATGGTCTTAGGTGTTTTCAAGATATACAGATAATTAAAAAAAAAAATACATGGAAGACTCAGAACTGGAATCTGCAGAGGGAAAGCAGTGTCCAAAGGACCTTTGGTGCAAATAAACTGTGATAGGCTTGCACAAATCCCAGCATGCTGATTAACTGCAGACTAATGTCACTGCCATGAAAACAGTATTTGGTTCAATTTATGCAAATCTATAAATTGCCTTTAATTAATTTGATGTATTCCTGCTCGAAGAATTTGCTGAAAGTGTGGAACATGGTATCTAAGGGTTCAAGTACATAACACCCATTTATGTATCATGCAAGCAATAAATCATCATAACTGAGTTCAAAAAGATGATTAGATTCCCTTTCCATATGATGAATGGCATAACATAAGCTATTGAGGGATTTAATTGTAGATATTTGCAGAAAAATTACGGAGTATTTGGGATCTTAATTCTCAAAATGACATGAGTAAGAGTAACAGCACCTTCTTTAGAGCAAACGTTTTCTGAAATGCAGTTTCCAACACCCTGGCAGAGAAGTGAGTCCTTGCATGTTTGACTGAGGTGCTGCTTCATGTTTTACCCTCAGCAACTGGCTGATCTCCAGGAAATCTCCCAAATATTGTGTATTTGAGAGACCCAGCCAAGCCCTGTGCATGACTACAGGGGAGTTGGTAGCTTTAGTAAATATGTCCTGAGAAGTGTTAAGTAAAAATGACTTTTTTTTTTTTTTGTCAGTGGGGGAGGTGCAGTTTAAAAATAGTAGTACAACTCATAAATATGTATGCTTAAACTGGAGTATGGCTGGATCTTAATAAAAGACAAAAAAACCCATCCCTTATCTCAGATTCATAGAACTGCATTGCACTCATAATGTGTTATTATAAACATGTGCTTCTGGGTAATGTGATGTGTGACAGACATTGCTTCTAATTATAAAATGTCCTTAACAAAGAATTGATCCCAGCCAAATAATGAATATGATTTTGTGAGTGTTGCCTTGCAATAAGCCACATCAGTTATTCCTCAGCGTCCTTTCAGCTTCTCCTTCCCCACATCATTTTTATGTTATTCCCTGCTTGCATTGTTCTTTCACTCAACTGCTTCCTTTTCTGCCTCCAGGATGAGATTCTGTGCCAAATCAATGCTTCTGTCTGACTGGCTCTTTCTGGTCTATGTGTTAATGGTCTGCTGTAAATTGTTGTCCGCCTCTAGTCACCATCCCCGGGGGCACACAGGTAGGAGCTTTTAAACTCATTATGTGCTACTGAGACCAATTAATACCACTTGCAGCATGTTAGAGCCCACTTTCTAGCAATGGATAATTGATGAGGCTGTTGACAGCGCGTTATAATCAGTGCAATAGGTTAAAAATACACCACCAAAAAGAAAAAAAGTTATTGTAAATTTTCATGGCTTTTCTCTAGTTATTTATGTACTGAAGCTCGCCAGGAGGGTTTTGGAGTGACTTCATGACTGCTAGGACTTTGGGATTTGTTTGTGTCATTTTGCTTTATCCTTATCCAAAGACATTCTGAGATGTATCTTTATCTTCACCCTCTTAATCCTGTTGTTATCAACAGACTTTACAGCGGTATCATTTGGTCTGGTGGGCAATAAATCGAAGCCCTCAGACTCATGTTAGCCAGTTCTTTCACTGACTGACACAAATTCTGACCTGTACTTAGATCAGCCTGTGATACTCTCCTTCTTCTAACTGGCATAGTGAGGGAAACAAGGATCTTGCATTTAAGGGGATGTACTGTTGTAGTAGGGAAATACCTACCAGCCACTATGTGTTACCATATCATAAATGCCAAAAAGCTCAGAACAGGCTGGATTGGCTTCCAGACTGGATTTTTGTAGCAACTTCTGTGGTAGAGTCATGCAGACAGCAGCTTGAAAGCAGAAAGAGGTGTACCAGTGCTAATGCAAAGATATCTGTGCAAGTCCTAAATAAAACAGGGTAGCTGTGCCAAGACTGTGCCACCTTTGATCCCACTAGAGAAAGGTAAGGTAACAAAATACCTCCTGTCAGTGCTGCTTTTAGGAGAGCCAAAAGTCTGCAAACACCGCAATGGATCTGTGTTCTCATGGTCAGCTTCATGCTGGCTTGGGGATTTCTGCAAGTGTTGCTGTTTGTGATGTGGCCCTATTCTTAAATTAGGTGTTTGTCCTCAAATCCATATGCAATGTTCTTAAGTCTCAGCCAGACTTTTGTGGGTCCAGGTCTAATGTTAGCATCCACTCATCTGAGGGCTGGGAAGTGAGGATGTGTTTGGTAGAGACTCCATCCTCCAGAAGAGACAAACTATTGATCTCTTTCCTGGCTGCTTCCAGTGGTTGTCTAGGTAGGAGCTGAAGGCTCCTCCTGGGCTCACCAAAATATCTTCAGAACTGGCAAGAAGGACTGACTGACTTGAACATAACTGCTGTGTCTCTGAGAGCTACAGAACCTCCTCCTTGCCTTCCCCCATCACCAGCTCTGCTTTCCCAGGCTGTGTAACCCTTGTGTTTGCTATAAAATACAGCCACAGTTTATGGAGAGGAACTGCATTGTGAGGCAAAAGCCTAAGGAGTGATTCCAGTGAATGCAGTGGTGGAGGACAACCCATATTGCTGCTTTGTTCTGGGAATTAGCTGTATCACTTCCATGAGGAAGGGGATCTATGCACAATTACAAGTTAATAGACGAGCATTTCAGAGCTGCAGAAAAACCTGGAGAAGAGCCTTCTGCAGCTTTTTTCATTTGGGGAGCAGTCTTGTCAGAAGAAATGTTATTTTTGTCCTTTCAAGATGGACTTTGCCTGTATAACTAAGGGAAACACCTGTAGTAAGGCAGCAGTGATCTTGTGTTGTGGGCTTGTATGATGAACAGAGTGTATTATGTAAATCATGACAATATTTTTTGCATAAAATTTCAGAATGCTTGAGATCATACTTTAAATTGACACCAGGAATTCTTTCTGCCCTATCAAAGAGGTACCACAAAGACAGTCAGGTTGCTTGACTTTAAGCATATTTGTGTGCTTTGATTCCTCTGGTGAGCTGCAAGAAGGTTCTGCTCCTCATCAATAGCTTGGTCCAACTGTGGAGCTGTTTTTCTAATGGACACCCTTGAAGCTGGAGCCTTCATGTACCTTTTTAGACTGTGGTGTCTTGTTCTTCCCCAAATGTGAGTTTCCCTCTGTACACTGAAGTGAGCCCCATCCCAATTTGATCCCATGTGGCAGATGAAGCAGTGATCCCATTTTTGACTCTCCAGCTCCCTACATCTAACTCTTGGCACCAAAGAGGATATAGAGGGTTTAGGGGCCTGTCCTGGAGGGTCCTGTGTTTCCCAGCCTCATCTTACCTTTGCTGCTTGACACAACACATAGATTAACTTTCCAGTGGATAATCAAACCTCTGATGGAATCTGTTATGTGAGCAAGGTGCTGCCTTGTTTGTCAGGAAAGCAAATAATTCAGGGTTTTTAGCAGAGCCTATTTTGTGGAAAGCAAACAATTAGCCTCATTTATTTCATACAAATTAGCATGTTCTTGGGTAGCTATTGAGATAAAAGTTTTGCAGTCAATAGGCAGCATTCACATTTTTTAAAGTAAAACACCCTGAAGCACATTAGAAGGATGAGTCCAAGCTTTGGGTTCTGCAAAGGCTTTGTGCTTTAGGTCCAGCAGCTGTCACAGGTACCTGCTGAACTGGGAGGCATGAGGTGCCCAGCCTGGGATGCTTTAGGAGGAGCTGGTTTTTAAGAACAGGTTGTGTCTTCTCCTGGACAATCTGTGTGTTTCAAGTGATTTACTTTACATCATCAGCACTTTCAAATAAATGTGTACTTGCTGCAGCTAATAAACTTTTTTTAACTAAGAGCAGAAAAGGGAATTTAAGATGAAAAGTGGGAATCGACTTTTTCTTTTCAAAATACTGCAATTTTTAAGGAGCCTAATCTGGAAAAAGACAATTATTGACCTAGGTCATGCTGAGAAAATGACATTTGACAGCTGTCTGCCCTATTCAAGCAGGGACAGAGACTGGATCTTATGGACCTTATAGCCATCCTGCTCCTGAAAAGTGGGAGAGGATGTCATTGAGAAATCCCTTTGACAATGGAGGCCTCTTCACTGTAATGAAGTGTAGGACAGACCTGATTCTTTCTTTTGCTCTGTGAAATATTCACCACCATCAAATACCTGTCGGGGGAGAGACTCTTCAATCCTGCAATCTGCTCCTGCTGTTGCCTTGGAGCAGTTGGGATCTTGGCTGACAGACTCAAAAGGCAAAAGGTAGAGGAGAATTTTTCCTTCTCATCAACATTAGATCATAGAAGATGCTGCTTGTGCAGATTATTTTAATAGCCTCCTTGTATATCTGTGTGGAGAAGAAACATGAGAATGTTCATCTGACTTCGCTGCTGTGAAAACCCTTCTGAAGTTTTTCTTTTGGTCTGACAATAACTAAGGGAAGCATCAATTTTACTTTTTCTTTAAAAACTGGGCAGTATTTCAGACTCTTGAGTACCTAATAACAATATAATGATCAATTCCATGCTGTGCTGGACGAAGCAACACATATTTAATAGCAGAAAAGATTTGTTTCCACCTGACTGCTCTAAGTCACAAGTGAAGAAGTATTGAAAAGACATTTTGTCAAGTCAGCTCATGCGAGGGCTGGCCCTGCAGACCCTGAGCTGGCGCAGCCAGCTGAGCAGTTTCTGCCATGAATTACTGGTGCATCTTGGTTTTTTTGAGACTGTTTTATGTGATGATGGTCACCTGAAATGCCTCCAGCTTTGCTGAAGAGTCTAAATTTTTTGGACATAATATTCCATATCAGTTGCAGTTTTTCACAACTTTAAGGATTTTTTCCCCTCTACTTTCAAGGCTTTATGGACAGATTCTGTCCCCATTAGAGTGAGAGGAAAAATTTTTTACTTATACAGGATTTAATCTTCTTAAAGGAGAGCTGAAAAATGCAGCTTTGTATCAGAAAGATTGCTGCTTTCAAGAAAACAGGGGAAACCCATGCTGCTTGTTCTCTTATTTTGGGGCTAGAGCATCGTTTTTCCTGGCAGGACTGTTGGGCAGCCATGAGATGGATTCCCGTTTCCACCAGAGGGCCCTGCAAGGCTGTGGAAGGGGTTCCAGCACTCAGCCACCACGCTTCTCCTGATTAAATCCCAACTCTGCGTTTTGCTAACTAGAATTATGAGTCCTTAGTATTTTCATGGGTCAGACACGGTTACTGCACAATAAGCTTTAGCCCTTGGTTCAATTTAACTCCTTTTATGTCTTAATGTTTTATTCAGTGTGCTATTTATGTGGTTTATTACCCAGCTTCTAAATATAGGGTAGCTACAATATACAACCCTGACTGTAATCTCTTAGAGTAATAAGGTGGGGAAGGCAATTCACTTGAGAAATAGGTTCCCTTTAAGACAAAAAGGAGCAGAATTCTCTGTGTGAAGTTTGCTGTGAAGTTATTTTTCAGGAGAAAAAGCATAAGAAGTATTTTTGTTCTTTTAATTCCCCCCCCCCCCCCCCTTAAATAACAATGAGAGCTTTTAATATATATGACACACTTTGACAATTACTTCAAAATAGATGCATAGCTATGTTACCAGCAAGTAACAATTCAGTGTTGATTTACTCTTTTATAGGGTAAAATGTAGCTTCTGGTGTCATTTTCCAAGAATGTACACTTTAACTGGTGGAATGTGATTGCATATGGAAAGATTTGTGTATTCTAGGGAGTTGAGGGGTGGGAGGGGGAGAATTACAGGCAAAGTGGTAAATGTGCAGGTAAATGTATCAACTGTCATTGTTTCAAAAGTGTGTGTGGGGGGAATTCTGTTATAAAAAGGAGATAGAGTCTCATTTAATACAAATGGCCTAGCTCAGTGTATCAAACTGTAGAGCAGGAGGCTGGTACCAAGCTCTTTCCTGCAGTATCAAAGTGACCTTATCTTAAAACCATTGGGGAAAGCTTCTAAAAATATTGCCTTTATTTTATTCATTTTACATTGACACCATCATTTTTTTTTACATAGCTGCCGCCTGCTGTAAATGATAATCTTTATATTCCATTGACCAAAATTCCAGCCAGGAAAGCCTTCTTTACTCTGTGTATTTCTTTTAAATCTACTTCTCCCAACTTAGATCTGATAACAGAAAATAAATTACATTGCAAATGGATAGTCTTGTGCTAGTGTGAGAAAGAAAAGGTTGGATAAGTGTAAACCCACAAATAGAACGGAAAAGATCTTGTCCTTGGTGTTCATTTGAGCAAAGTGATGCAGCAAAAAGTGGCACATGCTCTGCTCTGGGTTTACATGGAGGTCAGCATGCTGAGTCCTTGGGACGATGGATGCCAGAGTGATGAAGGCAAGAGATTGAGATGTAAAGGACTTGGATCAAGTTCCTTGCTCTGAAATGATTAAAAGACCTGCCTAAGGTGAAGTTCTGACCCCACTGAAGTGGGAGTTTGTGATTCTTCTGTGATTTAGTTTCTAGCCCACTCCAGATAAGTCCCAGCAGAAAAGTTAAACTTCATAGTTATGATTCTATTAAATCTTTAACCAGTCACTCTCACATAATTCACCATTCAGTGCTTTTAAAATCACTGCCATTTTGAAGGATGGAAACTGTTTTAGGGCCTGTTCCTCTATTGATCACCAGGTCTGTGCTCCCTGGCTGGGCTGCACTGCCACAGCCTCACAGCTACATTGATTGTGACAGCAGTGCAGAGCTTGCCCCAAACTTCAAGTCCCATTTCAGCATAATTGTAAGGCCTTTCATCCCAAATGGGTGGCTGCACATGTTGAATAAATGTCCATGGAAATGAGTAGCAGTTTCTGGTGATAGAGGCTGTTTTTGTTTGTGCTAGCTGATGAAGGGTGGTTCAGAGGCAAAAGGTGGGCTGACTCTCCATGGTGGCTTTCATTTGTCCACTTGGCTGAGGGTGGGTAAAAAAATATTCACCTTGTATTTAAGAGCAGAAAATCTGTTGTCATCCTTGGCTGTAGAATCAAACACATCCCACCTGTGCCTGGTCCACTCAGGCTCCAAGGAGTGCCCAGCTCTGCTCTCGTGCCAAGCACAGTGTTCTCCCATCCAGAGAGCTGCCACTCAACTTTATGTTTCAAAGTTTGTGGTGTGGATGTGCCTGGTTTCAAGGACGTATTTGAGCAAGCATTTCTTCTTGGAACCCAGAAAACATTTAACTAATAATGGAAGAACCTGGAGATGGGATTTTTTTTTTAACTAACATTTAAGTGTTTTGTTGGCAGAGCACCTCAGTACTGTTGCTGGTAGCCCTTTGCTGCAGCAGTTTCTCAGTGCTTGGCAGCATTCTTGCATTCCTTCAGAACAGTGACAACTGATAGCAGGCAATGGATTCTAAATCAGGAGATTAAAGATGTCTTGTAGGCTTCAGCAGGGTAATCTCTCCTCATCACACTGGAGATGGAAGCTGCACCTGACATTCACTATCTTCCAGGGTGGCCATCTTTGACAAGACCTCCAGAAATGCCAGAAGTTATGAATGGAAAATTCTAGGATCAACAGTTCTGTGGCTTAGTGTTTGGCCTGCCTTTATTTATTTATTTCCTTTCTTTATTTCTACCTATTTTTTCTCCTTATAGATATCATCCATATGCCTTGCAGTCTGTGAATGGTCACTAGTCTTTAGATTTATGTTGTTATTTTGAGAAATAATAACCAGGTAGGTGTGAGGCAAGGTTTCTCTTAGCTTTATTTCCTGCTTGCATTCTCCTGATACCACTTCTGTTTTTTTTAACCTGTATTTCCTTCAAATAGCATCTTAAGATGCAGTGAATATTTTGGAATAAGCAGGTTTCTTTTGATGTCTTTCTGCACAAACTATTGCAAATTAGCTGGGATGGAATGGCAGGATCTGTGTTTAACAGACCAGGAGTGTGTTAACAGCTGTTTGTAGGGTGTTGCATCATGTTGGCTGGTTTTGCCTGACAGCAAAAACAAAATCATCAGTGATTGTAAAACACAAATCTAAATGTACCAAGGTAGTCTTTGGGTTCATTTTATTTTCAGATTGGGTGAGAAACCTTAAAGCATATTTTGTGCTCTGTATATCCCATCTACTACAGCTTCTTTTCTTTTTCTCAGGAGATTTCATTCTGCCTAACAGGCAGTAATGCTGATAGAGAGCAGACACTGAGCTTTCCTTGTTTGTGGTGTCCCTGGGTTGTCTCTGGAAGGGACATGAAGTCTCCCCTGACTTGCCATGTTGAGGAGATGCCCTTTCCAGAGGAGATCAAACAGGAAGATCTAAAGACTGTGTGTCAGCACTGACACTTATAACTAAGCATCCTCAGATTTGTCTTTAGAAAACATAATTTGTCGAAAATATTAAAATCAAGTCAGAATGACTTGAGAAAAGAACATATGATGTCAGTTGGCTTAACTCATCCCAGCAACACGAGTGGCTGGCATGACTTGTGGCTATGCTAATGATTTCTGTCCATTGAGTCCTTTCAGCAGATCCTGGTATTCTTCCAACTGGAAAAAATGAAGCAAAAAAAACCCAAAAACAAACAACAACAAAAAAAACACCCCACAACAAAACAAACAAACAAACAAAAACCCAAACCAAAACAAAAAAGACCAAAACTAAGTCAACTGCAATTTCCCATCTAAAAGAGTCTGAATGCAAAGAGCTCCTTGCTGTTCTCTACATGCACCCTATTGAAGTTAGTACTGTTGTGTCACTGAGGAAAAGAATGCAGCTGATAATTTTATTTTCAGTGTTTCTAAATGCATATTGTTACAAGAAAGTCTGATTGCTCTGCAAGTTGCTCTTTAGGATTGTCATTGCTTGGCTGGGTGTCCAACTCTGTTGTCTGTTTTTAGGAATGGCTGCCTACAATAGAGTTTAATAATTTACTTGCATAGAGTTAATTTTTCAGCCTTTGTTCTTCTTCCAATGTTTCAGAAATATGGAGACAATATAATAGGTTTTATTATCAGACCTATGTTGTTTGTTGTTTGAATTATATATATATTAAAAAACCCAATAGCTTGATATTTAATTCAGAAATACAGTGACAGATGGGCTGTTTTTCTCCCCCCACCACACGCTGTTTTTAATATTTTATTTGGAAATACAATAGACCCCACAACTTTGTGTTGACAATTTTAGAAATGGAGTAAAATTGCTGCCCTCAGCAAAATGCAATTTACTGCAAGGGATGCCACAGTCCCCAAACAAGGAGCCAAGATAATTAGTCTGCAACTGACAAATAAGTCTACCATGCTAATGTAATGAAACATCCTTTTATCAGACTGCATCACATGGTCGTTTGTGCCAAGCTAGAGAGAAAAGAGAGTTTACTCTGAAAACATGTCCTCTTCTGGGGCAACAAATCTAATCCAACAGTGACTGTCAAAGAATTTTCCTTACCCTTCTCCAGTATCAAGGGATTTGGATTGACTGATTTCTGGATCAAATCCAAAACCCGAGTAGGGTTTCTTCCAAAATAATTTCCATTTTTCTTTTGGCTGTAGAAAGAACAGCATCAAAGCAGCATTAAAAGAACTATGGCTGCAGAAGGACCAGTTTACCAGGGAATAAAGGTGATTCACCATTTTCTCTGTATTGTCTCTCCAAAAAAGAGAAGGGTCTTTGCCCCAGATTCTGCAGCCTAAATAAACAGTGATCTGCTGGGGTAGTTCCTCTGGCAGCCAAATCAAAGCAATATAAGGTGTTTGTCAGCAACATGAACTGCTTTCCAAAGGAAGTATGAGGATTCTCATTTAAGAGATGGGGGATGAAACCCCTGTGTGCATGGTGAACCCTTCCATGTCTTGGGAGCCAACAGGTCTCAGCTGCAGAACAGAGCCAGGGGTCAGGTTTAGATTGTCTTGCCTGGGACTTGGTGGCTGGGCTGTGATTTATACAAACAACACACTTGTTTTTAAATGCCATCATTGCACTGTGCTGGCCAGCACAGGTGCACACCTGTCAGAGCTGGCAAGTGACTGCAGAGCTCGTTCCCAAACTTATTTCCAGCGTTTCTTGGTCCAGAGTGTGTCAAAAGGCACTGCAAAGAAAGAACATTAACTCTTACTTATTAGGTTTTGCTCACTATATTTTTTTTTGTGTAATATGACATGACCTTTCAGTCTGAGATCTGTTAGATGATAAATATTATTAACAGGGTCACTCCTTGACCAAGGGAAAGCTGCCTGTTGTGCAATGATGAATTCAGTCAAGGGACAAGCTCTGGAAAGATGTCTGGTTTGTGGCAGCCTCAGCAGGTGGTTGTACTGAGTGGCAATTGCTAATTGCCACTGCTCTTATATTAGTGTGGCAAGTAGGAACTGGCTTGCTGCTTGGCTGTGAGGATGTGGAGAGAAGAAATGGGGTCCTTGTGTCTCAGGTGAGTGAGGTGAGAGCACAGGCATTGTGTACCCCTTGGCTGACCCTCGTTTCATGCACAGGTAACACCAAGGTACCTGGTGTTGAGGGGCAGCATGTAGTGGTCTCCAGCAGAGAAGGGACCAGTGACGTTATAACACACTGTAAATAAAGCATTAAACAAGGTAATTCTGAATATAAAAATAAATTGATATCAAAATCACAAGGATAAACACTGTGCTTCGGCAAGAGTGTGTGTAAAAACAGCATCCAATTGCAAAGTGTTCTCTGGGGCAATGAGAGCTCCTTGGTCTTTTTTTTTTTTTTGCATAAATCTGATGACTTAAGCTATCTACTTTGTGAAAGGACTGCATGCTAGAGTGAGCAGGATGTGAGTCTTCAAGGAAGAAGGGCAGAAATCCCTTTCAGTGGAAACAGGATCTCATGATGTCGTTGAGCACTGGACAGGCCAATTGAAATTCAAAATTCACATTTAAATTTTGGAATGATGAAACGGGAGGGAGATAAATAGGTCTGCACTAATGATTACATAACCTCTTGACTAGAATCAAATAATATATTGTACATTTTCAGTTAAATCTGTGGTCCTATATCCAAACAAGTGCTCAAGTTTAAAATGCAGTTGAGAAGTAACATGGTAGAAATGTGCACAGCTGAGCTTTTTCTTCACGTTAGGTGCTGTGCAAGTCTTGCTTGTAGGGATGTGTGAATTATCAGGACTTTAATGCTCCAGTTAACTTTTTTATCAGGTAAATGGGCTTATTGTGTTTTGGTATAGAGGCAAATCAAGCACGTCTCTTTACTGACAGAACACAACTATCTTAAATGAGTCCTGAAATTATGCACTGAGAGTGTCCTGGGCTGGGTGTCCCACTCAGAGCTGAACTGAGCATATGGCAGCAAATGAAGGCAGATACCCTTGCAGACTCTGTAAAAGCTGACTTGTAGAGCCTGTAGTCACAGGGCAGCCCTGGCTTTTGCCTGTGACTCTTGTGGAGTTTTTTTATGGCACTCAGGTCTTTCTGGGACATGGAGGAGTTCTGGTTGTGACCCTGCTTTTCTGGGAGGTTGACTGTACAGGGAGGACAGCATGTCAGGTTTTCCAGCTGTTGCAAAAACTCTAAAGTATCCAAGCCCGCTGAAATGTGGATTATTATTCTCCCATTCTGTCAGTGGTGTAGTTGAATATCAGGTACTAGTTAAGTGTTGCTTTTCAGTCACAGTTCACCTGTTTCCTCCCACCAAAAACAAAGCATCATGCCCCTTCTTTGTTGACTTCAATCACTGCCACTCTTTGGGAGAATACTGTGTAGTGGGATTTAAAGACGGGTAAAATTAAAAGTAGATGAGTGATCATTTTATGTTTCTTGTAGCAATTTTACATGAAATATGAAGGTATGAAAAATACAGATACTGACATTTGTTCCTCTATCTCAGCAGCATCTCACAGTCTCACAGAGCAGAGTACTGATTGTGCAGCTAAATTGCTGAGCAAAATCTTTGTCTTTTTCCTGGTCCCAAGTCATCCCACCTGCCCCCTGCTTCCCTCCAATTCTCCTTGATTTGGAGTAGTTTGTGCCACTGATGTCTTGCCGTAGAGTCCTATTAGCATCAGAAATTTATCTTCTTCATAAATTGCCCTGTAGACGATACCCTGACAATTTGAGTTGGCTTTAAATTGTTGTCACTGTCTCTGCTTCATCATCCACAAGTAATGATGTTGATAATGAAAATGTTATGCTATCATTTACAAATTCTTAGCCCCTCTGTTATCTATGAAGAGATGATAAGTAGATAGCAGAATATCAAAGCCTCATTTTGCTCTACACATATTCTGGGATCCCAAGTAATGAAACAAGGTAGACACAGCATTTTAAAGCTAGATTTAACAATATATTTAGATACCTATCACAGCAGATTAGCAGCCAGTAGGATTTTTCAAATGCGAGGTCTCTGCTGAACTTCCATTTTCAGTGCAATGAAATTCTAGATCTGAAGACTTGGAATTTGTACTGGCGTAAGATAGGTAAGATGCTGCACATCACCAAGCTCTGTGTCACCATTCCTCTCTCAGCTCCAGCATCTTAAACCGGCTAAAGAGCTGCAGGATGGAAGTGGACGGAACCCATGGAGTGATTTCTCTGGCAGCACCAGGAGTGAGTCCAGGCAGGAGGCGCCTCTTTTGTCCTAGTGCAGAAGGAGCAGACTCTTACAAAGGCTATTTATTCGGCCTCTGCTTTATTTCACTTTGCATTCTTCAGCCTTGCTGGGCAGTGGCAGGGGGATGCAGAAGGAGCATCCCTGTGCCTGTGCTGAGCCCGCTGGATGGCAGCAGCACGACAGCACAGGGTCCTGCCTGAGCTCCCACTTACAACTTACTACCCCAGATTCCCATCACATTTTCTCCCTACTTCATGTTTTATTTGCCTCTGTGTACCCAGGAGAGGCACGGCTCGGTTTTTAGTTTCCTCAGTGTCCAAGCACGTGTGTTTCTGCTCCAGCTTCTCCAAGAGCAGGGGCCAGGTGAGGCGGTGGGAAGGGGACAGGTCCCTGCTGTGGGTCACTGCAGCCAGCACCAGCCCAGCCCAGCTTGTCAGGCACATCTTCACCTGGGAAGGGAAATGAAATTGAGCCTGCGTGTTTCCTTCCCAAGCTTTATTAGGCTGTATCAACAGCAATTAAAACAGGCAGGTATTTACTGCCTGATAGCGCTGACAAATAATCTAATTTTGCACTGCTTAAAAAATGATCTTCATTTTAGCAGGCTTTGTAATTAGGTTTGACCTTAAGCAGCCCCACGTTCCTCATGTTGGTATCCTCATGTTAGAAGTGGTATCTGAATTTCTGAGTCTATTTAAAATGCAAATTATGTTTCTTAAAATTTGTAACAACATCTCATATAGCATGAAGATGTATAGCATTTATGTTATAGAGATATGTAATAATGTTTCATAACCAAATGTCATGATTTTATGTTAGGTGCTAGGACCTGCAATACTTTATATGTGTGCCAGTATTTAAATGAGTTCCAGCTCACCTCCAAGGCTAACGATCTATTAGGATGAAAGTGTGGGCAGTTCACCTCATTGTCACTGCTGTATTTTTTAGCTATTTGTGTGTGGACTCTGTACTGTGAGAGAAAAATACATTTTGCTGTCAGCTACACTTTTTTACTAATTAGCCAAGAATAATTTTAAAAAATGCATTTACTCTCAACATTTAATTGCAAGAGACCAGATGTTAAAAATTAAAAAGCTCTGTTTTGTTGATTGAAGTTCAGGCTCTACCTAGATACCCAAAACATTACTATAATTTGAATTTTAATTTTTGTGGGACTTTCTCATGTTGAAGAGAAAGCCTTAACTGTACAAATCTCTATTTTAGGAAATATCACACCTGCTTCCTTTGGAGGTGGTTCTAAGTTTAAGAGAAAATACTTGTGTTTACTAAGGTGTGAATATGGCATAAAGTGGTTGCAATAAGGATAGTGCTGTTGCAAGGAGGAAATACGAGATCAGAACAGACTATTTCCCTAGAACAGCAGGGCTATAAATGCTGAATTATTAACAGTAAATCCATAGTATTTCCTTTTGGATATGTAGAAGAGACTTAATCCAAGCCACAGGTCGTTATGATTGTTTTAGGCAAGAACATGGAGACAATGAAGTGAGGAAAATTGCTATATGGCAAAAAAAAAAAAGCAAGCTTGGAGCTGGTACAGGCTTGACCTCTGTTATAGCCCTTAATCTTGGAATGAAACAAGATTTTGGCAACTTGTTCACCTCCTTCTGAACTTGCTTGCAGATACAGTGACACAAAACTGTTCCAAACTTATCAACACCAGCACTGGCCAAATGTATTATCTGATGCTGCACTATGGAAATTGGGGCTGTTTGATTTACATGACTCTCCCAGCTGTTGGATTTATCGAGTTGACTTAAAAGCCTAAAGGAAAAATTGCTTTGAAGGAGAATTTTTTAAAAGTAAAGAGATCCCTTAGTTTGGGTTAATTGTGCCATCCAGGGAAGATATTTCATTAGCATTATTAATCTAGGTCTGTGCCTCACCCTGTGGGAGAGTGCTGTGTATGCTCCAGGTGACAGAAGATGGAATATCCATGGAGAGGTCTAGCTGGCAGATACATAAAAATAATCCATATGAAACTGGGGAGTTTTAGGGGAGTTTGGAAGTTTTAAGGGCACAGCTTAGAAGTGTACTGGGATTCGGTGCTATACATTCATTATGAAATGATGCAGTGTAATCAAGAGATGATTTATGCACTTGTAACAGTGATGTAGACAGGCTGCTGTTAAGGACATAAGGATGTTGGTGTCTTGTTCCAAGTGTTGGGATTGGCTACGGGTGATAAGAACAATAATTTGTTTTCTGCCCTAAGCAAGATATTTCTTCTCTTTAGCTTGGTCCATTTCAATTTGCTCTTGTTTATTATGATGTTTGTCAATCCAACAATCCAGCATGTTCTGAATTAATTATGAAATGCTTCAGAGTAAATGGAACTGGGACTGCTGCAGAGAACAGGAAATTGCTGTGGTTTGCTGAGTTTAGTGACACTCTGTGTTTCACAATGTTTTCCTAAAGGGGAACCATGTGTGTACCTTGAATTTCAAAACTTCTTCATCCTGAAGGACTGAAAGTTCCAAAGGAGCAGGACAGGTGTTGTTTTGCAGTGCCTCCACCTGCCACTGGCTCCCCAGTTATTTTTGAGAGTGCTGGGCCAGCAGAGGCTGTTGTCAGTGCAGTGACCCAACACTGGGGTCCACCCCTCTCCGTCACAGCCTCCAACCTGTGCTGTTCTCAGATGTGAGTGTCCAGCTCACACTCGGCTTCACTTCCATTAGATTTTGACTATTAGATATCCCTTTGAGATGTCATGCATTAGATATCATCCATTGGGTTAAATATAATCCATTAGATATCATCAGCAAATGCTGAACAGGAAAGGTCATTGTTTTCAGTGTTCCCTTAAGACTATTCTGAAAACCTCATGTGAAAATTCTCTTATTAGTTATATTTGTTACATGAACAATGTCATTCCTCATCCTCAAATGACAGGGAAACACCAATAGTAGCTCACCTTTAATTTCTTTAATGTTGTTGTGTTCAATGATAAAGTGATAAATGCTTATTGGGATCCCATAAATGATTGCAAGCTGAGAACAGAATAATGATGGAAAGCAGCTAGTTAGCCAGATCATAAACTGCAATGCTTTGTACTGCCAGGAAGGACTTACACCAGGTTGCTTACAGAGTTGCTGTTTTGAACCTTCTTGAAACCTGGAAGGTGTTTAATTTGAGAACTTTTATGGATTTCTTTATATAATAGTTCTAAGAAGACTGGCCCCCAGTGACCTAATTATGTCACCTACATGCTGCACAACTTTGTACTCAAGCAAGACTGCCACGGGCATGTGAGCTTTGTACTGAATTTTTTTTTAAATTTGGACTTCATCTTTTCTTCCCCCCTCTCCCAGTACAAGCTGCTGACTTCAACATTCTACGTTAGGTTGGACATACTGCTTTTTTTTTTTTTTTTTATCCTTTGGGGTTTTGTTTATGTTTTTGTTGAGTTTTGTTGTTGTTGTTGTTTGTTTGTTTTTTTCCAAAAGGCCGAGGATGCGATGATGGAACTAATTTGTATTTTAAATCTATACCTTGTAATTAGAGCTAGGAGGGGCTGGAGGGAGATGCCAAGTGAGTAAGAGCTTTTCCTTTAAAAGCTCTCCGGGCACATAACTCAGTCCTGGGAGAGCTTTAAAGGAAAGCACTAATGAAATTCCTGCAGAAAAGGAAAAACAAGCCAACAAAATTAAGACTTAAGTATGCTATTTTTATTTAGGGGTTAAAAAAGACTCTGCTACCCCCTGGGCTCACTCTCAGATAAAGCATTTGAATCACTAATTATTATCTTCTCTTCGTGTGGATGAGTTTCTGCCCCACTAATTCCCCCAGTACTGAGATTTTTAGGTGATTGAAGATGATGCTGATGTTACTTGGAGGATTTTCATCATTTTACCTCAGCTTTGTTTGAAAATCAGGTTGTTTTTACTGTGAGATCAATAATTTTCATGAAATTTTATTTTTCTAGAGGGCAAAGCTCCAAAGAACAAGCCCCAAATTATTTAAATCTTGGAAATTGAATAGCTGTGGAATTTAGGCACCTGGACCTCTTGAAGGTTTTTAAACACCACACCTTTCACTTAAGTAGAGCAATGAGTTAGGAACAAAACACGGTCATAACCTCCTAGAAGGTGATGGTGAGAAAAGGTCTAGGTGGCAGAGCAGGTCTCTTGTGAAGCTGAAATAGGTGTTTGCCATCCTTTGGGGCAGGATTCTGCAGTTTTAAGCCAGTAGATCTCCAAGAGTAGAGCAGCACAGAGCTTTCTGCACGGATCTGCTGATAGGATTGCTCTAGCATGGAGGATTCTTTGTTTCTAGGAAACACATATGCAAAATTTTCATTATATGTTCCCTCCTGAGTGCATATGACTCCATTATTACAGTGAACTTCAGTGCCTTCTGACTGCCAGCTGATCCTCTAAGGGCTCCCTGACTTCTGCTCTCAGTGGCTTTTCTCCTTAGTCTGTAACAACCTTTATTTTATAAATACCAGTTTATAGAATCAAAATGATGGCTCTGAACACTTCCCTGAAACAGAGACATTGCAGAGCTAAGCCATGATGTTCATTGGCACGTTATGCTGTGCATGAGATGGATGATTTTGCATTCCTTGTACAAGAAGGAACATAAGCCTCAGCTTGTGCTGACATTCCCAAGGACAAATGAAAACAAATGCTGAACAAGATTTCTTTTGATAAAGAAGATACCCAGTTAAAATTAAGCTGAAGCATTTTACTTATGCAAGACTAGTTTTTAGTCTTTCTAAAGAAGAGAAATCCAGGTGAATAGGCTGGGTCTTAGCTGCCATTGCATAAAACTGGATTATTCCTCCCCTCCCCTGGTGGGGGCCATGGATAGTTGCCTCTCCCTCATCTCCTTCTTTTTGTATGGGTGTGGAAGACTGCAAAGCTGGTTTTCTCTTCATAATATTTTGTACCTATACTCTATCTCTTGAGTTTTCCTGTGTGGTTTATTTCTTTTCTTTCTGTGGTTTAGTGAAGGCAACTTTCTCTCCTGTTGTAGCTGGAGGACCAGAAGACCCAAGTAAAGTATCATCCACAGTCTGAAGAAAGAGAAGGACCACTAGCTATTAGGATTTGTGAGCTGAAGAGTAAATGATGGGGATTTTTATATTTCTAAAACTAAATTTTGGAAATGACCAATATCCCCCATCATCCAGGGTGTTTTCAACTATACCTCTTACTTAAATACATTAGTTTTCCAGGTGCTGGAAATAAAATTAATGGGCCTGACTTTGTTTATAGGCTGTGTCTCCATGCAGGCACAGCCCTGGTGCAAACATTCCCATCCTGGTGTTAGCAGGCAGCTGTAAACCCCTGTTCCTTATGGCTCCCTTGTAGCTCTGTGCTCTGATGCAGCTCAGCATGCAGATTTTTGAGTAAGGAGAGGCAATAGTTTTCAACATAAACAAGTCCACTGGGTCACATTAACCTCCTTCAGTCTCTGTGTTAAATAATTAAAATAAACTAGGTAATGTTTAACTATATGTATTTAGAGGCTTACTGGAGGAGCTTATTAGTTCAATATTCTAACACAGTGTCTTAAACCTTCCCGAGCTCCAGGATACCTGATTAAATATTTAGTGCATATTGCTGAAAAAAATCAAGATTTGCTTTATTTTTTAGAGGAAATGTCTATCCTCAAAACTTGCTCAGCCTTTAAAATACTGGCCATCTAGAAATACTACTTTTCTCAAGTTGTCATTTCTTGCTACCAAGGAGTATTTTTCATTTGTACCAATCTTCATAGCACCCCAAGAATTAATATTTGCAGGAGGCTCTGCACTGCATCCTTGCTGTATTCTATAGAACCACCTCAAACACCTTTTTAAGCAATTCATTTGACAGCAGCTCCTTTGGATAGAAAGAAGATGTGTGTCAGCTGCTGACTGTGCTTTGGAGACATCAATATTTCTCCTCTTCTGCTTCTAAAACTGTCAAAATGAAATTAGTTAATTGGTGGGTACTTTAGTGTAGTTGCTGTGGGATAGTAATTATTGGTGACAAGAGCTGCTGGATGTGCACTAATACAGTACAGCAAACCCTAAACTTTGAAAATATAAGGCATTATCCTGCACTGCTGTTATGACTAGTAATTTTGCCACAGTCTGACTTGCTAGAGGTTCAAACCTTCAAGTTCAAGGACTTCTTGCCAGGAGAGAGAAGATTTTGCTTTGTGCAGAGCAGAGTTTTATGAGACTTGCCACATAACTAAGCAACAGCAGCTCAGTGGATTAAAATAGCATCAGTGATATCTCCAGTCTCTGGGGTAATGAGTTCTAAGCAAGGCAAAGACCTCCAGGAAGGGATTTTGTTTCTGTGGAGTCTCTATCAGATGTTAGTGAATAATAAACAAATAACAAATTGTTTCACTGAGTCCATTCTCACTTTGTCTTATTGCTGTCTTGGTTCAGTACTTCTGAAGACAAGACACAAACCGTGTTGCATTTACTTTTACACCCAGGCCTGGTTGCTTACTGAAAGCAGCACAGGTCCTTTGTTTTCTCTCTGCCTCTAGCCAGAAGCTGCTCCAGGATTGTCTTTCAGTATTTTAATTCATCGCTTTCCATGTTTTTGTGTGGCTTGAAGAGTCAGCTCTTGAGAGAAAAGGGTCCCTGCTTAGACCCCATGAAACCAGCCCCTTCCAGTGTGAAGGTATCTGAGGAAACCACTTACAGAATCCTGCAAACAAAGCTGTCTTCCATTTCTAACAGACTCCCCATAAATGGTCTGTGTGCCATAAAACATAAACTACCTAATAATCTAGCCCTACAGAGATATTTAAAATTACTCAGAAGCTCAGAAGGGTAACGTGCTGGACTGGCAGCATGTTGGATCTCTTACACAGAATCTATTCATCCTGATAATTGCCATCATATGAAACTCACCTGTGCTTTAAGCTGTGAATCATGATCAGTCATAGCTCTGTTCTCATAATGCTAGGAAGGAGAAATAAGAGGTGATTAACTCTTAAAGAGTGTAGTCCCGATTTTGACAAGGTGTTTCAAGCACAAATATGTCTGTTTCTTCACTTGTAGTATTTTCAGGTTTTATGGGGTCTAGATTAACAGATTTTTCTTCTCTACTGGCTGGAATATTTTCTGAAATTTGATGCACAAGTAAAAAGTTAACTACAAAAATCCTTCTGGTTTGAACTCACAGGAATGTTAGAAGAAATAGAAATCTATTCTCCCTTAGCCAACTTCCGTGTTTTTTGAATAACAATATATTACTGAAATTCCTGATAATGATTTTAAATAAATAAAAGGAGAAACAAGTTATGATTTTCAGAAGACTGCACCCTTTAATCTTAAAGAGAAAAATGCATTCTTGAAGGAGAAATAATGCTGGTTTTTTTTTTTCTAAACCATTGCAAATGGATGTCAGGTTTGTTGCCAAATAACATGTCTGATTTCATATCTAATAGTTAGTGGAATTTAATGAGTACAAACTGAAAAGTGGAATAGTTCTCAGTAGGAAGGGAGCTGAGTTCTTCTTTTGACACACCCTGCTGTTCACTCGATTGTAAAAGATACCCACAGGTGGCAATTCAGTGCTCTCAGTGCCTTGCCTGTGTGAAAAAAATAAATATGAAACAGGGAAAAATGGGAACAAAATCCACCCTGGCTCACAGGCTCAATAGATTTCAAGAGGAGTGAAAAAAGGGCAGCCTTTGTAACTGAAGGAGGGTGTTGGCTTTAGTATTGATATTTAAGGTACTTGATATTTAAGGTAATTATACCTAAAACTTATGTAGGGAGTGAAATTTATACTAAATTCAGTGGTTCAGGCCTTCAGGTGCCCCAGTGCTGCAGTCAGTTTGGGAAAATTACTTGAAACCTCCTCCAAGTTCTTTTCTGGAAATCATTTGCTGGCTGGGTCCATCAGAACACTGTGCTGTGGGCTCTGTGGAGAGACAGCAGAGAAACCCTTGTGAGGACTGAAGGGGGCTGTGAGAGAGATGGACACTAATTTACAAAGGCCTGTAGTGACAAGACAAGGGGGGATGGCTTAAAACTGAAAGAGAGCAGCTTTAGAAGGGATATTGGGAAGAAATTCTTGACTGTGGGGGTGGTTGCCCGAAGAAGCTGTGGCTGCCCCACCCTTGGAAGTGTCCAAAGCCAGATTGGATAGGGCTTGGAGCAACCTGGGATAGAGAAAGGAGTCCCTGCCCATGGCAGGCACGTTAGAACTAGGTGATTTCTCAGGTCCTTTCTAATCCAATTCTATCCATGATTCAATGGTTTTATGATTATCACACTTTTCTTCAACTGTTCTATCCACCATCAGGGCAGAATGTTTGGCTCAGGGACTGTCATGTGGATGTTCCCTTCCTTGGAGTTGTCCTGGTACCTGGGGGAATCGCATCTTTGTGATGGTTCACTTGTCCAGCTCTTGTCTCTGGGATGTGTTAGAGTTAAGGGTACGAGGAGCAGGCGATGCTGAAATACATACACAGTTCACTCACCCATGTGAAACTGCACGTGCTGGCAATGGATGTGGTTTCTGGTGCTTCCCTGCTTTTTTAGGAAGCTTGCATGGCTAATTTCCTTCAGGTAGAGGTAAGACCCTAAGTGAAGTGTCAGGTGGTTTTAATATCTGAATGTCTAATTCTCTCTGGTGCTGAACCTTGTGAAACATTGTTTTGTATAACCTGGAGTTAGGAACACTGTACATGGCCAGGTCAAATGATGAGCACGTTTACTGGCTGCTCACTGGTCTGGTTTGCTGTGTAGTTTTGAGTTGTGATTAAAGAGAAATTGTTACTTTGCAGCCTCACAGAAATAGAGTGCTTGGAACAGGATAGTGAGAAATCTGTTTTCTTGTTTGTAAGTGAACTCTTCTGGTGTTTTGTTGCTGAAGCTGGATCCCTTCTCAGCTAAGGCTACTTCCAAAGTGCACATATTCATGATAACCTCAGGCCATCCCCCACTGACTTCAGAATGAATTAAAATATCCATTCTAGCTGTATCTCGCCTTATCACAGCCATTGATTCACAGTGGAATGTATCCTTTGCTGTATTTTCTTGTTTTAAACCCAGTCAGTTTTCTGTAATCATTTTAGAATCCTTTAACTCTTCCACATTTTCTGTCTCTCCCTTAACCTTTGGCCAAAAGTAAAGGGGAAATTTTACCTTAGATTCTGTACTGCCATTTTTTACATTCTCAGAAGCAGTGCTTGTTGGAGACTGCAATTAAATGCAATTAAAATTATTACATATTTCACCTGTAATTCAGGAATAAAAAGTAAATGGCTTTGTTAGAAGCATTTAAACAGAAAGCTTGCAGGCACTTAATCACATATGAAATAACAAAAGACTTTTGAACAAAAGTAATTTCTGTTTCTGCATTGTCATATTGAATACCACCATGCCTGTTCCCTAACAACAAAGCTTTATAATATTTGTTAAGCAAAACTAATATTTTTATTAAATGCAGAAATGTAGGTATTTTTACATTACGGGACTCTGACTATTTCATTAAAGAAAAGCCAGGGCAGCTCAGGTGGGTGAGTTATTTTCCTTGAAAGTTTCTGTTTGCCAAAGTAGAATTAAACTGGGCTAGCCAGGACTGTCAGTGTGCTGGCAATTGAGTTCTCTTCAGGGAGGTGGTAGTGCAGAAACCAACCTGTTAATTACATTGTTTAGTCTCAACTGGTCAGGTTTGCATGTTCTGAAGGCGGATAGTCACTATAAAGAGAGTCTTGTAATTTCTCGTGCTCGAAAGAGGCACTTGCAAATAATTATGAGATGCAATCACATAAGATCAGGAAGCCTCGATAGATTAGTAATGAGGTACAGAGCCTTTTACCTCAAGGTTGTTGCTCCCAAGCCAGATGTGCCTGCTGCTGTTGGGAAGTGCCCTCAGAGAGGTGCTTGGTCTGCAGTGAGCTGGAACTCTCAGGGCTGTTGATAAGAATGTATTCACTGAACAAAAATTGTGGTGGCTGTGTTTTTCTCTCTGGCTGTCTCCTTCCCTCTTATCCAGTTAGGAGACAGAATTTCTGCTGTTTTCTTGGGTTGTGCTGACTGAGGGAGATTAATGTGGCTCCAGCCAGGTTCCTGCTGCTGGGAGCTGCCTGCTGGGCAGTGATGATGCTGCTGGACACGAGTCCTCCGGCGTGGGCACTGGAGGGAGCCCAGCAGCAGGAGGCAGGACAGCAGTTCGTGTTTGAAGCAGAGAATGCTAGAAGTTCACGTTTAAAGGCTCAAAGAACGGTGTGAAGGATGCAGTCCAACCCCACACAGCTTCACGAGAGGTTTTGAAAGTAACAGGAGTTGAGCAGGTGTGAAAGGAAGGGAAGTCTTTTTCCATGGGCTGTCCAGCAAGCGTGTTGTACAGAGCTGTGGAGCACCTGGCAGCTCGTTTCAGACAGCGGCACTAACGCAGCTGGAACGGTCTCCTGCTGCTGGGATTCGCTGCAGATTAAACTGACATTTTCTTGGGTTCTCAGGACCTTCAAGCAAGGGGTCTTGCAGAGCAATGGGCCTTTATGGAACTGCTGCTCTGTAGGAACAGCTTGGCAAACAGTAGCTGCTTCCCACTCTGGCCCTGCTGAGACACTGAGTTGAAGGAAGTATCAAAAGGACACTGAATATAATCTCACAATGTCCATGGATTTTGAAAGCTATCTACTGTTCTGGCTCTTTGTATTGCATGGTAATGTGTGTTTTGAGGTCAAGAAAAGCCAACCACACTGGGAGAAACTGTTTTCTAGTGAGTTAAAGTCAACACAATTTTTAAGAGTAGAAAACCTCTGCATAAACTGTGGGTTGAAATTTTTTTTTGAGAATATGATCAGAAGAAACCAGTTAAAAGTTTTCCCTTTTTAATATGCTGACTTCAAGAGCAAAACACAAGAGCTTTTTTAAAGTACCATCCTTATGGAAAGAGTGAAACTAATGACAACTGTGCCAGGTCACCTTTAACTTTCTCAGACGGGAGATGGTGGAGCATTGCTGTTAAAGTCAATGGCTCTTGGGGGAGCCTAACCAGCTCTGCAGAAGGTAATGACATGTCCTCTCCTGCCACCTATGGCTGCTCCATTATCCTTCAAAGCAGCCATGAAAATTGCAAGACTTTAACAGGAACATCTGCTTCTCCCCCTTGGTTGTTTCCTTCACATCTGCAGCGGTAGTGACAGGGCATGTGCTTTTCTTCATTCACCCTCGTTGCTCTGACCTTTCCTGTGGCTCATTTTTTATGCTCTGTCTCCTTAATGACTATTCTAATTCATCTCTGCATTTGCTGATAGTCTTATTAGGGCCAAGGGAAAATTCACCAGGTGAGGGAGCCTGTTGTTTTCTGGTAAGAATAAAACTTTGTCAAATCTGACAAGCTGGCTGGGATACTTTTCAAGGGACAATTTCCCTACATTGTTTCTGCAACTTGCCCAGTTGTGGCAAGTGTTCCAGCTAAAATGAGCAATCCCTCTCTTCTGTGGTGAATGAAGCAAATCTCCTTTTCAGACTCCCATGAATGATTTATTTTTTTTCTGGACAACATCTAGAAAAATATCCAAGTGTCTTCCTGCTATCTAAGCATCTAATTGCTGTTGATTTCAAATAGATTTCATTGCCAGCATAAGAACGGGACATTTAAAAGCCCCTAGGAATTTGAGACTTCCTCTTCAATTCTAGCTCCTCTGAGCTTCTAATCCAAATATGCTTTGTCAAGTGTCCTGGAGCTAAGCCAGTGTCTGTCTGGTTTCCTACAGGCACAGGGAAATGCTATTGTTGCATCTGCTGCATCACAAAATAAATGTGCTCAGTTATTTGAGGGAGCAAATTTCCATCTCATGGCCAAATGCAATAATCTGCAAGAGCTCTTTCAGTCCTTTAAGTGATGGCAGGAGTGAGGATTGAATTTAGCTCAAGTATCAAACTCTCAGACTTTCTCCCAGAGTTGTGGTCTCTTTCTGTCAAAGCTGTGACATTGTGTGATGCTACTCTCCAGTTTGTTCCTGTGGTAAATATTACAGGGTATGGTGGCTTCTGTGCCATTATAAAGTTGTGTCTTAACTTGTGACTTCAAGCTGAACGGGTTAATTAAAATGGAAAATCTACTTAGTCATTGTCAAGAACTGTGAATTTTAATAAGAATGGAAGAAGAGCTGGATTCTGGGGTACTTGGAATGGGATGTGTGGAACAAAAAAGTAATGTTTTAACTGATAGTTCTTTCATTCCTGAGAAGGGTGTGTTAACACTCTGTCTTCACTGAGTCAAGCAGCCTCTTTGTAGTAATTCACATTTTAAGCCTGGGTGAAATATCTTTATTGTTGCCAGTTTCCAAACGAAGAAAACATAAATTTATGTAAAACTACCTGTACATTGATTTCAAAAAACAACTTTTTGCTGCATAAAATAATAGGTTTAATAATATAAATGGCAAGGAGGAAATAAGGTGAGAGGCCAGCAGTTTGTGTTTTGTGGCAGCACCCACTTGTGTATGCCCAGTTACAGAGCAGAGGTCTCCACATTTGGCTCTTTGAACTGCACCCTTCTGGGATTTTCTTGGGTTACAACCTGTGACTGCAATGTTAAAGTTTTAGTCTTGCGCCTTTATTCTTTGGTAAAGAAGATTAAAAAGTGAGAGTTGAGAGGCTCAAGAGAACTCTAGAATCTTGAAAAGAAAAAGAAGTATTAATGCTGAAGCTTTGACAGAGTCATCAGTACAAAATAGGAAATGTACAGACCCTGACAACTTCTGAATTCTGACCTTTAAATTATTATTCTGTCATTAACAGTGTAAGTTGGGGTCAGGAGTTTAAATGTGGGCCTATGGGGAAGTTACCAGTTTGATTCTCACTTTGTTTCATTGTGATTATATTTTATTGTGTGTGAGTTACAGTGCAGCAAGAAGTAGTGGGCAGTCTGCAGTGGGGGCTTTTTCATGTAAGAAACCCCCCATATTTCAACAATGTTGACTAAAAAAGTATCTGTTGGCATTCTGGAAACCTCACTTATGCTTTGTACTTCTGGATATCAAGGTTAAAACAACTTAAGTTCAATTTACTTTTCAGCCAGGTTGGATAGAGTCTGTACATGCTGAAACCACTTAGAAGTCCTCACGCCACTCAGAGTTAAAAATGCATTTGTTCAATTTAGTTTTATGAGCTGTTATTGCTTAACTGGCAGCTGGATCTTATACTTGGACTGCTGTGTTGCTTTCCTTGTCTATTCCGCTAGATAAATCCTAGGTAATCATTACAGCTGTATAAAACCTGATATAAAATGGGACAAACCTTGAAAATAATTAATCAGTGGTGATCAAGACATAAGGCTTTGCCCAGGGATTAAAGACCAGTTGAGGAGCTGATGGCCTGGTGCCCAGTGCATTAACTGATCTGATTGCTGGTGACATTCCTCAGAATTCCATTTGCCTGATTTGCCTATCACAGGAAAACTTCATCCCACTTCAGCAGTGAAATCTATCATTCAAATTCAGTCTCCTCTGCTGGTTCTGGTTTTTGTAAAAGGCAGTTCTTCCAGTGCCACAAACGCTGCTCTATGATTTTAATAAACACAGCAATTAGTGGAAAGAGGGATTCACTGCCCATCTTTTAAATTAAGAATGTCAGACAGGAAAACCAGAAGAGTTTCATAAACCATTCACACCACTTAATGATAACAGTTATGTCTAGATCTTTCTGGAAGAGGTTGTCAAATGAGGGTTAATTAATGAATAATTGTTTGCCTTCCTTTAACTGTCAAATTCAGGCAAAGTCCTAATATTCTATAGTCCCATCAAAGTAATTTAAGGAGGGAAATACACCTTTGCGTTATTAAGAAAACCCAAAAACCCAGAGAAGCAATTCTTTATGCTTTGCAAGTGTGAGATGTTTTGAGCAGTGAAATGGAGTACAATACATATTTCCTTGGTAGCTCACCCCAGTTTTACTGATTCTATTTGGACGTGAGAATAAAGATTCAATTTTCACTTGAAATGAGGGGAATGCTTTTTTCCCCAAACATCTACTTTGTTTTCTGGCAGCTTCCATTTACTTAATCTGCAAAGCCTAATGACTTAGATGACAATTAGTGTTTCATGTTCTCTAAACAAATATCATTCTTGTCTGATGAATGACCTTGAACTGGGATAAAAATACCTCTGGTATTTAGTAGATTAAAAATGTTTGTTTTACAGAAGTAAGCCTGAAATGATCATTAGATATTTCAGGTGATGAAGGAATGCTCAGAAAGGAACAAGGCTTAATCCTGAAAATATATTTTGTTGCATGCATGAGACTGGCTTACAAGGGTTTTTGGTGTTTTTTTGTTTGTTTTCTTTTTTTTTTTTTATTTCTTAGAGATTATGATACTATTAAATGAACTTCTGTCATGCCATAGATGAGCAGCAATGAGCTGCTCTGAGACAACAAGCACAGCCCTGAGACTGGGTGTGGAGAGCAACTGCAAATGGCAGTGAGCTCCTGGTACCTACAGGGGCTGTGTTAGAGACACCTGGGGCAGGATGGCTTTATTATTGATGTGGATGTGACTGCCTTTCTCAGTTTGTGGTCCCAATTATGCTATTTTTGCTTTCCTATGGCAAGAGTAACCTTGTTTTAAGAAGAAATCAGCTCTCACACTTGAGGCAGAAAATTTAATTTTTGCTTACAAAGTGGTGAGTTAACCATAAGCCCGGCCTGCATGGATGTGTGTGTACCTGCTTTCTTCAGGCAAGCAGAAATCTCTCTAGGGAACTGGTTTCATTCTCCTTCCCTTTCTCTCATGATAAATTTGTGGCGGAAGGAACAAATGAGAGAAAAATAGTGGTCTGCGTGTAATAGCAAGAGTGAATGTTAATGGGACACCTGGGAAATACTTCTATATTAGAGAGCACAATGTTGCTCATTTGCTACAAGTTATGATTGAAAACCAAATCTTTCCTTTGTATTTTCTCCTCTGCCTCACCTAAAATAGCCCCACAGTAGGAAGGTCTCTGTAGGAAATTATTAACACTGCTTTACTCTGAGGTGCCTTATGAGGTTTTACGCTCTTGGATCCTGTCTGTACAAGTGATGTGTGTGCTTGAACCAGGATGAATATTGGTGCCCAGCAGTCCTCATTGATTGACTTCAGTGTGTGCCCTGGCAGATAGAGACACTTAAGTTTTAATTTGTTTTTGCTTCCAGGTCACCCTTCATCCACCTTCTCATTTGCAGCAGCTTTTCTCTCCTCCCCCTTGCATTTCCAGCACCTTCTCAGCTGTTTTGATTTATCGACCGCTCAGATTTAATGCTTCATTCCTTGGAGAAGTCTCCCTGCTTGTGTCTGATCTAAGGTCACCTGTGCTACTTATTCCAGGGGACTTTAATCTCCATATGGATGTGACCTCTGACACTCACTGCAGAATTCACTGTGTTACCTGATTCTCTCCAGCTGTGTCAGCAGGTTCCTCCACCTGCTCTGAAGGGTTATGATTTCATTAACTCTTTGGGTCTCATTATCGGGGTTTGAGGTCACTCACCTATTTTCAAATATAGAGCTACACCTACTGTACCCCTGGTGTTCCTCTCTACTTGCTTGTTTCGAGAGTTGGGATTTTTTTACCCCGCATGTCACTTCTAACCTGGAACAAATTAAAGTGGTTCAGGGCTGGTTCCCTGATTCCCCAGTTTCCACAAGGAAAAAAGCACAAAGGTCTTGATGAAAACAAAATCTGTAACTTTATAAGTTGTGAAAAAACTCTGTTTTGAAACCCATGTTTTGTGGAAGCTCCAACCTCTCTATTCCTATATCTGGAAAATGGCTGTAACTTTGCTAGATTTTTTTCTTACATATGTTAGCATTAGGAATCATGATCCTGCAGTGTATTTGAGGGTTGTAAAAAATATGGTTAGCAAATAGGATTCCTTTTGCCTTTTTTGTTTGTTTTTGTTTGATTTTTTTGGTGTGTTGCATCTTACTTTGCCTACTATCATGAGCAAGTGATTATGGGAAGATATTTCTTGTCTATTTATTCCTAGAACAGCTGAACTGCACTTTTGTGGCAGTTCTGGACTCTCTCTGAGCACTCCATTACTGCCTGTAAGTGAAAAGGTTGAACTTTGAAATTGGAACTGGACTGATTTGTATATTCAGAGGTAGTTTCTGGGAAAGTGTGTGTATACATATATGTACTGTATATCCTTGAAGGAGGAGAGCATCTAAGATAAACCTTGTGATAATTGTGAAATTATGAAAAAACTCCAGTAGCTGATGGAATGGCAGCAGAGAAAAAGCTCTGCTAATGTTCTCAGCCTTTAAGATGGTGTGTAAATTTTACTTTCCAAGTGACTTTCAGCTCCTTTTCTTGAGAAGAATTATCAACTTTAGAAATACCCTTTTTTCTCTTTTACCCCTCGAAAAACCCTGACATGTGGGCAGGATTGGTTCCTGTAAATATGTTTGGCAAAGAATAGGAAAAATAGCAAGTGTTATTTGCTCTAATTTTGTGTTTTTCTAACAATATTTGCCTTCTGGTGTGTGCTTCCTATGCTCATGTATTTGTAAGCAAAAGCCAGCGTGAGATGAAGGCAGATGATGAACTGGCACCAAGCTTCTTAAAGTGCTTTCCTCTTCCCAACAGCATCAGTGATGACTTCTAAACTCATTTGTTTCTCTGAATGTTGTCTGCAATATTTAGTTCCATAGCTGTTCATCTTCCTATTGACATCCATTCTCTTACCCTTTAAATAAATGATGCAGTTGATTTTGTGCAGACCCAGCTTGCTGCTTTTGAGGCTTTCTGAGGAATGTGCTGAGCTGGGCTCATCCTACTCCAGATTTGTTGCTCTGCACAGCATAGTAGCTCTCTTCATCAGAGGTGTCAGATTATGAAACAGAGCTAAAAATTCCCTTAAAATTTGTCTTTTCCTTATGTTTCTTAGCCAAGAGATTAGAAAGAAGAGGCGGTTGTTCAGGATTTCTGGTAGAGGCGTGCTGCCTGCATGTGAATTGCATTGAGCTAGCACTCTCTGGGAATGATCAGAATTAGTCACAGAGATGAAATGGATGTGGACAGAATTAGTTAGCAACCTTCTGAAAGCCTCCTTCTTTCTTTGACATGTTCCTTGCGGTTTTGAAGTGCATCACTACCATGTTTGGTATTTTATTAGCAATAATTGTATTTCCCTCTTTTTCTTTTGAGCATTTCAAAGAGTTTTAGAAGTATTAATTGAGTATCTGCCCTTTGACTTCTATGAAGAAAGTGAAAATAAGGTCTTGTCAAATATGTTTGTTGAGAAAGAATATTAAGGATAATACAGAGAATATTAAGAATATCACTGAGAATAAGTAGTTCAGCATTGATTATTGAGTCAACTCTACTCACAATACTTGCACTGGTTTGTAATGTCCAATAATGGTCTAATAACTTCCTGGTTTGTACTTCCAATAAAAAGCCTAATAACTTCCTGCTTTGTACTTTCTTGTTCTTCAGAGATGCCTGTGTTCTCTGAAATCCCAGGGGTCTGTCTTGCAGCTCTACACAGCACTTTCTTCTGGGATGAAAATCCTACAGATAACAAGTAAATGGTCACAGAACCTTCATGTGGTCACTTCTTGAGGTCATTAAGAACCATTCTTCATGGATGGGCACCCGAGGGCTGTTGTTACCTGCAGGTATTCATTATGGAAGGCAACAACATTCAGAGCAGGGAGCATCTGGAGGTTGCTTCCATTAGGCAGCCCTGTCCCATTGTGTCTGTGTGCTGTACTGGGAAGGCAGAGAAAGTGTCCTCAGTGACCCAGAACAGCACTGGTGTTTCTGAGGAAGCAGAGCTGCAAAGAAATTAGGATATGGATAGCAACACTCGTGCCAAACTCCTGCTAAGAGGAAACACAGAGCCAGGTGGTTCTCAACACTCATCCCCTGTCCTCCTCCATGCCTGGCTGGCCCCTGTTCTCCCTTCAATATATAGAAGGTTCTGTCTCTGTGACAGAGACCTTTCTGTGCTGGTGTTGCTGATAAAAGGTTTCTCCATTCTGAGAGTTTTCTTATTTAAAAGGGAAGATGGAACTGAATTTCAACTGCAAACACCGACAGCCCTTAAGTTGTGGATCTCAATAGGTTTACAGGTGGTGAGCTATGAATTTATGGGCTTTTCTCTCCACAGCTTTTCTCCCTCTCTCACACTGCATTTCTCCCTGAAATGCCTTTCCTGATGTGTCCACCATAGAATTCACTTACTGTGATCTTCACATTTTAAAAAACTCTTCAGTCCCTGCTCCTCTAATGCTTTGGCTTCCAGAGAATCCACCAATTCTAAAATATTTTAAGGCATTTTTTTGAATGTTTCTGTCAGTATAATCTCAGCTGCACATTAAGTGTACTTTAAACCTGAGATGAAGGTTTATTTAGTGCAAGATGAATGTTAAAACATGCAGGAGAGAATTCTTTCTTTCTTTCTTTTTGCTGCTGTTGGGTACCTGAATACAGATACAACAGGTTTCAGTAGATCTAGGGAGGAATAGATTGAGTTAGGGTTGGTTAAAATTTTCTGTGAGTTTTCTTAAATGTGAAAGCCTCTCTGCAAATGAGTGTTTATCCTCTTGATTTCTGAACATTGGCAAAAATAGGACCGAAAGGCACCACGTTAACCCTCAGCATTTGTTCAGCACCTGCTCACAGATGTGTCTGAATATTAAGGAGAAATTCATATGGTGCTCAACAGCATAAAAAGTGTCAGGATGTGTGTGAACAAACAGGAGGAAATATCGATGTGAGCGTGTAGGAGGGGAAAGACAATTACAAGGGCAATCCAATTAATGCAAATGATGCATGCAGATGTCTGTGGCTTTTTAGTGCCTCCACTCTCCATGAGGGCTGTGCATTAGGGATGAGGGAGGGGAGTGCTGCCTTCCCTTGTGTGGCAGTGGTGTTTTCAAACCTGGGCATCCCACTCCTGCCAGGAGATGAAGAGGGGACACCTTCCCCTACCTGGTTGTGGAGCTGCCAAACAGGAACGTGACAGTAAAACAGCTCCTGAACCAAGGGCAGCTTCCACGAGGCAACTTAATCTCACCTTCTGCAAACAGCAGTGTGTCTGTTGACTCCTGGCACTTCAGGGCAGCACTGTCACTGCTCTAAAATTCAAACAAGATAATTGAAAGAGAGCCCCAGGTTTTTGGGGCTGTGTGCTCAGGGCCAGTGTGTTTGATTTCCTTTGGTATTGGCTTAACAGGATTGTTCACCTAAAGGAAGCAGGATTTGAGCTGAAAAATAGACATCCTTGCAGCTACGTATTGATCCTTGGAGCTGGATGTTGTCTATCCTTATGATGTACCTTCTGGAAAAAAAAACAACTTCTCTTATCTCAGCATCTGATGTCTGGTGAATAGTAGCTTGGACTAAGGACAAGACCTGGCCACTCGGTTTTTCAGATGAGATACATGGCAAAAACAAATATATGGCCTGAGCAGCTCAAAATGTTTGCTTTTTATTGTTTCCCTTATAAAGTCTCATTCTCAAGAGACAAACCAGACTGTGACCTTGCTCTGCTGGAGTGAATAGAAACTCTGCTGTTGATTCCAGTGAATGCAGAACCACCACAGTGGGAGCTGTAGAAAACCAATGGAAACTTTTTCCTCTTTGCTCCCAACAGTTTTGATTCAGGCTGTAGCACTAATAAACAGATAATGAAATAAATATTAAATTATTTAATAAATAAATTAGTTACCTTATTAAATTAACAACCTCTCTTAAATAACAATCTCATTTTACAAAATCTTTTGTCTCAGAATTTGTGCCATCCTTTCTCCCAGCATTGCCATGTCAGGTGTTTTGAGGAACAATACTTTGGGATAAAGTGGCAAATTTACTTTCTCTTTTGTATGTTTGTTTTCCATATTGCCTTACAGAGAAGCTGCTGTCTTCCTGACCAGTAGCTGCTTTCATTTTTTTCCTATTATATAATAATAATATATATTATATTATTATTAGGCACTTTTATGAAAAGTCAGAGTCTGCCAATAAGCTTATTACAGTGGCTCTGTAAGGTACTTTTATGTTATCTTCAGCATTTTGCCAACTAACTTCCTGTAAAATACCTTATGCATTTTTCTACTGTAGCACATTTACTTTAAAAGCAATGTAGCTTTGTCCTCGGGGGAAAAAAAAAAGGAAAAAAAACCCCCAAAAAATCTCTGTATATATAATTTTTTTAAAAGTTGAGTGCTCAAGTAGAACACTACATTTCCACTCCAAGATTGAATATGCATAGTTTCTTGTCCATTGAGGTTGTCATGAATGCAAATTTGGCAACAAAATTCAGGCAGCCAAGTGTTTTCACAAGTATTTCAGCTGTGCTCGAAATACTTGTGAAACCAAAACATACACAGCAAGGAACATTGCCAAGCCAACTTTTTAAAAAAGTTATATGTATGTATTTAATACTTTTTTTTTTTAAAGAACCCCCATAGAAACATAAATTGCATTGCTAACTCTTTTTGAAAGTCAAGATTTCTCACCTAATCAAGTCATAAAGTTTCCTGCACAAAAATTTCAGTGATCTTAATCCCTCAGTAAAAGTTAATTTGTAAAGGTGTGCTCAATGTTAGTTAGCAGCAGGTACTGTAAAAAACAACAACAACAACAACAAACCCAAACCAACCCAAAATACCCAAACATAAACTTCCAAACAGGGCAAACAAAGAGTGAGGAGGAAGCAGGATAATTCTCAGGTCTGTCACTTGGAGGACTGTCTGTTTCTGCAGAGTTCTCTCTCTTCTCCCTGCATTTATTTGTTCTCTGTGCCTTGGCTATCAGCCACACCTGCGCCGATATCTCCACTGTCTCTCTTACTCATACTTTGTGCTGCTTTGATGATGACTATTTTTATATTCTCAGTGTTGTCTCTCTGTCTCGCTCTCATGAAATAACTCACCCTGCTCTGTAGTGCTGTTAATTTACAAGGTGCTTTACAAACACAGATAAGAGCCTTCCAAGGCTCTACTCTAAGTAAGACAAGACAAGCGCAAGATGAAGCACTTGAAGGCTGTTCAGGAAAGTGAGGACATGGAAATGACTTATGCAAGGAGCTGAGGGGCTTGTGAAGTGGAGTTTGTGAGAGAAGGTTTAGGCAGGGTGGAGAGGATGTTTGGCAGTGGAGGAAAATGCTCAGCTGCAAGGAGCAGTGAGGTGAGACGTGAAGGCAAGAGCAAGGAAGAGAAAGAGAGGGGAAAATAAACCTGGAGAAAGAGGGGACAGTGAATCAAGAGAAAAGCAGGAAGACGCAATATTTATCAGAGGTTTGTTCAGAATGGTCTGGGAGGGAACTGAATAAATCCATATAGTTTGGGTGTGTTTGTTTATTTTTTTTTTTTCTTTTGGACTAAACTTTGCTATCCATGACAGCTTTACAGCCTACCTTGTTCTCAGCCTGTCTGTGATGACAAGCATAGCAAGCACTGCTTACATGTTGATGTGTTAAAAGTTTCCCTACTATTTAAGATGTCTCTTTTGTATTAAATATTATCCTATCCATTGTGTCCATTTATAAAGGGAAAGAATTAAATATAAAGCCTAATGGATGTCAGGAAGGCAAAGGGATGCGTTCTGTCTGCCTGTCTTTTTGCCTTCATCATCTAACTGAATATTCCAACCTGTCCTTCTCCCTGTGGCTTTGTAAGGGTGAGGGAAGAAAGATTGGAAAACTGACTTACAATATTTTATAAGAATAGTATATAAACTCAGGGAAAGAGACACATCCTACAAGAGACTCTTTGCTTCTTTACATTCCTGGGATTTAAGCTGGCTCTGGGGAGATTCCGTATCTTGTAGGACTGCACAACCCGACTCCTCCTTGAGGCACTGATGTGTTGTTTTTTCCTCTCCACCTCTTACCCCTGGAATTATTAGGCCAGCACCAGGTGAAGCAAGGCACGTGTGAAGTGGTGGCCGTGCACCGGTGCTGCAACAAGAACCGGATCGAGGAGCGGTCCCAGACCGTGAAGTGCTCCTGCTTCCCGGGCCAGGTGGCTGGCACCACACGGGCTCAGCCCTCCTGCGTGGAAGGTGAGAGGCTCTGCTCACTCCTAAACATTGTTTGAGAAGTTTAGTCTCCCCGATGTCTGACTTCCCACTGCCTCAAGAAGCGTGGTCGTTTCTTTTGTTAATTTTTGGAAAGATCTCTGTGAGTTGATGATAATGAGCCTGTGCGTAAATCTTGGTGTAATTAATCCTCTTAATAGATGTACTGGTCCATTTCATCTCTGCGCCAATAAATTCTGAATTTTTTCACGCAAGAATTCTCCTCTAAAACTAGTTTGAAAACAACATAAGCCAAGAAATTCAAGCTTATGATATTAACTCTTCCAGATGTCCTAAGACTTAGTAGCTTGGCTAAAAATTCACTGAATAATAAATGCAGCCCTAAGAGTGATCATGCAGATGGTGCTGGGACATCTGATATGGAGAGCTTTTCTCTGGATCATTATTGCACCATTTAATGTGCCTATTTTTTGTAGAGGTTGCTGCTCTTGTTAAATTAGTCAAGCTACTCCAAGACAGACGTCTTTTAATCTCAAAATTACCAAAATCTCTCATTTCATTAATTCATAAGCAAGATCCTCTTTTCATTCTCTTGCATATAAAGTTGCAACTGGTTCACTTAAACATAAAACAAAAAGCTTCGAAGTCCAATTCTAATCTAATATTCAGAAATATTTACTGTCAGACATAAACTCTAAATACAAGTGAATCTGTTTTTTGAGGGTTTTTTAACCTATTAGGAAGCTGTCAAAACAGATATTTTAAAAAGTGGATTTTTGAGAAAATTTTTTAGATTCCTAGTGCTTTTATGCTTTGTAATTCAGCAATATATTTAAGTTTAACTGTGTATTTTCTTAGGGAGTTTTCTTTTTACATCTGAAGTGTCTTCTGCATTTTTAGGTGACACATCAAATAGAAGAAATACTTTTACATATAACACATAATATAAATCAGATATTATTTTAAACTCGCTTAAAGACTGCAATGGTGGCACTGTCATTCTATGGCAGAAATATATAAATACTGTAGAAGCCTTATTTAGTCAACAGTTACTGAAGGAATTTAATAGCTGGGTTGTTTTTTTTCTTTTTTTCAAGTATAGTCGCAATTAAGTGCAACAAAATATTATGAATGTAAGACTTTGACTTTTAAAGTGAAAGCTTTTGATTTCCCCTCATTCCTTAGGGTAATGCTTTAGCAGGCTTTGCTTATTTTTGCAAGCATCTGGGACTACAGTGAGTTGCTGCAGCACAGTAACTCTCTTTCCTTAGCCTCAGGATTAGATGTGTTTTTCTCCCACTCTATACACATCCTTCAGTAGACTCCTACACTGTGAAAGCAAGAACTGGTCTTAAATTTGCATATTGAAGACTGATACAGACATTTAGGTTCTTTTTCCAGCACCGTTGTCCTGAATTCAGGGTTGTTAATTTTGCCTATAATTTGCCCTGAGTTTAAAGGGAAGGATTCACCCAAAGCATAGAGTTACTTGTCCAACGTAAGAAAACAAAAACCAAAATGAAACAAAACAAAAACAAAACCAAAAATATTCTATAAAGCAATTGCAATTGACTTGTAGCTGTTTTTCATTTCCATTGAGCTTCAGCCCTTATCCAGTGGTGGTGATCACTTGTGTTAGGGCAGCAGTTCTCTCTGCTGTTGGTCACTGCTGTGGCTGGTGCCTGGTGGTGTTCCCATCTCAAATCACCCAGCCCTAGTTGCCCCAGCAGACCCGTGGCTTGCCATTCCTCATTCCCACTCCTCCAGGAAGGATCATGGTGCCTCCTTCCAACACACAATCCCCTGTTTTGTGTTTTTCTCTGTGCCAGGAACCCTGTTGGGTGCTGCCATCTTCTCTGGGTGTTTTTTACTCCATCTTTACTGACCTTGTCGGAAATGATCTCTCACCTCCCAGGAAACACAGTCAGGTTTAACCCATTTTTTGTCCACAACCTGATATCCACAACCAATCAGTATCAATGCAAATGATCAGAGACCCAAACAACGGGTAGAAGTTCATACATTTATTTTGCAATATTATAAGGCTGAAAGATTAGTTTATAAAAGCCAAAGCAGTATACTTTTTCATAATGCTTTTCAGTAAAAGTGCAAAACAAAAGTAATTGAATGAACGTTTCAGCAATATCCTGATGTCAGCTTGCCTGCTTGACACCCTAATTTTAAGGTTGCAGAAGAACAAATGCATCTTGAAATAAAAGGGAGAAACAGTGCTTTACAAGAAGTAGACTCCATTATTTTTGTTCATCTTTTCTGAATGTATTATCTTTTAAGGTATGAGATTCAATAGTTTGTGCACATAGTAACATAAGGCAGATAAATTGAATCAACATTTTAAGCCATACTTTATTTTGAAATCCAGTATAGATTATGTAGGATTGTGCACTGATATATTTTATAATAGTTTTCTGGGGTTCGATGATTGATCGATGAACAATGCAAAACTGAGAAATGCATGCAGCTGCTGTTGTTAACAGCAGGTTTATAAAGCCATGACTGCATTTCTAAAAATAATAGATCTTAATAGAAATTGGAGTAAGGGTAGAAAATTAATAAATTTGCCCAGTTAAGGTGTACAACTGCAGCATTCCAAAACATACTGCAAAAGTGGCACTGTGACTGCAAGCAGGTTTTTAGTTGATATTCTAGTACTTGCCAGAGTTTCCCCCATTCTTACCTGCAGTATTTGCTGACACATCTCATGGGTATACATCTCTGTGCAGTTCTGTTTTCTCACCCAGTGAAGGAAGAGATTGGCATTTCTCTGTCCAGTCTACCATATGCATATATGAGTTAAACAAGAAACCTCAGCTTCATTCCCCCTTTACAGCAGGTTCTTGACTGAAGCATGCAAATGAAGGCAACAAGTCATTTTTGTAGTCAGTGGAGATGGGAAGGCACTTCCAGAGGTCAATTCTAATGTTGGAGTCAGTCTCTGGTGGTGCTTGCCTCTCTACCATTTGCATATGGCATTTACCCTTCTGAGAGCTGGTGAAGTGTTCAGCCACTTTTTTAACCTCAAACACACTCCATGTAATTCAATATTATACCAGTAATTGTTTCTACCTTTTGAAATCAACCAATTGAACATGGCATAGCCAACCTCCCTTAAAAAAAGCCAAAACCACCAAAACAACAGTGATAAAAAAATTGTTTATTTTTCCTGCTTCTTTTTTTTCTAGCTTCCATTGTCCTGCAGAAGTGGTGGTGTCACATGAACCCCTGTTTGGATGGAGAGGACTGTAAAGTACTACCAGACTATTCAGGTTGGTCTTGCAGCAGTGGAAATAAAGTCAAAACCACAAAGGCAAGTACAGAGATCACCTCTATTTAAGGGTGCCAGTCTGCTGATTGCTGTTGTTGCATTGTGATGTGTATCTATGGGTGTGAGCACCAGTCTTGGCCTTTTCAAAGTTTTGGAAAGATGCGATTAATGTAGTTGCTCCCAGAGGAAATATTTGGTCAGAACTGTCCCCTCACTTCTGCAGTTAAACTGAAAATGGTCCTGGTTCAGTCTTCAGTGAGCCAAAGAAACTATTTCATTGTGCTCAGTGCCAGAGGGATAATCATGTTCCAGAACCAATTCTTCAATTTGTAGACTAGTACAGGGATCCAAGATCTTCACCACTGTCTTATAAAGTTAGATTCCTGTGCTGGACAGCCTTTTAGTTGTTGAAAACCTGCACTGATGCCACTGTGCCACTGAACACCACTGGAAATCAGGTTGGTTCAGAATATTTCTACTTACAGACTACCCTGTAGCTGGCCTGTTTTTGTTTTTTTTTTTTTGTTTTGGTTTTTTTTTGGTTTTTTTTTTGTTTTTTTGCTTTTTTTTTTTAAATTCCAGACCTTTGCTATATCATTTTATTTCCTAATTAATGGAGAGAAAATATCATGTCCTCTGTCTGCTTGGCAATTTAAAATGAGTTCAGTGCATTGTAGTTCAGCAAGTCACAGCAAACTGCATGGCTAAATACATCATAAACCAGGAGTCTTTAGCTTGCAATAGCAAGGAGAGACATATGCTCAGCTTTTCCCTTTACAGCCTCTTCTAGCTGGGAAAGAATGTTGTTCATTAGGTTACAGTCTGAGTTAATAAGCAATACTGTCACCAAATGTTCTTTAGTAAAGGCTGTTCTGAGGAGTGAAAACTGCACTAATTTCTGGATGGGTGAGAGGAAATTGGATGTTTTGGGCAGCTGTGGTGTGATACTGATATAGACATTGCACACTGGCACAGAGGAAGTAGCATCCCTGCACGTGGCAGAGGGGTTGGAATTAGAAGAGCTTCAAGAGCATTTTCAACCCAAACCTTTCTATGATTCTATGGCCAATGTTATTTTTAAGTGCCAAAGCTGTAATCCATAGCATGCCTGGGTCCTGCTGTTCTCCTGTGGGGGACACTACTCCTGGAATTTGTCTGCAAATTCTGGAATCAGTGTGGATAACTGGGACTCAGTTATTGCAAGATAAAGACCACCCTCAGCCTTTCAGTTTTCTCCCAGTGCTGTTTTTTAACTACTCATTTGTAGATAAGGAGTAGCTTTGTAGCATCACACTGAAGGGTGAGACTGGTGAATTAGGAATTCTAGATACTGTACAAGACAAGTCCATCTCTGGACATACCAGAAGAGAGCTGATGATTTATACCAAAGGGACCAGATTGGAGAAGAGGGAATCAGGTTAATTATCCTTTGAGTGAGTTAATTATCCTTGATGCCTTTGACAGATACTCAAGAGGTGGGGGGCAGAACAAAGATTTCTATGTTGTCACTGATGACTGAAGGCCTGAGGTGTCAAATTCTCAATCATGCAGCTGCCTCTTCCTTCCCTGGGACAGTAGTAAGGAAACTAGAATGGAAAGACAAGTTTCCTTGCCACAGGGAAAAGGGAAGTATGGTGTAACTTATAATTTACTTTGAAAATGAACCAAAGGTTTCTCTCAGATCAATAAACAAAATATTTCTTAGGTATATTGTTAAAATTTTACACAAAGAGGACTATTTGAACTGTCAGACAAGTAGCCCAAACTGTTCAGCCACCTCAGCAATGGGATGCTCAAATCAGACACAGCAAAATCCTTTGAGGGACAATTACAGAAAATGTACACATCCATTATTTTTTTCCAATTTAATAGCTGCTTTATGCATAAAACACAATAGCTGAGATCCATTCCATACTAAGTTTTTTTTTGGTGTTATGCAGCAGAGATGATCTCATTACCATTTAAATTTGTAATCAATTTTTTAAAGCTTTTTAAGACCCTGGGATCAGTGCTACGTGGGACAGTGGCTTCCACAGGTTAATTATACACTGAAAGAGGAAATGTCATTTAATCAACTTTAAGTCTTCTGTCTTTTCATTCCATGAAAATAAGGGAAAACAGTGTAAGTAAAATATTTGAAGCACAGGGGACTGCTGACACTACTCAGTATTTAGATGAATAGTTAGTGTCTGAGTGGGACAGTTAAAATGTGCAAAGCTGAGGAATTTGCATCTTCCATCAGTTCCCTCAGGGAAGGAAATAAAATCTCTATGCTGAGTGTCTGTTTAGTTTTGTGACACATGTAGACACTGTAGAGCAGAGCTGACAAAGCTTTCCCCTTCCAGCTGCCTGCTCTCATCCATTTCCAGGACAGGAAATCCAAGAGGACCCTCAGTGTGCAGCCAGAGCTGCTGGGTTTGTCCCTGTGTGTGCATTAAGGCTTGAGCACATCCCTGCAGCCCCTCCCGGGTCCTGGGGGAGTTCTGCTGTCTGGGAGAGATTTCTGCTGCAAGAACAATTTATTCCCTCCATGTGCTGCCTGGTCCCTGATTCCCTCCCATAGGATGGACCACAGGGAATGGGCAGCAGTTTGCATGAATGACCCTTTGGGATGGAAATCCTACACTTGTGCTGGAGGCATTGGTGCTGGGAATGACACAAAGCAAAGTAAAATAGGAGATTTCCAGGAGATGTTGGTGGCAAATTTAATGATGAACTAACATTTCTTTACCTGCAAATCCCCTTCATGCTGGCAAATAACAGCATAATTAACATTTATATAGAGATTCTGCTTCTCTGTGTAGTATAAAGGTGTGGCTGGGGCAAGCTCATTCATTGTCTATTTGTGTGCACAGTTCTTTTGCAGTAACAATGAACCTGACATTTCTTTTTTATTTTTTTCTTTTCTTTTTTTTTTTTTCTTTTTTCCCTCTGGTCAATTCTGTGTAACTCTTTCCTCTTCTTTTATAGGTAACACGGTAGCAAAGGCTAAACCTGAGGGTCACTGCCAGGACTATGGCATGTGGAACTGTTCCATGGCTGTTACACAGAGACCCTTTTTTGTTATGATGTTATTGACTTCATCCTTCGAACTTACAAAGGAGCTGGGGAAAAGGACAACGCTTCTCCTTTCAACTGTGGCTGCAGTTCCTGAACCTGGATTTTGCTATTCAGTGGTACATTATGATTTCACAAGAAAAAACAAGGAGATTTGGTTCAACCTGAAATGTACCTTGGATTCCCAAGGATCTGAGATCTATCTGGAAGTTGTGGAAGAACACACCTGAGCTTCTTGTGGTGCACCAAGGATAAGACTTTCTTAATGACACAAAGATATGTAAAATTGTTTTAAATGATTTTAGGTCATGAATGTAACTTAGGGGATCATAGAAAGAAAATGCTGAGGTTAGAGCTGGTACGGATGATCTCTAAGGTCTTTATAACTTATATGATTCTGTGGATTTGTCTGAGGTGTTTCTTGCATACAGTACAACATAAAAATACAAAGCAGATCCCAGTGAATTGACGGGACTGTGTTATAAATTATGTCTTAGTGTATTTTCAACTGTTAATTAGTACCTATCAAGGTGGTATGAAAGTGAAAAGATGGAACTTAGAGAATTAGTAGCAATTATTGTAGGGCAAACCTTGGTTATAGCTGTGCAATTAGATTTATTTCCTTAGATAGTTCTAGGTAATTTAACCTTTACATTCATAAGTGATGGCAGGAAAGCATGAGGAAGAGATAAAATTTGAAAGCAGGCATAGTTTTTCTTGTCCTAAAATAAATCCATTCTCTAGGGGAATAGCAAAGTATACATATTCCTTGCCTCTTTGAATCTAGATATGGAAAAGAATTTAGCCATTAGCTAGAAATATTCATTGAGATGACTCAAAAAAAAGGAGAGCAGGCTTGAACTGCATAAGGAAGGCTTACTGGAAGGGGAATAATTTGTTTGGATTTTCATAGCTTTGGTTATATCCTAATAGGTAACATACTTAAAATTCATAAGCAAAATTCTAGATAAAAGTGAATCTTCAGTTTCAATTAGCTCTTGTTTAGAATGATTATAATAATTGAATGTCCAGTTCCTTGACAGACTCAATTTCCAAGTGGTTACATTTTGAGACACATAATTGTTCCCTATTATTGTAGATGCATTTCATGCTCTTTTTCTTATTTGCCTGTTAAGAGTTTCTTGTCATCAGTCTTCATAAATAGAATAGAGGGTAAGAGGTGAAGCTGTAGCCAGTCTGTCCCCCCTGACATTGCAGCAGACTGAAGTGCAGTGGTGCAGATGAACTGCTGGTGACCCAGAGACAGAAGTCATTGTTATGCTTTATGTAAATATTGGGGTGACAATGCACATCCAAGTTTTATATAGACAGAAAGGCGAAAAAACAAAAAAAGGTGTCTTGTACTAATGTAAGTAATTTTGCATAAGCTTTCTTGTGTATAGGAAAGATCCCATCAGCAGTGGGAAACTGTTCAGGGTCATAATTATTAACTTTTGATTAGCTGGAGTGAGTGGGAGCATTCAGCCAGTTAATTCCACCAGAGTCAGTGGTGGAAAGATCTGGCCCTGTGTTTCTTGGTTTTGATTTCCTTGGTTTAGGTCACTTTCAATTATGTATTTGATTACAGCTGGGATCATAGTGATCATTGTACTCAGTGATAAACAAACAGATTTTCTGTGCTTGGACAGCTGAACAGTTAATAGACTCTGCTTGCCCTGATGAGCTCTACATTCCCAATATTTTTCCATTGTTTTCATTTTCTGATTAAATTTTAAAATTACCTTTACTATTTCTATTGTTTCTCTGCATATGTATTTATGGTGTCATCAGGGAAGATCCTTTTCATTTGCTCTTTGTACAGTGTTGATCCATAACTGGAATTTATTTATTTATCTTAGTAAGTGCTCTATGGTGATGCTTATTTAAAACCATTGCTGAGATGTTCTAGGTGGGAAAAAAAGACTTTTAGAGAAAAGTTGTCTATTTTTGAAGGCAAATACAATGAAAATATGTTACTTTCCTGTGGTGACACACTGGATTTGTGGTGGAATTGAGAACAAAACCAAAACTTCTCTAATGCAGTCCTACCCCAAAGGAGTGCAGTATGTCACATGCCCTGAAAGAGTCCCCTGGAAAGTGCATTTGCTGTCACTGAGGGAGGGGAGAGACTACAACATAAATTTGGTAGCATGGGGTTATGAAATATGGCCCAGTGAATGACTTGCCTTCCTAGAAGCCCAGCCCATGACGGAGATTTTATATTCCCTGAAGAAGCTGTGTTCCAGAGGGTCTTGGGTCAATGCTGTCATGTGTCCCTGCCTCTTTTTTTTTTTTTTTTTTTTTTTTTTTTTTTTTTTTTTTTTATTTTTATTTTTTGGAGGATTGCTGCTATTTCTGATGCTGTTGTCTGGCATCTGACACCAGCTCTGCCCTTCTGCTGAGAGGCAGCAGAATTAAAGTCTGGGAGAGAGCAGTGCCTCAGATCCTCGGTGTGCTCTTTCTGGAGCAGTTTATGTTTAACTACTGGCTCCAGAAGAGCAGTTTTTGTAAGCAGCAATCCTCACCTCTTTGCAACCTCAGCCTCACCCCACTGTTAAGGTTCTGTGGGGTTAAATCCTGTGGGTCATCATGCCCAGGGTTTTGTTTGGACAGACATTCTCCTGTCCTGGACCAGAGAATAATCTTCTTGCTCTAAACATGGCAATGTCTTGCCATACAATTTCAAACAAAGATTATTGCAGACACACACTTCTCTGATGATATATTAATATCCAAGCGGAACTGATTAATATCCTGATTATACCTAGATCTTATTTCTTAACTCTGTTCTTTTTGTCCCTCCTCAGGATGACCCTGATGCCTTTCCTTTCATCCAGGTGACATCGCAGTAGGCATAAAATATCTGTGGCTTCTTCATGTCCTTTTTTCTCCCCTCTGCCTGTCTTTGTAGCCCTCCACACAGTTTTGGTGAATATTTTTGTACACAGATTGCAGAATTAGGTGTTTTATTTGGCATCTGCCATTGCTGGTTCTCAGGAGTGTTGAACACTGCCAGGACTGACTGGTGAGGAGCTCCATCCTGTCTCACGTTGAGCAGGATGTGCCACTGTTCACTCCTCAGCCATTCCTTACCACCATCCCTGTATTCCCCAGCTAGATAAGGAAATATCTGTGGTATCCAAATAAATCCTTGGACATATAGATTAAACTAGATATATAGCATTTTATTTATCTAGAAATTAAATTATCATAATATCACTCCCTTCAAGGTTTCCCTTGCATCCTGAAACTCTGTCAAATTCATGATAGATTTTTTCCATTTTCCATTTACCTCCAAGTCTGTTATCTTCAAGGATTTTTGTTCAAATCTGGATCTAAAGAGAGTGGATAAATTTTTTACACTTGCTGTAAATTTTCTCAAGGGTTAGTTTATAACAAACCTACAACAATGGAAAATGGCTTTGAAGACTCACAATTTGCTTTCAGACTGAAAAGACCCCGAGGTAAGAGAACAGTTAAGACTTCTGTCATAACAATAGATGTTTCTATATCTATAGAGATAGAGATGATCCTGTAACAAACATTTGGGATAAATTAGTACCTCTAAACTGTAGTAATGTCATTTAAAGGACTGGATTTTGCAGCACAGTGTCTCTCAGCAATGCATTGGGGTAATAATTCTGGACAAACTCAGAATGGATCTGCTCACCTTGGAATTTGGAATATATTGGTTATGTTCAGGAGGGTGGTTTTTTGAAGGTAAATGTTGCAAGGATTCTCACTGCCTGGAAATGAGAATGCTACACCTGAAAACATGAAGTATGTACTGTTTTCACTTCAGTTACCTTAGAGTTTTGTTGAGAAACCAGAATCCCATTTGCAAAAGCAGGATTAACTAAACAATGATAATACTAGGAGGCTTTTTTTTTTTTCCAAATGATGACTTTGCCTTGATGCATAAACAGCATATCTCCAAATAATTTCCTAAATATCTTTTGCTGCTAAAATTACTTAAAAAGACAATCAAAAAAGTGCCTGGCCAGAGTTAACAGCTTATACTTTACAGTCTAGAACTCTACTGTGGGAATGTGTCTGTTACTGGATTTTTCTAATTTGGATGAAATTTCACAAATGGGGATTAGAATAGCAGCATGTACCAACCTTCAGGAGACCTTTAGAATTTTATAAAGTACCACAGCTTTATTATAGTTATGAGGACAAAGTCACCCACTGGGAGACATTGAGTAAAAACACTTCAGGGTCCATTCTGCCTTGCTCTATGTGTGAGTGTGACATTCCCATTAATACATAGAAATCACATCACTCAAAAGAAGAGCAGTTTTGGTAGCATGTTTTATTGGTAGCATATTGTTATTACATTCATTTATGCAAAATGATAGGCAGTAAAATGTTGCCAGAAAAATCCCCACAGGCTGCTCTGAATGTGGAAGTTCAAGCCCGTGAAAAGCCACTGTTGCATTTTACCAGCCTAAGATGGGTCCTGGAAATGAATATATATTTCTGGTCCTTTGAGATGTAATGACTTGTAAAAGGTGCAGACATGAGGGAGACTTAAGTGGAAAATCAGCTCTGTTTTCACTCTCCTGTCCCATTCCACAACAGAGAAGAAAACAATTCCACCTTCAGTCTTTGTACACTTCCCTAGGACTGAAGCTCAGAGAATTATAAATCTCTTCTAGCCAATATAAATTTTCCATTATGGAAGGTATCTAAGAGCATGGTCAGATTACAAGTGGTTAAGCAAAGAAGACACGGAGCTTTAGCTGAAAGGTAGGTACCCTATTTCCTTGTGGATATAAAGTGAGGTACCTCAAGCTGTGGTTGCAGCTTTTAAAGCTCTCTTAACTCTCTCAGCTGTCTGTCTCAGCCCTAACCTGCATTTTATCTGCTTCATAGGGGTTATCTGGGGACACTGGATAATCCAACACTAGTAGGGACTTCTTAATTTTGGGGTATCAAAGGATTTTATCTTTGTAAATGATATTTTGCAGAACTGACACCACTTACATGCTTGATATTTAGGCACTGAAATCCTCCAGCAGAGAAATAAGAGCACAAACGTTTTGCTTGTTCACTGGAGTTGTGCTTCACTTAGTGACAATCCATGCTGCTGTGAAGTTGCATGAGTTGGTATAGGAATTTACACAAAATTGTATAAACTCCAGTAATTCAGCATCCCTTCTGCCCTTCAGGGTTCTCACTGGGTAAAGGTTTGGGGATCCCATTCATGGCTCTTGGCCATAGAACCCTGATTGTGTTCTTTGCAGTTCAAGGTTGTGGGCTGATGTACATTTTTTTCCCTATTTTTTTTTTTTTAATTGAATCATCAGAGAGGTTTTTCACAGATATGCCTTCCAGTCAGGAAACTTCTCAGTGGGTTTTCTGAGTAGAGGGAATGCTTGGCTCAGACATGAAAAGAAATCCATGAGGGGCAAAGTTCATCCAACTCCTCAAATGCTCTCAGTGAGCCAGAAGAGTGGCAATGTGACATGGGCAATAGAACTTTTACCTCAAGATACTTTGTTATGGATACAAAGCATTATTCAAGACATTTCAAGGACTGCTAGCCTGTGGCCTTCATACGGCTGAGGCCTTGGAGAGCCACAATAAATTGCAAAATAATTTTCATGTTCCTTAAAGGAACATCTATGATACCATCCATGAGCCGTCGTGAGAAAGAGATGAACATTACAGCAGTGGAAAAACAGCCTCAAAGACAGTACAAAATTAGGTATAGAATCTATTTGTGTGCTGTGCAGTATTATGCACATTCACCCAAGCTCGTGCACTGGGTAGTTTTCCAGTTTGCAGAATCACGATGATTTTTTTCTTTACCATGTTTTTCGACAAATATGCCCATTCCTTAAAATTCACTAGAACAAGTGATTTGCAAGCAAAATTGTCAGCTGTTTGCTTACCCTTTAAATTAAGTAGCTCACAAAGTAATCTACTACAGTGGTAAAATCAATGTAAAATGCATTACTTTAACTCCCAACAAAATAAAATCAGTGCTTTGTGAAACAGCCCCGCTATTCACAGGACTAAACTCTGCTGTCACTCGGATTCCTGAGGAGCTCCTGGAGCTGATGAGTTCACACGGGTCCAGATGAATGCACAGTGATGTTCTCTATCTGCCTTTTGAAGATGTGCCTGCAGCCAGCAGGAGGCATTAGCAAATCCGTGAGGAATATTGCAGGAAGAGCAGAGGAACGTTCCGCTGCTTTCAACAACTTTTCCAGGGCCTTTGGAAAGTCATGGGAAAACTGCTTCATTCTACAGCAGCCCGTGGCTTTCACAGCCTGAGGATTAGCCCCTACCCCTGCAGAGAGCACCAGTCCCTGCCCGTGGTTAGCAGCGAGCTCAGGGCTTGCTGGCTCTGGTTAATGTGCATTTTTCACACAGGGATGGTACAGGATGTAATGTGGCTGTGCTGAGTGTCTAAATATGCATTCCAAGCCTTGTAAAGCTTGGGGTTAAATGGGGGTACTCTGCACCCTCAGATGGAGCAAGGGGTGTGTGGAAGGATTGAGCTTTCCCCCTACATCGTGCTGTGCCCAGAGCCATTCTCTGTTCATGTGCTAAGAATCCAATCTTCTGACAGTAGGAAAGCACAAACAATTGTAGAGGGGATGTGAATTCCTGCAGCAAGGGCTAGAAAGAACGTTTTTTGTCACTTAAAGCAAAGCAGACAAGGTAGCACATCCCACAGGACACTAATGAGCCACCTGATAACACCAAGTGCACACCTGACCTCTTGACACGGGAAGCAAGGATGACAGATGTACTGTCAAAATACAAATCTATCAACTTCATCATGTAAATCTACCCACAGATGCTTTACAGTAGAGCTCTGAGGACAAACAAACATTTTAACTTACAGAGTAACCTTGTAAACAGGAACTTTTTACAAAAGACTCCCGTTAATAATTTATGAATTGTAACAGTGTCACGAGAAAAGGATACTGAGCATTGATTTTTGGCATTGAATGACAACAAAGCCAATCCCCCAGTTTCCACAATAATGATGTACTCACTAATCTGGTGTTGGGGTGTATTGATATCCATATTGCATTTGCATAAAATTCTGTCTCTCATCTTTTATATTATTCATTTGCTGCTTTCCATCTCTTTCCCAAATGTGTTGAGTTGTTCCCTTAAACACACAAATTTTTATTCTGCAAGTGGTGAGGCATCTCAGAGTCACTTCAGGGTGCTGATTTTTGCTCTTTAATTAGGTCTGTAAAGAATTTGGTGCTTAGATCAGGAATTAATTTTGTTTTCTTGTTTATAAGTAATTTATTGTGACCTCTTGAAATGATAGCATTTGCCTGTGTGAAGAGTTAATTTTCCAAGATGTGACAAGCACAGCTTTTAATTAGATTAGGGTAATCATGTCAAAAAAGGAACTTTCTTTTATGAAGCACAGGGATATTTGCATTCTTTTAGTAAAACCTTTTTTTTTTTTTCCACATGATTGAAAATTAAGCCTAGCAACGAATAGATCTGGAGTGTTTGAGTTCATGCAAGAAGAAATTTTTTGAGCTGTTTATAATGCCTATCAAGACTCTTCTTACAGAGCTGCATTTATGGTACATGTTTATTTATGATTAATGTATCAATATTTTAGTTTCTATTTTAGAGAGTTTTTATTCAAATATCTGTAAGTATTTTTGCAGAGAAACCTTTAAAATATGGATTGTTGTGTCTTTCCCCCCTTGTACCCTTCAGCAGTGATGGCACAATCCTGATGAATGGGGAAGGCTGGCTGGGCTATGCGGGGAGTTTTTTCTGTGTTGTGTTGACAATAATTCATGAACAGAATCTTGGTTTATCCACTGGAGTTCTGGATTCATGGCATGAAAAAGGTGTGGGGTTTTCAACAAGATCTAAAGCCCCCATAAGCACCTTTGAATATATTTTAGCTAATAGTTCTGATGAGGCTATTTGAGTCTGCCAAATCAAATCAGATTTTGCTCCTCCTTTAGAGAGAGGTACTTCCGTAGAGCTGTGGTTTAATGGGCTGGTGGCAGTTTCAGAGATGTTACAGTTTTCTGAATTGCTGCAGGTGCACTGATGGGTGAGACCCTATAGGCCTATTCTGAGCCATTAATGCTCACCACATCAAGAATATTTCAACAGAGTTATGTTCCTGGATCATTGATCTGCTGGTCCATAGGTGAGCAGAGTTATGTTCTGTCAGACAAGCTGAAAGAGGCAGGAATGTTTTCTGTATTCTCCAACAATATTTTTTTCCCTTACAGGAGACTCAGTTCAAAGATTGCTTTGGAGATTCTAGAGGTGTTTTTAATGAAGGAATGACATTATTGAGCTTACCAATTGTGCTTCCCCTGCTTGATAAGTAGTTATATATATATAACTGCTATTCATATATATATATGTATATATGAATAAATAGCCTGTGAAATTATGAAGTATTTCCTTCTTAATGCCTTTCCCCACTACACTTTGTGTTCTAGAGTGTGATTCCTTATATCCTCGGATCTAGGACAAATCAATATTTGATGAATAACAAAGTTAATCCTTAAAATATTTTTGGCTTTCAAGTTCATAAATGTCCTGTTCTGCACCCATGAGGTTTGGCTGTCAGCTGAATTCAGGGAGTGGCCAAGCAGGAGGCTGGGAGAGAGTGTCACCAGCTTGAGAGGAATGCTGGATTTGGTGCTGCTCCAGCCAAAGTCCTGCCATGGAGATTGTATTTGAGATCCAGCTTCAGGCTGTGACACACAAGCAGTGCCAAGCTGGTTGGATAAATGCAGATAGGTCGGTAAATGCAGTGGATATCCTGGTGTGCACCTTTATCCATAGAAATCCTGGATGAATGATGGAGCCCAAATGTTTTCCATCAATGTTGGAAAGCGATTCTATCTCTCTCTGCTTTATTGCTTGTGAGAGTGAGAGCTAAGAAGCCAGGGCTGTTCCCATCCTGTCCCCAGGGCACAGGTCCAAGGAAGAAGCCAGACTGTGGTGTTTCCCTAGTGTGGATTCCTGCAGCCCAACAGCCTACAACCCAATCTGCTGTGTAGCAAGCAGGTAATGTGAGATGTAAGAGCTTTGCCAACTTGTCTATCAAATATTGACTGTGTGCAGCTACTGTGAGGCTTTACAGGCAGTGGAAAACTTGGCTGCGTGGTAAAAGCTGCTGCTATGCTCATTCAACCCGAGATGTAGATCTAAATTTTCCTCATTTCTGTTCTCCTTTTCCTTCCACTCCTTATATCCAATCTGTGCATAAACACACATTCAAAAAAGCAGAGAAGAGATAGCCATTAAAGCCTCCAGCACTTCTCTTGCACGAACAGAATTTGATGAGAGTCATTTATCCTTTCAAAACAGCACATTTTTTTTTGGTCAGGAATGTTTACAGTATTGTGCAGCCGGAGAAACTTCATGAGAGCATTTGTTTCTTACAGACAGGTGCTGCAGGGTGGTTTCCTATAAAGGGCTGAAGGTTTGCCAGCTGCTCTGTAGCTGCAACCAGCTGCCATCCTGACACAGCAGAGCCATCCTGAGAGGTGCGGGAGGCTGCTGGCTCACTGACACCCTCTCGGTTGTCTCTGGCAGTGGAGCTCACAACAAGCCACTGTGGAACCCCCTGGAAGGGTTTCCTTTCATGCTGCTGGCAAGGCTGGGACGCTCTGAGACTGCAGCATGAGTGGCACAGCAGAACCTGCATTATCACTTTTGCTGTTGGCCCTGCTCATAGCTCCTGCTGGGGTGGATTTGCATCGGTGGTAGATGAAAGCATGACTGGCATGTAACAGAGAGCTGGTGTCAGGAGGGAGACAGGTGGAGATTTTCCAGGAATCAGCTGCTGGCTTTCATCCCTCTCCAGCACTGGCTTAGCCATTTGGGTGCTGCAAAGCAACAAGGAGAATCCCATTGATCAGTATTTTGCATATTTGTGTGGCAGGGAAGGATTGAATGCACAATGCTGTGCTGCAATCAGATTGCAGAGAGAGAAATACAATGCTAGATGAGAAACAGTGGAAGGTAAGCGTTATTTTTTTAACCCCTTTCTAATGTTTCTAAATTATCTCGACATTAAGAGGTAGAATCATAGAATAACTTGAGTTGGAAGAGACCCACAAGGATCATCAAAATCCAACTCCTGGCCCTGTACAGGACAGCCCCAGAAATCACACCATGTGCCTGAGAGTACTGTCTAAACACTTCTCGAATCTTCTTCAATCTTGTAGGTTAAAGTAGAGTTAACTGAAGGTGAAATGCAATACTTTATTACATATTATGAGTGACAACCCTTTCATTTTTATGTGTTTACTAAATAAAATGTTGGATTTGCAGAGGTATTCCTTTATTACTAATACTAGAAAGTATTACTAAAATCAGAAATAATTTTATTCAGCTTTATAAGTCAATGAGAAGTTTTCTTACTTTGTATTGGGTTTCTGCAACCCAAGGGGACTGTCTTCTGTGGCCCTGGAGATGTCTCTGCAAATCTTAATAAATCCTCAAACTGCAGTTAATGTCTGATATGTATTAGTCACATGTGAGTTTAATCACCATTATGAGAGCCTATGGTGGGTCATGGTGAGCCATTTCCCTTGGAAATAATTACCCTCAGTTGCAGTATAATGTGTTAATAGAATTGTTTTAAAGCAGGAGAGCAGCCCCTTTAGCACTTGTCAGTGCTCCGTGTATTTTCAGGATGTCTCTCACTTCTGTTGTGAGCCATTAGAATGCACAGGGCTGGGATGCAGTAAAGAGCGTGGTGCACACTGGCAGCCGTGAGCAACGAACTGACAAGTGATTTATTCCAAAGGAGGCACCTAACACTCCAAAGGGAGCTGTTTCCCGTGCTTGGTCCAGCTCTGCAGCCCTGGTGAAGTGGTCTGTGTAACTGCCCCTTCCTGGCTCTGCTCGGGGCTGTCAGAGCTGCTGAACCAGGCAGTGCAGCTGCACATGCCAGCAGTGGTCTACAGTGAGCTTTTCTCAGATCAAATCACCTCAAAACCAGAAAATGGAAAGGAAGTGTGAACAGGAGGCTTCTCAAACACACAGGAGAGTGCACAGGTGCTGCCTCTCTCTGCCCCAGTAGTCTGGACCTGCCTGAGCAATGTACAGCAGGTTGGAGTGAGGATGTCTGTCCCAAACCTGCACCAAACGGCCAAAGGTGTGTCCTGGGGAGCTCTGGGTTGAGCTCTTTCACATGAAGAAAGTGACTGACCCCATGTCTCACCACCTGTGGAAGATGGAGAAAATGAACAGCACAAGAGGTGCAAGCAAAGGGGAGAGTTGGCAGCATGATAGTATTGCTCAGAAGCAATTTACTTTCCGTGGCATCTGCAATCTTCCTTCACAAAACTCTCTGTTCATTACATTAAATTGGAAGCAAATGTAGAAAATGCGAGACTATGGTTTAGTATATATTTTCATTGCTTTGCTTTTGCAATTAACTTGTTGGCATAAAAGTCATTATCTGATGACATTTGGGAACAAAAAACCAATATTGTCTGGGGCAGAGGAATCCTACCCATCTTTGCAGCAGCCATTAAGACAAATGCTTCTCAGGTTTTGTGCAAACAACCTGATCACTTTTTTGGCAATTTAAATCAGCTGCTGTCATCACTGTGCTCTAGACTCCATCCCAATGCCAAAGGTTGATAAGTAATAAATGTTCAAGTCAAAGCTAACCTAATGCAGGCCTCCCAGAGCTTCAAAAAAACTCACAATATTTCAGCCACAGCAGGTGCATTCTGTAATCCCTTATTAAAAACTCCTGCCACAAGTCCCTCCAACATGTGGCTGGGTCTTATGCAGATTAAATCTGACATACTATGAAGTCACTACAACCTTTTCCTTACTCCTAATTAAAGGAAAGAAAGCCAAGAAGTGAATGAAATACTCCTAAAGAGAAATGTGAGGCAGGTGGGTAGAAATGATTGTTTTGTGTGGCAATCACTAAGCTTCAGGTTCACAAGATGGGGAAGGTGTTTGACCTGCTGTTCTTCCTGTGTGTGTGCTTAAATTAAATCGTAGGCTTTCTGTGAAAGGTAACTGACTTTGTTTAATTAAAAGCCTCTCTCCTGTTCTACCTGGACTTCTAATTCCAGCGTGATGTGTAGGCACACGGTGCTCTGTCTTCTCAGGGTAATTAGACTTAGTAATGCAGCTGTCCTGTTTACAGTGTAAATCCCCCTAATGATGAATGGAGTAGACTTTTGGAGAAACCCTGATGATACTTTAGACAGGGAGAGTGGATGATCTTTGCAAATAACTGGTGGCTAGAATGTAAATCATTATCTGCTAATAAGCCTCTGATTGCTGGGTGTTTTATACTGTAGAAGATTAGAGAATTTGACTTTGCTTCATTTTAGTCCTGGCTGTGGAGCTGGAGCACAGACAGAAGTAACTGGTTTGTTTATGGGTGAGATTCTGACCTTGTGTCTTGTTGAGAGTTCACGCTATGGCAGAAGCTCTTCTGTGGTGCTGGTGAGAAAAAGATGACAAAAAGGCTTTAGAAATGGATAGTCTGTAGTAATATGGAGGGGAGATTCTGTGCTGTGAAGCACCCAGTGACCTCAACCAGGTGAGAGGACCTGCTTAAACACTCTAGAGCCAAATACCAGGAGACCTCTGTGTCCCAAAAACCCCACAGCATCAGGAGAGAGAGCTGATTAAGGGTGGAATGAGGACGTGCTTGTACCCTTGTTTGCAGGTGTGCTCCTGAGGAGAGCAGTGTGCCAACTGCAGTCCCTGACTTCAGCTGAGACAGAGCTGGGGACCAGGAGGGAGAGGTCACTTCAGCTGTCAGATTTCAGAGACCAGAGACTGCTCAGCAGGGAAGAGAGGAGGAACATATGGTGTGGTAGGAGGAGGTGACAGTGGCAGTGAAGATCAAGAAATATAATGAGAAGCAAACATTTTGTGGGGTGCTGCCTTTAGGAATGCGGTGTCAGAGGGCAGGAGCTGGTGAGAGCAGGGCTGTTTGTGCAAAGGGGAATCAAACAGGGTAAAGACAGGAGCTATGAAGGGATGAGCCTTGGGAGGGAAATTGCCTTCTGTCAGGTGGGTTCTTCCCATCAGCCTGGAGGCCATGGGAGCTGTGGTGGGAACTGGAGGAGCACCTTATAGATGGCTGCTCTGCGTCCATGGGTTGTTCTCCAGAGAAATAAAGCCGAGCCCTCTGATTATTCTCTAGGTCTGGTTTTGATTCAGAAGGGGACAGGAGGCATTTTTCAGCCTTGGGAGGAGGGAATGGCCATGGGAAGAGATGTGCCAGCAGCCCATGGTGCCTGGGGCTCACTCACTGGGACCACAGGGGCAGCTCCAGGAGGAGTTCCTTCCATTGGACGGAATTTCTCCTTGCTCCATTACATTTCAGCTACAAGGGATGAGCTGGGAGGCATTATCTTTGCTTGTTATGTGTTATACCATGCTGTCATTGCAGCTGGTGTAGCCTTGCACAAAATAATTCTCTCTGAAACGTCTGATGCTGATCCCAGGCGTGTTCAGCCCACCAAAGAGAACTTGAGGAACTAATGCTCACCATGTTCACTGACCATGGTCAAGAACTTCTGGAGATCTGAATATCTGCTACAATTTGTCATGGAGTTCTTGTGGCTGTTTTGGCACCATGGGAATTGTTTCCTAATTGCTGAGAAATTCAAGATTTGAAAAATGCTGGTGTCTCAAATTAAGACAGAAACCCAAAATCTCAACCATTCTTATTCATCAGCTGAGGGAATTTAAAGGAAGGAACTGGCTTAGTTGAAAAACCTGTTTCAGTAAATTGTAATTACTGCAGTTTGAGTTCAGACTTTTAAAAATGCAAATTAAGTATTTGCTGATCATTACAAATTTCAAAGGAAGAAAGTTCAGTCTGTTTCAAGTAAAAATGTAGTTTAGGTTACAGATTTTTTTTCTCCCCAGCTAACAAATTTTTGAACAACTCTTCATTTGCAATGTTTTGAGTTTGGTGAAATGGCATTTTCTGATCTTTCATCAAAAAATTCCCAAATTGTTTTAATGGTCTAACCAGCAACACTTTTCTGTGGCTTTTTGCCAATATGTTTATGTAGAATTATACTGGAATTGTATTAAAAGTATATTTCATAATGAAAATTACCTCAAGAGGATATAGAGTTACAAATTAAACTCTCTGCAAAAAGTAAAATTTGCTCTGCAAGGAAATCTGTGCTCCACTTTCAGGTCTGAGATGGTAATAAATTGAACAGAGAACGTTTCACAGACAGTGTCAGATATAAAATATATTAATCTTGTCAGAGAGTGTACTAACTCTCCCAGATTTATGATCAGGTACACTTAAGTGCTGTTCTTCTCATTAATCTTGATTTACAAACAGTAGCCTTCAGAACAAGGGTCAGAAGAGACAAGAGACTCACGGATGTGTTGCTTGGATAACTCACCTTCCCTTGCTGCCTTGTACCTTTCAATGACACCCTTCCATCTTTAATTATTGAAAGGTCTTTAATCTTGTCTGAGTAAGGGCAGAATATGATGAATGTGAGGGGTTGCCTGTGCTACTCTGGGTTTGTTTTTTAACAAGAGATGTCATGGACATTGGTGGGAATAGCAAGATAATCACATCTACCACTAGCAGGACTTGATGCTGAGAAAATTCAAGAGGAGAAGGATGCACTGGGAAGGGGTGGGGGGGGAAGCAGGAGAATTACTGAGTGAAAAACAGCCATGTAGAAAAAATACAGTTCCTGAAGAAACAGCATTTTAAAGCCTGCTTAACACACATAAAGTATATAAAATCCTGTCTATCTGTAAAAGAACATCCCTTTGTAATTCTTAAAGTTATGGAGAACTGGAAAACCAAGTTTTCACAGGAAATAAACCTGGTAATTCCACTAGGTGATACTGGAGACAAATCAGTCTGCCTGCAGGCTGGTGTGCTAGGTAGGATAACATCACCCTGGATTCTTGTCAAGATGCTTTGCCTGGAGGAGTAAATAGCAAACCTCCCAAACCTATTTGTAATTTTTAATGAGAATGGAACAAAAGAATCCATCTGATGAAGGTGCAAAATTGCCAGATGTGAGAAGGTAGGTGTATACCAAATGGAAATAGTTTCTAACTTCCTCTCCAGTATGGTCTGTCATCCAAAAAAATGTCAAGGACAGATTGAAGCATTCAGCATGTTCCTTCTGCTCTTGCTTTTCTCTACCTTCTCTATGGGTATTAACCTGCTGGAGCATCTGTATGTTGTGGACAAGGTCAGTGGCAGTGTGGACTAATGGACTTTGTAGGGCCTCTTCTAGTTCTTCCAAACTGGAGTAGAAACCCATGACATTTGATATGATGAGGGCTTTGGGAAGAGTTTTGGCATGAAACAATCATCTGAGTTGTGAATTTAGGTCAGGAAGTAAGTCCACCTTAAAGAAATATGCCTGAAGTATACCAGAGTCTGGACTTGCCTGATATCCACAGGAAAAATATTCCAAAGCTATTGATAAACCCACCTTATTTTCTTCACAGCTCTCCTGGATGCTTTGTTCTGAGCTTTAAGACCTCTTGAAGGCTTGCAGATGCCACAGGGGTTCATGGATGAGAATTCAGACTTTGATGTGGTTGGAACTTAAGACACTAATTACTTTGAAATATAGAACTGGGGCCTTAAGCTGGCATCAGATACTGGCTGGGAGCCATGGGAAAGACTTGAGCACAAACCAGATATGCCCTTGGCAACATAAGCCATGAAATAAGCAGTTGTTCCCCATTCCCGACCAGCTGAAGCTGGTGTGCAGTTTCCACACTGAGTTTCAAAGCACATTGAGTTATTATAATCCAGCCCAGAGGTGACAAATTCATGGATTACTGATGCCACCTAAGCAGCCAGACTTTGCAAGGTGTCAGACCCAAGGCACAGTCCTGACAAATATGAGCAGCGTGCTTTGCCACAGAAGGGGAGATGATGTTTCCACGAGCTGTTCAAAGAAATCCTTCCCCTCATCCTGCATTTTGGCTGTGCTTGGATTCATTCACTTCAGCCTCCTTGGATGCAGCTCAAGCCATCTGCTCCTCTCCAAGAGCTGTGTTCCTGGAGGTGTTGTGGTGTGCTCTGAGTGTCTGTGGTGGAGAGTGAACTTGCTAACCAAGCCTGCAGCACCTTCTCCATCTCTCCCAATCATCCTCCTAATTAAAGACAAGAAGAAGGGTTACATGGATGTTCTATGGGCTGTTCAATGATGGGAGAACAGAGCCTGCCTCCAGCTCTGCTGGACACCACTGCCAGCAGCTATGTTGGGGTTGAACTGTCCACCGCTGGTGTTATTGTTACTAATGGTTCCTCCAATTTTTGTATCAAAGGCTGCAGACTAATCTAGGAGTGGACAGGAGGTGGTGACAAGAAGTGAGTGTCAGCAGAGCTCTCTGTGCTGTTTCAGGGGCTGCCTGCTTGTTCTGTGCAGAATTGGCTAAAGTGAGACAGCTGGCAGGTGTTAACAGGAGAACACAAATAAGAATCTTCAAGGTCAAGGATCAGCTTTTGAAAAGGTCAAAGAAATTATTTATCATTGAAAGAAGGACTCTGAAGACTTGATTTTTTTAAATATTTATTTTGAATCCTGGCTCTTTTTGGAAAAAAAGAACTTTGCTGGAGCACAGAAACACAAACATAAGTTTGATTGTAGGTGAAAGTTTCTTTTCCAGGGAGAGCCATATGTACTTGATTAGTAAGCTGACACTTCTCCACGACTTTTTCTTTTGCTGGCTTGCAGATTCATGGAGTGACCTTGGTAGAGATAAAGGGAATAGGCAGAGTGAAGGCATCTAAACAGTAGAAGAAAATACATAATGATTTTTTTTTTCTGTCTGGTTTGCTCGTTTAAGACAAGTTGAGGCTTCTTTGAAAGACAAAGCAGTTTCAGTTGTTCTCAACCATGCTGGTGTGTAGTTTAACCTCTGATCTATGCTCTCATTAGTTGGTAATAATTCCAACAGAGTCTGAGATTCCTAGTGCTTCCAGAATACAAGATTTCAGATTTTGTATTTATAATTTGATGCAAAATATGTTCACCTCATAAGAAAATCCAGATAATAACATGATAGCCGAACATCTTCATATGAAGCTTCCATGTGGTGGTAGGCAGCTGTTCTATAATATCACTGAGAGAGTCAGAAGTCTTTCTTTTTGGAGGAGAACATGCTGTTGATCATCTTACTTTCTTGCTGTGTGGGTTTTCTTCATGTATTTATTTTTAATTCTGATTATTCAATGCAGGAATGCTTTCTGCAACTAAGGAACAGTTAACCCCTCCTCTTCATTCGTCTGGTATGTACTAAAATATATCCTAGAGTGTGGAACGTATCCTAGACTTTTTGATGAGAAGGACAAAAGTGAGAGAGGTGTCTTTTCAAGAGTCTATAGCATCGAATCATGTCTCAGTGAGGCAGCCACGACTAAATACAGCAGCCAAATTGAAATCCTGCCCAGCCTGGCTTGTTTTATTGCCATCTGATCTTGCAGTCACCTGACAGTGTCAGGCTTTTCTCTCTTTCTTTTCTGTTTAATGGTGTTGCAGAATGAGCAACTGTTTTCAGAACTGATTCAACAAATGGTGAAGTCGGAAGAAATATTTTATGCAATTTGAGAAGGTTTAGGGCACTGCTATCACAGCAACTTCATCCTAGTGGTTTCTATTTCCTGAGCCCTAGTGGGATTGGCATCTCTCGGCTCTTCTGGACTCTGTGCAAGATTTGTGTTTCTTCCTCAGCTGGTTGAACAAATTACACATCAAAGAATTTGATGTGCTTGTAAGGTGACAGAGTCAAATGCTCAAAGGCCTTTCTCCCATGAATGTCACCAAGGCCAGAGCTGTGGGTGGAAGGAGATGGCCATCAGTGGTTAGGAAAACCAATCATTCAGCAAAGCTCCATCCCCTGATAAATTAGCAAGTGTTGGCAGTAACTGCAAATGCCCCATGCTCAGTGCTTAGATCTACCAGTGCTTCTCTGTGTATTGCCCAAGTGTCACTCAGTGAGATGCAGTAGCAGGTTTCCAAGTAAAAAATTCAACGTTTTTCAAAATATGTAAAGCATAAATTAACACATATAATGAAAAGCTGGATTTTTATCCCTTAGAATTTCTGCTCAGAATGTTTCTTTGTTTTGTCAGATTGGAAAGGCATCAAATTGTTTTATTCATTATTTCTCCCCATAGGTTACTTTCCAACTTCATGTGTTTTGCACTGTATTGTTTGGAGTCTTTTCAGATTGAAAAGTGCAGGCAAAGAGACTCCCAGCTTGTTTTGACAGTGTCTTGTGTATTTTATGCACCAGTGTAAAGCAAATACCACCCCTTGGCACCCCCTCAAAAATAATCATCTTGATTTGATTCACTCCATGGTCCTAGAATTGATATTAAAACCTGAGCAAGGACTAAACCATGTGAATAATTAAAAAATTGTGTCTAAATACAAATGCAGCAGGGCTCACCCCTGGAAACTCTCAAAAGAGCTTAAAGAAGACCTTCCATGAATAGTTTAAGAAGATATGGTTCTCTGGTGGGATTGGGGGAGCAGGCTGGTAACCTTTTCTGTCCCCTTGTGGATCTGTCTTCCATATTTATCTAATTCACTGCTTTAAGTTTATTTCCAAATAAGGGAGGATTGTTTTTAGATCGAAGGCTTAGTAACACTACAGCTTACTCGGTCAGAGAAGCATGACAACAGGATAAAGAATACGCCTAGTGGCAGAGGTTTCCCAGGAGTTTCAGTCAGGCCTGGGTTAGGCTCAGTGTGGAGAGGGATCAGCAGGACACAGGGCTGAGCTGGATTTATGGGTGTAGTTACCTAACAGCAGCTTTTGCCTCTCAAGGTCAACCCACCCGAACTGCATGCACACAGTGATGTTACAGAAGAATAAGCCATAAAACCATAAAATGCACAGCAGACGGAGGAGATGTCGAGTGGATTATTACTTTGACAGACTCAGGAGACCAAAGCACAGGTGCAGCCTACCAGCAGCTGATAAAGTAAGTGCTGACTGCTAATGAGAGCTCCCAAAGCCTGGAGCTGCTCATGCTCCAACGAGACCATGCCTTGGGTAGGAGCTGTTCCTTCCAAGGATAAGGGTAGGCTAAGACACTCCTGAATGGTGGATAACCCTGCTAATCCAAACACAGCCTGCTCTCTCCGTTCCTGAGAACTGTGTGATTTTCACCAGAGTGAAAATCTGGTGAAGTGGTATGAGTGAGCATTCCTTCTGAAGTTTTGGAAGGGCTCAGGACAGCATCCCCTATGACAGCAGCCTTGGTGGACTTTAACTATTAGTAATGGAAAACCTGTGCTCCTGTGGGAGAGAGAGGACTGGGGAGAGAAAAAGGTGCTGTGGTTTTTTGGTTTGTTTGTTTCTATCAGTAGGGTTTAAAGGGGTTGCTGTGTTACGTGTGCAGCACCATCCTGGCACCTCTGTGGAAGGTGGTGTCTGCTGAGCCTTTTCCCTGCACACATTTTTCCTCCCCCCCCCCCTCCTTTGCAGGAGCTGGTTAAAATTGTTAAATAAAAAAACAAGACACTGAGAGATGGTTTTTCCATCTTCACTTTTTCCTAGGTGTAGGTTTTACCAGCAGTAGCTGTACCATGTACCTCACTGACTAATTTGATGGAATGAGCTTTGTAAAACCAGATTAAACTATTTTCCATTCACTTCAGGAAGGGATAATTAGGTGGGAACAGAACAGACAGGAACAAGTCACAAGTACTGCGCTATCAGACACTGCCTTTGATCATTGTGTTACTCCCAGGTTTGCAGTCACAAATTAGGGTGTTCTATTTGCAGTGGATGGGGCTTCAAGCACGTTGTGCTCAAAGCTGCATTTTTCCTTGATTTCCTCTTCAAATACCTTTTTTCTCATGCAGAAATTTTCAGGCTACGCTGGACTGGGAGAAACTGTGCTATCTCCAAAAGGTGTTCACAGGGGAAAAGGCAACTCTCCCAGTCTCCAGGAACATAAAGTTCACCTTCACTGAGTTTGAACTAAAAAGTAGGTTCTCATTTGTTCTTCTTTGAGGTGCTTTCTCAGAACTAAAATTAATTATTTAATCCTCTGTTCTTTAAGCCCTGTCTCTGCTCTATATACTAAGTTTCCTTTCTACATAGCTGTGACTGTGAAGGCTGTGTGGCTCATGAAGGTCTAATAAAAGCAGAAAATGTAGTAACATTCAAGAAATTCATTCAGTGGCCAGGGCTGTGAGTGGTGAGATTGATCTGGAAGTCCTGGAACTGAACTGGACAGACTTACAGACCTGTCTTGTGTGTTTTGCTCTGTTCCCTCTCCATGTCTTCAATTAGTGGGATAAGGAAAACCTTCATTTCTGTCCTTTAGGTGTGCCTTTAGATTTGTCCTCAGGGGAAGGTCTTGATGACAAATACAGTGAGTTCAATACAGGAGTGAAAAATAACCAGCTTCCTTTTGCAGTGTTTGAGTTAGAAAGGAGGAAGGTGAAGGAGAGACTCTGGGGCTGCTTCATCCTATTGCTTTTGAAACTCTGAAGGAAAACTCTGTTAAGTCTGAGTCTGCCAGGTTTGGCAGACAGATCCTCTGTTATCGAGTCTCTTGAAACTAAATGTGATGCCTTGGCTCCCTGGTGAGGGCCCTGGAGGGAAATGAAGACACTGGAAGGCTCTCAAGAAAAACACAGTGAGGCTGTCACAGGGTGAAAGTCCCCACAGCCTTTGAGAGAAGGCTCAAATTAATGCTTGAAGAGAAAATTTTAAAGGGAATCAAAGTAAGGGAGGCCTTCAAGTATTAGGAGAGATGGAGGAGAATACCTGCAATGCTTTTTCAGTTTAACATATGGAAAATTTCCTTCTGAGACCAGTGTGGGGAAGGTTGCACTTGAAGTGTAGGGCTCAACTCAAGCTGTTGGCATCTCTCCTTCAGTGCTGGGTGAGTGTGATGATGTCTTGTGCCAGTGGCAGGTAGGTCAGCCAAAAGGATGACTTTCATGTTTCCTCCAGAAAAATACTGACCTATGTGCCCCAAGCACAGGTCATTTCTGCTGCCAGTTCTCACCTTAGGAGTGAAGACTCTCCAAAATACTAATTTGATTTGAAACGGGGAATATTTCCTGTCCAAACACCTGAGCTCTGCTTTTATAAAAATTAAATCCAGGTACTTAGGCCTTAGAAGCATAAAAAATATCCCCTCTAGGTAGAGGTGTGATAGAGTTCTTCATGGAATTTGTCATTTCACATTATTGCTGGAAAACAAAGAGACAGATTGCACTGAAACCGTGGGGAGATGCCGATGAAAGGAATTTGTGCTGTGGGAAAGTGAGAAAGGTGTGATGGAAATGAGAGGGCTGTGGGCTGGAGCAGTGGCTGAGGGGCACAGCAGCTGCAGGCTTCCTCTTGCTCAGGCGTCCCTGTGAGCTGCTGCAAGGAGCACAGGGCAGCTCTTGGTCCGTGGTGCTTCCCATCTGTGAATTCCAGCCCTGCAGAGCTCTCGGCTCTCTGCTGGGTAACACAGACAGATCCAGGTGCCCGCTGGACATGGGGTTTTTCATGAGTCCCACATCTTCCTGTGCCTCACCTTGCTTGGGATGTTCAAGCTGACAATACTTTGGGTGGCCAAATCCCTGGATAGGAGCAGGACCTAAGGCAGCAGGTTGACTTTGTATCATTTTCCATTCTTTTTGCCTCATTCCCTTGACAGAGATTGCATTAGAAGCTGAGAGGCTTATAAATTCTGAGTTATAGCTGTAGGCAGTTCATGAAGGGGAAATTGGGACTGGGGAGGGTTTGAAATTTGCATATATACCACACCCACTGCTATTTAATTTGCATTTTGTTTGCATATATCATGGTTAAATAATACCCATGCAGTACTTTTAAGGGGTAAGGACTGTCTCAGCTTGTCTATGATTTATATAATTTTTGCTTTAAGTGTAATTTTATAGAGTAGTTTGGAGAGCATGCAGTATGAACTTAGATTTAATTTCACAAAAGTGATCAAATGACACTTACCATATAAATAAATATAGAGTTCTCTTCGAAAATAATGTTGTTTTCATAAAGATATTAGATTAATAGCACTGCAGTCTGCTGGTTAACAGCTGAAAAAACATGATCCAAAACAATAGCAAATCTTCACACAGATTGAGATTGAAGAGGCATCTGCCCTGAACTGGGTGGGAACTCAGGGCTCGTGCCTGTTCAGTGGTGTGTCATTCCTCCAGCTTTAGGGACTGTGAGTTTGGATAGTGTTTTAAAGCATGTTCCTTCCTTGTTTGCATTGAATAAATGATTTTCCAGGATGAGTGCAGCAGAAGAGTGACTGTGTCTGTCCTTCCCAGGATGGCAAATGGCTGTAACATAATTATAAGATAATTGTGACTAGTGTCTCATGTGGGAAGAGAGAGGCCAAAGTTATTTCAAGATGCTTTTCATATTTTTTTTTACCATGAATTTGTCACAAATTCAAACATAGGAATTAAAACCACCTGACACTCTTTGCTTTGCACTTGTCCCAATGGCACAGGAATTGCCTATTTACATCCTATTTAAAACTTGTTTATCCTATAAACATCCTATTTAAAATTTGTTTTCCTCTTTTAGTTTTGCAACTGCTCTTCAGCACAAAGACCAGTTCTGCAGAGCTATTTCTGCAATTTTAAGAAGCGGAGGAGTGCCATGCTCCTGTCATTGCATTTCCCTTGACTGGGAGAACTTGGAAATTCCTCTAATCCCATCCCAGGAAAAACTTTCTTTCTCAGAGATCTGGTCCCATATGTTTCTCTGCATTTTTAGGCACCTAGTCATCTTTTAGCTGTAAGTACATCTTTGGTCATGTATTAAACCCCTCGGAGTACCATGTACTGCCACCTCCTCATCCTCACTCCCTCAGGAGTCTCACTCTGCAACCACCCCCTCTGCTCCTTTTCATTGAAGGCAGCTCTTCCCTGGCAGCCCAGCCATAAATCTGCTCTGAGGCAGAGAATATTTCGGTGTGGCAGCACAGAGCTCTTTTTGTGTCCTTTTGGTGGCAGTGGCCTCTAACCTGCAGTGCTCCCTCGCACACCAGCCCCTGCCCCTCTCTGTGTGCAGGGCTGCCCACAGGCTGCCTGCAGGGCTCCAGTTTGCCTTGAATGATCTCTCAGCTAAGAAATAACAACGTGTCACTCTGGCAACCTGAGCTTAAATTGGTTTGAGTCAGTAAGGAATGCTCTTGGTTTCTCTCTAACCTCCCTGCACGGGCAATAATTCAGTTCTGAGTGTGCAGCCTGTTATTACTGTGGGCTTTTGACACATGGATGTGAAACCTCCTCTTAACCTGGCTGAGCCTTGCCAGCATGATGGACATCAGGAAGGTCTACTCTGTTTTGATCAGCACCAAAGTGCTTGGGAGCACGTCCCTGATCGGCCGCCTCCATCAGCATCTGAGTGCTCCAGCAGGGCCTCAGGAGCCAGTGAGGGATCTCACCCAGCTCTCATTTTGTCCCTAACCTCAGGCACTTGCACCAACTTTATCTGGAGGGGAGACTGGAGATGTGCTGTTTCTCAAGTTGCAGGCGCTTTATTTGGCAAAATGGACCAAGTGTGGGTTTTTGTGCTTGAGATCCAAGCATTTTTCTTAGAACTTTATATGCTTCTTGTTGTTTTATAGCTTTCAAAAGCAATTTGATTTTTTTCTGCTTCTTGATCACAGTCTTCCAGCTTTGCTGCTTTGTTTCTGTGCTCCCATGTGGCATCAAAACTAGTACACTTGCTGCTTCCCTTTGTCTAGGCTGCTCAGATGGCCTCCAGCCCCTCTGCAAATTACAAATGGGTGTCAGTCTTCTGTCTTGCTTTGTCTTGATGGGAAAACGGGTGTGCTCATGTGAGCTCTGAACAAATCCTTTAAGTCTATCATCTGTGTTTGCACTTGAATGACTACTTTTAAATTTGAGGTGTGAACTATCAAAGCTGTGGAAGAATACAAGCATGGGTTTGCTTGGTGGGCTGCTAAATAGGATTTCTGAGTAAAGCCTCAGTGATGTAGGGGTCCTGGAGCACCTTTTGAGATCTGAGCCCTTGGAAATATATGTGTGGAATGTACTGAACACAGAGGCACAGCACTGAAGGCATCACCCTGTGCCTTTCTACCCTGTCATCTGCTGGCTGTGGTGTTTTCAAGGGTGCTCAGGTGTTGCTACAACCTGAAAATCCCCTTGTTTACCTGCAAACATCCTTGGTGCCATCAGCAGCTGCCTGGCTTGATGAGCTCCTGAGCCCACAGCGATGGAGTGGAGCTGCTTTCTGCCTCCATCTGTCTTTCCTCATGGCTGAGGCTGTGGCTGCATGTGCATGGCAGAGGGTGAGGCTGAGAGAGCAGCCTGAAAGGCAGCCAGGCACTCGGTGTCTGCTGAGCAACAGGAGCATGCCATGAGCACGAGCCCTTCCACAGTTTGAGCGAGACAGAGCAAGACACCAGGTCAAGGAGAGACATGTGCAGCAGAGGGGGAAGTGGGAAAGAAATCCATAAATATTCAATGAAGAAAGCGGGAAAACACATTCTGATTACAGCTCTGGCTCTAATGTATGCAAATGTAACAGTTTCCACCCCTGCTAAGGAATCATGTATTACATACATTACATGATGTAGTACTGTGTAGCAACATAGTTTATGACTCCTAGGAGAAGAAAATCATAATTCACTGTCATTAACAAAAATAATAGTGCTTTCACCCAGAGGAGCTTTCCTTCGAAAAGCCTGTGCAGATTCTATCTAACCTAATTTAAGCAATGTCATGAGTTGGAACAGATCGCTATCAAGTCTGTCATGCTTGTCATAACATGGCACTTGAATCGAAGACATTCCTTCCCAGGAGAAATCCCTGTGAAGGAACTGTATTATTTAATGGAGTTTAAGATTCCTTTTACGTTTCAGAGCTTGTTTGTTTGAAAATTGTTCCAGTAAAACTCAGCTGTTAGCCAGGTTTCGTTTCAAGAGAAATGAGTTTGCATGTCCATGATTATGGGCTGCTGTTCCTCAAAGTTGTAATTAACTGGGGGTGCAAAGGGGAAGCTGCTGAAGAGGAGCAGAGCACACACCACGTGCTTTACAGCTGGCATTTATTTTCTTAGGGACAAGGTTTTCTGGAACCTGTGAATGGGCACCTGCATTTATGGGAAGAGACATTCCCTGGTGACAGCCACCTGTCTCTGTCACACCTTCCCTCATCCCTCCTGCATTTTATGCAAGCTGCTAATTAGCTTTCAGTTTTTAGTGTGTAACGAGGCAGAAAACCTAAGAAGGAAATGAGACTGTGGTCTCAGCCCCCAAAAATACAGCGGAGTCAAACAGCATCTTAATGAGTTTAAATCCTTGGATGGTCACAGGCGCAGGCTCACGACTTCTCACTTAATTTCTGATTTAAAGCAGAAACAGTGGCTGTTGGGAGGTGTGGAAGTTCACATCCACTGCTCCAGTGCTGCTCCCCTTTCCAGGCTTCTCCATCCCCCATTTGCTCCCGTGCTCCTGGTGCCGAGGGAGGCAGATTCTGGGTGCAGCTCTGCGCTCACTTCATTAGGAGCACGTGTGGGCTGTCCTCATTTAGTGAGGCTGCTCAGGAACCTCCTGTTTGCAGAAACTTTGGCAGCTTGTCACAGCGTGTCAGGATCTGCTCGTCTCCCTGGATAGCAGAGTTTATGCATAATGCAATAAATAGAGATGGGGAGAATTGCATTCCGTGCATTTAGCAGATTTCAGGCTGTGTGAGAGAGGAGTTAAAGTAATGCCTTCCTGTCAACCTCTCAAAGCATTTAGTCATCTTTTTTGTGTTTACTTTCTTCACTCCCCTCATATTTATTTGTTTATTTATACAAAATCTTTTGGGTTTTGCATCTATCTGTTAAAAATGAGTCGATGTCTTTTTTCATTTTGGATGCTTTAGGAGATGTTGGGGAATACTTGAAAAATAAATATATTGGGAGAGGCAGGAGAAATGTGTTTAAGGAACTGAAAGCATAGGGAAGAAGAAGAAGAAGAATTCTTTTCTCCCTTGCTGACCTGCCTGTTCTCAAACTTCTGTGACCAGGCCACATGGTGGCCTTTGTAAACTTTGGTGTCTGATGCTGAAGCTGTGTTCAAAGCAAAGTCTGCCCAGTCCTATGTGAGGCACAGAGCTGATCAAACCCCACTGAAGTCAATGAAAAGGCTTTCACTAAAGGCAGTGGGCTTTGGCTCAGATGCTAAAAGCATTATCATCATTCTCTGGCTGATCCTCTTGATACCAGTTCTCTCATCAAACCTTCTGACAGAAAAGGAGAGAAAATCCAGTCCCTGCTGGTTAAACCAGCAGCTAAACACGAAGTTTTGACATATCTAAACCACTCCTATGGAGAAATCAGAGTTTTTCAGCACAGAGGTACAAAACCACAAGTGCTAGAAGCTACATCAATCTTCAAAGCATCTGTACTCCCCCCCCCCCCCCCCCACCCTCCCCAAACTCTTAAGGTGCAGCTTTTTCATGACCAGAAGAGCAGTAAATGTTGCAGGGTATTGTCTTGCTTTCTGCCCAGCCTGTGGGCATGGGGCTCTCCCCTGGGGACGGTGGCGGGGGTGTGGGGATGTGCCATGATCCCAGGAGCAGGGCTGTCCCGTGGGGGAGGCTGAAAGACGGGGCAGTGGAGGGAGGTAGTGGGGGATATCAGCTTGGGAGAGGGGAGACTGAGAGCTGGTGAGCCATTACCAGGGAGAGGCAGGGAACCAGAGCTCAGAGCCCAAAGGGAAGAGGTGTTTGATGAATATGCAAGACAAAAAATTACATTATTAATCAGGACTGGCCTTATTTCTAGTCCTGGGATCTCGGTACTAAATGAAAGTGCAGCAGAGGGAACTTGAATCCTGACTTTTGTGCCTGCTCTTACTGTAAAGGCTCAGTTCACAGGTTCAGTCACTGGTAACAAAGAGCCAGCAGTCTGGTGGTGAATACAGGGACACAAACCCTGGCTACAGTTTTTTAAGCAGCTTCCAACTCAAACAAGAAGACAGAGCTCAAAGACCCTTCTGATTCAATCAAATATCTCCTTCTAGCCAGCACAAGTAACAGGCTTTGGGTGTTAGATGGCCAGTCTGAGTGGATTAATAACATGCTTTATATTATCAGCCGAGTTTCATCTAGAAATAAATCCTGCCTGATCTCTGTGAACATGACACAAGATTATTCCAGCAAGTGGAGAGGTTGGGATTTGCGCATTGGAACTGGTGGTGAGCAGGGCTTTGGGGGGAGAAGGCTGGGAGGGGATCTGTGCCAGGGGGGCTGCACTGAGCCAGAGTTTTGGGAGCAGGGAGAGAAGACAGCAAAGGTGCCTCATGCTCCTGACCTGCAGAATCCAGCACAGAACACATCCCTGGGACAAATTTCTCTGAAAAATCTTATGAGAAGCAGCTGAGTGAGCGGGGGGTGTAAACCCTGGAGAAAAGCAGACTCAGGGATCATCTCACTCCCCCAAAAAAAGATTGTAGCAGGGTGGGGTGCAGTTTCTTCTCCCAGGAACAAGTAATAGGATAAGAAGAAATGGCCTCAAGTTGTGGCCGAGGAGATTAAGATTGGGTGTTAGGAAGCATTTCTTCAACGAAAGGGTGGACAATGCAGTGAGGCGTGTGGGAAGCTGGAGTGAGAGGGCATGGTGGAAGGAAGGGTGGAAGAGGATTTTGTCTGAGGGGGAGGCAGTTGTGTCCTACCCCTCTATCAGAACTGTGCCACAAGGCTCAATTTCCATGATTCTTCCTAAGGGAAATTCTGCACAGTGTTTTAAATAGCAATAGAAAGACATTTAAAGAAGCTCAAGGTTTCTTACTCCTTATTCATGCTTTACTTATCCACTAGACTCACACCTCACAGCCTTTTTTGTTCTCGGTCCACATTTGTACTTTTTTTTCTTTTCTACTTTGAAACAAAGAAATACAGTGCAAAATTTTAAATTACCTGGTTAAAGAAATACACTTGGGTTTTCAGCTAATTTTTGTATTACCCTTTTCCCGTGTTTGTATGGCAGTGGTGCCTAGTTCTGGGATTTAAGCCATGTGTGACTTCCAGGAAGAGCTTTTTGAGATCCTGCAGTGATGGCAGGCCTAGTCTGTGCTGGTGCTGTGGTTTTCCACAAGATTTTTGGCCGCTGCTGAGAACAAGCAGCAGGACTTGGTGTGCTAAACCCAACCTGGACTTGTATGAAAAGATTTGCTTCCCAGCTGGCAGGACCACTGAGGTAAGAAACAGCCCTTAGACTCCAAACCAGGCTTTTAGCTTACTTTTAATCCCCCATCCCTAAGTCAGCAAGAAACAAAAATGTTTAATAATACCATCCTTTCTACTGAATTAAATAAGGGATTTTTCCTCATTGGAACATTTCCCCCTTCCACAGCAAGTTGCTGTCTGTTTGGAAATGCTTTCACAGATGTCAGTTAAAATGTCAGAGGCTTCTGATCTGATCTGTGCCCTCCAAAGAACACCTGTGTTTATTTTTACCCTGTCTCTCGCCTTGCTTCCTTTTGTCCGTGGAGCCCTCCAGCAGAAGATGTCCTCCAGCCCTCTGTCTTTTGGTGCCTCGTGTGATTCTCCTCGATGGTGTTTTTGGCTGTCATTGCCTGGGAACCCTCCTGAACAGAGCTGTGGGTGATGCTGCAGCTGCTCTGACCAGGTGCCATCCCTCAACCCCTGCAGCAGGAGCTGAGAAAGGGCAGGAACAGGAACACTGCTCAGTATGAGGTGGAAGAGGAGGGGATTGTCATGGGAGACCATGGGAATGGGGGCAGAAAGGGAGCAAGATGGGCAAGATAAAAACAGGGATGAAAAATGAATGGGTGACCCAGCCCAGCTTTGGTGGCACTGGTGGCAGAGGGTGACTCTGTGCAGGTCACGTAAGCATCCAGCTGGCCTTGCTTCTGCACCAAGGGAACACCAGGGGCTGGGGAAGATTACTGCAATGATACAAGCAAAGAAAACTCAGTTACCTTTCCCCATAATTTTGGTTCTTATTTTGGCAAAACCTCAATATTTCTCTGACTTGTCCAGCTAACCTGATTAAGATTACACGGCAGGATTTTTTTTTCCTTTCCAGCTGGAAAAATATAATTTTTTCTCTGTCCAAATGGAAGGGGTGATTTTCTTGTCAATGTTTAAATTGGCCTCCTTGGGAACATACTCTGAGATGGTGATGTCTACATTACAGAATAGAGACAACTCTTGCTTTGACAAAAGAAAAGAAAGATGGTGGTTAATGGAATAAAAACTGTGTTCAAAAGACATTATAATAAAAACCTACAGACAGAGAGCTTTCTGACTGTACCTTTCCTTAAGGTCTCAACTATGAGTTCCTTATGGACTCTCAATCCAGATTAAAACATTAGGGAGATTTATGTATATATGTATGTATTTCTATGTGTATATAGATATGTAAATACCACATAAGCCTGTAAAAATCCATAAGAATCTCTCTATTGACTTCAAAGGCATTTAAATCCATGGTAGTAATGCAACTATATATTTGTATATATGTTTGTAGCTGATTTAAGGATTTAGGGAATCTCTCTCTGAACAATTTATGAAGGCTGATTGAGATTATAGCATTACTCCAGGTAACTCTATTAAATTACAAACGCTGTTCTGATTGCACTCCCAGTCTGCCTGTGCTTCTGTCTTTTAATTTCTGCCTTGGATTCAAAGTCCCAGGCATAGTGATGCTGGATTAATAATGGATCATGCTGCTGCTGGAGCAAGGCTTGTTTTACTGGGCAGAGAGGGCACAGGGTTGGGAAGTGAGAGGTCATTTTGAGGGGAGGGAGTTAAAAGGTCAGGTAGTGTGGCTTGCCACCTGCCCAAGGGAGGTGAAAGGGAGTCCAGGGTCCTGAGCACCTTTTCTAACAGCAGAAAGGTGATGAGTCAGTGTTGTGGTGGAGGGGGAAGAGCCAGGAGATTCAGCACTGTTATATTTTTAATGGAGCAACATAGAATCATAGAGAGATTTAGGTTGGAAGGGACTTTGAAGTTCCTTTGAAGTTCCTGTTCCACCCCCTGCCATGGCAGGGACACCTTCCACTATCCCAGGTTGCCCCAAGACCTATTCCAGGGATGGGGCAGCCACAGTTCCTCTGGGCAACCTATGCCTCAATTTCCCCAACACCACTGTGAAGAATTTATTCCCAATATCTAATCTAAACCTGTTCTCTTTCGGTTTAAAGCCATTCCACCTGGTGGAGATAATAGGGAATGGAACAGTGTCTGAAAACTCGGAGCCAATCCTGTGCTGGCACAAATCCGCAGGTAGTGGCATCTCACACGGTCCCTTTGCTCGGCTGGGACACCTGGGACACAGCAGCAGCACAGAAATGAACTCTCCTTCTATTTGCATACGGCTGAAGTGGACATGTGTTCCTTCTGCAAACCACCATCTTTTTTATACATGAACTTATTCCAGAGAGCTCTCCAATATTAATGGTTCTGCCTGAGCATCTGTAAAATGAGCTCCAAGGATGAAAACCTTGTAAGTAAATAGAGGGACTGTTGGTCTGTGTTGTCACTGCTCTGGTCTGCTTTTTGGCAGGAAGAAGGTTTTCTTCTCTGTCTTCCTGGGCTTAGTTTTAAATAGGTTTTATTAAACAGAGCAACCTCCTGAGCCTTAGGTGATTTTACCATATTAGATATTGAAGTACTGCTAAATCCTGTTAGGCAAATGCAGGCCAAAGAATACAAAACAAAACAATAATGTCCTAAACCTAAAAGTCAACTCTCTTCAGGGATTTCACCTGCTTCTAATGAGTGGTACTGAAAGACAGGACTTTTTCTGGGGGTAAGTCCTGTCTCTGAATGGGTAACATATATGTTAATCACAGCCATATAGGACAGAGGTTGCAGCCAAATCACTAGGCTGGGTCTTGTTTCCTGCAGGGGATTTTTTCCATTCTACTGAGCTCAAATTTCTTTTTTTTTATTAGCTGATTTATGCCTTTCAACATGAGCTGTATCAAAGTCAGCATTTAGTACTGTGTATTTACTTTGGTTTGCATGCAATTTGCAAATGATATACTGTAGTTTTATACAGTTAATGTGTTCATTTTAGTGTATAATGCATGCGTGAACTTTCTGGATTTTGTGCTGAAAATATGATAAGTGGGTTATATTATGCAGTGAAGGAGTTGTTATATGAAAACACTTCCATATCATCAATTATGTACCAGCTTAATACAAAATGGTATTAATACATGAATCAGTGAAGGAAGTTGTATAATAAGATTCTCATGAGAACATGAGACTGGTATTTATTAAAGATGTAAGTTCCATGTTAAGAAGGAATGCTTTGTTTTATTTATTTATTTGATAATCAGCTCTGCTGCCCAGAAAGGAACAATTTCATTGTATATTCACAGGCAACTCTCACATGTGTTTCTCCTATTTCTCACAGAGTTCAGAAGTTTGATAAGCAACACAGATATTGTACAATCCAGCTACTGGTTTATAGTCCACAAGTATTGTTTTCATTTGAGCACAGAGAAACTCAGTGGCTTTGGAAATGACTCCTCAGACAGATGTAGTGCTGAGTGGGATCCCATCCTGGGTGGGATGCTCTGTGGGACCCCTCCTGTGCTGATGCACAGTGTGGTCCAAGCAGCTCCAATGTTATTTTTCCCTGGCTGCTCTTCAGTTTCACCTGGATCCCAAACTGCAACCATCCCTCCACCTCCCAAGTGTATTTCAGAGCAGGCTGCACACCCAGAGAGCCCAGACCTGTTTAAGTCAGCAGAGGTGGATCTGGATGTAAGAGTGTTCTTGAAGTGTGTGACATGTCTGGGTTGGGTGTTCAGGGTCAATGTTTTGTGTAGAAATGGTTGCAGCTCCTTATTTATCAGCATGGGATGGGATGGGATGGGATGGGATGGGATGGAATGGAATGGAATGGAATGGAATGGAATGGAATGGAATGGAATGGAATGGAATGGAATGGAATGGAATGGAATGGAATGGAATGAAGTAGATCACTTGTTAGGGTCCTATGATGTTCATCTAGTCCAACTGCAAAGAGACCCAGTGTAAAAGCCAGCACAAATGGAGAGCAGAGGATGAACCTTGTCCTGGGAACACCACCGGGCTGACCGTGGTGACTCCCCTGCCAGGTAGGTATTATGGAATATTAGACAGAGGCACATGTCAAAACAGTTTTTAAGATTGGAGGAAAATGGGGGCTCAATTCTACATATTCATACTAAGAAGTTAAAGCCTCTATTACTTCAAGGCACAGGTTTTCCCTTAAAACCCCCTGATGGGTGGGCATTAGAGTCTGAGCTGCTTTAAGAGTGATCATGTGCCAAGAGCTGACTCTGCCAGTGCTGTCAGTAGCTCCCATTCATCTCACTTTCAGCAATATTTGGAGCCAGCATTAAGATGCCTCAAGATGAATGGGAGCCACTGTGTACTGCCTTTGTTCTCATTTGATTAGAATCCAATAGTTTTTTGAGTACTGCATTTGATGAGAGGGTGCTTATTATTGTTTTTAACAAACATTTAGATGCTCTGGTGATTTAAAGGCTGGCACAACCCCTTTATCTGTCTGCAGATCACAACTGAATTATTTTCCCCCATTTATTGTAATGTGCTACAGGCATCTGGATGCCAAGAAGAACCACAAATATTTTGGAAGGAAACCTTACACTGCTGGAGGAGCTGAGAAAAGCAATCCTGTAAGGGAACAGTGTGAAATACTGCACAGACTGCCATGGCAAGAGAACAAAGCTTTGGAAACCACAGCACTGGAAGAATTAGGGGGAACTTGAGGTACCAGCACATTGCAGTGATTTTGTAGCACAGATTCAATCTAGAGGAGTCATTTACTGAATAATAGAAAATAGAAACAAAAGCTTATACAAAACCTAAACCAGGGTAAGAGTAGAGCCTGACAACTGTATGATGAAAGGGAAAGACAGAGAAGTCAGTCTGTGTGTGAGAGAAAGAAGAATGGTGATCAGCATTAACAACTGCACCCTGCTTGTTGTAAAAAGTAATGGGATATACAGGAAAACATAAGCAGGGTGATGAAAGCATGGACAAGGTGATAAAAGAGCCCATGAAAGTCAGAGGGAATTTGTCTTCAAATTTCCCAGGCATTTGATAAGAGTGACTCTGCAGAGGACTCCAGGGTAGCAGTCTGGCAGTTTGTTTGCTTAATATGGCACTGAAATCAAACAAGAATTCAATTAAAAAAAACCAAAAAAACAAACCCTGCTTCTCCCAGGAACCTTATATGTAGTTGTTATTGGGCAATTGACATAGAAATCACAGAATATATACCTTTTACAGAGGTATAAAACGAGAAAGATTTCTGCATAATTATTCATTTTCTTCCTCAACCTTGTCAGCTTCCAGCTCTCAAAACTGAGGACTACTTCAGTGTGCATATGACTCAGGAGAATGTGTTGCTCCAGTGATGGCCCAGAGGACAGCGGCCGACAGCTGGGGACACTGGAGTGTGTCCAGAAGCAGTGCTGAACTGCCCAGCCCCGTTTTGGAGCAACCTGGTCCATGGAATATGTCCCTGTCCATGGCAGTGGGTTGGACTGAGTCAAGCTTTAAGGTCTCCAATCCAAAACCACTCCATGATTTTGTGATTTCCAGCCATGTTGAAGCTGGAGGCAGGGACTGGTCCCAACAGCGTCAGCAGAGCAAATGTTACTGAAAATACCATCTTCCATGCAGCCTTTGAATCAGGCATGAGAGGTGGCCAAACTGTAGGAAATCTCAGTTCTTCCTGTATGTTTATGTCCAATTTCTTGTCCAGAGTGTGATGGATAAGCATCCAAACCTCAGACAAACCTGAAGCAAGGGAGCACTCCTACCACTAATGAAGACACATTGTCACTGGGCTTGGTTCAAAGACCATTAAAGTTTCCGAGTGGTTCCAGTGGGGACCAGAACAACCCTTTTCCTGAAGAAATAGAGGCATATATTAACCTTAATTGGGAACAGTCTCCACAAGGATTTTCCCTCTGAGGAAAAGGAGCATTTTGCAGATATAATTGTTTTGGAGGGAGTAATTACTCCATGGATGCTTCCTGAGGTGAATGATGGCTCTTGTTATGTTTTTCCCCCTGAAACTGGAAGAGCTGTAAGATTCTTGTCAACGACCAGTGGCATTACCTGGCAAGCAGGGGCTGGGCTGCTGTTCCAACACAGACACACACCAGTAGGAGAAACATTTGTACAGTTTGGCTGAATATTTCTCTATTATTCTTTACCCTCCAGCACAACACAGTTTGCAGCAATTGATTGACTTAGCTGGACAGTGAGATAAAAAACTACAAAAAAAGACTGGGTGGGAGCTGTTTTTCTGCTCTGATTAGATGTAAAACAGCCCCAGCCAGAACCATGTTTTTCCTGGAGTCAGATCAACGGAACACAGATCCTGGGGTTTCTAAGTGTTAATTTTTACTCAGTTTCAGTAAGGCTGGAAATTATCACCCTAAAAAAAAACCTTTGAAGTGATCGGGTATGAGGGTTAGAGGGACCCACAGGATAATCACTTTTTCCTCCTGATCAGGAAGATGATGCAGAGAGATGATGTGCAGCAGGGAGAGGCTGACTAAGGAAAGAAAAAGGAATATAAATCAAATCCGAGATGGGACAGACAGCATCAGACAAAACATAGTAGGGAGTAAGATCCCCAGAAACAGAGCTATATTCTGCATATCGCTCTGTGGTCAAGTCCTGCTTACAGTTTCAAGAAAAGTGTGTGAAATCCTAAAGGTGCCTCCCCATCTCTTGGTGGGGAAAGCTGCCCTTGGGAAATTGCCTGAAGGAGTGAGTCAGGGCTGATGAGCACAACCCACCCCTCCTGAAAGAGTTACCGTGAGACGTGGTGGAGGCAAAAGACACTTGAAACGAGATAACTTAAAATCATTTTGTATATAATTTGCAGCAAAGTCTTCTGTCATCATTTCCCTCTTTTCTACCCCACCTTTCTTATTTGTCTTACCAGCTCTTGGCAGAGATATTTGGATTGAATAGGGGGCTGCTGTTGAGAAACTGTGGTTTCAGCACTGCAATAAAGCAGTCTTACCCCAATGAATTTTAAAGGCTGTTTTGGCTGCCTTGAGAAATGCTGATTTATGGCTTGAATGTGTCAGGGTTTTTTTTGCAAATAGCAGGACACTGTCTAGAAGTTACAGACCATTTTTGGAAGAAATAGGCAATTGTCTTTTTTTCCAAACTATTTTTATGAAACATTTTCCTTCATTCAAGCAGCAAGTTAAATATTCTCTGTTAATAAAGTGGCTTCCACATTCGGATGAAGAAAATTTTGCTAGATTTTTCTTCAGAGTTCACATTATCACCAAATGTTGCTCTATTCAAGAAATTAAAGCTGTGGGCAGGTTTGTTGATTTGTTGGTACCATGCATAGTATCCTCTTGGACAATTCCATAAGCCTCATCCCGAAACCTTGTGAAACTCAGTTGCATTGCATGCTAATACAGCAATTTTAAAAATGGTGGTGTCAAATATTATGTTTCTATAGATGTCAGAGGCTGTCTGTACCACATGGCTTCATCAGATGTGAGACCAGACAATGAAGTTGGTTTGAATGCCACACAATTCATTATGCAAAATAATTTCCATTTGGAGACATTCAGACCTGCCACATTTCTTTTAATGAAACCCTGCATTTTTTTTTAAAATAAAAAGCTTAGTAAGAATAGAATTTCAGTAATGAATTGGGTAACATATTCAAGCAGATATCAATTAAAATTTTAATTATAAGGAACAGTTTTTCTTGAATTTTTTTCACAAGATGTTAAATTTTTAATCAGTTATTTCTAGAGAGAAAAAGAAAATGGTTTTCTTCTCAGAAAACCTCATGAAGTTTAGACAAGGACTGTGTATAAACTCTGAATCATGATAAAGAAAACATACACAGGAGGTCTTGATGATCTAGGGGACTTCCCACCAAACACAAAAGCCTCCGTGCTCTGACAGCCACATATTCTCTGTGCAACACAGAGAAACAGAACCTGCCTAAAAGAGACACAAAACTTTACCTTGTGTGGGCCAGCAAGGACAATTGTTGCACCAACCTACGGTATTTCATTCCTGAAAACAGGTTGAAAATTTCAAAAATGCAACATTATAAGGTTTTTTTTTCTGTTCCATTTTGGGATGGGAAGGATGGGAAAAGGCTTTTCATTTTCCCAAGGACAGGAATTTTAAATAAGCACATTTTGCTGAATGTCATAAAAAGAGAACATCAAGGCAACAGCACCCACTTGATACATTTTCAGCAACTGCACATCCAGGAGGGCCATACAGCTCTGAATAAGGCTCTGCTCTTGTTACAGGCAAGTGTTCCTGAATTTGCTGTTAAAATGCTCCCATTAGTGCTTGGTGCTGGCATTTCTAGGAGATACCACAGGATGAGGAGAAAGATGTAGAGTGAAGACAAAGCAGAGAAGAGGATGTGTGCCTCAGATGTGATATTTGGGAATTGGTGAGTAGGGAGGAGGTGGGTCAGCTGAGCAAGGCTAACACGGGCACTAAGTCATTTGCTTGTGCTCCAATCTAGTGTCAATTATTAGAAATAAATTTCAAATAAGATGCTTTCTGGCCCCTTAGAGTTATGGGGTGGAAATGCGGCCCATTTTGGCATTTGAAATAAACACATTATCCTTTGCTATTTATGATAGAAATCACTCAGAGTTATTCCAATAGCTTTTGTCTTTGGTGAAGGTACCTTTTGCTTTACTGTTAATGAACATTGCCTCAATGATTAACTTCATAAAGAGGGAATAATTGAAAGCCCAATGTTAAGAAGCTTTTGGTTTATCAGACTCCTGCTGTGTCTGCTATGTGCAGATTTTATGAAAACATAAAGTGTAGTAATGGGCTGTGTAGAGCATGCAAACCTTAATGATGGCACAGCATTCACCCTATTTACAGCAAAAAGTCCCATTTTAAAAGCAAAGTGTGACCTCAGGAAATAGAAGGTTTATATTCCTGCCAATTCCTACTGCACTTTCTCAGGGAGGTGTTAAACCCATTATCGGCCATCACGGCCAAAATCAGCATTTCCACCTTTCAATGCCATTTGATTGGATGTGGTGAATGACAGGTTTGAAGTACAAAGTGGGTACTTTGCACTGCTGTCCACATGTCCTGCAGCCCATGGAGATGAAAGGCTCAGCCTAAGCTCCACATGTTATTCATCATCCAGGACTGCTCCATAAAGCTGATTTTCCTTTGCTTCTTTGAAATCCTCTTGTAATTGAGGCTTCAACCCTTTTCTTCTTAGGTCTATAGCGAGTATAGAAAAGGACAAATTATGGTGTTGAAAAATGAAGATTTTATAAATTTCCCAATTTTGTGATGGAAATAAAGCAAGGGAATACAAGAATTCTTTATGGATACGATGAACAGGCTGCGGGTTTTGTCTGTATTTCTTATATATGTGGATTTTATCTTTTGGTCATTTTATAATTGCATTGCTTGGAAAACTTTGTTCAGGGAACATCATCTTTCTGTTGTTTTCATAGCAGTAGGACAACACAGAGCAGACCGTGGAGTGCTCATGCCTGCCTCAGAGATCCAATGGCCATGTTTTGTTTCCAAACCCTCCACTGCCCAAGGCACGTGCATCTTGTGAGGTAATGAAGTTTTTGGGAATAAAGAAGTCAGCCAGTAGCTGGCACACCAGTCTGCCAGGGATGCACTGCTGTGGGGATCACATGTGGGGTTTGCAGCGGGTTTCAGTAAGACTGAGCCAGGCGTGTCAATGTCAAAGTGCTTTCTTTGAGGGAAATCAAAGCCCGGTGGAAGTGTTGGTTGATAACACGCTCCTTCATTCTTTGAGGTAGGCAAGAAACATCCTGTTACCACCTGACACGGAGATACATCCAAGTGCACTTACACTTGTACTTTAAAGACTCTGTAAGCCAGAGTGGTACAAAGCAGTCCTAGCATCAGAGAATTAAGCCCTGAGGCACAAAGGCCAGATCTGTACTTGAAAAGGCTCCTTTGTGTTGCTGTGCTGGCAAACCCTCCAAGAAGGAACGAGGCGTTTGTAATCCCACACAGAGTAGGGAGAGAGATCTCAGATAGGGATACCCAGTTTTGTATGCCAGGACTTGCGTGGCTAACACAGAGGGTTCACAAAGGATGTGAGGGTCACCGAGTGACCTTGCTGTGCAGACAGAAACTTCTGAGTGGCTTAGCAGAGGCAGATATGAGCAAAACAAGCTCTTGCCAGCCTTGTCAGGCTGACTACTGCTGTTTGTGGAGGTGTGCTGAAAGAACCTCTCAACAGCAACCTACACACCCCAGCATCTGCTCTAACGAGGGGCTCGTTCCTATTCCTACACTGCTTTCCATATCCTCCCCACGGGGACCTTGGCTGGAATGAAAATTTTCCTGTTAATTCCACCTCTTGGTTCTCTCATGTTTTCATTCTGAATGGCTTTGTTTCAATCCTTTGCTACTAAGTAAGATTCAGAGTTTTTCTGCTGAGTAAGAACCAGCAACCTTTTCAAGCATCAGCCACCACACAGCCGTGCTTCCCTTTCCTCACACAGCCCCTGTGCCAGACACTCCTTCAGAGCAGAAGCTGTCTCAAAGGGTGGGTTTATTGGAGAAAAGGAGGTGGCTAAAGTTATTTCCTCTTGAGAATCTCTGCAAGTTTCTGTCTGCTTTTTAGAACCACAGTTCTGCAGAAACAAAGGAGCAACCAAACAAGTGACAAACAAGTCAGAGTGTGCGGCTGCTTGTTTTATGCAGAGCTCAGAGCTTTTGGGTTTGTGCCTGCAGAGTCACCATATTTTAAACATGGCAATTTCTGAGACCAATCTAAAAAGGCTAATTGTTGCTGTTACTGATCTGCTTTAAAAGCCATGATTAAAGCTGAAGAGAACAGTCACAATTCCTGCCAGCTGCGGGAAGCTTTGTGGCTGCCTTGTCCCAATTACAGGGTTTTTTGTAGAGAGCACACTGTATTAGCATAGCTGCAGCTCCCTTCTAACAACAAGCAATCCTGAGAAACATTGAACGGCAGGTTTTGGACCATGTCTTTCTTTTCTGTACAGTGTGAGTAGTGAGGGTATCTGGTGCCTATAAAACGTATTTCCACACCCCCCAGTTAATTAACAGGTCTGGAAAATGAAAGTCAGGGTTCAGGTTGATATATTCACTGTATTTATTTCTTTTTCCAAAAAGAAGTAGCTGTCCAAAAATGTATGTGGCAGTTTCCCACCTGTTCACCTCAAGTGGCATCATGCTCTTCCTTGATAGTAAGGGTAGAGGAAGCAGAGAGGAGAATTCGCTTACTGCTCAGAAAAACCCTCCTGCTCTCCACTCTTTTGAGATGCTATCCAGAGACTTCAAGGCAGGAAAACAGCTGTGAGAAAATGTAGTTAATAACACCTAGGGTTGACCACATCATAGTAAAAGGAAGATTGGACTAGACCAAACTCTTTGCTCCTTGTCTGGAAATTTCACGAGCCAGCAGCTCAAGAAGCTGCCTTCAAAACCCAGCCAGACAATCCTCCCAGTACCCCAGGCTCTCCATTAGAAGCTGTTCACTAGAAACACTTCTGTCATGGGCAAGGAAAGCTTCTAGGAACAATGTTTTGTGGTAACACTGTCTAGTTTGGTCATATTCTTCCTGGGAGTTGATCCAAAGCCCACCAAGGTCAATCAGAACCTCCCACTGACTTTATAATGGCTTAAGCTCTGTTTAGTGGGAACTACTAATCCAGTTTCCATGCCAGTGCTGCTGTGAAGTCCCAGTGCTGACACATGAAATTTAGCTCACTGCCAGCGGTAGCATCATTAAAGTTCCTGCAGCTCTCAGCTCTCTCTGATGCAGATTTGTTCACCTATCTGCAGCCACAGAAGTTTGGGCAGAAGTCCTGCAAGGCAAGCTGATCTGGGGCTTGTCCATTGTGAGTGGGAGGTCTCTAGGAGCAGCCTGGGGTACAGGTAAAGTTGCCCATGTAGTTCAGTGAGGTGGCACTCAGCACTGGTCCCATGGCTCGGGGCAGGCTCCTCTGCTGTGAGCAATGTCACCCTTAGAGACAGGTATGAAATATGTCAGTAGAGAGCACTGAACACCTTTTCTAAAACAGGGGCCATTGCTAACCAGGTTTGTCCCCAATTCCCCGAGCCCTTTGAACAGAGGGAACTGAAAGATATTTTAGTGGTTGATGGTGTAGCACCTGACAGCTGAATAGGAATGCACTAACCCTCATGGGTAGCTGTAACCTTTTCCCCAGAGACCTTGCAAAACCACACTCATCTGTGCTGGAGGTCAAGGGTGTGGATAAGTTTCTCAAATTAATTTGTGGTTTAGACTTTGCTTTATCTTCTGGTCTGACTTAAAGATTTTGAAATTTCCTCTCCCTTTTTTTGACTGTGGTCACCCTCAGGAGCCACCCAGCTGGAGGCACAACTCTAGGGCTCAATAGTTAGTGTTTTCTCACTTAAAATTCCCTTCCTGCAAACCATTAAGGTGTGAGATTGATCCTTTCAGTGCTCATGGAGAGTTAAAACACATGGGGGTAGAGAAGAACTGAAAATATATTTATTTGGGGATTTGGGCCAGTACTGAGGAATACGATTCAGCTACAATGTCCAGCTGGATGTGAGATAAAGCACACCAGTGCTTGTATCTTGCTTTCCAGACCAGCTGTGCAGAACCACAGTGATGGGGTTTCCCATAGGTAACACCGTACCTTAGGGATTTTTGAAAATTAAAAGGTCTTATGAGTGGAAATAATTATAGTTCACAAAAAAAAAAAAAAATATTTACTTCCACAGCAAAATGGTCATTGAGCTGTGCAGAGTCCTTCAATTTAGCTGAAATTGTGTCAAATCTTGCATTTCGAGATTTCCTGTGTTTCTTCTAATTTCCAAGAAAATGAGATGAAACAGCCACTATAAATCCTGTAAGACCAAAAGTGCCAGGTGTATAGCAGTTTATCTGCTTCTGTTTATCTGGGTTTTCTTAAACCTTGTCAGGTGCAATGATGATCAGCACTTACTTCCTACCAAACAGGTCAATAGAGGCTTCAGTCTCTGATCCAGATGCCAGATGAGCTGTCCACGAAACATCCATTAGGACACAGACCTCAGGTGTAGGAAAACACAACAAACAATTACAGAGACTTCCTGGAATAAAAGAATTTAAGCCATGACCATCCGCTTGCTCAGAAATAACTGATGAAATTGGTGATATGATTTCTTGTGATGGCCTGTCTGTTTTGTGTTGGGAAGATGCACCTTTGTGATGTCTCATCAGATGTTTTTAAGCCTGCAGCACCGTGCTGAGATGAGGTTTTAGCAAGAGTGTTGTGCCATCCTTGTCCAGGGAAGGAGTGAAATGCTGAGCCCTGAGAGGTGCTGGCCAGGATGCCGTGCTTGGCATGGAAAGGAAGAATTTCTGTGGAGGAAATCTGCATCTGGTGCTACTGGGCTGTGCAGAAGGTAAGGGGTGGTCCTGGAGAATGGTTGTAATGTGTGCTGTGGGCACAGGAGGCTTGGAGTGGCAGTGGAATAAAATAGTTCTGTCGTCTGAAAACACATTTGTCTGTTCTGTCATCTATTATGCTGTTAAAATGTGATATTTGGAATCCATGCATTACCGAGCCAAAAAAATTTAATGCAAAAATAATTAAAGCCAAAGCACAAAAGAGAGTGAATGCTCCAAAATTATTTTGTGCAGAGTTGTTTGATAAAGTCTTTGTGTTTCCGTATGAGAACCCCTGCTCTACAATGAATCTTTCTAACTCTCTAGAAATTAATCTAATTATAGTTAACACTATTATGTTCTTTGGTGCTTTGAATGGAGCTGTGGGTAATATTGTGCTTACTCCAAAACAAATAGCTGCGTGTTTCAGTCTGACATTTCATATTGATAGGAACAAAAACATTTTGTTAAAAACAATGGATCAGGGAAATAATTCATTTTCTAGATAACATAACAAAAGAGGAAAAGCATCATCATGTTCTCAACAACAGCAGAAATATGCTTTGCCAGACAGCTTTCTATAAATACATTTAATTATAACATTTTATTCTCCTTCTCTAGGAGAAAGCAGGTGAAACCTAACTTTCTCTTTCCTGAAATACTTTCCCAAACAAATGAGTATCTTTGACAATGTGATCACTGGAAAACTTATAACAACATTGGTAAAAGAAAGATTAAATATGAAAGAATGGTATAAAGTCTGAAAATGTGCATTTAAATCTTCTAGTTCAATCTCAAACAGACAAGCCTCATCTTTATTTTTCTTCTTTTTTGTTTAGCAAAGCCCCAACTGGAAGCCAATGAAATTGGAAATGTATTGACTTTGTTTCATTTCTGGTATAATTAGTCACCTACAGTTGAATTCTGACGTTAGATGCACAATAACCACCCTCAGCCTCTCTACAGAAATGGAAATGCAATTGGAATTTGCTGCTGTCTCTGAAACGTGTTTTGTTGAATCTAATTTGTTTTCATTGCTAAATGTTAGACCAGGGAGGTCAAGTAACTTGATGTAACCCGTGTTCATGTAGGCATGGCTGCACAGAGAAATTTCTGGTAATTTGAGTCACAAGCAAGCCCAACAATTTTTGCTGGTTGTGGAATGAGAAATGTGTCAGGAGACTGGGCTAGGGATGCTCGAGGGGCTGGCAGTGTGGGAAACTCTCAGCAATCCCTTTTTTTTCCCTGTGACACACCATGGAGATGGTATCAGGGGGAGGGATAAACCCACTGAGGGCATCCTGTGCAGTCCCTGCTGCTGCCCAGCCCCACAGGCACCGCAGCCCAGAGCAGCCCAGAGCAGCCTCGTGCACGGCTCACCAGGTGGATGAGCTCTTCCTGGCATGTGCTGCCAGCACAGACCTTTTCTAACTTGCAGTCCTGCCTGCTCTGCCCTGTCCATTTGCACCAGGAGGATCTGCAAAGGGGCCCTTGGAGGTGTTTGCCCAGGGCCTGGGCTCATGTGCTGGGAAATGTGCAATAGAGTCAAACCCGACTTTGCTGAAATGGTGCTGGAGTGGAATCCTGCCTGTCTGCACTCTGACTAGAGGATTGACGCATTATATCTCCCTCTGTGAAAGCAAATATTTTTTTCTGTCAAAATGCCTGTAATACAATCCATTCTCACTCTTTTCTTGGTGTAGAAGCGAGAGCTTCTGTGATTTTAATCAGTGCTGGATTTTGTGCCCCTGTTAGTATTAGAAATCCAAGAACATACAAAGCTGTGCTCCAAAGACAACTGGAGCTATTTCTTTTTAAGGTCACAGCAAATGTAATAATGCCAACAGCTCATAGTGCTCTTCATTAGTCTGTGTAACTTCCCAGCACATCAGTCACTCAGTGGAGGGTGTTTACTTTCTTTAACAGGATGAGTGCATTTTTCTATTGGTAACCTAGTTGAATTCTCCTTTATGCAACAGATGTGTCTGCCCCTGTTGTTGAGGGAATTCAGTGATGCAGAACACAGAGGCAGAGTTGGGATTTCCCTACCCCAAAGAGGTAAAGCCAGAGAGGTACCCAGAGCACTGTGCATCCCTGTCCCCTTCCATCATGTGGCTCAGCACTGGGTGGATGATAATTGAATATGTGGAATTTGCACTTGAAAATGTCTTCTCCTCTCTGTGCATGTCAGCTCTATACCAAGTCTCAGTTGTAGCCTGAAACCTTGGAAACAAGGTTTTGGTCTGTTGCAAACCCTGATTTGGTATGGCATTCACCTCCCTCAGAGAAATTTAGCAGGAAGTCACTCAGCTGATGAAATGGAGCCCATTAGATGCTGGTGAGGATGAGCACTGGGTGTTGCTGCTCCAGCTCTGTCTCCTGAGTGTTCTCTGTTTGGATGCCTTCTCTGGCCCCAAAAAGCTGTTCTTGCAGGAACTCCTCCTCCTGTCTCCTGGCCAAGAGCAGGGGACACTCTTGCATCTGGGGCCTCTCAGAGACTGCCCACCTCCCAGGTTCCTTGGCACACAGCAGCTTGGATTATGTGCACTTTAGTGTTATTTAATCAGAAATTCAGGCTCAGGGGTTCAATTTGGGTTTGTTTGCCCTTGTTTTCTAAATATTGGTAGAGAGCTCCTGGGAACTTGCTGTGGACAGCCACACTGACAGCTCTGGGCTTTGGTGTGATCCTGGTGCTCACTGATGCTCTCTGCTCACTCTTTCCTTAATTGAAGGTCTGGATGAGGATAAGGCTTGGCTCACACCTCTTATGAGACCTCACACATGCAGAGAGATGTGCTTGATGGGAAAGCAAAAAGAGCAGAGCCTTGGTGCTTTTTTTTTTTTTTTGGCTCTGCTCTCCTGAGCCTTAGCTTTTTTCTCCCCCCCCCAATCCCTCCTTGGGAAGCAGGGAAGATGTAAAGGTATTCGGTGAGCAGCAGGAGGGGACACCTTGCTGCTTCCCAATGTAGGAATTGTATATTAATACATCAGGCTTCAATGGCTTCTTTTGGTTACATAAAAACACACGGAGAGCAGCAGAAGGGCTGGGAAAAACATCGAGCCTCAACAGCTCTGTGATCCTCTGGCAGCACAGGCACACAGCCCTGGTTCCACTTGTGGGGCACTCAGAGAGGCAGACTCAGGGACAGGGAGAAAGAAGAGAGGAAACCAAACCCCTCAGCTACATGTCAGAGCCACCACATCTCTGCAGTCCAAGGAGCATGCCTTCCTGCTGGATCCATCTAACAGGGCAGGTAGGAGCAATGCAAGAGGAAGCATCTGGAGAGCACAGTGGGTCCATGGCAGAGCTGCCCCACCAGTGTGAGTGCTTGAGCAGACAAAGCACTGCTGGAGCTGGACAGTGTCCCTGAGAGGCAGCACTGTGCCTGGAAGGGTTCTAACCTGCTCTGTAACCATATCAGGTGTGTAAGGTCCCAGTAGATGTGTTACACTGAATTAGTGTGAATGCACTCAGGTTACAGCATGTCTTATTTCGGTTCGAGTTGGTCACACTGGAAGAGAGACTAATTACTGCCGGGCTGCTCTCAACCCCTTCATTGCCCAGCCTGTAGTGACAGACAGGATCTTGCTCTTGGCCTTGTTGAACTTTGTGAGGTTCACGTGGGCCCCCTCTTTGAGCTCTCCCAGGTCCCTTTGGATGGCACCCCATCCCTCAGGTGGTGCCACGTGCAGACTGGCAGAGGCTGATAACAAAAGGAGATGTGTGCTGTGCAGACCTGCTCTGTAGAGCTCTGTTTAATACAACAGCACTCGTGGGTGTGTGGTTGAGATGTGAACTGCTCCCATACCACATCTATTGTCTGACAAGTGTGGCAGTGTCCCTAGAGCAGCTGGGCAAGCAAAAAGAAGAGCAATTTTCTGAATACCTTGTGCTGAGAGGACGCAGGGCTACAATACAGTACAAGCACTCCATCCACCTGAAGTGCAGACCTGCTGCTGCCAGTAGATTAGCCTTAATGCCCTTGGAACGTTAAATTCAAATAAGCAACCTTGTTTCTGGCTGTACACCGAAACATCTCTTTGTGGTGGAAATCTTCTTTTTGTGGAGATTATGTTTGTGAATGCCAGGAGGTACTTGGCACTAAGTGCCTCCTACATTTGTATCCCTGCATAATCCATGCATTGCCTGAAGATGGTCTTCAGCTGCAAAATTCAGATCCCCATCTTAAAACGCTTTGTTGTCCTGACATTCTCAGTTCTAGAAGTTTAGGTTTATCTGCTCAGTGTTTCTCCACGTGGGAATTTGGTTTGGGACCAGCTGTTAATGAATTAAATAGCACTTTTTTTTTTTTTTTTTTTGTAATTCTTTTGCAACAAAGGCTCATCAGGGAATATGGAGGTAATCAGCTTGAAGAAAATCCTGAGAAATCTGTCTGCACCTCTCCAAATAGGTCACCCACCAGGCAACATGCCTGAAAATTGTATGGGGTGCCTCTGAGAGCCTCCAGATTATTTATGGTGTTATAATTCAATTAACTGGTGGCAGGGGATCAGTGAGGGTGGCTGTGAGATCCTCATGTGCTAGATATTTTTGGACCCTACAGAGGAAGAAATGAGAGTATTTAGGATTGAGTAATTACAATGGTTAGGACTTAACAGGAAATTTATACTGCAGTCTGTGGATATGAGTCTAGATAGGTTACTTCATGTGGAGGCATAGGAATAAAAGTACTTGTCAAACAGGTAGCTGGGATGCTGCCTATAAATAATCAGTAAATGATCTATGGGAAAAGAGAGTGGATATGCTTGGACAATGTTTTATGACCTTCCCTAAATTATGGAGATAGATGCTCTGAAATGTGAGTCTGCCTTACAGGCAAGAGAATTTTAGGTCACTGAAACAGAAAAAGGTTATGGGTTAAAGCCTGACAGAGTCCTTTCTGCAGGATTCTGAGAGCAGATTTTCCTTGAGTCATTTAAAAGGAATGGGGAAAAATCGTGTAGCTGAGAGAATAATGCAGTGCTTTAGCGTAAGGCACGGAAATGCTGGCAAGACACTTTTGCTGGCAGAGAGCATGAACTATCAGGGTCAGAACAGTCCCACTGGAGGTGCAGTTGAATCTTGACTGAGCTGAGAAAACAAGCAGAATGTTGCCTTGTTTCAGCTACAACAGAAAAATAGTGAAACACTTGTAAAACTGGTTCTTTTACACTCTGGCCAAGTTGAAGACACTTCTTTCAGAGGTGTTAAAGGTCTTTCAAACCTTCATCTCAGTGCAAGTCATCTTAGAGTAATGATAAACAATCCTCATTTTCTTAAACCGTGAGGTTTCACTACTGAGGGCTCTTTAACTGGTTTGTAAGAACTCTGTCTGCCTTTCCTCATAAGCAATCAAAAAGCTATGGCTCCATAAAATGTTAGAGTCTTATCCTCACCTTTACCAGGTCCAAGTGAACAGATATTGTTTCCATTTGTTAAATCTGCTTGGTGGTGTGAGAGGGATGACATGGATGGCCCTTTTGTGCTGGGCTGCAGTGGCATTTCTGGATGTGGCTGCAGAGGATGTTGTTAATGAGATCATCAAGTGCTCTGGAATTGAATCGTGACTTGTCAAACTCTCAAGTCCCACACAAGAGTGGCTGTGTGCTTTCAGTCAGAATTACGGCTGAGCTGACCCCTCTTGCCCGTGCTGTTTGTGATACCCTGCTCCACGCTCAGCAGCCCAGGGTGTGCTGCTCCTCTGACAAGTCACTCCGTGGTGATTCCTTTTGCCTTCCCTGAAGGCAATCATCTGTTTCCTGTTCAAGGGTATAGCTCTGATCAATTGTTGAATGATATCGTGGAGGTGGGGGACGTCTTGCTGTCCTGCCAGGACTCTGCAGCCATAGTATCTGTTATTCTGTGTGAGAAACCCACATTTCTAAGCCCGATTTCTACGGCATCATTAGTGACCAGAAAATTTCATTTATCTCTTGGAAAGCTGTGAGCAGACACCCTTTGGATTGGAAAGTGGTGTTTATCATTTGGGGCACTAAAATGCAGTTAATCTGGGTTCAGTTCCTGCCTCTATTGCTGGAGTCCTGCAGCCAGGGCAGAACCAGGACGAACCCCCCAAGGACTGGACTGCACAAGTGTTTGGGACACTTCATTGTGACGTTCACTGAGGCACGATGCAGTTGTGAAGCCCATTGGTTTCCATGGCAGGTTGCAGCAAAGGGATGAGAAGGAAGATGAAAATCTGCTTTTGAATTACCATGAGCAGAAAAGAAAATGAACCAAATGTATACCTGGACCCAAATCTCCTAATATCCAATAGCATATCTGGATTTCTCTAGTGGTGATAATTTCTGTATCAAAAAAGAAACTACAAGAAGAATAGCAGGTTCTGATATAAACCAGGAAATGTTTCTTGTTTAATGCTCCATGTGGCAGGGGCATATAGCTCTGCCATGCTTCACACACCAAGAGAAGTCACTCCTGTTTCTCATTTCCTCCTATCTCTGGTCACTATTAATCATTAAGCAATTACATTCTTTAAGATAAATCACCACAAGTTTCTCTTCTGTAAACAGAGAAACAGCTTTTCTTTGTAAAGATTGATTTAGTTGCCCTGCAATTTCCTGTTTAATTAAACAGGATCAGTCTGACAAATGCAGGTTTTTAAGCACTTTGTTCCTGGCTTTTTTTTTTTTCATTCTTCTAGGAATATACAAAGGAGGAATTATTTTTCATGGCTTTGAGAGGGCAGCTAGGTTAATACCAGTCACTTTGCCCTTGGGCATCAATTATTATCAACTATTCCAGATAATCTCTTACAAGGGAACTCCAAGAGTGATTCTTCACCATCATTTGTGGCTTCCACCTGACAAAAAGTGAGTGTCAGACCTTCCTGAGGCAGCAGATGTGTTTTGTCCAGATGTGGGGCATCTTTGCTCTTCTCTCCTCAGCCACATTTAGCCCTTCTCAAAGGACTGGAAGGTTTGTTCATCCATTATCACAGACCTGCATGCTGGGTAAGTAGAGACCAGATGTTGAAAAGCTTTTTTGAGGGAAAGCAGAGCCAAATCCTCAGACAGATTTTGGGCTACTAATTTAGAAATAATATATCCTAGATTTAGCAACAAATGGAAGGGTTGGGCAGAGAGCTTGTGGAGTTGAGGGAAGAAGTTTGAGGGGCACCTGGGCATGGGTTACCAAATATGAGAGTGGGAGATGCAGCTGGTGTGGGGCTGTTCGTGTCCTTCAAAATCAGGACTCTGAGTGCCTTGTGAATGAGGCTGAGTTTTAAAGGGAATTAATTTGCACACAGGACAGTGAAGTGCTGGCACATCCCAGTGTGGGAGCTCTGGGAATGGATGATGGGTCCAGAAAAGGATCAGCCAAATTGATGACCCTCATGGGGATAATGGGGAGAGTGGCAGGAAGAGGCTGGGACAGTCAGAGAGGTGATGAAACCAAAGCCTTGGGTGCCATTCTCCGTGGGAGCTGCCCAGGGCTGGAGGAAGCAGCAGTGGCAGCTGTGCTGAACAGCAGATGTGCCCTCCTGCATCGATTTGTCTGAGCTGCAAACACTCATCAAGGTGATGTTATAGAGCCTGGGAAAACGGGAGACAGCCACATTTTTATTGGCTTCCAGATAAATGTTCCCTGACATTGGAGCCATCTGCAGATTCAGTGCTGACACTCCTTTCATTTATGGCTCTGTTTAAATGACTTCTTGAAAGGAGAAAGCCAAAGAATTGTTTTCCCCCTTTCAACCTCTGTCTTTGCATCCCCCTGGGAATATCACTGATCACCCAATGAACATTTAGCACTCAACCTTGCCGTACTCTCAGTACCTTTATTACACCAACAAGGCAAAGGTGTCATGTTCCTGCTGCTTCTTCCTGAGATGCTAACAAGAGCAGGGACTTTTCTGGAAGATGTTTTCTTAAATACTCCCTTTGGGGTTTTTCAAATGATACGCTTTAGCTGCTGTGACATGAGCTAACCCTACCTTTTGTTGAAAAGTGCTTGTCTTTTTTTATTAGCTCTGTTCCAGAGTAAACAGTTGGAAATGTCCAGCTGGTTCACATTAATGTCAGGTTTCACATTTGGGGATGTGGTTAGAAGCTGTGGCAGAGTAAGCCCTGACAGGTGTACATGGAATAAAGGATGCTTGATGCTTTTAGGAGAAAAGGGGGTAAAATTTCTTTCAGAGATGGAGGCTGTGCTCACCCAGTTGTCTTTTACCCCTTTGTGATCCAAAAACAAAACCCAAAATGTGTGTGAAGGTGCTGCAAACACTCGTGTGGAACAGGAAGAAAGCAGGAACTATGGAGACTGGCACACCTGTGGCCTCACTTCAGTGATCAAAAAAACCATAGCCCCACCAGCCTGTAGTGCCCTCTCCTTGCTTCCTGCAGGGAATTTAGGCCTACTAGCACAGGAGCACTCTGCTGTGTGTCACACAAACAGTGGCAGCAGGTCAGGGCTGTCCTGACATGGACGTGCTGATAAACCCCAGGTTTACCTCCTGGCACAGAGGGCTGCGTGGCATCTCTGACCACAGAGCAGCACTAACCAAAGTGACTCCTATCTTCCCAAGGGCTCAATCCCTCTGCAGGAATACGAAGGTGGGGAGGTGGCACAGCAGGAGCTGTCGGGCTGGGTAGGAATTCTGCAGTTTGGGGAATTCTGCCCTCCAACATTGCGGCAGCTGGAGCTGGATGGGAGCATCACCCGTCTCTGGGAGGGTTTCCTTGCTGCTCACCCTGCTGAAACATCTTCTCCCCCAGGCTAAGTGGTTCATGGCTCTTGGCTTATTGCTATTGCAAGACATTTATGTTTCATGGCAGATGGTCTGCTGCACAACTTGTTTTGCTTTTTTTTTTTTTTTCTTAACCAAGGTAGATCAGCAGGCAGCGGTTCAGTCTCAGGCAGCTCTGGGTTGAGATATCAGTTTTATCTCACATTTCTTCAAAGCAAGTGAAAGAAGGAAACAAAAAAGGTTGGGAGAGAAATATTTTCATAGTCACAAGATTTGTCAGTTTTATAGTATATTTGGCACTTATTTTGTGATGGCCAAAGTAGGATGTCCCAAACACCTTTAGAAAACTGTTAAGGTACAAAATAATGAGAAAACAGTACAAAGCTTTGTGACTGAATACACGAAAATACACTGGCTTTAAGCTAAGCTGCATGGAATTTGACCTTGGCACAAATGATGGTGCTTCTCCACCTCCTTTTCTGACCTGTCCCTTTTCACACGATTTGCAGATTTAATTTACAATGCATTTCCATATACACAGGAAAAGTGCTACAGCTTTATCTGTCCATGGAGTCCCAGTAGTCTCAGCTCACCAGATGTTCCTTACTCATTTAAACAGTGCATTGAGCTTTGCTTAGTGTGATAATTTTGAAATGCAACGAGTATGGGGACACCTAATGAGGAGTTAAAGGTAGTGGCTGAAAGGGTAAAAAGTTTCAAGGAAAAGATCAATTGCCTTGTGTCCAGCTGCATTACCATAACTGTGGGTATTAATTGTTGTGCAAACACCTACAGGTCACTCTGAGCATAAATTATGTCTTGATTTCTTTTATTAAGGCCAGAAACTTGATCAATAACCTTCATTTAAACACAGGACCTCACTGCAAGCAAAGTCTTTAAGTGAAAACTTTGTGATTACCAGATTGGGTTTGCTGCAGCAGGGTTGTACCTGACTCTGGGGTGAAAAGGAGTGTAAGGGACATTTTTTCAGCCATGCCTTCCTATCTCCAGGAGCAGGAACAGCTGAAGTGTTTTCTTCAGGGACTGATTCCTTTTGTAGCACTTTGTAAGGGGCTTTGTAAGGGGCTCTCTCTCTCAGTCCAATTTCCCACCACGGAGGGTGGAGGCAGTGGGAAGGCAGAGGGAGAATATTCACAGTTACCCTGCAGAGACCTCACCTTAGAGACTTCACTGAGAAGTTCCACTTCAAGAAATAAAACGGAGAGAGATATTTATGTCTAGGACAACAGGCCCATGGCATGACAGGACCCCCCAAAGGACACAGAAAGGTTAAGGGACACCAACAATGGCTGCTGAGGGTGATTCTAACAAGTGGAATGACCCTTGTGTCACTGCCAGGTGTGTGCCATCCCTGAGCAGGCACAACCTTGGGTGATGGATGGAAAGGTAAATGCACTGCCATCCCCTAGGCAGACTTACTGAAAAAGAAAAACATAGTTACATGAATATTTTCCCCTTAAGGAATGTCGGGGTTTTGTTTTTTAAAGCTTAAAATATTTTCACCTCCCCTCCAATATCTTGCTGAAATAGTAAAAAATTCTCAGTCTCACTCAAGCTCACAGTAAATTATTTTTGCCCTATATTTACAGCAAGGTCAATTTTTTTTCTCCCTGGATTTCTTGCATATAATTCATTTGAATGGGATGGCTTCTATGTCATCTTTAATCTTCTAAATGTATCTTAAGTCCAAATTACAAATCCTAGAATTGAGTGACCCGTAATGAATTCTTAACCATAACTTTATGGCAGAACAAATATACTTCTCAAATATGCAAACTGTTAAATGTTTTCTTATCATACTAGAAGTGTGAATTAAATTATAATATGATGAAAAAGTAGCAGTTTGCAGTAATTCCAAAAGTGGCAAATCTTCAGTAGTGCATAAAATTATTCAGTGAACTGTGGAAAACATCAGAGAAATTCTAGCCTTAAAGCTTTTTTTTCCAACAACCAAAAAGTGCCAAAAACAAGCAAGCATAGCTAAGCATTTCATCTTGGAAGCAGCTTATTGAATTAATAAGACAAGTCAATTAATGTAATGCTCTGTTGCTTCAGGATAAAACATGAAAAGGAAAAAATATGGGGCTGTTTACTGTAGTGAGATCAAGCAACCATGAAGTCTGTAAAGTTGTTCATTTCTCTAAAACCTAAGGAAATGATCATCACAGCCATTGTATAGACTCACTTTATATGGAAGTCTTGAGGGAGATGTGGATCTTCTGCTGTCCAGACAAGATTTTCATACCAATTTGCTCCTGCCAGGAGTCTGGTTTGCCTCTCTACTGCATAATCTCCAAACTGAATTGCTGGTATCATTCACTCTGGACAAACCTTGGACCAGCCTGCCAGGGGAGTGGTGGAATCACCAGCCCTGGAAGTGCTCAAAAGACGTGGGGATGTGACACTCAAAGACAGGGCTTAGTGGTGGATCTGGCAGTGTTGGGTTAATGGTTGGGCTTGATCACTGTAGAGGGCTTTTCCAACCCTGATGATTCTGTGATTCTCTATAGGTTCTATTTGATGGGCTCCCCTGTGTCTGAGCATGTTTCAGTGCTAACTGCTGAGGAAAGTTACCTCAGAGCTGTGCAGGCTGTTTCCAACAGGTTACATTTAACCTCTGCATTGTAGAGCAGAGAAGAAAACCAAGAGCTGCAAGTAGAGACTCTCTGTATTTCAGCAGAACAGCCTGTGTTTAAATCATGGCAAGGTCCTGATAAATTGAAAGTTAAGGTTGGTAATCTTTGCTTTCAGGTCAGTTCCTCAATTTTCATTTAACTTAATGCTAGGCTTGTGTGTGCTCAGAAATCCTGATTCCAGCTGTCTGTGAAAAAGTGTCTGAGAAGGATGGAGTCAATTAATGGTGAACAGCTGGTTTTCCTGTATAATAAACCCTATCTTCCCAGAAATCCTCATTATGCAAACTTTGGGTTTGATTTTTTTTTTAAATATAATAATCCTGATCAAGAACTTTACCATTTCTGAAGTCCCATATTTCTAATCTTCTGCCCAAACCACTGCCTTTGATTGCAAGGGACTAATTAGATCAGTTTAAACAGGGCTGCTGAGGGTTAAGGAAGACTACAGAAATGCCTGCATGTTGGTAGGGATGAGCACCTCAATTATTCAGGCACAAGATGACGTTCATGTCTGACAGCAGTTTGGGAAGAACAACTTTCTCATGGCTATTCTGGTAAAATTCTGTTTGGTGTGAAGGGCAGCAGGTGAAAGGGAGATGGCAACACACGGAGCAGGCCCTACACTCATTTCTGTGAGGTTGGATTTTGGGGCTCCTTTTCAGCTGTCAAGGCTTCAAATGGTAGAGCTACAGAAGGTGCTTAAAGGGGGAGCTGGTGTAGTCTCCAAGCAGATATTATAGGAAGATCAGGAAATCAATGGACTAGAAATCAATGACAACTCTGTGTTAAACCAGTTTAAATTTGGGGCTAAGCCATTCAAGCAGCTTTAGGCTGGTTTTCCTAATTTTGCCACCAGGTCTTCAACAACACTGACATCTTTTCACTCTTACTTTCCTTTGCAGCTTTTTTTTCCATGGTGGAATAAAAGGATGTATTGTGTAAGTATTTTTTGTAGATTGCTGCTTGATGCACAGTGGAGATGATATTGTTGAGAAAAGCCATTGTGACACTTCCAAGAGTTTTTGAGGGACATCTTTAACTCCAGGATCTCACAGATCACATGCAATGAGCAGTCACAAAAGTCAAAACTAAATTAGTATTGGGGGAAAAAAATACTTTTAAGTCAGCAGTGGGGCTGCAAAGCAACTTTAGGAACCAGGAAATACTGTGGAACAGATCCAGTGATGAAGGAAACTAAGGTACCTGCAGAAAGCATGTATTGACCCTTGCTATCCACTCTTTTGAGGTAAATTCAGAAACTTCAGCCCAGAAAATATTCCAAGGCAGCTGGCATAATGTGTGTGAGTTTTGATCCTGTCCTGTTTGTTCTCCTTACCTTGCTGGGTTTTGGTGAAATTTGAGGTCTCCTTGAGGTCAGTGCCTAAAGGATAAAGACTAGCAAAAATATGGAACAATCTAAACTGCATTTTAATTTGTCTAATATATGAATACCTGGACTATCATTTCAAGAGTTGGCTGTTTCATTTGTTTTTGGTGTTGGCTGTAACAAGTCACTGTTGGAAAGAGCATTGTAAGGTGGAAGTTGCAGGTTACGTGGATACAAGATCTGCAGGGGGAAATGGTAGGATTGGACCCACTATTTTAAAAAACTGCATTCAATTCTGCTCAAATTAGAGGAATAGACACAGGTTACATGAGCTAGAGCTGTAAACAAATCAAAGTGGTCTGATGATAGTAAAAAGAAAAATTGATATAAAAAAGGTCTTTTGGGAATACTGTCTATAATCCAACAGTGAAGCAAATGATGAGAGGAGTTTTGCTGAATAAAACCAACAGACTCTTATCCCCTGTCTTGTTTTGTGTGCCAAGTAAAATAACAGGTTTTTGTGTAAGCAGAGTATAATTTTTTCTGCCTTGGACAAAGACAGAGTAGAGATGAGCTGAAAGTGAGATAAGCTATAATAACATTTAGAAATCAGGTGCTGAGAGGGTATAAAAGCTAACTGAGAGTGTGATGTTCTTATAATAATCACACTCAGCACAGACGAGCAGAAAATATCATTTCAGGCTTGTAAGAGTCTTGCAGCTTTGGGTGCAGAATTTCCCCATCCTTGTCTTCATGAGTTTTCCATCTCTCCTATTCCAGATGAGGAAAAAGCAGTTCCAGGACATACCAACAACTGCTGTGATTTGGTTTGCTTTGTTTTCTCTCTGGTCACTGTTCTCTTGTGAGACTGCAGGGGTTTGGGAGGCGAAGTCAGAAGAAAATGAAGCCAAATGAGTGAAGTGCTTGTGGAAGCTGCCTCTGGCAGGTGCACATCCAGACTGTGAGACTTCTTTGTTGTGCTGCCTCTTGCTACTCAGCTGATGTGTCTTTGAGAGCCTGGTGGCCAAATAGAATGGGGAGATACAGCCAAGATGCTGAGGACAAACACTGCAGCCTGGTGGTTCCTCTTGAGCAGCTTTGGACACAGATGCCAAACTCTGCTCGAAGAGCAGGTAATTCATGCCTTCCTCAGTAGGAAAGCTTTATTTGGACAGTGGTGCTGTGTTGTGAAGACATAAGTGCTGTTATCACACATACTCATCTGTCAAACCCAGACGAGACCAGGAGCAGGGAAAGTTGATGCTTACTGTGGATCCAGTGCTAAATGGTAAACTTGCCTGTGGCAGAATTAAAGAAAAGCTGTAGAATGCCTGGAGGTAGCACTGCAAGGCAGTGACGTCTTTGTGACAGGTCTCCTTCCCTGCTTACATTCATTACTAAGATTTAAGTGGCTCTCAGTGTGACCTATCAGCTCCTATTTGAGAAGTAAAGCCGGTGGAAGATTTGCCTAAGGGCTTGAATTCAAGAGCCAAGTGCATTTTTTATTTTAAGACATTTTTAGCTTATCTTCAGCATTAATTCAGTACTGAGGTTCTTCAGGTTGCAGAATGCTTGAAAGGCTGTTTAATTTCAAAAATACTTTCAGGGAGTATTCTCTTCAAGCAGGGAAGGACACAGAGATCATTGTCTTTAGTCTGTAACATTTCCTAACTCTTTCTCTGCTCTATATCAGTGTCTGTGAGACACCAGGAGGGCTTTAGGGACTTGGGGTCAGATCTGCAAAAACCCTAGACCATTCTGCATGGGACATCATGAATGCTCTACTAGACTAGACAGCAGAGCCTTTCAGGGAGAAAAACGTAATTGAAAGGAAAAAAAAAAAAAAACAAACCTCTGTAAAAGCATTGGAACAGGATTCCCAGAGAAGTGGTGAAATGATTGTCCCTGGAAGTGTTCAAAAACCCTGTAGTTGTGGTGCTCAGAGATACAGTTTAGTGCTGGACTTGACAGTGCTGGGTTAATGGCTGGACTTGAATCATCTTAGAGGTCTTTTCCAATCTAAATGATTCTATGTCTGTGCTTGGATCCCACACTGTGCATTCCACAGTGGCTTGGCCAGCTCTTCACTTTTTATTTCAAGCCCCAAAAAAGGCTGATCAAATAAATAGTGATAAACTCTCCTCCTGCAGAGGCTTAAACTGATGGCAAGCCCCCAGTAGCCAGCATGCCGAGTTCTCAGATCTGGTCAAGGCAGAGGAGACCTTTGGAAAAGCAACAAACAGAACAGGTTCAGGGAAGGTGAGGAGCTGACACTTAACTCCTCTGCTACAAATCAAGTAGCAGCAGCACCTGCTTGGTACCCAGGACACACCTGAGAGGGACCCTATGGCCCTGAGCTGGGGATTGCTGGTCTGGGCAGTGAAATACAGGGAGCTGCTGGCACAGATTGGCATCTTGCCTTCCAAAGCACACAGAAAAATGGAAAAGAGAGATCACATGAATCACTGCTGTTTTGGGGGACAGCTCCCTGAAAGGGGTCTCTTCTTTAAGAAGTCTGTGGGGCAGTAGTGGTGATAAAAGGCTAATAGAGACAGATGAATGTAATTGAGTGGTGTGGAAGAGAGGGGTTGAGATGAAATGGAAGTGAAATGAAACAGGAAATTAAGAGGAATGGCAGGTGGAAGGAAGAAATTACATATTCCCCTGAGCAATATTTTAGGTTATGGGTAGTTTGCTTCATATCTGGGTGGGCCTCTAGTCCTAACTTCTAACTGAATCAAGGACAGTAATCTGAGAAATAAAACCGATGAGAAAAAATGAGAAACAGGTTAGTAACCTGATGTTCAAACATGTATTTTGTTTCTGGTCAGACAAATTTGTTCATATTGCTTCATGGTGGGAAAATAAAAATAACCCAGCCATGAGTGTTGGATGAAAAGATGCTGTATCCAGGTCTGTTAGGTGGGAAAGACCTCTGCACATTTCTGAGCTGCACACAGAAATTAGAGGTACACTTCAAACAACAGTAAAAGGCTTAGCAAAGATCTGCCAAGTGCACCCAACGCAGGATTTTTGTCAAAAATAATTTTATATCCATGACTTTGTTGCTCTGCGTAGCATCCACTCCCATGGCAGTGGTGCTCACACTTCCAGGTGAGACCAAGTTATTTGTGCTCCTCATTGGCTAGCTCACCATTGTTCTGGTGGAAGGCAATGTTGGCTTTCTCCTTGAAGTCAGCTTTTACATGAAAATCGTTCTATCAGATGGATGCCCCTAAAAAATCGTGACCTCCAAAAGAAGTACTGTTGGTATTTTTTTTCAGCCTGTCAGGGTTAAGCACAGCCATTTTCTACCTCTGCTCTCATCTGAAAGGCTCAGAGCAGCTTCTGCTACGGAGCCATGAAACCAAATTAAGGCAGGACTGTGTCCCTGTGGGAGCAAAAGATCTGGAGTAGATCTGGTGGTGAACTTCCAAGCATCAGTGGTTTGAAAATCCCAGCTGAAGGGAGATGCACCAGCTCTGGTCAGCTGGTGCTTGCACATGATTGTCCACACTTGACTGCAGACACCCTAATCTGCTCTCTGGGACTCAAGCTCAAAGGCAGGGTCTGCTCTCAGAGGAATTTCACTGCTGTGAATCACAGATGAACCATCCTCAGCAACGACCTGAAATCCAGGAGCCGCCAGTTCTACTGCTGGATCTGCTGAAGGTTTTTAGCATCACCTTGGGCGGGTCTCAGGTTTTATGAGTTTCAGTTTCCTGCCTGGAAAGCAGAGGATTCAGTTTCTTTCCTCAGAGCAGCATGGTTTTATAAAGTACAAATATTTGTGAAGTTAAGTGCTTTGACTGTGTGAGCCTCTGAGAAAAGAAACCATAAATATGTGTCAGGCCTATGATCTGAATTCAAACCGGTGAACTAGAAAAAATGTTGACAGCCTGAAACCAACTGCCCTGTACACACATCTCCTTCTGTCTACCTGAAAGATTATTTGTGGAATGTGTTTCTATTTTTCTCTGACAAAAAAATAGAATACCAAGCAAAGAAGCATGACCCATTTCTTTGTCAGGCAAGCTCTAAACCCTGCTTACTGGGATGTGACTGAGGTATTGATAAAAGAGAAGCTCATTCTAGGCCACAATATTCATCCTGCCCTTGAAGAAGAAACAAAGCCTGCCACCTTCAGATGAAATGGATGTGCTTTCCAAGCCAAAGTATGTTTGTCTCCTCCACAACTTCTCTATGATCTGTAATTATGTTTGGACCAGCCAGTGAAACAGGTAAGTAGCAAATGAGGAGAGTTGGAAATATAAATAATTATTTTATAATAGGAAAACATTCAAGCAATACACCACTGACAGCACCTGCAAACTCTGCTAATAGTCAATCAATAGATCTGAAAAGAGCATCACGCATCATAAACTGCTTCACCTTCAGCAAATTTTCATGGTCCTTTCTCTGTGTAGTGCCAAGTATGGGTGCACATCATGCTGTTCCTGATGTTGGCCATAGGAGTGGACTTCCTTCAAGGTTTTTTTTTCCCCTTTTTTATGTAGCATGTAGTATATTCAAAACAATATCCAGTCATACCACACTGAGCTTTTTATTACCAGAGATTTTTTGGATAGAAGCACATAATCTAAGTTTTCTGAATTAATAGGCAGATGGTAGCTACTCTTTTTTTGGTATTTTTTTCCAACTTGTACATTTTAGATTTACAGAACTTGATTTCACACATCTGAAGAAACACTGACATAAATCTAAATTTATCTTTGATGCATTTACAAATACTCTTTTTCTTCTTTTTTTTTTTAAATTTCCTGAAGTGTCTCTGTCTAGACTTCTGCCAAAAAGCAGGAACTTCCACTTTCTCCTCTGTTAACATAAATACCTTTTAACATTATGCAGAGAATGGCATGACTGTCACTTTCCCATGAGTATATGAGGACCATTCACTCCACCACTGAAGCACATCTGCTTTCCATTGACCGGGACAAGTAGCTCTGACATCTTCCTGCTATGCACTGTGCTACTGTGAATATCCCTGAAATGCAGAATATTTGTGACTCTAGGCTTGTTGAATTCTTTTTTATTATTGTTTTCAGTTTGGTTCCCTGAAACAATGAAGGTTAGTTGCATATGACTCTTAATTGGACTTCACGTTCTATTAGTCATTATTTTTGCAAAGGCCTTAATTTCCCTCTAAAACATTTTAATTAAAACAGCAATTTCTCAGTGCCGCACTTCACGAGCAGATTTTTGCAGCAACTTCAAAGAGACGCAGATGTTTACTGAATTTGGTGGGGTGGTATTTGAGGCTGCCTACTGGCAAAGAAAACTTCATAAACATCTCAAAGAAACTTTCCTGTAGTAATGACAACATTTCCTTCTGATATTTTAGCAAGTCTAATATTTCCCAATCTCAACAGGCATATTTCATAGGCACAGCACAAGCAGCGTTGTCTGCTCACAGATTGAGCCATGGCAGCTGCTCTGCTGTGGGGTAAAAACCTTCCAGTGGTGATACCTTGGGTTTTGGCAAAGGTTACAAGAGACCACACATTAGCTTGTTTGTGGGGCTCCTCTAACAGAATATCAGTAGGCTGGGAATAAGGAAACCAAAGTTCAATTTCTGCTGGATTTTCCACAGCTCCCCAGTGTGATCGTGGGAGGCCATTTTTAGCTTTGTGCCTCAGTTCCAGCTGGTTAAAGCTGGTAAACGTGTCCTGCCTCTGAATGGACTTACCTGCTGGTCCATCTCCTAGTGCACCAAGAGGTGTTTGAGGGGGTCTTGGGGTTTTTAAAGCATTGTTTGAGTAAAATTCAGAAATGCTAGGGGTTTATTTTGGAGGAGTTTCTCTTTACTAGTGGTAGCTGAGCCTGGAGCTGATCTTATAATCCATTACTGAGATGATGGTTCTGGGGACATATGGCCATGGCAGACCACATCTAAAATATACAGTAGGCTCCAGGTACCTTCTGTGGTTTGGGCAGGTGGCTGTCCCCAGAAAATGCCTGGCCCATCCAGCTGAGCCACCAGGGAGGGTGGTCTCCATCACTTACAAGTGATGGCAAGGCTTATGCTCCTTTCTGTGCACAGAACCAGAATTCTTAATGCTGGAAATGACCTTAAAAATCATCAGGTCCAACTGTTAACCTCACTCTGCCATCTTCACAACTAAATCATGTCCCCAAGTGCCACATGGAGGCCTTTTCTTGAACATTCCAGGGGTAGTGATTCTACCACTTTCTGGGTAGTGTGTTTCTTCCCTGGATACTAGTATTTTTGAAGGGGGATAATAGAAGGACTTGGAAACAGATTATCCATTTCCACTGTGAGCACTGGGAAAAGACCAGCATGGAAAGCTGGCATGGAACATGGCGTGACACGTCACGTAGCTGCTTTAATCTACACTGTAATTACAGTGACAATTTCTGCCTCTTGAAGCATCAGGATTGAAGTGGTTACCCTGAAGGAGAAAGAAACTTAGTGGGAGAATTTCAACCAAATCTAGGATGGGAAGTGCAGCACTTCCTTTGCATTGGATTAAAAGTGATCAGCATGGCCAAAGGCATCCTGTGAGAGACAGGTAAGCAGGCTGAAAGGAAATTGGAAATATTAAAGGAATGAAGCTGGACTGGACAGAACTAGTTTTACAGTTCCCTATTCCTCTTTGCTTTGGTAGTATTAGGTGGACTGAAGTGTAGATTGCACAGACTTATGCGTGACAGCAAGACACTTTTCCACACCAATAAACCCCCTGAAATTAATTGGACTGCTCACAAAAGTGCCTGGGAATGTGAACTAGGCTCACACATTTCAGCCCTCAGATCTGATCTTTCTTCAGCAATGCCAGGGCCAGACTGCCTGATGAACAGCTACAGCTCAGCTCAGCCAGAAATAGGAGCCCAGATGACTGGGTCAAGGTCTCTAGGGACACATCCTTGCTTGAGGAGCATCTCAGCTCAGCTGAATTCACCATAGCAAGAAACAGATTGAAATTAAACTGAAGGAAACTATTCTGAAGCAAAAGCAGGGATCAGCCACAAGTTTGTGCTTGCCACAAACTGTTGTGCATTTGCTATGCCATGGAATTGCTTACGTATGCTTTTAGCTGGTGGCAAATGCTCTCAGTGAGAATTAGCCTGGCCTGCAATGAGGGAAACTTAAATTTAGGTAGTTCTCCCATGTGTGCTGTGGGGTAAGAGCACACAGCCAGGTGTCCACCGAGGCTGGAACTGAGGTGCCTGCTCACCAATTGCAAATGGGCTCCTGAAAAACCGAACCATATGAAAAATTCCCCTCATATGCTTGGTCTGGAAAGAAATAGCTTTGTTGTTGTTTCAAAGAATTAGTGAGCCAACAACCCAAAGCTTTGGAGGTGGTTACTGGGTTTTTACTGGAGTCTCTAGGAGCTATACAAAGTCTGAAGACATTGTACGTACAGTACATCTTTAATAAGAAGGGAGCTCACAGTCTACCAAACTCTGCCAAATAAACTTTTAATACATACTGTACTTCACTCAGTAGTTGTCCATCTCTTCTTCATGGAATATCTAACAGCTCTAAAAATATTTTTCTTGGAGGAGGATAGAATTATCATTGTTATATATCAATCAAGTATGGTTAATGAAGCAAAGCCAGCATGCTAGTATTGCACAAGGGGAAAAGCCTCCAGAACACAAAGTGGAACAACAAATGCCCTCAAAATTCTGCCGAAGGGAACAGGAAGCTCTGGATGCTGCATCCAGGTAGGATTCATGTAGCTCTTAGGCGTCCTTGTACCACAGCAGGTTTGCTTTGCCTCTTCACTGCCACGTTTCTCTCTCAAACAGGTAGGGAACGTCCAGACCATCGCAAAAAAAAGAAAAAAAAAAACCAAAAAACAGCAGCTGCAGCAAAGTGTGGTACTATTCAATTTCTTGAAGAGAGAGGCTTTTATTTCAAAATATCATATATTAATATATATATATTTATATATATATATACTTTAACTGGTATAAAGTAAATTGTAGATCCAAACTTATACTGTTGCTTGTACTTTGCAATCTCAGAAACTTTACCAAAGGAACCACTTTCTTCATTTTTTATTTTCAGCTGTCAAAATCAGGGCCATTATTTCCACCGAATCCTTTCTTTCACACAGTAAAGCCACTGTTGTTTTCTGGTAAACAGTCAAAGTGCAAATAAGAAATCCATTTGGCTTGTAAATGCTGAGATGGTTTTAAACTTTCCATACTTTGTCCTCATAAATCAGCAGGGCTTTCACTGTCTCCATGCAGACGTGGGCACTCTGTTAAGTCCTTGGGTGGATCTGCAGTGAGAAAATGGGAGTCAGTTATGCATAATGTGTTATTTTTAAAATATAGTCATTTGGAAAAGAAAGACCCAGGCTCTGTGGGGTAAAGCTGATTGATATAGTTGAGTTTGAATGCAATCCTAGAGGGGTATGTCTCTTTTAGCACTGCAGGGGTATAAAAATATGCAAGAGACAGATCCTAAGCAAGATCCTGCCTCTGCCCTGGGAGATGTTGGATGTGCATTTACCACCTAGGCTGGTGGTGCTGGACATCACAGAATCATAGAACGTCCTTGTTAGGCAGAGACACCTTCCACTATCCCAGGTTGCTCCAAGCCCTGTCCAGCCTGGCCTTGGACATTTCCAGGGATAAGGCAGCCACAGCTTCTCTGGGCAAACTATGCCGGGGCCTTACCACCCTTACAGGGAAGAATTTCTGCCTAATACCCAAAACTAAACTTACTATCAGTCAGTCTGAAGCCATTCTCCGTTGTGCTGTTCCCTAATGCCCTTGTAAAGAGCCTCTCCATCTTCCTTGTAGGATCCCTTCAAGCAAGGACGTGCCAGCACAGCTTTGGGCTGGGCTGTGCTCACCCCAGCCTTCCACCCTCTCCTTCCCAGAATGATTCCAGTGACTTCTGCTGGATGAGACATCCAGGAGCATCCAGCTTTCAGGTTTGTTTGGAACCCACTTACCCAGAGGGCAGGGTAGTGACTGGCCATAGCAGCTACTCCACCTATTCACCTCAGGTGAGATAACACACCCTGCAACAGACCAAAAGCCATCCCTCCTTGTGACTACCTCCAAAATTGATCTGAGTGTTGCACTAATGCTGCAAGAGGAAACACCAGTGACCGGGAGGTTTTTTTTTTTTTAGGATGCTGAAATAAGAACTAGTGACCAACAGCAAAAATAGCGCTCTCAAGGAGAAGTTTTTGTTTCTTTCCTGTACTGGCGCACTCAGATGAACACCACAAGGGGTTCAGCCCTTTGCCAGGCACCTGGGTCAGCAATGAAACTCACTTGAACCATGAATATGATCAGGCTTGACCATAAATCAGGGCTACAGATGATTATCTAAGCACAAGGTGATTAAGTACAGCAGTAAATATTAGAGCAAGAGATCCATACATGAGATCCAGCTGGTTCAAATTGAATGAAACTGAATCCCACCAGTTAAAACTGAAACAAATGGTTTAAACTAGATTAAACAAGTCAGAACCAGTTCAAATCAGATTAGACCAGTCAGAAAAGAATAAAAATGGTAGAAATCAGTTCAAACCAGTTCAAACCAAATCAAACCTATCAAAGCCAGTTCAAACTGTTTCAAACTGGTCAGAACCAGTTCAGATGGGTCAAAACTTGTTGAAACTGGTTAAACCTAATCAAACCAGGCTGTAACCCAAGGCACAGGCTGAGAAACTGGAGAGGGACTTTGAGCTGAGCTCCTCTGCCCATTCCCAGCTGATCAACACATTAATTTCCATGCTCCAGAATATCAGCAGCATCCAGCCTCAGATGCTGCTCTCCTATTTCCACTGGTGCCAGTAGTTGTGCTGAAAGTGGCAATGTGACCTCCAGCAGGTCCTAGTACAGCTCCAAGGGCCCCACATTTTTAAGGATAGCACTGAAAGCTCTTAAATAAAAAAAAAAAAAACAAAAAACAAAAACAAACAAAAAAAATGTGACAAGGGATTAAAAAAACATTGAAACTGCTCCAAAAAATTGAATGCCAAAATGATTTCCTTCCAGCGTTTGTCACCTGCCTGACCATCAATAGAAAACAAATCAATTTACAGAAGCTGTGAGCTTTATAACTTTGGCTTTAAAAACTTAATTAGTGAGCTATGCTAAAGGGCTAAACACAGAAATAAATGCATGAAAAGGAAGGAATGAAGAATGTACTGGTAAATACTTCACTGAGTCTGTTGTCCACCTCCTTGCGACCCTAATCAGTATTAACCACATCTGAAACCCAACCATGAAGTTATGCACTACCCTAGAAATTTATATATCCCTATTTATATCCATAATAAATAAATAAATCAATACATGTATTTATATGTATAATATTTATGCTTATATGTGATTTCCCATGGGTCTGGAAGAATGTACTAATGGGTATCTTAATCCCAAGAGTCATAAATGTGAAAGTTTTCCTTGTCAGGACAGCAGCTGCCTAACATAAATGTATTTAGTGTAAGGAAAAGTCTTCATTAAAACAGTTTACACTTTACAGCCTATGGAGACTTGCTGTAGCTTCCTGCCTAATCACCACACAGAGAACTGGGATGTTGATTCATTTGTTTCTTCTGCTTTAACTTCCTTAACTATTCAAGTTAGACACACATGGCCCAGTCTTGGAACCTGGATTGTGGTCAGGGCAGATTACACTGTAATCCCATTCTCTGCTGCTGTCTGAAATGGAAAACAAAAACAGGAAAAAAAAAAAGCCTCTTTCAGGATCTGATTGCCTCCATTATTTTATAGTCATGCTGCTAGACTTGACGCAGTGGTACAGATTCCAGCAAAGTTTCAGGGACTAAGAAGTAGAATTTTTCCTTAGAAAATGCAAGAGACAGTTGCTCAGTGCATCATGTCATGTCGCCTTTGTCAATTGGTTTCTGTAATGATATTTTAAAGCAACAAAGCAAAATTCTACTGGAAGCAGCACCATAAGGTACTCCCCTCACATGCTAATTAAAATAACTCCTGTGGGTAAATGAAGAAATATTTTTTTTAGTTATGAGCACTCACTCAGCAAGTATTTAATTCAAATGAAATACAATAATGCATACTGAATAGATTGCACCATACATCTGCATATTAATGAAGCTGCTAAATTTCTAGCAATCACTTCTGTCGCCTAAAACTAGTTTATATGATGAGGACTGGGGGAACTTTAGAGAAGGACAGCTTCACTGAAGAAAGAAAATGCAATTCCTCAATTATATAACTTGTAGACCGTCTGCAGAAGGGCTGAATTATTGTATAAGATACTTCATGTTGCTGCTTAGTTCTTCTACATCACTTTCTTTCATTTTAACTCCCCACTTTCCTCTCTGGAAAGGACATGCAGTGAGTCTGCGGTCTGAGATTTTTAAATTTCACTGCAAGGCACATTCATTAGGAAACAGCCTTCCAGTGGGGCTGCAGTGGGAAGAGATCAGCTGTGGGCATGGAGAGATTTACAGGAACAGCACCACAGAAAGAAACTGAGCCAGGGAATCCCAGTTCCCTCCCTCCTTGTTCCTTTTTCCTGGGAGGTGACAAAGAGATCATATAGATCATGGTTTTGGGGGCCACTTCCTGCTTCCTACAAAGAAAACCTCCTAAGTCAGTAGGTGTCCTGATAATTTAATGTGTTGGTGTGGCTCTGCTCCAGAAATGAGGGTTGCAATGCCAATCGTTCATCCTGGAGTATGTCCTGTGGAGGGAAAGAAAAGGGTTCAGGTGGCATGGGGATCAACTCGGGTAAAATCTCCTCCTTCAACAGAAGGCCTAGAAGACATGAAAAATTACTGGAGTTAGGATTGGAGAGAAAGGAAGAAGTCAGGAAATCACAATACTGTGCTGCACATTCCTGTGAATTAGCAGCTGGGCATGAGCATGTAGAATTTCTTATCAGACAGGGAAAAAATTATGGAAAATTCACTCTTTTTCATTTAGCAGGTTTCAAAAGCCAATTTCCAATTCACAGAAAATGAAAATCTATATATTTAAAAAAGCATTTTGAGTTGACACCCTGTAATTTTCTTGGAAAAAATCAATTGTTATATGAAAATTAGTTAATTAAAATTGTTGAATACAGGTATAGGTGGCAATTTTAAGACAATGGTTGTGAAACAGTTTCACAATGCAAAAGAAAAACTAGAATCTATTTCTGAAAAACACTTTTATTCCCAAGGTAATCTCATAGTGGGAGTTTAGGCAGCTCATTCACACCCTCTCTTTGCAGCCCTCTCTCTGCCTTTTCCTGGCACTAAAGCTGTTGTCACCTGTTGGCTTGTGTTACCTGAACCTTCAGCATCTCAAGAGTTCATCTCTAATCAGTTCATGGGTTTGGAGCTGCTCTGAAGCGAGACCAGCAGTGTAAACAGAGAGTTGAGTCCTCTACTACAAAACACTTATACAGCTGCTAATCCAGATATGGCCTGGAAGAGCCAAGGAAGGGATACAGGATGCAGCAGATCTCTCTGAGCTATCGTTCTTCCCTTTAGCCACCAGAAAAGGACTCAGTGATGTGCATTAGGGGTATTTTGGGGTGGCAATATCTGTAAGAAAGCGACCTGGCAATTCAGCAGCTCCAACCTGCTGGTTACCAAGCCTGGACCCAGCCTACCAGCCTGATCCAGCTGAATTTTCACCAAATTATGGCCAGAAGCACTGGGTGATCATGACAGTGGTCTTTAAGACTTTTACAGCAGGTATGATGATGGGAAAGCCATGGCTGAGCAGTCGTTAGTGATTCCCTCTCCTATGAAGCCCTCCTGGATGCAGACAGAAAGGAGACTTACTCTGGTGGTCTTGATTTTATTGCCAGTCGCACACATCCATCCAGAATTATCAGGCAACGTCTTACATTCCTCTCCTTCTAGGCAGGGCTCCATCTCACACCACCATTTCCCAATCACTATAGAAGCTAAAAGAGAAAAGACAATGTTCACAACTATGTTACAATGACCAAATTTAATTAAATAATATCTCAAGGGTCTAACACTGCAGTTAAAAGGCAGAGTGTCCCTTCAGCTGGAGTTTAGTTGTAAAGATTTCATATTTAATTACTTGTTTGGCATCCTCTATTGCCTAAGACAGTGCCCTGCTTGCCACAGCCTCCTCACACAGGAGATCCTGTCTGCTCCCGTGCTGTGGCTGCAGGGAATGCTGTGATGGCAGCAATTTTGTGCAGACCAAAGGACCAGCCATCCTAACAGCCCTTCTCCCTGAGTGCCAATCTGATCTTCATGGACCTGTACAAAAACAAGGCAAGTCTGAAGAGATTTTCCTCAGAATATTCTCCGGTCTTTGGGATTTCTGGTTCAGCATGCTCCACGTAAAACTATGTCTGCTTTGCTTTTAGGACCTACAGCTGGATTTTTTTTTTTTTTTTTTTTTTTTTACCACAAATCTGTCCAGAATTATTTGAACCCATGGAAACTTTTAGCTTTCCCAGTATGCCAACACAGGGAGCACCAGAAGTAGAAATAGAGGGTAAGGTAACACTGAACAGGAGCTGTTTGTTGAAATATGATTATGAATTTTATAGAAAATATATTATCTCTAAAAGTAACTTTTAATTTCCAAATATTTAACATCATAAATAATGGCAGTGTTTGGACGCAGTTGTTTGAATTCAATTGGCACATGTGTTTACAACCTTGAATGTACCTTAATGAAGTTTCTTGCCTGGGAATTGCTATCTGAATATATCCTTAACTGTATCTTAATGACATTTTTTGTCTGGGGATTTTGATAAACTTTAGCTAACCTTGCAACTGTGACGAGTGGGCTCATGAGTGGCTCTTTCTGTGGTTTGCTTTCTCTGGCAAGAATTAATTTCATGGTTGCACTCAGGAAGCCTGTCAGAGCTTTCTGCACAGTCACTCAAAGAGAGATGCTTAACCCATTCATATCCCTCATGGCTGCTTCAAGCCCTCAAAATACCTTTGAAGCAACTGCCTACCTTATATATTAATATATATACACACCAGAGGACTGCCATTCAGCTCTGGAAAATGCCCTGTTGTGCATGCATTGATTTAAGGACATTTCAGAGCTTGTAATTAAACATAAAATTGAAAAAAATAGTTCAGTTTGAGGGGCCCTACAATGATCATATGGTTCTCAGTGTTGTCTTTCCTGGTTCTTCCCCTGGTTTGTATCTGATTTTTTATCATAAAATGGATCACTTCTCCCTATATACAAGACACACAAGAAAAAGCCCTTTACACCTGTGCTGGCAAGGCAGTTTTTATGATGCTATTCACACACCTTTTTCAGAAGGGTATCATTAATGCTGCTAACAGCAGAGAAAAGAGATTTTTCTCTTTGCTATGCATGAAAAGGCATGAGGGCTGAATCTGTGTCTAACAGATTGTCCAATGGGCAAACTGAAAAACCCTATCCTGCTAAATACTGGCCTTCACAGCAATCATCAGAGCAGAGCATCCTCGGATGCGTGAGAAGAATCCTGTGACATGGAATCAAAAGTGATGATCATCTTTATTTACTAGGAGCAGTGCTGAAGCATTAAATAACCATGGAGAAGGATCCTACAGTGTGAGGTACTAACACCCACAAACCTGGACCTGGGCAGTTTACAATGTAAAACAGAGATATGAGGTGAATACAGACTGAGAGGCAGTGTGGAGAAGCAATGCTGTTCATAGAAATTGAAACGAGCTCACTACTTATTAATGCTGTTAAATACAGCCAAGTATTCAGATCTTGACCCTGAAAAATACTCAGTGCAAAGCCAGTGCTGACCCTTAATGACAACTGACTCGTGTAGTGTTGTATAGGTTTTAGCATATACATAAATATTTTTATTGATTTATGATCACGGTGCAATTGCACCCAAGTGCCCATCAGTGAGCATCCTCACCTGGGCTGAAGACCAGGCTCCTTTTATAATGGGAGAAACTAATGAAGGCAATTTGCAGATGAAAAGCTCCTCTTCCTCTCTAATATGTAAGTAGGCAAAATCCTTTGTAACTTTGAAGCACTACAAAGCTCACTCTGGTCTAGTCCTCAGCCCCATACCATGGCAGAGGTGACAAAACCCAAAGAAAATTACTTTCTTTGAATCTTGTGTTTATAGGTTTTCTCTTCTATTAAAAGCTTTTTAATCTTTAGGACCAGTTGTCTTTCTTGGGTACTGCTGATCCTTTGAGTTCTACTTGATTTCAAAACTTTACACCTCCAGCTCTGTTCAAAGAGGGAGGGAAAAGCTTTAAAATGAATCACAGTTCACAGCATTTGAGATTGGGCCCACCTGTAGGAGGAGGGAGAAACCTTCCCAGGGAAAGGATGCAGCTTCTCTCTCTTTAGGTTGTGTCACTTGGAGATGAGCTGAAGCAGTCGGGTGAGAGAGGGAATTGCTCAAATTACGATGCTCCCCATCAGGGTGGTTTTTATTCAAAAACTGCCAGACCCCGAGGAACCTGAACTTCTCAGTGACCTGAACCACTCATCCTGGGTGAGAATTGGAGATTCCTATTAATCACCAGGCAACACAGGCTGTGAGTGCTCACATCATGCTGAATTACACACCAGTAGCATTCTGGAGTGCTTCTCATTGTGTTCTTCTCATTGTCTGGGGAATACATGAAGCACAAGAGTTTCTTCATGCAAGGCTGAATTGGCTGAGACAGATCCCTCTGCCATGGGGAAAGGAAAAGGATGTGGAACAGAAGAGCCTTGACTACTCCTGCTTTGCTTGCCTTTTTTTATTTTTTTTTTCCTAGATAAAATTCTCCTTAACTTCTCTGCAGTTGTATTTAGGAAACTACTTTCACAATATGACAGAGTCTATATAGCAATAAGTATAAAGACATTATATTTAACAATGTAACAATAAGACCATCCTCACAGAGTAACAAATAACTTTAATTCATGTTTATGGAATACCCTGAAATATGAAAACAGAGCAAAGTATCATCATGCATTTTTCAACAGTTTAGAAGGAACATGCTATGTATTAAAATGTTCCAAGATTGCTTCTGCAGTTGCCATTATAAAGCCACAGCAGCTCTCTCTTTCTGCCTGTGATAAACTGCACACATTTTGTTTATATAGAAATAGAATACAAAGGAATGGAGACATTAGATTGTGGTTCCTCCTGATCTTAGGTATCATGTTACTGCAAGGAATAAGAAGCTCATTTTCAAAACCAGTATGACACTCATTGCAGGATGGGAAAGTTTTCCCTGTAAGTACAGAGCATTCTGTTTTAATCTTGTTTCCACCAGTGAAGATTGATATAAATAAAATTTAAATTGAGAACACATTTCACAGATGTCAAAAGTGAAAAAGACTTTGTCAGCTTAATGAAAAGATATCAATTTTCTTCACTTTATTCAATATAATGTGAGTCATTTTCTAAATGGATTAGATTAAAGGAAAGTTCAAACTCCCTGTGAGAGATTCTTGCGCTGATGGAGATTTTGGCAATAGCAACAGCACAGAGGTGGGTAAAATCTTGCAAGTAGTTTGTCTTTTTTTTTTTTTCTTAAAAAAAAGGATATAAACTAGAATGGAAAAAACTGTAACCCTGTGCTCACCTATTGCTTATACAACAAAATCTCAGGGAATTGAATGAGACATGCAGTTTCTCTTAGTTTATTGGAATGTCATGGGGAGCAGAATGAATTACAGGGGTGGGAACACATTTTCTGTGAGGATGAGAAAACTGGACTAAAAGAAAGTGTCATCTGAAGGGTTATGTATTTCATAAATAGACTGAGATAGCAACCACTCTGGGAGCTGTAGAGAAGTAATCTGATAAATTAAAGAATACAAATCTGAAACAAAAGATTTCAGGTTGAATATTGCTGTCTGGGAGAAATACAGGATGTTTCCTACGGGGAGTCCAAACTATCAAACCCTCTGCTTTTAATTCAATCTTACTCAATTTTAGAAGTATCAATCTAATGCTCCTGCAGTGCAATGCTTCACAGACTTTGATAACAGACCTCTCATAGCTCTGGGAAAATGGACATTTCTCTTGTTTAAAATACAAGCACAGTGCAATCAGTCTGGCAAGTGGTGTCTCATATCTCTAATTGCCTCAAATTCAGTCTTGCTGAGTTAATTTAATATTTTTTAATTGTAGTAAACATTAAAAAGACATCAGCATACTAAACTACTTTTTTTTTTTAATGCTCTGATCTTTGCGGTATTCTCCAGATTTTTTTTTGGAAATGTTTTATTGTTTCACTGGCTGAATTGAAAGCATTGAGGATTTAAAAGTTTTTTTTTTTCCATTCAGAATTCCTGATTCTCCATTGCAAAATATTCAGCAGCTAGAGTAAGGTATTTTTAAGAGAGTACTGCATGTCTGAACAGCGTGGTGGGCTGCACCATGAAATATGAGAGAGCATTTTAAATGCAAAGAATCATGAACAATTTCCTTTTGAGATCCACATAAACCAGCAAAAAAGGGTCCTAATTCGACAGCATGGGAAGACTTACCAGTGAAAAACCACTTACATTGCCATTTCCTAGCAGCTACCATACTGTTAGGTGAATTAGGAGAAATGACATAAACACGTTGTGTCCTTCCCTCGTAGCAATGTGACCAATAGAGGTGGTGGTGGCTAATGGCCTGAGAAGCAGAAACTCCCAAGCCTTGTTTAATGCCAGCTCTACTTCTCACTTTCTCTATTACTACAGGTAAATCATCTCCTTGCTATACCAGTTTGCCATTTGCAGTTTTATTTACTTAGAGGATGAGTTATTCTTGCTGTGTTTCCCTGCTGCCCTCTGTCTCTTCTGCCCCGCCGAACTTTAACACTGAATTGCAGGGGTTTGGGACTGACATTTTTTCTCCAATTGTACAACTTGAAGAATGGGTTTCTCAGGTACTATGAAAATAAATTATAATATTAAAGTCGTGTGAAGTGCTGCCAGAAGGTCCTTAAGCACATTGCTGCCTTTGAGCTGAATGGAGATGGCCCATTAAAGAACAGATTTCACAGATAAAAGCTTAGATTTTGCCAAGGAATTTCTTGCTGTTCAGATTGGGAGCATCAATTGCTACAGCTTTGTCATTTTTCCATATCCCTTTCTTTGTACCTCTGGAAACAGCTGCTGCTAAGACATGTGGCTGAGGGATTCCACAGCTGAGGACTCCTCATGGGTAGCAGCCTCATGGTGAGTGAATGTGCATCCTCACTTCCTTGAGCCCATTGCCAGTGACAGTACCCAGGTCCTCTGGGCACCAGTAAAGTGCCCAGTTGTTCAGAGTAAAACACTGATTTGTTAGCTGGGCACACAAAGCACCCAGGGTTTAAGGAGAGCTGTAGAATTTGCATAACCATTTTCTGAATTGGGAAGATCTCAGAAGCCACGACAAGGAAAAGAAATCAAAACGTTTCTTAGCCACTCACAGTTCAACTTGCGAGATCTTTTCAAAGTCTTGGATTTTAGGAAGTACAAAAATGAAGCCAGCAAGAAGCTGTCAGGCTGGGAGGCCCCTTGTGGCACTCCTTCAGGAGATGCCAGCAGGTCCCAGGCCAGTTGTGCTGGCAGCTGGCTCCCAGCCCTGTTCTTATTTGATAATCCTGTACTCAAAAAGTGTGGTAGGCTTCTTTAAGCTGTAATTATTCCACATTCCACTGAACTCAGACATGACTAAAGCTTGACACTTTTTCTCTGAAAGTCATGGATCATAGTTGATATTCTAACAGAGCCCTCAGCACGTTATCTATCAGGAAACTTGATTTCTGCAAAGGAAAGGCAAAGCAAGCCTCGACAAAACAGATTTTTGCAGATATCTGTGGCAGAGAGAAAGGACATGAAATGATAAAATAAATCATGTGTGATTAACTTGTCTCCCCAAAAGTCCATAGTGTACTCTATGACCTTCCAGAGTGCTAGAACACAGTCGAATTTTTTTTCTTGGAATTTCCTGAATTCTTGCACAGCAACATATATCCAAGGCAAGCATCAAGCCACCAACTTTATTTATAGTTTTACATGTATGAGTTTATTGGTGGCTGACATAACCTCTCTGCAAAGAGAATGGGGCTTTGAGAGCAACCTGCTGGAACAAAAACGAGTGTTAATGAGGCTGATGAGAACATGAAATCCAACATTCAGGGAGCTGATGTGAATGCAGGTGACTGAGGACCCCCTCCCAACCTGTCTGGGGCTCTTTTGGAGGTTAGGGAGACACACTGCTGCTATTTATCACTGAAGTTTGGAACTGAATCCACCCTTTCCTGCAGAATAAGGCTGAGAGCAGGCTGCTAAAATATTTGTGCAATGAAGCAATGTTATTTAAGCCTTCTTTGAATGGCTTCAGATAACCTAGTGAGAACTTAATATTATTGTTATATATTTAATGAAATGCCACTGAAATGCAACATATTTATACATATTTGGAAAGACAATAGGAAACTACTTATAAATATTCACAGACATGTTTCAGACCAGAGCTGAGGACTGGTGTGCCATCAAAGAATTGTATTTCCATGCAATGGTAATTTTTCAGGAAAAATAATTCCTTAATAAGGTAAATGAGTGAGTTGAAATGCAGAGGGAGAAGTTCCAGGCTGTGAGATGAAGATTAGAAAAACACAGAGGTTTGTGGGTGGCCTTGCAGTGCTATTCCTCCAGGGGTTTCTGGGACCCTAAATCATACATACACATATATATATATCTATATGTATATATATATATATATGTAAACCAACAATCTGTGTTTAGTATGTAATCCAACAGTTACTGGAGAAACAGGGGAAAAAAAACCTTCAGGTTTTGCAGGCTTCAGACCAAATCTGGTGCCTGTAAAAGCTGCCATTTGCTCAAGCCTGAGTTCCTGTGCTGTGGGTATTGGGTTTGGGATGTGGAAAGGAAAAGCTGCAAAATGGGCTGGGAAGGGTGAAAATCTATTGTGAAATTTTGACTGAACGAGGTGCCAGAATCACAGCCTAGCAGCCAAACACTCTATGAAAGAACACTGGAAATGAATAAATTATATAAGTGCAATGCATTCAGAAGACATAACAAAGCATGCATAATATATTGGAGGGTTATCAGTTATGAAATTAAATTCTGGTGTACCACTTGGGTATAAATTGTGTGGTGTTTCTCTCATTACCAGATAAACTCTTGTTAACAGAGAAGATTCCTGTAAATAAATATACCTAGAAAATTCTTACATTGAATCTACAAAAAAATTAATAGGCTATTATGTGATTATGTGTCATTAGTCAATGAAAAACACTGTTTTTTTGGTTTTTCTTTTTTTGCTGTATGCTTTTCCAGTGAAAAATGATTTTTGCTTTGGCTTTCTTTTTGAAATGCAAGTCCTTATATTGTCCCTCTCTTCGTCTGTGAAAAATACTAAGTTCTCTGTGCTTTAAAGACCTGTGGCTGGAACTCCAAACTCAGAAAATGCTGAACTATGAGGCTGAGATTCCAAGTGTCTCTGCAATAGTGGGGGCTATTATAATATAATTATAATATTATTATAATAGATGGGTGCCTGCTGCAGAAGAAAGCAAGGGAGGGCAGGAAAAGTGGCAGAAGAACAGAAAACATGAAAGGACCTGAGCAGTGAAAAGGTGACAGAGAGCAGATTTAGATTAGATATTGAGAAGAAATTCTTCCCTGCAAGGGTGCTGAGCCCTGGCACAGGGTCCCAGAGCAGCTGTGGCTGCCCCTGGATCTCTGGAATGTCCAAAGCCAGGTTGGACATTGGGGCTGGGAGCAGCCTGGGACACTGAAAGGTGTCCCTGCCATGGCAGGGATGGGACAGGATGGGCTTTAAGGTCCCTTCCAACCCAAACCGTGCTGTGATTCTATGCTTCTATATTTCTCCTAAAATCTGGATATCAAGGAGTTTTTGGGAAAAGAGACTGCTAAGGGGTGTGAAGTACATGAAGCCATCTGCTGTTCTCCCCTTAAAAAAAGACAGAAAGAGGATAATAATCAGACCTGCAAATTCCTGGAGCAAAATCCCAGGGAAGGGTGGGAGCAGCCCTTTGCTGGTTTCTGTACCCACCACATAATTTCAGTGCAGCTACAGAAATGTGTTCATTCAGACCTCCATCAACCCAATCCCACCCTGCACGGGGCCAGGCTCTCATTGCAGGCACGATTCCATGTGAAAGGACAACCTTTATTGCTCTAATGATGGCACTCTGAACTTGCACGTGGGGTTTGCTGCTTTATGCACAGTGGTACCAAAAGGCAGAGCCTGCAAATCTCTTGAGGAGGTAGTTTGCAATTATCTCTGCTGGGAAAAGACAATAAGGTCCAAATTCTCTTCCATGGACTGGCAGTTGCTGTGGTATAAATAACACACCTTTAGAGCACTCATCTCTCCACAGTCCAGAAGAGCACACTTTAAAATCTGTGTGGAGGAAGTTGTTTCCAAAGGTCAAGTTAAATGAGCACTACACAAGGTAATTACTGATTTATTAGAAGTGTTGTATTCATTCAGCTATCTTTGTTCTGTGATGTAAGACAAGCCTAATTTTGTTTCAAAGATTAAAGGAACATTTGTTTTTTGTAAACAAATCCCTAGCTGCTATTACAAATTACATCATGCATAATCTTGACATGATAGCTTGGGAGATATTTCAGTGCAACAATGCCAGTGCAATTGGAACAAGAACTGTGAGACTGAACAAAAATTGATGAATTGAGCACACGATATTTTGTATTTCATATCATAGCTTAATTACTGCTTCAATATGCATGGAATAAGAGAAGTAACTCAATTATAAAAGCTTATCAGCAAGACTTACAAACAGTGAAATTCATGTGTGGATATTAAACTGACCTTAACTGACAAGCTTTCCTTTGAAATTATGTTTTTCTTCAGTGCTCATAATGTGTATTTACTCTGAGACCTTTTACAGAGCTGAGAAGTATTTTAATGGGCACTTGAAATTTCATGGCCACGCTGCTATTGGCACAGCTCATGTCTTTTTGCCTCTGTTCAATTTAACTCTGAGTTGTATTAAAGATCAAAAATTCACTACCATACACAGTGATGTTTTTCCACTCAATTTTTTTTTACCTTGGAAGAGGCCTGGATTTCACTTCTTCTAGGTAACTCTTTGCTACTAATAATTTATACAATGACCTTACCCTGTTTTCTTTAGAGTGAATAATGCTGAATTTATACAAAGATCATTGTTTCCATTGTAATGCATAGGATGTTCTCTTGAAAAAGTAAGAAGGTGGAAGGAGCTGTGAGCCTCAGACTCCAGGTACTCCAGGAATTTTGTGCCCACTCTGCTCAGGTGATTCTCAGCTATGAAGGTGTAAACTCTGTTCTCCTCACTACAAAAGGGAGTTTGTTTTTCACAAACATCTGTCCTTGTTCTACTTGATCTCATTAATGCTCATTCAAAATGAATGTAAGAGGAGCCTGAATGTGCCCAGCACAAACTCTTTACCATAATCAGCATGAATCAGTGGAAAAGGTTTTGCAGAATGCGTTCAGCTCTGCCAGTTGCAAAATGTGTGCAAGCAGGAGCCCTCCAAAGACAAATAGCTAAACAAAGATACTGGGAACTGCTGTAGTTACCAGAACACCAAAGAGAAAGCTTTAGATGAAATTTTATGGTTTTTTATTTTTTTTATTATTTTTACAATACTCCCCTCCTCCATAATTTTAAAGTACTTTGAAAGAGAACAAGACTGAGATAACTGTGTTTTCTTTCTAAATATTTATCTTCAAAAATACCCGATCAAACAGGAAAGATAGTTGCCTAGTGAGCCCCCTAATTCTGGGCATTATGTTGCAGTCCTTAGACTTCATATTTCTGATTTTCTGCTTTATTAGTGATCATCAGTAGTAGAGAAGGTAGATGAACAAGAGAAGCAGGTCAGTGGAAAAGTGCTGGGGAAGCTGTAAAGACTGGCTGTGTGCAACTGATATGAGCTGTCATTGCTTGGAGAGCTGAGTGCATCTCTAAAGTGCTCTGGGGTTTTATCAGCCATCACCTCAGGTCACACCCTGAAGCTTTACATCCTGGCCCATCCTGCATGACCACAAACTGACTTTACCAAATTGTCACAGGATCCATGTGCCCACCTCACAAGGCTCCTCAAACACAGGACAATTGAGAAAGAAGCACAAGGTGAAGGGGTTCATCACCAGACATTTCTTTCTATTTAATCCATTTAATTATCCATTACCCAAATTCTGCAGAAGCACTCTTGTCCTGACTGGCACCTGCCATTTATAATGTGCAATGTCCTTGACAGCCAGACATCACCATGTGCACAGAGAATGGGACCCAAAACATTGGAATGTCCACTAAGTGACTCTCACCCATCAACACTGCAATACTGAGAGCTCCAATAGGAAGCTGTTTTCCACCCAGAAAAGAATTTCCAGAAAAGTTTAACCAGATAAAGTTTTTGTTATCCTGTTGCTGATATTTTTAATGTAATTTTTGTCCCCATTTCATTTCATATAAGAAATCCCTTTGCACTGCTCAGGCTGATCTGCCACAGACTCTCAGGGCTGCCATTCTTTCCAGCACCACTCAGAATATCTGACTTCCCATTCCATCAATCGATCTGTGTGAGTGATTTCTCCTTTCACTTGCTTCAGGCCTCTCCTTAGCACCAGTCCTTCCCCTTCTGTCAGTAATTCAGGCTCCACATCTGTGATCCCAAAGCTGAGGCTGGAAACTGATGGCTCCCTCACAAGACACTGAGCACAGCTACAGGATGGTCCCATACTCGGTTGTGTCACGTTTAGTACAAACACTCCAAGATACAAATCTTGTTCTCTCACTTTGACCTTTAGGTGCTGATTTTTGTGGTTCTTTTGCTGCTGCTTAGACAAATTTCTCCTGTCCCAGATCTTGTGATGACAGGCAGCTAAAAAGGCTTTCTCACAAAAGTTCTTTAATTTAGTTTTCAATGAAGGTGGAATATAATAAATTATTATGAGCGCCTTTTGCATGGGCTTCCTCAAATATTTATGAACTCATTTAAATAATTAATACAGGAGTTTTAATAAACTGTTTATATTCACAAAAGGAATGTAATTTGCAGAAAGGACAGTTCAGGTGCAAGGAAACATGGGTAGACCACATGAATTAAAAATAATAGCTTGCATCAAAAGTTTATATGACCTTTTTACAAGTTGCCTAAGGTTCTGTTCCTGGGGTGAAGAAATGCTTCTATTGATCTGGATAAGCTGTGCACTACATAGGCTATTTTAGGGAGGGAAAAAGAACAATTTTCTATTTACTTGGGGATTGTCAAGATCCAAGTTTAGCCAAAGAAACAAAATATATTACGTTAAGTATGCCAGCTTAAGTCTCCTTTCCACCCCCTCCCTTTTTTTTTTTTTTTTTTTGAGAAGTTGTTGCTACACACTATTTTCAAGAAAGAGAAACAAGGTTTTTATCCATTGGAACATATTTGCATTTATCACTACAGCAGACCATTATTTAATCAAGCATAAGCTATCAAAACCAGCCAGTGATCATCCAAATATGGATGATAACAATAAAATCCTATTAACAAAAGCAATTACCTCATAGGAACACAGCCAGTTAGAGCTTTCCCAGCCTGCCTGGGCACCACTGCTTTCCTCTCTCCACCTCTGGAGCTGACTTGAGCACACAGCTCTTATAGGATGGCAGATTCCAGTCACTGAGTGTTGAGGGGGAGAAACTCTCTCTCCATCTGTTTTCTCCCTAGATCCTTTTCCATTGGGATGTGGGTGTTTAGCTCATGCTGAGCTGAGCAGGTATCCTGGCATGGCAGGGCTGTAAGGCTGCAGGGAAAAACTTCCCTGCCTTCTCTTCCTGAGAAAGCAGCCTGGACCTGACACTTGACTTCTGCCTCATGACCTTATAGCACAAAAAAAAAAAAAAAAAAAAAATTGCATTCCATCCTCTAGCTGATAAGTAATTGCTGTCGCTGGCCCCAGGCAGGTCTGTCAATCCATGTGTGGGAAAGGCTGCCTTTCATCCTGTATAATTTATCCTCCTCAAGGTCACCTTTAAACTTTGCATGAAGCACCTGAGTAAGCAGCTGGACACAGCTCTTTCTGAAGCAGCTCCTCCTATTCTGGCTCTCCCTTATTCCAGCTACCATCCCTTTGAAACACCAACTACTCTCACTGCTCCAGGAAGCACCAACTCAAAGTCATATGAACACAAACTTTCCACACAGAAATAGGAGGAGCAAAGGAGGCAGACTTTCCACCCCCCCCCAACCTCATCTATGTAAGCACTAAAAACCCCCAACATCATCACATTTAGAAAGGCAATCACAGCTATTTCAAATACCAAACAAACCCAAGCTTATCTTGTAACTTCTTCTGCTATCTTAAAACTCAGGGGTGCTATGTTCTGCAAAGAGCTCCTCTTTGCATAAAGCACCAACAATCTCCAGCTCCAGCCCTGGAGAGAGCACTGGCAACTAAACCAAGGCAGATAGCAGGGAAGGAGAGCAAAGTATGCAAATTTAACTGGGCACACTGCAATCACTAATTCATAGCAGAACTGATCACAGCATTTCACGCTTATCCCATGTAATTCAGTCACAGCAGTATTCATTCTACTGTTAATTTTAATAGAATAATTACCTTTATAAAGAAGAAAGGAACTACTGTTAGAGGGTCAGATCCTCAGGTGGGGAAGATATGGTGATTTATGCTAGCTTGATGAATTTTGTAATCTTCCTTTCCCCTTCCTTTGAAAGGAATTCAGTAACTGACTAGTTGCCAGACTTACCAAGATAATCTATGCTAAATGAAGCAAAATAGGAAGAAATGGGGAAGCAAAGAGGTACAAACACTTAATGGTAAAATTTACATATCTGCATTTGAATGTTTATGTGTGTGCCTGCCTGGCAGACACACACACGTGCCTGAACAGCCAATTCCCAGCTCATTCCCAATGCTGTCTGGCAGCAGGAACAGTTCCCATAGTGACACACAATGCTGAATTTATAATGTTTTGTGTCCAGATTCTGCTCTGCAAAATGGCTAAGAGGTTGGGATTCCAAAAACATGCTGTTTGGATATTAGCAGACAGAAGGGTTTAGAGTATGAGCTGTATTAAAGACCTACCAAAAACTGAGCAGGGAGCTATATTATTATCTCAAGAGCCTAGAGAGAAAAATGCCAGAAATCACTTAAAAATTTTGCTCTTGGTCACCAGAAAGTTTCGATAGAAATATTTTTTAACCTGCAGCTGCCATAGTTCATGTATTTTTGAGAATAAGCTTAGAGCTCAATCCCCTGCCACTCGCTGCCCTCACAACAAATCTGTTTTTCCTCCTGTTTTCCTGGCATTTTTGTTTCCTTGTCCTTTTTCTTCATTCTCCTGGCTCATAGGAGCAGATCTGCCTTTGGTCTGGAATGGTGTGTCAGAGAGGAGGCAGAAGAAGTTAGAACTTGCCACCAGGAGCTGCTGGGCAGCTTCTGCATCTGCCTCTGGCCATTAAGCATCTTCTGCTGCTGTAATTTGGATACTTCAAGGTGCTGCATTATATTATAATGAATTGCTTTGTGAATTACTACTGAGATTAATTGAATTTATGGCTCCATCCTGGAGTATGTGCCCTCTTGTTGTGATTAAGATAATGCATTGCTTGAAACAGAAGTTAAAATACATGTCAATTTTGGCAGTCAGCAGTGCTGTCATTGAAGCTTTTTACCTCAAAAAAAAAATCAAGATAATTGTTTCCTTTCTTTCTGCTAGGGATTTAAATTCAAGTATTTTATTTCAAGGTTCTGTTTAAATTGAAACTACTTCAGCATTATATGCAAAGAGAAACCAATCTCAGAGGGGGAAAAAAGAAGAACCAAATATAGATTAAAAAGCTGCCTCTCCAAAGGTTTTGAAATATGAGAAGCCTGGCTCTGCATGTAAGATTAATGACAGCTACGTGTGTGATGAATAGTTCAGCTCAAATCAGGGGAAAGTTTTACCCTAAGTATCCTCTGCTCCAAATGTTGAAACCCTGATATTGCCCAGCCCTGCAGCAGGAGCCCTGATTGTCCTGCTCTGCACAGGCAAGTGAGCAACAGAAAGAAATAATACCTATGCTTATAATCAAGCCACATCACCTCATGACAAAAACATAATTTCTCTCCTTGGATATCTCTTTTTTCATTATTTTTATATGTGGTAATATATCAGCTTTGTTGGCTTCCTATTAAGAAACGCAGATACGGCACCGGTGGCAGAGGCTTTGCTCACGTCGTGGCTCATGAATGGAGCTATTCTTGTCCTTCAAATTGTAACTATTTTTCTAAAGAATGAACAAAATGAATATTCAGTTACTGTTCGTTCAGGGCTTCAATTTGTGGCCAGGGAGCATTCAAGGCTTCAGTTCTGTGTTGGGAGCTCATGGGGAGACGTTCCAGCTCTGCCTCACAGGCAGAAGCACTGGCCAGAGGAATGCAGAAAGGCTTCTGCAAGGAAGAGTCTTTAATGGCTGATGTGCTTCAAGATTTTGTATTTTCATATAAATGAATAATTCAAACACTATCAGATTCTTTCTATTAAAAAGCAGGTGGAAATAGTCAAATTAGGACAGCTTTTGACACCCAAAGGCTTCTGTAGTAATGAGGAGCCTCATGCTGCAGCCAAGTTGGTGTCTCATCATACCAGAGCAGTTCCCTGTGCCTTTTCAACACTTCTACTGCAAGGATCTCTAAGCACTTTTCAGGCCCTACCTTGACATTGTGAAATCCTGCCAAAGTGGAAGGGAAAGCATCTTCTTGTCCCTGGATCACTGTGGATTGTACAAGCTGCTCTGCAGGACACGGGGGAAAACGGTAAAAATAACCCTGATCCTTCAGCAAAAATACTGGGCTGTATTTGTGTTCTCTGCCAGAGAGTGAAGCAGAGGCAATCCTTTCCACTTTCTGTGGGCAGTGGAATAGAAAGGAGCTCATGACTTCCTTAAGAATGGCCATAAGATTTTATCTTGCTAAATAAGAATACTAGTAAAAAAAATCTGACCCCAGAGAAATCTCTTAAGGCACACATGTACGTTTCTTATTACTGTTTGGGAGGAAATTCTTCAAAAGCTAGCAAGTTATGTAAATTATTTTTTACACTCACTGTATTTGGTCTTAATTTCAAATGGATTAAATATGAGAAAAATAATTGTATAGATAGTGCTTTTTGTTTTAAATTGCAATTTTTGATTTAGAAACCCACAGAGGGCAAGTTGTTAAGGTGCCCAAACATAGAATTTAGGTAACTCACTGGGAAGCCCTCAGTCTTTGAAAGTGAGTTCCAGAATACCATTTAGCACTAAGGGGAGAGAGGAAGGGGCAGACTGTGTTTGCAGGTGCAGCAGAAGTGTGTTTGTGTTCTTCATCAGCCTGCAGCACCCACCAAAGCATCACTCAGCGTGATGACAAATGGCTCCCCTTGATGTGGACCTGAAAAAACTACACAGGATGGGAAAGAAAAACATCTAGGCAAAGCTGTGAAATGGATTACACACCGTTATGTGTCTATATCTGTTTTCTTTGTTCCAGGGCACTGAGAGACAGGCAACAGGGACACACCTTTGCAGCATCTTCCCCCCATGCAGAGATGCTGGGAGATATCACAATGAAGCCAAATCCCAGCAGCATTTCAGCAAGAGCCTGCTAAACTCTGGTGAAGCAAAAGGGAGTCAGGTCAGCACAAAGACAATAGAACTTTGCATTTAATATCCCTAAGGGGTTGCCTGGGACTGGTCTCTCAGCAGAGCACACTGCATTACATTTGTGTTCTGCAAGGGGACAGTAACAAGTGGAACTACCAGAAAGGGCCAGGGATGCCTCCTCTGTCATTTTGAAGGAAACTAGAATTGTAAGAAGTCAGCCACACTGTATGCAAAGGAGGGTCTAAATGTACTGGAATGAGATTGAAGAGTTGACATTTAAATTGCAAGGCTGACATTTTAATGCATTTTTACATGCATGCTCTCATGGCTCTGTGGGTAGATGGAGGGTAGGAATGAGGAGGTGATGCCATCACCTCCTGATGATGGCTTGCAAAGGCAAAAAGAGAAATTGTTATTTATGGCAGTGCAGAACATATCTTTATAAAATGCACTTGCTTGTCATTCAGGACAAAAAAAAATGTGGAAATCTTGTATTGCTGAAACTCTCGGAAAACACCTGTGAATACATGGCAAGGTTTCACACTTATTTCCAGCGATGCCACATAAAGTCCTTTCCCTTGTCAGCCTGCTAGACAGTTTTCCTGCAGCCATCATTTGTTAATTCTGCTGGCCATGAGACTAATGGTAAAGCTTCTTCCAGAGACTGAAGCTTCCATTCAGCTGCCCTTCAGCAGAGTCCAAAGGTCTTACACCTGCCAGTACCAATGTTTTGAGAAACTCCAAAGTGCCACCAAAACACTCCTTAGACTGAATGACAAGACAGAGTTGAAAAGTTTATGCACAGAGTCAGTGCACTCAGTTTGAACAGTTATGCAAATAAAATATCATTGCTTGAAACTCCCAAAATTACCTTGCAAAACTCTGAAGAGCTGGATCTTTTTGGAAAGTTACTTTTTTCCCCCTTTCTTTTGGGTTTTGGAATGTTGTTGTTGTGTGGAGGTTTTGGAACATAACTAGAGTTAATGCCTGGTAAAATTTCTTAGTACTGCAAACAGCATGGCCAAAAATATCCCACTTTCCAAAATGTCTTGTCTGACTGTTATTTCTCAGGAAAGTAAGTGGTGAGCAGTGGATAACCTTCTGGGGATAAAAATGGTGCAAATACACTTCTGGATTTAGGGATCAAAGAAAACCTCACAGCTCCAATCCTGATCCTTTTACAAACACAGCAGAGAATAGAGAGAGCGGCAACAATTGCAGTGCCCATCCTAACCATGACGTGAATTGTGTATTCCACAGGCAGATTTCTGCCAAGGCTAAGCTATAAAACCTCCAGCACTTCTTGAAAAACAAAAAAAATCACTGATTGAACTAGAAGGTGATGACTGCAAATATGCTTTACAGATGTGCATGACAAATAAGGATAGAACTGAACATTAAATCCACCAACATTTCATAATCCAGGACTTATTTCCAACCAGAAATGCAATCTGTTAGCTTGCTAATTTTGATCCTGTCTTTTTCCATCTTCTTTGTTTTAGTGGTGAGTAGATCTGATTGAGAATTAGTTTGCTCCATTTAATCCTAATTCATGTGTGCCTCTGAGACTTCCTACCTTGTCTGCCTGTCCTGCTGTGGGTTCCTAAAATGCAATAATCTATGGTTCACAAAATTTTTATGATGACAGCAAGTTAGAAAAGGAGCTTCAACTGCACCAAACTATCCTTGTAATCAACCTTAACATAAATGTTGTCTTATTATGCACCTCTCTCCTCCAGCAAGGCAGAATTGTTCCTGTGGAGATTTCCATGGCCGTGGGCAGCAGTCTTTCCCGCCTACCATGTGTGTTAGCTTTCATCTGTACCAGCAGATCATGGAAGAAGAAACACAGATAATGTGTTAGTCTGGAAGCAATGCACGAGGGATATCACAGACAGATTAATCTGGCGCCTCAAAGACAGCATAATTCATTTGGATGAAAAGGGGATTCTCCTTAGTGGGACAGAGAAAAATCTTTTATCCTTTTCTTGGCAGAAGAGTGAAACACGAGGAGAAGATCTTCATGGGAACTGGGAATGTCATTATAGCTGCTGACACCCTCCTGGCTAGGGGAACTCAATTTGCCCCATGTCCAATTTCCTGTTTGGCCATTGGCTTCCATGGGCACCTGGGCTTTGTGGTTCAGTCCCCTAAATATACAATAGGCACAACAGCATCTCTTCTATCTCCTCCCAGTATAAAGGCCAGTGATGTGATGGACACCAGTGAAAAAGCCAAAACAGGAGAATTTCAGCTTCTCTGGGGAGTGGGGACCGTGAACCTTCCGCAATTCCTGCTGGTCTATACAACAAGTCTTCCCTCTACAAAGGTTAAATGGCCCCAGGACATCACTGCAGGTGCTACAGCTTCAGCACTGTCAAACCATGCCTTCCAGCCTTCCCTTGGAAAATATATTATTGTAAGCACAGGTAATTTCTTGTTACTGCCAAGAGGCTTTAGTTTTGCCTTCTCCGCTGTGATGAATTCCCTGTTAACCAAAATAATGTGACAAGGAATAATTGTCAAAGAGGTAAATTCAAACTCAGCTCTTTTGATGATTTGGCAGATTTTGAACTCGCACAGGCAGCAAGAAATGTTTTTTTAAATATATAGGACTTGAATAGCAACCAATGTGCCCCCAGTAAAATACCCATTATACACATTTTATAATGGAAAGAGTTGTGGATGGACGTAGGTCAAGATTTCAGGGCAAGGATCACTCATTGTCACTCTATTTGGAGGTGGGTAACTTGCCACTCCCTGAAGATACTTGGTTTTCAGACCGAGTATAGGTCAACTCTCTTAGAAAATGAGACTTCTATGAAGGTCTGTTCATTTGGTGCATCATTATGCTCCACTTCATAAAACCTCAAGTAGACTTTTCTCAACTCTAACTGCTATTTCTGCTGTGAAGATGAGCAAAAGGGGCTATACTCATTTCTCATCAGGAGCCTGCATCAACACTCCTGGAAAACTCCCATTATCTTGAATGTGAATTGCCTCATGCCAATATAAAGTTATAAATATGGAGTAGCACTGCTGGCACGGAACTGACACTGTTGTAAAATACTGAGGTATGATTACCTTGGCCTGTTTTATTCTGCGTGCTGCTTCAGTAATACAGTTTCTAAGGCCCACCAAAATTTGCAGGAATTCCCTAATTTGCATCAGATGTCTATCCTCCATTCAATGGCTGTTTAATGTCCCTGTAATTCCACAGGGCAGTGACACCAGGCATACGGCTTTGGCATGGGGCCACCTGAAACACGACATTCCCTCTGCAGCATTTTATTAGCAAAAGACCAGGTAATGGAAAGAATGCTCAAAGAGGTGTAAAAATAATCATAGCACTGAGATATTGATTTATAGGGGCTGGGTTTAGATTACAGCAAGATAAGCAATACTGAAATTCAACAGCAAGTTAAAAAAGGCTTCTAAAATAATACTGTAGACGGAAATGTGAGACAGAGGGAGTGAGAAACTGAGGCTGGAGAGGAGAACAAAATGTGTCATCAGCACAGGGAGTCCAGCAAGAAAGTGCAACGCTTCAGCTTGACACCAGCCTTTGGCAAAGGCAATTGTTTACACTGGTGTTTTTCAGGCAGCAAAATAAGAGAAACGAGCAACTTGCCCAAACAAGCTGGGAAAAGAACCAAGAAGAAGAGCCAAGACCAAGGCTACGGTCTTAATTTCTGCTGGCTGTGGCACAGCATTTCTCTGGAAAAGGAAATTGTATTGAGAGGTACAGGCCTGAGAACCGTCCCCTGGAAACACTCAGGGTGTGCATGGCTGGAGATGGGAATAGAGACTGGAGAGATCCTCCAGGGAAACAAAGACCAAAGGGGCAGATAAACCAAAACAGATCTTGTCACTAAATCATGTTTCTTTCTTGGGGGGGATAAAGATTAATCAAGACAGAACTAAAAGTGAGTCTTTGATAAAATGTTAAGTGGCCACACTCAAATTACAAATTATTTGCATCAACTAGAAGATGAAACATTAGTTTTCCATTATGCTGCAGGAAACAGCAGCTTGCTAAATAACTCTTTTAACTTTCCTCTGGCACCTATTGATTATATCCAATAGAAATTAAGAGTAGAAGGCAATTAAGTTCAAAATTTAATGGTGTTCTGCTCCTGTTAATTTACTGCCCGACCTGATCAATACATTACACTGGATAACAATCTATTCCAGTGAGGCTTGGTTTCTCCAATGTCCCTTCCACTAAAATTACAGTAATGACAAACAACTAAATTTTCAGCAAATAATACTCAACCCTCCCCCGCACCCCTAAGAAAAAAAACCCATAAAAATAATTTAAAAATGGATTATTCACTGCAGTGGTGAAAACAACAGCTTAAAACTAAATTGACTTTTACAGCATAGAGCTTGGACTTCGTCAAAGTATTAGATAAGCTACAAACTCAGCCAACAGAACCCTCTGGAAATTGAAATCTCAAGCAAGTTTTAAACATCTCACATACATAGCAGTACAAAAAACCACCCCCTTAACCTAGAAGGCAAAATTGAAGTGGGAAATTAAAGATCAATGGTAGTGAAAGCAACAATATTGTGCTGTTGTTGTTCTTTTTTCGACATAATAGTTTAGGTCTCCAGGTGAATGCACACAGCACAGACTTTATGTATAACCAGCTCCATCAAAACCTACAAGCACAGAGTTAATTTGCATTAGGTTGCAGGGTTTTTTTGGTCCTTACTCCAAACCCTTGCAAGGACTTTTTAAATAACTAAACTGTTTCCTAAAGGAAACAAGGACACGGTGACATTTCTCACTTCCTTCTATTCTCAGAGGTGGCACGTGCCGGGTCCCTCAGTGCCACACAGCCTTGGGTGGTCTTGGAGACCACAGATGCTCCTGCAATCCTGTCCTGCAGACAGAATCCTTGGGGAGGACAATCCAGCAGCCCAGCACGTGTCCAGTGATGGAGCATTTCTCTGGAGAGGCATCTCCCACCAGAGAATCCCCGTGGGACCGACTGTCCCTGTGTGTGTCTGAGTGCTCACACTCCTGCCTACACAACTGGCTGAATTGCATCACTTTTTTTTTTTTTTTTTTTGCAAAATTCAACGTGTCAGCATAAAGTCAAAACAAAATATGATGAGGTTTTCTGAAAATATCCTCTTTGCTGATCAGCTGCATCCCTACTGGCATTCACTGTGTAGCCAGCACACCATTAATCACTATGAAACATTTTCATTTATTTTGACACCAAAGAGAAATTGGAAGGAAGGGTATTTTTGGATGGGAATAAAAAGCAGACTGTAGGAATATCTCATTTTACCTTAGGGTTTCCCCAGACTGACTGTCAACCACGACCCTGTGGAGCTGCCCCCCATCCTCTGTTCTTATCCTTCACAGCTACAATAACACTGATCTGAGCACTGCACACCTTTAATCTATTTACTGTATATTCTTTCAGGTTGCAAAAGCAAGGAAAAAAAAATCCAAATATTTGAGGTTATTTACTGCATCCATTATTACCTACATAGCAAGTCTGCTGACACTCTGCAGTGTGGCTTCTCTTCACCCCTGTCTTGCCAACAGCCCAGTTTTTCTTCTCACTAGGTGAAGCCTGTGTTCCTGCCCTTGTTGGATGCCTGCCTTGTTTCACAGCATAAAATAGTAGATTGTATTTTTTTTTTGTTAGATTTCAGAGTGCAAATATAGCCCCCTTGGTCTCTGCAAAACTCCTGGGAAGAACCTCTCAACATCTATGGTGTTGCTTTCCTAGCGAAAAAACCCCAAACCAAAATAATATAGTAATAATTCCAGGCACCTGTCATTTTTAGCTGAAAAAAATACATAGGAAGCAGCAGCATCTACATTTTTTGACATATTGTAGCATGTCATGAAGTGAGTAAATACAAGGGTAGACATAACCAAAATATGTTGTACAAGTAGGACACTACACCAACACAGTTGATTTGTATTCTACAGAAAGCTACATGGAGCCAGATCTAATATTTCAGGACAAGCTGGCAGAACAAGTGCATGATCCATACCCTGAGCACAGGGATACTGCAGTAAGCCTTGCCCATAATTCTGCCCAAAACCTGTGGACTCAGCAGAGCCTGGAAGGGCTCTGCCTGGCCCTTCTGATGTGCCAGCACTGCTGATGTCCCTGGCTACACATTTCCTCTGGGTCTCTCATTACTAGACACTCATATTTAGGAAGGGAAAATAAAAAAGTGAGAACACCAGGACAAAACTCTAACAGAATTTGGCAAAATAGCATTAATACTTCCTAGGATGGCATAGGTTCCCAGCAAAAGCACAGAGCTGCACTCACAGTGGTGGTGAAGATGCAGGTCATTAAGATGCAGGTGATCCTTACAGGGTTTCTTGACTAATGATGCTATATTGAAATTGAAAGAGCACATTTATCACTTTTCATTTTTAACAGCACTTACTAATAGAGACCAGTGCATTATATTTGCTTCTTATCTCATACTATGCAAAGCAGAGCCTAGAAAATGCTTCGCAGTTAGCAATTTATTTGATTTAGGACTGTATTTTGTGTCCATGAACAATCTGCTAGTTGAGTGGGGTGATTACACTTTGGTTATTTTAGAACTATTTGGTGAAAAAAAAATGAAATGGGGGACAGTTTGCTCTCCAGCTACTGCAGTAACATTTCAGTCATGCACCACTGAGAATTTATTAGCTGAGTTGAGACCCTCCAGTCTAAACTAGCAAATTTATTCCTGGAACACTGCTCCCTCACAGGTCACCACCTGTATGGATTAGACGTGAGACCTAGAGGTTGTTTATAGAAATTAATTTATATGTCGCTTCTATTAGTTTAATAGTAATCCAATAATAAATTATTCTAATCCTATTTCTCTTTTAAAATGCCAGACTATTTTTTTCTTTGCAAACATAGATAGGAAAGGAAAAGAACCCAAAAAAACCCAACTAATTAAAGAATGTTAAATCAGCAGGGCAAAGTTCCTTACAAGGTTTAATATATAAAAGTATTCACAGACAATTTTTTTTTTCCTATACCAAATATGCTTATTTTAACAGTTAGCCTGCAATATTTTTGGCAGTTCTGCCCCAGACTTCAACATTGAGTCAGAGCAGCATTTTCACACCGCCTCTACTGACCTTTATGGGATTGGGCTCCCTTTCGGTGTGATGACCAGGAAAAAAACATGCTCCTGGCAGGAGGGGAAGGGAAGCCTGGCAGTTCCCCTCGGGACTGCCCGGGCTCTGCTCAGCCAAAACTGCCCAAGGCTGCCAAACCAGCCCGGAGGAGCCCGGGCACATCAAAGCAGGGCTGGGCTCACTCCCCAGCACAGCTCCTCCATCTGGAAGCCAGTGCCGAGCAGTGGGAAGCTGCCAACACTAACTTCCTAAAGGTTAATACTTACAACTACATTCTGGCTGATATTTCCAAAGCTGCCTAGAGGGAATGGATGCCCAGTGCCCATTAATTTTAATAGGAGCTGGGCAGGCACAGTCCTTATGAGGGTAGGACTATTCCAGCCTATTACTGGTGGTGACATAAGGTTTGATATTGCAGGAGCCTGATTACCTGCTGGGAGCACTGAAGCTAATGCAGCTCCTATATTTTGGCTTGAAAATTGAATATGCAAAATGCATGAAGAGTGTGGCTATGCTTACCATAAATAATGAGTTTAAAATGAAAGTGACTCAGATGGAAAGGGTCTAAGCCAAAGCTAGCTGCAAATGAGTGTCCCTGATGATTTGAGAAATACACTGATAGGATTCAGCACACACTTGCAGGAGGTTTCGCTGAAGACCTGTGAATAAGAGCTGTTGCATTCAGAGCTTAAGCTTCTAACCTGGTTTGTCAATTTATTCCTCCTATTAGGAAGTTGTATCAGCTTTCAAAAGGTGCCATGAAACAGTAAAACACAGACCTGAGTGATTAGCAATTAGGTTTGAATTTTAGGAAATTCAAAACCTCCCCCATTCATTCTATTCATCCAAGCTGGCTACACAAAACACATTTAGACCATGTCTATTGCAATCACAGATCCTTTCTGATCACAGTTTCCATCAGGCCGTGTGTCAATGAGCGGCTCAGCTCGGAAACCTGCAAACTCAAATGGATACATTTTGCTAGAATCCCCACTTTTGGGCACCGCGAGTCATTGGTAGAGTACAAGCCAGGTAGAAAAGCTATAATTTATTTAATTTCTGTTTGCAAATGCTGTGGGGTCTTTTTCTGCAGAGATCACACAGAATTTACAAGGGCTGTTTCAGAGGAGTAGTAGAAAAGGATTCTGCAATGCAGCCTCATTATTGCTCATCCAGGGAAGTCCACAACTGCCATCTCTGACAAACAGAATAGATTAAAAATATCTGAGTCAATATTTACAATGGAGAATTAATTGGTTCCACTGCTAAAGCTGATTTATCAGCAGGTTATTGCAAATAAATGAATAAAGAAAAGATACCAATGTTGGTCAACCAAACAATAAAAAAAGATTGTATCAAATAAAGCCAAACTGTAACTAAAGACTTCAAGAAGGGTTTGTTTGGTTTTTTTTTTTTTGGTCTCTAACATAAAAATGAATTTTATGAGTCTGCTGTACAGCATTTTGTCTTGGCTTTTGTGTCTGTGATCCACCCATTGCTCACCAGTATGCTGCATTGTTATTTGATCAAACAATACCAATTACTTCACAGTTTGTGGGTGAGACAAAAGACACTGGAAGTCTTCAAAACCAGCTGTCATCCCTGGTGGGAAGCTGCTGCCAGCCCTCTCTTAGAGCTAGTAGTACTCTTCTAATTTCCAAGCTACATTTAATGATGGGGAGTTTATATCAATTAAACCTCCACTGTTTTCTTAGCCTTTCTCCATCCCTGGTCTGATAGCAGATTCCTGCTCCTCCATCCTTTGCTCTGGTTCCCTACAACTCTTCTCTCTTACAGGGGCTGCCTGCTCTCCTGAGCAGCCAAAGCCTCCCTCCACACCTGGCCCCACGAGTTAATTCACATCCATCCCAGGAAAGGAGCAGTCCCAGTGCTAGAGGGAAGCACTTCACTTCTCCAGCTCTGCCACAAACATCTCACCTGATTCCCTGCCTGACCTTCAGATCAAACCAATTCACCAGACAAACAAGGATATGATTAGCACCAGTGCAATGATGAGGCTGGGTCTCTGCTACTGAGCTGGATCCTGGAGGAAACACAACCTGTCCAAAACAATAGAGGTTTTCTCCTCTGCTGCTCTGCTCCTGTGCTCTGTGGTGGAAAGCAGTGGTCACTGTCCTGTCCCCATCCTGCTCAGAGCAAGGGGTACCTGTGTCCTTGGATAACCAGTGTGGTACAGGTGTTCACTGCACTAATGAACCTGGGGTTTTATATATAACAGGGTCTACAGGTGGTCTTGTTTTAAAAATTGTTCATCCAGTTGGCAATTTTCAAGAGGAGGAAAGGAAACTTCTAAAGGAAATAGAGTTCATTTGTTATTTGCATAACTATATTACACAGAACTGTATTTGATGGTATTTTGTGAAGGGGTCTGGATAAAAAGGAGAGGGCATTTTGTAATAAGAAAACCAATAGAGAGAGATGTTTTCTATTCTCATTTGAGTTAATGGGAGATTTGCCTTTGTCCTCAGTTAAGACACTGTCATTTGCTTCTCCATTTCATTCCTGAGTGATGGCTTGTGCTGATGCTTCACCTTGCTGTCCCTGAGTTCTGGGCACATTTGGAAGATAAAAAAAAAAAATGTACTGACCATGCACATGCATCTTGAAAACTGTGCTGTATGGTTGCTGCCTAATAATTGTAATCAAAAGGAAATGATTACACAAACCCACATATTAAAAGCAATCCATCTGCCTGCAGAACAGTTTTTAGGTACTAATGACACAGGGCACAATGCTTAAATTGTGGAGCACGGCTCCTTTCCCCACCGCTGTCTTTTGCATGATAGTTTCAAAAGGGAGAGGCAGCACTTTTAAATAATATTAAAATTTGCCATCCTCCATCTTGCTTAACCTCGAGCAGTAATTGCAACAAAAGGAATGGTCTATGAAAGCAACTCCCAAAGAGGAATAAAGCTTTATTTGATATACAGGATTAGTAAACTGCTTTTTGACACCTATATATGGAGACCTATTCCAAACTCTGGAGGCTATTTACATGCTGAGTAGCACACTTCCTCAGCAACAAGTCTAAGGTTTGGTAGAAATCCCTTGCTGGTAGTGTCCTTCCTTAATTCCTAAACTTAAGACAATTCTGCAATATTAATGCATAAAAAATCTCCCAAAGCACACTACAGACTGACAAACTGCTGGGGGGCTTGGGCCCTACAGTGACTGGGTTGTATTCTGAGAGGAGGAACTCTAAATGTGTCTGTGATCAGTTGTATGGATAATTGATCCTCTGAAGTCAACTAAACACTTGTTGACTTGCCTGCTTCTAGTTGCAGTTGCCAGATTAATTCACATAGTTCAACACAACAGACACTCTCAGTGTTAAATTAGTGACTCCTATTTGAAATCTCTTCATCAGTAAAAGGATAAAGGATAAAGGATATGTGTTTGCTTCCTTCAAAGATTTGGTCACTGCCTCTTTAAAATTTCAGTGTGCAATAGCTTCAGGTTCTCATTTATTAATTTAAAGAGAGCTCAGTGGGGAGGAGCATTTTTCATTCTTTCTTAATCATCCACTTCTTTTGTGTTCAAATCCTAACCCTACAAACCAAATTCAAGCCTTGTGAACTAGCTCCATATTTATAGATGGAAGGTAGATTTGAAAGAAAAGGAAAAAAAAGACTTCCTGGTCAGCAATACTCCAATCACATATTCTCTATAGTGTATTAGACACACCTGTAGACATGCAGCATTTCACAGTGCACCAAAACCACAGTATCCGATGCAGAAAAGATGTGTGGCGTGAGCTTATGCAGAATTGGCCACTTAATAATATGAACTTCCTTGGCAGAGATGAACTATCATCAGAATTCCTGCCAGGATTTGGTGTGAGAGGATACAGCACAGATGCTAACCCAACCCTAATGTTTCCCTAAGCTCCCCTTGGCCATGGATTAACTGGACACTGGTCCCACACATTCCCTGAGGACTGTGAGCAAGGATTAATAGCCCATCACCATCCTGTTCATTTTCCTAAACTCTACAAAATGTGCCCTCATTTGGCATAAACTGACAGGTCTCTTAGGCTTTCAAGAGCCAGTTTACACCAGCTGAAAATCTGGGTGTCACACCACTTTCTGAGAGCATTTTGGATACTGCACCTGTGCTGTGCATGTGTGCTTTGCCACACAAAGAAAAGATGAAGCCAGTTCTTGTTCAAAGGCAGGGTGTAAAGGTTTAACCCTCTTGCTCCTAAGATACCACACATCCTCCATCACCTCTCCATACAGATGCAGTAAATGATAGCAAATCTCTTTCTGCTGCTGCCAAGCAGGGCAGATACACACCAGACTGTACCTTCCTGATGTTTGGAAATCTCTCCCTCAGCATTGCTGGGTGAGGATTTTAGTGAGAAGCCTTCCTTAGCATTGCTGTAGCTAGTTTTGCCCCTAGATCTACCATCTGTGTGCAGATGGGGCTGAGTCTCCTGTTCTGGGCTCACCAGAGCAGATCTGTGTCTGCCAAGCAGTGAAACCCCTGGTCCTGGTTTGCTCTGTGCTCTCCAGGCAGCCTGACCAGTCCTTAACCTGAGCCCATGGTCCTGCCTGCAGCTTCATCCCTGCAAGGGAATTTTCTCCAGCTCTCTTTTCCCTTCCAGCTCGTGCTTATTTTTCCCTCTGGTGTGGAAGGCTGCACTCCCTGTAGTCTCCAGTGCTGTGATTAACACTTAATGCTACTTATCAGGGGAGAAATCTCCTACTGTTTTTCCATTTAGCGTCTAGTGGGTTTATTGCAAGTATTTGAGCAAAAGGTTACTTCCCTCTGTATGGAGGTGAAGTAATTATATGTTCCTGTGTGTCTTCACACTGCTCCAGAGCCGTGCCATCCCGTAATTTCACCATAGGGATGCTGTTTGTGCACCTTGGTTGGCTGTGAGGGTCCTGCTCCCTCTGTGTCAGCTCTGAAATTTGCCAGCTGGAGCCTGGAAAAGCGACCACCCCTCACACAGATGGAGATAGTGCCATGACTTATGGCTTTTTTGCCCCTCTTAAGTAGAAAAAGAAAATGTTTTTCCCGTGGAAATTAGGATTTAAGTGAGCTCTCTGCACTTCATCAAGGGTGGATTAGTCAGCTGTACTATGAGCTTGATATTAAAAAGGGTGGTTGCTTTGCTGTGCAGGAAACCACAATGTCACTGGAAAAACGAAGAATTATAAAACTCAGATGGGGAGACAAATTATAGCTGTGATGAAGAGGTACACAAACCTACAGCCACACACTCTCATTAGCTGCACCATGCTCCTGCACCAGCAGGAAGACAGGAGCATCCATTGCCTCTCCCCAGGGCCTGGAGCAGTCTGCATGCAGCAGGAACAGTGCAGCCCTTGCTGGGAGATGGGGGAACACCTACCTGGGGAGCCCTCACTGCACACTGGCTCAGGTGAGCTGCAGGTTTGCTCCTTGAATGTCCTGCCTGTGCTGTGTGTGCCTTAATCACAGAAAAACATCCCTGTGTGTCTGAGCAGCTCTGGGTGCTGTAAGGCACCACCCATGGCAGGGAGGCTCTGCAGCGTGTGCACAGAAATACACACACACACATATATATATATGCATATATATATATATAAGCATAGATATAGATCCATATGCCCATAGAGAGATTTGTTTGCATACCCACTTGCTCAGGGAGAAGCCCAGCCTCTCTGCTCTCCCCAGGCTGCTCACTGATGGTCTGGGTTCAGGAGATCACGCTGTGCTCTGACACAAAATCTCACCCAGCACCAGCAGGGTCGGCACATGCCTCCCCTCTGCTCCCCTCAGCCTCTGCCCTGCAAGGGGAAGGCAAACTGGTAATGACAGCTCCCGTGCCAGGGTAAATGAATTAATTACTCTGCATGGCCGCTCCCTGCTTTGCTTTTGCTCCCTCTGAAGTCAGCACCTCTCAGGGTCTGGCTGAGTTTTCAGGTTGGCTGCAAGGGCGTTTCAAGAAGACATAATTTGGACAAAACAAGAGCCTAAAATATTTCAGTAAAGTTAGTCTTCTCTCTCCCCTCTTCTTCTTTTTTTTTTTTTTTAATAGCACATGCGATATTCTGTGACTTTTTCTGAGCTTACTAAATGGATGTCAGTGGAGAAGAGAGACATTTTCTTCCTCCTTACAAATGAAGTCATCTGAATTCACCAAATAAAAATAAATATGAGCTTACTGCTTGGTTCCAATGGTGCTGCAGAAGGACAGGGCTATAGATTTTCCCAGGAGTGTGGAATAATTCACCAAGGCTGCTCGTTATTCATATAGACAGTGAATTAATAATATGGGACCCTGAGATCTCTTCTTATCTAGGCCGAAGCACAGCTAGAGGGATGAGAAGCTGACTCCTTGGATTTCAAAAAGCATTTTTACCCCTTTCTTCAAGAAATAAGAATTGATTGAAAGTATTTTCACAGAGCGGGGGAAAAAAAAAGGCTTTCTGGTGATACCACCTAAAGTACACATTAGATAAATAGAAAACTATTGGCTTTGTGACTGTGAACTGTTTTCACTTGATGTAAGTGCTGATAGATACAGGATTATCTCTAACAAAGCATTCACTAAGGACCTGACCCAAAGTCAATAGGAGTGTTTCATTTGACTCTACAAGGCTTGAGTCTTGCTTTCACTCCTGGGACAGCCAGGAAGTGTCAGTGCACCCCATGCCCACCTCTCAGCTGGTGCAAGCTGGGGTAGCACCAGTGCTACCCAGTGGGTACCTCCAGTGGGAGGATGCTGAGGCTGAGGACCAGCACGAGGGGCTGAGCTGCACCTCTGTCCTGAAGGCACAATCCTGAATTATGCATTCTTGCTCCACAATCGATACCTTACCCATAATTCAAAAATAGAAATAAATGAACTGATGTCAACAAGGGTGGCTGCACTTACTGTCTTGCCTAAGGAGTGACAGATCAGATGTGACCTTTTTGTCTGTGGGTCCTGGGTGAGAGAAAGCAGGGCAAACACCAGCAAATGGAATGTGTGCTGTGAATGCTGTCCTCTCTCCGCTCCAGCTATTGCACATGGAAAAATAAGGATGAGCAGCACCAACCATCCAGTAGCATGACTGGAGAGGTTTAGGAAGGTTTAGGAGGTGCTGGCCCAGAGAGGCATTAAAAGTCAGGGTGGCCCCACTGGTCAGTAAGACTCATGTTTGGTTTGGTAGTGCTGCCCTGATGAACCGTGATGTAAATTCACAGGACCACACGGTAGTTAGTGAGCCTCAAACTAATTCAAATCTGAAGTATGTACATGTGTGCTAATATTTCATACATTGTGGAATGATCTGAAACTTGAGGTGATCCAAAATCAATCCGTGAAAAACGAAAATTCTAGCTTGATTTTATTTTATTTTTCTGTATCAGTGGATGATTTCTCTTTCCCCTAATGCATGACTGGTATAAAACAGGACAAGAGCAAACCATGGAGACTAAACCACTAATCCTGCTGCCTGAGAGTTAATGTTTCAAATCCTGTGTTGCAGAAAACACAGAATGGGATCACCTCATGTGTCTGTGGCCTTTCTTACAGGTACAATTAAGAGGGAGAGATACTGATAAGCATTTTAGTAGCACCTTCCTTTTTCCTCATTGGTTTTCACCAGTGTTAAACCCATCGAATTTCCGAAAAGCACTGGCAATGTGCACAACCTGCATGAAAACCCCTTTGTGGCTGATTTCAAAAGCAAGTGCAGGTGCTTTTCTGTTATGCCATACTGTGTGGTCCAACAAATTTCACAGATAATTATGCAAGAACTATGAAGTTGCCTGTGAAAGAGTTTAAAATAGCCTGGAAGAAGATTGAAGGGAAGGGAACAGAAAAATGAAACATTGAAAAAAATGTGTGTCTGAGAGCATTGACTGTAACATAGTAAACTCTGGTGTAGATGAACAAATTATATATTATTCACAAGCCTTGAAGATCACACAGACATAACCACCTACTGACTGTACAGGATGGTTCAATACCACTTTAAAAGATATGGTACAAAGCATGATATTCCCAGTAAAAAAGTGACAGTATTAAAACTGTAAGTATTTTTTTTTTAATAGTAATGATATGACAAAGGAATAAAACCTCAGCCCTCAGGATAAATTGCTCCAGTGACAGCAATTTCTGCTGAGAAACCTGAGGGCCTTCATGAGCCTGCTGGAAATGCTGGACATTGCTTTTCCCAAAAAAAGGGATCCTCAAACTCCTGTAACACATAATGAAGTAAATCCACCTGGGACTTGCTCTGGAGAGGTATTTGGGCAAACGAAGAAAATAATAATATCCATGGCAAAGAACTGAGCAGCCTGATGCCCGTGGTATATGCTGTGGCCAAGTGGCAGACAAGAAAAGTTGTAGAGAGGGAAGGGAGCATTTCAAACCATCCTTCAAACAAAATACCTTGAAGTAGTGAAGGGAATCGTGAAAGGGAATGGGCAACAGAATAGGCAAAGAAATAGAAATTGGTTGCCTGTGTTTCATGGCAAGGTTTGTCTTTTGTTTTGCTCCCACCGTTGCTATTGCATAATTCACTGGTGATGGAGGCAGCTTTTAGGACAGTGTCTACTGAATGAGCCACAAGGAATCATTTATGGCTTCTGAGGCTGCTGCAGCCTGGCCTCACGATACTTCATTAAGATGAGACCCCAAAGAAGAAGTTTGCTGGACTTGGCATGAAGCGATACTTGGAAATACACACATCAACTTCATGCCCTTAATAGCAGAAATAACCTCAGCCTGAATTTTGGTCCATGCAGGAGGAGGACTGCCTGCCAAGCCCTGTGCACTGGGATGGTGTGCTACCCATGATCAGATCTCACAACAAAAGAGACAAAAGGACCATTCATCACCCCTGATACTTATTAAAAACGTTAAGATGACTCCTACCTATAATTGTATTCTCTGAAAGAGAAAACACAGACAGCTCTCCACACAGACCCCAGCTGTGTCCCAGAGCAATAGCTGGTAGAAGTGGAAGGCAATGCAATCTCCCCTCTGCAACATGCATTCAAACTGTCAAAGCAGCATCCTAGATGAGGTGCGTTCTGATAAAAAATTAACTGGGAAACAGCAAAAAACTTAAATCCCAATACCATTAAGTCACAATTTGGCAGGGCAATACTGGGGTTCTGCCTGTTTTAGACACACTAGTCCAAAGCCATGGGGTGGAGATGGCTCAAGGTGATAATCAGCCAACAGCCAAACTGCTCACAAGGGTCTCCCAGTCCTTGTCACCTCTCAAAGGTGATATCTCTGCTTGGGTGCAGCATATTGCTGCACCTGAACACCTGTGGATTTTTAATTAGGACCCAAGCAAGATTTCTTAGTGACACATGATGGCTTGAAATTATATATAATTACACACTTTGAATAAAACCTTGTGTGAGATTAACTGATCTTAATTATTTCAATATGGTAGACAAAGAAGGTAGAAAGTTGCAGGTGACCTTTTGAAACGTTCTCATGTACAAAATAAACAGCAAATCCCAAATCTTTGTATGAGTTAAAGCACTGACATCAATGGGACTCCAATGGGAAGTTTTGGGAGTTTGTCTTAACAAGAATGGAATCACCAAATTGGAAAAAGTTTTGACCTAAACCAGGTGAGTATGTCAAAAGTTACAAAGTCTGGGATAAAACAAAGGCCAAAGCAAATGTCCCCTGGATTAATTTTTACCAGCAGCATATTTGGCTTTTGAACCATTCTCCAGCCATCTACAAAAGCAGCTATGGGCTGGCTACAACCACGAAACTTGAAAGGGGAAGACATTCCTTTGTAGTTCACGTTTGCTGGCTTTGAAGTCCTAGTGAGTCTTACCAGTGACTTCAATGGGACTTGCCTTACACTTTCATATTAGCCATTGTTTTATCCTAACTCCTTTCAAAATTCCAGACAATAACATTTCTCTTTATTGTAATCCTGACAGAGCAATTAGGCTCCAGTCCACACCTGCACCCGACTTTTTTTCTTAACACAGCGCTCTTTGAGCTTCACTTCTCTGAACAGAGTTATGAGAGCTGAATTAATGGTGTCTCTGCTCTGTCTGCTGCCTCTGTATTTCACGACCTGATGAAGAACATGAAATTCTTCCAGGTTTGTAAAGATGATCTTCGGTTATAACCAGCTGTAGTTTTCACCCACTGTTTTATGAGTGTGGTTAGCAGGACAAGAAAAGCTTCTTTTTATCAGGATAATTAAGCAATAACAGAAAGACAGGATGTGGACTAAAGCATAATCATTCACAGGTGCATTCATAGCATGGTTTTAATCATGAGTTCAGAAGCTGAATGACATTCCAAGTGTAACAAGCTATGAAACACTGCTTCATGATTTAAAACTTTGAATACGTTTTTCAAAAAATAAAACATTTCCTTATTGTATCTTTAACATATAAACCAGATATCCACATGCCAGAAATACCTGCTGAGAAAACATAAGGTTCTCATTCCTCAAAGGCAGCCCCTAATCTCTCACCTTTTTGGTGTCAAATCTGCAAGAATGATCTTCGTCTGCACAATTCTCCATTCCACAACACCTGCCAATATCCCTGTCTAACTACAACACTGAGCTACACTCCCTGCTCCATTCCAATACCTTGGCAGTCTGGGATTGAGGAGAGGTACCCAGAAGAGAACATTTTTCCCAATATTTTCTTGTAGAGCTCCCCACTCTCGCTTGCTTGGGGTGAAGCTGAGTGCTAAATGCCCAAAGAGGAAACTTTGGGTTCTTCCAAAACAGGCAGAGATGGAAATCCCAGCACCCATGGGATTCCAAGATGGAAAGAGTGAGGAGAGCCCAGCACAGAGCCTACAGTGCTGCACAAACCCAACTCTGAAGCACCTGAGAGTTGGTACAAACAACAGCACACAAGGTTCACCACAAAGAGCAGCGAGGGATTTTTACAAGGTACTCCATTCCACAAAGCTGCTGCACTGAGGGATTCTCCAGCATAGAGCAGCTTGTTTGGGAAGGGTAACTAATGGGATTAGTACCACTTACTCCCCATCTTCTTATGTGATTTGTATTTTGCTAAGCACTTCCCAGCTGTGGCTCTCTCCCCAACTGCTGCATGGTTTCACCTTGCAGTGCTGGCAGGGGAGCCCCAGAGAGGAAAACACCCTGTGGAGCTAAACCTCATAGGAAACCCAGACACAAATAACATGGTGCTTTTTCCTTCAGAAAAAAAAAAAATAAAAAGAAAACAACAAAGCCCCATGATAAGCAACAGCAGCAGTGATTTCAAAAGGCAAAGAATTTCAGGACTAGAATACAAGATTAATGTATTTGTGTTATCTTGCCACTGACTTTCCAAATGACTAATTGAATCAAAATGAATGGCAGCTGTCCTTTGAAATATTTATGAGTCAAAATTAATGTGGCACAGAAGTGGCCCAGTGAAGTGACTCAAGGGATAATTTTGTCCACGTATTTATCAATAATAAATCTCCTATACTCATCAAAGCATCTATACTGGGCAATATTCTCACAGTTTTCAGGTAAATGTTAACACGACCCATGTGCACAAAAACGTGCACTAAAGTAGCAAGAAAGTGGTTTAAAGATACGCTTATAGATTTTTCTATTTTGTTAAATAAAGAACACAACAAAATTCCTATGCACAATCTATAGACATACAGCTTTCTATAGGATGGTACACAAACAAATACATTTACACAGGAGGAGCTACTTGCCATCAACACAGGAAGGTCTGTTTCTTGTAGTCCCAGCCACTTTCCCAGGTAGACAGGAGCATTTTACTGTTTGTGATCTTTCCTCAATTCGATTCTTATTACAGCATCTGTGTGCTGCTATAACTTCACACGTTCCTCCTTCTGGCAAAAAAAAAAAAAAGAAAAAAAAGAAAAAAAAAAAGAAAAAAGAGAATATTGACACTCTGATTAGGAAGAGCAGCAGTGGCTAATCAAAGCACCCAGGCGTGCTCCTGCCTGTGCCTCTGCCCAGCTTCTGTAAAGGTGGGATTACAGTTTTATATCTCTCTTTTTCTGTCCTCCTGAATAAACCAGGTACTGCTATACTACATTTTTAATAGATAATGCAGATAAGTTCCCTTGCCTTGCTTATATTAGAGGTTTCTATGACATATACATAATTTTTGGCCTAAAATTAATGTTATCAATATTTGGGCCTGAAGAAATGTAGGTAAAATACCACAGAAAATGTGCAACCACTGTTGCCTGGTTATATGCTTCTAATATTGGAGGCCTCTTCCCCAGATATTTTATCATACAAGGACGGAGACTAAGGGAATACATCTAGAAATAAGATTTTTCTCCAAATATTTGATTGTGTGCTAGTACTCAGCCCTTAGGGAATGACAGTGAGTATCTCCAGATTACAGGGTGGCCCAACAGCACTTCTCTTTGCTCCCCACTCACTAAATTGGCAGTTTTAAGGCAGGAAACATTCCCATTGTGTGCGAGATCACCACAATTCTCTCTAATTGTTCTTTATGAACATTTGCAAGAGTTTTATTAGAAGGAGGGCACAGAGGAATGATCAACAGATACACAGTGGCTTGGGGCTTACGAATGCTCGGTGTTTGTGCCATATGCTGAGCCCAGAAATGAAGTGTCAGGTGTGCCATTCCCCTTCACCTCAGCTCTGCAGTGCAAGGAGACAAACACCACAGTGGGCTAATGCCCTGCCCAGGTAATTCCTCCATTCCTCAGTTCGGATTGCATTTAGCTCATAATCAGTGAGTGTTTAATGCTGTCAGGCTGCTCCCCACAGATATTTGGCTGCTTTCTGAAATTGAAGCATGAATTTGGCAGGGTTTGTTTCAGCTTAGTACAAAACCTCATGTGCTGCCCACTAAAGGGCAGGATGTGCAAGATTTTCTAGAAGAGCATTATTTCTTCATGCCATTAAGAATTGCTAAGTGCACAGTGCTTTTACTACAGCATAAAACTCATACCTTTGGCTTTCACTCTTTTTGAGAGAATATTGAGAGCTTTTGACACTGTGTGCTGTGTGGCCAGGCAGGAAAATAAGAAGTGTGGAGATGCTGATCCACGTCTGGCTGTGAACAAAGGGTTTTGGTAGAGGTCTGGGAGTCCAGTGGCATCTCCCTACCAGGAGTGAGCCCTGGTACCTGGGGTTTCTACAAATGTGGCATTTTTAGTGAAGCACTGGGCAGGTAGGCATGGAGGATTCTGCTTTGCCTGATGTTGTTCATATGGTGGTGTCATATGGTGGAGTTTGTAAGCATGAGATTAACTCTGTAGTAAATACTGAAGTCATCTGGAGAGACATGCTGCTGCACCTCTTAGTTATTAGGTGCATTTGGCCTGCTGAGACAAGCTTTTGGAAAGCCAATAGGTGTCAAAAAAGAGAGATCCAAACAATTCAGAGAGCCATCCTCTGACAAAGAGGAATTGAGATAATCAACTTAGCTCCAAACGCTTGCATTTTCTATAAAGTAATCCTTCACACAAACTCCCTGTTCCCCTATCCAGATCATATTGAAAGCAATGAAAAGATTCTCATTGGTTTAATCCATCTTATGGTCATGCCCTAGGAGAAGAGAGATTTGTGATTTTATTGATTACAACTTAAACAATAAAGATAATGTACACAGTAATAAGCTTTTCTAATTTTAGACTATGTAGACTGTGTGGTAAATATCTGCGAATAACCTAAATGCTTAATTTTCTCTATAAATTTGCTGTATGAGTACTCAGAACCACATGACTTAGTCTTGCTTATTTGGTTATCTATTCAAAAGAATGGGTTGTGGTGAAAGAACTTTATAACAACTTTAATTGTTATGTGGAAGCTCAAGTTGCTGGAGCAGTAAAGAATTTAGCTCAAAGTGTGTAGTTGTTTAGGAGGGGCAAAACGTAATGAAACTATAAAAGAAATGAAAAACTGCCAGACAGTTAAACACATTAATTGGAAGTTTTATTTACATAGGCTATAAAACTATGCAAATATTAATAATTACAATAGAAAGACTCCTTCCAGTGCTGACAGAGAAAAAAAAAATGCACCTCACATGGAGAAAATTCTGCATGTTATACAGCCTGTTTTCCTGAAAAATCTGCTAAGTGGGATCAGATATTTGCATTAAAGCATGTTTAGCTTATAGACGGCCTAAAACTGGGTAGCATTGCATGCAATGTATTTTGCTGGCATGAATTGTACCAGCCATGTGTGTACACAGGAGACTTTTGCAAGGCCATACACAAAATGGGTATAGAGACAGAGATAAACGGATACAGTGAGAATAGGAAAAAAACCTCATTGAAAAAGCATACTCCTTACTACATCATTCACAGAAACATATAGACCACAAATATATTGAGGGTGGGTGTTCTATTTAAATCTACTTTACCTGCATAAATGAGGAGATTAATTGAGAGGGGAGAGGAACAAGAATCCATCTTCAGTTTCCACTGAAAATCACTCAATGTGTTTAGATGGATATGTGAAATACCTTCGCATTCTGTGACTTTTATTTTTTATTTCCAGCTTTCTTCTTTTGGGGGAGGGGGCTGGAGAAAACTAAAAATGCTCTAATTCAATATCTGATGACTTTCCTGAGCCATTGTTTTTTCTCAATGGTTCATCTGGATTCTGGGAAGACCCGAGTTATTACGTGGCTGGGAGTCCTGAAGAAAAAGGTTAATTATTGACCTTATAGGCTGTGAGTGCAGCAAAAGTTTGAATCCTTATCATAAACCCTACAAATGTCTCTGGTTTTGTAAGTTTATGGTTTATTGAGCTATAGTAACTTCTAGCTTTGATTCCAGAACAATAGACTCATCCAACATATTCAAATCAATAAGGGATTTGACAATGAATTTAAAAGGAGAGGAAAGGAGCCTAAAATTCTCAAAGTAAGCATCTCCTGAATGTTGACAGTTGTATTTCATGAAGTGGCTGTTTTATCCACCTGATTTTTTTTTTTTAATAATTCCCTTCTGCCCCAAGAAAATCAGATTAGAAATGGAATTGGAACTTGCAGATCAGGAAGAGCATTGATCTTCCTTTCAGAAAGTTCAGAGAGGAATGAAAACGTCCTGTCATGACTTTTGTCTTCTTCACATGAAACATTAGCAGGACTTGACAGTGAGCACAGCTGATCCTTTCTGAGCTCTTGGCTCACAGGAGGCCCTCAACTTGGCACGGAGGAAATGTGACCAAAGCAAGAGGGACAGAACTTCTTGCCAAGAAGGATCATGGATTGTTGAAGATGGCAACTATCTGTGTCGTTGCAACTCTGCTCATATTCCCCAGCCTCCCCAAAATCCTTGTTCTACACAGACTTAAAATAGAAAACTGTAGAAATAGTGCATCATTCTTACTGTAAAACAGGGACAACTGTTTGTTACTCCTACAAACGGTTTAGCTCTAATTGGAGGACACTAAAATCCTGAAATAATGTTAATTTTTGTCTCTGTTATAAAGACACCTTGAGTTTACATAATACAGAGTGAAATATTTTACCATGAGTATGATTCTGCTGTGGGAGGCTGTGATTTAAAATATCTAATCACCTATAGGTGTGAGTGCATGCCTGGCAGAAGCCAAAAAGCTATCTTCCAGTCATGTCTGTTTTTTATACCTCTAGCTAGGAGGTAATAATAAAAGCATATTTTGCACTTCAAAATTATAACTTGCCTCTGCATTCCAGCCAAGCCTGAACTTAGCAGTAAACAAACATAAAAAAGGCAAACAGCACTACTGATTTGTGTTATACATTGTGGAAGTCATTAACTATGACTCAGGTAGCAAAACTTACACGTTCTCCCTTTGACAGTGATGACAATTTAATAGTATTTGACTCTGCTGAGTTACATGGAGCGTCCTGCAGCAATGAGAGAGGTTGTTTATCAAAATGATAAACATGTTTTCATTTCCTCCTTGGCTGCATGTATGTGATCAGAAGTCTAAGGCCATCAAGAATTCACTTATTCTGGCCACCAGACAGACATTAAGCTATTCAGGACCATCTGTGCTTGAAATGAGTTCCACTTAATGGACCTTCCTAGGGCAGGTCAATCATAATGAATGCATGTGTGCATGAATGCATGAGCAGAGCAGAGCTTTGGTGAGACTTGTTGGGCTGTTTGGTGCTGGCACAGACGGCTGACAGACAAGATGTGCCTTTCTTTTCAGGGTCATAAGCCCAGTGATTTTAGAATTCGCATCCTCTGTTACATTTGCTTCTAGCTCATTGCAAATGCACCTCACAGCCTAATCCAGATGAAGGTTGTTGTAAGAAGCTGCTCCTGCTACTTGCAAAAAAATTGCACTGCTCAAATAATATCATGGGCTTTGCTGGCCAAATTCTGCCTCTGTTACACCGCTGGTAATTCACCATGGGAATACAAGCAAAAGAAATCATATGGACCAATTTTATCAACATTTCCAGACAGTTCATTAGGACTATAGCTGTCTAATGGTAGCTCTATTTATTTATAACAGCTTCAAGTAGCCAGTGCTACCATCCTGCTAAGGTCATAGACCCATATGTTATTCTGAAAATGCTTAAGCATATGCAGATGCTGCTGCTGCTAGACCTAGGAGAACTGAGAAAATTTAAAAGAGAATAGAAGTTCTATAGACTCCAAGCAAATGTTTGACAATGAGATAGCAAAAATTCTTCAGACACTTGAAGACTTGCTGAAAAAGTGCTCCCAGAAACTAATGGAAAAAAAAAAGTTGCCCCCTCATCACCCCATGTCTTTATACAAACATCCAAGAGGAAGGAGAAACAATCTGGTAACAGCCATGGGTTTTTTACATTTACTATCAAGAATTCAGGTTTGGGGGCTGCAGTTTAAAGAGTTTTTAGTTTGAATAAGCTTTGGAAACTTCCCAGGTGTAATTAATACATTCACAAGCTTTAATCAAAATGTTTATGCCAGCTAATGTTCCAGAACTACAGACTACACTGTGCACAGGGGAAAATACTGTACTTTATTTTAAGAAATAATAAGCCACTACTATGGAACTTACAAAGCAACATTTTTGCTTCTGACAGGAATAGGTAACAGATGGAAAAACAAAGTCCCATGCCACACCATGAGCCACCTCACAAGTGAACACATAAAAGACTCCTTGTAGCCACAGTGCAATTACACTCCAATTTTTCTTTTATATGTAATCCACTGATATTGTGGATCTGCTCCAGAAGGAAAAGGATCAAGCTTACAGGATGCATTTTCAGAGCAATTGGAGAAGGCTTAGGGTTTGCACTCATTTTCACAAGGTCAAGGTTAACTGCCATCTATAAATTCACAAAACAGCTGAACTTGGCTCATAAACCTGATGTACCACAAAGGCACCACCAAAAAATTGACCTAAGTATAACCCATCAGCATTAGTCCTTAATTATTTTCCATTACAATAACTGATACAAATAAATTGATGAGCTATTCTTAATATGTGGAATTACCATAACAATGGAAATTTGGAATGCCCCACACATGCTCTACAAATCCCCTGATATATTGAGGAATTTATTTTAGCCCAGAGGATCAAGATAGACTGCAGTGGTCTGTTTCCTAAATTTCTATTCATATTTTCATTAATATTCAGTATTTTGTTGCTCGTTATGCAAGATCTGTATTATTATTTTCATTTCGGGAAGACTCTATCCAACAGCAGCAACATAAGTGACTCCCACTGTGGGTCATTAAGTTTTGGGTTGGGATATTATTTTCTCGAATGCTGTTACTGTGAAAGGATTCTGGAGACACAGGGTACCTACCCTCTTAAAGATACTGCTGCTCTACAAAAGACCAGAACAAGAGGACCATGGCTGGTGATTTTTTTTTCCCCTTGGAAATGCACCTTGTGTTAAACTTTAAAACCTTACTGAGGTTTTTCAGATGCCCAGGTCACTTAAAAGAGAACTCCTGGAGGTCCCAGCTCAGAGAACCCACAGGATGGTGCAATATTCCTGCAGGCTGAGGCCCCAGTTCCTGTGTCATGGTACAACAACCTCATTTTGAGTCAGATAAATAATGAGATTGTCTTGCTTTGTGCTGGCCCATGGTCACAGCACGGAGAAGAGTTGCTGGATGAAGCAGGTCAGTTACCTGTGAAAATTCATTTCACACTCAGCCAAAGTTCTGATAGATTCTGGAGTGAGAATTCCTGGGCTAAGAGGGGCAATGTGCATTCTCAGAGGCATCTCTGGTTATTTATCTTAGAAACTCTGAAGTTTCTAAGAGTAATCTTGACCAAAAAAGGCCATTTTAATTAAATCAAACTTTTCTGCAAAAATGAAAACCAGAAGAACTTCTAGAGGAAAATTATATCTTTAAAATACTTTGTTCAGCAGAATGTTAACATTTCAATTTAACATTAACTTTTTCTTTTTTTTTTATTTGTATTTTATTTCTCATTCAATATTATACGGGAAGCAGGGATATGCAAAGCTCTAATTGGCACAAGGATTTGTAGTCATTTACAATTTTCTATTAGTGCTCTCTGCCATCAGCCACAGGAAGCTTTCTATCTGAGACACTTACAGATTCTTATACTTACACCCAGAATAGGATAGACTCTGATCCTCACAAACTGGTTTATTCACAGAAATTAAAAATAGGTATTTTCTGTAAAGGAGAAATGGTATGGACCATATTCCTGAATTCACAAGGAAAACCCAGACCAGCATGTGAGCTGTGCTTGGATCTTTGGCTGGCTTGTGGATTTCCATATCAAACCAATATACACACCAGAGAATAGGTTTTTCTACTAAAGAGCCTTGCAAATTGATCTCCCGAGAAATTTGTGCAGGACCTTATTCTTAGGCATATTAAAAATAATAATAACAAAAAAAAAATCTCTTACAGATGAATCAAAGGGAAAATGATCTCCAGAAAAACAAGGCAGCCTTCGAGCATCTCCTGCCTCTGGCACATTGCATCTCCAAAGGCAGAGGAATAACCTGCAAGGCTGAGGAAGGTGAGGGTGCAACAGGGCAAGGGTGGCTGGAGAGGAATGCTGATGAGGAATCTGCTCCCAGTTCTTATTTAAGCAGGGCTATGCATAGCTGTAATTAGGATTTTGCATGCCTGTGTACAATATGCCCCCAAAATGATAGAATCTATGATGAAATCCCAGTTCTTGTGTGTGGAGCTGTCCCTGCCAGGGCCATACCCACTCCCCACAGGACTGATTGTCACTGGGAATGTGGCAAGGGAATTGCAACAAGGACTATCAGCACTCTTGTATTGATGAGCTACAAAACCCGACATGTAACTCACGAGGCAGGCAAGAATCCAATGTTCTCTTAGTGGGGATCTTCAGTCTTTTAATGAGATTTTTTTTTTACTTCAAAGAGAAGCCAACTTGCAGCAACTTTGAGAAATGGAGGTTAGAAATTAGAAGTCTTGGTGGGATTTACAGCTCTGGAATGCCATTAAGAGATGTGTGTGAAGAGGCAGGACTTAATTCAGAAAGAGAAGAATGTTACTTTTGAGAAATAACTGAAGTTCCATATCAAAAAGTAATAAGCATTATGACTCTAAATTTCATTGACTTTCAGTGAGATATGACACTCCTAGAGGTCTATATCACTTGTAAATAGGATGTCTTGGTCTAAATGATGTATGCCAGTAAGGCTGAGCATAAAATCTTGTAAGTACCCTTAAAAAAAATCATGCTCTTAGTCACTTGGGTGATTTGGAAAATTTAATATTTGATATGTCAGAGAGGATTAAAAAAACGAGTTTGGACAAAATAGATGTGATATGCCTGCATTGAAGCAGTGCTCTTCCTACACCTTAAACTGCAGGCAGCAGTAGAAACTAGAGGTTAAAAAGACCTGCTGTGCTATTCTGATCATTGCTTTGCAGCTGCACAATTCTTGCCCAGAACAAATTTTCTAGGTATCAAAGCTGTGGAGAAATGTACATTTCTGCTGCTGAACAGAAACGAACATTCCCAATATTGGCACATCTATTTCCTTGCCAGAGAACAGTGAAAAATCCAAAGTGGAATTAGGCCTGAAAATACCCTCACAATAAAATGTGAGTGAACCACGGAATATTGCTCTTGGAACCTCAAAATGTTGTTCTAAATGCTGCCAGCAAAAAGCATCCAAAGAAACAGTGTTAAGTTTCAGAAAAAGCACACAATGAAAGAGAGGAGTACTCCCTTTCTGGATGGAATAATTAAGTTGATAAGAAATAAGTGATTCAGTCACAGCTGTTGATGAGAAATGAATACAGAAATGTGCATGAGGAGTGGTTACTAAGAAAGGATTTAGAAATTATTCTGTGTCAACTATGCAAGTACAGCTTTGTCCTGCCAGAATCTCACTTTTGCCCAACAGGCTTTCCCCAAGCACCAGATCTCTAAAACTGCCTAATACATTTAGTACATACCTTCATCTCCAAACTACTCCCAAGTGGAAAACTGTATTAATTTTCCCTCCAACCTTCCTGAAAGACACTCAAAATATCTTATTATGTTCATGATGCACCCTGTGCATTTTTCATATGGTACATGAAAATGTCAGATTTTAGGATTTTTTTTAAAAAAAATTATTTATAAAATAATCCACTGGATTACAAAGCAGCTCTGCAAAAACTAACTTTCAGATCCAGGCTTTGAGTCATCACTAAATGATTCAGGGATCTTAAATTCTTGTGGAAAAGCAAAACAATGCTGCTCTGTACAGTTCATCTTATGATATGATGGTTGCAGATAAATTCATCCCCAGATAATTTTATCCACTAAGGTGATTAGCCTATGGAGAGCCTATGATGTGTTTGCTGAGCACAGTAGCACAGTTTATGGTAATGCTCTTGTCATGCTTTATAAATGCGTGAGGTGCTTTTATGAAGCAGTTAGATAAGGGGTGGTGAAAGTAATGTGATCCATAAAGAATGCAGACTGATGAAGAGCTGGGATTGCAGAGATACTACAGACAGACTGATAGAGAGAATTATAACCAGTGCAGAGGCTGCATTAATCTTCCAGCGAATGGCAATAAATAAAATAACAGGAAGGAATGGTCCTAAATAAATGTGGCCAATGTATAAAACTGAGATGTCAGGGTGGGATCAAAGTGAAGGTGTTTTTAATGGGATCTCCTATGGATGAGTTGACTTGCCATATGGCAATAACATTGTCATCTGTGGGGTTGACCACATCCTACAAAATCCATGAGAAGGAAAACAAAGACTACGAGTTACAGCATGTGCAAGGAAAAGTCACTGTAAGGTGCAGCCTGTGATGAGCAGCAGCAGTAAATCCTGTCCTCTGCAGCAGCTGAGCAGTGCCAAGCAATCACCTCCCAGGCATTTTTCAGTGGACAAGTGTGCCCATTATCCCACCCCATACATTTCTAGAATTATTCATGCTGTGACCGCCAGCAGCTGGTCCTGCATTTGAGCAGAAAATTATTCCTTTGCCAGGAACTGGCTGCACAATGGTGCAGAAGGACAGAGGATGGGACCAAAGGCTCCGAAGCAATCAGTTGTTTTTGCATGGAAAGCATTTTACACTGCATTCATTATCCATAGCAGAAGAACCTGATAGTCTCCAGCCTAAGGAATTTATAGCACACTCATTTCTGAACCTTATTTAGCTTCAAGCACAGTCAAGCACTTCAGTAAATGTTAGGGACTGAGTATGTGAGCAGCAATATTTTAACTTTCAGACTACTATACTTCAGTTATGAATTAACAAGTCAAGGAATTCTCTCAAAATAATCTATTTTAACTTTCAGGCTACTCTACTGTGATTATGAATTAGCAAATTTAAAAATTCTGCCTCAAAATTATCTATTCCCTCCAGACTTAAGCATGATTGAGCTGTTTTACTTCTGGTCAGGACCAAACTACGGCTGAGGAAGAGGGAAAACAGAGGATGAAGTGGAACTCAGACCATATCGTTCTCAAAATTCAACTCGTCAGCGCAGCCACTTCTGTGGGAAGCCTCTGTGGCAGGGTGGTTGCCTTCTCCTCACTGAAAGTTTTTGGGAGAGGACAGTGGCAATATTTAATTTCGTGATAACTTTTGGCACTTCTTATATTCTTCTTTTGGTTTTGTTCTGGTGGTGTTCATCTCAAACAAAGCAAGTCTGACTTTCTCTTTTTCCATATTACTTTAATCACTTACCAAACCTCTCTTCTCCTACATTTTCCCATAGCCACTATCCTGAGCTGGATTTTTTTTTTTTTATGTTTTGATGTCTTTCTCCTCCCTATTTCTGTTGATGAGCAATATTTTATTTCCTGTCACCTTGATTTGCTCTGTCTTTTCACTTCAGCTCTCTGCATACAATTGTAACCTTGATTTATTCTGGTTTCCCACTCTCTCTCCCTCTTTACCTTTTTCCAACTGCATTGACGGTTTCTCTCTCTGACAATTTCTTTTTCTTCTCTCTGGAATCTCCTGACGAACAACACAATGCAGTACTGCCTCCTAATAATTGATCACCTGGCTGCTGTTCAGATTTGTACTGCTGCTTTGAATACCTGTGCAATCCAGTTCACTCTGTTCCTTTATAATGTCAATAAAAAGGGCTGCATGCTTGAGTAGAAATACAGGAAGTCTAGTGAGAAAATAATTTCATACTTTGAAAGCAACATGTGACACATTACAACATTGACTTGAAATTCATATTATTTTTTTTTATTAGTTAAACAGTAGCTGTATGCAGGGAGCTCTGCAGAACCTAAGAGGCTGGGCAGAAAATACATTTATTTTTCTCTCCATTGTTTACCCTTGGTGATGATCAGTATTCATCCAAACACTATCTAAGAGAATTTGGAATCCAATTTTTCAATTAAAAGTTGCTTTTTAAAGAGATTTCTTTGAAAACTAAAATATTTTTGATGAAAAACATTGACATTTCACTGGCTAATGTCAACAAATTTCAATTCAAGCTAAAGTCCCTGTCTCGGTGTGTGTTATAATTCACATGACTACTTTTAGCAAATGATTCCCAGTTTCCTATATAGTACTACAGACAAGAAACTACAACACACTCACATCATCACCAAAAAGGGGAAAGTGTCTTGAAAGCTGAAGTCCAGACAAAGAAGGAAGGAATTGAGCTGTGTCTCTTATGGTCACAAAGAAACCGTTTTACATTAAGAAAAAAAAAATCAACTTTTGTTCCAAAATATTTCAAGAGATCTATTCCAGGGAAATTATACAAAAAGAAAAAAGATACATGCACATGTCCTGTGCATGTCCTGCAGCTTCCTGAGGAGAAGCAGCCCCTCTGATGTGCTGCAGATTCTGTGCTAATTCCAGCACTGTCTCCAAAGGGTCCTTCTTCCCTCAGCTCTTAGGCTTGTCCTGTTTCATGTCCAGATTAGTCCCCTTTTGAGCTAGTTGGAAAAACCCATTTCACTCAAACCCCAAAGCTTTGCTTTAGAGAACTCAGGTTTAAATGCCATCCCACAGGATTCATGAGGAGCCAGCTCCAGGTGAGCCCCACCAGAGAAACAACCCCCAGTTCATGCTCTGAGCCTCCAATTCAGCTGCCTGCACTTCCAGTCTTAAAAGCTTTGGATAATGTTGCTTATAAACTGGACTTTCATTAGGCATAAAAAAATCAAGAAAAGCCTGTAAACTAGAAATAGGACAGCTCTGCCAACTGTCCTTAACAGTGTGCTGGTAATTAGAAGCAGAAGAGGTCATCTTGGCCAATATCAAAATGTTTCCCTTCACACACTCACGAGCATCTTGCTCAATTTATTTTCACATTATTTAAGCAATTGGACTTCTGCTGGTGCAACAGGGAATCCTTTGAAGATGCCATTCTAGTGTTTAATGGGATCTACCATTGGGCTGAACAGAAAAAGAATGTTCTGTTTTCTTTTGCTCGGTTTTCCTCGTTAACACTAATTGTGATGCTATGACCAACTGAACACAACTATTCCCTGTTCCACTTTTACAGATGTCAGACATGTTTCAGATGGTCATCACATCCCCCATCATCATTATCGCTATTTAGACAAGATGTGCATTTGCTGCTTCTCTTCATCTTTCTTCAGGAGCCTGTCCCCACCACCTGAGTGATGTCCACTGCTCTTCCCAGTATCATTGACACCACTGATGTTTAAAAAAACTCCACCATATAACAACTACATTATTATTAAAAGTGATAGAAATTCTGTGCTGTAAATTGGATGAGTATTATTATCTCCATTTAAGAGAGAAAATCTGCCCTATTTTCCCAATCCAGCATTTATCCCTACCCAGCTCTTCAGTACTATTAACTAAAACAGAGACAACCAACACAATTTAATAAAGTTTCAAGAATATTTGATCACCAGAGTATAAACTACCAGATACATTGGTATTTATTACTGCCTGGGCACACCAGCACTGTGGAGATGGACAAGGAATAAAAAAAAAGGGTGCAGAAACAGAGACAAATGCTCCGTAATAGAAAATCCAGCCAACAGTCTGAGATGGAAGAGGAATGCCATGTCTAATTGAAATGGTGCTTTGTGCTTCCCAGCAGTGTTCTCAACAAGGAAAGACACTATTACCTCCTGCTCTTGGAGAAAATGCCATCCCTTTCCTATTTTCCCCATCCCCACTGTAGTAGCTGACAATTTTCCAGCATTAATGCCTGAATACTTCTTTTCCCCAGGTATATTAGTTCACTTTTTTTTTTTCTATATACACTCACATTATTTCCTGGGTCTTCAGATTGTTCAGATCCTTTTTATTACAAGCCTTGTACTTCAGTGACATGTGTTGTAGCACATATTTTATCGTCACTGGTAAATTGGCAGAGGCCCTGTTTCCTGTGAGCCACAACCTGGGTAAGGCCATCCCCAAATACTTATTTTAAAACTTGAAAGATGCTTTTTTGTTTGTCAGAAAACTAAACTATAGTGCTCACAATAGCCATGGCCCTAAATGGAGTAAAAGGAACAGATTTTCAAGCCCAACCTACCAAGTTATCCAGCACTGCAAATGTGAGTTTCCTTCTTGTTCCAGTGGGAGCCTTCTCCTATCAAACTGCACACTAACAAAGAAGGAATTTAACCCTGCAACCAGAAAAACGACTGACTTTCCACTGAACAAACAAAAATGTAATATCAGCAATACCTTTAAGGCACCCTTGGCTGACAAACAGGTGCTCCCTCTGTAAGACAGTTTTCTTATTGATCTGTGCTAACATCTTGCAGAAGTGAACAATCTCATTGCCATGTCAAAGGCTAACCATCTGTGAACAAGTAATGCAGCCAGAAAATCCTTGTTGCTACAATAATAGCTTTAGGACGTGGGTTTTGTTTCAATCACCACAAAAAGAAACCTTCAGGAAACTTCACAGAAAGTCTTCTTCTGATAAATTAATGTACCTAGAAATATACCTTTGCTTATACAAATTTAATCTAAATAAATTACAATAATTTACAAACTATCGAGTGAGTAAGGTTACTAAAATAACTGGAAAGTTCATTTTTTCCCTTTTTCTCCTTTGATGTTGTAATCACCTCACAGTCTCATGCATCACAGCCCTTCTCTTCTTTAAAAATCATAATTCTCTCTGTGGGACAAATCACCTCTTCAATACCTGAATATTTATGTTAATGCTTTCAGGATCAGATTTTTTTCCCTTCACATCAATAAACAGTATTCAGCCATGCTGGAACCACAATTTTAGACTAAAAGACCATTCTAAGAGATGGATGTGCAAGTGCAGTGTCATAATGAGAGACAGAACAGTGAATTAATGATTTTTGAACAAAAATCTAATGGCAAGATTTTCTGAGACCAGAAGGCAGTCTTGTGAGAAACTTTCTAATTCAGTGAGATTGCATTAGGTCCTAAATAATTGTCATGTCAGAGAATATTGAGGTCCCCTGGAATTAATTTTGACTAAGGATTTTATAATCTGACTGTTCCCTTAGAAATGTGAACCAGGAACTCCCTTATATCAAGGTAATTAATTTATTATTATTATCATCATAATTTTCAATCACCACTAGTTACTGCCTCTGATAAGTTCCTGGACATTGTTGAGTCAATATTTAAGTGTCAAGTGCACTAGTTTTATCATTGGAAAAAATCTAGGATTCTGGCTAGATCTGGAAGGCCTTAAGTTGGTCCTCCTGCTCACTGGTTATTCCCAGGGAACAGCCCCATGGAATACCAGCAGCATGGCTTCCAGGAACAACTCTGCTTCCCAAATCCTGATGAAGACCTGCAGGGAGAAAAGCCAAAGCTCAGGGTCTCTTGCACCCAGGCAAAATTGGTAAGAGCACTTGAGTGCAGATTTTTCCATGGCACAGCTGAATACTGAGATATTTGGGGTAATTAACCCCAAAAAATTAACTGAGGAGCAAATTCCTGCCCATTCACAGCTGGGATCAGGGTGCCAGTGCATGGAGCAGAAAGGAGGTTGGGTTGTAGCGCTGGAGCTCCTGGTCAGGGACTGTAGCAGAGACAGAGTCAGGGAGAGAATCCTTGACCCTGAGACTTCTCAGCTCAGTCCACAGCACAAACTGGGCTGGGAAGAGGCACAGTAGGACAGAGCTGTCCCAGGTTTCTCATTCTCCTCTCCTGCTTTGTTCATTCCTGTTTTCACTAGAGCAGTCTCAGGCGTGTCATCCCTGGCTGATGTAGGCAAGCTGTCTGAGGGGTCTGTTATCTTTGCGCATAAATATTTCACTTGGGCGTTTGTGGGCTCCTCCCCACCATTCCTGTTTGGTTGACTCATTTCAGCTGAAAATTTTCACAAATTGAAGTATTGGTTTTAATTATTTTCAAATTAGTCTGGATAAAGAAAGTATCAACAGGAAATAGAAACTACAGCACTGTCAGTAATTCAGTGAAGTCATGGTTCTCTCTTCTTAGGTTTTTTCAACCCAAAACATCAGAGAAAACAAGCTGGAACTTCTTGGTGTATATTTGCATATTTGTTTACTTTTCAAACTAATTAGCTCTTAAAGCATTACCAGGGAGCTGAACAAATGTGCCGTATAGCTCCAAAAACAATACAAGAGAAACTCTGTGCATTTGAATGAATTTACTTTGCTGGTGCCATGGATGTGTCAGCCCAGTGAACACTTAATGTTGAACATTAATTATACAAACAAAAGAAATGGCACAAAGCTGTTGTCTCTGTTAGTTTTCTCCCAGGATTCAACCACGTTTACGTTGGAGGTTTTGCGTCCTAAAATAAATTCCCGACTGTGACTGCTTCAAATGGGATGATGTTTCAGATGATTGTAAATATGCACTGATCAATGCCCAAGACAAACAAGCTCTCAGCTGTTGTTGCTCACTCCCTGACCCTCGCTCAGTAAGAAATTCTTTTTGTTGTGCTGTGAATTTCATCAGCACGATGGACTGATGGTGGCTCTGCTCCCTCCGGCCAGTTTCTGACATACAGCTTTCCAGTCAACTGCTCATGGGTTTATGGCTTTGCTTCTGATGCTCAGGACAGGGAAAGTAAGCACTTGGGCATCAGAACAAAGAAAAAAAGGAAAAAAAAAAAAGGTAAGTGCAAAACTGCACTTTGAAACTTCTTGGAGAAATTTAGATTCAAAGTGAACATTTAGATTAAATTTAGGTTTAAGCTAGCCACCCCACCTCGCCCTATAGTTTTGGCTGTCAATTTAAAAAAAACAAAAACAAAACCCAAATCAATAATGAAGCCAATAAATATCTGTTAACAGAACTCAGTTGAATAGCAATATAAAATGAAGAGGACAAAAAAAGTCAACTGTAACTTGTGGTTATCCAACAGTAAAAAAGAAATTTTTATATGGTAGTGAACAAATGTCAGTTAAGAACAAAATTTAAATGCTTCTAACCAACATAAGAGTGACTTTCCAAAGAAAAATATTATTGGGGTGATGAGCAAGAGAGGTGGTTGGAGCGATGAGTAATGAGGGTACTGAGAGATGTCAGGAAAATAAGAATTTTCATTGTTTTCCAATGTTAAATCCAGTAGTTAAGACAGAACATTAAGTTGAAGGTTCAAGAAAATAATGGAAAAATCTCACACAGGGCACATGAGATGAACGTTTTCTATGAGCTTACAAAGCAGTTAGAAAAGCAAATTCTTTTAGAGGCTATTAAACACAATACCTGCACCACAAACTGCTGAAAACTGGAAAGGTCTGGAGGGAAATTCTCCTTGTTGGTTTATCACTCCTGTGCTCTGCCTTAGCATGTGCTGCAACTGCTACTGGAAACAAGATTGGATTCCTGACCTGACCCAGTATGGTTGTTTTTAAATTCCCAGAGATGGTCCCAACGTCCCAGAGGTCATTCTTCTAGTCATCTGAAAATAGTAACCCACTGTAAAGTATCACCAAGCTATTTAGGACACATATTCCTAACATAAATCATATATTGGGACTTTCACATCCCTTTGCAGGTCTTGCATTTCCATTGTTTCCTCCTCTTATCCAGGGCAAATCTCCATCCCCTGTATTTTTATATTCAAATCACATCAGCTTTAACATTCCTTCTCCAACCTTTGCTATGAAATGCCATCACAAGTACACCCTAAACTTTTATTTATTTCTTCACCATCTGACAGCCTGCCTTGCAGAGCCTTGTCCAGAGTCACTGCTACAGGACTGAACAGGGCAGGAAATGTCAAAGTTATCATGCACATTCCCCAGTTCTTTGATTTCTGCTGCCAGCCACACCTTCTCCAAAACTTCTTTGTTCTTGGGCTTCGAGCTAAGGATGAATTTCCCACGTGCCTGAGAAATCCTCAGATTTCTGAGCATCCCAGATTCACTGCTAAATGGCCCTTAAACGTGTACAAACCTGGAACACAAATACTGCCAAACTAGATCAGAACAATTGTCCATCATCTCTTCTGCTCTCCCTGTGACAGATGAAACACAAAGGGCTTCAAAGGAATATTAAAGGAGCCTATAAATGGGACAACTGCAGTATAGACTGCCTACACACTTATTTTCTGGGAAATGGGAAATGGGAACTCCTATTCCTTTGGGAGTTTTTTTAATCCTAGAGAAATTAATGATGTTCAAATGATCCAGAAAAATACACATATGTCCCTATTGATATTGGTGTGCCATACCTTTCACATACATTATACACGCTATTAATAAATATTTTAAACCTGGTTCCCTGCATCAATTTTACAAATTTCTTGGGTATCTGAATTCATTCATCAAAAGCACTACAAATATAGCAAGTATTCTGCATTCCATTTTATTTTATTGGATATGGTCACCTACATGTAAATTTTTTTGCTCATATAAAGCTATTTCCTCATCTCTCAAACGTATCATGTGGCTGCTATTTTAGATTTCGCTGGTTCTTTAAAACTGATGAAAAAAGAGCCAATATGAATCTGTCAGTAGACACATCTTAAATATCCATAATGACATTCAAGAGTTCAGCATTCAATACAGTATTTCCCATTTTTACCCTGAAGTGTTGGAGCAAGCATTTCAGTAATCACCAGTTTGGGCACACCTATTTCACCCTGACTTTGCTTTTTTTTTTTTTCCAATAACCAATGTTTTCCTAATAAATCGCCTTCTGCAGTTTCACCAGATAGCTGATTTTCCCTCAGCACTCCAAGGGCAGGAGGTGGCTCACCCCTGGGACTCCTCCAGCTCTGCTTTCAAATCATTCTCCATTTTCTTCCTATCCTCTTGGGCCTGAGCCCCTTTCATGCTGTTCTGCAGTCTCTGCTCATGCCCAGGAACAGTTCAGCACACGTTCCCCTGGGTGCTCTTGTCTCTCTACTGTTTACATCTTGACAACATCACCTCCCCACGTTCTTCACTTACAAGATCCGTCACAGATCCATTATTCATTTTCAGAGCACAGTGTTGTGAACCATGTCGCAGGTTCAATTTACAATGTTGTGAACCAGATGTTCTGCTCAGGAGAAAGAATTGGGTCTTTGAATCCAGCGGTTAGGATTTAATTAGAGCCCTACACTGAGGGACATCCACAAGGACTGCCTGTAGCCCAGACACGATCCTGGAAATGGCCCTTTAAATGCACACCTCCCTCCATTGAACACAAAGGCACAATAATGCCCCAAGGCTAAAATTATCCTTTGTGATTTTTCTTCTGTGCAAACATTTGTTTCGTTTTTCCTGCTTTTATCAACTTTTTTTTTTTTCAGATCATCTGCTCTTACACTATCCTTTCACCTAGTTTTCATCCAGTTTTCTTAATCCCTGGGAGAGTCTTTGTCATGTTCTCTATCACCCTAGATAGTATCTGTCTGTCTAAATCAAGTCTTTACATGTGCTTCATAAAAATTTTTCATTCCACACTTCTCCAAAGGTGCCAGATCATTGCCCAAGCTTTTGGTAGATCTAATTTATGGTAAATATTATATTTGTACTAATTAATTAGCTTTAAAAATAAGATAAAACTGTAACAAACATTTCTGCACACCTTTGGAAGTGCTTTAAAAGGGTGCTAGCACACTAAAGGCATTACTGATGGTAATTCCTTTATTTGTACATACATCCCCACATGCACACATGCTGTTACATGAGCATTATTTAAATTTACTTTGTCTTGGCTCCTTAAAGATAAGGTGGTTTTAATGTTAATATTGGTTTGCATGCAGTGAGAGAGAATTTTAGATTGCAGCAGGGGCCATGAACTACACTCACTTTTTAACAGTGGCTGTGCACATCAGCTTTTAAAAAAATCTGGATGCACAGGTTGGGCAATTGTGCACATTAGCATCCATCCATGTCTGCAACTGTCTGTGCTGAGCATGCCATTGGGTCTGTATGCAGAAATAAAGAGTTTTCCATGTTATAGGCGCAGTGCCTATTACAGAAAATCATTCATTACAGATGAGCAGTACATTTTTCTGCATTTTTTCCACTCATTAAAATATGTTACATATATTTTTAGCTCAGTTCATTAAATACACGCACAAACTTGTCCACATATCTATAATTCCACTAGGCTACTCTTAACAGTTTTGTTCAGTAACATTCAACTCTGTGTACTGCAGAGTTTGTGTTTTACTACTACTGCCATGAGCTTCACAAACTTAATTGCCAGAGTGACAATATTTCAGGCAGAGCTGTGAATTGAGGCTGCTGTTGGAAGTCTGTGTATCACAGCTGAGGTGGTGGAGGGCAGACATTGGATATCGAGTGGTTTTTGTGGAAGTGTTACAATTTTATTCACGGAAAGCCAATTTTTGTGAATGCCAGCCAAGCCCTCAAAGTGTTGGAAGTCACTAAAGGATGTGTCAAGGTCTTTCTACCACACTGCCTGAGCCTTGATGCCCATCACCAAAGAGCAATTGGAGAAAAGGCAAAACACCTTCACCCTTGTGTCCAGCTTCTAAAATTTACTTTAGACTGTGGATAAGAGATGTTGATTCCCTTTCTCAAATATGGTAGAGGGTTAATGACCTTATACTTGGATTCTTTTCACAAACAAGCTTCTATCCACTGTGATTTTTCCTTAGATTGCAGAGGGTCACTCCACGTCAGTTTAACTGCACAGCAGCACCAACAAACACCTGCAGCTCAATTCAGCTTCAGCTTCTCCATCTCAGGTAAGGCTTGCAGATGAAGGGAGGAGGCATTTCCTCATCCTTATACACACTATTATCAAAATAATTATTGCATGTCTAAACATAATTCACAGGAAAAGCAAAAGGGAAAAGTTTTCTCTTTGATAATAAAGTAGAATCAACAACAATAATTAACTAATGAGATGGTAATAATACAGAGAAGTGGAAGTGAGGAAGAAAGTAAATCTGAAGTACAAACACTGGAGAATTAGGAATTTGAATTAAGTAGACATTTCTGTCTCTGGCTCACTTTGAATTTCCACAGCTATTCTGAGTACAGGTAACAAAATCCTCTAATGTACCTTCCTAAGGAGCTTCTCAGGAATTAACATAACTGAAAAGAAACCTATCTCATAAGGACAGCTCAGGGTGCAAAAGCTGACAGGAGATTTGGTCCCTGTGTGCCACACAAAATCTCAAGGCAAAATCCTGGTCCCCCAGAAGAAATTGGAAAATGTGGACAGGATTTCACTCTGTCTGTTTCATGATTCAAACTGAAAACTGCTTCATTTATGGGATGGGGACTGTATGAAATTGAGTTGCCTTCATTTTATCTGTGCAGCTGATCTCTAGTCTATGGTGAAGGATTCCAACATCTGAATAAAAGAGGGAAAGTGTAAAAGTTCATTTTGTGGGCTGGTTCCTTCCCCCCTTTTCTGGGCCGTAAATGGTTCAATTACTAGGACATCATCAAAAAGTCTCTGAAGTTTATCCCCCACACACCCAGAAATCTAGGTGTTTCTATAGTTAATTTTGTCAAATATCTTTCTGCATGTGTTAACCCCCAGGGTTAGGTGGGTTTATTGTTTATATATGCTAGCAAAATTGTTCAGAGAAGAGAAACAAAGGATGAAATTAAATGTTCAAAGGAACACAGCAACACCACGTTATTGTGAAAGGGATCCAGACATAAAACCTACTCTAATAAAGGCAGTGTTGTGTGGTTTTCCTATGAAAATTCACAGGCATCAGGTAAAAAATGTTGAAACCCCTTGGATCCACATGATCTTTTTATATATTTGGACAAAATTATATGACTGTAATTCCAAAGGGTTTTTTGAGTGACACATCATAAGCACCAGAAACATTTCTCTTTAGACCCCTTACATCTAATTTTCATTAGAAACAATGTTATGTAAACATCTAGGGTTTACATCGTAGAATTGTGCTCATCCCTACACAAAGAACTCCATCACCTCTCCAAGAGCTACACGTGGTGATCATTCCTTGGAAAAAGCACTTTTAGCAGTGTGGATATCACACTTAGCCAACACTAATTGCTTTATGAACAGCTGTATCAACTCTTCCCAGGATCTATTGTGGACAAGACAGTGCCAAGAAACCCCCTGTACTACGCTTCAAGTCAGTGTATTTTGTTCAAGGAGAGGGTCTTTGGCTGGCTGGAGACAGTTTTCTACCTGGGTGAGTTAATAAAAAATAGTGCACCAATTTATTTGAGAAAAGTTGTTGCTATAGTAAGAATGGCTGAAAGTTACTTGGCAGCTTGCTTTATTTTTGGAAAGGAAATGGAGTTTCAGAAAGTATTTGATTCTTGGAATCCTCCACTTAGCCTGGATGACAGATTTTCCTCTTTTTTTTTTTTTAATGCAAAATGTTTCAAAAACTGGATTTTTAAAGTTGTTTTCACTGCTTGCCAGATCTAGAAATTGACTTTTAAAGCTCATATATAACATGCCTAAAAATACTCTTTGTTAAAGTCATCATTATATTGTAACTAAGAGTAACAAGAAACTCTCTCAGGGCTCACCATTTATTTTCAGCCCAGATGAAGAGCTCTGCCTCATTAAAGGATGCCCTGCATCACCTGGAAGGTGTCCTACAAATTTCAAACATCTCTGCAGGACCTTTCCCCGCCAGGCTGGGACCTCTTCAGCTGTTTGTGTTCTCCATTAGGGCTGAAGTGCTTCCCAATCCCCCAAAACTCCCTGTGAGGACCTTCTGGAAAGGTCCTGGGGGCAAGAGATGTTGCCTCTTCACCAAAATATTGAGATTCTTCATGGCGTCACTGGCATAACTAATACAGTCCCATTCCCAGGAACTTCCTCACTTTATCCTGGAATATCACCAATTGGGTGCTTTCCATTCACCAGTGTAATTTCCAGGGTGTCAGCCACTCTAGAGCCTATTCAGCAAATAAAATCAAAATGAGTCCTTTTGTTTGTGGTTGGGTGTGGGTTTTTTTTTCTTTTTTTTTTTCCCCCAGATGGACACAGCATTTGGATATCATTCTTCCCATCATGGGTGACTATTCTGTTTCCTGACTCTTATTACTTATTTGCTGTTTTCTTGCTGTTCCTCTAATTATTTTTCAACCTTTGCACTGTCCTACAATTGCTCCTGAATCTGATGTTTTCTACAGCCTTTGTCCCTAAAAAATCCAGATAATGCAACAAGTAGTTGCTATAAATACAAACTAAAGTGCCTATAAATAAATAAAATAAAAACTTGCCTAAATAGTAACAAAAGTCCCAGCTCTTCTCAACCTGAGAAACCCCCTTTCCCAGTCACCAAACAGCAATTATTATTATGACTTTCATGCAACAGTAAGCAGTACTACGTTTGCTCTAAAGACAGAGTACTAGATAATAAAAGGGTCATCAATTAAATTTAAATTATGTTATCTATTTTAATCCATAAAATCATAGACCGAGTGTGACTTCACTCCTACAACATACTTTGAAAAAGGCAAATAAAGGAGAAGGAGAGAAATGCTATGAATTGACTTTGAAGCAAAGCATATGCTGTACTTAAATGGAGATTATAATGTCAGTTAAGGATGTATTTGCACATACTCAGAGTGAATATCTCCAAAATCTTTGTGCATGTGTATAAGCACATACTCATTCTTAAACATATATACCCATAAAGGTTCAGCTCGCTCAGAATTTAAAATTCTAAGTTGTATTTTCCTCAGGAGTCTCTGACTATCTTGAAAGATATGTGCAGTTAGCAGATAGCTGGAGGTACATTCCCACAACTGCTCTGCCTTTACCTGCTGTTATTTTCAGAACACAAGAGGAAAGTGAGTGATGCCTTCTACTCTCCACCTAAAAGCACCACAGGCACTCAGTAAGTGTTTCAAACCATCTTTGCCTGAATAAGTTTCTTAATGCCATCTGGCATATTCTGACATTTACTAGCTATTTGCAAGTTAGGTTAAAAAATACATCATTTTCTACAATGAAATATCACATTTTGGTGATAACCCCAGTTCACCCAAGGAATGCTGACCTCACATATATACAGATAGTAGAACTGATCTATTGTGGTAATTAACTTCATCCGAGTAAATAAGTTATTGCATTATTTTTTTCTGTTTTCTACACTTTGAAAATACCAAAATTAGAATCCTGAAACAAGAGTATAACTAATGTGGATCATCACAGCCATTATTGTTTGATCTGTCTACTTGATCTGGCTTTAATGTTTCAAAATCTGGTTCTCAAAGCTAACATTGCCATAAATTAAATCCATTATCTCCTGAAAAAAGATTGCCTTTTCTAACACTCTTTGGTGTTTCTCTTACTTATTGGTGTCTTTTAGGCCTTTGTCATAGTGTGTCAATATAAATAAAACTTTTGCAGCTTATTTGGTTGTCACATTTTATCTACAAAGCTTTGTCAATATTTCTGAGCATCTGCTGCCAGGCAGCAGCACTCTGTGCATCAGGTCATGCAAAGCTTTTCACTGCAGGGGGATACTTCAGCTCAGGTGTCAACTTTTTATGTTAACCTTCAAACCACTGTGAAATGAATCCCCTTTTCCTGGCCATAACAGGAATATATTTGTGCAACTCCTAAATATCTAGACCAAATTCTTATTATTTTCCTGGTTTGGATGCCATGGAAAATTCAGATTAAGCACACATTAATACTTGCACTCTTGGCACAGGTTGTGATTTTTCTTTTCTCAGTCTGTTGCACAGTTCTGAGTCATGATTGCTTATTCTTGGTCTTCAGGTCTCTTGTTTCTCTGTTTGATCAAAGCCCAACTGTGTCATCTACAATTTGGTTATGACAGTCACATGCAGGAAATAATGTTTTTCAAAGATATTTTGGCTAGAGAAAGTAATAATTTTCAGTGATGCAAAGACTTTGTCTGCTTCAGTGTTTCAGTCTAGTCTTTGATTTTGCTGCACCGTGTGTGTACTATTATACAATTACCACCCACGTGTCCCTGAATTCTCATGCATTTATACTACTCCTCACTCTTTCCCCCAAGAAAACATGTATTTGCACAAGTTCCCTCTGTAGAAGCAGCACTGCTTTGTGCAGCAGCAGGAAGCAATCTCCCCTGGCATCTCCTTTGATGTTTAGACATGATTGATAGCAGAGAAATTGCATCCATCTCCTGCCTGCATGTCTGTGGCTAAGGAGCAGACACACACACACGCCTCTCAGCCTTACAGGCCTCATTATGCATAATTACAAGGCATATTTCTTTGTGTTACAATAAAGACAGTGATCCACATTTGTGTTGTTATGCTATCAGACAGGGTGGATAAAATCCTGCGGCCCCACTAAGATGATAAAGTCAATGGGATTTCTACTCAGTAAGAACTAAAAAAGACATGAAGAATTCCTCTGATATTATTAAGAGATTATTATTCTGGATTACAGATAAGGTGCAATGTATCACCCACTGTTTGCAATCCCAGCATATTTTACATTTTGTCACAGTACACTGTGACAAACTCTTTAGAAGTTCCTATTTAGCAGCTCTTACCACTTTCAGATGGGAGCAATTGGATTCAGACTGTGTGAAAATCTTGGAGGTGTTATTAAGGACATAAAGAATCGGAGGGGTTATTGGAACAAATTAATTCCATGTCTTTGCTTACCGTAGAGGCAAATGCTTACTTTTATTTTCATTTCCTGAGGCAGGGCTTCAAAAAGGTATGAATTACTTAGGAGTAAGATAATACTTATCCCAACCTTTGCATGTATTAGAACAGTAAATGAAAGAGGTGCCAAAGGAAGCCTTTGCACACCCATGTACAGAGGTACACGGATGCAGATAAATAGAGCCACTACTACTTAAAATCTTTGGTTAGCTGGAAAATTCATCCTTCCTAGATCATCCCTGAAATCTGGAGACATCAGATGTCAGATGAATATTTTATATTACATTTTAAAGGCTCTTCACTACAAGAAGTAAAATAATTGTTATTAAATTCTCATCAGATTACAAGGCATCTCCAGCACATAGTGCAAAAGAGGGATTGGGCCTTTGTGGTGCACAACTCACTGTGTGCTGGAGAAGTGGATTTTGCTTTTTGAAGGATATTTGCCTCCAGCATAATACCAATAATGGAAATAATATCACATCATATAAAGTTGAAGCTTTTATTCTCTAAAGAACTGAGGAATGATGAGAGAAGTACTCGGGGAATTTTACCCTTTAGATTAAATATTTGAGTCATGAGTGTCTGAAACAACCAGTTTCAGTTCTGAAATTACCTTGCTATCTCAAGCATAGGAAGAATAAAAGATACTCTCTGTATTACAATTAAGACATGGAAAAATCTTCTTTTTAACAAGATTTTATGCTTAACACAAGAGAAGAATTTCTAAAAAAACCCCCCAAAAACCAGTGCTGAGCACTGACGTCAGCTTTTCCAGAATTAGTTGAACTCAGCCTGTGAGTTCATGGCATGATCTGGTTCTCACTGCAGCCCATCCCATAGACAGTCCTCTCTAGACAGTCTCTATCCTAGAGAGTTTAACCAAAGGTTTGTTCCCAGAAAATTATACATGTAAGCCCAGACCACACATACAAAGTAACACTTTCATAACAAAGAAATAAGTCAGAATTTTCTCCACCCTGTAAATTTGAGCTATAAAGCTTTGATGAAGTTTCTGTCTTCAAAAACTACTGTCTAAACTGAATTCATTGTAGAGGTAAAGATGATCATAAAGGAGGGCTTACAGATGTTTGCAGAACTAACACTTTTTGTTCTCAGGGACACCTTAGCAAGTAGAGAAAGCAGCATGAGATAAATGTGAACACATCTGTATTCAGAGGACTACATAATTTGTATTTTCTTCTCCAATTAAAAACATCGAATTGTACTTCCAAAGAAGTAACATAATCTCTCAGTATTTAAATACTTTTCTACATAAAACGATTGGCATTTGGAGTTAAACTGGAACAGGACAGAAGGGATTTGACAGGTTGAGAGGGGCAGGCTCAGTTCATTTCTTTGGTTCATTGACTTCTGCCTCAGTAAATATGCTTATTCAACAGAGTTTACAAGGCACAGCACTGAAACAGCTGGATGAAATCCTGTGACCTTTGCTACACAAGAGAATGCAATTCTAGAGGCACTTTCTGACCTTAAAAATCTTTGAGACAATGGAGTAACTACAAAAAAAAAAAAAAGGAGAAATTTCATACATCGTTGATTTGCTGAGTCTGTGGACTTTCAAAGAATTAATTGCATGTATTCCCTTTTCTGGCTTATTTCCTTTTCTTCTATTGTTCGTCTACACTGGAGATATCTAAAATCCAATGCAACTATATTGCCACCTAGTTCACTGGGGCCAATGTATAAAACAAGAAAAAAAACTTCAAAAATACCATAAATTGTGCACATTAAAATGAAATAGCAGAGACCACTTATTATGAAAAATCGGAAGTGTTTGACATTTTTGGCACAGCCTGGGATAAAAAACCCCTTTTTTTTCCCCATAGTCACACCAGTGTTACATGTATGAAATACTGGTGTAGGCACACATTGGTGCCAAAGGATGATGATTCCACAACTCAGCTCCCGGCACAATAGACTTGGACTGAGTTTCTCTTTGCCTGAAGAGGGCAACAAAAATACTCTAAAGTCCTTCAGAGCTACAAGGAGACGGCGTGGACTCGTGGAAGGCACAATGACCGTGGAGCTCTCCAAGGTGCTGTCTGCAGGGTCACAAGGAAAAATCCAGGGTCATGAAAAAAATACAGAAATCTGAACGTTATTTGTATAAATTCTTCTTCAGAAGAAGAACTGTTTGCCTCACATCAGAGGGGTGGATGGGCTTGATGATGAAAGGGAAAAGGTTGTAAATAGAAAAAGCAGAGAACTGCAGTTGGAGAAGCAATAAAATATTTATCACTTGGGGTCTGGGCTGTTTTATGCTGAGACTGAAGGTGTGGAGCATTCTCCAAAGGCTCTGCAAAAGGACAGAAATTTCACTTATACAATTAAGCAAACTCCTAGAAAAAGAACTTTAAATCTAGTGGAACCCAAACAGAGACTAATAGAGCTTGACAGAAAAAATCTAAGTGATTAGAGGAGTGTCCGAGTGCTCTTCAGAGGCATAATGAGCTTAGGTAGGAAGGCCAAAGACTTTCATGCAGCACTTCTTTTCAACCACTGGTTGATTGGAATTATGCAAATAGAGCAACGTGTAAACTTGATTTATATACAGACCTCACATACTGAATAAATAAATCTGACCCATCCGAGTACAGTTAGTGGAAAGAAAATAAAATTTCAGACTTTAGGCTAGCAATTTTTATTAATTCTTTTTTAAAAGAAATCAAGCTACAGGTAATAATTTCACTGCTACGAGGTTTCAGTATATGGTTAAAGTATTTTCCAGAACCTTGTGCAGTCTAAGGTGGAATTTGGGTAATTGTGAATCAAGAGAACTGCTGCCAAATTTGATCCAGATTTGTACTATTAGGTGCTTCCAGGAGTTTTAGGTGATCTTTGGTTTGGAGTTCTGTCATTTTGCTAATAAAAAAAAAATAATTATAAAGAGCTCTATGGCTTTCACTGCTGGTGAGGAACACATGTACAGCTTCAAAAGTTCTGTTTGAGGAACAGTTTCTAGAACAGGACACATGTTACTGGAGTGCAGGGGAAATAGCTCCCCAGAATATTCCAGCATTTTCTACATTCCTTCTGAGTTTTCCTTTCACATACATTTATTTCTCAGGGATTGACTTGCATGACTTACAGCTTAAAGCCTTTGGTACCTTACAGAACTTTGCCCTGTTATCCTGTGCCATCTTAATTTTTTTTTTTGCAAGTGCTATATGGCAGAGAGAACTGTCCAAACAGGTCCAGTTGCCATGTTTGTTCTACTGTAGGTGTAGATTAAAAGAAAAGGGAGAGAGAAGTAACAGTTTTTTGCTTACCCTAACATTTAATTACATTTCTGAACTGGATGAGAAGCAGGGAAATTACTAATGGGGGGGGGGGGGGGGGTGGTGGAATGGAAGAGAAGTCGAATGCTTTGCCCAAGTACAAACTACAGAGGTCACTTATGGATTATTACAAGTTAATAAAAAATTGGATTTTATAAGGTTGTTGAAAGTTGTGGATGTTTGAAAGTCTCACTGGGGGCAGTGCTTGCTTATGCAGGATTAAACACCAATTACTTCTATGACAGTGGGAAGTGCTGCAATTAGCAGACAAACAGAATAAAGCATATATACATAATATATGAGGACAGAGGAAATTCCATATCTCATTTTGCATGTGAACAGTTTAACTGAAATCATCAGTACAAATATAAAAAGAAGAAAAAAATCACGAGCAATTCCTGTTGGATCTGATCTCCCACCCAACCAGAGAAACGGAGATCCTGTGGGGGAGAGCTGCACAAAATAGCCCCACAACAGGTCCCTGCCAAGTCACAAAAGTCAACAGTTCTCCCTGCACTCCACTGCTGTGTGGAAAGATCCACTTCTCTGTGAAAAGCTACTGAGTTTTGGAAGTAAAGATCAAACAGCCAAGCTTCATAAAATCATGTCAACCATGTCAGCAGCCCTGATTTATCTAAACGGGGAAGCTCTGTAACACTGAGCTTCACTGTGTGTTAACACACAATGACATTTGGGCCTGATGTGGATATTTGAAAGGCTCTCTTTCTGTCTGGATAGAGATAAATGTATCTCAGTGTTGAGCCAATTATTCACAAAGACACCGGGGGACTCACATCAACAACTAGTTAAGCTTCCAAGTTTGCAAGTGGAAGCGGAAGATGCACGTCAGCTGTTTGTCTACAAATATTCAGCAATTATCCAGATACCAAACCACCCAGCAGCACTCAGTAGTCATGGCAACCTGCTTTTGCCTCATTTGAAATTGAAGATCAAAGTGTTGTTTGACTGGAGTAAAGTATTCCATTTTTAATTCTTTATTGATTTAGGAACAAGACTTTAAACTTCTGTCCTATGTTGTGAAGATGTCATTATGATTATTCCATCCTGCCTGGACTGTTCCCACTTTGCTACTTTCAATACTCTATTCATATGTCATTTTGAAGTTTACTGTCTTATTTTTCCTTTGGATCTGATGGAAATGTACTGATGAACTGGGCCCTTCCACCTGTCAACTCTTAGCTTTCCTTCCACATCAATCAGCAACGACAGCTACTATTATATAAATAATATTATAACAGCTAGGCCCTGTGAAAAACAGAGCATTTCTTTAAATTTGTCTGAAACAAACACAACTCAGAATTATTCTGAATCCTGAGAATCCTTGGCCAATATTGTATTGTATTGTATTTTCAGACTTGAAAACACTCATCTCAGACAAACCTGGTCATACATATTTTGTTTTCCTTGTATAAAGCAAACAACTGCTTAGAGAATATCTGAGGATTTTATCCTATCTCGCTCTGAAGGACCAGTGGGGAGCCATGCTGTGAAGAGGAGCTGCTGGGACTAAGAAGGAGGTGGCATGGAGAACATCCATTCCCAGGCTTTGCCTCTCAGGCGTTCCCCACTTACCAGGTTCTGGGTTGGGAATGGCTTTTTTTTCCCCTCTGGGTCAGATTTGCAGGGTGGTTGTGCCTTTTTCTTTAAGAAAGGTGAGGTTTCCTTGTTGGGATCATCCTCCCACATCAGGAAGTGGGTGGATTCCCAACTCTCCTCATCCTCTGCCCACCATGCCCTGTTACTGCCCTGAATGCTCTGCAATCTCAGTGTGGCATAGCTGGACAAAACCAAAATCATAGTGTTTGAGAGCAGTCAAAGTAGAGGCACCAGTCATCTTTTGTATCCTCACACTCCCTGAAATTGCCAGGCTGCAAAGGTGGGTACAGGCTAGCAGTGACTTTTCTGCATACAAGAGGAATTAAAACAACTGTGAAGGAGCAGTTGCATAAACCTGCACGGCAGTAAGCCAGATAGTTTTGCTAAGATCATTTCCAGGCAATGTTCCATTCCCAGTGGAGGTTTCTGTTGATCAATAGTTATTTCAGCTTGCAATCAGCCATACATTTGGATTAAAAAAAAAAAAAAACCCAAAAATACTCTGCTTAACAGAGCATCATCATAAAGTGTATCAAAACTAGAAATGGCCTTTGATTACAGTGTACATCCACTTGTTATTTTTATTTTCTCTATCAGCCTTCTGTTTGTTTATTGCTGTTATCTTTTTCCATCACTTCGAGTCAGCTCTGCCACAACCAAACACCTTATTTTTGGTATTTACAGCAGTATGAGGGTGCTGCAGGCTAGAGTGTCTGTTCCTCACCATCCTGCTGAAGGCAGTGGGACTCTGCAGAGTGGGATCTCTGCCAGTGGACGCTGCTGTGGATGAGGGTTTAGGGAACTGGGTTTTCAGCTGACTTTGTGCTAAGACAGCACTTTTAATGCCTCTGTCTTCTGGCAGCTTGGAGCAGCCTGGGAGTACTCACACTGCTAGCAAAGGCAGTGTTTATTTTGTAGGAGACTTCACACCCAGCTGATGTTTGCATCTGTAGATCCTTTCTTGTGCTGTTGTGTTCCATTACAAGAATAATATTGTCTATGTGAAACAAATACGTATTTGGCTTTAAGCACCCTGAAATGTGGATCTTTGTGAATGCTGGTTACTATAGCTACACTGGCATTGTGGGTAATTCTTTCATTATAATTGTTGCATGTTTGTATATAAACAGCTGAGCTGTATTTTTCTTGCTTTAATCTAAGAAGCCACAGGAAATGCTTTGATTTAAAATTTGCTGAACAAGCCTGCAAAGTTAAAAATGTGAGATCAGGGTGAAATCAGCACAATTCACTGCATTATTACCTTAAAACTTAAGGGAAAACGTACTTCAGAAAGCTGAAAACTGTTAAAATAGTATACATGAGTGGGTCCACAATCCATTATGATTAAACACGCACTTAACCATTTCCCAGATTTCAACTTTAATGCCAAATGATAGGCTTGTTAAGCAGACCATGAACATAAAGGCTTGCTCTATGCCCAGGCTTCTGTGATAAATCCAGATCTATTAAAAAGGATACCTTCCTTCTCAAATTCACCTCTCCATGGTTATTTTGTTTGTATTTTGTTTTTTTCTTTTGTGGTGTCAGCAATCAGGAGATTAGGTCACTCAAGCAGGACCTGCCTTTCCTAAACCCCAGCTGGCTGGGTATGATCCCTGGTTGTCTCATATGTGCAGTGTGATGGCACTCAAGAGTGTGCTCTTAAAAATGAGGTAGAAAAAGGAGGGTTTCAATAGCTCTTGTAGAATTAAGTGTAAATGAACATATTGACTTTTACCAGAGTGAAGTTCACTAAACAGGGGGACACGGCTCATTGTCCTTAAGCTCTACCTTCTGGGTTGATTAAAAATTAAAGCACTGTGGGTTTGTACCTCAGATTCCAGCACCACAGTAATTGCTACTAAGGAATAGAGTTAGGTGGAAAATAATTGCAAACTGAAGGTTTATCCCCAAGCAATCCAGAAGAACTCCTGCCCACTTGCTCCAAGATTTCACCTAAAGGACGAGCTCTGCCACTGTCAAGATCCATCAAGATTTTCAGACAGTTTTTGAACTGCAAAAAACAAGTGAAGAGAAACCATGCTCTTTCTCATCTGTGCTCACTTTTGCTGGATATATATGGACTAGTTTACCCTGTCAAGTCTTTTCAGAGTTTTTGTCCTAAATCAACTTGTCAACCACTCAAAAGCTAAGTTCATGCTGCTTCTGATAGAGCCACCAAACTCATTGACAGCAAGTGTTCAAAGGCTTAAAATGAACAGCCTCAAGGTAAGGACATGGGATAAAAAATAGTGAACATTTTTGGATGATTTCACCCCTATCTTCCAGCCGTAGTCATTCCTACTAATTCTGCTCCTTGCATCTTAGAGCATCTTACACATTGCATTCATATCTCAAAATCTCCTCTAGTTTTCTCCTAATTTAGCTCTTTTACTGTCATTACTGTCTTCTACATTTATAGCCTGTGACTTTATTCATGGCAGGTAGGACTGCTTATTTAAAATAACACATTCTTAATATATGCATTAATGCTGTTTTAGGAACAGAATAGTCTCTACTTGGTCAGATTAGTGTATCTCTCATTTAATTACAACTCAAAAGGTTAGAAAGTTTTATCATGCCTGCATATTCTCTGGGAATTATCCGACTCTAAAATATAATTAATCATCCTCTGTCATGCTTTTATTATACCCACTGCTCTCTGGAGTCATTCTTTTATTTCGTCTTCATTCATATTCCTCTGACCTTCTTCTTCACTCTGTTCCCACAGACCTCAGGTGAATTTTAGCCAACTGCTCAGAAAGGAGTGGATATTGTTAAACCCATTTGTCAACCACATTATCAACTCACAAACACGAGATCTCTGCATATGCTTAGCATTTTCCATATATAGCATCCAGCTATTAACATGGATGGCATCTGTCAATGTTGACTAAAATTAAATTTTGGAACTCCTGTAAATAATAAAGCAGTCATATAGAGATTATTTCTCTGGAGCATAAGCTACCAGTAAACATGATTTGCATACTGTGTTTACAGCTGTTTCAACATGAACTGTTTGCTGTGGTTCATTAAAATGATTTTATTTGTCAGATTCCAGGATAGTTGCAAGTCTACATACACCAGGCTGGATGAATAGGGTGACAATTCAGGTTTTCAGAACTATGCACATGTGTACTGGATTAGTGAGCTGAATTGAATAATAAAGCTTAAAAAGAGATCATTAATCACATGTCTCTGACGAGAGAAATGAGAGAGGGAGGACCTCTGAGAGATGTTCCTAAGAAACAAAGAGTACAAATAGCAAAGCAATGTCCCCAGTGAAAAGAAAAGCACTTTTATAGACCTACATCTCACTTCCATTCAACACATTGCAATCTTTTCTATTGACTTAGCAGAAGTTAAACTGGAATTTGGGCACAAAACCTAAATGCATTTCCATATAATTCTCCTGATCTAGTTAATAACATCCTTACATCTATGAAATGTTTAACTTACAGTAAATTCACACAAATCTTTTTCTTTCCTCTCATGAAAATTATCTCTTTCCTTCCTCCATAATACCACAAAAAACTAGATTTTTCTCCGCACACTCCACTCACAATCTCAGCAAAACAGCAAAGAGCAGTCAGAAATTTCATTTCAGCTATGGAGCTGTCTCTTTCCAAACAAACAAACAAACAAACAAACAAAAAAATAGCAAGATGGCACAAAGGCTGAATTGAAAAGAATTCTGTTCTGTGAGGACGTGTGAATGCCCAGGTGAGACTCACCACAGCCACAGTGTGTATATTTACAGCTGCATTTTTGAGTTCAGCTGTGCCAGGGAAGAGTAGCAGAGACAGGATCATCGACATCCCTTAGAGTTTTGGGGCTAATTCATGTTTCTCTCAGACCCTCTGGGTGTGAGCTGGAGGCTGGACCCAGGTGACTCCAGCTTCCCCTCATCACATCCCCCAGCACACTCAGTCCCAGGTCAGGGGGAAAATTTAAATGGCAAATATTGTGAGTAATTAGTCTAGCAGCAGCTGCTTGCTCTTTGGTTATCCAGCCTTCCTTTCCACCTCTTGCTCTCAGCCATCAGAAGAGTACCTTAAGAAGTGTCTGTAGATGACCACTGGTTTTCTTCCTCCATTTTCAGAGCAGTGCAAGTTGCACAGAGCAAACAGAGGAATAGATGTGACAGCCTCTTGAACAGCTGTGTCCTGAGCAACACCATCCCGTTCTGCCTTCTCTCCTCATCCAACCCCTTGCTCTTCATTGTCCTGAAGAATTTTTTGACATTATTGAAAGAACTACTAGAGCGAGAGATAAGATTGGTGCCAAGGTGTGGCATTATATTTTTGTAGGTTTGGACATCCCTGAGAGAATCAGTGCAGCTTTTAGAGATCTGTATTCCAACCCAGCCAGAACAGATGTGGATGCGATTGCAGGGGTTCTGCACCAATCCTGTTTAACCAGTGCCAGACTTTGGTAGCTTGCAGATGCACATAAATCAACTTCTGAGTCTGTAGTCCTAATGCAAAGGATGTTTCCACTGCTCATAGAATATTACAGGAATTTAACTCCTACCTTTGCCATGATAATCAAAGCTTTAAAAAAACACATAGGGAACAATTGCTCATTGAGTACATGTCCAAAGAAACTGTTCTGCAAAGTATTTTGCAGCAAGAGTCTGTCTCAGAACACATGGGGAAAATTTTTCAGCAGAAGAATTTCTGTTTCTAATCACAGGTAAATAGATTTGCTTCCAGGAAAGCTTGTCCACACTCAAAAAGTCTGCCAAGGAAATACAGACTTCGAGAACGTTGGAACAGGGAAGAAGGAGAGAGGAAAAATAGCTTTTTCAGTTTCCCAACCAATTCTGGGCTTGAGAAGGAAACTGGTTTAGGTCAAAATATATATGCTATTTCAACAAGAAAGCCACTGCATTTAGCATATGCACAATCTAATATGCTTCATTTAACATAAAAAAAGTATTTTGTTATATCTTCAGTTTATTTAACTCCTGAACAAAGTATTGTTTCATTTTTTTAGTATGTAGAGCTTTTTAAAATTTATTTTTAATAAACTAAAAATGCTGATTTGAAGCAAAAAGTTCAGAAGCTGGATAATTAAAATGCTGAAAAGAAATATTTTGGCATTTCCCATGAACTGGTTTCGAATCCTCTCTTGCTCCTATATTTTTCATCAGGAGCTATTTATAAGATTTGACCCAAATTCTTTTCTCCCAAGCTAGCTCCTCTTTTTCAGATAATTTATTAGTTGTCCAGTAAAGTAGTGGCCAAGACTGAAAGGCAGCATCAGCTCAGTTAGTTAATGCAAGCAGTAAAAACCTCTTAACACCTCAAAAATGGAGAGCATGAAAAGAGAAGATTGTCCTTACTACACTTTTCATTTTTCAAAAGATTTCCCATGAAGGGGCCCACAGAATAGGCAAATTATGCCTTAAGTCTGTAGTTTCTCTTATTTATGACAAATTGCCCATTTCCTGCCTCCAGGGACGGTTTTTATGCCTTGTGCTTGTGCTGAAGCCCATCTGTTTTTTATGAAATCATATTGTTGCTCCTGCTCTGCCCTCCTGCAGGACCTGGTGCTGGGATTTGGGGCTGTGCACCCTCCTTTGCAGCACAGGTAACTAATTCCCATGAATTTTTGTGTGTTGAAACAGCAGATTCTCATGGGCTGGGTGAGGAGTTGGGAGGGAACCGTATTTAAATGGCAAAAAGGCGCAGGAGTTTGGGATAAAAAAAACCCCACAGTTTTCTCCTAGTAGATGTGATAACTGAACCAGATATTCCAGGTGCAAACTGGATTTTGGTCAGGAGCTGTACTAGGAGCTGCAGAGGAGCTACTAAGCTGTGTTTGCTCAGGTTTTGTATTATTTCTATCCCTGCCATTTTTCCATCCCTGCCATTTTTCCATCCTCATTTTTTGGTTCTCAATTCAAAGCAATTTATTGGAGCTAAACTCCAAATAACACTCCAGAAGTCCCCACAAAGACTACTTGTGGGCAGGTGCTAAACTGGCAGAAACAGGGTCTTTTATTTTAGCAAGCAGAAAGGTTTTGATATAGTTCAAATTATATAACCACATTTTCTTTCAGCAGGAGAAAGACAGACCTTATTGAAGTGAGAATCAAAACTCCTTACTCCTTACAAATTTACTTGAAAGGGTCAAAAAGTTAAAAATCTATAACTTTTGTAGCTCAAAAAGGAGAATTATAAGAGAACCAGCTATCCCATTCATTTTCTGGGTTTCTCTGAAGAGTTTGGTCTCAGGAGCTTTTTTTATCTTCTAAAGTTTTTGAGAAGATTGAAGAACAGAAACCACCTGCAAAGAGGAAAAGCAAATGGACAACTCTTTCAATTCTGTAGCAAAACACAGGACAAGTAATCTCAGTTTTAGGCGCAAGTTACGTAAAATGATAGTAATTTTTACTAAATAATTTTTACCCATTTATTACCAACAATTGCTGTCTTCACCAGGTTACTGATGGTGGCTTTGAGGTAGCTGTGACAAATAAAACCCCACCCAGCTTCCCACTGAGGTGATTATAGAATCACAGAATGAAGGTGTTGCACTGCCAATCTAGTAGGTAGAACAAGGGATCATATTTTGCCCTGCTGCAGGAAAATTTGCAAGGACCTTGACAGAGCACTGACTGCTGCAAACAGACAGCCACAAATCTCAGGTGTCTAAAACCTGGTGACAAATCAGCCTGGTGGCAGCCCATGAGCAGGCTGGCAGTGACCTCAGCACTGTCACACACACTCTTATCTGCTAAATTGCTTTGTGGCAACCTCACGTCATGTCCTTGACCACACTTTTGCAAATGTTTCTCTCTTGCTGTCCAAAGAGCTGACAGTGGGGCTTCTGAATACCAGAAGGATTTTTTTTATTATTATTTATTAAGTATATTTTCTTTTTTATTTGTAGATGCGGTCCATTCCTCCTTATTGATGCACAACTAAAAAAGCTAGAAGGAATTTTGGGATATGGTATTCATCTGTTCTATAAACAGCTACAGCTTTAATTAGCCAATGGCAAACAAAAGAATTTCCTATTGCAGTGTGTGAAATGGGACAGTTTCAAAGGATGCTTTAAGAAAATCTAGTTTTCCAAAAAGGAAGAATTTAAAATCCAATAGAAAGCCTCAGTATTAACCTTTGTTTGTTTTCTATGTGTAGGTGCTTTACCAAAGTCGTGGGACTGATTTGATTTTTCAAAAACATTCTGAGTATTTCTGCATGAAATAAATAGGACATTGAAGTGGGTTAACTAGAAGACCTAAGACTGCAACTGGGGAAAACACGGTTTCCTAAATCTTCATTAAGAGACATCATTTAGATGTGCTTGGAAATCCCTAGGAAAAATCCACTATCCCAATGCATATGGTCTTTTTCAGTCCTTCCTCTCCTTTCTATTGCAAGTCTCTCTCCTCATCTCTCTACAGTTTTCTAGGAGAGAAATAATTGACTGTAACATTTGTCTCCATTTAGCATTGTTTCTCCCTTCTGTTTGCATGTTCTACCCTGTCCTGCCTTTTCTATTTATACAGTAAACTGTCTGAAGCAGAAATGTTCTCCTGTTCTGTCTCTGCTGTGTCTCAAACCACGGTGTCCCATCAATGCTCAGCCTGTTGGCACAACAATAATAGACTTGATAATTATTATTGGTCCATGCTATTAAAGTCACATCAGTGACATGAATGTGCAAAAAATATCAAGCTGCTGGGACAAATATCTGCAAATTTCTTAGCAGATGTCATGTGTGTGTGAGAAGCTGAGGCAAGGAGCTAAACAACTACAAATCTGTTTACAAAATTATGAAAAAGCTCGGAAAGGAGGGAATTAGTTTGCACAGCACAAAATGGAGGTATTATGGTGCTAGACACTCACTTCACCTATCCTTGTTTTACATCAGGGGTCATACTCCATTGCCTTTTGCTCCAAGCTCCAAATCAAATTTGATTAGGGACTAATCTGATTCCACATAATGAGAATACTATTTAGGATGCATGCTTTAAATGTGGCTTTTAGTCCACAGTTTGTTAGGTTAATGAATTTAACAATTGAGATGATTTGTAAGTTCCATGGATGATTTGGCATGGAAGACATTTGTAAAATGTGCAAAACTGGCTAAAAATGGCATTTCAAGGAACACAAGTGAATAATTACAGCTGATGCTACCACTTGCATTTGTCCTTCAATGATACATAGGTGGCCAATATTTTTCATTTTAAAAATGTTTTTAAAAGTACCACTAGAAAGCATGGAAGGAGGAAAAATTTATTGGACAGGCAAAATGCAAGAAAATAGTATATATTTTTGAGCAGATCTAGTAAAGTAGGTTGGTGTTGAAATCACTGCTTTTGTTCAGTTACTCATCAGCAGATGTGGGTCAGATGTAAGACTGTACCCTCACTTCCAAATGCCCTATTCCCAACACTTTTCTGTGGGAAGGTCCCACCCAGGGCCCTCTCTCAACACACACATCCACAGCCTTTTTTCAGAACATGGGCTCCAATCAGCCATTTAGCTTTTAATGATAAAAAAGCTAAAATTCATGGTGCTGGAGCTTTCCTTTCCATTGCACAAAGTTTTTGTGGCTAAAACCTTCAACCAGCAAAGCAGAGCCCCAGATGTTCTCATCACCCAACTCTGTTGAGCACCTTGGTCACTAAATCATAGGCAGAGCAGCCCAGTGCTGCTGGGTAGTGGAGAGAACAATAAATCTGATAACTGCCTGTGGAAAGGTAATAGCCCTGCACTCAGGACCCTGCTTCCAGAAGTACTGACACATTTTATCCAGTCACTTGAGGCATGCTGCTAAATCCAAGCATTTAGGCATTCCCAGAGCAGGTAGCTTTCAGAGCTGCAATTCCAGACACAAGAACCTGAATTTTGCCCAAGCCTTACACTGAAGCTCAAATCCTGTATGGGATTTGTCTTGCTGGTTCCTACTCCAGGACCTGACAGCCAATTGCTTGTCAGAAGCACTGGAGCAGAGTGGTGGGAAGGCAAAGAAACTCAGATAACACTAGATATCAATAATGACTTCTCTTATATTAAAAGTTTGTTGCAGCACAAAGCTCTGCTAGCAGATGCTGCACCCCATTACTGCTCCTTAAAAAAAAAAAAAAATGTGGGCTGGGGATTCTATTGGTGAAGAGAGCACCGGGACATTTCATGCCAGGGAAGCTATTCTAAGAGAAAGGAAGTTGTATACATCCCAGAGCACCATCAAGCCTTTGAAAGCAGAGGCAACAGTGGCAGCTGAACAATGTCCTAATGAAAGAATAAAATCATCTGTTATGGTTACACTGCCTCTCCGGGCTCACTCTGCTGTGTTTCCTTAGAGCTCTACTCCAAAGATCACCTTGCTGCCAGCATTGTGCTCCCCACAGTAGCTACAGGAAACATGAAGTTCACTTTTCCACTTTGCCTCTCATTGAGTCAAAATTAAAACCTGTGGGGAGAAGTGGTGTTGTCTCCATACAGTGGGGGTGACAAGTTCATAAAAACCTGAAGGAAAAACAACCTCTTGGTGAAGAGGTGCCAGCTGATGCCTGGAAGGAGCTGCAAAAGGTGACGAGACGCTCCCTTCTCTCTGGTTCTCACCCTGAAACACTCATGACACAACATATGCCACCCACGGCCACCTGCCTTCATTGGCACCCATTCGCCTTTACAGCGGTTCACACCCAATTTACAATGACACAAGGTGTCCGGTCAGCCCCTTGTGGGTTCTTGTGCCTCTCTGGTCCTGCTCTGCGAGGCCAACAGGAGCTGTCCTCCAGCCACCCCTCCTCGGTGCACCGGCAACTCGCTGTGGCCGCGTGGAAACACAGAAAATCAAATTCAAAAAGCCTCCAGCTCTGTCACAGAACCCCACAAATCTCGGAACGATAATGCTCCGAAGCACTGTTGTGTCATCCCACTTAAGGCAGGAGCACTACTGCTGGCTTTGCTCTCCTGCGGGAGCAATCCCTCCCTCTTGAGTGCACAGGGTGGGTCACAGGATTCGTCTGGGGCACAGACTCCAGTGACTGCATTTCCCAGCTAATGAGCATCTGAGAAAAGGGTGTACCAGGAAGACACGAAGAAATAGCAACAATGCTTTTAGCTAAATATCAGCCATTTGATCAGTCTTATTCCAGTTTACTGCAGCCTGAGATGAACACAAATCCACTAAAATCCGTGCTGTAACTTACTGGGCTACGGGCAGCAAACATGATCTGGGGAGGATCACATCTGCCCCACTGACAATCCAGGAGCTGTGGCTCCTGAACAACCATCTCAAGCACCTGACAACCTGACAGACATTTCATAAAAGTACCTTTATTACAGGGTGCATCCTGACTGACACAAACTTACTCAGGTGTTTTTTGCCAGCTGAAGATATTGCCTTGGAATGATGACAGCAGGCCAGGCTGGAGAAAGATAACGAGAAATTAGTTGGTATAAGTTCTGTTGTTGTCTTGAAGTGCCTCAGCTGAGTTTGATGGGTGATGGTTTACAGCACAGAGTGCAGTACCAGTCACAAAATGGGAGGGCAGGTGAGTAGGGAGAAAAAGGGATGTGCATTTCCCTTTTTCAGAGTATGTTACAGAGAACACAGTGTTAATTCTCCAAACTTCTCTCCTTTGAGATACCTCCTCTTATTGATCTGACTATATACAAGGATGCTATCTAGTCCAGCATTTATAAAAATAAACTGTCAAGACTATACTAATATTAGCATTTAGGAGAATGTCTCTGGTTGAGTTAGCTTTGAACACTTGTACATTCTGTTGAAAAAGCACACCAGAGGATCTTCAACCAAAAAAAAATAATCATTTCAATGAGCACAATGCTGAAAGCAAGGCCTGTTCATTGCTGGATGCTGACCAATGCAACAATTTTCTGTTTTACATGGATATTTAAATGCTTCTGTTGCTCTTACCTTCTTCATGGTTTGCTTAATACTGACCTTCCAAATGCAGCTACTCGTAATAACCAAAGTAATTTGCCAAAGGTAACAACAGTAACAAGTAACAACTGAGTTTAGGCTTAGCTCCCATATTGCCACAACATCATAACAGAATTAGCATCTGATGGCAGGGAAGATTTCCAGTCCCAGCACAGTGAGATAAATGTTACTAAATGTTAGACTACTGTGAAAGGTTCAACAAAACATAATTACCATGATTATAGGCTATAAAAAGTAACATTACAGAAAAGCTCACTTAATACAAAGGAGAGGAGGAACAAAAAATAGATTTCTGTCTAGAGGTCCCTTTTACACAATTACAGATCATTTCAGCAGTCGATATAAAAGCCAGGTGGTTGGACCCAGAGAAGCAGAGAGAATTGTTTTTTCATTAAACCTGTGGTATCTGCTCACTTCCCTCCCTCCACCTGCTTCTACCAGTTTTGTTCTGATGAGAGTCACTTTGATGGGCCATGACCAACTGGTCACCCCACAGAGGCATTGAGGATACTCCTTGCACATCAGGAGTTTCACACCATCCACAGGGTCACATAGAAGGAAAGAGACTTTGAATGGGTACAAAGCAAACAGTGGGAAAACCACCTGAATACAAACTTTCTGCTATGAACTACATAGAAACATTCCTTCTTTTGGGAAGCACAGAGGAGACTTTCATTGGATTTTCTGTAATCAAACCAGTGGACTGGTCCCTACATACACAATACACAAGTTGTCCAGAACAGAAATGAGTGGATCTATCTTCAATTCCACTTGGGATAATATTCATCCCAGAATGTGCACATACAGGTCTGTCACTTGATTAACCATGCCCTTTTTCCTCTCCACAGTGTTATCTGTTAGGTTTATATAACGACATTTGACTCACTCATAAATGAATCTGGGGAACATGGCACAAGTGAATATTTACCAAAATCTCTCAGATTGCCAGTGATTCTCCTCCTGTTACACTGCACTAATATTTTCTTTCTCTTTCTAGTAGAAAAGCAAGCACACAAAGATATTTCTTACTAGCAAGGCAGCTTGTTAAAAATATTTTAATGACAGATAGAGCCACAATGTCTTTTTTTTTTTTTTTTGTCTCATCAGACATTCTTATCAGTTACCTTTTTCCTCACTGAGCTGACTCTGCTTTGGCCAGAATTAAAAGCATGACCCAGAAATTCCTTACAAAGAAAAAAATGATTGCTAAAATAATTTAAAGTTTTAACTAATGATTCTCTTGAGTAACTCAGGTCACCAAATTCTTGTTCTGGGTAACTTGTTATTTTTCTGCTATGGAGAGACTTCTTAGCTGGATCAATAATGTTCTGCCCTGCCATTTTAAAAAAAACTGAAGCATGAAAAAAAGTTTTGAAAAACATTTTGAGCCCTCTTTTGTGCTTCAGAGACCTCAGATTTGCTTGTGTGCTGTAAGAGCATAGATCTGTTGTGCCATTCACTGACTGAGTGCGAGCAGTTTGAATTCAGTGGTGATCATTAAAGGAATGAGGAATGCATGCAAAGGACGTGGTATTGTTGAAGGGAGAAGGTTCATGATAGAAATTGAGTCTGTTTTGTGCATCATGAAAGGCAGAGGAGAAGGATGGAGTGACAACCTAAGGTACAGCCGGTACACGTGGGTTCATCTGAGTCTCTGCTCTTGCTCAAGCCTTGATGGAGCGAGGCACAGAGAGATGCTCTCAGAAGCACTTGCCTGCATCTTTAGCTATCTAAACATAGGGAATCTTAGCCATCAACATCAAAATATCCCATTGTATTTACATGCACTAAAGGCAGCATTCCCATTAAACTCATGTCAGCTATTGAACAAAAGAGAAAAGCAGAAATGAAACCAGCGTTTACTATTTTTGCCTGCAGTACATTTTCGGAGGGGTATTTACACAGCATGAGGAATGTCCCAAAACCAGCCTCATTAGTGGTTCCCCACCTCCTCTGGCTGCAATTTAAGGGATGACTTCAATCCTGACAGGCTGGCCAGGTGCTGAGGAGCAGGAGGACAGGAGCTGCTCCGTGCCCCACGGCATTCCCATGACCAGCCGCGGAGCGACGCGCGCTGCGGATCCTGCGAGCGCCTCCTCCAGAGGGGCTGCACAGCAGCCCTGGGAGCATCTGCCCAGTGTCCTCATCCCTCTGGAAATAACTGCGCTGCTATAGGAGCAGAACATCCCTGTTTTACCCTCTGCCACCTTCAGACCCACCCAGATTTCACTCTTTGTGTCTGTGCTGAAAATGTAGCTACAGCAGCTTCCATATCACCTTCCCACTCCTCCTTCCAATCTGGTAAACCACCAGAAATATTTTTTTCCCCCTCTCTCCCCTAAATTATAGCCAGCAACAGGAAAAGCAGAGAGATGGCACTGGGTGCTGGGCAAGGGCCAGTTTTGGTGGGGTCTGGGGTAGCTGAGCCAGCAGAGCCATCACCCCCTCCTTGGTGTGGGGAAGAAGTTGCTAATGAGTATAACCAGCACAACCCTGCTGAGTTTAGAGATGAAGAAGGGGTTGTTGAGCTGCAGGCACGACTTGGTTCCCTCTGCTGTTGTCCAGGTGCCAGGTCTGCCCACTCTACAACCTTTTTTGGGGGTTTAATTCTTTATTGTGTTGTACCCAGCCACAAGCACTGGGACTTGGACTGGTGGGAATCTTTTCAGAAGCATTTGAACATCAGCTTTGCTCAGGATCATTGTACATGATTTGCCAATCACTAAACATGACTAATGATCAAATAAGATGTAAATGTTTTGTGGTAAAATTGATAAAAACCAACGAAAAAAGTCTTAGTCATTCCAATTATTTCCCAAATTCAGTTCACAGGTGACAAATTAATATTTAAGCATATTGGGGGAGAATGTGCCCTTTATTTAAACAGCAATATAGATATCAATTAAAGAACAAATTAGTTATACCTTTTGACTTATGTGCAAGGAAGAGAATTGCTATAGTATGAAAGTGGTTTTAACTAGTGGGTAGTTTGGTAATTAGGGAGCTGTCAGAGCTTGTTATGTTATCTTGCAGCAGTTGGTGTTCAAAATACTTCTTGCCACTCATGATCTGCGTGGGAAGATGTTAATATGCAGCTAGAGTCTACATGAGTTCAAAGGGTAGAATTTAATTATGATACTGTAAATTCTTAATTTTCAATTACTATGGCACTAGGGATCTGCCCTTGAGAAAGGGCAGATAAAAGACATTTTGGCATTTACAAATGTATGAATAAATAGGAAGGCAAAGAGAAATAATATTTGCAGGATTGTTACATTTGCAAGTTCTCCAATTGCTTTTTTAATTTATTTTTGCTGTACTAGATTGCAAAACAGTTTTCCCGTGTCAACAGTTACGATGCATCATTTGCAGATATTATCTCACTCCAGGCAGCAGTTTCAAGGCCAGTAGAAATAATACTTTGATCTATGGTGTAGTGTAAGCCCACGCACAGCTGATGGTCACCAGAGTTAGGTACAGCAAGTAAGTGTCTCTTCTAGGAAAAAAACCTTGCTTAGAATCAGACACCCAGCTACCTTGCAGGTCTCCTTTACTGCTGATATTCACAGGACCAACTTGGCCAGTGTTATGCAAATATTTGTGAGGAAGCTTTTCTGTGTTTTCCAGTTTTATCACCATTATTCACCAGTGACCTCACCACCAAACACAGCAGTACAGAAACAATCTGGCTCCACCAGCAGCCAAGTTCACCCAGAGGCTATGGACCATGTTAGAAATGATGGATCACAGCATCCTACTTCCAAGCTGATGCTCCATTACTATCTGCAGTTAAGTCTCTAGATCTAACCCCAGCACATGTGAACACTTTTGTATCAAAGATCATACGTTCATTAGAAGGGGTACAAGGGAATATCCTGAAGTTAACATTAATGAGGAGAGCAGAAAAGAAGAGGAAGAAAGGTTGCTAGGTTAAATAATCAAGTTTAAAAGGCAAAAAACTTTTCCCACATAGCAGCACTTGAGCCCTGTTTAAGGGGGACAACACTGAGCATTGGCCCCACACAGCCTCTCACACAGGAGAGCATCATCCTTGATCTGCCCTGCACATGTCATCCAGAACTGACCTTCCAGGTCTGCTGCAGGGCTTCACTCCTGATATTCCTGCAGTTCTGAATACCAGAGATGAGAGTTCTATGGCTCCCAGTCAAGCTGAGCGAGTTCAAACTCATTGAAAACTCTGTGCTCTTGTCTGAAGCTACAGTGGTTTTATTTTATAATGGTCTTCATGCCATGTCTCACAATTCACATCTGGGGGGCTGAAGCAAAAATCATATTTGTGGGTGTTTCCCACCAAACCTACAGAACAAAAATGAATGCTCCAAGACCAAATATCTAAAGAAACCTCTTATTCAAGCTGAACAAATAGTTGTAATTGAATCCCATGTAGCAGACTGTCATTGGTAGGGGAAGGGCTAAATAGCCATAACTAAAAGTTTACATAGCGTGAGACACTGCAGTGGGAAACTGTGCTATTAAAGTATTTTTTCTGAAGTATTTTTTAAACATTTATAATTTATATAAAAACACCAGGTGGTACCTTTGGAGTTATTTAGCATGAAAGTCCAATAAAAAGCTCCTTAGGTTTCAACAGCGCGATACAATAGCTCTCACAGTATGGATAGTTAGCCAGCTCGTATTCAGTAGCATAGGGAACAAAAGCACAATACTTAGTGCTCTCTGTTAAATCAAGAAAAAGTCATTTCACCACTTATGGTGATTTACATGCATAGCAGGTTGGCTGAAAATGCAGGTGCTTTTTCCAAGAATGGAGAGGAAGCACAAAAGGTCAGAAACATCATCACAAGCACTTAATACAAAGCAGTTTCATTAGGTTTCCACAGATACGTGGTGCTCAAGGAAATCCCAGCTGAAGCATGTCCTTCAAGTAACACACATGTAGCACTATCCTAATTTGCTCAGTTATTCAGCAGTGGAGATCATGTCAGCTTGTTAATTAGGCAATTAGTGTCTGAGACATCAACACAAAGAAGTAGGAAAACAATCTATTTTCAAGGTGTAGGTGCACAGAAAATAATTTCTTTGGGGACTCGAATTTCCAATTCTGAGCTCTGCCTAGTCCCTTGTCTAGTTTTTCTTTTTCAGAATGAAAAGTAAAACCAAGGCAAAACCTTTGTTTTCAGGTCCCACTGTATAATCTCACTCCAAGTCAGTGTGAGCTGAGATACAGCCATGGGCAGTTTTCATCTCTGTGCCTGTGATTAGAGACTGAGGAGGTGAGAAAACAAAGAAAAGAAAAATAGAAACAAAACTCATTTGATGTCAGATTGCTGCTTTTTTCCGCTCTAGGCCACTGCGTAGTAGCACTGCTGTAACTTTGGCATGGACCAGTTTTAAAAAGGCACACAATAAATAGGAATCATGATTGCATCAGCACCCATGGCGTGGGCAAACGTACATCTCAGTATTTGTTCTACAATTGGTGGCAACAACAGCAACAAAATCTCAGCCATTTTCCCCCTTCTACAAGTTCTGACATCTGCATGTGGTGCAAGATCTGCACTTCCCAGAGCTCAGGGAGGGGATGCATAGTTACATTTGGGTGACAACCTGTGGGCCAGCTGAAAACTCTTGTTGGCACATGGGAAAGAATGGTATCCTACCAATGCAGGCTGTACAAGGCAGGGCCATGCATGCACAAGCCTGTTTTGCAGCTGGTGACATCACAATATAAATCTGATTGTTTTGATTTGTCCAGTGCACAAAACCCAGATATATTGGGTAGGGCTAGAGCACTTGTTTTCTCCACTCAGATAGCAGGTTTTTTCTAAGCTGACTTCCACAAACACAATTTAAAAGTGTTTCAAGGTGGTCTGTCAATAGCCTAAAGTGTTAATAGATTATATGGTAGACTCCAACACTAATCCAGACAAGCATCATGAATTGGCTGAGGAGAAACCCAATGGTTGTCAATAAACAACTGAGCCATTACCATCCATTCTTTCAGTTTGATTAATGGGAAGGGCTTGAGTGAGAATGCAATGGCACTTTCTTTTTTTTTTTTAATGGAAGTTACTATCATATTTATACTCATTGTCAAAGGAAATGAAAATAAAAATCACAGAATAAATTCTTAAGCTTCCAGAATGTAACTCTGCTTTGTGATCCCAGAGGAGCAAAGCTTGAGTCTGCTCCCAGAGCAGAGCAGATGAAGCAGCTTTGGTCTTCCTCAGCCATCAAACTCCTGCCCTGATGCCCGTGTCATGGGCTGAGCACTGCCATGAACCAGCTGTTTGCAAGCTCCTACCCCTGGGTAGTTCTGCTGAGAGCACTTTGCTCAAGTGCAGGTTGAAATTGCTCAGAGCAAACTGGTCCTTGGTCTGTCTCAGGACCTTCCTGCTGGAGGATGGCAGGAATCTGAGCAGGAGGGTTCACGGCTCACCCCTGGCAATAACCTGCCAAGTTAAGGCACACGTACCCAAGGCAATAACCTCAAAGTGAGCAAGTGCAGTGTATCCACCTGAGGTACACACAGTGAACTCGTGTCAAGCTGCAGGGAATTTGCCAGAACTGCTTTTCTAAGATTTGTGCTTTTGTGCTGACTCAGTCACTAGGAAAAAGGCAAGTGATGACTCTGAGTGAGCGTGTTCAAAGAACAAATAGGGGTTTTTAGTTTTTATTCCCAATGCTGCACCCCTGCTTTGCTTTAGAGGTAACAGCTGAGGATCTAAGTGCATTATACTGTAAATACACCAAAATGGAAATGCTCCTCTGTAATGGAATAGCTCATCACCTAGGCCAGCTTCTCCGTTGATTTACATTCCACATAGCCTCGGGAGCGCTGCATGGCCTGTAAATCAGTGAAGAATAGCACCCTTTGAGTCTAAATCTCCTCAGCCATTCAGAAGTCATGTTAATATGTATCTAGAGCCGTGGTGCACACGGAGGGACTGTCAGTGGGAGCAGTTCCAATCAATGGCATTGAAAGGGAGCGGGTGCTTAACGCCCGCATCGATCATGCTAAAGAGTGATAAACAATTACAGCCATCAGCCAGGATCACTGCCTGGCACACTGCATGAAACATTCCCATGTCTTTAAGGCTGTGTATTTTAGAGCTGGCTGTATCATTGTTCAAACTACATCGAGCTTTATAAGCCTGTTTTTCTCTTTTCTGTGAATGATGAAGCACTAGGATCTGGAGGACAAATATCCTTTAAATCAGTAAGCTGAAGATGCACAAAGAAAAATTACCATAAAAACAAAAAAATGCCTTGCCAAGTGGCAAATTTTCTTATTCTCAGTATCTTTGACATCGTTGAGCTGGATGCCTGGTGAATTTTTTCTTTAACCAGTACAACAATAGGATGGACACTACTGTGAGCTCACGCCTGGTGACAGAGGAACAAAAACACAACACCAGGGACTCAGGAAAATACATCCTGATGTAATTTGACAAAATCAGGATTGGAAGTGAAACCAGCTTATTTCCATGGATGTGCTTGATACACAACTTTGCCAGGATAGAACACATTTCAAAGTTTTACTAAGTGAAGTAAATACAATTCCAAGTACCTATAGGAAACAGAGCCATTAAAATCATGTGCTTTGCTTCCTCACAGACACACCTTCCATGCTAATTTACACTCCTGAGCAACTAGGAATTTCCACATTTTTACCAAAAGGCAGACAAAATCCACTTCAGAGTAGAGATGGAAAAATCAGTCTTGATTTGTGCCAGTGTAGGCTTTAAACTGACACATGTGAAGAGAAAGGAATTTTCTCCCAATCTTTCCTTTATTTTTGCATTGCACATGGATAGGTCTGAAATTTTGGCTTTCCTAGTCCCTATAAAACAGTTCACCAATATCTCAAGTGATGAATAGGATTTCTATACAGGACCTGCACATTCTCATTTCCTGTGCTGGTGTTCAGCAGTGCACACTGGATGTAGCTTCCAGATACTCCAGTTGTATTTTCTGTTTCACCTTTTGAGAAGGAACAATTGGAGAAAAATGGCTTTCTCTCATTAATGGGGAGAAAAAAAACCCCAAAACAAATCAAAACTAAACACCAAAAAATCCCTAAAATTAGCAGCTAGAAGAGCAAACCAAATGAAGGGACCAGCAGAAGTGCTCAGGGCAGCAACTCTAGAAATAAAAATGGGTACACCTGCCCCAAGAACAGCTTCCCCACTATCAGCAGCCATTTATGGTGTGTTCAAAACCTGTCCTTGGTTTAGTTTTCACCCACAAGGTTATTCTGTAAAACACTTTAAATTAAATTCACAAAATCTCTTCCCTTTCTGAGCCAAGCATGGGCAGCTGAGAGCCTTTCCATACTTTATTTAATGAATGAAATTAACTATGAACACACCTGAATTTGCCTTCTGACCACATCTCCAACCAGGCTAAAAGAAAGAAGACTCTGCTCTGCAATGTCTGTTAACTTTAGTGCTCTTTGTGGGGTCTCCTGAGCAAAATCATACCTATAATCATCTTCCTGAGGGGTTTAAAAGCAGTAATTACTCCTCCATCAGTAATTATTTGCATGTGATTCATGGAAGCCACTGCTGCCATAGTAGGGGTGGGAGAGAAGACTTTGGATTTTCAAAATGTGAGGTCAATTCCTCCCATAGTTATAATGGCACTGCTGACTGAATAAATAGGCACTGGGCTTCTCAGGCTTCTGCATTTAGAAGTGGCCATGTAATGTGTATATTTGCCCATTGGGGGGTAAGCACTGTGTGGGAGCCTTGTGAACAAATCTTATTTAATAACTTGTGGAATGCACAGAAAAAGCCTGTGCACCTCTTTAAATAAACTAGCATGAACATTTATTTACCATTTTCATTTTCTTTGTCAGTCAGCTTTGGGGAAAGGAAAAAAGAAAAAAGTAAATTGCTGGTATTCATAATGCCTCAGTACAGGAACACTGAGTTATGAGTTGTTGTCTCCAGCATGTTTCCATGCATTTTTTGATAAGATTTGTTGGCTTATCCATTTACACAGCATTAAGGACCTATTACATCTGAATCAAATGAAAATGTTGACAAAAAAAAGGTCCAAAATTCCTCTGTACTGCAGTGTAGAAAACAACAAACAGAAGCACTAACCCAAACAAAACCAACTTCTGGAGCATTTTGGAAGGCAGGCTGATTTTCATAGACTCATTAAAACAATTCCCAATTAGGCATAAAATTGAAGAAGCAAGACAAATTTTCTAAGGAAAGAAGGAGAGTCTCCATCCTCATGGCTGACTGATGTGATTTGAAGTGCTTTAAAAATAAAACTCTGCACCACTCTCCCTCAGCCCCATTTTAAAATAGTGCTTTCCAAGGCAATCAGGAATATCTCCTGGAAGAGCCAAATCAAACTACATCTTGTCCTTGAGAATATTAGCTGAGGAATGATTTTTGCAAGCTCCACTCTAAGGCACACATTGATCTGATGACAGCTTCGGAATCTTTAGATAGAGTCGAAAATTTATTTTTTTTTTTTCATAATGCTAGCATGCCTGTCTCCACAAAAGCCCACAGGGTCACAATTCTTTTGGCCAAAACTAGAGAAATAAACTATGAATAATCTTTTACTATTTCATTTTGCTATTCCCACTTCTCATGCAAGGCTGGGGGATTGCTCCTGATTTCTTTTTCCTGCCATGCTGTAAGCTAGCACACGATTTTAAGGACAGAGATGTCAATTATTAGGCTTATTGAGTTTTTCAAGTTTCTGGATTTTAATGATTTTTTTTTTTTTAAAGAACATGAAAAATTTTCTTCAGTTTTCTTATCCCAGGACAATTGACAGTATTTTTTTCCTACTTCAGTGTGGACACATGTATTGGTTCAAAATTGCATACAGAAGAGAAGAAATGGAATTTATTGCCTAATAAAACTTATTTTTATTTACAAAATAAAGAAGGGTAGAAGAGTTATGAAGAGAAAGTAAAAATCCTTTAGGGGTTGAACATGGAAACTTCATGATTTCCAGCCACTTTTAAGAACCAAGGCTGCTGTGAGCACCCCACTTGCCACTTTCATGGAGTTCATATCCTGGAATGAAAACTTCTCCATAGCTCCTGCATGGCTCCCAGCAGCTTCCACTGGCTGGGATTTCTGTATCTACAGAAATCTAACAGGGCATTAAAAATAATAGTTCACTACTGGGAAATCAGTAGGATGCCAGCAAGAAGACAAGATAAAATAACTCTTAAATATGTAGATAATTCCCAGGGAATGGAAAACTTCAGTGCTCAGCCCTTCCATCAAAGTGTGCTGAAGTCAATTAGAAGACTTTACTTTGGCTGAGGTCTGTACCTTAGCACGTGGGGAAAGCTCAAAGAAAATGGTTAAGTTGGCTAAAATCTGCTTTTTCTCTCATTCCTCATCTCCTTTGTAGTCAGGTACAAAAATCAAAGTGATCTTATGCTAAGAAAACTAAAAATACAGCCCAGGAGAAGGTGCTTCTTCAATCTTGCACCTCTCAGGTAGGTTCCACAGGACTTTACCAGTGAAATCCAGAAGGATATATCTGGAATCCATACATCATTGAGCAGTTGAGGTAAAAGAATATCTATGGCACAATTTCTCTTAAATACATCTCACATCTGTCAAAGCCCACTGCAATCAATACTTTTATGACTGTAGCTGCAAGTTGCTGAAGAAACACAGCAGCTATCTTTTAAACTGATATCAGCAAGATATAATGGGATATTGGAATTAACGTTAGCTCAGTCAAGCATGACAGCTCGGTGTAATGACTAAGTGTCAGCTACTTTCAAAGTTTACATCTCTTTTAATTACCACAATTACCCAGCTGACTGGTTTTCAGCTCATACAGCTCCTGGAGGCTTGGAATGAGCAGCAAACTGCAAGGCATGGAAATGTCAGCAAAGTTTTCCACAGCATTGTAAGGATCAGATGTTGATCCTTATCAAACTGCTGTCCCCTGCTAAGAACCATTGCAGAATACACTACCACTGCTCAGGATGGGGAGATATATCCTGGTTTTGTTCTCTCACTCAATAGAACAGCTTTTCTAGGAGGTGGCAGCTGTGCAAACTCAGTAGATCAAGGAGTTTTCTTACTGCAAGGCCTCTTCTGTATCCCACCAAGGACAGGGTGGATGAAAACCTGCTCGTTTCATTTCTAATTGAGGCTCCCCTCTTTTGGGTCCAGGCTACTACAGCTCTTCAAACCAAATCCTGTGGGTGACACACTGGGCACAAGAGCTGTTTTTCCCCTGGGTGCAGGGCCAGGTTGGAAACACAAACCTGACTTTTAATGAGTCCTGTTTCCAGCTAAACCACCTTTCACTTTGTCACCTCAAAACCCCCAAAAGGGAGCATGGGTGAGGTAGCACACCCCTGCACCTAGTCCTTTAACTGCCCAGTCCTACAGCAGGCCTGGATAAGGCAACCAGGGACCACTGGGACTCGCCAAGTGCTGATTACAGGGAAGACAAAGGAAACTTCTGACTTAGACCTTTTCTGATGGATGGAATTTTGCACTAGAATTCAGCCAGGGAAGGACATCTCTTCATCACCTCTGCTGTCCATAAATGTACTTTTACAGTCCTACCCTTCACCCCCCACATACTGTGGAATGCATGACTGGTGTGCTCCCCCTTAATACATTTTTAAGCAAGTATTTGAAGAGATATGAGGAGATGTTTTCATAATGAGGGCAATTACCATTGCATTTTAATGTACTGCAATACAGAGCCACGGTTCAGCAGCTTTACTTTCGAGCAAGTGTTAAAATAGAGAGGTTAAATCTAACACAAAATACATCTGTAACTAACCTTTGGTGCCTCATGCCAGGATTTTCTCTGACTAAACACACCTAAGGTGTGCTCTGGCCTGCCTGCCACAAGTGGATGAGGCTCCTCTAATGAGTTTATAACTACAGAAAAAAAAAAAGGAAATAACTACCTAGTCACTTCGGCCTCCTTTTATAAATAGTGCCATCTAATAATTCTAATTGTGACAGAACATTGCCTCCTAGAGATTGATATCACTACATTACAAAAAAATAATCAAATCAGAGTGCAACAAAGGACAGGGGAGCTCAGAGAAAAAATAAGATTAGCCATAGATAGGGCCAACTATCAGAATCTTAACAGTGTTATAAATCCCATTTCTTTCAATATATCTGACATAGCATACACAGTTAGAAAACAGCAGCAAAATACAACACACAGGTTCATTATTTTCTGTGCCTCACACTGCTTCTTGGATAAGTTTGTGAGAAGTGAAGGAAAGGGGAAGAGGTTGTTTAAGGGATGGTGAAGGAATATTTGTTCATCTTTTTTTTCAATGAGAAAGTGCTTATTTTGGACATGCACAGGAAGGCTCTCACAGGAGAGATGAAGCCACTGACAGAAGCCCTCAGGTACTATTGGCAGCTGTTCCACAGCCTGTGAACTCAGCCAAGCCCTGAAAAATCCTTCTCCAGCCTGTCAAGGTCCAGGGAAGGCAGCTGAGCCTTGTTAGCAAACCAGCCAGGCAGAATAGGTAAACTTCAGCTCTCCCAAAAAGTCAATTAAGAGGACATTGGAGGCCTGCTCAGCTGGTTGGTAACAGAAGGGAGATTGGCAGCCTTGGCTTGGGAGGCAGGGGCCAAGGTGGCCCTGATAATTACCGAGGTTGGGCAAGTACAGGATGCTCTTTTGGGCTCTGTCAGGAGCAGACAGGTAAACAAAGCTTGGGATGGGAATGCTGTTAATGGAGCTCTGCAAACAAAGCCCAGGCTGAGCAGAGCTCTCCCCTGCAACACCCAGGCCCTGTGTGAACTGTGCTGCTGTGATCCCAGCAATCCTGCTCTTAGGGGAAATGCTGCCCATGGCACAGAACCTCCTGCTCAGGTCTGTGCTTTTGCTGAAAAAAAGCTTTTATGCATAAATAAGTAAGTGAAGGGGTTCTGGAACAGAACCTCCATGAGTGAGATGTAACTTTAAAGCAAAATCTGTAAAAGTTCCCAATGGGAAGCAGTTTAACAATTGGCATCAGGGCTGGTGGGGGCAGCAAATGAGAGAAAGCAGCATAAGGTGTAAATTGTGAGGCCTGGGGTCACTTGGAGGAGAATGGGTAAGAAATCTCCTTTATTTCAGTTCTAACCTATTGTGATTTCCCCTGCAGGGAAAAGGAAAAAAAAAAAAAAAAAAGGCTTTGCAAATGGAGAAGCCATCAATGCAAGCTGAATTTTATGTTGTCTACAAAATGAGTCTCTTGCTAACCTTTCATCTGAGAATCACCATCAGGTTCTTCCTGTGCAATGCCAAATCTTTCCCAAACAAGGAGGTCTCTTCTTTCATAAAAATCACACTGTTGTTCAGTGGCATTTTCCAAAGCATGAACCTGGCGGCCTCCTTTGTTTCCCAAAGGAGCCCCAACCTCACCTCAATCAATCACTTTTCTGAGCAAACTTTCCTATTCCTCCATGCCTCAAGCCAGCTAGAGCTGGCTGCTCTGAGGAAGGCACAAGCACAAGAAACCTGTAAAAGGGGGGCTTAACAACTAGGAAATGTTAAGTATTATTAATGCATTAGAGAACCAATACAGTAGCTGTTGTTGCTGTCAAATGCTTTAGTAATACACTAATCTCACCATCCACATAATTCTGAGCAACTCCCCAGAGAAGCCAGGATTACTGCATTGGCCATATAAAGGTAAATGTTGCTTTTCCCATTATGATTCTACCCACAACTTCCAGCACTGCCTGATTAAAATAACTTGGCCCTGACTTTCACAGTATTTTGAAGGTGACAACATTTTTAGACATGACATCTTTCTCCAACAGAGAGTGCAGTTACAGGAGCTTTTTAATGGCTTTTGCAAAGCAATAACTCTGCATCTTGAAGAAAAAAAAAAAACTAAAAAAACCCTAAAGACAACCTAAACATGAAAAGGCTGTTTTTATTAAGATCCTCTTTTTTTTCATTAACATTTTTGTTTTAGAGCTGAATATCTTTCTATGAATATCAATGGTAGAGAACTGAGTACTGTGGCATTGAAAGTGTCTTTTCCTAGTGATTTATTTTACAGTAAGTATCCTTAATTTATTTTATTTAAGATTTAAAAAGAATATAAAAAGACCATTTTCATGTGTCCTTTTTTTCCCCATGCTCAGATGTGAGATGTCTGTGGCAAGGATTATCTGCCAGTATTTAGAAACAGAATAAACTCCATCAGAAACCAGGATGTTTCTTCTTGAACATGTTGGGGAATTCTATGGAGAGACCTGGGAGCCTTATCCAAAAGCAGATTTCTGGAGATCAGAAAGAGATGTTTGTTTGGAAGTTTCCCAGCTCCCAGAGCTGCTCTTTGTGCAGCCTGTGCAGGGGCCCTCTCGAGCAGAGCACCACAGCTGACAAAGCTCCCCAGTGGCCTCCTGCACCTTCCTCAGTGTTCTGCTATGATTATATTTTGTTGAACAAGATCAAAGATTTGAAGCTCCTCACAAGTCATAAAAACATAAACACAGTCACAATAAAAGTGCTCACCAGCTATCTCGGAAATGGTGGGCATCAAGCTCGAGGACTTATTTTCGTTACATCCATGAAACTTCTTAAGTAGCCTGGGAGTATAATTTACAAAAGATTTCTGATTCAATTCCCTTTAACGCCAGGTTTGTCCTTGACTCTTCCAGCAAGAAGGTTTTCTTCTTACAATTTTACAATTTCAAATCACCAGCCCTGCTTCCAGAGCTGCTCAAGTGCAATCCTTCTTTTGGCCAGAATCCTTCACAGGTGAGTTTAAGTGTCTCAAATGTCAGCAAATGAGCTGCAAAGGGGCATCCTACTACCCACTTCATTTTACTTAAGTATGGACAATAAATCCTCTCTATTTTTTTTTAATCTAATGTGGTATTTGCAAATACCAGCTTTATTTAAAACTGCCCTGTGGCTAATTTTGATAAGCATTTGTTCAAGAAATGCATCTTCCTGAAGTCCCAAGATTAGTATTTGTCTCCCCGACTCTGCAGCTCAAATATTTTTTGACAGAAATACTTACAGCTGACCTTAAGCTTTTGACAGAAATCTTCCAAGAATATCAGCACATCAAGGATCTCCATTTGAACTAAGTGAAGCTACTATTATTTTCCTCTCTGCTTCATATGAAAAGATTCCTTTAGAATATCCCAAGGAAACTTTTGCAGCATCATGACTAAATTTTCATACAATTTGTAACTACTTAATTGTAATGAAGTCTGGGAAGAGCAGTACCCACTCACATATATTAGGCTTTTGGGGACTAGCAGATATTGCTGAGAGGAGACAGATGCACTGGTGAAAAAGGATTATATTTAAAGGGACAGTTTCTTCCCACTCATCCCAACCACTAACAGACCACATCTGGATGGAATAGAGTTCTGGCTGAGAACAATGTGTGTAATGGGTAAAAATCTCCATTTTCCCAGTTCCCAGCCAGCTGGGAGTCTAGGAGACCACAGAGGAACTGGGGACAACTTGGAGCTGCTCCCTCACATGCTGTAGCTGAAGTCAGGGCAGGAGCAGATGGGTTTGTGTGGCTGAGACCTGTAATGGGTTCCCTGGTGCCCCTCCTCTGCACTGAGCAGATCTTGAACCTAGGCCAATATACACTGAGCTCAGAAGGGTGCTTGAAGTAGCTTAATTAGGGAGAGGCTTTACAAAAGCTGCTCTTGTACAAAATAACTCGTTTACTAGCATGGAGTATAGAAACAATTCAATTGCTTTCTACATTTCCACATCCAACACGCTCTGTAGAGCGAAGGAGCTCCCTTATAGCTTCTGAAGAAAGAACAACAGTGGAAATTATTTAAAAAGAGCCTGAGACACCGAAAATCCAGCAATTAAAAGCACCTAATATCATATTCATGCTTTCATGCATCAGATGCTCCCAAACTGTTATTGCTGCATGCCTGCATTCATTACAATATGTAAAACTGGGAGTGATAGTCACGGACTTAAGTCAAATTATCCCACATCAAAAATCAGTCTCTGCTCTTCTACCTCAATCCTGTCACACTGCTGTGGCTTCAAACTTGGCCACTTCCCTTAATATAATCCTTATCTTTAATGCTTTCCTCCCTTTACTCTCCCTGCGCTTAAAAATTGCTTTGTACTGCAAAATGCAGCAAAGGATTTTTTGGAAGGAGGGGGAAACCTCCCTGCAGTAATCTCTCCTCATATCCAACTGCCAATTTAGAAACTCAGGGTGTCAAAACCCTCCCAAGTGGAATTTGCCTCCCATATGTTTTTAAATGTTCCCTCCCCAAAGGTGACCCTTCTGAGATGCCACATCCCTGGCAGGAGCACTCCATCTCCCAACCCATCTGCTGGGAGCTGACACTTTAAGTAGCTGGGGGGTGAGGGGACAGGCACCCACTCTGCTGATGGCACAGTGGGGCCAAAATCTGTGTTCAGGGGTGACCCAGCACCTTTCTCACCTCAGCTGCTGCAAACAGAAACCACCAGGATTTCCCTCATACACGTTGGGAATGCCAAGTGGCAGAAAAAGAAATCATCCGAGTTAATTACTGAGAGTGGGATAAGTAAATGAGTCACAGCAACAGAAATCCCAGAAAATGCTTGTCCTCTCACCACATTAAAACCTGATATTTCTCTTGGGAAAAATCAAAATAATTTTCCTTCCTTTAATATTAATAAAAATCACGTCAGAAACACCAGCATGGGCTTACAGAAATGTGACTAAATTTTAGATATGGGGCTTCTTTGGAAAGCTATTCAAACATGCTAAATAATCTTTAATCAATGGAATGCTTTGCACTTGAATTTTTTGCATGAAGTGTTTTAAGATAAGAGAGGCTTTTGAAGCAACTTTCAGGTTCATTCCAGTCCTATGATACCTCTTCAAAGTTCAGAGCCATGGCTATGCATTCAAGTGCTGCATTACTGAGAAATGTACATCAGCTGGAAAATCAAAATATTATCACATGGGCATAAGGACATTATCTGGAAATGAAGATCAAGTAAAAATTTTCAACATGTAAATATTAGAGGAGGATATTATTGTAAATGAACTGGAGAGTTAAATAGCACTATCGCAGTGGAGAGAAACGTACTTATTTTTTATTCCAAGAAAATAAAAAGGTGGAATTTCTAGGCAATGGGTAGGTTGAGATCCTTCCCATTGCATTTGATGACAGACTGCAAGAGGTGCAAACTCAGACCAAAAAATTCCTACTTTGAAAAGCAGCAGGATTCCTGCCTGGAGAATTTAAAGATCCAAATCTCAGTGATCATTTCTCTGTGGAAATTCTTGGAAGTTTAACTGTGGTATTGTACTTTCCCCCTGCACATACAGAGATCTGCATCTCTGAAATCAAGAGATGGTTTCAGTGCCAAAATTAAGTCAGATGAGGTTTCCCAATGTGCAAATGTCTGCTCCTGGGTAGTTTTAGGGATAATTTTGGCCCTTTGCAGAGGATGCATTGTTTCAGCACTTTGCTCAGGCACCCAAATGACTCCTGAGCTTCCCCTCATGGTGGAAAGAAACTGGCATTTCTTGAAGGTGATTCAGCCCACCAGCGATCAGGGTCCCATTTGGGGCATTTAAAATGGCTGCCTAAATTTTTGCATGGTAGTTTCTTACCCCTGAGTTTTTTCCACTGCCCTAACAGCATGTGCTGACCACTATAAAAAACCCAGGAGTTTTCACCAAGGGCAGGTAATGCCCAAACAAGTGTTTTGATACACTTGCAGCTGCAGAAACAGTGAGCAAATAATGTAATAGGCATCATGTAATTATACAGATCACATCAAGAGTCTCTGTCTTCTATCAGGCTGACTTATTATTCTACAGTATATGACAAATTTCTACTCAGATGAAAAAGTAAAGTTTTTCAGCAGAACTGTAGCAAGCCATTAAACCCTGCAGTCTGTGATGGTTTGCAATGTGTCTAACACACAATACCAAGGGTATTGCAGGTCTCACTTCATGTCACATCAAGTCATTATTTCTCTTTATTGATGCATTACATTCTTGGGTTCGGGACGGCAGAAGTTGCAGGGAGGTCTCTGAGGTGCAGGCCTGGGTAAAACAGAGCATCAGGTCATGAGATATTTATCAAGTGATAATGGAAACGACCAAAAAAGAGATGAGGTGGGGACAAAGGCTTCTCCAGCTGGGAAGTTATTGAACACTTGGAGCCCAGAACTGATAGCTCAGTGGCAGCTGGCTGCCCTGACTCCCTGAAAAATTAATCACTGCAGATAAATGCATAAAAAGAAACCACCTCAATCTGTTTTGCACTGAAGCTGGTGGCTAAATTCCTATGTCTAGTTCCTATCCACCCTTCAGTCTGTGCCACGAGACCCAGATGTGCTCACAGCAGTCCTGTTGTAGTGACAGAATAACACCAGTGGATTTGTGAGTGGTGCCTGTGGGGAAAATCCACAGGACCTTGTCCCACCACTGTGTACTCTCCTCTTGCTCCTTCTGCACTGTTCAGAACAAGCCCTCATTTTTTGAGCCTTTGCAGTGTCAAAATTCCAGGTTTAGCCACTCCCAGGAAACTCACCTTGAGGAATTTACTTTTATTCCTTCAGATACAAAACCTGATTTATGCTATGTCCACTGAAGGTGATGGAGTTGTGACTTCACAAAGAGCTTTACTGTCAGCATTTCCTGGTGTTAGCAGATACATTTTGAGCCCTGAGACTCTTCTAACACTGAAGCAACATTTCTCACTGATCTGCCATTGTTCTCAGTGGGCTTTTTTAAGAACAAAGATTTCTTACACACAATGCAAGAGCACTTCATGATTTCAGAATAAGTACATGAGAGAGTACCAGAGTTGACCTTGCAAATACGTCTTGCTCTAGAAACAGTCATTCTATGAATATTTTAATTGATAAAACCATATTGTGGAAAAGTTCATAGAAAATTAACACAAGTGGAGCACAGAATAGCCAAAGGAAATTAATTTACAAGTGTGATGGCATGAAAATTCTCAGGAGACACTGAGCAATTGAACTAACCCTAGTTATATGAGCTCTCTCTGTGCTTTCAACATCAGCACTGCACTTGGAAGGAAAATTCTACCTGCAGCAGAGCAGTGGATGCATAAAGGGCTGATAATGAAGCCCAGTTAGAGATTTTTCTGTGCTGCCTTGCACTTGCAGCATAAGTACCAAACGTGTGGGAAACTGCAGCAATTTCCCACTCAAGGATAAGTTCACATCAAAAAGTACCTGCTATAAGTACCTTTAGGGTCTAAATAGGACAATGCTACTTATGTTGTGGAAAAGAACATTTAACAGTGTGCAGCTATGTAATTATGGGCTGTCAGCAGCTGATACAACTCTGTGCTGGCATAACTACTGAACAGGCTTCCACATTTACTGGGCCAGCTTTTTGGTTAAAGAAAATTGGTTGTAAAGACAACACCTGACAAAAGCATGAGGATCCCTGGGGAACAGCTCTGGGGAAAAGCAGGGTGGGATGCTATGACTGACAGGGCTGTGCTGAAGACTTTCCTACCCCTTGCCCTGAGCCCTCCATAGCCCCACCACTCCCCTCCCTCCCAGCCCCATTATATCAAGAACAGGTAACATTCATGAGCAAGGTGGTTTTCTGGATGTGCAGCCACACTGGAAAGGGAGAAGCTTTACAGCAGCAATGACCTCTTTGGAGGCACAAGTTTTGTGGAGACCTTTTCTCATGCAAGAATATTGTTGAGGTGAATATTGGTTTTGTGTTAATAGGAGTAAAATGGGTTGAATTAAGTCGGAAAATAGCCACTGTATTTAATTATCAGATAAAAATCTGAGCTCAGGAGGCACAATTGTACATGTAGCAGCAGTGGAAGCAGAAGGCAGGGAGGCTTTGCCACTAGCTCAGAAAGCCAGGGTTCCCCTCTGTGTATACACAAGACCATAAACATTTAATAAATGATTGCAATCAAATCCAAATAAATATATTTAATAGACCAATCTTCTCAAGATTGATTCTGAAGAAGCTCTGTGAAATGATACACGCCTGCACATATAAAACATGGTCAAAAAGGCCCTTTTCCCTTATGTTTTAAATTACTGAATACTCCAGACTGGTTCCTTTGATTTTAATTTAAAAGGCTGAATTTTCAGATTGCCTAAAGACAAATGAATATTCGTCATCTGTCCCACTAACATTTTTCTAAGATATTGCTTCTCCTTTTGGCAAACCTGCTAAGATTTGCTTCTTGTTTTTAACTTCTGTTGTGAAACTGAATTTGTTTTGAATGACAAATAATTCATTACAGAATTCATTTTTAACTTTTCTTGCCTGAGACTTCTTTTTGATGGTTTCAGGGCATTGTTCTAGCCAAAGTATCAAATCCACTCTTCTATTTATTCCACCATGCAGTTTTGTGTTTTGCTCTGGCAAGCTTCCAGCTGAATTAATTTGACATTCACTGATCAATCAAACTGTCTCATTACTACCTCCTGCCCGCCTTGTCATCATGGTCCACTGTTGACAGGAGTAAGGAATGAACATCCACAGGGTCACCTTCAGAAAATCTTTTATTTAATTGTCGTAGACCTGCTGCCAAGCCCTGAGGTTATCTGCAATGCTCCTTTGTGTATCTCTTTTTCTCTTTACGAGTGTAGTGAATAATTTTACGTGGGCTCGTGCAGTTAGCAGATGGAGCCACTCCAGCAGAGTTATTTAAGCAGTGGCCTCAGTAATTGCCCTGAGTGCTTGCATGAGGAGCGTTGCTGGATTTCAAAAGCCCCATGAATGACAGGCCAAGTAGACCATTCAGAGAAAAGTGTTCAGAAAGTGGCACTGAGAAAGGCTGACAAAACCCTCACTATGATATTATTTATATTCATTATGAAGGAAAGCCGCTTGCCTTGTTTCCTTGTTATATAGTACATTGTTCCGATTAATTACTATTTATTATTTGTATTTTTATTCCTATTTATGAGTGCCAAGTGATATGCCCAAGACAGTAGCACGGCTTACCAGAACAGGTTCTCTACCAGAGGACCTGCAATTTCTGTTTTCGTTTGTCTAAACTGGCACCTGTAGCATTTTATGAACTTCTCGTGAAATTAAAAACCTATATTCATGGAGATATTTTGCTTCACATTTTATATGGATGATCAATGCGTTCCTACACACTGCTGGAAAGGGAACTGAAGTCCTTTATATTCTCCTGAGACCATCAGAGCACAGGTTTGGTTTTCTTTAGTTACACATATTCATGGATTCTTTCCATGTTCCCGTGGTTTAGGAACATCCTATCATCCATTGCTACCCCAGATCACATAACACTGATCCTTATATACCATTAGGTTTCCTAGGCAGCACAATTCTACCAGAGTATGAATCTGATATTTCAGAATGCTTTTGTCTGGGAAACACATAATATTCCTCAGGCCTATTGTACGATTTGGGCTGCCGTGGTGGAAAAGAAAGCATGATCTGACAGACAAGATTAATTTATTTCAATACATCACATTTTATGTTGAATAACTTATCCTCTTTTCTTCCTATTTCTTACAATTTTTCAATGAGAAAGTAATTTCCATGATGCTACAATGACTTTCTCCTTAATAAAACTTTTGTCTGAGTTAGGTGTACGTGTTTGTAGTTCTGTGTGTGTTCCACACAGCAGCAAACACATCTCAACATTGCAGATGTGCAAATTGTTAATTAATAATGACATAATCAAAAGCAGTGCACAGAAATGCCATCACTGTCACAAATGAGGCAGGGATGCTTTAATATGAGACAAGCTGTGCAAGGAATGGGGTGGATGTTTCAACAAGTCAAAGTCATAAGACACCTTGGGACCAATTTACTGCGTACTTAGAAACCAAAGGGTGTCATTAACTTTAAGAGGAAAGCTCACTCTGCAGTAAAATAGAAGCCATCAAAGTGGAGATGGGAGAGTTAAAGGAGTTATTAAAAGGATGAGAAGTCGTTTGGCAGGAAGGCTCCTGGGGCACTCCCTGAATGCCAAGGGGAGTTGAGGTTTTGCTGCTCCAGTCCCAGAGAAGGTGCTGACCCACCAAGAATTTGTGGGAACATAAGGTTAGGTGTGCATAAGGGGTGTCTGAAGTAGAAATAATAATTTGCAAAACCAAGAGACTAGCAGAGAAAAAGCTGGGAGAAAAGTCGGGTAGACAAAAGGTAATTTTGTTAAGACTTATAACACTTACAAGAACATTATTAATTCAATCCTGAATAAATGCATTAGGGTCTGCCTTAAGACATGCAGGTGGAAAAAAACCCCCAGCTTTGTTTTTTGTAATTCTGCCTGATACAACAAGTGTTTTCTATGTTCCTAGATCTAAAAAATAGTTAAAAGGAGGTATTTTGAATAAAGAAGATATTTTGTCTTATGTAAAATGAGTAAACGTTTGGTTTTCTACCTGTCATGCAATCACTCCATGAACTCCCTGCCCCTATGTTCGCAAATTCATAAAAAAGTTCAAAAAATTGCCAAAATAACCCGCTGAATTCATCACAGGAGACATCTATCAAACCCAGTATTAATGTCACAACCTAAGCAAGGATCACCCACCAAACCCTTTCCAGCACATTCAGTTCCACACACACCACGGACCAGCCCTGTGGGCCACTGCCAGGCAGCAGGGGAACCCCTAGGAAACAGAACCAACATAGAGAGGAGGAAAACCAGAGCTCTACACACCATTTTTAATAATATTTAATGCCATTTTTAATTAGTGTATGTAAAATGGGAAGTTTGCAGCTTTTCTGCGCAATTTCCTCTTGGCCAACTGATCAGGTCTTTGCCAGAACAGAAAAAGCTTTTGAGAATATCAATCCCACAGGACATGGAAATAAACTTATGAATCACTTGCTAAAAAATCAAAGGAAAGGGGCCATGGAATACTTAAAATAGGCTTACACATTAAGGAAAAGAGGAGTTGAGCATATTATCATTATTTTCATGGGTTTATTTTTGAAAATACGCTGTAGCTTTGAGAAGTAGTGACTCTCATTTCTTTTTTAAACTGGTATTAGTGCGGATGAACTTTGTTGTCACATCTCCTGATTTTGAACTGTAGGATAGGCAGCTCTGTAGGCATGATAGAGAAAGGAGAGCATGCCAGAGATTTTACTTTGAAATATGATTCAGGACCTTGCTCTGATGTAACTTTTTAGGAAAGTGCAGATTTCTCCTAGCTTTGGTAGTCTAAAAACACATCCCATTTCCAAAGAAGAAGTCGAGGTCGTAATGTAGCTGATGAGGAATTACTGATTTGCTCCAAGGAATCTAATCAGTAATGTAAAGGGACTTTTCATGGAACCATAGAATGGTTTGGGTTGGAAGGGAACTTAAAGTTCCAAACCCCAGTCTGCAGCCCCCAACTCCACAATTTTTATTGAATATTTTTCTCGCTGCTGACACTCCTGTTAGGGGCTGTTGTGTCATCTGCCAAAGGTGTTTCAGAGGTCTATTTGCCCACAGTAAAATCTTGCCAGCTCTGAATTGCAGGTTCCAGGACTCTGGCTCTCAGCCCTGCACCCTGAACAGCAAGCCCAAATTCATTAATTCAAGCAGAAGTGTACAGGAGTACAATCCTGTTTCCATTGGGTGCCAAGAAAGATATTTGTTGACATCAGGGGAATGCTTGCATTTTGTTTCCTACAGTTAAAGCTATAATAAACTGAGAATCCTTTTATTTTCCTTCTTATTTACAGTACAGAGTTGCAAGACAGATGGTAAGAACCCATCTAGCATAAGGAACAGGGTAATTTTAATTGGCATTTCTGTTAAAAGGATTACTGTTTGATAAAGGCTTGTATTTTCCCCTGCTAAAGGAAGGAAATTAGATGTTTGATGGAGGCTTAGAATTGTGACTGAAGAAAGTATATATATCATTTTTGGGATGGAGGGTTTATTTACAGCTGGCTCTGTGGCATTAGCTTATCAATTACCTCTCAAAATGTGATTTACCTATCTGGAGAAAAAAACACAAACATTGTTTCTATTGTCTCTAATGATCAGTTCTCACAGTTCTTGTTATTCCCAGCTGCAATAAAATAGTTCTAATGACAGAAGTTTCAATGTATTCTCCCAAACTTTCACTGGTGTCAGCATAGAGTCAGCACATCTCTCCATCCTTCATTTATTGTTCTTTCAGAGTGCACTTATATTCATTATGATGAGAGAAATGTTGGGGTTTTTTTCCCAACTGGTTAATCTACATAGCTTTGCAAATGTATAAGTTTATATAAAAAACCAAACAAACCCCAAGGAACTGTCAAGAGGACTGAATATGTCTCACTGAAATTGAAGACAATCTGTCATCTACAGCTCATACAGGAAAAATCCACAAAACACCCATTAGACAGACAACAGGATACAAGACAGATCCCAAACACTTTCTATCACTGAAACCTCTTAAGGATTCAGAAATCTCTCAGAAGCAACTGTTTGTGCACAGATCTCACACAATGCCTGAAATCTTTCCATCGTGTGATTTTACATGGATCAAATCTGGTCCCAATCCACCATATTCCCTTCCCTTTGCTCATCAGAGACCTGAACTTAAAGCCACAGTTCCAACACCATCAATAAGAAATGTCACTTACTGAAGGACACATTTCCCCACCTACCTATGTTAAACAGAAAGATAATTTTAGGGAATTTCCTCCATTGTCTTTGATTGGTGACAACCACACCTTCACGAAGGAGAAGATGGGCTCATTTTTCTACTGTCTTCATGGTAATTTGCATTTTTTATTTGCTTGGGGAAAACAGTTGGGACTGTTCTAAATGAGCCTAAAATACTAGAATTCAACACACTGATGTCACAAGATTGAGCACTTACCATAAAGAGAAGAGTGAAAAAGGTTTTATGACAAATCCAAATTGAAATAGCAACATCTTGGTATAGTGTCAGGAAGCAAAATTAGTGTGGCCATTTCAGTAATCTTTGAAGTGCAAAACTTTTTACCTGGGACTGAGTCCTTACCATCTTCTCTATTTTCTTTTTTTTTTTTCCAGCTGCCTACCTGTTCAAGAATTGGTAAATGAAGTCCTTCATTCAGCAAAGTTGTAAACATGTGATTAACATTAAAATGTCCTGTCAGCACTCTGTGAGTGGATTTCATCTTGGGGCTACTGAGGTCCTTAATGTTCAGTATGAATTAATTGCTCTGCCAGTTTAGAAGGTCTGTTTGCCATGTTGTGCCTATATTACTGCTGTAAGTTAAATTACCACAGTCTATAAAACGCCTTGTAGTCCATTTCTTCTGGATGAAAGGAGCTATGAAGAATAAATTGCAGTTTCTGAAACACAAACACCCACCTGAAATGATTATAGGAAAATGGTTGTGAATATATTTCTGTTCCGTTTTTAGTGTTGCAAAATTCGCTGCATTCTCTTTGTATCAGTTAATTCCATCTTGCTAATTTTCAAGTTTCACTGTCACCAATTGCAAGGAAAATGTCAAAATAACAGGAAGATAAGACATCAGGGGTATCATTTGTCTATCAATAAGCTGTCTCTATTCGTAACTAAATTTAAAATACAGCTCAGATACTGCATGTCAGAAATTAAGGTAAAAAAAATTCAAACAAGCATATTTCTATTCTATGAGAAACCGGATTCAGACTAATTTTAGAACACATTAGGTATACATCTGAAGAAAGAGATGGAGAAAATATGTTTGCGCTAATATGGTCTTCATCCCACATTTCAAGGGGTATAAAAGCATGTCAAGCTCTTCCATCCTCTTTTGGCTCACCTACAAGGAAATTGCATTAGTAAGTGGCATAAAATCATTCCATTTTGAGCAGTAACCTGACCCTTTGTTTTCAGTGGTGTCAGAAGTGAGAGCTCAAAGGGACAATGGGAAAAGATGGGACCTTAGAGACAGATAGATCACACATTTTTCCTATCAATCAAATTGTCTTTGTGCTCAGGTGGACTGAACTCAAGAGCGTGGCTTGAATTAGACTTGCTGTCATAAATTTAACCTGTTTGATGCAGAAACTGCACGTGAATGCCAGAATGAAAACTTTCTCAGTGATGTGGTGAATGCGATACATTCCTCTTTGGATCATCCAAACTAGCTTAGAATTAAGCAGAAAAATTTGACCTTGCAGACTGGTTACTGATGTGCTCTGAGGTACTCTTAGGTGATACATATATATATATATATATACACATCCCATAATATGCTGTAAGCTTGCTCAGAAATAAGGCAGGAGGAGTTGTACGTGTGCATGAGGGTCCTGGGCAGTCCAGACAGTAACACCCATAGAAGGAAAGGCTGAGATGCTCAGCCATAAGTGCCTATGGTTATCTTATTTGGCATCTGAAAATTAATTTAGAGACTAGCGTTTGACTGATGCCATCCTGTAGTTCATTAAACTGACATCATCAGTTTTTACTTGGCAATTTAGGAAAAAGTTATGTGGAAACTATTTTCTGTCTATAATTCAGGACAACCAAGGGAATTGGCTGAAAATGCAGTTTTCTTCCAATGTACCTAAAGGAAACACCTGAATTGAAAAGCCATCTGTGTCACAGAGCTTGCAGTGATGCTGACAGGACTCACAGCGCTGAGCTTTCCGTCAGACAGTGGTTGAAGTTAACAGAATCATGAGCCAGACAAAGCACTGTAAATCACTGAACAGTGTCTTGTCAAGCACTGGAACAGAGAAGTGGAGGAGTCACCATCCTTGGGAGTATTAAAAAAATGTTGGGATGTGGCACTTGAGGACATGGTTTAATGGTGAACATGGTGGTGGTGCTGAGTTGATGGTTGGACAATAATCTCTGAGGTCTTTTCTAACTTTAATGATCTCATGACTCTCCTTGGTGTCTATGGTCCCTGCCTTGTACCCCATGTCTAGGATTACAACTTGTTTTCTAAAAAAACAGTCCACAGATAGACTCCAACTGCAAAATCAACACTGAAAATGTGGCTGCAGAGGGTGAGAAATGAAGAGTTATGGGCAAGGGGAAGATTTTTATGGCTGGCATTTGAAAATATACGGAGACTATTGCAGTAGAGATACATACAGGTTGTTCCTGAGAGCTGGGACTGCAAAGAGGATGAAACTCAAACCTTAGCAGCTGTGTTGGGTTGGGAATTGGGAAGAAGTTTCTGGTAAAATCAAGAGATGAGTCCATGAGAAGGTTTGCAAACCTTAATCTGCTGCAAAGTGTCATGGACAGTTACTGGATATTCAGTTTTTTGGACAGTATTGTCTGTTCCATTTCCGTGAGCAATAAATTGAGTAGAGATAAAATGAGATGACATTCAATGAACAGTGGCATGCCTCATGATGGGTAGGTGGGAATTTGTCATTAATTTCTCCTTTTGATTATATATAATAAAGAATATAGATGTAAAATGTAGCTAGATAAATACATAAAGTCTTTGCACCTGGTCCGTGGGAGCATTGCAAACTTGTAAATATCATTTAGTGATATTTAACAAACCAGCCAGGGTTTGACAAAAATAAACAGCACCAGTGTGAAAGAAAGCAAGAATTTTCATTAAACAACATCTTACAAAATGAGTTATATTTAACTTCTTTACACCAGCAAAAACTCCAGTGCCTTGGCACAAAAACTGTGGTATTTTTCTTGGCACTCTCTATAGGTTATGTCTTGTGCAAGGAGGAAAAACTTTGGTTCTTCATTTAAGAATTATGATTTAGCATGAATTGAATTTTTAATATACAATTACATGTATAACATACAAAACCAAATATGTATCAGTGATTACATAAATATACACTAAAAAAGCTTCACAATATGTACATACACATACACACATTTCTATATTCACATATGTGGACAAGCTTGATTTTTAAGCCCGTTCCCTAGCTACCACAGAAAAAGAATTCTGCTGTATTTTCAAAGCTGGGCCTCCTATCACAAGCTTTTCCCTTGGAGTCTTGTAACAAGTAATCATTTCAAAGCACTGGGACTAGGTTTTCACTCTTCAGCTGGGGAAAATCAGCATAGCTCTGTATTGACTACAATATGGAAAGTCACAAACAGGTTGGCAAATGCATTTAAAGTCTTACAGAAATCTCCTTACCACACATCAGTTCATGCAGGTTGAAATTTGTGAAAAATCCCTAGTTACTGACCTGGAGAGGGCTCTGGTATCACCCCTGTATTGTTACAGGTGAAAAGTAACAACTTAGAAGTGCTGCTGACTTATCTGGTGACAAAAAGCCAACTATACCATTCAAGTATATTATAAACCTATACATATATATATATATACACACACATATATACATATATACATATCACATATGCCAAGACAAGTGTCTTGACAAAATAAAACACAGACAAAAGCCATAACCATGTTCATCAAGACTAAGTCAGAAATAAGAAGGTGAAGTGGTCAAACTAAGAAGCCAGGCAGGCATCTCCAAAGTGTCCTGCTTAGTCTCAACAGCAATAACACCTCACTTGAAATAATGCCTTCTCTATTCCCTCTCCTATTTCCACTATCAGCCTAGAGATTTAGGAAATTAGATTCAATCCCTTGGTTGGAAAACTCCCATTCCATGCAGACACTGGGGTGGAAGGCAAGTCAAACTTCCCTTATGCTCTTTTTCTCTCCAGAAGTGCTATGTTACTGTCATTATGCTAATGAAGACCACTCAGGTTGTGTGAATTCTTTCCTATTTTTTTTTTTCATAAAACACTTATAACAAAGAAGCAAATTTCAACAGTGGTTGATTGACAGCTGTCAAGTAACACACAGGGCAGCCCAGGTACCAGGAATTGCTGCTGTTTGTCTGGGCACCATCAAAACCTATTGCAAAAGCTGCTGGTTTTTTTGAAATTATCTTCTAGAGCAAGAGCCTGGCAAAAAATTATTTTTGTAATTTTATTTGCTTTCCCCTGGTTTCCACATGCAAGTTAAGGTTAGCAAGGCAGTGCTGCTCTGAACTGAGATTTATGGAAAGAAAATGTAATACCAGTCTAGAGTGTTGGGTGATTTTCTTGAGCAAAACCTTCATGCTAAGCAGTCATTTCTAGAGTCTTATAAATAAACACTGACTGTGCTATGCAGTATTCTGGAGACTCTTTCTTGAAGTATTTAATAAATTTCAACACAGCTCTACATATGGCAAGAATCATCATTTCAAATCACTTCAGAGTAGTGAACAATTTCCCTAAGTAAAGAATCCCATTTTCCCTCCTTGTGAATCACCCACAAGCAGCTTATCGTTTAAACAAGTATATTTTTGTGTACAATTATTTACCATGTAATTTCTGTAAATAATTACTGTTCTTAATTTTATTTGTAAGTGCTCTGATAGAAATTTAGAACAGCAAAAGTCGGAGTGGGGTATGGTTAGCACATGCTCAGTGGGAGCTAGATAAACTTCATGCCAGGGTTATGTGCATTCCTGTCCTGCTCTTCTATTATTGTCTATTATTTATTAAAATGTCCCATTAAGTCCTTATAGTTTCAGTTATGAATTTGATTATGAAATAAATAAAATATGTCCATATATAGATAAATCTGTAAACCGAGGCAATATTCCATTAAAAGCAGATTGTTTATGTAAAAAAAAACCTCTTCAATTAACACTTTAAAGCCTTAATGTAAATTAAATGTTTTATTAAGTGGATCAGCACCTCAGCTAATCAAAGCAAAGAGAACAGGAGCTTGGTCAGAGCAGGAATACTGATTTACTCCAGTTCAGCCTCTTCCTAATGATTCAGAGCTGTTGAACGTGACACTCCCACACCCTTCACTTGTCAAAAGCTGTGATCCAGAAAACATTTTGAAGAGAGAAAGTAGAGAGAGGACTCCCAGCCATGCTGGGGATCTGCCAAGGCAAGCAGTAGTGGTGTACAGCTGGGAAGACTACGCTTAGAAGATTTAGCATTTGTTTTAGAAGTCACATTTCAGACTTCTAAGAAATGAATAGTGGAAAGTTATTTTTGGTGTATGCATTCTAATGATGCCACATAAAGTTGGTACCATAGGCTCAGACACAAAATTTGAAATGAAGCAGAAGGAAAACATGGCATTACTTATTTGTACAGCCTCAAAAAAAACAAGATTGGTGGTTGCTTCAGCTTTTTATAAATCTCATGTTCTCTTCTGTATCATGAGGAGCAGCTAACGAAATAAACAAGCTGAAAAATATTTTTGCATTTCCTACTTAATAAAAACTTCCACTGAGATTCAGATATAGGAAGTCATCTCTACTCCCTTTGTTCTCTGTTCTTGAGAAAGATGCCAAGGTCATTAGGTGCCAAAAGACACATTTAAATGCCTACAGAGGTTGAGATCCCTGGGAATTGGATGCCTGGCTTAATTACTAGTCTTGAAAATTGCTATCTTTATCTTAAGTTGCTTTTATAACCTTGAAAATTTGCCCTTAAACTACTCCTGAAAATAAGATTTAGAGACATAACATACTGTTGGCATTTTATCTGGGATCTCAATACCAAAGAATGGACTCCTATTATTGAATAATTAAGGAAAAAACATAAATTATTCAGGGGAGCTGTGTTTTCTTTCCCAAAGGAAGCTGTTATATCCCAAACCTGAGCCTGCAGACAAACAAACTTCTGTCCTGCTGAGTTACAGCCACCCCAAGCTGTATGACAGGAATTGCTGTAAGGGCTCCACCTCCCCCTGGGCATCCATCTCATCATGTGCAGGGGCAGCTGCTCCAGGCGGTGACTTGGGGAGAGGTTGTAACCAAGAAAAGGGGTTTCTGTCCAGTTAAGCCCCTCTCCTGAATTGCCCTCTGAATGGGTCTTTCTCTCCTTAATGTCCAGACTGCCTAGAGGGGTTTAAAGTCCTTTACCTGGGGTTAATTCTGCCTGAAATGACCCTCGCTCTGCTGGACAACCTGACACCAACCTCTGCATGAGACAGTACCAGACTCTCATTCCAGCTGCAGCTCTTCTGCCTTGACGTGGTTTTAGCTTCTAAAGAATCAGTTTGGCTGTTCAGCAGATCAGGCATGGACATCAATCACCCCAAGGTGACAGCAGCCACATGAACTCCTGCAGGATGGCTGCTGTGGGAGAGTCCAAAGCTATCGTGGAGTCATGGAATGACTTGAGTTGAAAGGGACCTTAAAGACCATCTTGTTCTACCCCCTGCCATGGGCAGGGACACCTTCCACTATTCCAGGTTCCTCCAAGCCCCAGTGTCCAACCTGGCCTTGGGCACTTCCAGGGATCCAGGTGCAGCCACAGCTTCTCTGGGCACCCTGTGCCAGGGCCTCACCACCCACACAGGGGAGAATTCCCTCCCAAATTCCCATCTAATCCTGCCCTCTGGCAGTTTGAAGCCATTCCTCCTTGTCCTGGAACTCGAGGCACTTGTCCAGTCCCTCTCCAGCTCTCCTGGACCCCTTTAGGCACTGGAGAGGGCTCTAAGGTCTCCCTGAAGCTTTCTCTGCTCCAGCCCCAGCACCTGCTTCTGCTCACACCTCCCTCACCTTAGCTGCACCAGGTCTTGTCTGAACAGCAATGCAAAGCACTTTTCCCACTCCCTTCCTCTGGAAAAGGCAAATATGAAGGTCCTAGATCATGCTCCAAAATAGCATCTTTTTCCTCTCCTCACCTACAGGCTTGATGACTTGTGCTGATACCTAATTAATTAATTAAGGTTACTTGAGGTCGGGGCCTGGAATCTGAGCAATTAAGCTGTTTGCTCCCCTGCTAAAACAAACTCCGACCACGAGGCGAGCTGCCAAGGTTGGAATTTGTGAAATTTGACTCAGGAAAGGAGGTGTCCTGTGCCTGTCCCTTAGGGCTGCCCCAGGGCTGTGCCATGAACAGAAGAGGTAGAATGAAATCCTGCTAACTTTTGTTTTAAGAATGACTTTTCCTGTCCTAATCATGAACTTGAATATCTGGTATTTTAATTTTAAAGCCCAGCTCTTGAAATTGAGTGATTAGACATAATATCTCACCTTTCACAAGAGAGCCTTTGTGGGTTCAAAGATGAGCTTGAAAATGAAAACCGATTAAAGCCTGAAGGGTCATAGCCAAAGATGAAAATGAGAGTTACCTGACATGGATTTCTTTTCAAAGATCACAGGCATTTAGTCCTGTTGCATGATTCCTGACTTATATAATTTAGTGGTGCAGAAGCAGAACATGCAGCTGGTGGAGGGACAGAGGTGACCTGGTCTGGGTGAGGAGGGGGAGCTGGATTCTGCTCCAGGGACTCGGTGATGGAGGTGCCTGCTGAGGTGAGCTGCCCCCAGGGCCCCAGACATTTATCACTACCTGGCCTGCCAGAAATACATAAAACAGACAGGTCACTCGTGCTGTAAACAGCAGAGAGCCACCAGCTGTGAGGATTGCACTCATCTCTTTAAAAATTAATAGTGTTTTATTGGGAGGTTGTTTTTTGTTTTGTTCTGGGTTTTTTTTGCGAAACTTCTTCATGCTTCAGGTAAATGAAGAAGAGCTGGAGAACAACATAAATGCTGCTATAAACAGAAAATGAGCAGCTCATGGACATCATATGGTCACAGCTTGACAAAGCCCCTGGCACTTGGATCTGGATGGATCATGCTTATTACTGCTTGGATTTTCTGCCATTCCCAGGATCCTCTGTATTTTGCACTTGTTAATTAATTCAAACTTTTTCTTAAGTGATCTAGAAGTTTTTAGAAAGTCCATTCCTTCCAAAACACTGAGCTTTTCCCAAGGGTAATCCTGTAACTGGCTAGAAAGGTTGTACTCACAGGATTTCACTACTGTGAAAGCCTTCTAGACTTTGTAAGGTGCAATAGATTAAAGGTAATTTAAATATTTATAGTTGATATAAAATTGAAATAGCCTTGATAGTACCTCCCTAGACACACAAGTTAAAATAAACTTTTTTGAATAAAAACCCCAGAGTTATTTGCTCTAAAAGATTTATGTGACCCACTAACCCCTGCAGTGTCATGTATCTTAACTAATTAACTCTGTTCTTTATTGATCAGGAAAAACCCCTACCACAACAAAATAAACAAACAGCAGGAAAAAGCCCCACAGGATTTTCCTAAGTAAAACAATTATTTATAAAATGGTTTTGACCAGTTTACAAGAATATGCAGAGCCTCCGTGAACCTGGAGCCCAGGGGTAGGCCAGGGGAATCTGGCCCCTGGGCAAAACAAAGACTTAAAAAAACACTGCCAGAAACTCCGAGTTTGTACCTCCTATTTGAAGGGTTTCTGTTCCGATCTGGAACTGCTCTGCTTTGACAGTAACCCAGTCTTTTCTCATCTCACTGGGCAGAAAGAGCTCACTGAAGTCACAGGGCTCTTCTTCACACGCTGTGAGGACAGTTTTAGAGGGAGAAGAAAGGAAATTATTTCTTCTTTCCTTCATTTGACAAACAATGAAAGGAATCTGATCAACAGGAAGCATTTCTGGAAGCAAAATCTGCTTTTTCTTGGATTTTAGCTCTTTCATACCCAATGACAATATCTAAGGCTAACAATTTCTCCTGCAATTTCTTCCAGCCCATTTCCTTCCCAGTTTGACTCCCATTCCCCAGCTTTTGATACACAAGATAGAAAGTGGAGACATGACAGGTCAGGGGCAGGTCTGTACATAAATACTGCTTGTGAACAGCCTCCATTGGTGTCATGGATGTGCAGAAAGCTGTGACTGTAAAACCTGGTGATTACCCTCCCTCTAGGGAGGAGGATGATAACAACCTTAAGATCAGCAATGCCACTTAGCAAGCCATTAAATAAAGTCAGAGATACAGTTCCCTCTTGTACTCCTGCCCCCTGAGTTTTTACCCCACAAATCCTTTGTAATCTCTGTGCCCAGGGATAAATGCAAGGCAGAACTGCTCTTTACCCTGCAGACATTCTTGGGTCTAGCAAAGGTCTGGTGTCCCAAATTCCTTCTTTGCTCATCCTCTATACACAAAAAGAGAGACCTCGATGCAGGGAAACACTTGAGGGGCTGCTTGATTTATTCAGGCATGTTCTTGTAATCCTGAGTGAATAGCTGAGCAGAGCTGGATTTAAGAATATGTTTAAGTATGGGACCAGAATGAGGAATGCAGCTGCAGCAAAGCATGGTGAAAACATGGCTAAAACTGTGTGGCAGATACATGCTAAAAACTGGGAAAGCACAATGGCCAAGCTGTCATCTGTACGGATGGTTTTCCTCAGCCAGAAATCTGTTTTATTCTGACACATAAAAAATTAAAACACCTTGCTAAAGAATCCTCTGGTTTACAACACGAGCTGCTCTGGAGAGAATATAAATGTCTTGGCTGCTTCATTGGCAGTCTATGCTTCAGAATTATTTTTTTAAGATATAATGTCTGAAGCCATATTTCCCTGGTGATAAAAATCCCATTAGTAATCCTGACAAAATCCTAAAGGGCTAAAAAGCAATGAAGAGGATTTCTAATGGTAAGTTATAAATCCTTTTAGAGAATATCTTGCTTTAAAATAATTCATGGGGAAAAAAAAATGAGAATCTTAGGAAGGAGGTAGTTCTACTTAAAAATCCTATGGCAAGATCAAGGACACTTAGGAGAAAAGCCAATTCCCAAGAAAAGGAGATGGCACTGAGCTACAGCTTTGGCTGTCACTTGGCCAGTGGGGCACCAGGAACCCGAGGCAGGGTAAGAGAAGGAAAGATCATTCGTGCACTGCTGTTTGTAGTACCATCTTCCAGAAAAAAATATTGAGTTCTCCCCATTAGGGCAATGAGAAGGTAACTCAAGATCATGAGTACAAGTGATGTGTGCAGCTGCAGGAAATGGGAACTGCAAAACACACAGGGATGTTGGAATGGAATGAAACAGCAGAGTATAGCAACAGCATCTGGCCGATTTCTCCCGCAACATGGGCACAGCTTCCCTTGGTTTAAATTGGTTTAAACCAATTTTTTTGTTGTTGTCATGGATGACTTCCACTTACTGTCCCACACATCTGTCAAGACCCGACTTTCAGGATATATTTTTCATGGATAATTTGTTTCACATAAATATCTGATCTATAATTTTGATTATTATTTTAATCCATAATTTGAAGGTGGATGAATGCACATCTTTACACACAATCATAGAACCCATAGTGAAACTCACACTTGTAGAATATAATAGGGTTTTTTGCTGAAAAAAGTATGTATGTTACAAAAAACCCTGAAATAACTTCAGGAAGTCTCAGACACTGCAAATATATAGTTCACTCTAAAAACTAGAAGGACAAAAAGTATATCTAACATTATTCCTCTGCTAGATTTATAAAAATACTGAGTTTGGTGTGGAAACTGCTCACTGAATGAAATGGGGGTGGCAAGGAATTAATTGGGGTCTCTGCACCTGGTGTCACCAAATGCAGAACAAGAGTCATGATTAAGAATTCATTACATTCAATTACTAATTTATCAAAGAGGCTGCATTCTTCACTCACCTGGATTTTCACTGGGATGAAATAAATTGGATTCCACCAGAATTGATAAAACTGCTACATTTAAATAAATAATTATATACCTTCTTAAGATTTTTAAGCCCATTTATAGCCTTCTAGGGCAGAAGTGCATCACTGGTTAAACTCTGCAGGCTGCAAAGGAATGATTCCTGTGCTTTATCAATGGCAATGGTTACAGCTTTTTACACAGTGAGTAATTAGAAAAGAGAGCCCACTGCTGAGCATGCAGCTGACAAGAGGCTGGGAAGTCTCTCAGGGACAGACTTAGAAAATGATCTTGATAAATTGGAGCAACAGACTGAAAAGAGAAAGCAGAATTCATGGAAGACAAATGCAAAATACCGATGCGTGGAAGGGAATTCTGACGTGCCCACACCAAGCTGGGACACAGCTGGAGGTACAGGGCAATGCAAACTGGAAATGCTGGGAGGCTGTGGTGGGGTTTGTGGCTGTCTGTGAGTGCAGAGCAGCACCAGGAGCTGTAGGACGTGTGGGATGAAGGATGCTCCCCTGGGAGCCTGCACAGAGGGGCAGCCCCTGCCCTCCTCCTCAAGTACCTTCTGTTCTCCTCACTTGCTGACAGCCCAAGCCCGCAGCTGGATTTAGCCTGCAATACTTTATTCAGCAGATTTGATTTTAACCTCTCAGTGAGGAGTTTTGGGATGTTTCCAACCCCTGCATGTGAATAACTTAATCCCTCAAAAAAATTTGCCTGTCCCTAAATCTAATCTCCACCTGGAACACACTTGTGCAAGCCATGGAAGCCCCTTCCAGGTGGAAACCCACAAGCAAGATGTGCTGCAGGCAGCAGGACAAAACTAAATCTGTTGCAGGGGAAATCAGGGGGTAAGGGATGACCTCTGAGTGACCTTAATGTGGGAGAGAAATTAAATCAAATGTGCAGGGGGGTCCTGCAGGTCTTCCTTGGGCCACTGGGCCAGTATCTGAACAGCATCAGCCAGTGTAGCACCACAGGTGGGATTTTCATCTAAAAGTAAAATTCCATTTATCCTCTTTTTAACAGTAGCAACTCCTTGTCAGCATTCCTCATACAGCAATATATGGCACAATGTGTTTTAGAAAAGGTTCTCAGTCACACCTTTGCTAATTCAAAATGAGAATGTAATGGTATAGAAAATTAATACTGTTTCTCTGCTATGTCACATAAAACTTGTTCCATATTCATGTAATAGCTCATTACTGACATGATAAAATAATATGGACACTGAAAAGCCATTTGTTTCAGAAGCAGTGCGAACATTAAAACTTACAATAACTATAGTGACTGCTAGAACATACAGCAACACTTATAAAAACCTTGTAGATTCAGCAATCAGCTGCTGAATACATTGTGTATTAAAGAAAAACAATATCTAGCAAAATAAAATGTTTTGTGATGAAGTGGAAAGGCCTTTTAACTGCTCATGGATAGCATGATAAACTAATAAATCAAATAAGTCACCCACTGAAAAATGGTTCAGGACTCATGGATCTCAGACCACATCCTAGGAAGGCAGAATCATTTATGTGTGCCAGACTCTTCCACCTCATCTGGGGAGGTTTCCTGCCAGAGCCTACCTGGTAGTATTCCCTCTGCCCATGAGAAAATTATGACAAGAGCTGTGAAGAAGAGCTCATGAGGCATCTCTTACTTCATTTGGCTTTGGACTAGGTTAGGCTTTGGATCCTGACTGTATGAACCAGACACAGCCTTTCTTTTAACCTTACTGCCTGTTATCCACAGATAAACAGAAGGACTCACTGATACATGAGGATAACTCCAGAGTCACTGACCTGAAACGTGTATCAGACCAAAATTATTCTGGAAAGCAAAACCTGGTTCACACAGAATTGAAAACAGTCTCCACAATTCTGAAAGAGCTATTAGCAAGGTAAGACTACAAGGCTCTGGAGCTCATGCTTATATCACAGTGGGAACAGGGGCATCTTTATGGCACAGACATATTTGTCACCCAGTCAGACACAATACACTCATCCTACTGTTACACTTAATCAAAAAAAGGGGTAGCTCCACCCTGCACCTGAAATCTTAAATCATATGGTATACTATTTGGCCAGAACTTTACTAAAGTCTCTGTCTTTAAAGCTTCTCACAGCATATGAAAATATTGCACAGGCAACAAGAAAACCTACTACTCACAGGATTTTGCATTGGAAGCTGTGGGGGACTTGTGGTTGTTGGTTAATAAAGGCTCAGGGGAAGACCATTCATAAATACACAGCCTATTTCAAAGCATCACAAAATGAAGAGTCTGAGACATTTTAGGAAAACCTCCAAACTACGTTTTAACCTCTCCAGTTACGAAACAAATTGCTCCACATTGAGTCACTACCAAGAGAAAACTACCTTTAATGCTAGCAGAAAGTGCATTGCAGAAATTCCTCACATCTGCAAAGCACCTCACTTAAATGATAATTATGTTCTATAAAGTGCTGTTACTCTTAGTCACTATTTACTTTATCTATTCTGAGTCATATTAAGCGTGGTGTCTCAGCTACAGAGAATTTCATTACACCATTTGTTAAAGCATCTTTAATAGGCCAATTTCAGCATCCGTCTACTGTATCTCACTAAATGTTTTTTATTTGCAAAATGATACAGTTTAGATGAAGCACACTCCAACAAGAAATGCAGTTGTACTGCTACAGATGTCACACTAACAGCCAGAAGACTCTCTCTGAGATTACTGTGACTACCAGGGAAGTGAGGTTGCCACCAATCAGATCTATTTTGAATCCTTACACCAGTGAAGCTTCCACTAAACTGCTTGGGACTAGAACCAAAACTTGAAATTAAGCCAGAGTTTGGAGGTTTATTCAGAAAAAATAAAAGTATTTCTTTGATGTTTTATTTTGTAACCTCTAATGGATTAAAAACATGTAGATTAAAAGGTGAAATAAATACTTCAGTGACCTTATTTGTGGTTCAGTTTCAGCCAAGTATTTCAGTCATACTTTGTATGGGAGTGAGACATTAAAATAAAACAAATTTACCATGCATTGTAAATAAAACAGAGTACAGCAAGTGTTGTCAGTGTGGTTACCTGCTCTAATTCTCAGTAGGTCTCTCTAGCTACTTGTCTGCAAACAAGCCATCTATATTTTCAAAATTATATACTTTAAACATTGTTGAATGGAAAACTATCAAGTCCAGTTCACACTAGAACATTAGAACATTTTAGTCCTGTATATCTGTAGTTAAGTACTGTCATAGTACAGGTAAAGGTTCCAGCTTCAGCCTTGGAGTTTTTTTACAGTATTCCTTCAGACTTGTTCCTGCTTTAGCCTAGGCTGGACAGGTCTGCTACGAGCAGGCTCCAAGCCCGTGTGATTGATCTTCAAATTACACTGTGCTTATTTTCTTGTGGGTTTGATTCCTGCATCTTATCTTCCTTTTCCTTCCTAAATACCCCATACAACTAAATCCAGAACTTCAGAGCCCTTTCAGTCTCCATTAGGTGAAGGAAAGAGAAATATCACTCCAGCTGACACCACTGAAGTGATGCTATCAGTTACATTAATGCCTGGAAAGGATATCTCCACTGAGACCTGCCAGCAAGAAAACATTCCTTCAATTCAACAGGAACTTCAGGCACTAAGGACAGATAGTTTGGCCAACCTGGCTACTTGCAGTTTAATTCCCTAATTTAACACTGCCAATCCTCTTCTACTCCAGCAAACACCTCCCCATCCTGCATGAGTCTCTGCACAGGACCAGAGCAGCAAAGTTGTAGGTCCTTTACCTCTTTAACTTTATGTGACTTTTATGCATCCCAGGCAGACTCCTGTGTCCTGATCATCACAAAATACCACAGAAGTTACCAGGAAAGCAATATGTAAATACAGAGTACCTTTTGTAATTAAAAATCCATATATTTTTCCCGAAAATCAGAGAAAAATCTACAAAGTGATCTATGTTTGCATGGCCTACCCCTCTCTTGAATGACATGTTTGCCCACGGTGAGAAATAGACATTTACAAGCGAAGGCAAGACAGACTCGCTGCTGCCATGGCTTTTTGTGACTGGTACCAGACAAGATCTGATAAAGAATGGTCAGGATAAATTCTCACAGTGTCCTTTACCCAGTTCACACCATTCCATCCCTCTGGGGGGAAAGTGAGAACTCCAAAAAGCTATCTTTAAAGAGGACTGAGGTGAAATCAATGAAAGAAGCAACTGGAGGGGCAGGGACCCTGTGTCAGAGAAGTCAGTTAGCCCTGAGTCCATTCCTAGAATCACTGAATCTCCTGAGCTGGAATGTGCCTACAAGAATCACTGAGCCTGACCCCAAGCCAGCCCAAAAATCCCACTCTGTGTCCAGGGGTGTTGTCCAAATGTTCCTGGAGCTCTGGCAGCCTTGGGGCTGTGCCCATTCCCTGGGGAGCCTGGTCAGTGCCTGGCCACCTCCCCCTGTTAAAGGAGATGAAAATTCTGGGGGCTTGCAGCTACTGTGAAAGGGAAGGTGGCTGCTCTCTGTTAATCACTTGCCCTGGATTAAGCGCTGGAAAGGCAGCTCAGGTGAATGGCACACGGGGTTGCAGCACCTTGAGTTCTGTGCCAGCGTGTGCAGTGGTTTCACAGGGTGAGGTCAGCAGCAGCTAACGATGGCAGTCCTGGGTAAAAACAGCCAAAGCAGCAGGCGAGCTGCAGAGCAGATATCTGCAATTAACAACCCAGTGGACTTTGGGTTTATGGTGGGGTTTTTGTCCTCATTAATTATTTCCCTCAGGTAGTTAAAAGGAATATGAACCCTCTGCCCAGTTTGAAGAAATCAGGAGAAGTTTCCTTTTTTCCCCCTAATATTTCAGTGCATCACAGCATGTTTTGTAGTTGTTGGCCAAGGACTGACAGTTGCTTTTCATGAAGCACACTGCTTTGCTGACTTTTGATGCTGAACTAAATTATCAGCTATAGCTTTGTACTGTTCCCTTCTGTATGCATTTTCTCTTTAATTAAAGTTGTTGGAGGTCACTGCATGTTGCTGAAATCTCTGCAGGGAAAACACTCTTCATCTGATTTGGTGCAGTTTGGCTCTATGACTCCTTTCTTATTCTGAGTGAATGAATGTTTTGTTAAAGGACAGAACTATGAAATGGGAGTTAAGGTACAAATGAGGGCAGTTTTTGTCAGTATCTTTGCTAAAATAGGGTACCCTCTTTATGGTTCAACCCTGCCAAGCACTTAAGCACGTGCTTATCTGAAACAGCTCCAATGAAATCAATGACACAACTCACATGACAGCAAGACACTGATCAGGGGTTGCTCCAATGGATGCTTTATGTCTTATGAATAAAAATAATTCCTGCTTGGGAGCTGGGAAAGCATTTGCTCAAACCTGCTGTTTACTGGCTTCTTCCCTGAATGTCCTCTTGATTACCACACAAGTTCCATATGAAATATTTGGAGGATATGTATTTTCTAGGTATCTAAGCAGTGCTTTTCTCTTAAATTGGATGTGAATGCCAAGGCAACTTTATGCTCCTTTTCTTCTCAAATGTTCTGCTACCACATGTCAATACTCTCTCTGGCAGGTTTCGTAAGAGCTGGAAGCATAAAGTACACCTGCTGTGGCAGTCTCTGTGTTTTCTTTTCAGCTTTTGTTGTGGTTGAAACAGTGTTCTGATGCCTGCTCTCAATGAACTTCATCTTCCTGAACTGATTTGCTGGATTTTCAACTGCATTCAGCTCTTTGCCCAACAGCCTAATCTCAGCAATATTTATTATTCTCTTTATTTAGCCCCATCTCTTTATCACACATGCTCCTTCCATTGTCTGTTTTTCAGGTAATAAGCTGCAGAAAACTAATATAACTCTTTTTTTTTTTTTTTTGGTGCAGATTCAAAGAAAAGGTCTCTAACTATGAAGACTGTGCTCAATTCTGCCCATTTTGCACAAGGACTTCTGCTGTTTCCACTGCCATGAGCAGGAGGGCAGAGACAACCAGGGCTCAGCCCTTCCTTGGCACAGTCAGGACCAGAACCCACTGGGTTCCACTGGAGCACCAGGGCAAGCTCAGGCTTTGCTGGTCCTTTGGCAGAGCTCCTTAGGGTCAAACTGCACCAGCGATGAGTCTGGAGTGACTCATTTTAACTATATGTTTTCTATAGTTCAAGGATTTCTTTTTCAGAATGCTGTTACGACAAATTTGTTACTGAACTTCCCAGACAGGTTTTTAAGCCAACTCCAGGCTGCAAAGCTGAAGAATAGCTCACATTTAGAAAATTACAATAATAAAATCCACATACAAGGACTGACTCTATAATAAAGCTTTTTCATGTTATTGTGCTGCTGAGTGAGACAATCTGCCAAAACTCCTCCAATAATCAAAAAGGAGGAGGATAAATTTGCTGTCTGTGAGAAGAAGATGCAGATCCTGATTCTATTCTTTGGTGGTGCTGAGAACAGGAGCCCAGCTCATGTTTGGTATGAATTGAGTTAGTCTTTTATGACATTGTAATATACAACTCAAAAGAACTCATCAACTTGATCTAATCTAAGCTTCTCTACAGAAAACTCAAATAAGCTTGAATTCTTGGATTAGTCAATGTTTGCAGCCACTTGAATTACATTTCATATATACATAAAGTGAGCATATGAATCTCAGCAGTTAAGTACTCTGCTGTCAATTTCCATTTTTTTCCTGAAGAAAAGAGTAAAATATATTTAAACTCATCATGCTGAGAAGTAGTGTCTGGCTGTAACCAGATACAATCAACCCAAAGAAAAGAAATAGCCATATTTGCATCCAAAATCTTTTTTATCTTGACACTGAAGGCTAATTGTAATATCAGGAAATGCAGAATGATATATAATATGTGTGCCTGTAGGTACCATGTTTGCAAAACTGCTTAACAGCAACTACTACTTGCTGTTTTGACAAAGATATACTCTTGCTGTCTGGTAGCACATTTCGGTAGGAAATAATTTTGAGTAGGCCCTGTCAAATAAAGTTAGATTTAATGCAGCCACAATGTTAGTAATAAAGAGGAAGCATTGACATTTTCTTCATAATTAGATGTTGCCACTGATATCCAGCAAGAAGGTACTGCTGTCCTGAATTGTGATTGTTGCTGGGATGCTCATTGCATTCCCTGAAATCTGTGCTGTCCCTGCGGGTGCCAAGCCCACGCGCACGAGTGTTGTGCTTCTGATTGAACTGTCATAAATCCATCAGAATGTGATAGAACTCCACCAGATGAACATACAGCAAATAAATCCCTCGCTGCCACTGGCTATTTGTATTATATTTCACACTTTAGGGACAATAGGAATGTGTTATTCTCGAGGAAAGTGTCTTTTAATGGCCTAAAAATTAATAGGAGCTGAGATTTGCTTTCATGCACCACATATGCCTGGGGGGTTTGGTTTTGTTTTCATCTTCTTCAGGTAATCATTTATCTGAATGAAGTTATCAGATGATGAAATGGAAAATAGAAAAGTTATTATTAAAATGCTGTGACAGCCTAATAAGGAGCAGGGTCCCATTTGTTATCAATCACAGAATCCCAGGATGGATTGAGTTGGAAGAGACATTAATGCCCATCCCATCCCATCCCATCCCATCCCATCCCATCCCATCCCATCCCATCCCATCCCATCCCATCCCATCCCATCCCATCCCATCCCATCCCATCCCATCCCATCCCATCCCATCCCATGGACATCTTCTACCGTCCCAGGCTGCTCCAAGCCCCAGTGTCCAAGCTGGTCTTGGACACTTCCAGGGATCCAGGGACAGTCACAGCTTCTCTGGGCACCCTGTGCCAGGGTGTCCCCACCCTCACAGGGAAGATTTTCTTCCCAATATCCCATCTAACCCTGTCCTCTGGAAGTTTGAAGCCATTCTCCCTTGTCCTGCCACTCCAGGCCACTGTAAATAGTCCCTCTCCAGGCCTCTCCTGGTGCCCAGGTGCCCAAGGGAATGAGCACTTCCAGAGAGATGCAGACTCCTTGGCCACTGCTGTGACAAAGGATCCCCACGGTGCCCATTTAGCTGCTGGACCTGTCCTTATAAAGTGAAAATAAGGAATAAATGCAAGGCTCTTTTAGTGAGTGGAACCACTGGATCCTTTCCTGTGGCAGGTGCATCCTCCAGGTTGGCCCCTGGATGTAATTTGTGATGTTACAATCAGCTCACACAATCCCATGTAAATAAAACAAATGAGAGAGGTGGAAACAAAGGCAGGTGGAAACAGAATCTAAAATAGACCTATAAATATTATAAATCCTGCGGCAACCAGACAGTCCTTTTTATCCCAAAAGGTAGAGAGATGGAACTGATTAGTTCTCACTGAGGAAAGGATATTGATGTTTAATACCCTTTTGAGGCTGTTGAGCTCAGTTATTGGATTCAAAGCAGGATACCTGATGGTGCAGGCAGCAGCATATAACTCTCTTTCCTTCCCTAACAACTGCAAGTCCACAAGAAAATTACCAGTTCCAGCTCGGAAATGAAGGTGGCCTTTTGCTGGCTGAATATCCTTTATTTATGAAACAATTTAAAATTATTTGCCATTTGCAGTGCCAGGAAGAAACAGCACATTTGTTCAGCCAAAGTACAGTTATCTCTGCAGTGATGTTTAGAGTGGTCCTACTGTTTGTCAGCTTTTAGGTTGAATTTTTATTGGTTTTGCAAATGTTAATGCATACTGTTAAGCAAGATTTAACCCAAGCAGATAATGTTAGGAGTGAATATGGTTGGGTGTTCCCCTAAAAAAGAAAAAAAAAATACATCATTGACGAGGAAAAAAAAAAAATGAAAAACTAATTACTTGAGAAACGAAGAATTAAAAAGTGAATCATTTGCACATACAATATTGCCTTTCTGGGGTGACATCCATGAAGACTTTTGGGCTAAAAAGGTGTTTATTTTTTCAAAATTTGAAGTGTTCATTTAATATTTTTAAAGTGAAACATTTTTATTATTTTTTAATATTAAAATCTGACTTAGTCATTATAAAAAGCCCCAGAATATTAACATTAAACATTAAATATAGAAAGAAGTTTAAAATCCTTAGAAATATGAACCATCATTTTTTCTTCAAACAGATAACCTAAACTGACAATTAATTCTTTTTTGCTAATAAAAAATACTTCCAGCATGACTTTAAAAAAAACCCAAAAAACCCCATCCTAAAACCACCCAAAAGCAAAAAACCCAACAAAACCCCAAATGTACTTATTAATTAGTTACACAGCTCTGTAAAGAGTTTCTTGAAAGCTCTTTAGTACACCTTTTATTCACAGAATATGATTTCTAGCTAACAGACATTGTAGCTGGCTCCTGTTTTAAATAAGAGGACAAAGTGATTATATAAATGACAGCTCCTAATAATGGCAAAATGCAGCTGATGCAGGATGTGAAACTTTGGGAAGCAGAAATATAAACATCAGTATTTCCAATATACCAAAAATACATTTTGGATCGTGTATATTTTGGCCATGCAATTCTAACTTCTCTAGGATCTTACAGGCATTTTTGTTAAAAGCCAGTGCATAAGCAGACTTTTTGACACACAAAATAGCAGCACAATCATTTTCTGTTCATGGCCTCCAATCCTCCAAAGGGAAACTCAAAATAATATAGTCTAATTACAACTCTGAATAAAACAGTTTTATTACCGAATGAACGACTTTAATTCTTTGTTTGCTCTCAAATGATACGTGAAAATTAATATGTGGCAAATTAACACCATAAAATTCATGAGTGAAGGATTTTTTTTTTTTTTTTTTTTTTTTTTTTTTTGTTTGTTTGTTTGCCTTGCACTACTTGCAGCGAGGGAATACAATTTCTCTTCTGGATCACAGGCAATAAAGAACACCAGATCTTAGTAATGACAGAAGTTATAAAGCATTAGGCTTGCCTTACAGCATAATTCAGTCATTTAGAAGTCTTCACACTTACAAAAGTGTTTTAAATACCTCTCGAAACTGAAATGTGGCTGTTTTGGTTTGCACCAAGCTTTACACCTCTGTAGGGACAATGCAGGAAACCATAACAAGTCATTGAGGTGTTACAGTGCATGATAAATCCTGGCTTCTGCTCCATCACATCCCTACTTCAGGACACAATCAGGCACCTGAGGTGCTCTATTGCCCCATAATGAAGTCCAATTAAGATTCATTAACCTCTGGCCTCCTTCACTTATTTGATGGACGGTGAACATCTCAGGGGAAAAGCTAAAAGGTGAACTTGAATGAGCTCAGTTCAGCAGATGACATTTTGAGGAGTTAAAGACACCTTAGGTGATAATTTACATCTGAAGTGTCAGGGCATGTTGACATATTGATTGATAAATGGAAACATTATATGTGATGGTCATGCTGGCTGAACATTTAGGGTGATTTATGCTGTAACATTTGCTTTTTATATGTGTACCATTTTTTTATGTTAACAATAAAGTGCTGAAAATGCTACATTAGTAATAAAATATGCACAGGCTATGTGCTTTATTGGCTTTATTTGTCTATGAATAAACCCCACCACATTCACACAAAAATGATACGGAAATAATATACCTTGAGTAGGCACAGTGACAACCTGTAACTATCCTAAGGTAAAATTGATGTGGAAATCTGAGAATGAAAGTCTGCACAAACTGTGATTCATGTCGGGAGGTACATCTTACCACTATGCTTAAGGAGAAATGTGTCAAAAAATAAAGAAAGGATGGATCAGAGTTATTAGGAAAGCAGAGCAGATGACTATGTGGAAGGGACAACACATAACTGATTTATACCAGTGTTCAGAAACAGTTCAGACTTTTGATGTTCCTTTGAGATTAATGACACCATCGCTCTCTATTATAGGTACCCACACATGCAGAATGACTCTGCTGCAATATGAGACACAGCAGAGAAGCAATTACAGAAATGTCAGAGTCTTTTCTTTCCCCCACAACAATGAACACTTTATCACCTCCTGGTGACCAGTCCACTTTCAAATGGGGCTGGTTTTCCTTCAGGAAAGGCCTCTCTGAAATAATGGGCCAATAATAAACCCCAAAATGGGGGGATCCCCATTGCTATGGAACCACACGAAATATGCTCCAAGCAAGATTTCCTGGAAGACCAAGCATCCTGCTCTGCAACCATCAGCCTGTGCATTTCTGGCATACACACAGATGCCCCTGGGAGGCATCACTCCTAATGTGTATGTACAACACAGATGCTCTGTACATGTGCAGTACACCCAGCCCTTTCATACATGACTGACTTTCCAGACATGTAAAGTAAATCCAAGTATTTCATTAAGTCCAGGGCTTGCTTAATGGTTTAGCAATAAATATACAGAGCACACACCATACTGTCAACATTTAAAGGGTTAGTTTGACTTACTGTCTACCTGCAGTGCCCTGGCCTTCACACGTGCCAGTAAGACACGCAAGAATTCTGGATATAAATATTACTTGTATAAAACATTTACTTTGAAAAATTTATAGGCTCAAAAAAGAAAACTTCTAGCATGGGGTACCCAGAAACATGCACAGGAGCTGGAATAGGTAGGAGAATTTGTAAATTCACAACAGCAGCAGTTCCAAGTTAGCAGCAGTGTGCTGTGACCTTTCGCAAGAAGTCTTGAATTGAGCAACTTTACCTCACACAGATCATCTGGCCCAGGCATAGCCCAATGCTACTAAGTTCTCCTGAGCTAGGTAAGGACTCAGGATTCATGGAAAGAAGAATGGCAGTGCAGGAGTGGAAGTGCTGTGGAGTTACCGCAGCACATGAGGCTCTTACTGTACTGAGTGTGAAGTGTCAGCTCAGATGCAGGCTGTCAATAGAACATAAATTATCACAGCATCAAAAGTATGGGAAGATACTGTGCTGTCCTGAAATTCAGCTAACTTCCTCTGGGATAACAAAGCCCTGACACCGTAGGGAAGCCCTATTTTGTTGATAAAAATATCCCCCTTTGAGGGGCCAGAAGAGACACTGAGCCTCCCCCAGTGCAAAGCAGAGCAGTGTTTTCATGCTGGTGGCTTTCCTAAGGCTCTGGCCACCCCCTCAATGCAGCCTTCACCATTCCTTCCCCGAGCAAATTACAGTTACGGAAGGCAGCAGAAACAGCAGGTACCTTTTATAATCAAAGATCTCAGTAGTTACAGAACACCATGTAAAAGCCTTTTCTTCAGTTCAGCAAGGACTAAGTGGCAACAAGGGAGAGGATGAAGCAGGGACAGTGGCAATTAAAAGCAAAAAGGATATAAAAATATTCCCAAATGCCTCAAAAGTAGCAGGAAGAGAAGACCATTTCAATCTTAGCTAGCATTAACCTCTTTACATAGAAACTGAGTCTAGAGGTAGAAATGGCAGTACCAGGATTTTGTTATTCACAGCATCCAGTGGTGATGTGAATTTGGGGAGGAAGGGGATCTCACAGCACCCAGAGATAACAATTACCCCTCATACACACAGGCACACACACATTTATCTCAGACACACACAAGCCTGTTGGCACATATCATGTAATCCACAAACCCAATTTGTTCTCACTTAATTATTTTCAAATACATTGGGAGAGTTCTGGGAATGCAGGTTGTTGCTATGCCAAATTCTGCAGAATGCAAGTTCTTTTTGGTATTAACAGGAGTCTTTATACCATTTTCTCTCTAATTTTCTACTACAGCACTGCCAAACACCATTTAGCTTTGCTCAGAAAGTTGAAGCTTTTATAGGCAAAGCCCCAGAAACACTTCTCTCTTTTTTTTTCTTTACTCCTGTGAGCAGCCACATAGATCCCAGATGTTCTCCATTCTGCAGGAAGTAAATATTGAAATTGTGCTAGGAGATATTAAAATAGAGCTGATGGAGATGTGAGCCTGAGACCCAAAGTGTGCTGAATTTGAAACAGTTCTGTCAGCAATTGCCCACTCTGACAGTGCTGCATATCTGCTGTCTGCAATCAGTACTGAGGGCCATAGATCTTCCTAATCACCTTTCTCTCCAGTGACAAATATGAGCAAGCTAAAGCTAAGGTCAAATGAAAGGACTAAACACTTTCCATACATCAGGAGAGTTACCCTCACTCAAAATATGAAGTTCAGCATCTGGTGAGCTTGAGTGATGTAAAGTACTTTTGGCAGAAAAACAGCATCAAAGAACCTGATGCAAAACTCCTTGAGGGTTGTTGAAAGCTGGGGAAGATGGTTCATTCCACTGAAGCACAATCTGTGAGCACACAGCTCTACAGGTCACACTCAGCCAGGATGCTAAAAGTAATTATTACTGAAAGTAATTGTTCTTTGAAAAGAGATGCAGCCCCATGGGTTTGTGTGGGTCTCACATGTGTAAAAGGGTTGGGGTTTGTTTTTGCCATCTGTGAGTGGCCTGGATGGAGCCCAGCCTGGAAGGAGCCTTCCTCCAGCGAGCCCAGCAGAGAGCATCCCTCATGGCTGGGCCACCACAGGCTTGACTTCCAGCAAAGGTGGTGTGACAGGCAATGTCCCACTTTGGGGCAGCTGCCAGGACTTGGAGGATTTCCTTATGAAGAGACCTGTAGATGTTCCCCATCCCTGCCTCCCCTGGGTGCAAGGGACATCCCAATACCTGAGCTGGGAAAGGCAGTTGTAAGGCAGAGCTCAGTTCTTTGTGTTTCACCCTGGAGCATGAGGGCGTTGAACACTCACACCCTGATGACCTGGAGGTAGGTGACTGCTTCCTTTCTTTAAGGAAAAACATCATGGTTTTAGCAACTATCCTCAGGAAAAAGAAGCAAGGTGGGAAGAAAAGCCCAAATCACCAAAAACCTGGAATGTAATCCCCTGTCTGAGCAGCTCAACAAGATGACAGAATGACTTTAACTTGGAGCAAATGGGCTGGATGTAAAAGAAATAACTTTTCTCAGGTACAGAAAGCAGGACCAGGCACAGAGGTATCTGAATGAAAGCTCAAACCCGAACTTTGTGCAAGGCAGTGTGAGTAGTCAGTAATTATTTATAGCTACAGGCCTGTGCCTTCTGAGCATAGGAGAAGCACTAAGCATGATACCTTTCACCATGAAAGAGGCTCTGGGAATATTTCAGGAGGCTATGGGAAGAATATCTGTTGAGGGGTCATGGCTCAGGGCAGGAGGCTGCCTGCTTCAGTCTGAATGATATTATTTTATTCTGCAACCTCAGAATGTTCTATTTTACCTGTCACAGAACCTGCCAGTCAGTTCCTTAAGTATAGCCTAAGTTTATTTGAATTATTATACAAAGGAAAAATGGCTTTTCCTTTCCCCAGATGAAGCCTCTAAACTCACTGTTTCCACAGCACAGATGCTAAATTCAAGGAAACTATCCAAAAGCAAGGGAAGACCAGCCCCAAACCCATCAGAGCACTACAGAACCTGAGGCACCTTTTTGCTCCAAGCAGCTCCTGTGAGCCCTTGGGCTGGGAGTCCTTGCTGTGCACTCCACCACTCCTCTCCTCATCCTTCATGTGCTCTATTGCCTCTTCAAGGGCTTTCCAAAGCTGTTTCGGATTTTTAGCTCCTCATGACAAGCAGACTAAACTCTTCTTCCTGCAAACCCCACATTAGTATGAAATGACTGATATATCGGTGGCTCCAATTTGTACTGGTGGCATCCTTTTCTATGCAGGAAATGTAGACATTAGCCAAAACCAGAATTTCTTCCTCATCTTATCCTATACCTCTCACCTGAGAGAAAAAAAAGAAGGAAGAGGTCTAGTCTCAAAATTACCAAATTTGCTAAACCAGCAAACACAAATCTTCCCACGGGACTGAGCATTGTACAGCTACTACAAGGAATTCCACCTGCTCCAAGTGCCCCCTCATCCAAAATGGGGAGTACTCACTGCGATATCCCTGGCTGCCCAGAAAATCAATTTGCTCACCCATTACACGAAATGGATTTGGTTTCTGTCTGAGGGCTGTACCCCAGCACAGTGCTCAGCTATCCCAGCCTGCCAGCAGGTCATTCACCATGGTCCAAGTGGCCGGGCAGCCCTGGCACATCCCACACCTGGCATCGTGTGGAATTTCCCCGCTCCCACACCTTCATCCACAAAAACGCAGCTCTGTGGAGGAGATCAGATCAAAATTAATTTAGCCTAGAGTTATATTTCCATTGTAGCTCCAGCTCAGGGCTGTTTCTCAATGCTCTCTAGGAAAGTGCTGGTGACAGGTCTGTGTGGGCTTCAGCCGCTGAGCATATCCTGGCTGCAGCACGCTGCTGGGACTGCCAGGAAAGCCAGGATCCAGCCCTCAGTGTCCCAGGGACACGTGCTGGGGACACTTGCCACTTGCTGAATGTCACATCCAAGTGAAAAATGCAAGGGGCAGGAAGCAGCTCTGCCCTGGCCAGCCGGGGGACCTGGTGGCCCAGGGCCGGGCACTGCTCAGCAGCCCAGAACAAGCCACATTCCCACAGGCAGGCTCAGGTTTTGTCCATGAATTATATCCCTTTCCCCAGATACAAAGAAGGCCAAAAGTACCCCGTTGTGTTACAGGGTAACGTAAATATTGTTTTTGGACTTTGGTGTTCCAGGGCTCATTTGCCAATTACATGAGGCTCAATTGTTCAGATGAGAATTCCATGTTGACTAATTGGCAAAAACATATACACAGCTAAGGAGCACACTGTGTCCTACTTCGATGAAATGTGCTACCATTCCATCCTAATTAGAAATACCCATTTGCTCTTTTAATTGCATACCTTTGCATATTTACAGCAATTAATAAATTGCAAAAGTGGAACATGCTAAGTCGATCTAATATTTGCATTTCTGCTTGTTAAGTCTGTTAAGGCTCTCTTCCACATTAGGCTTTAATTATGTGAGGAATGCAGAACACCTGATGCCATGCTGGAACCCAGAATGATTTTCTTTGGACTCTTCTACCTGGTCACTAACCAAAGCAGTGTTTTCTCCACAAAAACTGGCTAAAGATTTACTTCCTGAGGAATTAATGCTGTAATTGCATGCATTTTTCTAGCTGGCTATTATGCTCTTGAAATACTGATACAGTCTTAATTACAGAAATGCAAACAATACCATTTTTGTGAACTGCTTTCTGCTTTGTACCAATTATGCAAGTAATAACCCACATTCAGTAAAAAATAACACCTTTTAGCAGTGCCCAAGTATTTTCTATATTTTTAACAATTTTGGGAGCTGCTTATTTTACCACCTGAAAAAATATTCTGTTGCAATATATATTTTACAGTAAAAGGAATAAACGGTTTATTTCTGAAACTTTCTTGTTAAACATGCTGCATTTTTAGTTAGATGTGATCTGATCTTTTGTTTTCATTGAGACAATACCAGTTTACATCAGCTGGGATATGGCTCACCTTATAATTTTAAAGGATCTGGTCCCATTTGGTCTCAAAATTCAGGAGGGTTTTTTAAGAAATTATTTACATCAAATGTAGGCAATTAATTTTTTAAAAGTATTTGGTGTACCTGCACACAGATGTAGAGATGATAAAATATACTATTTTAGACTGTGATGTTGTAACAAAGCAGATAAGAACAGGGGGGTTTTACAGACAACAAGCTCTGCACAAGAAATTATGAAATTTTTTTTTAGATCTTTGTACATGCTCACTGCTTTCCAAAATCTCACTAAATCCACTCATGTCACTCTGGTGAGACTGCAGCTTTGAGATTGCTCGCAGTCCTCATTTCAGAAAACAAAAGGCATCTGACATTCCTGCCTGAAACATCTGGCTTTATACCTGACTCTGGACCAGAGTTTTATCTGGTGGCATTTGACAGGGCTGCACTGGTGCCAGCAGAACTCATCTGCTGAGCTGAGCCAAAAGCCTTTCCCCTGCTGCAGCCTTTGCTCTTTCTGGACACAGAAAGACCAGTCCTTAACACAATAGGTCCAGCTCTCAGGATTTTGGACGCTGTTCATAGCGCTGGCAAAAGAAAGAGCATGGCAGGAAAAGAGCAAATATAGAGCTGTGCCACTGTAACAGGTTCACAGGGATTCTCCCAGCCTGCAGACCACTCCATGGCAGCGGCGGGGAAGAGGGGACACAGACCAAGGGTAAATGTTTATGGCCTTTCCATCCATTTTTCACTGGCATTCTGCTGCTGAGGAGAGCCGCCCTGGTACTGGCACAATTCCCAGCAGTGCTCTGGTGGGGCATGTGGGGGGGCTTCCCCAAACTGGGAGAACCCCCAGGGGAGACGAGAGAGGCAGCAGGTGCCTGCAGCTCCTGTGAGAGATGCTGGCAGCACCTGGGTGGGACCAGGAGAAGCAGCAGCATCCAAACCCTCCCACACCTACAAAAGAAGCCCTGGGGAAGCACGTGGAGACCAGGAATGCTGTCACCAGGGCAGATGCCAGCTCCACTGGGAGCTTTGGTGCCCACCTAGCACAAAGACAGGGACTCTGTGAGCTCTGCACCCACCACGGCTGACAGAGCTGCCCGGGCAGAGCTCAGGGGAACACACGACCCATCAGTGCCAGCTGCAGGCTGTGCCCTGCTCTGCCTTCAGCTCCATCCAGCAGCAGCGGCACAGTTCTCCTGGTGGAGGAAATCCTCCCTTTAATGCCAGAGTTGCAGGAGGAGGTGAGGAGGTTGAGGAATACCAGTGACTGTGAGAGAGACACGCCTGGAACCACACCCTGCCTACCCTGAGCCAAACCCAAGAGACAGAAGGATGCATGCCATGGAGGATTCCCCCTCCCTGCGGCTGTCTGAGGTCAGGTTGGAGGGCTTTGAGCAACCTGTCACCGCTCACGGCAGAGCAAACGGAGTGGATGGTCTTTAAGGTCCCTTCCAGCACAAACCCTTCTAGGATTCTATGATTCCCTGATTCCCTGTGCTCCATTCACCTGGCTGGATGCGGTGACAGAAGCAATGGTATGAATTAAAAGACAGGGGGCAATGGAAATAGATTCCTGCCCAGTGCAACCACTGCATCCTTTCCATCCCCTCCAGTGCACCCCTGGTTCTAATCTCAATGGGTGTGGAACCAAACAATAGCACACATTGCTGGCTGTTTGGTGGTTTCAGAAGTTGTATTTAAGGCCATTTTCTATTAATTCCGTAGTAGAAAGTCAAGTCCGTGTTTCCCATTTAAACCAAAATCACTGCCATTCTCTGAAAGCTATTTTTTGCTCACTTCTCCACATCTCACATAGATAAACATTTGAGCCATAGTAACATCTTTAGTACTTTGGCAGAGAGCAGGATTTGAATAACAAACTCTTCAGCTGTTGTATTTTGCAGATAATGTCCAAAATACCAGGCCTAGGTAAGGCAGAAATGAATCTTGCACCATTCCCTCCACCCAAATGGTGTCAACCCAATTTCCATCATTTCAGATGCCTTTATGGCTCATATTTAAGTCTGCAGTTATATTTGCATGCATTCATTCATTCAATACTAAGCCTGACATTTGTAAAAAAACATACAGCTGGTGAATGAGAGAGTTGTCTTATTCTTCAGAAGTAGAAACTTCAGATTTTAATGTCAAAAGATAAAAATAACTGTTGGGGTTCTGTTTGTTTGTTTTTTTTTTCCTTCACTGTAGGGAGAATTTTTATAAAAGGAGATCTACAATTTCAAACTAAACAAGCAAATTGTGTTTGCATTGCAAGTTTCTTCCTTACCAATTTCAGCTGTTTTCAGAGAAAAAGGGGAGGAGAAGGCTACATGAAGATGAAAGGGAAATTTACCCCAATGGTGAGCTTTCAAAAGCTGAAGAGTACAAAGAAAACCTGATCAAAAACTTATTACCAGAAACTGGAATGACTATATGTGTCTGGGGAGGGGGAGAAATGCAATATCACAAGCAAAGAAAATTCAAATACAATAGAAAATGGTGCTGGATGTCCACTGGGAGATGGAATGATTTCCTCTGAGCTCATGGGAAATTACTGTATGGATATCTGAACGATGGGTCATATCTGGTGTTGAAACCAAACAGACATTTACTGTGTTACATTCAGATACAGGCAGAGTTGAGTTTGTAAACAAACATCAGCAAACTAGATGACAGACTTGCTGCTAGAGACACAATCTTAAAACCACATAAAGACAAACCCCACCAACATGACTATGCAGGCACTGGCAATTTTTTTTTTAATGTGAAATACCTTAGAAGTGTAAGACCAATTAAAAAGAAAATTTTAATTTATGCCCTACAGGAAAACATAGATTAAGCATTTGATAGTGAACACAAAATGGATTCGTGCTGTCAGTCCTCAGCAATTTTTAGTGAGCCCATCACAAGCACAGGGCCAGGAATGGTCTTAGAGGCTACTGAGGCACAGCCTGGCATGAGCCTGAACGTTTGATGTGGTTCCTAAGAGACACAGAGGATCCTGCACTCCCTGCCATGCACAGAGGAGGAAAATGGCTCCTTACATTACCCATACCTGCACAAAATTGGAGAGGTGGTGTGGGTGATACAGAAGGAACATACACAGGATAAGAGAAATTTGTTTATTTAAATAAGTTTTACCACTTGTTGCTTAATTTTCCTCTGAAAGTTTTCTGATCCTCTACAAAGTTGCCAGGGGTGAGATCAGAGGAACCTTAGGAGGTTTCTGCAGGGAAGTGGTCTGCAGAGCCAGTGTTCCTGGGACTGAAGATAGCAGAGGAGTGCAAGCCACAGGAGTACATCCCCTACAGGTGGGAGATCTCTCCTTTCACGGGAGATGTAAGAACTCAGTCAAGGCGAGGATAGTTTAGAAAACATAGGCAGAAAATTCCCCTGTTTAGGCTGATGCAATAACAACATATATCACCACAATTACAGACGTGATTTTGCCAATTTGGTGCAAACAACTCTTTCATATTGTGTGATTTCTTACTGATAAAATATTCCTGGTAACACTAGAAAAATCTCTTACACACTGAACAACAAGGCTATGATTGACTGCCTGCACAGAAGTGAGTTATAATGGGATTTGGCACCTCTGAGCTGGGAGGCCACAGGGTGCCAGCAATTGTTTGTGTTTCTGGAGGGGTTATCCAGCTTCAGAAGTGTTCAGTGGCATGTTTCAATCAACAGCAGGAAAGTACAGCTATCTCCACTTTGAAGAAGTTTAATCTATGGCTACGATCCAAAAAGACCAAGTGTCCTCTGAATTCAAAGGCAGCCAATCTTCATAGACTTGAGAAGAGATTATCTAGAGATTATGTTGGTAATTAACTGAGGAAATGGAAAGTTGGTCTAAACCCTGTGGATCTGCCTCAAAGTGACATTGCTCTTTTCCTTCTGTAAAGGATGTGTTGGAGGCTATGGACAGAATCTGCAGAGAAGCACAGTGAAACATGGGTAAAGCAACCAGGGGACCCTGAATTCAGATGTCTTAACTGTCTTTGCACTGAACTGGACAACTGGGTGGCTGATTGTTTCTACGTGAAGTTAAAATGAAAATGAGCAACTGCACAGCAATACCCAGCAATCATCATAGCAATGTTAATATGTGTTCCTCATTAATAGCATTTATTCTAACTGGTCTTATTACACCTCTTAGTTACTGCAATTACTCCCAATTAGACAGAGACTGTGAGCACCAGCTTTTATATCCTGTCACATACCAGATGAGCTGAAGGACCCTCTGCTGCAATGCTGTTCAATAGAGAGACTTCATTTTCTATTACTCTAGAGACCTTCTCAAGACAAATGCTTCATTCTTACAACATCGTATTTTTTCCTCTTATTTGCATGACAGTGCTTCAGAGCTCTCCTAAATCTTCGATTACTTAATAACAACTTTTCTTTCTCATCTGATATCTGCAGAGAGTGGAACAAAAGAGTGCTGCATAGTTACAGGCACACAACAGCCGTGCTATTTAGCATTTAGATGGTGCCACGGAAAGAGGGACGATGTACCAGGGAGGCAGAGGGGAGGTGGGTGTGAGCAGTGCCAGTTGGCTGGACAGAATGCCCCCTCTCATCTCTCTCGCTGTGGTCCTTGCCAAAACCATTATGCAGTTTGAGGCAGACAGAGGAAACGTGCCTGCTTTCCACCAGTCTGCTCCGATCAGCGCATCCCACTCTGCGGACATTTCCCAGCCTTCAAGTCATTGCTGCTCTGCAGAGTGAAGAACAGCTTGAGACAGCTACAGCAGGGCAACAGAACCCACGCACCAGGCAAGTGCCCCTGTGCAGGCTGAGTGTGCAAAATAGATGTGAACATGGACATCCCACAGTTCACCCTCACATAACCCCAAACAAACACCAAATCCCCCAGCATGAGCTTAGCCCCTTAACCCAGAATATTCACAGATGTCTGGGAAGTTTTGGAATCAGTGCTCCTTTTAAATTATCCTTTCACTCCTTCCCACGTGAATTATTGTTATTTGCATTAACAAATATACTTTATGCCAAATTTCCCACAGGCCTCTTTTCAAATTAGCCATCTGCAGCTGTGTGAAGCTTTACACGAAGTATATGAAAGGATACCCCAATCCTATCAGCTCTAACAGGTACTTATCCATCTCTTAACACACTGCCTACACTGGTTATAGAAGGTAAAAGCATATGGACTGTGGAACATCATCCAAGCAAAACACTTGCACAACCATACATTCCCAGAAATCCTTCTCCAGTCACCAGTTTCAAGGAGAAGATTGCTATATAACAGGAGACAGCTCTTAATTTGAAGCATCCCTCCTACTTCAACAAAAGGTGGTGTTTTTCCATTATTTGCTCCTTAACAAAAAAACACTGAAGGTCTTTACTGCCTACCGCAGAGTGTTAATTTTTAATGGGAGAAGCTACATGCTGCTTGATTTCTTTAGTGCATGAAGCAGCCAACCAATTGTGCATCACCTCTAACTCCAGAACAGCAGTTTCAGCAAGGAGCCTTTACAGCTCAGAGCATCCTTGAGGGCTAAAGATGTCAAGCAGTTTAAATGCCAGTGAAATCAAGAAGACACCAGACTCGGATATATTATGAAAAAAGGACAGGAAAATGGAAACCTCCACTGAGATCAAAAACTTTTTCTCTGCTCTAAGAAATAAGGGCCCACTTAAGGCACCTGTGAAGCACCCACCTGGTGAATGGGGAGGGCATAGTAGCACTAATGACAAAGCACAGAGCAAATTTTATCATGAAAAATGTGTGAAAAATGGGCTGGAGGACATGTGAGAGAGTCCAACTCTCCCTCTCCCTCTGTACCTGAGACATGCCTCGCTCAGCCTGTCCAGAAGGAGCTCTGATGATAGAGAACCTACAATGACCTTCAGGAATTTGTTCCAGGTCTAAACAGAAAAGGTTTTTTCCCATTAATTCTCCAGACAACACAATCTCAGTGCCAGTGCCAAGCATGCACGTGATACAGGACTTCCCACCCCTTAAAGCTGAAGCCCACATGCTAAAATTCCCAGTCCACCCTGTTTTCAGGGCACGCTGTGTTTGGGCATTACCCCAGTCTGTAAAGCCTGTCCTTGATGGGACGTGGCCCCGCTAAGGAGGAGCACCTGGCTCCAGCTTCTGCACAAAGGACAATGAAGAGGGATCTGCATCTCAGCAGCTCCCTCAAAAACAGGACAACAACCCTCAAAATATACCAGATCAGATTCAACAGACCAAGATTTCAGTGGACAATTCTAGCTATACTGCTGCAAAGGCCTTTTTTTTTTTTTTTTTTTTTTGTCCCAGCAGTAATTTTCAACAGTTTTTTCAACTTCCCAGTGTGCTGTGCAGCAGGATTGAAAGTTAATATCCATTTAAGCCATTGACAGAATAGGAATATTTCTGCTCTTGTATCTTTAAAAATATCTTGTGGAGTGAAACAATGGACACCAAGTTTCAAGGTTGAATGATTTTTTTATAGCAAAATTATAAATCCCTGAAAATGAAGGATAAAATGGAGAGTATTTAATAAGCCTGAATTGAAACAGTGCTATCAGATGACCCTTTAATAATTTTGATAGAAATGGATCTTCCCTCAGATTTTCATATCTGTGAGTACAGCATTCAGCACTGGCATCATTCTGCTGGTGGTCAGTGTTGAAAGGCAGAGTATTTGGATTACACCAGAGAGTGCCCGAGACCAAGCAATGGCACAGCGGCTCTTCCAGGCAGAAAAATGATGCAAAACAAGCTGGGCTGATGAATTGTTTTGAAGCCCCACACTTCCACACCACTGTGGCTGCTGAGAACTTAGCACTGCCTTGGGAGACAAATCTTTTCCTACTATTAAGTGGGTATAGGATGCTGTAGACAAGAATCCTTGACCAAGACTCCTACAGCCTTGGTGCTGATGCTGCATCCACCACGAGCATCTCTCTAGTCCCACCTGAGGGTCTCATCAAGTTAAGGTTCCAGTGAGAGAAGAGGGTACTAACAGTGGTATTATGCAGGTAAACTCTGAGTAGCACCCTGGGAGGAGGAGAAGGAGAAGGAGAGTTTGTCCTTGTCATGTGCACTTTAATCTCTTTTAAATGACACTCTTGCCTAGAGGAAATGGTGAGTGCCAATCCAAAACCATGAAATATGTGTTTTGCGATTTTCCATGCCAGAAGTATTTATTTACAGACCACTTCCTCGCCAGAATTTACAAGGACACAAGTTGGTTTTGTAATGGCAGCATCACACTGGTGCACGTGTGAATGCCTGGACTTCAAAGGTAACAAAATGTGCCTTGATGGTCAAAAGAATTGAAAAAGAACAGCAACAGGTACCAATCAAGGGTTTCAGCCCAAGCAAGCTCTTGCAGCAGTCATAATTTGGCAATGGCAATAATATATTTTCTCCTAAACATGGCTCCTTGCTCCTACTCTACCTACAGTTATTTCAAAGATTGGTCCTTCTTTCAGGCACCTGGGAATGCCATCAGACAGCTGTCAAGAACTATTGAGAGGTATTAGTTTGCTACTCTTACAGTGCACAAAGACATCTTCCCTGCAGAGGGATCAATATTTCTGAATTTTTGGCACTTCTGCTCATTTTTCTACACTAGGTCAAACTATCTATCTATCTATCTATCTATCTATCTATCTATCTATCTATCTATCTAGTTCTGATTTGGCTGAGCATGTGTAAATACCCTCTTTAAAAATTTACTCACACCAGTTTTTCTGTATTCTCTCTCTGCTCAAGCCATCTTTAGATCAGTCCTTCCCAATCCCACAGACATTATATGCTTATTTGAGGAAAAAATGCTCCACATTTTCTTGGTTTGTCCCTGCTTTAGCTTCAGGCCATGAGCAAGTGAAAGCATATCCTGACAGCAATGCAATATGTAAGACAGAACAACTTCAGCCAAGACTCCTTAATGGAAATGGCAACTGCTATTGATTTCCTAAACACAGAGGTTGTGCCCCTCACCTCCATGACAAATCAGTTAGTAAAGACTGGGGACTCAGGGGAAACTCCTTGGTATGTAAACATGAACTTGTGGTTTATATTAACACAATATATTCTACAACTTCTTTCATGGTGGAGTCCAGGAAAATACAGGAGGAGTCTGCAAGTGGCAAGCAAAGACATTCACTGTAAAAAAATAAATCACTAATACAAGTGCAATTGAATTCAACAGGCAAAGGAAAGAGCAGGCATATAAGAGTACAGAGAAGCTATGGAAAGCTTTGGATTACCACTAAATTTATAATCAAAATGAAAAAAAAGAAAGACAAACCCAAACAGATTGATTCTTAATTGTAATACAACACATACAGTGATTAATAAAAATAACTTATTTATTCTCTGATAACAGTAAATTGTCCCTAAAGCAATTAAAATTGGTGTAAGAACACAGTCTGATAAGGACAAACATCTTTATCATTAATGGCTATCATGGTACAAGAGATAAATATTTTTCCGAACAATAAAATAAGGTTAAGAAGCTCTTCACTATCTGGTAATACACTGTATATTTTGAATCCAAGAAATCTTGCATTTAGGAGCAGAGGAACTTACCCCTGAAGCACAGTTCCTCCATAATCAGTGTTTTCACAGCCATTACCAAGGACAAGGAATACAGACATCACCAAAACATCTACAGCCCCCCTTCTCTCACTGCTAATAGTAAAAGCAGTATAAATAAACCCACTCACTGGCCTGGCTGCACCAGCAGAAAGATCAGACAGACAGCTGAGATGAATAACACTGAGAATAGAATAACTTATTTCGTCCTTGAAGCAAAAGCAACTTCCTTACACCCCTTAAGTTAATAATGCTTTATTTTGTCCCCAGCTGTTAAGTTTATAGAAATTAAAAGTCATGACTATTTGTCTTTTGCCAGCATGAATTTAAAAGTGCCTTTAAAAAATCTCATTATCATTGTGGCTTTTTTTTTTTTTCCCAAGCAGATTCAATACAAAGCAGATTACATCCTGCCTGCACTAGTAAAGTGCACATAAATTTTTCACAAACCAATTTATCTTAAAAATTTTTCTTTCCTCATTTTGATTCTGGACACAGTGCAGAGTAGAAAGGCACTCCAAGTATTTTTTAGATAACAAAATTCTAGCCATAATGCATTAGTGTTTCAGAGGTATTTCTGTTCTATAACATTATTTCCAGACCATCAGAACACACCTTTTATGAAGTGGAATGATCTCATATGAAACAATTACATTACCATGAAGTTTTAGTCTGATGTTCAACCTGAATGTGAAGATTAGATCTAAAGGATTCATTCACAGGTAACAGAAGAGGATAAAAATCATTTCCTTTGGTAAGGAAATTTGGAAATACGCATCAAATAACCTGGAAAGGAGCTGCATGGGTCGCCTGTACAACCATCTGGGAAATCAGCAGTCCTGCAACAACCACATGTGGGACCACCACTGGTACCCCACCCCCGTACCAGCAATAATCAACAGTGCAGTTATCCCATTCCAGATGTGCAAACCATTCTTTCTGAGACCCTGGGAGAGGAGGGTGACCATAATTCCCACCGTAAGTTTTTAGTAGTGTTGGGAAGATACACAAGCCTTCCAGGTCTGGGGGAAAGTGTTTCCATGGAGAGCAGCTCTTCCTCTGCAGAGCCTTGACTCATCAATGCTTGGGGACCGTCAGGAGACACTGATTGAGCAAACACTCCCAGTGAAAAACTACACTCTACAAGGAGCCAGCAGAGATATTTATAGCCAGTTTTGTTTGAATGGCCGTAATAGCTGAGCTACAGCTTTTATTCTCCAGACGGCTCCAAGAAAAAATCAAGGCAAAGGCACTGGTGGAGCAGGAAAAGTTCCACTGTCGCTTTTCATGTGGCACTTGTCTTTCCCTGGCACTGATGACAGCCTTTTCACAAGTACCCCAGGCGCCTTGCAGAAAGAACAAGACATGAGTATGTCATGGCATGAGTGCAAAAAAAATAAAACAAACCAGAATAAAAGTTACCTTATACAAGTCTGAGTCAGTTACTGTTATGACAGAATAAAATCCTGAATCTGTCTTGTTCTTTAATTTGCTTTCACTCCTGCCTAAGAAAGAGTTTTGTCACACTTGCATTTTAGCTAATAAAGTGGTCACAAGTAAAATATTTTCAAGAAATAGTAACACTGCTCCTTTGAGAGAGACAGCACTGACTGTCTAGGAACAGAGTGAATACCAGGCCCAGTAAATGGGAAAGAAAATATTTCTTGAGGTTTTGGGTGGATTCTAAACATGTTATCTTATTCCTGCATGTTTACTAGTCTTGGAGCAGAAGTGATCAGAAACAAGAGGATGCCGCAGTCTTTTGCACAAATCTCAGAAAAAGATTGGGTCAAGAATCAACCCCAACCAGAAAGCAGCACACAGAGGAGCAAGTTCTTCACCACAGCAGTTCCTGCTGCAGCACTGCAACCCCAACTCTTCTGCTTGTGCCTGAACTAGGAAAAAAGACTTTGGAAGCCTGGTGGTAACAGAGTCATCCATAACACCTTCAGAATCAAGCTGTGACCAGACTTTTCTCTTTGGGCCAGAGTGCTTAGCTGGTTGGAAAATATAAGGAAAAAGAAGTTACATAAGAAAAATTTCTCTATAAAGAAACTTAATTCCATTTGCTTACCAGTAAGAGGGGGAAAAAACAACAAAAGAAACAGCAACAACAACAAAACAAAAAAAAAAACCCAAAACACAAACAAACAAACAAAAAACCCCCTCCATCTAAGCATGGCTGAAGTTGCTGCCTTGGGGAAAAAAATTTTGCATATTCCCTTCCTTCCAGAAGACAGGCAGTGAAGGCAACATTACAGTCCTTCAGGAGTGCCTTCAGGGGTACTTCCAGAGAAAACTTCCAACATTCTTTTCCACATTAATTTGCATTAAGCTGACATTTTTAGTGATGGACATTTTGCAGATCTGTGAAGAAATACATTTTTCTTTGGAAAGTAATTTGTGAGAAAATTTCTACCACCTCAACTATTTCAGATTCCTCCTTTATCTTTGGAAGTGCTGCCTTTTGAAACACAGGCACGAGAAGACACTTATGACATCTCTGCAGGCACACAGGCTTTACTATGATCACATTCCTGTGAATCATAGCACATTCTTCAGTAAACAACTGGCTGGAAAGAGCGGATATAAATCTCAGCTTCAGGATGTTAAACCATTGTTTAACACCTCAGGGATAGGACACTGTCTAGAAGGAATGAAAGGCTGAGATAATTGAGATGTTCAGTGTAGAAGAGGAGGCTTTGGGGTGACCTATTTGTGCCTTTCCAGTACCTGAAAAGGGCCTGCAAGAAAGATGGAGAGGAAAGATCCACAAGGGCCTGGAGTGATGAGACAAGGAGGAATGGCTTCAAACTGGCAGACCGTAGGTTTAGATTAAATATTGGGAAGAAACTGTTTATTGTGAGGGCAGTGAGGCACAGGGTGCCCAGAGCAGCTGTGGCTGCCCCACCCCTGGAAGTGTCCAAGGCCAGGTTGGACAGTGCTCGGAGCAACCTGGGGTAGTGGATGGTGTCCCTGCAAGGGTTTGAGCACTTTAAGGTCCTTTCCAACCCAAACCATTCTATGATTCTAAGACCAAAAACCAAAGCAGTTCCTTATGCCTTCTCCTCAGACTGGATGCAGTCAGCCCCTTCCAGGGATATTTTGGTGAGGATCCACTCTTCTGCATCTCTGCACTCTAATCCAGGAGCGAGCGTCCCACGAGAGCCCCAGGAGGCCACCTGACTCAGAGACATCTCTGAATCACCAGCACCTACTCCCCGTGGGAGGAAAAGGGTACTGAGTTACTGCTGGCCTGGAGCAGGACTAAATTATTCCCTCCCAGCAGCAGGTGCTGGCTCAGCTATTTTGACCCAGCGTGTGGGAGGGCTGAGCCAAGGTGTTACCCAGCCCTGGGAGCTGCCCACCCTCTCCTGCTCTCTCCCTGGGAGTGGAGGCTCAGGCAAGCTGCAGAATGGAGGCAGGTTTATATCCCCTCTTCCTACCTTCTCCAGACAGATGAAGCCACAAACCAATTAAACTGTAAACTAACCCACACTTCTTTTCAAATTAAAGCTGTGATTAATACCCAACCATTGTGTGCTTTCCACTGTGAGCTCTGCTCTGAGGGCCTTTCTGAAATCAGCAACAGAGATTAGGAAGCATAAATTTAGCAAAAGGCATGTCTTGTAGCATCCTGAAATTGCCAATGTTGTTTAAAAAAAGAGAGAAAACTATTTTTTTTTTTTTTTTTTACCCTTTGGATTTCTTTGTTGCCAAAAATAATCATGTTTCTGTCCTTATTCAAGACAAAACAATTTTAGGATAATTGACCTTAAAATGAACTGCAGGAAACTAAACACTCACTGACTTCTATTGTGTATGGAGCAATTCCATGGTCTGTATAAGCCTTCATCAGTGAGTGTTTGAGTGGAGTTCAGCCATAAAAGACATGAGGTATAAGGATAAATGTTCAATGTAGCAAGAACTAATTATACAAACAAGCATTAAGGTTATAAACTTAAGTTCATTAATTCAGTGTGCTTAGAAATCAGCAGCAAAAGTAAATGACAATGCTACACAGCAATAGCAATGATGAGCACAAAAAGGAGTGTTTTAATGGCAGCAAACTCCAGAAACAGACACCTTTTTCTAAGCCAAGAAAACTCAATTTCCACTTGGCACAAAAGAATCAATTAGATATGGCACTTACTGGTCAGCTGAGAGTTGGATACACCTCTCCTCTCTTCTAACACTTCTCTCTGTACAAATCAATGATCAAAGCAAATGCAGCCATACAACTCTGCGAGTTTGTAATAAAGCCATTTATTTCTGAAGCCTGTTTCTCTGTGTGGAATTTTCTTAAAATTTCTTTCTCAAAAAGATAGGTGCTGTCATAACCAGCACCCATTTCTTGGCAGAGTGAAAAGGAGCAGAAAATCAATGCGTTTGCAAACTCAGAACAAACTGAGCCATTCCCAACACTGCATGAAATGCAGCAAGACAAGGACCCATTTAATGACTGAGATGTTTTATCTCAAATCCAGGTACCTATGTGACTTGGAAGAGCCTTCCATTTAAAGGAAACTTCAAGTGAAGAATGTAGGCAGAGATGAAGGGTGAATCTCGATTCCTCACACAGTGAAGTGGGTAAGATGTCAATAGTGCCAAGAACTCCAAAGTCCAGTGAAAGCCAAACTTTGGAGATTTTACCCGAGTCTAAGAAAGAAAATAACCTGAACTGGAGCTGGCTAAAGTGCAAGGCCTGGTAAAGGAACTGACTTCTGGGACTAGGGCACCTCATTTTCCTCACAAATCCTGTTATTACACAGAAGGACTTTGAAATGCCTTAACCAACACATTAATTTAATGGAACTATGCTTCATCTGTTCCATACTTCCTTGGAAAGCACAGCTTGAACAAAGTGATTGCAAAATGTAGCCTACTGTTAACGTTTTTCCTGCATTTCAATTGTTCTTCATTATCTAATTTAAATACAGTCAGTAGAACAGAATCACAAAACAGCCAAGTTGCCAAATTAACTCAGGTTTCTGAACACAACTCCCTAATAAATAAGGCCATCCCCAATCTGATGTACAGAAAACTCCTATCCACCTTTCCTCATCTCCCAGCCCTCTCCCCAAAAATGGCAGTTCATTTTTCCTTTCCCTTTACTTGCTCCTTCAGTTGTCTGATATGTTCTTAATGGGCATAACAAAGAAGGAGAAGAAAAATGCAATTAACTTTTTCATCTGTTTTCAGACTCCAGCATAAGAAAAGTACATGAATACTTTGATTGTTCCCATGCAAATGTTCTTGTCTTTGGACACTTCAACAATTGCACAGATGTCAGAACAGATCTAACCGGATTATTCTTTCCTGTGTGGGTTTTTTTTTGTTTGTTTCTTTTTGTTTTTTTTTTTGTTTCAAGTTACTCACAACATAAATCTTTAATTCCTTCTAATTGAAAGCATCTGTCCTGATATCTGCCTCTTCCATCTGAGGAGCCTGTGTCATCTTATGCAAGTCCTCCTATTCAGGTTCCAATTCATCTTCTTGCTTGACATTTTCCTAGCTGGAAACTGTGTCTGTAAAGCACCTCCAGAAATGGAGGTGTGATGCTTGGTAGAACTTAATATCCTAGATAGGCTGAAGAATATTTAGCCTGCTCTTACAATAACCATCACTGTGCTGTTAAATGGTGCCAAGCCACAAAACGCCTCATCTGAACGATGGGAATAGTCCATTTTGTGACAAATATTGTAACTGCAAAGGCATCTATCACAAAATCTCGTAAGGCCAGAAAATATTTCCTGACATAATGTCATCATACACACACAGATCACAGAAACTTCTGAAATGCGGAAATAACACCCATCCCCCCACCAACCTGCAACAGAAACTTTTACATATTCTTGAAAATGTCAAGATGTATGGAAATGATTCTCTCTATTTTTGTCCCAGGACCTATATTACAGGGCAGAGGAACAACTTTCTGTTAGGAAGGAAGAGTATTTTAATAAGCTAGAGATTGGAAAACTTTCCTGACCAAAAATATTTCATTGAAAAGAGAATATACAAGTAAAAATTGTTTCCAGGAATGATCCTCAATCCACCAACAGATTCCTTAAAGAAAAGAGATTTTTCTCAAGAAATATGATACCTTTGATTCAGGGATGGGAACTACATTTGTAACCTCAGGTAAGCAACCCTGCATCTCTCCTGGACTCAGTAATCTTATTCTGTTTAGTTACTGTGCTCTTTAACTTCAGTGATGTGGCTTCTTTTACACCTCTAACAGTGTTCTTAAATGGGAGTAGCCCTTTGAGGAAAAGTAGAGGGGACAAGGGAAACAAAACTCTGTTCAGGGAGAAAGCAAGGACGGGAAGAAGGTCCCTGACTGTGGTACTCTGTCAGAGACAAGAGGCAGCTAATGGAGAGTGCAGGAACAGGCTGAGACCAACACTGAGAGGAGATCAGAGCATGACTGGTGTCCTGATGGAAAGGTTTGTGTTTCCCTAAGCAGCTCACAGCTAATGGGCTCATCACTCTTCCCCATGTGCTCCCATACAGACAGCAGGCGTGGAGCAACGTTCCCAGGGATGCAGACAGCAACTGAAGCTCTCTGTCACATCCTTTTCCATCTTTATCCTCTGCAAAGCTATGACAATTCCCTATGGAGACAGAGTTTTTGCTCCAGACCTGCTGAAGGCATAAGAATCTGCCATAAAAACATTTTTCACCTGATAATAATAGGCCAAATGAGAAATGCTGAAAGAAGGGGGGAAAAAAATCACATTTGGGGTACGGTTGGATTCTCAGTGCTCTACTTCCACATTCTCCAAAGCCCACTGAACCAAGGACTGGTTCCATGGCTAATAAATCTACTTGGTTTTTGCTTTAATCCAAATGAAAGGAATATGCAGCAGCAGGAGAGAAGTAACAAGCTGTGAATATTAAACACATATTTGTGTAAAATAAAATGCCTATTTCATAAATGTGTTCCCAAATCTGAAGATAACATCTCCAAGAGATTGGACTGGAAGTTAAAAGGTAAAGGTACTGTATTGGGCAGAGCTGAACAACATCCATCACCACTGGAGCATGGAAATACAGAGTAAGGGCTTCAGCAGCTCACATCCCTGGAATCAGTTATCTAATGATTCATCTTTGCCACAATAACTGCTGCAAAAATCGATTCTACAGCTTTCCCCCACTCTTGGGCTTTGCATGAAAAAGCAATTGTTTAAATTAATTTTTTAGTGAGTACTTTCAGAAGTTAAAAACGTAGCACCTAGCTATGCTCTCTGTTTATTTCACAATCGTTTATTTATTGTTTAATATCAGCATCTCAGATACACAGATATGTGATTAAAAACAAACAGTTTAAGGAATGTCAGTATAAATAGTAGGCAATGAAAGACAGCGTTTCAGTTCATTAATATCTGTATCTTAGGTGACTGCAGGTGCACCTTAATGAATTACATGACTAGAAAAATACAATTAAATGCAGCTGCATATGTTTACAAAACTGCAGAACCAAATTACAGGTATCAGTAGCACCCATAATTCATCCATAATTGACAATTTTCATATTCCTGGAATAAGGAATCAAGTCATGCAGATGATTACTGCATTTGCCTTTGAGCACTACCCAGGTTCATTTCCTATGCAGCACCATAAATGAAACAAATTACATACTTGCAGGTTAAGGCAGACCTAGAAGAAATGCCCCCCTGAATGACAGCCAAAAGCTCAAATCATTCACCTTCTATTTAGCTGTCAATACAAGTTCATGAATGGCTGTAGCTGACATAACTTAAACATATTGTTAATGAAGTATTATTCTTTACAGAAGAGTCATTGTATGTCTGCTGCAGAACTGGGTTCTGACCCCAGTTATCCATGGGGTGGATTTCCAGGCTTCAAGGACACGACAAGAACATAAGAAAGAATGGAATTTGTGCCAAAAGATTTTGGTTTTCTTTGGTTTATACTTGTGGCACAGGGATTTTTGATTTTTTTTTTTTTTAAACCAGGAACTTTTCTATGGCAATAACTCCTGTCTACACTTAAATTCCATTTCACCCCCACATGTTGTTAGGAGCTCATGCTGACTGTCATTCAGACCTTGCCCAGAGAGGTTCCTGAGCAGCCTGCTCTGAGCAGGGGTTTAACTAGAGGCAGCACACCCAGGCTGGATGACGCTGTCCAGTTGACAAGAGCTCATGGTCCCCATCCCTGCTTCTCTAATTGCTTCTAACACCCTCACAGCATTGTATTACCAGGGCTGTAAATTACCCAGTCTACAGCCAGAGATAAGGAGCAGCTGGATTCCAACACTGATCTCCTCAGCTGTATGAAGAGTCATTGGGGGGGAAATATCCTTGTGTGAATATGGTATGGAGCAGTGCTTTGGAGACAACCAGACCTCCTGCAATCCCCCCATCATTCTGTACTCTGCCAATGGCCAGAGAAGCAAACATGGGCACCAGCAACCTGCTAAGGCAGAATTTTGGAGGGCTGCATCAAATTATTGTATTGAAGACTGAAAAAAAACAGACATAAACCAAGAAAAAAACAATTATTAAAACTGCAGATAATCAGCTTAGCTTGATCCTATCATGTGTACACAAAGAACAACCCTCCTGACAAATGCCTCATGAAAAAGTCCAGTTAAAGGACCGCCACTGATACTGAAGTAAAAACCAGTCATGGTTTCTTCTCCTTTTTAAAACACATTTATTGTGGACAATACTTTCAGAATGTAAACAAATCGCAAATAATTAAATGCAACAGTCTTTATTGTTGGTTCCATTTTGCTTTAAAATGGATGGCCAGTTCACCTTTTTAAAAGCGAGGAAGAAGAGAAGTTGAGTAGAGAATTTTCTCAGAGGCAGTGTGACAACCATAGATGCCAAACATGCAGTAACCCCTGCCATCACTCCAGCTACTCTGGAGGCATGACTCTGTCTTTTTAAAACAAGAGTCCAAACATAGAGGAATGAAAGGAGGGGAAGAGTAAAGGAAAGAATAAAGAGGAGAAAAGCTACCACACATCAGCTGTATCTTCCAGCTAGGGAACTTAACTGATTGACAATTTATCCTTTAGGAAATACTTGACTTCACAAAAAAGAAGAGTTGTTCATTTGATGACTCTTTCAATATTTATCTTACCAAATGGAAAATTTTAGGTGGCTGTGCTGCATGCAGGAACAGCACCCAGAAAAACACTGCTATGATTTGCCTCTACAAAATTATTGTGGAGGAAATGCAGCAAGTCTAAATTTCCAAAGACAAAGATAAAAAACAATTTTCACAGATCATCTGTTGGACAGTCTCTTTGTTGTCTTTAAAGTATAAGCTAACAGTAGGATTTTATTTTAAAAGAACGGAAGGACAATTTTACAGATTTATACTGACAAGTAGGTGTTTGTTATCACTTAGATTTTGTAAAATGCCATGGTTTTATTTTTGGTTGTTTTATGGCTTCTATTACTGAAAGAAGTCATGGCCATTTCTCAACATGTCCAAATGGATGATCTCCTTTGTTTTGTAGGTGGGGAACTTGAGCTCATGGAATGCCAACTCCTGTAAAGGTGCTCAACTCTTTAAGCTCCTTTGTTACTTTTTAGAATTTGAGATGAGGAGTCAGGGGCTGAGGAACATGTAAATCTCAGTTCAAGATATTTGCAGAGCTTCCATAGTGTTGCATTAACTGTGCTCATTTGGTATCTGAGCATAGGGCAAGGCTACTGCAATGTTATTAGCAGCAAAAACTGCTTCTCAGTCTAAAATCACATTTTTTTTAATGCTAGCAGACATGAATATCTTTCCAATCTAACACATCTCCAAATACTTTCAACAGTCACAGATGTGAAGATTGGAGGTTTCCACTCTTGGCTCAAACAGGATTTCTGCAATGCTTTTGCCAAAACAGCAGTTTGTACCACGTCTCACTGCACAGAGATGCTGTGTGATGCTCTGGGCCATCAACATCCCTCTATTGCCTACTCATGGCTGAAAACCTGCCCTTGCTGTGGGCAGCTGGGTCTGTGTGGTGCCATGGTTTTTGTCCCAGCAGTGCCCACATGGTGTCAATGTCACCAGGGTCACTTGCTAACAACAGTGTTCATCAGAGTTTGTCATCCTGGGAGTCAGGTAATCACACAACGGTTTGGGTCCAAAGCAACCTGAAAGATCGTCTTTCAGCCCCACTGTCACAGGCAGGGACACCTTTCACTAGACCAGGGTGCTCCAAACCCCATCCAACCCAGCCTAGGAAATCCCAGAACATCAATTAAAATCATTTTGGAGATTAGGAGAAAAAAAAAAAAAAAAATTATGACTGGGCAAGAAGAAACCCACCAAGAGCTGCAGTGTCACCATGTTTAGGACAATGTAACGTTGAGGAGATGTTTTGAGGGGACATGGTGCTTTCTGCAGTCGTGCCCCCAGAGGAGATAGGGGCCACATGACAGCCTGGTATTACCACTTACACAGACTCCCTCTGGGGTCAGAGTTAATGTTCCCCTTGTCATCCCCAGATCAGATTGGCTTGCAAATGCCTCACAGAGAGGAAGAAGAGTCCAGATCTATCCCCCACAGCACCCAGAGGAAGAAGCTTTGTGTAGATGTTGCCCCAGAAGGTCCACACCAGCACTTCAAGACTCGGTGGGGAGGTGACTGAGAGCTATTGTGAGCCTCTATCCACACAATCCTCCCACTGCTCTGCCCCCAAAGAAAGACAGCCCTGTAATACACCCCAGCCTTAGCAGGAGCTACTTATATCCTGTAGTAGGAGGCTTTACCAGCTTCGCTGAGTTTCAAAGTGATATAACACAAATCTGTCACCACAGATGGTCTCGCCGATAGCATCTGTGGCTGAAGTGCCGAGAAAGGAAGCCATGCTTCTTACCACTGTGTATAAAAAGAAAACCCTCCTGCAGTAATATTTCACTGCTGACAGCATAGCATCTCTGTTAAAAAAAAAAAAAAACCCGCTCATGTATCCTAATATTCTGCCTTTCTAAACAGTAAAATCCATTTCTGTGTTAGCAGCCTGTCTAGTTGATATTTCACCTATAAAGCTAACTTATATTCCATTTCTATGTCCAGGATAATCTTTAATGGGAGGATAATGAACACATTGCAGAGTCCTGATTTTCTATATGTTACGAAAATTCCTATGTCTTCATTAACTAAGAAGGGGGCAGCTCACAGGACTATTTTTCAACTCTGACTTCACAGCATACATTAATCCTTTCACTGTTATTTTGTCAAGATTTATTTTGCAGACACAGATACATGTAGAATTCACATCATGGATTTCTCTTCCATATCTATAATCACAGCCATCTGATTTAGCCCACATCCACAACTGCATCCCTGCCTGCTAATGTATTTCCCTAGGATTTATTTCAGTGCACTAACAGGACTCTATCTCTTCCTCAGCATGTTCAAATGGTCAATTCTAGGAAGGAAAGAAGTCCCTAAAGTTATCAAAACACTGTATTTCCATTTTCAGTAAATGTGGAATGCTTCTTTACCAATTAATTTTATCTAAACCACAGGAGTGGCTGGGCATTGCTCTTGGTCAGTAAAAGCTTTTCTGGAAGTACAAATGTCTCAGTGTAAAAGTCCATTACCTCACATCCCTTGAAAGATAGAAGCAAAGGCTCTCTCCTTCAGAAAAGTCTGTACAAGCATAAATTCAGCATGACCTGAAACTCCAACCCAGCAAATCAAATTTCTTTACATTTATATCTCAAATCATGAGTCTGCAAGATAAATGCCGTGACTTCTTTTGCATTCTAATAGATCCTGAAAATTAGGATCAGTTTTAACTGCTTAATATGTGACAGAATTAAACTTACATGCTACCTAAATCTAGGCACAGGATACAAATATAAAAAATAAAAAGACATATGTAGACAGCAGTCTACATAGTTGCTCCGTGATGGAGTTTAAACAAACATACCTTGAGAAAAACATTAAGCTGTAATCTGCTCATACACCTTCCAGAAATGGAATTTGACAGGAACATGTGTTAACTTTACCACATTTAGGAGGCATTTTTAAGTTTAGAGGATATTAACACTCATAAAGTTCTACGTTCTTCTTCTTCTTCTTTTTTTTTGTTTTTTTTTTTTTTTTTTGTTCTATTTCTTTAAAAGACTGATAATTGTAAGCTGGACTCCTGAGCTTTTCCCATCTACTCTTGTGCCCTGGTATCATTAATTTGTAGTAAGAGCAGAAAGAGGAGAGACCTAATACCTGGTTTGCTACATGGTAATTGTGACAACAAGATGACCTGGTATGGTACAAAAAACAGCTTTAGCCACCTTCTTTGTGATACCCCTTGCTGCAGAGCAGCTGACAGAGACACATGCACCTTATTATGACAAGATGACCTTTAAAGGTCCCTTCCAACACCAACTATTCTGTGATTCTGATATTATCTTAATACCACCTTTCAGGCAGATGTATGTTTCAAATATGAACAGCTTAGAGAGGAGAGCAGGGAAACAAAGCAGAAACCTGGGGAACAGGTGGTGTAACAGGTTGTTATCTGAGAGACAGGTAGGGATGACAACCTTTCCTCTTTTGGCCATGGATGTTATGCCCTGTTCTCCTTCTCCCTTGTGCCCTGTTCTGATCTGGTGCACAATCCTTTTTTTCAGCATTTGGATACCCACACTCTGGAGTCAGCTGAAATCAGGATCATCCTAGAATACAGTGGGACATCAGGTCTAGTTTGGATGGAAAACATTTTCATTAGAAGAATTTATGTTAGCAAAGTTGCTGGAAGGTGTCTAAAGATATTTTTCATAAATGAAAGGGCTGAGACAAGTGCTAAAGCTGCAAAGTCACAAAAGCCTTAGAAAGCACTATCCAAGCTGCTGCCAGGTCTAAACATCTGACATTAATCCAGTGCACAAGTTGTCCATAATTCCACGTCCCCTGGCCCTCAGGACCCTGGCCAGATCAGTGTAAGTTCAGCCAGTGGTGCAGACTGTGCAACATTTACCCTTCCCTTCAGCATTCATGTGCAGCCCCTCTGCTTCATGCTTTGCTCAAAATCCAAACGCAGCAATGAATGAAACAATAAACTTGCTGGATTCCCCACAAAAGAATACTTTATTCACCATCCTACTTACACAGGCAAAGAGATGGGTGTCCTGAGGAAAATACAAGCACTGAGGAGCCCTGCCTCAGGGAGAGCAGCAAGCTCAGGAGACTCATGGAGAAGATGTCATTTTGTCTAAAATCTGCATGGGACAGACAAATGGGATAAATGGATGTTTTAAGACTTAGATGTAATGAAAAACAGCACCATCAATCATTTTATTGCTGTTGCAGAAAGGTTTCTCTCTTCAATGCAGGGAAGAAGCTGATTTCTGCTGAAATGTGTTGCCCATGGAAATTCTGCACTATCAGCAGGAGCACTCCATGGACCACAAAGATGCCACCAGCAAGGATGCCACGTGCTGTCCCACCTGTCCCTGACACCAATATTCATTTCACATTGGTACACAGAACCACATTAAGCCATTAAGGTCTGCATTCTGTTTATTATTATTATTATTAAAAGCTTACCAATAAGGTAAACGTTGCAGAGAACCCTCTGTGATTTTTGGGCTGTTTTAACCAAAAGACTTGTATAACCATTGAGGAACTGTACCAAATCACACCCATTTTTGCCCATAGATTTAACATATGAAATCACTAATCAGAGAGTACTTAGAGAATTTAGATACTTCTCAATTAAAAAGTCCAATTTTCTGTGATATATATAAACTATTGTTTATTTTTTAGCCTCCCTGTGGAGTGATATCTATCATTTTCAGCAGGAAGCCAGAGCTATTTGTTTTTCAAAGATAGCTCTTTGGAATTAATTACTCTGGAATTAGACTAAGTGACAAAACAGGTAGTGCAGAACCAAGGGTAACAAGAAATTTTGTCTTGCAGCTTTTTAGAGTAAAATTATTCTCCTAACATGACTGACAGCATACCATTAATCACTATTTAACAATTATTACAGCCAAAACATATTAAAAAACAACCCTAGATTTCTCACTGCTAGTTATGCTTATTTCAGTTTCTGATTGCTGGCTTAATTTTTTAAATGTCAACAAAAGACAATTAAATCCTTGTAGTAACTATTCAAGCCAAACATACATAATGAAAACTTAATGGATGCACCCTGTTTAAGATTCTGTTGGAGTTTCTTCCATCTGATGGCACTGTATCAAACGTGACAGCTGCTCTCCAGTGCCTGATGTCCAGGCCACCTGAGGTACCTCTGCTCCATCCAATGAGTTTCGGTGTTGTTTTGGTGCTCCTCACAACTGGCAAGCAGTTAAAATCTCCACTGAAACGTTAATTATTGAGCTGTTTCCCAAAATGTCAGAGCCAGGATGGCAATTGCAAAATGGCTGTCATCATTTTGACTGAAAAGTACTGGTTTATGAACCACCCTCTCTGCTGTGATTGTCAGAAAACAGCACCAGGCAATGTTTTATGGTGCACCAGCAGACCCAGGGATGCTGCCTGATGAGTCCTCTTTTCCACGCTGAGAGTTGCAAAGAAAAGAACAAAACTGAGCAGCACCTGCTGACTTGCACGAGTGTTGTGGCTCAGGGTACAGCAATAAATCAGGTTAAATGAGAAAGTTGGTTCATTATGTTCTCATTCTCCAGAAGACTCTTCCTAGCTTCTGCCATGGTTTGCTGTTATCTTAGTTCTGCAGATAAAACTCCTTACTGGGTCATAATATAGACTGGATCTCTAAAATGTGCTTTGCTGGGAGGATGGGAGCAGAACGTAACTACAGGTTGAGCAGGTACACAAGGTAAAACTCAGAGTGTGAATCACAAAATCATTAAGGTAGAAAAGATCTCTAAGACCACCTGAGTCCAACTGTTAACCCAGCACTGCCACGTTCACCTCCAAGCCATATCCCCAAGTGCCAGATTCACACGCCTTTTGAACCAGTCAGACTGGTTGTGTTAAAAGCAGAAAAAAATCATCAGTGGTTGATGATTATCACAAGAGCAGTGATTTTAAAATCAGACATAACCTACAAAACCTTTCAGAGACAATCTTAGAAATGATAAAACAGGTCTCACAGTGGTGTGACTCCGCTGAAGCAAATTAGATAGCAGGTTTTGTGTGCCACATTATGGAAGATTTCAGGTGAAATATAGGTAACATGGCTGTATATATATATATATATAGAGAGAGAGATATAAGAGATAGATATAGATGATATAGATATATCTCAGTTTAAGAAAGCCATGGGGGAAAACCTGCCAGCAAGACTGTCAGTCAGGATTGTGAAAAAAATCATGTCACCAGGGCAGGTAAATTTCCATATTCATGAGGTCAGCACAAAGGAGAGGGACCCCATTTTACCCTATTAGTTTCTAAAATCTGTCACAGCATAAGGAGCTGAACACAAAATACATCATCCAGCGTACAGCAATAAATCTACATTTAGAAATGAATCCAAGAAATAAAACCTTTCTAAAGGCCATGTCGTTTCAGAAGACAGTAGCCTCCAAAAGTAGAAAACTAAACAGAGATACTCCCTTGCTCTTGGAGTTTTATTAGAGAGCACAGTTGCCATACAAAACTGAAAACGGAAAATAAGCTTGAAGTAAATGGGTGCTTTTTCCTGACTGTTGCATTGTTGACAACAGATGTGTTTTCTAGTCTCTGGTAAAACATTAGAGAATTTCCTGTTTTAGGAGTAGAGCTGCACATAGAGGCAGCACCAGTGACCCAGCTGAGCCCAGTAAGAGAATACCTAGCCACAGAATATTTTGCTCCCTTTGCTTTGTACCAAGAGGTTGCAAACCAATAGGTCCTGACCTTGAGCTGAACCTTCTGACAAGAATACAACTGTGGCACTGGAGCAGGGGTACAATTAACTGCCAGACTGAAAGCAGACTGTGGTGGAAAACAGAGTGAAGAAGGAAGTTTGTGTTAAGAAACTGCCAGGGTGGATGTGGGATGATTGATCAAGTCAGCGTCATAATGTCTCAGAGGCTCAGGAAGGGGACAGGGAAAGACAAGGTAGTGAATTTATTTTTAAAATTGCTCTAAGGTGGTTTTTTTGTTTGGTTGGTTTTTTTTTGTTTTTACACCTAGGACACAGAAAAAGTGGGGATATGTGGGGAAGAAAGGGCTTTTTGGGAGAAACTCCATATGTTTCTGCTTGTGTCTGATTCTTTTTCTGTTTCTCTTTTTAGGGTGGAAAAATTTAAAACATACATCTTAATAAGTCCTTTTTTAAAAATAGGTGAAGATACAAGACTTTCTTGAAGCAGTTGCCATGGAGAAGCTGTTCAAGTGAAGAATAATTACTAGGGCAAAATCACATACAATATGGGGACTGATCCTTCATATTTTACCCATGCAGAACTCCCACAGAAGTCAACTTGTTATCACATATTTTTAGCAAGACAGGAAAAGAAAAAGAACTCATACTTCACTCCTTCTAAATGAAAAAAAAAATCATTTGTTTGCATAACACAGCAGAGAGAATAGGCTTTTTCAGCAAAAGTCTTTTTGCTAAAGACTCTGCAAGCTACCTTGTAGCACAGGTTGGCTGTTTTCACTTTTAGGATCAAAGAAGTTAATTACTGAGCAGTAATTTGTTAAATGCATGGTGTGCTCTTTCCCATAAGTATCAGAAATATTGCAGAATGCGTACTTAAAACAAAATGAGGTCTCTGTTTTTTGGTGCAATCAAAAATAATTGCAAATACAAAGAGAAACATTTTTATACAAGTTCCAGCTGGCTACTGATGCTGACTTGCAGCAAGAACCAACACTTCTTTGTCCTGAACATACACAACTCCAAAATCAGAGATTTGGCTCTTCAAACAACAGTGGCTACACAAGGATTCCTAATGCTTGAAACCACACCTTGCACAGAAGTTCCAGCAAATTAATCCCCCCCTCACCTACATTGCCTCCTCTATTCTTCTCCTCACCCAGCCTTGAAGCAAAGCTCTGAGGCTGGGAGTGTTCTCCTCACCCCTGAAGGCACTGTTCACTGGGGATGTGCCTCTTGCATCCCTCAGAAGAGTCCCATGTCACCCTTTGAAGGTGGTTCAAAGCTACCCTGTAACATCATCTCGCTGAAAGCACACGGTGCTCGTTTCAGAATCTGTGCTACTGAAAAAGGCACGTCCCTGCTAGATAGCTCCTTTCTGTCCCCCTGCAGAAGAGAGATAACATCTACCACAGAGCTGGGGAAGCACAGCCTGTGGACAAAATAACCCCACTGGGCCATGCAACACATCCCTCATTGTTTTACCACATAAATCCACGTGGTGGGGGACAGAAGAGGATGGAAACCCCATGGCACAGCCTCAGCTCCACCACTCTGGTAGGAGAGATCATCCCTGCCAAAGTTTGCTGCCTTTTCCCCAAAACAGGTCACCAAGGAAGCACGATAAAAAGAAAGGAACCCTCCTTCTGGGAAACATGGGGTACTTGTGCTGGTACAATTAGAAGTGTGTACTTGCACAGGTGTAATTACACCTGTTAACTTGCCCATGTAGAAAAGCCCTGAAGCTCCCTGGCTCCAGTCATCACTGCAAAATATCCACAAACTCTCAATGGCCCATTCCCAAAATAGCAATTACCATTCATGAAGCATCTCTGGAAAACAGAGACTTGATGATCTTCAAATGGATCTTTCTGTTGTAATTTCATCTGCTAAGCAAACTACAAAGTTTGGTTTGTGGTGCACGCCCTGTGATCATAAAACAACTGATGGGCCTATTTTCTCTTGCATAAGATCCATTTCAGAAGAAAATAATTGCAAATTGGAATCAGGCTTACAAGACTTGTGGTCCTCACGCTGCAATTTAATCTTAGCAGGATTGTGAATGTATGGGTTCCCAGCAGTGGACTGAAGTCCATTAGCAGCTGCGGGGCTGTTAGGAAGTCAGGCCAGACCCTCATCACCCAGGATTCTCAGCATCCTTCATGTGCTGTGTTTGGCAGAAAAACTTGCCCACAGCCTGAAGCAATTTAGTGTTTTGGATATTAGTGTTGAAGGAAGCCTTAAAAAAACAAACTCCACAACCCAGTAATAACAACACGACGACTTATTTTTTCTTGAATTATCCCAATTAAGTCACTAGTTATCACCTCTTACAGCAGTAAAAAGCGAACACAATTAGAAAATTTAATTAATTAAGCTGAAGGCAATGATACCTATTTTAAACCTCTCAATGCAGGGAGATCAGCAGAGCAGATCAGTGAAGCAGTGAGTGTTTAGTGCTGAAGGAGGCATTGAGCCTATTCATGAGATTCTGCAAGCAGGTCCTGGCTGGGGTGATCCATCCCTCTCCAAACCAGCACCTCAGGTGTCCTCTATATCCTCCTTAGAACCAGAATTAAAGACAAAACAATGGTTGTCCTCTACATCAGACTGAGGGATGTGAGAAACAACCATCACCTTTCTCAAGCTACAAAAAAACAAAGCTGAGGTGGGGGTATAAATGTATGCTTTATCATTATAAATAAAGGCATTGTGTTCCTGACAGTCATAAATTGTGACATTGACAGTCATAAATTGTGACATTGACAGTCATAAATATCAGGAAAATCAGATTGATAAAAAGGGTAAGGAGCTGGCTCTTGACATAGTCAAGCCCTCAGCAGCTTCCAGAAACTCAGGAAGATTCTATTAGAGCAATAGGACAGCAAAGTTAAAAAATAAACAGTAAATGGTATCTAAGCTGAAAACTAAATGATAAGAGCTAAAAAAAAAAATTAACTGCAGCTGTAATGAGCTATGCTTAAAATACAGGCAATGAAACCCCAGCGAGGAGGAACTGACAGAATTATTCACTGCTATTTTCATAAAATGCTGTAATGTTTGAACAGATACTGAGGAAGCCAGCCCAGCTCAGGCACACAGATTGAGGTGGACAAGATGGGTCAGGAGATGTGCTGAGAAGGGCGACCCAATTAACATCCATGAGGGGACTGTTCTGCCATTCCACGCTCTTCCTAAAAGAGGGAAATCATGAGAAAACCAAGTTGAAAACCTATCATTTACAAATTTTGTCCACTCAGAGGGAGAAATTCCAAACGGTGCAAGCTCCATTTAAAGACAGAAGACAAAACGTGTGGTGAGACCAGAGCAGATGGTTGGGGTGGAAGGGAAGTGCCTCTTTCACCTGAAAACAACCTGGGGGCAGAAGCAGTGGATAATGGAGATGCTGTGGGTTGAAACAGAGCCCTCAGATCCTGTCCACAACATCCTCCACACATCTCCTTATGCAAAAACCAGCACAGATCACTCAGCAAAACATCTTGGGTGGCTTCTTCAACGTGGTAAGAAAAAAAAAAAAAAAAGTTATTTTCTGTGCTGCTTCACCATGGCAGAGTGTAAGAACAATTTTGATGTAAACTGAAATAAGCTGCTAGGAACAAAAATAACTGCACATTCATTTTATCTGTTTTGGTAAATTGGTGTAAACCTGTTTGCCAGCTACTACCCTGGAAAGAAACTAGAGTGGCAGGAAAAAGGAGGAGATGAGGAGGGTGGTTATCCCTGGGACAGCAACCACTGGGACACAGGGAGAGCCAGGGCACGTTTGAAACACAAGGATTTGCCTTTCAGAGGGCAGGAAGAGATGTGAAAAAGGGAGAAACAACAGCAAGAGTAAAATAAATAAATGAGACAAAGGAGGGATGAGGAAAAATAAAAAAGCAAAGAGGGAAGAACAAAGCCTGGATCAGCCCTTGGTGTGCTCCGAAGTGTGATTTTAGGGGTATCACCAGAAGAGAGAGGCAATTTCAGGGCTTTGCACTGGGGCTGTTCAGCAACAGGGATGGGCTCCCAAGGTGCAGAGAGCAGACAAAGCTCCCACAGGAGTTCCATACTGGGGAAAAAAGCCCAAAGCAGGAATAAGGCAGGAAACAGTAGCCTATGACTTAATTTTTGGAAATGGCAGCAGCAAATACTCTCACTGGCATAACTGAGAGTGCCAGAGACATGACATTACATTCCAGCAAGGTTGCATTTAGAAAAACACTTTTCTATTGATAACATAGCTTTCCAATAAATAAACACAATGAAAATAAAGCACATACATGCATTTAGTGTTGTGGAAATAAGATTGTCAAATACCCATGAAAATTAACTGATGATTTACACTCAATTAGAGATCTTTTGATTTTTCCCTCTCTCCCATGATTTTTTGCTGATAAGTCTGTAAAAACAGTAGACAAACAAACTTGAAATACTGCTGACAAATTCCCAGAAGCCCAAAGAGCACGTTTTTCAGAGCTGGTATCTAACTAATAGAGAGAGGAAAAAAGTAATTAAATAAGAAAAAAAAAAAACAAACCAAACCAAAACAAACAAAAATAACCCAGGCAAGAAACTAATTCCTCAAATGACTCATTTCTCACTTAAAAGGAGTCTCTTTCCTCTGCCTCCACTGCCCTTTAATAGCTCCTTCATGCCAACACCAGGTCACGAAAGGATAACAAGTCTTGGCTCTTTTCAGGATCATTTCCTGCCTGTTATCCCATGCAGGGAGCTTGGTGTCACCTTTTGCTGTACAAAGCTGATTCCTCATCCAACATGGGCTTTTGATTCCCCTCCCCAGGGACTATTTTTGACATCTTTTAACCAGGATTTTTTCTGTCAAAAGGCACTTGTTGACACTCCTGCCTAACAGCTCTTCCATTAGAACACAGAGCCATTCCAGGTTAATTTGCAGATGGCCACTTGTTTTGTTTTTTTTTTTTTTTTTTTTTTTTTTGTTTTTTTTTTGGAAAGCCAAAGTTCCCCAGGCTCTGCAGCGGGACAGCTTCCCAATTTGGCCTTTTCTGTGCTGAAGACACGATTGCTGTACTTGATGTCCCTAATGCACACAGCAGCATTTGGCTTTGTGCTTATGCCTCCCCAAGGAGCTGTAATGCTTCAGAGATAATCAACCCATGGACCTTTTGACATTATTTGCAGCAGAAATGGATTTTATATGTCCACATCGGCTCTATGGGCATAACAGGTGAGAGATGGCCCATTCTTGTAACTGATGGACATAGGAAAATAAGTTTCTATGGCTGCTTCTTTCACTCACAGTGAAGAGCTAAGGCTCCCATAACAGGGCTTAAGGTCTTTGTTTCAGATCCTATTTGCAAACACGTTTCCAAGTCCCTCTATTACTGGATAACGGAACATTCCATTGCTCCTGAGCACAGCGTCTTCTCCTTTGGATATCTGGAAAGAGAGAGGACTAGGTACCAAGAATCAACTATGGATGCCTGTTCCTGGAAGGGTAAAAAAGTCAGGGGAATAGAAACTTCAGTTTTCCCGTTTAGATGAGGCATCTCCATCATTGGTAAAAGTGTCTTATGTGCTGATTATAGGGCAGAGAGAAGAAAATATTGTAAAATGCTGATTTTACTGTTCTTCCTGATAACACAATAGGAAGAATAACTCAGATGTCAATCTGTATTCTCCCTCTTTTCATTCCAGGACAATGTGTTACTAAGAACTGGCACAAGCAAGCAATTTAGTGCTTAATAAGTACCTAAGAGAATTAGGCTCCTAATGACTACAACTGAACTACTCCAACACCCCCGAAAATCCAACGAAAGCATGGCAATAAACTGAAAGAGAAGCTGGATTATGTGCTTCAAAAGTCTCCCCTCTTTTTCTTTTAAATTGGGTTTAAAAACCTGTTTTGTTAATTACTTATATACCCATGTCCCCTGTTTGTGAAAAACAAATTGAACTTTGCCCCTGGCTTTCTGCCAAGCGTGGAATTTTGGTTAGGTGGTTTTAATAGCCAATGTAACAAATTGTGTAAGAGACTTGGAGGGGGCTTTATTGGTAGTATTACTGTTTGGGGCTGGGTTTTCTTGAGCTTTTCAGCACTGAATAGCTGTCTTTCCCTTATCTTCTTGTTTAGGGGGCTGCAGTGTCAGGGGCCACAGCCAAGGACAGGGGCCACTCTGCAGTCCTGTCCATCCCTGTATTCCTCAGAGTGCTTTAGGATCTGCCAGTTACAGCAAACAGGAATTTTTTGTCCCAAAGGGTTTCTCAAATAACTAAACACTAATGTTGTCAATATATATTTCACCAAGACAATTACAATTATCTGGTTTTCTGAAACTCCCCTCCCAACCCCCGCAGTATTTAAATAATTTATGCAAGGAGTTGAAAAGTTGAGACTTAATGCTGAATATTCTTTCATAACAAAATATTGTAGCCCACAGCACTGAGAATAAAATTAAGCACATACATATATATATATACACACACACATATATATATATTCAATTGAATACATGGTCTCCATGTCAATATATATATATATATAAAAGAAAAAAATTATTATGAGCAACAGAAGAGTTTTTTGTTTTGTTTCTTGAAAAAGAATATCGTGGAACTCACATGTATGTGAATGTGTTTCAGTAATACTTTGTCCTCAATTTATCAAGATCTTACTAAATCCTGTTGCACTGGTTATTAAGAAGAATTCTTGAATTTTCACTAAATACAGTCAGATTCAGCTTCAGCTACAGGATCCATGAAAAAACTGCTCAAGGCCTCTTGGAACTCCAGGCTGCACATGCAAACCCATCCTGTTAATGTGACATGATTGAACTAATGGAAGACAAAAAAACATATGGTATTCTTCTAGTTCAGAAAAATAAAACCAGATTAATTACTTGATAAACAAGTAATGATTACATGAAATGAAAATGAAAGCAAAGAAAGGCTTCCCAAAGCCCTGTTACTCTGCAGGTCTGATTTCTGTCCTGGGGAATTCTGAGGAGCACAGAGTGACAATCATCTGCTGGACCCCAGATCCCTAAGGAGTCAAGGTTTGAGGTGCCAGGTACAGGGATGCAGCACTGTGCACATGGGGAGGTGTTTTAAATGGCTCTAAAAACAACCGTATGAGAAAAACCATAGCAGATATGATCAGAGGACTGTGAGAGAATGATCTCAGAGGGGGATTCTGACCCTCAGCTCACACAGCTGTGGTGTTCAAGTAGTTTGGGACTTATTCAAAAAGAGAGGAGGATGGCAAGAAGGTTCCATATCTTCCCAAGGGATGACCAGACAGGCTTCTAAGACAGGAATTTCCAGCACTTGCTTTTCTGTATTTAATGCCAAAAGGCAAGTGTTTCCCTGGCTTTTGTATCACCACACACAGCAGCCAAAAATCAAGAACGAGCTGAAATTATCTTACTGAGAAAATACTTAATGCATTTTCAAGTGAAAAAGAAGAAAACAAAACAACAAGAAGAAGAAATAAATTTGTTGAGATCCAAAGGCCATTATATAGTAGCAAAGTATCAGGAAAGCTGAAGTCAGATGTTCCACAGACCCGAGCAGTAAGTGCTGATCTAATTAAATACACAACCAGACTCTCATAGCCATCAAAAGCTGCTTATTAAATTAAATAAACAAAAGCTGATTAATAAGACACTTGGTGTTAAATGGTTAGCCTCCTGCTTGCTCTGCAATGTTCATTCTATAACAATAAATGAAAAATCATCATGCCTAAATCTGGGCTATAAGGATTCTTAATAAATTCCTGCAGCGAGGCAGACCAAAGAAAGAATAACTGGCATGACAGGATGGTAGAGCTTATAGGAAAAACGGAAAATTTGAAGCTCTGTCACAATTAATAAAAGGTCTATTTGACTCTCAGTGAGGAAATAATGAAATTGGTTGGACCAATTTCCTTTGTGACCAAAATGAAATAGGATTCAGGGGTCCTGCTGTCTGGGAAAGCATTCCATGGTATTACAGACTCAAGAAATCCAAGGCTACAAATGTCTGCACACACAAAGGTTGCTTCCTGTCCCCCTCAGTGGTGCAGATGATGACTTTAGTTCAAACCCTGGCAGATCTGCACATGGTGCAAAGGTCCTGGGATCTGTTCAGAGAAAACCCAGCCTGGACAGAAAGCTGCAATAAACCCTTTAGTTTCCACTGTAAGCAAATCAGGTTAATCTTCTAACACCAATATTCCCAAAAGATTCAAACTCCCTTTCAAATCCCAACCGCCCACCTAGCTCAGGGTGTGAAGCCGTAGTGCCCAGTGCCCACCAGCCTAATTAGACTACAGGATAAATACATTTATCAGTATGGTCTTAGGACTATTTTCTGCAAATAACCAGAATAAACAGTAGAATTGCTCCCTGGCACATCTGGGAGAGCCCACCCAACAGGCAGGAACATACCAGCACTGCTCCTGACACAATCCTGCAGCCCACCTGAGGCCAAGGTATCCGCAGATTACAACCTGTGTTTGAGGATTTCATTGTTTGGGGAAAAAAATATTCTAAGGAATATTAGGCCCAGGTAGGGAGCTGCAGAGCTTCTTCAGTTTGACACAGGAATTACAGACCCTTCAACATCTCCTTCTCAAAACCATTCACCTGAGTGGAACAAACTCAGGGAAATGTTCCTATTGCATGAGTCAACTAAAATACCACCTGGGAACACTGCAGCTCACACTTCCCTTTCCAAGGAGGAGCAGGTGAGAAGAAAAATACACAGCAGATATTCACTGTGCTGTGTAATACACACTGAAAGGCGTTCAGGTGCAGCTGTGAACTTGTGGCTACAAAAACTTGCAGAGAATAGGGAGAGCAAGGCAGATGCAGTCAACCCTGGGACCAGATCTTGGCTTGTTGGGTAATCAAATGAAGTTTCCAAGACCTTCAGCTGAAAAATAATTGTTTTAGAGCTTTTTGCTTGCAGGAAAATTACTTAGAAGCAAATTATTAATGTAGGCTTGCTTAGCTGCTTTATAACAACTCTGTGAGAACATCCAGGTCACAGAAAACATAGGGCAGAATATTAAACTTGCTAAATCATAGAAACAAAGACAGAAAAACAACTGGTGTGAGGATTTTTAGATAGAACAACAAGGGGTAAAAGAAGGTCTAAAAAGAGCAGTGAGATTTTGCACAGCAAAGACTCCCATTAATGTTAAATGATGAGGCTGTGGTAGTGACTTGGTTATTGGAATGAAAGATTATTTAAATATCCAGGTAGCTTGTTTATAATTTCTGAAAAAAATGTAAAAAGTACAAGGCAAAGGCCAAGTTGTAGCTTGTTGTTTTTTATTTTTTTCTTCTTTCCAAGCAGGGCTTTAATTCAGATTGGTAGTTGTTATGCCCAGCAAAGAGATGTTCTGAACATTATTTTTTATCAGCCATTATTTGGCTGGTTAATAAGAGGGAAGAAGATTAAAAAAACAAACAAAAAAACAAAAAACCCCAGCAAAATCTGCTTTCTAAGAAAGAGCAACAATTACCCAAGAGTTATTTGACAAACTTTCTATGCCAATTACAGCTATTGGTGGTCAGTGCTTTGCCTGCTCAGTACCAGTGCAGGATGCAAGGAGGCATCTCCTAAAAGCTTCTGCCTTGGCACTGAAGCAAAATGAACCCAAAACATTATATCGTTAAAGCCACTAAGTAGAGCATCTACACAGGAGTGAGTCACAAATGCATGACCCCGCTCCCCAGTGGGATGGTGCCAAGACCTGCACACTGCACTAATGAGGGAGGTTAACGAGCTCATGCAGAGGTGGAATGGACAGCACAGCCAGCATAGGAAAAAATTGGGTATGATGAAAGGGCCAGCCAGTTATTCATTCTTTACATGCACTGAACAGAGGATCTGGTGGATCTGGTCTTTCCTGGGCATAAACAAGGTAAAATACTCCTGTCCTGAGGGGGAAGTTTTCTGCAAAAAGTACCAAGAGCAGCATCACAGGACTGCTGTGCTGAGCCCCGTGTGAGATGCCACAGGCAGCCTGAATCCTCCACATGCCATGGTTCAACTGTGAATCCTGCAGTCAGGAAACATCTCTACTGGATTATGGCTGCATGCCCTGGATTGGTACTGCTCATATAAAACTACTTTTTCATTTTTTCACATAAATACAACACCAAAAGAGGTACCCTTCCTTCATTAAAAGTAGTTCACATCCAATTAATAATTGGTCCTCCAAGGGAGTTTCAAATCAGGGCTTGGACTTGATTTGATATCGCAGGCACTGTATCAAGAGGCTGAGGAACAACTCGTTCTCATTCTGTGTGAGTCACATCCTCTCAGCATCCATGCACTCAGGCATTCCTCTAAAGAGGAAAAAAACCCTATGCTAATTTCCAGGCATATGATCCTCCTCTGGGGTTTTTTTTCTCTGTTTAAGATTAAGCTTTTAGAGTTATAATGGATATTGCATCATCAGGCTAGCTTTAATATGTAAAAGAAAGGCTAATTATATGCTGTTTGGTGGTGGTAGCAGAAATATAAAAATCAAAGCAGTTTTCTTTATCTTGTTTTTCCTTTGAATCCTCACGGCTCAGGGAAAGCAAGGAGCTGACAGCCTTGGGCTATGAAGAAAGGCAGGGTGAAATTGGCCCCTGTGCAGACCACAGGCAGTAGGATTGTGCACAACTTTCTCAGGACTGATATGCTCCTGCAAGTTTAATTTTCATCCTTTAAAAGAAAACAGAGGCTGCAGAGACAACAGAACCCAGCTTTCCCTGTCAGGGAGAAAGCCCAGCCCACCACTCACTGCTTTCCTTGGAAGTGCCTGTACAATGCTGAGCAGAAATAGCTGACACTGGGAATGTTTGAAAATTCCACTTGCCTTGGAGGCAGGTGGCTGTGCCCTGACCACTTCTCCCCAGTTTTTGGGAAGAAAACTTGAACAACACAAAGCCTGGGATCTGCTCAGCACGAGAAGGCATCTGACACATTTTCAAAGCCTGGTTCTGGTTGAGCCACCATGAAGGTATGGACTGGAAAATCTCTTGCAACCCAAGAGGCTTTGTCACAGTCTGGAAAGCAAAAGGATTTGATTTTTAAGGGTTTGTTCCAACAGATTAAAAGCCAGTGCCCATTATTTTTCATGTTTTCCTGAGTTCCAAAGAAATTTCAAGACTCTGCCAGCATCCTGGGGGTTTTATTTAGAGTGCTAAGGAATCAAACTGGGCAGGCAGTGGGAGTTCAGCACTGTGGGGGAAACTCCTCTCATGTCCACGCCAATGTTTTCTAAACCAGAGCCAAAGGCAGAGCACTCAGCTGTGTATCCACCGAATACCACTGAATCAAAATATTTATCCTCTAGTTAACCACTAACACAATAGATTTGGATGTTCCTAATTCTAATGTAATGACTGAGCAGGTAAATCATCCTGCCTGGATAGGGACTGCATCTCCACCCAGCACTGTGTCCATCCATAGAGAATTCCCTTCTTCAAAATACTTTCTGTACTTCCAAAATATCCATATAAATGCACCATACAGTTTATATTCTACAAAAAACAAAAAAAAAAAAGGGATCTACATTTAAGATGTGGCTGGATGAAGAAAATAACACAGCTCCATCACATTTATGCATAAACTCACACCTCAGTAACTTCAGCATCCTTTCCCACCTTTGATATGATGGATAAAGAAACAGTAGTAGGGAAAATAAAAATGAACAATGCGAAAAATAAATCTTTCTTAGATAAGGAACACAAACACATTGTTTTGGCAGCGGTCTCTCTAAATGTAGTTTGTGTTTGTTTTGTATATTGATTTTGTAATTCCCTTGCAATTCTCCATCCTAAGGTAGACAGCAAAAGTTACTTTATAAGAAAGATTTAAATGAATGAATGGAGTTGCTGGGGAAACAGAGGTACCACGCAGTTCTCCAGCAAGAGCTTGCAAACCAAGACAGGCTGAGAGAGATCAGCAGCTTTCACAGTGCCATAAAATAAAGGTACAGACAAACCTCCTCAGAGCTGAACTAAACTACCCCCACAAAAAAAAAAAAAAAAAAATTATTCCAGCCTCCCAGGGGAGCAAGACATAACCGCAGCAAATGTCCTAAGTGCCTGTTGGTGTAGAAGGATGACACAGCAGGGCTGTGTAAATCCCACTCACCTGCCCACTCCTCATTTGGCAGGTGATTTACTGGAGCAAGCTGTGCGGGCACTGCCCAAGCTCTCGGTGACCATGGGTGTTTAATGTCCCCATGCCAGCCTGGGGTCAGCTTTGGCATTCCCGTCGGGCACCCCGGTTAATTCAGGTGCACCCCACATCCTCCCCGAGGCACTCATTTGCCTCCTTTCACCCGTGTGAATGCTCTATGCGCCTCAATCTAATTATTCTGCTGTCTATCTGTCTCTCCCCAGCCTTCTAAATCGCCCAGGATTGTAAAGCGGGAACAAACAACCTCATTTCAAAACACTGAAAAAAATAAAATAAAATAAAATAAAATAAAATAAATTAAAAAAAATGAAACCAAAGTTACTGTTGTTTTGAGCTTCCACCAAGTTAGTGATTTCCAGGCAGTCTGAGAAACCTCTCAAATTAAAACCCCCGAAACTCAAATTCTCCGTTGAAATACACCCCAAGTGCTTGGCTTCTCTTACAGCCCCACTATTAAATTGATTGCCCTTCCTAATATCCCTGTAATCCTGCTCCTGGCACACTTGTTCGTGGTGATTAGACTGTGAGAAGCATTTCTGCCCCGTTCCTGACAGAGGTACAGGAAAGGACAGGTCTGGCTTTGAGCTGCATAAACTGATTTTGTGATCAACTTCAGCAAATGCAACCCAGAGTTCATCCCAGGAGTAGAAATGCTGTGTCACTCTTCCATTGCAATTTTTTCCCCAAAAACTACTTTTTTTTTTTTTTTAATTAAACAGAACTTCCAAAAGCTTTTAACATCAGATCCTTGTTGCACATTTTTTAAACTAAATATTCAGAAACTGTTTTAGAAATCACATTATTTAGGAAACTGTACTGTTAATGTGTACACACACCTAGTCAGGAAGCTTTTTTGTGGTGTTGGTTTTGCGAATGAAGAAAAGGTAGTGATTGACTTAAACTGCCAGATACAAGGAAAAAGAATGTAGTTTAACTCATCATTTGAGTGACTGAAAACAAATTAGCAGGAGGTTAAGATGGCAGCTTTGATATTGTCTTCTAGCAAGAAAAGAACCACGAAAAGGCAGGTTTCCCAAGCAAAGACTTCAAACATTGCTGTCAGCAGCTGACATATTTCTGAACAGCAGTCTGAAGGAGGTTTTTTTAATGCGAGTGCACATCTGTATACAGAATAATCTGTATTATTCTGAGAGAACCGAGTGATGAACTGAACAGGAGTGTGACATTCACTGAGCTTTAGCATGGCTGGCTCTTAGAGAGAGCCCAGTTCTCCTGAGGTGCCTTTCCACACCCTGGACACAGCAAGGGCTCAGCAACAAAAATGCACAACCAGGAGCAGAGGGGGCAGAATGAGAATTTCTGCTCTGCCTTCCCCACTTCAGCTGGTCTAAAGCCTCCAAATGCACAGCAACCAGGATTCCAACTTTATAAAACCACAAACAAACACATGCCAAAAAAACCCCCAAACAACTCCTCCCCAAAAAGATCCAATCCTTTACCCAACAGAGCAAATTTTCACTCATACCTCATTGTCATCACTACATTGTTTCCAGGTATTTCCCTCCATCCCCTCTCAAACAAACAAACAAACAAAAACCACCACCACCAACAACAAAAATCTCTGCATTCTGAAGGGACAGATGGTCTCAAGCCTGAGTTACAACAGGGGAAATATTTAAGGTGTTCTTCCACACCTTTCCTTTTCAGGACAATGTGCTTTTCTTTCTGTTTCTCCTTTTCCATATCAACACTGCTCTTCCTTGAAGCCTCATTTCCACTTTTTTTTTTGCCTAGTCAGTAGGCGTATTCCAGATGTAATACTTTATAGCAATTTAATTTCAGTTCTTAGGTCCCTGCCTCTAGAGTACTATGTCTTCTTTCCTCTCTGTGTTAATTCGATTTATTTTGCTTTTCTTCCCACTCTGATTCTTTTAGGATTCTTTTAGCCTTTTCTTAGCCACATCCTATTCCTCTACCACTCTTTCCATACACCATGCCCACTTAAAGGTGCATTTGTCTGGGCAGTGCAGATGCACCTGAGCTCTCCCACTGTGGACCAGTTCTTGTCTGGTCCATAGAAGCAGAGGTACTAACAGCTGATTAAATATATGCATTATTAAACCAACAATAATACATGACAAAATCTTGAAACTTATCGGTGCTCAGCCAACTATCTGCAAATTGATTCTGTTCAACCTGAACCAAGTTCACACAGCAGCACCAGGAGTGCACGTTTACACATTTTAATTATTGCCACCAGTCACATTCATTCATCACTTTTCTTGCCACACAACATTTTCAGTGTGCAGAATACATTCATCTGGAGGTGTTGGGTTAAAGTGAAACAAATCCTACTAGAGTAATGCATTTTATATTTGACACACTGGTGCCAAGTACTGTGAGTTCATCTGATGTTTGTTTGAAAATTTCCAAATGTTTTGTTTTGACAAGAGACATTTCAAAGAGAAACTGTGTTTTATTAAGCTGTACCCTTTAAGCGCTAGAATAACTGCAACTTAAAAGAAAGATCATTTTCATTACAGGCACATTAACTACGAATCCAAATTGAGAAGAAACTATGAAAGGACACACCACTTAATAGCTTTAAAGTCACTTTTTACACCTTGCATTATTTTTGTTTGAACATGACTGGTGAGACAGTGGTGGTTGCCTAAATTCACATCCCACACTGACACAATCAGTGAATGAATGTCCTCGGTCCTCCTCCAACTGTTAGTTGTTTGAAATACCATTTGTTCTGCTCACCATTTTTTGTGCTTATGTCTGAATTAGCAAATAACTGTGGTGAGAATGAAGCGCCTGCAGACAAATTCTGAGATGTTAATGGTGAGCACTGTATCTGTGCAATAGTTTGTGGTGGTGTAAATATTTAATTGGCACTCATTGGGCATGTCTCCAGTGCAGACAGGAAACTTCCAAGGAACTTGTGAATGTCATCCAAATATCTGCAGACTCCTTGGAGTGCTTAATCCACACTAATACTTCGTGAAAAAAATCTACTGTGTTTAAAGTTAACTGTGGTAATTTTCACTTCTGCTTCAACTAAATACCTGCTCTAACTTACTACCAGATGTATCTTAGTGCTCTCTTGAAAAGTATCACAAAATGATTTTGGACTAAGCTTCCCATGCACCAGAGGTTTATTTTTAGGGTAGGTGTCATGGATTCTTTGGGGCTTGGTGGAATGAAGTCTCCTTCTGGAAAAGAGGGAATTGTTTCTATCTGCTGATCCAGCAGAGCCACTGGATGCTGCACCTCTGCCCTCCAATAGATCCAACACTCAATCCAAAGCATCTCATCTTGCACCTCTGGTCAAATTGGTCCCAGCCACTGTTCTGTACTGACAGAGGCACCAGAGAACTTTTTCTGGGTACCTGGATCTAAATATGCCAGCTTGGGTAAAAGAGGCTGAGACCATCCAGCATTATGGCACAACAAACAGCTTTGTGTACAGACTGAGAGGTGACCAAAAACCTGCATTGTGATACCATGCATTACTGGCATTGCAAATTCTGCAGAAATATGTTTTTATACACAACTAATACCCATGGAAATATTTCTGCATCAGATTAAAGAGGTAGATCTACCTATCAAATTTATATATACATAAATTGTGGTTAATATCCATACCCAGATATCACATTATCAACACGTTACTATAATTAAAAAAAATATTAGAATCACCAAGTAATAGAAATGAAAATTAATCTTCAAGCAAGTACTAGAGGAGCTCTTGCCATCTTTGTGGTTTTGTTCCCACAACAGCCAATTGTGAGTTCAGCAGGCATGAAGGGGATAGCTGTTAGATTTCTAGCACGTAAAAGTGCAAAGGTACTAAGAGACCACAATTTGAGAGCATGTAAAAGCTTTCATGAGATTTTTAATTCCAGATAGTAGACATGAAAAGCTGTTGTTATTAACCATTTTTCATTATTAGAGGTCTCTTCATTCCTGAGTGAGCAAATGGCACTGACAGTTGTGCATTACTCTCAAATGACAACAAGCCCATCAATCTTACAAGGCTCCAAATAAGAAAACACCTCAGGAAATAATTCATAGCATGAAAAATAAAATAAAAATTAATAGTAATAATAATAATATCTTCCAAGGAAAAAACACAATTCAGAAATTTAACTCTTAAAACACTACCACAAAAACAGATTATTTTACATGGGGCTTATAGAAAAGCTGAGGGACGAGCCAAAGTCCAAGAGCCAGATTTGAAACAATAAAACATTTATCAATAGACTGACACATCCAGGGAGATTTTGGTTAGCACCTTTCTGTACCTATGTATATTCCTGTAGGTGTGACCCTGCTTCCAGTTTCCTCAGAAGATGTAGAAGTCAGGCAGGTGCTAAAGGAGGGTTGTGGGGCTGAGATGATCATCTCAGTGTCATGATTTTTAGCCTCTCTCCATGGGGTTTTACACCTAAAATGGACATTAATATATACTTATTCCACCTTTAGAGCCAGTCCTCTAAAGCACTGAACGTAGCATGTGACATGATCAGCACTCTCAGCTCCCAGGAGAAAAAGATAATTATCCCTTCATAAAAAAAACTCCACAAAATAGTTCTTGCAGAGTGTGGTTCTTCATCAGCTAACTGATAACTACATCGTGGGAAACTCATCTCAAAACCAGCAGGATGGTCTTTGTGACCTGCTTTTTCCTCTGGAGCAGATCTAAGAATACAGAAAATGCCAACCCCAAGATGTGATTTTTATGTTCTCACAAAACACTACCAAGCATTCATCCCTCTCCTTATACAGCAAATCCAGACAAAAGCACAATCCTTCTGGAAATGGGCAGAATTAGGAATTTCCACCAGTCTCAAACTAAAGGACCAGACTCTTTGAACAAAATGGCATTATTTTGAGGAGTTTGTTTCACAGGTTGTGATTCAGACTTCAAGTAAATCTGATTCAAGTTTGTACCACAACAGGTATCCAAGAGCAGCCAGGCAGTGCCACTGGCACAGCACATCAATATTTCATACAGTCCTTAAAGCCACTAGTGCCAAACTGAAAGATGTGTGCCAACATCAGAGAATCCCACCTCTAAGGCAGACAATGCAGCCTTGGGATTTAGGGCCTATCCTGCCAAGAAATCTTTCTCATTCTGCAGGATGCAGCTAAAATTCCTGACTACCCCACAAGTGGGATAGTGTTCAGTCACATCCAGTTTTAACCTGTGTGGTCCCTAGCTGAGTATAAAGCTGGTGTTTCTATGTCATTTGAAATAAGAAGCTCTAAAAGGCAGCAAAGATGCCTGCTCTACCAACAGGCTTCTGTTGTACACTTCTCATTTTGGGGGTGACTAGGTGTTCGATTTAAGTGCTCCTTCTTCTTGGAATTGACCTGAGAGATTAAACTAATACGAGAATTGAGCTTGCCCACACTTGTAGGCTTCTGTGAGCCTGAAGTAAAAGCTGCCACTGTCACCACCAGCTTTCTAAAGAGCAAGCTAATAGCATCACTTCAGTCATTCTTACAGCTCCAGAGGACAAAATAAAGGTCAATGGTTCAAAAAAAAAAACTGATGGGGAAAGGTGGAAATCAGGCTGAAAGATCAATATAAATTCAGCTGAAAAGACTGGCTTGGATAAAAAGCAAATGTTGGTAAATATCAGCTAGTTTAATACATTATGCATGCATTCATCATGATGGTATTAGACCCTAAAATCTGCATTCCTTGCAGAACGCTTGGACATAGGATACCAGGAGAAACTGAAAGATGAGAAGATGAATCTTTTATATTAGATAATCTGAGATTAAGTGGCTCTGGAAGCAAGCTAAACCTGTTGCAAACCAATCTCAAAGGTACTTGTCCATATCACTGAAATTTCATTCAGTCCTTCAGAAGTAACAATCTGGTTCTGGTGGCAACCAGAGCTGATCTGTGTGGTTCTTGGCATGGGAGTAATCAACCTACAAACCTACAGCCCTTCACTGGCAAAAGTCAAGAATGCAAATGTTCTTTAAAATCAGTGTCCTGCTCATAACAATTTTCCAGGATGTGATGAACATTTGCTGTTTTTCCCCCACATTGTGCCTCAGCAAGGCATGTCCATGTCCCCCCTCAATCTTCTTTCCAAACTGAGGGGTCCCAACCCAGCTGCCCCATTTGGTCCTGTCTCTGGGGGAGCACTGCTTAGCAAAAGAAATGTCATCTCTGATTGACTTACTGCCAAAAATTACAGGCTCAAAAATGTGCTCATAAATAATTAATTTTAATCTATTTAGGTTGACATCTACCACACACTTCCTTAGGATATAAGATCTTGGATTTCGGAGCCTCATGAAAGGGCTGGTATTTGCTAAAAAAATTAATTTCTACTAATTCTACCGATTGGACACAAACTTCAGTGAAGATACTGTGGAATAAAATTTATTCCAATAAGCATTTTTTAAAATTAAAATAGGGGTTTATAAGTGTGGTATTGAAATAGTGTGATGCATTTAATGATTTGCATGCTTCTCCTTGTTCTCACCTTTTCCAACACGATGGCAGTAGCATCCTGTACTCCTTTCCCATGGACATGTCTTAATGAATTATTTTGGTACATGTGTCAAACCCTTCATTTCAGTTCAAACCTGAGATTTGCTCTGGTCAGTGCAAGGCAATAATGATTTTGAAACAACATGGGAGAAGATACAACACAAAAGATGAGTTGACAAAATATTTAACTACCACTCATAAAAAAATTACTGCAAAATTAAAAAATAGAATATATAAAAAAAACCCCCAAAACCTGAAACCTCACATTTTGACCAGCTCAAATTCTCATATAATTTTGTAAGAGTGTCTCACTTCCCAGGACACAGTCTAAGTTTTCAGTCTAAATCACCAACTGGTGTATGCTTTGGTTCTTTTACCTTGCTCACAACACTCAGTGTGGCTACCCAAGATAAAATAAAAGGCAAACTAACAATGCACCATGTTACAAAGGAATTGGCGTTTCTGCAGAGAATCATGCAGCAGTAAAAGAAATTTTGCTGGCTCCCTCTTGTGCTATAACAGCACCACTCACAGACATTGCCAAGAGGATTGTGGGGGTCATCAGAGTGGAACTTGTGACAAATACTGCAAATGGAACAACAGCAAACACGTTGTAACAGCAGAAGAAAAGTGAGCAGGACTGTTTCACTTGGAGATGAGGTAAAACGAGCCATTTATCTGGTGTCTGGAGTGTGACCCACACTTTGCTTGCAGGAGTGCAGGGGATGCTGAACTGGAAAATAAAACTGAATGCTCAGTTTGGTTCCCTCCCCTCCAGCTAGAAACTGTAGAAAATGGAGGAAAACTGCAGGGAAGGAGGATAAATTTTAAAATATGCTACCTGCTCTCTACTGAGCTACTGATAAAAGTCACCCCAATTATGAAAAAACACAGGCAAAATTTTGCATGTTGTACCTTTTTTTATCAAATGGAAGTGCCCAGTCTGACAACACTGAAGGAAAAAAAAAGAGGTAGCCAGGATAAATGTTCTGCCTGCCTCTGCATGGCTGCTGAGGGGTGGGAGGCAGAAGCACTCCATGTGCTCTGGGGAGATACAGATGATGTGATGTGTGCTCCTTCTCTCCTAGCAAAGGGCAGGAAAACCAAGCTAAAGTAATCTTGCAGTCCCTGGCAGGGCATTCAGCAACAAAATGCACCCAGGGAATAGCAGTGGGGCTGATTATACACTTAAAGGGTTCAGGCCCTGCCCGGGACAGTTTATTTCCACATCTCCCAGTCTAAGCAGAATTTGTGGCTTAAAATTGTACACATCTTTTTGCTGGCCTATAAACACCATATTGTTTAAAAAATATTAAAACATGACTGCTGCCAGAGAGCCAATAATAGTGCCTCTTGAGATTGATGTGATACTAAAATGCCAAAAAAATCCCAGACAAAACCCCAAACCCCATCTCTTACTGAAGAAACACATACAGGAAGAAATTATTCCTTTCTGGCCAGAAACAGGACATGAACTGGACTACCCTGTTACAAAGATGACCTTCTGCTTAGAAGGTTACCTAATGTATTCAGTTATATTCCCTGTGATACTAAGGGGTGTTTAAAATTCCCATTTGCAGCCTACAAATACTACAGAGCTGTTCTTCCTTCCACGTGGCCCTGAACTGCATTGTAAATTATGGTCATCCCTTCTCCCAGCTACCAAAATTAATTATCTGATAAATGGAGTTAATACACATGGCTGCTCTACAACAATCTCTTTGATGGATTTGTGTTTGGGGCACTGGAGACGGCCTTGCCAAGGCACAGACACCATAAACATTTTGATTTTGTGACTGGATGAGTCACTGCACAGAAATCCCTTCGCGAGGGGCAGGAGCAGGAGGGCTCTCCACCACTCGTGCTGGTTCTGAGGATGGACAGCCTCACGTCTCCAAGCCATGAAGCAAACTGACAGTGCAGCTCTAAATGCAAATACCACCTCCAGCAGCCAAAATATTGCCTTCCAACAGCACTAGAGCCAAAGGTGTCAGAAAGAAATGTGCGCGTGCATCCGTGCACAGCCACTTTCCCTCTTTAATGGCCTGGCACACGGGCAGCTGCTTCCAGGTGCTTTGGATGGCAGAGGACAGGCAGAAAAAAAAGGTGTGTGTTTTCCCCACTACATTAGCACGTGAGGAAAAAGCAACAACAATCAATAAGAGAGCCAGTAACCCAAAATAAAGTGTCTGAACTACCACGAGTTTTCTCAGGATCTCCAATTATGACAAGTAATTAATGCTGAAAACAGCCACTGGTGGACTCTTCCCATTTCAAAAAAGGAATGAGAAGCAAAAAAGTAAAACAATTGAGAGTTCAGTGCTAGAGAGAGCCCAAATTCAGGTAGCAAGACTTCTGTTCTCAACAAGAGAAGACTATCCTGTGTTGCATTCATAGCCAACTTAGCAAGAAAAAAAGTGGTTTTTTTTCTCTCCCTCCATTTAAATGTTGTGCTGGTCTGTGGAAATGAAGACATTCAGTACAAAGCACAAGTGTGAGTGGAGAAAACAAAATGACATAGTGATTTCCAGATCCTGCAGACAGACCCCAAATGATAAAAACACAGCTTGCTCCTTCAGCGTGGCCAGGGAACAGAGCTGCACCCTGTCTCACAACAAGAACCAAAGCCAAAACCTCACCCCTTTACATTCCTGCTCCTGCTCCATCTTTCCCCTGAAGAACTACCCCCACCTGTTAAAACCTGAAGTTGTTCTTGGGGAAGCTGAAAATGTAAATGTAGCCCTGAAGCAGCAAAGGCGAGCAGCACAAGGAGCCCAAGTGCCATCCCAGCAGTGTCCCTGTGCTCTGGAGTCCGGGCACATCCCAGCACTGCCTGACAGCCGCTGACACCTGACAGCAGCACAGATCCCTTATCTGCCCGCAGGAAATGAACACTGCCCCCAATAACTTCAGGTGTCTCTTGCAGTAGATGACAGCGACAATTTAGCGGTTTGTTATGGCAAGTCTTGCAGCATTTAATTGCATTTAGACAGACAAATTGGAGGAGCTTCCTCACTGCTCTGAGCAGAGTTTCTTATGGGACACAGTTAACAACTCCCGGTTTATTTGCAAATTGGTTTTGCTTCAAGCAGCTGGAAGAAAGTAAAACCTTTTCTGAGGCAGTCAGGGCTGTGGGAATTAGGATATAACAATGCAGAGAGACAAAACACTGCTGTTTATTGTGTAAAAGAAATAAAATCATTCCCAGGTATTTGACTCTCCAGCCTTTGGGGAAACAAAATTTGAGTAACCAATACAGACCAGAGCCTGTTCAATCCAAAATAAACATATAAGCCAAGAGTTAATTATTCGCAATTCCTTTCAGTCAGCAGGCCAAGTTACAGTCACCCTTCAGGTGTCTGAAGAAACCAAAGGACACAAGAGTGAGAGTGCTCTGCATTTGGAGGATTTAGGACCACAGGAGACATAAAATCACTCTTGCTGCAAAATAGCCGGGAGCCTGACTGACATTTCTGCCATCCCCAAACCCATGGGTGATGTGCAATATCTTCTGCATCTCAGACTTTTGACCTTTTGTCATATATCAAAGACATTAAGGATATTTTCTTTTGAATTCAGGCCACTGGCAGTTAACCCAGCTGCTCCATGTTCACCAATAAACCACACCCTCAAGTGCCACATTCACACTTTTTTTTTTTTTTTTGATGCTTCCAGGAATGGTGACCCCACCACTTCCCTTGGCAGCCCATTCCAGTGCTTGACACCCCTTATAGTGAGGAAAGTTTTCCTAATATTCAATCTAAACCTCCCCTAGCACAAGCTGGGGCCATTTTCTCTTGTCCTGTCGCTTGTTATCTGGGAGAAGAGACCCAGCCTCACCTGGCTACAAGTTCCTTTTAGGACCTGTGTGAGGTCCCCTGAGCCTCCTTTTCTGCAGGCTAAACACCCCCAACCACTTCTCATATGATTTGTGCTTTAGCACCTTCATCAGCTTTGTTACTCTTCTATAGGAGCAATCTTTTATTGTTTCCTATGAAGTTTATGGAAAAAAAGAATATGCACATCTGGGTTTTGGAAGTACTGAAATGTCACCTACAGCTGAAATGTCTGAAATGAAATTTTGTGTTATTACTTTACTCCTCCAGCTGTACAGAACAGGGCAAATGCAATGATGGCACCTGCACAGTGTAGACACACATAGTATATCACAGTGTATCAAAAGCCTTAAAGGAAACTCTTTTTAGGGTCAAATGTGTCTGAGCATCTCTAATGTAGAACAGAAGAACGTAAACAGGCACGAGCTGCTGTATTTCTGAAGGGTTTTTACATTCAGTTCTCTTTGCATTGTGGGCATCAATCCCAGAACATAAAAACTAACTAGAACAAAGGAAAAATAGCCAAACAAAAAAGGGAGCTTCAAAGGGGTGATGCGCTTCACACTCAGCTGTAAAATACATCACTTTTGGCAGATCAGTATTACCAATTTCCATTTGCACTCCCATCCTGGACAGAGGGAACTCCTCTAAAAGTTGCCCTTAACAAGAAAGTCAAAGAGACAACCCTTCAACATCCAGTTCATTGTAATATTAAAGCAAAAATGAGTAATACCCAGTGCTCACGAAGGCTGTCCTGAGAAGGCAGTGGCAGGATGACACACAAGGATCCTCAGTATTCCTGTCCTCATTTGACAGTTGGGATGACGTGGTACATAACACCACCATTCAGGTACAAACCTAGTCTTTCCCTCGTGTCCAAAAACCCCGTGTCCTTGGCCTGTGTTTTTAACTTGCTGGGGGAGAAAACAGCCTCTCCAACCTCATCAAGCACATCGTGACCACAGTTTGTAGAAGTTTGGGCATGTTGAACTGCTGAGATAGATACTCATAACCTCAGAACTGAAAATACAGACCCAAATATCTTTACTGCTGTTTGAATTAAAAAGCTTATGGGTAATTTACAATTAGTTAAGTATTCAGGGTTTTATAAAACAATAGCCGTAAAGCTCAAAGCTTAAACATTGACCTCACACGTTGGAGATGAGCTGAGTGACAATCTGTGAAGCAGTTTTCATCTTCATGTGTCTGCACTGCACCTGAGAGCTGTGCCAAGCAGCCATGTGCAACGAAACTGAGTCAGGAGCTCTTTCCAGGAAAAGCACACACAGCTCGAGTACAAAAGCAAATCCAAAATGTCGGAGTTCAGCTGGTGCTCCAGAAACACCAAGCCTTTGTCCCTGAACACCCCGTCTGCTCTGTCCCCCTCCTTCTCAGAAGCTCATAAGGAAATACCAGATGTCAAGCAGGATTTATTACAGACTCTCTATATTATTAAGTTCCTTCTCAGCTTCAGGCAAGGTAAAATTAATTTGACTTTAAAACAAAGCAAATGTTAGTCTAATATGTGCATGTTTTCCGCTCTTTCCTTAGAGAGCAGAGCCTGTATTTCACAAGCAGCTGAGATTCCTTCTGAAACCAACAGGCATTGATTGATTAATCACTAAGGATTTATTGCTCAATGAACAAATGATGACATATTATCTAAAAGTAATGGAGCAAGTGGTGCCTGTAGAGATGTATCTGTTGGCCAAACAACAAAGATGGGACTTGTATTCCTGCAAAAGGATACTTATTCTTTTTAGTGATATTGTTTACATGGGGATTCAAGTAGATTAAATTCTGTTTTTATTTGATTATTTTTAATCTCTGGAGTTTCATAAGTGTAACTAAACTTAGTATTTCAGCCCATGTAAACACAGCTGTATTCAAATTTTGGGTAAGCGGGGCTCAGAAATAGGAATGCTTGAAAAGACACAGCGAAAATGGCCAGCTTTTAATCACTGTGAACTCAAGGAACTAGCTTATTGGATTTTTGTGCTGCATTGATCAGGTAACCCTAATTACAACCTTGATTTAGAACTTCAGTTTCTTGGTTATATGAGTTAGCAGCTAATTATTATTTAAGTGTTAATTATCCTAAGCCTATACACATTTACTAAAGTCATCAGGCTCTCTTCCTGTAGATCTAAAGAAAGTATTTTGTCCTGAAGTGTAAGCTCTGTTTCAGCTGTACTTTGCCATCCATTTAAGATGAGAAATTGGATCTCAGATCCTCATATCCTTCAAAGAGGCAACACACCTCCCCTGGGAAAGGTGAGGACAGAGAGCAGGGTGCCACTCAAAGTCTGACCCTGCTGCAGCAGGGTTAACACAAGGCTGTTTTGCAGCATTAAAAAGGAGAAAACGTGAAGTACAGAGTGAAGGAGGCACCAGGCTGGTGTCTGTGTGTTCTGGGATTGGCCTCCCTGGGGCTCACCTGAGATCTGCTCTGCAGAGCAGACGCTGCCCTTTGCTACTGCCACACTACAGATAAAACCCAGCATGTGGCTTTTGCACTTCTTTGCACCTGTTTGAACCTCACTGTGGTCCAGCCAGGAATGACAGAGAAAACCCAAACTCCCCCTAGCCCTAATCAGCCCAGGTGATCATGTCAGGACAAGTATTCATCTGTTTGTAACACTACTCAACAAAAACTGAAACGCCTCCACTCATCCTCATCACAATATTTTTTCTAGCAACAAGTAATTTTAATAATGCAATTATATAATAGTCACAATTGCAACAGAATACTTTTCAGCTAAACAACTATAAGGGAATGAAATGTTTTTTGTAGCATTAATGGGCTTTCTTGAACAACTTATGTTTCAATGAAATATTAATTCTTGATCATTTGTCATGTGTTAATTAGGAGAATAAGCTGTAGGAAGTCTAGATTACCATGCAAATGTTAATTAGGTCATAATTTATGTTAAGCATTTCTAAGTATAGGAGCACCAGAATCACATATAGCAGCAGATGAACTTTAAGATAAAAAATGCATTTGGAAGAATTATTTGTCTATTTAAATATGAGACTTACTATGCTTTAATAAACAGCAAAGAACCTGTCTTAAATTGTCAAAACTCTCCTCTCCCCTTTCTACCCAGAGTCACACCTGTCTCTGGCCAGGTATGATGAGAACCTGGGAGCAGATGGTGAGGGCACTTTGCAATGCAACAACTCAAGTGTCATGGAAGTCCTGGAAAAATACTAGCTTTAATTTATATTGGAGCCAAAACACACAGCCCTGCAAAAGCAGGGATTCTGGTTCATCAGGGAGTATGGGAGCTCTCTCCTCTACAGAGAACAACCACAGCAACACTCTTGGAGTCACCTCTTGTTTTTACAAGTGACACTGTGGCACTTTCCCACTGAGAGGGAGAAGGCAGCTGAGAAATCCAGGGGAACCCTTCTAACCATTTGTCCCACTGCCCTCTTCAGAAATAGGGATACAAGGGAAAAAAACAAAAAAACTACAGGATGTGGCTTTTCAAATTTGAGAGGAAAGAGCATTCTCCAACCTCAAGCTCCTCCTCAGAAGGTTTTCACTTATTTTGCTGCGCACAGGCACAGCTCCTGGCAGCAGGATTTTGTTTTCTGGGGAAGAAGCAGGACCTGCCTCTGTCTGAGGCACATGGGCATCATTCAGTCTCATTGTTCCTTCCATCACCTGGAAACACCCCAGTGCTGCAGCCAGTTTGAGGCAGCAGAGAAAACGACTCTGCTCTTGGCATTTTCTGTGGAACAACCACTGAAATAAACAGCTGCAATGACACACTGTAGTGGGATGAAGATAAATTTATTTTGCTGTTTCCACACTCCCACAATTTTTACACCTCCCCACACAAATCTGCCCAAGCTGCTTCCACTTTGTTGGTATTATTAAAGCAAGAAAAATAGCACTAGGCTCTGGAGGGAATACCAGCATTAACTCCCCCTGCTTTACTTTGAAGGCCAACATTAACTGTTATTTTCATTTGTTGAACTGCATTTCAATTGATTTTTTGAGTTATTTTTGTGGTTTGATTTTTTTCTTTTTAAAGGGGAAAAATCATTAAATGATACAAGAGTTAATAAAACAGATGCAATTCCACTTGAAGTCATATGTCAGCTCTACCTTCTCCAAGCTATTTCTAATGTAAACAATGTCAGGTTGGGGGGAAAAAAAAAGAAAATAGTTCAGCCACAATATCTGACACTTTGATAGCTACAAACATAATAGTTTTGGAAAAAAAAATAGTACAGAAGGAATATATTTAAGTTTTGCTCTTTTTTATGATGTAACATACCCTAAAAAAAAGACAAAGTGGGAAAAAGAGACCAGCAAAAGTAGCAAGGGGAATCAAGGGCACTTAACCAATTTAAGCACAAAATTTCCAGCAGGGACAAATAAAGGGGAGGGACACAGGAAACCACAAACATTAGCAGATGACATGTAAAGTCCAAGCACTTATTTACCATTTCTCATAATGCAAAACTGGTGAAAAGCATTGAAGGCATCACATGTCAAATGGATTTAGATAAGCAATTTTCGAATTGGTGTAATTGCTATTCGGCACAATTGCTGGCATTTTACACCAGTAAATGTATGTACTTTAATGCACAGCAATTACTTGGTTCCAGGTCACTACACAAGCTTGAGCTATGTTAACAAGAGGTGTAGAAAACTAGAGGGGAAGCAGGACCCTGTATCCCAGTGCTGCAAAGGAAATCATTCACAATGTGACCTCTGAACCCAGCACCAGGTCCCTAATCCACGGATCAGCAAGGTCTGAACCCCAGAAGCTGCTGGCTCTGCACCTGCCCTAAGTCACTTTGTGTTGGTGAGCAGTGACAAGGGACACCCTGTGACCACACGCTGTATGAACCAGCAGATGAGCTACTCAAGTGAAGACAGAAAACTCCTGTCCCTGCACAGACACCCCAACAATCCCACCCTGTGCCTGAGAGTGCTGTCCAAACTCTCCTGGAGCTCTGGCAGCCTGGGGGCTTTGCCCATTCCCTGAGAATCCAAGGCAGTGCCCAGCACCCTCTGGGGGAAGAGCCTTTCCCTGATACCCAACCTAAACCTGCCCTGGCACAGCTCCAGCTGCTCCCTGGGTCCTGTCACTGATCACAGAGAGCAGAGCTCAGTGCCTGACCCTCCACTTTTCCCTTGTGAGGAAGTTTTAGACAGCTTTGAGGTCTCCCCTCAATGTCCTCTTCTCCAGGCTGAAAAAGCCCAGTGACCTCAGCTGCTGCACTTAACTGATGGAATAATATGTGCTATTCATGGGAGCAATTTAAGCCCTCCAGCTCCAAGGAAAACCCGTATTTCACATTTGTTTCCTTAAAAACAGAGCACAGTTAATAATTATTATTGCAGTAGAGATGAGCACAGCAACTTGCCCTCTGTTTGGAATATCACATTTAAATTACCCTGTACACAGTGACAGTGTGGATCTCGCAGCCCCCCCCAGGCTAAAATAACTTTATTGCACACTGCCTATACATTTTTCAGGGCAGAGATGCAAACAATACACACAAAGGAGTCCAAGGAACCCAAGAGGAGCAAGAATAGTTTTTGATGTCGCCTTGCATCCATTAGCCCCGCTCAGTAATTAGGAAATTAAAAGTTTCTCATTGCTCGCCTCTAGTGAAGGTCACCCTTGTGGCCCTAAAGTTGGGTTTAGATGCTAATTAAGAGTTTGCTGACTGCTGCCAGGGCATGGGCTACAAACATCAGCAGAAATCCTGTTCTAAGTCCCTGACTTATTATAAACAAATGTATGTCCTTCTCTGTAGGGAATATTTTCAGGAGTACCTAAGCCTCAGGTTTATCGCCACAGTTTGTAGGGCAATAGCCTGGCTGTACACATATATTTCACTTTAATAACATCTTCCTTCTTTCAGAGAGTAAAATTTGGTTCTGAATAATAAACCAGGGCACTCCATACCCACAGGCAAGAGTGAGTCAATCAATATCAAATTTTAGCTACACCTTCTAACAATTTTTGCTGATAATTTAGTTCATTAACAAAATCTGAGAAACATAGCATGAACACAAATGTGTGCAATTAAGATAATGCTTAAAATACTGAATTTTGGTCTTATGAGCCCCTAGGATGATATATTACCTCAAAACCAGGTTATTCTGAGCACCTGAAACCAGAAAGCAGATTGGCAATCAACACATGCAATACTGAAGCAACACAAAGTGGCCCAGCCTGGGAAGCAGGGTGCCAAATTAACACAGGGAGTGTGTCCTGATGCACCTGTGCTGGCTCTGGAGCAGGCTCCAACGAGGACACCTCTGTGCTCCTTTGCACTGTGTGGATGTGTCTAGAGGCATTTTATGAGAGGGGGATGTTCAGGGAATTAAGACCCAGTGAAATGAAACCCTGATGCAACTTTTAAACTGAATGCCTGAAAACCCATGGCTGAAATCCACAGAAAGCACAAACCTGTATTTGGGTACCTAAACCACTCTGTCCCAAGAGATGTCTTTGGAGATGAGATAAAGTTACCTGAGTTAAAGAATAATTTATTATCCTAAGTACAGGCTTTTGAAGATAAACTTTCTTTAGATAATCTTTCTTTCTGCAGTAATAGATAAGTTATTACAGAATATCAGACCAATTGCTACACCTAATCCCCTATCCCAACAGCAGCTGATGCTAAAGGGGCTTGGAAAGAGCACAGAAAGTACTGTGGGAATGAGCAACATGAAAACCTGCCCAGTGCAAGGCACACACAGGAAAGCATGTGCAACACAACAAACAGGAAATAAATCTGCTGGGAACAGACAAAAAATACTATTAAAAAATCAAAACAAGCAGTTCACAACTGATACAATGGAGAAGGGGATACCAGGAGAGGAAGACAAGGTCCAGGCTAAGGACAATCAGACACCAGCACAGTGTAACAAAACTTACAAAGAACAAAAGGTGGAACTTATCACAGCACGAAACAAGAACCTTAATTAGACTTCTGGCTGGACGTATAAACTTCAACACCTTAGATGGCTCATGCAGCACCACGAGACACAGCCAGGAAGAAACAAGCTTCAGTTAGAGGCAGGGTGAAATTATTTACAAGTAACACTGAAAACTGAGATTTGACACAATGACCAGTCCTGCTACAGCTGTGACAAGAGAAGAACTTTGTTCTAACTGTATTTTTTCAGACTAAAAAGCCAGCTATCATGGACATCAGGGAGACAGGTGCAGATTTTAGTGCAGGCATAACTAGGATTTGCACTAGAGACATTAAGATTTGAACAGCTAGATTACAATGATAAATGAAGATTATAACCTAAAAAAAAATCCAAATATATCTACAGTTTATTAGTTGTCTAAGCTCTTAATTAATTTTTTTGAATCCTAGCATATGCTGATTTGTGAAGAGTCTGACACGTTGCCAAGTGGTTCTGTAGCTTTGGCCTCTAAGATCACTGCATCCTTCTTCCCTTCTGAGCACCCAAACACTCCTTTGCCACCTGCAGACCCCATCACACACCACACTCCCTCTTGAGGACCTGAGCAAAAGCTGCATGACAAATTTCCTGCCTCAGTGGAAGAGATTCATTTTGCCCTGGCTAAGATTAATTGTCCTGATTAAGCATTCACTCCTTTATCAGATGGGTCACTTGGCTCACCTGAAATCCCTCTCCATGAGCCATCAGTGAATTTCAGTTGATAGAGGGTCTAAAGCTGCTTTTCTATACAACCCTGCAACCATTATCTACTGTCCTGAGTCTTCTGGGAAATGCTGGTAAAATGCCACTGAATAAACATGGTCTTGGTGCCTACATTGTGCTGATGGAGAAAAAGGAGGATGAAAGCTTAACTGAGAGACAACTGCTTTTTTTTTTGGAAATATCTTCTCCTATACAAGACAACCAACTTCTTCCATCTTTTTCTTGGCAGTTCTGGAGTCCTGAGTTACAATATTTGCACCAGCTCATCGTTCCATGACCTCCTTAAAACACTTCATGCTTTCCTTGGGTCATATTTTCCTACTGACAGTACAGGTTCTGAGACTCAAACAGAAAAAAAAAAAACTACAAGAAACACTAATAATTCTATCCTAAAAAAAATTACAAAGAAAAATGCAGATGATGGTCAAACCCACTCAAAAAAAAAAAAAAAAATAAAAATAAAGGTCACAGTATTTCACTTGAAAAATTTCAACTAAAATTAATTATCTAAGTTTTTTATTTGCATTTTCTGCAAGTATTTTTAAGTACATTTTTTTCCTCAAATGGAAGTCTAACAAGGCAAGTCTGAACTAATTTAAGAAGATGTACTTTCATTAGCAGGTGATTTACTACAGCAGAATATGTGTTAGATCCAGCAGTAAAAGCAAATTAATTGAACCAAAAATACTTTAGGAAGAAGCAATCTGAATTATCAGGTGTTAGTAATCAAAAAAGATTAATACAGGAATATTCATGACCTCTACTTGTAAATAAACATCAAGAAAACATTTCTCCCTTCAGAAAATGAATTCAAGAGAGCCTCAGAAACTGTAATTAGTATTAATTTAGCTGATTGTACACTTAGATAAGATGAGCATAAAATGGTTTCAGACTTTAGGGGAAACAGACAGCAAAATACACCAATTAACAGATTTTTAAAAGACCTGGAGATAAGTAATTAATTAAAGGAATGCAGGCAAGAAAGGGATTCTGAGAAACTGGTGGGTCTGCAGACAGGAGCCAAGGAATTATAGGAAAGGAATTATAGGAAAGAGGTTATGGAATGGCAGGAGAGGGGTCGATCCTCTCTCTGCAGCCCTGTGCCAGCTCCAAGAGCATCAGGGTCCAGCTCATCCTCACTGAATTGAGCATAGGCTCTGAAATAATGGGGGCTTTTCTGAGGGAATTTTTGTGTAGCACACATTCTGTACAGCTGAAACCTTCTGAGAAGGAGCCACTTGGGTTTCTCATGGGAAAGAGTTGCTGAGGAACAAGGCAGGTTTTGGACAAAGGCACAGAGACAGCACAGCCCCTTGCCCAAGAGCAGCAAAGAAAACCCTTTCCCCCCTCCCCTTAATTCAGCCAGGACATAGCTGTGAATATTCCCCATGCCCAGCCTCACTGCACCACCTCCATTCCCTGACCTCGAGGCCCTTCAACAATGGGTGGATCTTTATTTTGTTCCATTCTCCAACAAAACCTCTGAGAGCTGCCTTTCATCTTGCTTTGAAGTAGATATTTTTAATGAACTGTTTACCAGCCAAGTCTAATTGTGCGGCATAACTAGTGCAACTTGAAAAAGCACTCAGAACTGCTCTTGAGATGGGAAATGACTAGAAGCCAAAAGTTGCAAGGGAGAGCAAATGAAAAACTTCTTTTTAAAAAGGCTCCTGATGTCAGTGAATCTGTCATTCCTCCTACTTTACAAAGCGTTTCCTTGTTCATCACGAAATTTCTTTGCATTTACCAGCCCAAAACAGCTTTGCTTTCTATTCAAACAGCCAAAGACCTCTCTTGGCTGCAGTTACCAACGGGTGTCATGACACAAAAATGTAATGTAACAGTTGTAACAAAACCAAATCTAAGGAATGGCAGGGTTTAAATATTTCAATAAGGTTAAAGCAGGAGTGTTAAATTATTTAGGTTCAGGAATAAGATATAAGCACTAGAGTAATATCACATCCATACTCATATATCTTTACACATGTAGAGGTGATATCTATGTGATAAATTGCTGGAGTGTGAGGTAAATTAATTTACTATGCACTTTGATCACAATACCCTCTCCTGGCCTACTAATCCATTTCCCAGCAGACTTGCTCTAACATCCCAAATCACAGAACACTTTCATTGCTGCCATTGAGAAAAATGCTTCATAGTCTACCTCTCTTTCTCTTCACTGGTGGGGCAGTTTCCCTCCTTGAAAAATTAATAAATATAAATTATGGGAAAGCATATAGATGAAATCTTTATATCCTCCACTCTTTCATACTGTGTGTGACTATATAAGAGACTTATAAGGAGAAAGCATCTTCATATACTAACAGTTGGACAAGATGTGGTGATTTTGGCATGATTCTGGTAGAAGGGGAGAAATTAATAAAATGCAGCTATTCAACTCTTCAACTAGAATGATTTTGAATGATTAATGATTATACGATAATGATTAATATTGCCAATAAAGAAATAATATATATCTATGTACAGAAAAGCATAAACCTAAAAACCTTAACCTTAAAAGTTAAACCTAACCTACAGATGTGCTCACAATTTGTTATTTTAGGCCTATAGACTATTACATGATAAAAATGATAATTAATATACCTATAACTGCCAGAAGCGTGATGGAAGCAGAATGTTTGGCAAGAAAGCCTGCTAATTCCTTAAGTCCCCAGTCACAGCCACCAGGAGCAAGGAGTCTCTGGAGCATCCTCTCCCTGCCAGGCTCTGAGCAGCACACACAGGTGAGGTGCTGCCAGGCTGGATGCTCCCAAGGGGAGCAGATTTACCCCTCTACCCATCAGGCTGGCAAACAGCTCTAAATCCAAATTATGTCTATCACAAAGCTGAACCAACCATCAGCTCAGGTGTTATTTACTGGAAGATCACCAAGTGGATTGATTGCATGGATTTGCAGCTTCTGAATCTTGCCACACATACAGAAGGGTGTAGTGCCTGAAACCCCCATGGAAGAAATCCATATGAGTGTGGGGAATGCAGAGCAAAAGGTGAATTGGATTACAGTAAAGGTATGGATGCAAAGCTGTGGTATGGCCATACAAGCACTACCTTTCCCCAGTTGGCCATGGCTTTATTTACAGCACGAGTTGCACTTCCCCAAATATGAAATATTGACAGAAAGAGTCATGGCAGACTTAATGGCACTTTGAGCATTCTCTGCACTTGAGTCAATAGATATGCTTTAGAATTTGTTACAGGAATCATAATTCAAAATGTAGTAAGAAAAATATTTCTAGAGAAGTACAAAGGCAGGGTAATTGACACTGGTTTCAGGTTTCATACGTTTATCCTTTATGATTTTAAATATCTCATTTAGAAAACCTATCCTTGTGAGCACTGAGGTCTGCCCAGTTGTGGCCACCAGAACACAGAATGCAAAATAAAAATATTGGAAGTATATCTTCATTATTGGGCTGGGAGTAGACATAACAAAACAAATAACAAAAAGTCAAGGAATTCGAGTGAGTGATTTTACCTAGAGAATGGCAGAAGCCCTGTGCCTGCAGTAGCACCTTTTCAACCCCCAAGTCAGGTGGGGCTTTGCTTTTGCCTTGTGGGGACAGGAGACCTGGATAACGTGTGCCCCACTGGGCCACAGCCCACCAGCACCACTGCCAGCCTCAGAGCTGTGCCCTGAGGACAGACAAAACCAGATTGCCCTGGGCACTTTTAGGGAAAAGGAACATGGAAAACCAGCGTGTGCTGGGCTCCTGCAGTGCCAGGGCTTTGCTGCTGGCCAGGGCAGCTCTGACACGCCTTGTCCTTGCAGCTGCAGAGAGAAAACTTCACGGCTGCTAGGGCAGCACAAATTCTCTCAGGGAGTGGGGAGGGGTAGCCTGGAGAAGGCAGCAGCATCCATTTCCCGTGGCCAGTGCAGAACAGGGATTTTCTGCTGTCCCTCACAGTGCTAGTCCCACTTTGGTCCACGACGAGCCGTGGTCCCAGGGGAAACGTCTTGTTCCAGACTGGCACTTGGACAATGAGGAAAGATGCTCTCAGCAACAGCAGGACTGAAAACATTTCAGTCTTCATCAGGGCCAACAGGAATGCAGCCAGACCCCAAACCCTTGTGAGCATTTGAATAACAAGACCTGCTCAGCCAAAAGGAATCTTTTAGCACTGAGTTACCCATCAGAGAGTCTGGGACATTGCTGCTGTGAACATCCCACTATGGGCTGTACCGAGAGACAAGAAATTAGGGAAGAGCAAAGGACAATGATATGAAGATCCCAGCTCTGCACACTAAAAATGGGTCTCTACACTACAATATGAGGTAATGTACAGATTCACATAGCAGTGAATATTCCTGTGCCACAGAGAACAAAAAGTTGGACGAGCCTGGCCATCCATGTGCATACCCACTTTCTCACTCTGGGAGATGATATTTTACCTCCTCCTTCTATCCTCCTCAAGAAGTAATGAGGATAAATACATAAAATAAAAGCAGCCATAAATAAGGAGTCTTTTCAGCAGAACAGAATTAAGCCTCCTTTTCTCAGAGCATCTTTCCCAAGCTTCCCATTTACAGAAGGAGGATTTACAGACAAAGGAGGGTGTCTAAAACACTGAGGATTTTTGTAATTTTGATGTTTAAATAAATAAGAAGAGAGGTAGGCAGAGTGTTATATAACCTAGCATAAAACTTCTCAATTTTATGTTAAAAAATGAAAGAAATTAGCACCCTTGCCTCAAGGTTTAGTGCCCTGAAAATGTTTAGCAGCCTTTTTTATAGAATGGCATCATTATCTTGTGCAGATATAATACACAGGATGCTTCTCAAAATTATATCAGAAAGTACTTGTGCATTCACACTATCCAGTAACTGCCTCCACAATTTATGGGCACCATCCTATGCAAATCATTGGGAAGAAAATGACAGATCTCAGGGGCTGTTTGTTGTTTAATCTCACTTTGTCATGATTCAAAAAAGAACGATGTGAAAATACAAGGAAAGTCGTCCATAACGGCAAAAAAAGATTCTTGGACGTTCTACATTGTTTTTCTAAGGAACATAAATAATCAGCTCTTTGTCAGCTGTGAAATGAATCTACATTTTCTATTCCACATGAAGGGCCATCAAAATTCTAAGTGTTTTACACCCCGTTCTATTTCTGCTGGCAGAAAGTTGGGGCTCTAAGATTCAACAGCAAGAGATCATCCACTGATCTGGGAAGCAGCATGAAAAGGTGTCACAAAACTGGGCTAGGACTTCAACAGGCACCACAAGGCTTTGGAAAGAGGTTTGTGCTTTAGGCTGCTGAAAAATAAAAAACCCAAACCCTTGGTGTGGTGGGATGACCCTGGCTGGATGCCAGGAGCCCCCCAAAGCTCTTCCACCCCTGCTCTTCTCAGCTGGAATGCACTCTCCCTTCCAGCTGTATCTTAACACCACAGCTCTGCTTTAGGGGGAAAGATGAAAAGTCAGCCCCTAAAGCAGAACACAACTTCTGATTAGAGATACTCTGACTTAAATCTATTCAAGGAAAGAAGCAGTACCACCCCCTAGTCATTTTTTATTTATCTGGCCATTTCCTCACTCTTCTTTCAGTGTCTAGGAATTTGTCAAATTATTTCAGGTTTTGTTTTCTATTTATTTCTTTTCCACTTAGAAAAACAATTGAGTGGTTCTAAACTAATTTCAAAATGTAAATACTGCACCAAACCAATACTTGATATCTTCCTTTGGCTGTCATAGAAAAAATTCAATTATTTACACTGCTTTAGTCACACAACAAAAGCAACGCTGCTTTTCAGAATGTAGACTGTTATCCTGTATTCCCTCAAACTAAAAAATAAACAATTGTCACAACAGAAATTTTCCTACAATTACTCAAGCACGTGAAAGCTTATTACCACAAAAGGTTCAATGAGCATTTTTTTACATTAATTCATCAGCGGAGAGGGAATCAAGTCTTAGTTTCATACTCAAGGCCTAATGAGAGCCTTTAGATGCTTTCTGCAAGACAGCCTGAGGGCAGCAGGTGATCAGTCACCTTTTCATTGCATGAGAGGAGAAGGATCCTGTGCCAGGACTCCTCAGTCCAGACAGGTGACTGCAATCTGAAGTGGGACACACAATTCATTCTATGACAGCAAAAAGAACAGAAAGTCTTGAAATGAAACAAAGAAAAAAAAAAAACCAAAAAAACCAACGCTGATAAATATCTACAGAACCTCTAAGCTTTTGCGTTGCCAAAATAAAGCATGGAGAAGACCTTGCTCCAGCTTCGAGGTTTAATAGGTTCCAACAAGCAAGAAGCAAAACTTCTGCACATCCCAAAACTGACCATCAGTGGGAAGGACATGCAGGACCTCAATAGCATCCTGTCCCTACCAAGTGTGCGTGCCCACACCTTTGGCTGGGCCAAACAGGTTATTTTCCACCCAGAATTCCCAGAGCACAGTCCTCTTTTGGGACAGATCTCCCAGTTTTCCCCAGAGTAATCTGTGTTTTTAGAATCAATCAAGAGATTAAGGTTTTGGACCTTCCCTGCCCCCCCAGTTATAGCAAAAGAAACAGTCTGAATTCTTTTTTCCCTTTGTAAGATGACACTTATCTTGACACAAGTTTCCTTGTTGCTGTAGAGCCCCTGTAAAACTAGGCTGCCTTTATAGAAAATGAGGTTCTGAGACCCATATGTGCTATCAAAATATGGAATAATCCCTCCTGACAAAGGCATATTTGAGTTTTGTTAATATCTTTGCCTCCTATGTGAAATCTGGACATTAAAGCACTTGGAAAGCAGGTAGGACACAGCTCAGAGTAAGAAAGTTGAAGCTTAAGATACTAATTTATATAATGCATTATACAGAGAAAATTGTTTTACTATAGTTACATTAAAAAGCAGGTTTGCATTCTAAACTCCGCATTAATTTCCCCTCCAGATTTTGATTCATAGATTCTGTCAGGACTAAGGGATAATCTCATCTCACCTGTTAAAAAGCATGGCCCCTCAGATCTAGGGAGCAGCATACTAAACACACACAATCCTCATCAGAAGGACTTCAGTATAAATCTGATACTACTTTGTAGCTTGTTTCCATCTCTAGACACTGTAGATTACACCTTTTCCTTTGATAGGCTAAAAAACAAGAAAGGAATGTAAGAAATAATTCATTTCACCTAAGAACAGGATTTAGAGGGGACTTGCATAGCCTGAACCTCAGAGGATTGACTGGTACAAAGAACTGCTCAATACCACTGTGCTTGTAGAAGGTACCATCAAAACACATATGGGGTGTGTAGACACCAGAAACCACTATGAAATCCTTCCCACTGAAAGATTCTGATCAACAGAAATAGTTTTTCCTATGGGTAGAAGAGGTTGTGATTTATATTTTTCTCAGTTTTTCTTAGAAAACACTTTATCCTGCCAATACCTGGTAGTAGGAAATTATTTCTAGCATTTCAAGTCTTTTTTTATCAAATAGCTCCATTTTGATGTTTTTAAATAGAACTGTTGGAAACTATTTAGTGTAAGATATTGCTGGTGTTCAAATTGGGATGAAATCAAAGAGAATTTTGTTGCTCAAACACCACATCAAGGTGCACTGACTAAGAGGAGGAAGTTCAGAAAGCCTTTTCCAGAAGTGAGAGCCATAGGAGCTTACATAAAGCAAGGTTTAGGGAAAGTAAAGGAAACTGATTTAGAGGAAAGGAGAGGGAAAATAAAGATTGAAACAGGATAAAAACCTACAGAAAACAGCTGGCAATTGTGGACCTCGCAGGAAAGGGCAGCCTCTGTGTTAGAAATACAATGTGCCCTGGATGCTCCCTGCCCACAGCCTGCTCCCAGTCAGGGCATCTCAAAATTCCCCTTCCTACAACAGTGCTTCAGCTCTTCCTCCCTCCATCCTTTGAGTGGGAACTCCAGAGCTCACATTTACCTCTTAGGACTCAAAAGAGACCAAGCAGGCTCATAATGGAACTGGAGTAACCAGGACAAGCATGAGATAAATATCTAATAACCACTCAACTCATTCAATTCAGCGTGTTATCAACAGCAGGAATCAGCATTAAGCAATTACCCAATTCTGCCCTCGGGGAAAGAAGGAAATGCAAAATATTTCGGAAGAAGTCGTTGAGGAGGATACATTCAACCTCCACAGAATTCACTGTGTCTGCCTGGCAGCTCTCCTGACTGCCAGTGTGCTGTGGCAAATTGGGATGCAAAGGTTGGAGGATCATTAATGTTGTTTCCTCTACTTTTGCCCGTCTGTGACCCCCATTCTCCACCTCTGCTGGGGATACAGATGGGTTTTCATGGATAGAGGGAAGGTCCTGATGTGTCCATATTCCCGGGCAAGCCAGGAGCTGCCACAGACACTTCCCCACTTCACAGGCTTCCCTGCGAATTTCTCTAATGTATTGAGATTTCAGTAGAGGACAAATGTCAAGGGAGGGCACAGAAGTGTTTTCCTGCTCTTAGGCATTGAATAATCTCATTTAGGGACAGCTATCAGTGCTGCTTTGGCCTTGTTCATTTTCTCTTCCTAAGTCAGTGTTCAGACACTCACAGCTTTTGTCTACTGCTGTTATCAAGGCATTTGCATGCACTAATCCATGACAAATGGTTTCATTTGATGCACATCTGATTTCCTTGCCTGCCAACTAGAAAGAGATAATGGAAATACTAAGAGAAACTAAATTAGAACTAAAGGAGTCATCTATTTGTTGAAGAAACTCAAAACAAGGTTAGGATAAACACCACCCAGGCAGCTGACTTAATGGAGAAAGCACTGAGATTTCAGCTGAGGAAACACAGTTTCTAATTACCTGGGGGGGAAAAAAAAAATCTGCATTTTAAAGTTTCACAAAAAGATATTGCTAAAGAAATAATAATACTATAGATGTGGGAGTGGGCTTAGACACAGTCATTCTCTGTCAGATCCTGCCCCAGCACACTGAAAACAATTAGGAACTCAAAAGCCTCCGTGAGTGTCAACTCATCCCTTGGGGTTCTTTTGTTTAACACAGCAGTGAATTCTGGCTGGCTGACCACCCAAATTTGAAAGCACTCCATGCAAGTAACCAAAAAGAGGAATTTAATGCGTTAATGACAGTCACAGTAATTTGTGTTAGCTTAGCTGTGAGAGCTTATGATTAAAGCAAGATTTTCCCCCAGATCTCTGCTGTTTAATGGAAAGTATATCTTTGTATTAATAATGGAAAGTATATCCTTGTATTAATAAAGGCAACTTCTGAAAACACCAGACCTACTTTAATTTCAGTGCTGCTCTGAACTAAAACAAGAGCTGGTACCAGCCAGAAGGACACACAGGACACACCCTCCTCATGTTCACCCTGGTGCTGAATTTGAACTCTCTGTGGTCTTGATTCCTCTTGGGAAAAAGGGAGCCCCTGGTAGATCTGGATTTATGCTTCCAGACAGGATTTATACCTTTATCAGGATGACAGTTCATTTTGGGTAGGTGCTGATACCTACACAGATAATTTTTTTTTTTCTCCAAAGAGGAATATCAAGGCAGAAATAAAGAAGGCACAAAGATATCAAACCACTTTTTAAAGTTTCAAGAGTGGAAAGTGATTCTTAAGAAAAAAAAACTCAAAAGCCCCAAATATTAAGTCCTCAGATTTTCCTACTCAGTTCCAATTTTGGCTTTAAAATGAAATAGGCTGGTGTTCAAAGGTTTCTGAACTGTAAAATCAGCCAATTTTTAAACTCATGATAGAAAGCGTAGGAATCACTATATCATAGAAATAAAATAATGGAGATTTATGAATATAATTACAAGAAATACATATCTAGTCATATTTCAATGTATTTTACCATACCTTCCTTATCCTCAGCACCTTTAGCCACTCCAGAAATGAAGCTAAGGTCTTCTCTAAAATGTGGTTTTTTTCAAAATGCAGTGTTCTGAACATGGCCTTAATGATAGTTTCAGTGTTATTTGATCTCATTTCTGTCTGGTTTTCGGTTTTATTTAAATTCAGAATGTGAACACTTTTTAATGTGTTTATACAGGCAAATATATGAACTACAGATACTTTTTAATTCTTGAACATGTTCAAAGTCACTACTGTGTTATTGTGATTCCTGGGCAGCACATAGGAAAGAGGTGCTAACCAATAGGTTCCCTTCATTTCTGCATGTTCTTTTAAGAAACAAACATGTAAATCAATGAAACCAATTTTCCAAATAAAATGTCCTTGCTTGCTCTCAACCACTTAATTAAACACCATTAACTCTAGTTTGTTTTGGCAACCAATTAATGTCATGATCAAATATAAATAGACTCTGCAAGAAAAGATTATAATTAATAAATCCTGAACAACACAGTACAATTGCACTGAAGCTTTGCTTGCCAGAAATATTTAGCAGCAGTTTTGGAGAGCATTAATGAGGACAGTAAAAATAAAGTTTTATCAGAGTGTGCAGTTTAGTTCCTGAGGCTCTTGCCTGCACCCAGGCTGATCTATAGAGCCTTTGGTTGCTGACATTATTTACAACACATAAAAATCACAGTCCTAGGTTCCTCACTTTCCAACAAGCTGATATGTACATACATAGGAGATTTTAATCAAATCCTTCCAGCTATAACTTCCACTTGTACACCGTTTAATTGACAGTGTATTTTGCTCACTGTGTTTTGGTAGGTTCAAAATGAGGGTTCTTGATTCAGATTTGTCAACTAAAGAAAACTAAATTAATCCAGTAGGATCTTTGGATCATGCACAAGAATGGGTTAAAAAAACATTCTTTAACCTGAGCCAACATCTCTCCTGATAATCAAGAGACAAGGATCACTGTTTAAGCTGGATTTTAGTTGCCTGTTCATACAGTAAGAATTAAGGTACATGGTATACAAATAAAACTTAACTGTTTATGGAAAAAATATATGTGCCTAATTCCAAAAATCTCCCACCACGTGTGGCTGGGTGGGAGCTGCTCATGGAGAGCAGGTTATTCCCTGGGTTACTTGGAACTCAGAGACACTGCACCACAACGAGGGTACCCATCCCAGACAACAGATTGTCCATGTACTGTGCTTCACTTGCTGATTCTCAAGGAATCACTTTTACATCATCCAAAAACGAGCAAAATGTTCCATTCTTGCCATCAATTCAATTTCCAAGCTAAGCTGTTTTTTCAAAATAAGGATTACAATGGAACAGTAGGACACAGTTATTGATTATCATGATAGCAACAGTGATCCTGCACCCTGCTGTCACTGAAGTGACCTTTCAAGAAGGGCAGGAGTGTTTTCTTTACCCACTGTGAAGGAAAAGGGGCAAACTGTTTCTCCAAAAGAAATACAGAAGGCAAGAGAGATGTCAAAAAAACCAATCCAAATAGAGCGTAGAAATATGAGTCACAGAAACATTGTAACTTCATTCAGCTTAATTTACACCCCCGATTCCCCATTGTGCATCACTGCCTGAGTCTCATAAATTTAGATTCCAACTGTGCTGCAGTCCTCGTGGTCCCTACCCAGGGCACAATGAACAGAAAGCTCCAGCATCCCTCCCATGCAAAGGAATAAGTTCAGCTGGAAAAAACCGTTCTGCACAGGGCATCTGAAAACAGCAAAAAATGCTGAGTTCCACCAGGAAAAAAAATCTTGCTCCCAGCAAGGGTTGGTTTCAGAGTCAAGAGAAAAAGTCAGAAGGAAATACAAGGATTATAGACAGTAGAGGATAAAATGATATCAAACTTATAGGGGAAAACACATCAATCTTATAAAGCAACGCACTTGAATATTACCTTTTAAAATATAAATGAGCCTTGGACTAAAGCAGGCTAATCATTAAAGGCATGTTTCTGATGTTATCAGCAGAAATACTTCAGTGCAGAGCAATGTAGTTTGCCTTTGGGGTTTATGTTTGTAGGTGCCCAATTTGCCTTGGGACTTCGCCACTACAGAATGAATTCTCAGAGTCTTTAAAGCCATGACAGTGAGCTACAAATAGTGGTGTGCACTGAAAGGTCCCCGCATGAGTCACCAGGGCTGCCCTTGGAGAGGGAGGCTCAGCGCAGCGGAGCAGCAGGAGATGCTGCCAGGGCCAGCACTGCAAGAGGGAATTTTTGGCCCTTGTTTCCCCAGGGCAGGAGGGATTTGCTTCGCACCTGCAGAGATGCCTGAGGGAGAGCTGAAGTGGCACGGGATGGGGACGGGAGCATAGCAGGAGGAAGGGGGGACTCAACCAGAGCACAGAGCACTCACACGGGAGGCATCATCCCGTTGTCCTCTGGGAGCATTTTGCCATTGCTGTTCTGCACAAGGTGTGCGGTGAGGGTGTGCCCACAGGGAATGGGCACCTGTAGTAATAATTATGTCGAGATGGACTGGACTGACACCATCATCAGCCCTTTATTAAAAACTTCTCAGGCCTTTCTCTCAATGAACTTCTCTCAGGCAACTCCACACAGCACTGATTCCTCTCCTCTCTGCAAGTTTCTTTCTTCCTTCTGCATGATTAACCCAAGCTGTCCCTGATCTGGCCACCTAACCCTGTCACCCTACACAGCATCTTCTTACCTTGTCTGTCCCTTGTACAACCACAGGTCCCTTCCTCCTCACAGCACAGCCAGCAGGCTCCATCCCAAGCTGCAAGTTCAATTTACTCTGGACTAGCTGTCCCACTCTTTTATAACACCCATCCTCATTGGGCAGAGAAGGCTGTCTCCACTGCTCTGCAATGAGTGCAGCTGTAATTCATTGAGGAAAATTGCCTTCTGCACTATCCTTACAACCTGTCTTCCCACGGGCATCCGCAGGGAATGCGGCCACACTTCCAGCAGCTCCTGGGGAGTCTCCCTGGGCACCGTGGGCTGCTCAGGGCCCCACTGCACACCTTGGCCATGCTGCTGTTCACAGCCCATCGAGCTGCTCCCCCGCAGGTTGCTCCATGTGCCTGGATCAGAAGTAACAAGGATGACAGCCAGCAGTGTGACTGGGAACAGCTCTCCTCCACCTGCTCCGAGCTGTGAGGATCCCGGCTGCCCTTCTCCTCCTGCCACTGACCTGCAGTGAGAACTGCCTGATCTCTGGCAATGCTAACCTATCCCTTCCCCTTTACTTCCCTGTGTCTCAGGCAACAGCTTACAGACCCCAAAAACCCCCATGGCTAACCTTATCCACAACCACACCCTGGAGCCATGACGGTTTTGTTTCAGAAGTTCGATTTTTCAGAAAAGAACCTAAAAAAAATCAAAATCACAGTGTGCAATAGTTCTGATCAAGTCTGCTGCTGTAAACAAGCCCATCACACAAGCACAGCAGGCAGTTCATTGCCATCATGCTGCTAGAAGCCCTACTTCATGCTTAAGTGTTGATTTTGTCACATCAGTTCTCTTCCTAAACAAAATACGTGTCCACATACATCCAAATGTATTTTGTATGTGACCAGGAGCACGGTAGGTACTTACAACCTGGATTTCTTCACTTAGCAGTTGGTAATTTCACAATTTCAAGAGCAGCCTGTGAAGGCCAGGTGTGTATAACAAAGGTGTCACAAGGGAGATCTTTCCAGTGAGTGACTGGAACAGCTCATAGTGAGCAGGATTTTCTGACTGTGAACAAACCAGGACACTGTGGTGCTTCCTGTGCATTTGCTGGTGTAAATGGAAACTGTATCAGACCTTAGAACTTAAAAATTTGCTCATTTTAATTAACGCAGCAAGAAACAATAGCTGTCACCTTTCATAGCCCTTGCTCACTATGTTCCTGCCTGGCATTTTGAACATTGTATACAGCAACAGTTTGCATTCACACCATGTGATTAATGAAACACAACTCTTGTTAATCACAGAAACTTTTATATAGTAACTACCCAGTTACTACTTGCTTCTGTGAACACCAAGAGCAAACATCCCGCTGAACTCACCTTCCAAATCTCAATTGTTCTACAAAGAGACAATTTATTTACACTTTCTTGAGGAATTAGATTCAAAACCTTGCCCCTTTTGAATCAAATAGCCACATATATGGCACATATGAAGATAGCAGACCTTTTGAAATGTGAAAATATGCAGTTTATCCCAAAGCTATTAAAAAAAAAAATCAGTGAGGAGGTCAAGATCAGAATTAAGACATTTTTTGCTCACAGCCACAGACTACAGTTTCTGCACAATGCTGTCTACTGAGAAACATGCTCAGAGCATCCTTAGGTTGATGTTCCTTGTTAGTTGGTGCAGAAATGCTTTGAGACTGATTTTTCCATCTCACAATATGTAGTACAGAGAATCACTTCTTGAGAAGATTTTTAATAGGCACATCATTAACTACTTTCACAATAAACAAGTACTTCATGTTTAGCACCATAAAATTCCAGCCTTGATTCAGTCCATGATTTCTTCCTCTGAACAAGCCTATTTTTAATTAACATATTTTCAGGTGTCAGCAGTGCTACAGTGGGTACTGTTCTCTGCTTGTGTCTGCCTTACACCTTTACACTGCACACAGGACTAACTTGATGTGTACCTAATTCATTTGTATAAACTTACAGGTGAAGCCTATGTCCCTCCAAGTAACACATGGCCAGTGTAGTCACCTATGATTACCTGACAGATCCAATATTTTGTTATGGAACAAAGTCAAAATTTTGCAAAAAAACTGCATGATTGAAAAGGTGATGGATTTTTTTTTTTTTAAATTAAACTTGAATACTGTAGTTTGCTAATATCTTTTTGTGTCACCAAATCCCAGCACTTACTTCCTACGGCTGGGAGGATCAATCCTGTCAATCAGATGATCAATGAACTATCACAGGCACTCAGATAACTGCAAATCACATGTCCACTGTAACCCCTCAGGCCAATTCAACAGCCCTACATCTGTGTGTATCTTGGAGACTAAAACAGCCAGCGTGGAATTCTCTTTGTTACCACTGTTTCTTCTTAAATCACACAGAAATGACAAGCTTGAAAAGAAGATGGAGATTTGTTTCCACATAAAGTTATTTCCTGTGAATGCCTTCACACATCCTTTGCCTAACATGATTTTCGTGAAAATGAAATATAGTCATAAAAAACCCCTGCAGAAAGCCATCTGTATTGCCCAAGGGGAGTTACACTGCAGTGGGGTTCTGCAGGTTTACTCCCAGGTCTCTTCCTCCTCCTCACCTATCCAAGTCCAAAGGAACAGGCATTAATTTAATACTTCAGGGCACTAAAGAGCAGCACTCAAACTTCTCATCACATTAATGAGACAAGAAAGAATTAATCAACAAGCACAAATAATACAGCATCCTTCATCTTATAAGCAAGCAGTATTTACTATGGCCTTTCTACCTGTGACCACCTGCCAACATTTCATAGAAAATAAAGCTACAGTCCATCACAAATACTGTCATGTAAAGCAGTTTATCACATTTGTTTCCAGGTTCATACCTTCTGCTAAGTCATCTAACTGAATAAAGGAGTACTGAATTAGAAAAAATGGAAAACTATACTGCACTTGGAAAGAGGCCTTAAGCTTCTGTGATTGCACAGTGTGTAAAAATCTATTTCAGCCCATTCAGATACTTGCTTAAGAAAGTTTCAGGGAGGAAAAAATGGATCAAGCTCAGAAATCTCTGATGATAAACTAACCTTTTAATATATTGCCCTTGATTTCCAGGGTTTCAAAACTGGATTAACTGCCACGGTCCAGATGGATATATTCATTGTGCTAATCCACTGTGTTCAGTTCAAGTTTATTATGTTAAATACACTCCAAGAGGATTTTATCTTTTACTTGCACCTTCCTGTGCTCAGAGAGACTCTCTTATTCATCAAGCACGAGAAGCACAAGATGGGGTGGAACCTGCCTTTTTAATTATCTTGTACCAAAGTGGCCCCATGATGGAGATGAACTACACAAATTCTCTTATTTTAGAGCAGCTCATTATCTATGGAAGATCACAAACTGAAAGAAAAGGTATGCTGAGCTTGCTATTGATTACAGCTTATTTGTCATGATTCAGTAAGTTGAAATTTCATACACCAAATATTAAATTACTGAAATTATGCTTTGGCTCATATGCATCCATTTTTTATTCACTTTTATTTGACTGAAAATTTTAATCTTACTTACACAGTTTCTAACTCTAAGTAAACTATGCATTCCTAATAATATAAATATGAAAAATAGGGTGTGCTCAGGGACTGCAGTTGAATACATTAAAATCACTCAGTTTGCTAGTTAACATATTTCCATCCCTTTTATGTACAACCTTTCACATTCAGCTGGCAGACTGCAAATTCAGGGCCTTACCAAAAAAAAAGAAAAAAAAAAGAAAAAAAAAAGAAAAAAAAAACCCAAAGTCTTGATTTTCTGTTGTGACAGCAGAAATCATCCAAAATACCTAAGAGTTTCCCTAAAGGACACTCACTGGCTGGTACTTCCCAGGTGCAGCACAATCTGAATTTGAGGTGAACATCATGTCAAATTCCACTCATCTGTCAATGTAGTGGATTATTTCTTGAGAGACTGAAATTGGCTGCCTGGGATCAGAACACCATCAATCTTGTTCATGTAGGGTGCAGAGAAGCTGCCTGAGCCAGGCTCGCAGGAGAGAGAGCTTGGCTGCTTCTGAGTAGGTGATGAGGCAGCTGTAAAACCTTCACTCTATCTGTAGCACATCCCTGAGTGAAAGATTTTGTCATTTTTCACATTTCCCCAACATTTGGTATGCATTCAGTGTCTTGCTGTTCTTGCTTCATAAAAAAGGTGATTTTTCAAGCTTAGGCAAATGTTGCAGAGCTCTGGATCTGCCCAGCTCTCATTTTTTCTCATAATGTCACTTGTTTCAACTGATTCCATAAAATGATATTACATATCTGCTTAGCTGGGCTGTTTTTTTCCCTTTCCTTCACTAGAGACACACTCAAAAAACCAGCAGCATTACTGATAATTGCATTATAATAAATCTCTGTGAGTCCCAAATAAGTCCCTCACCCCTCAAACTTCAAACACTCTCAAATTTCCAGTGCCAGGGGGTAAAGGTAACACCCTTGGTTAATCTGATGCTCTAACACGGGCACTGAGACCTGGCCTAGCAAAGATTTTGGTCTATTCCTCTGTAACATTTATGTTTTATTACAACAGACCAAGGCAATGCCAATACCTCTGACTTCTGGGCAAGAAATATGCTTGGGAAAACTTTTGAGTTTTGAAGTTGCTAAAGACCTGTGTATGAGACCATGTGTCTTTGAAGGGATGTCATTCAATCAAAAAACATTAAAATATTAATTGCCACATTGTAAAAAGACTCATCACTGTGAATTACACCACTTTCCATCTTACATTTTTACAACTGTTAAAGCCTCTCCCATCTTTTCTTTGAATTCAAATTCGGTTAAGCAACATTCTTGGCCCATTTAATTGTAACCAGATGAAAACACTGTGCTAGAAAAATGCCATCACCTCAATGTTTCAGCACAGCACATTCTTCAAAGTGCAATTAGCAGTTGAAGGAGTTATGTGATGCATTTCTATTAATAAAAACACAATAAAACCACTGCTGTGCTGTCCCTGCAGTCCAAGTGAGCTGTGCTCTCCACTGCTAACCTGTGGGATTGATTCTGCCTTTACAGGCACTGCACTCTATTCACAGTCCCAAATTCTCCCCCAGGCCACATTTCTGCAGCCCCATCAATTTTCAGAGGTAAACTTGAGAACCTGAGGATAAGTGTGTCTCCTTTGATCCGAGGCAAACCCTTGACCTCCAGCACACACAGGGGACTGAGGGAGATTTGGTGCTGGTGGTTTAAGGAACAAACCTGAAGCCAGTTTGGGTCAGGTAAGTCCAAAGTTTCACAAAGCTGTGCTGTCTCAGTGTCCAAGTTCTACAGAGCGTCCAGAACTTCACCAAATGGGGAGAAGGGCACAGAAACTGAACTGCTACCCACAATGGGATTCTTATGCTGGGAAATTGTTAGAAAATGACATCAAAGGATGAATATTCCCACACTGGATAGGCAAAGCACAACACACATTAGACTCACCAAAAAATAGATGCTGTGCAATACAAAGGCAAACAACTCATAAAACATAAATGATAAAAACAATTTTGATTAGTCAGTCATTTATCAAGACAGGCATGAGCACAGGCAGAGAGCCTGCAAGCTCAGAGCTGAGCTCAGTCCTACCTGGTCTGTGCAGGTGATGCTGCTGGAAAGTGTGATGGAGGGACCCCTGACAGAGCAGCATTGCACAGGCACTTATCCACAAATACAGGACCCAGGACATTGCAGAGACCACTGCCATTCTCTAAACAAAATATTAGACACACATTATTATCCAATGCCTCACAGCATGCTGCATAGTCAGCTTCCATTATAACAGTGTTTTTAATATTTCTCTTTTTCACTCCTTTTTCTAAATGCATTTTGATTATTATTCCCCCCTGCAAGATGCAATTGTTGTACAGCAAATGTCATGCCCAAAAAGGACAGCTGAGGTAAAGAGACAGCAACACAGGAGCCTAGATAACTTTAATAATTCAGTGGTAAAAAATCAAACTGTAATAATCTGAGGACTAAAAAAAACCACAATATAAATAGAAGCTGGAAAATATGTTCACACTGATCCATAGCTCAATTTACAGGAGAGTTAAAAATACAAATCAAATTTCAAAAAATCACAGCACTGTCTGGAAAAAACCAACATGATGTCCAGACAGTATCAAAGCTGCTTTAAACACATTGCAGAAAGGCATAAAGCATCCTCAGATATCGAAGACACATTGCCAGAATACTCCATCCTCAAAACTAAAAAGGCTATTACTGACCCAGAAGGTAACAGTACATGGTTTGGTTTGTTGCTTTTGCAAGCATTAATTATTAATCATGCTTCTACCAAACAAAGTAATTGTTTCCCAGAATTATGTTCTAATCCCTAGATGAAATCAGCTTCCTTTTGTTTGACCTGTGCACGTACAAGGACTGGAGTATGACCAGACAGATTTTCAGATGTGTTCTATAGATTTGACGTTTCCACAAAGCAGACTGTGTCAAGATTTTAAAAGTATTCCCTTTGCAAAAGGAAAAGTCAATTTCTTTGTCTGCTGGTGCGCTTGGCCATCCAGTGCAGACAGCTGTGTTTTTTCATCCTTGTGTTCATGGCTGTACTAACTGGCTGAATTTCCCTCTGACTTGTTAACTTCAGCAGCTCTTTCTCAGTGCCTGCAAGGATCAGGAGGTTTGCAAGGCTCAGCTACGCTACACATCGTCCAGTTCCCTTAACAGCACCTTCTGCTGCATTTCAGATGGCCAAATTAATCAAACTTCAGGCACTCTCCTCACTCAGCCAATGACAGGATGCTGCTCTCTATCTAATAATCCAATCAGCTGAACATCATTTTCACAAAGCAAGAAAGACTTTGAAAGATTAAATGTCTCACATGGAAAAAAAAAATGTCTTTACAAAAAAGACAACAAGAACAACAAAAAACCTGCATGCAATATCAGGGGATTTCTACAGTAGAAAGATGAACAATATTAAAATAGTGAAAGGCTGTGGTAATAAAATGTATGCATATAAATCCTTTTCTCGCCCCTGTTTTAAAGCAGCAGAGTCTTTGGGAAGCTTTTAAATCTAATTAGTTGAAATGAACCACATAAGCTGACAAGTATAATTAATAGAGAGTACCAAAACATTATTTTGATCAGCATGAAGCTCTTCCTTTCTCCGTACTGAGTGCTTGATGCACTGCTTGGCATATAATTAATTTCATTTCCAACTGTTTGCTTTGCAGTATACAATGCACTTTTTTCTCCTCTCTTTTTAGACCCATTTATCTTGCAAAATAGTTTCAATCTCCTCAGATCAGGGAGCTCCCAGAAGGCTTCCCTTGTCCTCAGGAATTAACACCTTCTTGCCATAATTGGTGCTCCCGTGCTTTTTATACCACAAGGCAAAGGGAAAGGTGAGTCTCACGCAGGGGAATTTCAGGTATTCAGGTTATTTAAATTGAACTTTAAAAAATCCCAGTCAAAGAGTGAAACTTTCACAACCTGCTAAATGCTCCCGTGTCTTTCCTCCGGCATCACGTTCTTAGCACATGGACAGCAGACTTACTTCACCCATTCAGGCTTTATTATTAGTTTTTGTGGGTTTTTTAAAATACAAAAATCTCTTTCGAACTGTGCTATTTCAAACTACCTTTGCTTAAACCCATTATTTCTTACAAACGTTTCTTCATCCACTCATTCAGCAGTAAACTGTCACACACATAATTTTACCCAGAGATCATCTTATCATTAGTATAGAAACACAGCAGTGAATATTTTGCACTTATTATCTGATGAATTCCGGATCTGCTTTCTGAATCTTAAATCCTGAGGAAGCTCCTTACCTGAGTAATCCAACCAAGAGCAGAGCACTCTAGTAGTGTTCATCGGAAAGATCTAATACTTTTTTAAATCCATCTGTACCACAATAAGGGATTTCTTTTATAGCTTCCCAAAAATCTTCTTTATCAGGATTAAAAGCAGGGAAAAAAAAAAAAAAAATCTCTTTTCCGTTACAAATCCTGTTTCCAGAGTAAAGAAGACATCTGAGCTCTCAGACTGCCGTCAGAAAAGCGGCCGAGATTTGAGGGGTGGAAACCTCATTTTCACCTTTAAATCATTCCCTAACATCCCCCTTTCTGCTCGAGGAGCCCTTGGAAGCGATCCGGAGACAATTGGCAGGTTCCAGGAGCAGCGGCCCCGGCTCCGCACGGGCGGCGGGAGGCGGCGGATCGTGCGCGGCTGCCGCCGGAGCCGACTTCAACACATCCCTGCTCGGGAGAGCATCACATGTGCCTTAAAGCCACACAGCCCTCGCTCGGCAGCCCCAGCCACCGGAGCTGCATTTAAATAGCGGCAGCAGAGCCGGCACACCGCTCAGGTAGGGATGGAGGAGGAGGAGGAGAGGGCTGGGCAGCCAAGGAGAGAGCCGGGGATGCGCTAACTCCGCCGGCAGAGCCTTTATTCCCGGCGCTGTTCTGGCACTTGTTCACCGGAGGAGAACGAGACTTAAGGGAGTCTCTCCCCTCGCACGGCGAGCGGGGAAGGGTGGTGCAGGGAAAGTGTAACGAGACACACGGGAGAGCAGGAGACTCCTACCCGCTCCCAGGGGCTCGCCAACACCTTCCACAACTCTGAGTGGAGCCTTTCCTTCCAACTCCATTTCCTAGGCAGCTCTGCAGACAATGGGGAAGAGCTCTGATTTACTCCCAAATGCTACAGCTCAGCTATGCCAGATTATTTATTGCTGTTATTTATTCTCCACTTCTTAAGTGGCCATCTACAGGAACGGAATGGTTTCCTCTCCCTCTTGTACCATATGTAATTATTTTTTTTTAAGGAGCCATTGTATAGACTTAATACATACCATTCGCTTAGTATTACAGCTCTTATGTCTGCCTACAAAACAAAAAGGGCTTGGAGACAAAACACAAACTCCCATTTTAAGAGCTCAGGATGTGTGCTATAACACAGTACGGGATTATTTTTTTCCTCCCTGGATAACCTGTGGCAGAAGAGTGTGCCACATTCACTGCTCACCAGCACAAGACACCAAACAATCATAAATAATAACAGCACTAAGTACTCTTACACTCAGTAGCTCCATCTCAGCACCTGAGGACATCAGTCCCAGTGGAGACTCTCACTGAGAGGTGCAGTGAGTTTACCTGACAGATCACACACTCCTGTAGAGCTGCTGTATTTTATTGGGCAATACATACCAAGAACTCGGCCCTGCAGACCAACAGAACTGTTACACTGGTCCCTGCCACAATGCTCAGGACAGGCCTTTATTACAGCCTTAACACAGTGAAGCCATTGGTGGCAGGTGGGTGTGACAGAGTGACACAGGAGATCACTGACCATGTCCCTGAGCAGAGCTGGGGACAAGACAGAGGCTCAGGCCAAGCCTCACATGACCAGAGATGCTTTCAAGGGGCCAACATTTTCTTTTCAGGTGTTTTGTTTGAAAACACATGCAACAAGTATGGTTGGGGATGTTTTATAAGGGTTTTCTTGTTTTCCTGAAGAATTGCTTTAGACACTGAAAGACAGCAAAGAACTGAGGCAGTTATTACTTTCTGGTCTCAGAAGGGTCTAGAAGGCTCAAAAAAAGCAGATGAGAGGCAACAAGATACCATGCAGTACTGATGAACATGGTAGGTACCTTGTAGCTCCCCAGGATCAGGCACAGCCCAGAGCAGGAGTCAGCAGGAGGAAGCTGCTAGGGTTTGCTGCCAAAGCCACAGGGAGGCTCAAGGAATTCAATTCCATAGGAATACAAGGAGATTCCTGCAGCTCCTGTGAGGGGCAGGTGATAGGAATTTAATTGAAAATAAACACCTGCTTAAGATAGGTCCCTTTTAGGACTCTGTGGGAATGATACAAGTGAAAAGGTATGGAGTGGCGAGGCGTGAAGAAAGATGGAGAAGGGTCTCAAGCAAATATAATCTTTTACACAAAAGCCTTGTGGGCAACAGGAAGAATCAGACAAATGGTGACCACACACCTTGGCAGAGTAGGCAGAGACAGATTTATGCAAGATACAGATTTATGTAAGGTACAGCAGAACTGTCACTCTGCCAAGCACTGCTAACTCCCAGCTCCATGAGGCTAATGCCACCATAACCCCTGACAGATGCTGCTATTGCTCAGGACAAGCTCTGCAGAAACAGGGGACGTGTTGCTTCTGCAGGGTAGGGGGGAGATCAGAGGGACATTGAATATTAAACAGGCTGTACTTGCAGCCTCTCCCCTGCCCTGGCTCCCAGCATCAGACAGGAGCACAGAAGTCCTTGGCAAATCTTGCAGAAGCATCCTCACACCTGCTTTGATGTCCTTGCTGCCAATTTTAACTTTCAGTGGACCAACAAGACATCAAACATTTTCCTTTTGCCCTCTTTGCTAAGCACAGTGTCATATCCACCTGATGCTTTGGGGCTTTGCTTCATCCTCCTCACTTGGCTTTGACAGAGAGAGGATGATGCTTTACAAGCACCCCTGGGCCTATGTTGAATGTGGGGCTACTGACACTGACATGCTGTAAAGAGAAAATTGGAAGGAAAAAAGACACAAGTGAGCAGTCTGCACATTTCAAGATGTTTTCTCATGAAAGGGGAAGGCTGAAAGTAATTTGTCTCTAGACAAAATGGAGATGGGACAAAAGGTGGTGTCCTGTGGAATGGCAGTTCCTGGCAGTGCTGGAGCATGATGAATCCATGCCCTACAGAAAGGCAGAACACCATTTGGGTTACATGTTGTGTGTGACTGCTCAGAGGTGAAGTGTCAGAAGAGGGTCCTTCCACCCCCACTCTGATACCTGGTGGGACAGAGGAGAGGACAGAGACCAGCACCTGAGCTATCCCAGCTGGAGACTGGAAAGTGCCTATGCACAGCTCTGACTGAAAGACTCCACGGGGTTGCTGGCACAGCTGCCACAAGCAGACCATAGCTCTGGATGATATTTCCAAGGTGAAGGTAGGTTGCAAGGGGTCAGCAGGAATCCAGCTGTCTTTGAGAACCCACCCCACACGCAGGGCTGCATGCACAAGGAGAACAGCCTTTCCCTCCTGCTTCCACCATTCATCTGGAGATGCCAAGTGAATGACAAAAATACGCAAATAAAAATAAATGCTCTTCCCTGCCTGAACCTCTATTTATCACAATTTTCTGGGCACCCAGAAAAGGACAGCATATGCAATTCAGGCAGGCTCACACTGACAGCAGATTGGTGTTGCACCCAAACAGGGGCCTCTGGCCTCTGCTCTCGGCATTCTGCCTCCTCTGCCTCTGTCTCCTCCTCTCCCACACTTGCCTTTTCCCCATGAAGAGGTTTAACATGACACATCCCAGGCTCACATTTCACAGGGTCTGGAGAAGGCTCTCCACCTTGGAAATGCAAAGCTCCTCAGTTCCAGTGTTCCCGGGACAGCAAAGCTTTGCTTTTCACAGATTGTGTTCTCCACCCCTCCCAGCTGCTTCCACCCACCCTACAAAGCTCCTTCCCATATCCCAGACTCTGCCTTGGCTGCTGCCTGGGCAACAGGCACTGCACACTGCAGCTCCTCCCTACCTAAATGCTCCTACACAGGTGAGCCAAGTGTAGTCTCACAGCAAGCTTTACCTCAATTCCACCAAAAGCCAGATTTTTGACACTCATCCTAGGTTCACAACATTTGTGGAAGCTTTTTCAAAAATCTGGCAGAGAAGTTTTGCTTGCCCTCACCTCCCCAGAGAGTTTTTCCTCCTTTGGGAACCATCCCACATGGATAACCAGCAGTTGAGCATGTGAAGATTGAGCTGCCTACATGTGATTGCCTGAACAGCAATGCTATGAAGCCCAGAGTAAAACCAGCCAAGAAATCCTCATCCAGGGCCCTGAGCTTCCCTGTGTTTCTTGTTCTTGACTGTTTTTCTTTCCCCTAGTGGAACAGGAAGCAAAGAGGATTCCTTTGATACAGGGAGAGCACAGTTTCTACCAGCTCCCTGGACACAGCTTGGCCCAAATGCTCACAACCCACATTCAATGCATGAGTGCAGCAATGTTTGATGTTCTGGGTGCACATCCCCTCTGCTCAGCGAGGTGTTCCACTTCATGTCTAGAACATCTGATATATTCCCAAGAAAACCCTCCTTGTCCTGAGATTTCATTTTCTCAGCCCTCATGACATTTCTCCTTCTCTTGCAGGATATATGATCCAACCCCAGTGACCAAACTGAATCTATTTTCTTTCTTGCCATTCCTATGTCAATGACAGCATTAAATCCTTCTGTCTGTATTGTCAGATTTTCTTCTCCTATAGCTTTTTCCAGCAACAAGAGAAGATGCAGTGATTTTCCTGGAGGCAAACAAGAAAAACTTAGCTAGAAAGTTACAAAATTTTTCATTAAGGGAATAAGCACCAATGATCTGTCTGGTTGTGACCACAGCACTGACCAACACAAAGACCACCCACACCAAGAACCGGAGAGAGCAGAGCTGAACAACACGAAGCCACTTCCCATGGGAGCTCAGGGCTGGTTCAGACAGTTTTTGTCCCACTTCAAGTCCATGATGTTGGGAGATTTGCTCTTTCCAGGTGCAGACGTATGGATATGAAGGATCAGCCAAGGCAACAGCACACGCAGTGGAGATGCTCCACCTGCTGCTCTTGGCACACAGAGCTGGAGGCTGCTTTCCACCCTCTTATCTCATGGCACAGCACTGCTCTGCCTCTCTCCCTGCTGCCTCAGCCACACCAAACTTGCTTGGCACAAGCAGCAGTTTTGTCAACCATCCCTAAGTACACAGGGAAGATTCAACCAGGAAGACAACATAAGCACAAGGAATAAGAAACCAACCAAAAAACCCCTAGCCAAACAAAGCCCCACAACAACCATAGAGTACAATAAGTAGCTTGTATTGGAAAACAACAAAGAATTAAATAACAAGTCTGAATGCTGACAAAAGCAGGGGGAAGTGAGAACAGAACACAAAAGGAAGAATTCTCAGTTGTTCCTCCCAGCTTACCTTAAACATGTGGCTACTCCTTGTCAAAGGGATGTCTGGTCTTCACAATTACTGTGTTTGGGAGGCAGTGATTCTGCTTTTTACAGTTTTCCAAAGCCTAAGAGGGGAGAGAAAGAAAAAGAACACATCTATATTTGTCAGGGAAGTTTATATCACAAAAGTTTGTGTCCTAGTTATTTTTAAAGTATGTAGGGCAATGCACACAAAAAGTCTCAACCCTTATCTAGAACTTGCCATTAGCTGACAAAATCAGCACTTGCTAAGGATTAACAAGATGAATTGTCTGTGCAGTACATTATCATCATGCAAAAAAAAAAACAAAAAAACAACATTCAATGGCACTCAATACATTTTAAATATAACCAACAAAACATGACTGTGCTCAGGATACCGTGGCAGGTAAACATAACCATCAGGTAACAGAGATGAGTTATCTATTTAGTTTCGGTTCAGAGATATCAAAAAGCAAAGAAATCTAAGTTAAAACAGCCCATGAAGTGATAGCAGTTCATGGCTTCTGGTGATACCATTATCCTGTATCTATACATTAGCTGGAGAGATCATCCTGATCTTAAAATCCAGAATCTTTTTATGGATTCCCAAATTAATCCCAGCACAAACCCTGTGCCTTCAGCTGATTCTTTAAAGAGCCGGGTTGAACCCATTACATAAAATGCTATTGGAATATTCCCAGTTCAAAAACAAACCATTACTTTTGTCAGGCTGCAGCTGCTTTTCCTGACCAGCTAAAAATCACATTATAGGCAAGATCCACCTACTGTGGACAAATCGTGGGTCAGAGGCTTCATGAACTGAAAATTAGTGTATCTATAGCCAGAGGGAACATTTGGCATTTGATATATCACTTTCATTATGTGAAATATCAGACCTCAAACACAGGTTTTGAATCTACTTTTGCTGCTGAAAAATCAACTTTTACATGAAGGTGCAGGTGTTTTTAACATTTACAACATAAATAAAATAAACCTGAGAAAAGCAAAGGCATTCAGAAACTTCGGGAAGCAAATTTCCTATGGTGAGCTCAGATATCATCACTGGCTTTTATTCACTCCCTCTACACTTGTTATATTCCTAAATTTCAGTTAAACTAAATAAAAATATAGGTCTCAATTATTATTTCAGCAGCTTTAGAAGCAGGGCTGAACCAGATGGTCTTCAGAGGCTACTTCCAACCCTAGCCATTCTGTGATTCTGTCATTATCCTGAAGAAAAAAAAAAACAAACAAAAAAAAAAAGGCTTCACCAGCAGTTAAAAGAAGCCTTCTCTATCAAATTCAACATATTTCAGACATCAGCACAGAAACAAGACTATCTAGGAAACAAATTTCCCCCTAAAACAATGCAGCAAGCCAGTCCCAGCTTGATTGCCCCTCTCTCTCCTCTGGGCAGACTCTCCCAGCCCAGCTTTCCACCTTCTGGCATAGAAACAATTGTGGGAAAAGCAGCCAAATCCATATAAAAGTTCTTATACATACCAAAGCTCAAAAATACGCCAACCCTTTTCCAGTCTCCACCCCTGTCAGAAGCAAAAATTTCCCCAAGAAACCATGAAAGCTCAAAGCCCAAACCATGAACACAACTATGAAAGCACTCCACAACCCACAAAGTCCTATTTCCTAAAAACTCACCTTAAAAAAAAAAAAAAACACCAAAAAAACAGGTCTGAAGTCAGAGTCAGGCTTAGCTCTCATTTCTGTTTTCCTCTACCTTAGTTATAGTTTTTTTGTTGTTGTTGTGTTTTTTTGGTTTTTTTTCTTTCTCCAAGACCTTTTGGCTGCTTCTCCAAATACAACAAAACCCACCACCCTCCTATTTCTCCCAATATCTTTCTCGCCTGTAGGGAGCTTTTATAAACTCAAACCACCTGAACATAGGCAGGAGCTGGTTTGAAGGCTCAAAACACCATCAGGTGGAAAGTGTTGTTTTAGTTAGAGTAAATCCCAGTGATCAGGCACACCCAGGCCGATGTGGGAAAGTGCCAGGGTGGTTCTGTGCCAGGAGCTCTGCTGGGAGCTCAGGGCTCTCCTGGCTGTGGAATGTTTCCAGACACCCAGGTCTCTCTGCCCGGGTGCTCCAGCGCACACCAAATTCACATCCTGGCATAGCCCAGCACTTCTTTTGGAAAGGAAGCTTTGGCTGGTGCCAAAGGAAAATGCAAGAGGCCAGACCAGCTCTGTAGTGTTGCACTTCTGGTCTTTTTAAGGCCAGGTGCTACCCTGAAAATAGCACTTTAAAGTCTTCTAACTCTGCCTTGGCCTCAGCTGCAGAGCAAGTCTCAGCTTTTACATTACACCAGGGGATTGACCAAACAGCTGATTTGCAAACCCATGTATTTGCTTCCACTTTATCATAAATACAGACAGTGGTGGGGAAAAAGAAATATCAGCAAATTGAGAGGTTTCTGTGCTACTGGTCCCCTGCAGTGTGGACTCTTATAATGGAATCGCTCTATGATATTAAATTATTCTTCAGTTTATTACATCTAAAATGCCCTGGATTGTGCAGGGGCACAGTGTGGCTTCCACACATGTATTTTAGCATGCTTGGACATCCTCAGACTAGAGATGCTACATGAGGAAATGCAGTTATGGGTGAAATACACTGCTGTGCAATACTATAACCTAGGGTTCGTAGGAAAATCCTTGAAAAGATAAAGCAGGCAGCCAGCAACAATTTTTGCCTTCAGTTATGTTCATGAAAAAACCAACCCCCAACCAACAAAAAAAAAAATCATAAAGCTACACAAAAGACACCCTTAAAGGGTGTGGAAATGAGAATTTGGGGAAAAGATCTCCCACTGAAACAAAAAAAAAGTGAGAATTATCATGAATATATGGCATACATCAGCCAATATTCCCTGATGCCATTGCTTAAACAATTAAGATTTAATTCCTTGTCACACCTATGGGCTTTGTCGTTATTTAAGAAAAACACTCTAAACATTCTCTTCCCACACCTCTTCTCCCTGTTTGCTGGGCTGGGCAGGGAGATACTGCAAGAGCCCAGAGTGCTGTGCTGGTGCTGGAAATGGTTAGTTTGAGTAGTGAATTAGTGCATGAAATGAGCAGGACAAAAAAAAAACATATACTGCTCTGCCTTTGCTTCAGAACAGGTTGGTTGATTGACAGCAAACCCTATATAATAGTTCCTTCCAGGCAGATGGCAAGATCATGATTTGCTCTTCAGTCACAATTTTCTGCTGCCTCTCACAACCCAACCCATCTCCAGATCTACCAGCAAAGAGGGGCCTGGGCTGCTTCATATGTGTTTTACAAGGCTCACATCAAAGCTTAGGGATTAATATTGTGACTAGTTATCGTATTCCATTTTGTAAAAATTTGCCTCAAATTTGCCTCCAACATCTCCTGGCTGATAGTCTGCAGATAATAGCTGCAGAAATCCACACAAAAGCAACTCGTAAATTCCTGAGCCACCCCTGACAGACAATACTCTTCAGAACGCTTGCGTAGGTGTTGAAAATCTTGCCATACATCTCGAGTTCTCTCAGCACATATTGTTTTTAGGCTGCCATCTGCTAATGCACAGTCCCACCCTAAAAGAGATGCAGGAATGAATGCTCCAGTCCCCAGGCTGTTCTGATTTCAGATTTTTATTTCTTCCAATTCCCAACTCTCAGACCCTGTCATTCTTAAGCTGCAAAGTTCAACAGACCTGCTCACACCACTGCTAATTTTCAGTGATAAAGAGCATTTATTGGGCACTGCTCAGGCACTGCTTTAATGAACCAAAGCAATGCTTCAGACAATGTGTCCCTGCAAGCAGATTCATTTGTCTTCCTGTCAGCTGCATGTAGAGAGGTGCTGGGGCAATCAGGAGCTCTGGAAACACTCATTTCCCATGCATATGTGTTAAAAGGATGGGTATTAAGTTGGTGGCGAGGGAAGAAGACAGCTCCTAAAGACACAAAATGGGTAACATCTTGAACAAAGCAAGCCGTGCCCATCACAGTGCAGAATGTCAAGATCAAATTATCCCAGTAAATAAGGAATGATGAACATTATACTTGATTGATTTTCTTCTTCGCTGAAATTGTCAGCAGTATTCTTTTCCTTACTGCTGATTCTGCTTCACTACCAAGCACATTAGCAAAAAATTTATAAGATGATATTTAATTTTTTTTTCCTTGTTAGAAAACAAATTTATAATAGCTAATTTACATTAAGTTTCCTATGCAGAATCCATCACTAAAATACATTGGAAGCTACAAATTTAATGCTAGGAAACTGAAGAGTATATTATCACTTGCCAACTGAAATTTATCTGGTTTGATCCTTTTTTTACGTTCCTCTTCTCCCACACATCCTTTTTACTACCCCACCTTCTTCTCAGGTTTTCAAAGATTTTGTTGTCATTTAGTCCTGAATAAAATCCAAGAATCCACTGCAGGCTCTGTACATCAAAGTGTGGTTCATGTCACACCTTGACTTCTGTACACCAAGCAGGGAAGTCAGAACAAAGAATCATACACAATACATTAGAATTCCTTCTTGTATTTCTTGAAAAGAAAAAGGCGAATAAAAGAGGACCAAGAAAACAGAATGGGGATGGGAAAATGAAGCTATGAAGGGCTGTGTGTTAAAAGGAGGTATAATTGGTAGTTTTGGTTTTTTTTTCCCAGCTTATACAACAATCCTCTCTTTCATTCCCTAAATGGTACAAAAATGGTTTGATAGACTGATGTTATATTTTCCTTGGTTTCAGTAATCGAGGCAAGTCAGGACAATCTTTTCTACTGAAAACAGAATTCTTTTTACATCTAAGCAACAACAGTATTTTTTGTTTAGTCTACCTCTGCTCCAGGAGAAGAATCCAACTGCCTTTTTGCAAGCTTTTGGTGGCTAAAGGTATAAACACCCTCCTCAGAGCATGGTAGATGAATTCTCCTGCAATGAAATAGAAAACCTTTCAGAGAGCTTGAAAGCAACTAGTAGATTTTCAGGAAAATGCTGAAAATTTGCTTAATGTAAATACCTTAATAAAGGTATTTATGCAACCTGGAATGCAACTGTACCACAAACAGAAGGCTAGGCCCTCCTTGTGATACCAAATCCTTCTTTTGCCCATTTGCACAGATCTTTAATGGACATGGGGTCATATGCTGCCCTTGTGAACCTCCCCTGATGCAGTAATCATAGTTAAATTTTAAATATGAATCATTTTCCAGGCAATATCCACCTGGCTCCTCCTTCCATTTTCCCACAGGGGGCTGAAAGATGTTAAACTGTTCTCTTCACAATTAAATTCATGAAACACTTAAATTCTATGGCAGTCAGACACCAAGGAACAGGAAAATCATTTCATCTCATAATGTTTTAGAGCCCCTAGGCAAATGTAAACACTGTATGTGATAGAGGAAGGATTTATTGCTGCTGCTGAACAGAGAATCTGCAGATTTATTTGTATATCCAGTAGATTTTTGAGGATAATTTATTTATTACAGAATTTTGGTAAAATGATTATTTAGGAAGTTTGAGCACACCAGACTCATTTGTGTGGAGATGCATTTTAAACAAAATATACAGAACCAAATCAATTTGTATTGAACACTGGCCTGTAATAGTGAACCACTGCTTCACTCACTCTCCTGCCAGAGCATAAAAGGGTTTGAGGTCTCACATATCCTAAGTTTTGGAGGCCAAGAGATATTTGATCAGTGACCACTGCAAGTGCTGCTGGAGACACATTAAACTTAGGCAGGGAAGTATCTAAGTGACTCTCACAGTCTTGTAAATATTTTGCCCAAGAAGTTTCATTAATTTTGCTGAGAAAAACATCAATAAAATCTGCTTCCCAGTGTTGCTTTAACCATTCATTTTTACATAGCTCAAAATGCCAAAGGGCATCAGTCTGAGTCAGTACATCTCTGTTAGGATATCAAATTCACAGAAACATGGGTAAAAATAGGACTTTATGTCATTCCACTTACTTTTACAGTAAGCACTTGGCTGTACTGGAGCCTCCTCTGCCTCAGCAGTATGAGGCAGCCTTGGGAACTGCTTGGGAAACTAAAGGAGGATAATTCCAGTATTGTGGCAGAGGTTAAGACATGAGCTTCCAGCACCAGTCAGCAGAGGATTGTGCTTGTAGGAACAGACATGAGTGTGTGGTGTGGAACAGCCACCACACACTCATGTCTGTCCCTGTGGATATCCCAGCTCTGGCCACGGCTGGTTATCCTGGTCCTGCCCAACACGCTGACTCTCACTGAAATATTTGGGAAAAAGCCATCTCCTCCTTCACAGCTCCATCCATGAGATCCAGCAGAGCTGTCTGAGCTCTGACTATGGCCTGTGGCCATGCCCCAGCACAGCTGAAGGAGATCACAGAGAGCCTGAACCTGAGCATCACCTATCTGACACCTCATCACACATCTCTGCTCAAGGGTGCCTGTGGAGTACCAAGGAATTAAAAATCCTTTTTGTTCTCTTCTTAACCTCCACGCTTACTTAGTAGAACCAAGAAGTGACAGGAGACTTCTTTAAACAAAAGCATGATTTCTGAATTTCTCTTCAAATATGCCACAGAAATCACTCTGGAATATCTGTCAAGCTGCCTTTCCCCAGAGAGTGCTTCAGCTCTTTGCTCTGGCTAACTTGAAGTGAGAACTTGAACTATATCTCAGATAACTGCTGTAGAGAATCAATTTTCAATTTCCTGCTGAACTTCAGATATATATTTAAATACTCAGTACTTCTGGCGTCTGGAAAGAAACCAACAATAAAATCAAATGGTCAAGCTACTCATCCGATAAGGGGAAAATCTGCAATGAATCAAACCAATGGGAGACTCAGACAGGGGCCTGAAGACGAAATTTTGTCAGGATCAGTGTAAAATCAGTGCCATGATCTTAAAGACTTTTTAAAGAAAAATACCCAGTTACTCAATGACAAATTTGTCTAAATTTGAATACAGAATATTTCTGTAGAATTCACAGTTCATTTTAAAGCAGTCTAATTTTTTGTGGAGGGGAAAAAAATAGATGAAGTTCACTGTGAGGTTGAAAACAGTGACTTAATTAGAAACAAGGTTTAGCCAAAGAAGGAGAACCTCTGTTCTCAGCAGAGAGACACTGAAGGAATGCTGATCTTCCTGAAGGCAATGAGTGTTTTGTTGCTTTTCATGACCAGACTTTCATCCTAATCACAGTCTCTACACCTCACTGTACACTGTGATTAGGATATGGGTCTCTCAGCTCAGCAGTTTTCAGCTTTGCCTTTTTTTTTCTCAATCTTCGATGTCCTTAATAATAAGTAAATAAGTTAATACAAGAGTCCCTGGAGAAAATTCATGCTTTAAACAAGGCCATTGGAAAGATTAATATAAAAAGCCCTACAGCACTTTTGGCTGAGGTTTTATTTGAACGAAATTTTAACAAATAGACCAAGAACATTAAAGTGTTACCAAGTGGGAAACAATGTTCCCTGGCTCAGCTTCCAGACAGATCAGCAAATGCATCTTTTTGCATTCAAAAGGCAAAATGTTAACTATGATCATGGAAAATCATGGTTGTGAGGATGTATTAAACTGGAATACACAAGCTAGGAAGGGAGATAGCAAAAAAGACTCCCAGCACTGTAACTGTCGTGCAGTTTTTTGGGGTGTTGCTGCTTTAAGGGAATCAGAACAATAAAATGCCTCCCTCCCCTTTACCAGTTGTTCTGTGTTTTATGAGAATACCTGACGGGAAGACAGGACAAATACTTTTCTCTACAAAGCTCTGAAGGTGAAACACTTCTTTGAAGTCAGAGTGATTGCAAACTGAAGAGGGAAAGCCATGCAAATAGCATTATAACAGCATCTCTGGGAGGTTTTATTTCCAGCTATGCTGGTCCCCCAGTTTGTCCAAAGAGCTGATGTGCTGGGAGCCTTCTCCAGCCTGCAACCAACCATCAGCCCCTTGCAAACAGCAAACAAAGGGAAATGACAGCAAGGTCTCAAGAATAAGCTTATCTTGATGCCCCTCTTTGGGAGGGAATCAGGAAACAAAATAATAGGCATAATTGGCAGGCTGGTGACAACTGCAGACTTTCTTGGGTTTCAGAGGTGTGAGAGTAGAATTGGGAAAAAATAATTGGGTTCCGATTCTAGCCTCATTCTGTGAAAATGCATGAGAAACTATGGGCAAAAATGCCAATAATAATAACAGTAATTGTAATCACAAACATGACAGGAATTGCCTGAAAAATATTAATTTGCTAGTTAGTGCTTTTCAAAATTTTGAGAGATTTTCAGAGGCTGTTTCTTGCACAATGACAGAACATTCACTTTAGAAGGATTTAGATGCAACCTCCTGAGTGGTAGCCCTGCATGGCAGCATAGCAAGGCTCCATCCTGCTGTGGATCTGAGGGAAAAGATGAGCGTTCCATCCACCTTCGGCTGTAAGAGGGTGGCAAAATATCTTGGAATACCCAGCAAAGATCTTTCTTCTGGTGCATTAGTTCCAAAGGTACCGGTGACGCATCAGGATTTGATGTAGATAAGAGAAGAAATCTAATTCAAAGTCATTTGGCTCTAAGGGCAATTTAACCATCCTGGTATTGCTGAGTAATTATGTGTATTTGAAAGAGAGAAAAGCAAATACCCAAAGGCTTCTTGTTTATGATGTTGCAGTTCCAAGCAGTGTCTCTGTGGCAGAATGGGGTGCTGGTAACACAGGAGATAAGGCAGGTTCTAGTGCTATCAGCACCTGAGGAGCAATGACTGATCAGCTTCATGTTTACCAAGCCTACCCAGCACTCATCTTGTGTTTGCCTAATGATTAAATGGAATGACTTTCTTTTAATCACGATGTCAGCTTGAGCAGCATAATGAAATTAGTCAGGGGGGAACACAGGATTCTGAGCCAAAAGGGGAATTTCATCACAGCTTGTGAAATCTGTAACTTTGCTCTTTCCTTGGTGGGCCACTGTGGGATGCTGGGTTCCTTGCCCAAACACAATATATCCAAAATCAAAGCAAATGCCCAGTTCCTGTAATTTATTGTATCTATTCTCTTAGCCTGCAAGTTCACCCAAGTCTCAGCCAAGGATTGGCTTTTTTTTTTTTTCCTTAAGATACATGTATTAATAATTTGTTCATGTCACATGGAGGACATTTAACAGTTTATCCCAGTTATCATTAAGAACTATTAATGACTGCTATTACAATGAAGCTGCCTCAGCTCATAGCCTCACTTGCATTCATCTCATTTTTCATTTAATTAAGAAATTCAGAATGCTTGTCTTACAGGCAAGCTCTCTTACTTAAAAGGGCAATCTGTGCATTTGATTGCTTTTTGAAATGTGGTAGATTACACTATTTAGCTACTGCTATTGAGGTGTGTAATATATTATGTGTTTCCTTAATCCTCAAATACAAGTTACTGTCACTCCCAGGCAAGCTACAGCATATGGAAGTTTTAGATGCAAACAAATCCAAATTGGATGAAGTCATGTTTTTTCAATGCTGAGAAGGTTTAACAAATTCATGCAGACACTAATGAGTATTACTGGGCTTATGGAAGGTCATGGAAAATTAGACTAGCTTTTTAAGCCATTATTACAGATTTTCTCATTGTTACATGCTAAGCTCTCTGCTATTAATACAGCTTGCTCTTGCTTTTGGCCATTGGACGAGGTTTGAGCTTCAATGGCATGGCTATCTCTTCATATTCCTTGTTTCTTTGGTAACCACATATTTTCCCCAACTTTAAGGATTTGGCAGGATTTAATTTCTAACTTTAACTTCCTGGCTTCTTCCAGAATTTTGCCTTGTATCTATTCTGAAAACAAAACTGTCATGCAACATACAGTGTTTATTTACCTCATTCCTTATCAGTACTAGATGGAATGTTGTAAAAAAAAACATCTGTAATGAGAAAAACATCAGTTTATTGAAGATACAATGCTGGGTTTGGGCCTGATGAAGTACTAGTGGAGTCAGCTGTTATCAGTGTGGTAATCTGCATGTAGAGTCAGCACACAGAGCACACGTCTTTAATTCATCAACGATATCATCCTGTGTTTCAGCATGGTACAATGAAACTGCCAGGACCCACAACTTGCTCAGGGGTGAGGAGCTGAGCTGGGGAGGACATGTTTCACCCACTGCAGTTTCTTGACATTAGAGGGCTCCATATTCCACAGAGTATGGCAAAAGCAAATCTCTTTTTGAGGTCAATAGAGATGACATTGGAAAGAGAATCATCAGCTCCTCTTGGAGCTGAGGTTTGATGGTGCTGCAAATTCAGCTTCTGAAGCTTCTCAAGTTAAAAGCACCAGCTGAAAATTTCTGGGTTGTATTTTGGAAAAACTGATGAACTAGAATATCTTTTCTGTCTCCTTTTGTTCCTAGCAATGAGAAGAAAAGTGGAGCTGCCATGGCTCATGTGCAGTGGCTGTGGTACCTCTAGACAGAGGCTGCACAGGTGCAGCTGCAGGTAGGTGCCACTCTCATGACACACAGTATGGAGGGCACAACAGGCAGCAGGTCCTGCTCCCTGTCTTGCAGAAATCCTCAAGAAATTCCTTCTCTTTTCTTGTTGAGGAAGAAATTCCCATGACCATCACAGAATGTCCCAGAGCAGAGTTTGGTGGCACTTTGGGAAGCTGCTATCCTTGTGTAGAGCTGGGCACAGCTCTAAAGAAGCACTGGCAGAAAATCTGCATTGTGACTGCAAGAGCTCTTCCTTGACATGGATAATGTAAAAAGGTAATCATTGTGGAACAAGAACAAATATTTAACTGCCGTTATCTCGTCTTTATGGCTCAACCTATTAACAAAAAAATACTTTTAAAATATTTTAAATGGCCAGACTTCAGAAGGAGCTTTTGCATATAACTTAGCCCTGAGAAAGCGCAACTTGTCTTTGTTGCACTTCAAAGAGTCAAATCCTAAAGATGCCCTCCTAAGGAATAAATATGCTCATGAGCTGAGCTAACCCCCATCTAAGGAAGACAAAAGAGCTTCTGCAGGCCGTACAATTCCAAGCCTGCAAAAGTAGATGCTGGCTTTTTATTGAGGCAACCATGGAGAGAGGGGCTTCATCCAGGCTGTGTGCCCATACTCACAGGCAACCCTGCCAGCCCTTCCTTCCTGACCACCAATATCCTGAACAAGTGGCTACTGCAGGGCCAAACAGGTTGTTTGACTTCTCAGAGATTACAAAAAAAAAATAATCAAAGTTTTGCAGAGAATTAAAACTCCCTTTTTCCTGTGCTCATACATGGTTTTCAACAACTAATGAGTGATATATTGGTGTAGCTTTCCTGGTAAATATTGAAAGAGAGTTGGATTATTTTGGTAGGGAGGGCCAGATTGTAATGTTACAAACATTTTGTTTTCCTAAATTAAGCAAAGCTGGCCAAAGAAAATATCATTCTGTGAATTTTTGGCTTTGTCCTGACACATGGACCATGTTTTACTCAAATGCTGTGGGCATAATTTGGTCACATATTTCTGAAAAATGCCTGTACAAATAATCACTTTACTAGCCAACAACAAAACAGTAGAAACAGGGAGAAAAGTACTGTACAGCCACCAGTAAAGCATTGAAAATCTGAGCGTCGTTTTCAAAGTTACAGAGGGCTGGACACTCCAGCTTCAGCACTTGCAAATTGTGTGCACCCAAGATAGCAGGAAAATTCCCACTGTGAAAGGCAGCGTCTGCTTTTGAAGCCAATGTGTGAAATTTACACCAGCTGAAGATCCGGTACTTGTTGTTGAATTTATTGAGCTCCAACCAAATCCCACTGTAACCAATTGGGGGGGGGGGGGGGGGGGGGGGAAGAAAGGAATAAGAAGAAAGAATCCCCTTCCCTTCAGCACCTCCCAGCACAGGCTGGCTGTGAGTGGAACCCTCTGGGCCCTGTGCATGGATATCAGCAGCTCTCAGAGCATGGCCAGCTGATTATTCAAGGATACTGACTCATTCTTGGTTTACTGAAAAATCCCAGAAGTAATATAAGTGGCATAGTTTTGGTCACAAAACTGTTGTGAAAAGCTTACAGATTTATATATCTGAAACTAAGTACCCTCTGAAAAATTTGGGGGTGAGAGGATGTAAATTGTCTCTTTCACATCTGTGTCTACAGGGTATTGAGCCTGGTACCCAAATCACAGATCAATAATATTCTGGCAAGATGATTTTTCATCGTGCTTCATTTTGAGATAAATTCATGTAACATGGAGAGGCAACTGCAGGAGGAAAACAAATAAAACCTCAGTATTTCCTTATGGCTGTTGAAATTTTTCTGAATTTATAATTTCGTTTCTGCATTTGATGGGTCACTGATTTAAACAAATTAAAGACATAAATCACATAAAAACTGTAAGTGAGGGACTACTTTTTCACTTTATATTTATAAAGTTTATTTATTTCACAGTGGTTTATAGCCTCAGCTGTTGTTATACTAAAACAGTTTCTTCCTTGGGATTTCTCACTGCCTGGATCCCAGACTGAAAGGTTACCCTCTGAATATTTCCACAGGTTTGGAGATCTTTGCTAGCTGGAATCTGGGTAACTCTCCCGCCCAAATTCCACCAAATGCCCTGAAACATCTCCACCTGACAAGAAATTCCCTTCCTCTGAAATTTCAGACATCCCAGAGGCTGCAGACTCCCATCCATCTGATTTTGGCAGCCAGTCTTATCACTGGCTTTAGGACAGCACAGCTGGGACTGAAACCAAAGTGGTGCAGCAGTCTGGGATGCTTGGTAGCATGGCAAACATCAGGAAAGATCTGGGATAAACACAATCAAAGCTTGCAGGGGCCATCTGTGGCTGGAAAAGTGAGTTTCCCCAATGCTCTCCAAGAAGTCAGGAGGTACCTGAGGTGCCAGGGGCAGACTGATGGAGGGAGCTGAGTGCACAGCTCTGAGCTGCAGGAGTTGTCCAGATCTCCTGCACAGCCCCAGCCCATCCACAGTGTCCCCAGCAGGCAAATGAGGAGCGTCAGACTGGGTGGAGAATGCTCAGAATTAAATATTCTAAAAATGCAGATGTGACTTGAGCTTGGCACACTGCCCACCGGAGAAAGCAAACTGTCAAAGCCACATCTGCTCACATTTCTCCATTTATTACATTTGAAACAAAATTTTGACAATGATAAAACAGAAGGAGCAGTTGTGTGTTTGTATTAAAACATCATTTAGATAAGCAATACCAGTGACTGCTGCCTGCAAAGGAACATCTGTGATATTATCCTGCTATTTTTGTCTGAGTCCTGTCACACTGGAAGGGCAAAAAAAAATAAAATTATCACACATGATATTTCAAATTTAGCTTTTGATTTCCAGTGCAATTCCCATAGACCTAAGATGAAAACAACCACCTTTTCTATGGAATAAAATAAACATTCTAGTACTTTGGTCTGACTATGAATCATGCTTCTAAAATATTTCTGGTGTTTAATTTTTAATCACAAATTGATAAATTGCAGCTCACACAATAATTCTAACTTTAAGATCCAAGCCTCCCTGAGCCCTTAATCTGGATCTCCCTTGTTACTACTAATGGAGTTTATTTTGTCTATGAGAAAAGTAATTAACTATAGCAGAAAACAAGGCTGAGATGAAGCAGACAAAAGAAAAGATACAATTATTTATAGATAAAACATGTTACCCTTTTGTTAGGTAATAACAAAGCCACTTTGGTTAATAGTCTCCACTATAGAAACACTGAGGAAATTTATTCTAGCCACAGAAAAAGCATTTCCACTGCTTTATAAAATCAAATGTTTTCTTCATGTGTGCTGGGAGGGCAGATGGAGAACCACTTAAAAGCATTTGTAGGACTTTCAGCTCATTGTAGTTTATGTCAGGCAAGAAAGTGATAAAAGACGTTGATTTTATTAATAATTTATATCAGTATTTTATAGCCTTCTTGGTACGTGGCAAATGGACGGTCCACAGTAATAAACAACTCATTAAAACACCCAGCATTGCGATTGTTTAAATGTACAGAAGTTCACGACTACGTGCACACCATTAAACCCCTTTGAAGGAATTTGTGTGCATTTTATAGGTATGTCTGCCTCCTGGAAAGAACACCCATTTTATCACTTCCTTCACATCTCTTGGGGCACACTGACTGCTCTGCTACCCCTGCTCCCAAAGGGAATTTGCCCCTGGGAGTGATGTTCCCCTGGGAGCAGAGGGGAGCTGAGCAGTGTGTGATGCAAAATGTTTTCACACGTGACCCCCCCAGGTCACTGTCTACATGCTACTTCAGATTTCTTTGAAAATAAACGATTTGTGCTAATTTGAAAAAAAAAAAAAATTGATGTTAATAAGGGGGGAAGCAATGGGTTTAAACTTCTGATCTTAGTCCAAAACTCCAATTCTTATTCCAGTAAAATTCCTTAGTAGGAATTTGCGTGGTGAACTAAAGAAAAAAAGTTCTGAGATAGAGACTCAGTCTTGCTCTCCACCATAAGTCATCTCTGCTATGTCCCAATGGCAGTTTATCTGTAACATAGCACAAACATTTCTGTCAAATGCTTGGGTGGAGCTTTTTCAGTACTTTCCCTGGTATTTTTGTGATATTAAATCATTACCATGGGACTGGAAGGAAGGACCAGTATCTAGTTCAGTCCCCAGCTTCCCCTGGAAAATCATTCAGGCCACTTAATTTGTTTTATGTTTTCTTAGCTGACAGTGATTTATGATGATAATGTTTCCTACATGTTAAAATTCTGAAAAGATCAGATATTGAAGTGATGTCAAAGTTACCTAAAGTGTAAGCTGAAACAATTAATTTAAGGCCTAATGCTGTAATGCTCACATTGATCAAATTTTTACTACTGCCTCTATTAAAAAACTCCTTGATTTTGTGTATAGGTGATTATTATTAAAAGACAGACTTAAAAAAACCTCCTCTGCACACATTAGATCAATAACCTGTCGAAGAAGCAAGGAGCTGTGGAAATGAGTTATAGAGAGAACTGTGAAGATAAATTATATGGAATAATTAAATAAAAACCCACTGTGTGTGATTGATAGGAAGAAGATATTTTTGTGAGTATCTAGTCAACATTTTACTGCATTTTTTCAATCTTAAAAGATAGAGAAAAATTCAAATTAGGCCTTTACATTACTGTGGGTTTGGTACCTTTCTTAATTAAATGTAATCTCAAGGGAAGGACTTGTTTAGGATTCTATACTTCATGCAGGACTGCTTAGACAAGAGCAGAAAAAAAAAAGCTCAGTAAAGATGTAAGAAGGAAAGACACGGGTACATTGCACTCTCCTGGTGCAAAGGAAGCAGGAAAGAAGTTTATAAGGAGTTTATAAGGAGTTTATAAGGAGTGGATACATAGCAGATGGCACAGGATAGAGAAGAAGCCAAGTGGGTCAAAGGCTGGAGCCAAAATCTCTGAACAGCCACAGCTCTGGTCCCAGCACCCAGTGTGGGCAGCCAGACCTAAAGCTGGTGTCTGACCCTGGCATCCTCAATAATCCACTGTGACAACTCCTCAAGTTACTGATTTGATGGAAAATGGCACAAATGCACGTTTTCAAATGTAAAATTTATCCTGTCTGTTAGAAAGTCCAGCCTTCTATTATCTGTGCCTTTTAGAAGAGACTTCAGAATGTTAAAGAAATACTTTTACAAGTGTAGGTTGGCACGGCTGTAATTGTGTTATTTTTCTACTTAATGGCCTAGAACTGAGGACATGCTGCACATCTCCAGTTTACTTTTCTGAGACAGCAATTGATAATGAAAGTTAGCATGGTATATGCTTTTTATTCATTTATGGGAAGTCAAAAGTGATGAAATCACACAGTCTGGGTTTCATAGGCACAACAGTCATATTTATTTAGTGTGCTCTATTTACAGTGGATCTTTAAAAGCTACAATCCACATGAGTGCTATCATATTAGGATACAAGAAATTGTTCAGATTGTTTCCTATTTCCAGTTTCTGTCCTGGGAATAAACTGCTGTGTTAAAGATGTGTAGTGTGAATAATGTGTGTGGTCATTCACATCTCCAATTATTTTTATTGTATAAATGAATTTATTATAGAGCAGTGGAAAATGCCACAATTTGACATATTCTGTATTTAAATATGCATGCTTTGTATCTAGCATAGATTTATAGACAATATGTTTGCACAAGTATATCTAACAGGTTAGAGGGGTTTATTAATCTTGGAATTACTTTGATAGAAAAAGCATTATTTCTTTTGCCCTTCTATTGTTTAATAGAAATGACAAGTAGTTCAGACATTTGGAGATGAATGAAGCACCACCAAGAGCAGTTCCCTTGGAAAAAAACCCAAAAAAACTCAATAAACATCTAAAGTTGTAAATCTAACCACTTTTCTTGGCAAAACAACATTGAAGATCTGTTACAGAATTATAAAATGTAAAGTGGCCTTTTTAGGATTGAACAAGAATTCTGCACTGCTCTGTTATAGAATGATGGCTAATCACAAACCAGTTTCTTCTTTGTACTTTACAGCTGGATTACTCTAAACACTGGCTACTTCTACCACTAACCATTAACTTTATGCTAAGCCACGTAACATTTTACCTGGAGCCTGATGAATCCAGGGTAGTGGGTTGGCCAGGGCAGGATGCCTCCTCCCCTCCTTCTCTCCCTTCCTCACTGACCTTGGTGTCTGCAGAGCTGTTTCTCTCACATATTCTCCCTCCAGCTGCAGTTTCCATTGCACAGATATATTTCTCCTTTTCTTAAATACATTATCACACAGGCTCTGTCACCGTTAGGCTCAGCCTTTGCTGGTGTTGGCTCCATCAGAGATGGGAGAAGCTTCTGGCAGGCCCCCCACTCCCAAAACCTGGACGCACAAACCTAACACACCCAGTAAGATCTGGGTGCACTAGTGCAAACTCCTGCATTCAACAAGGCAGAGAGTTGGGATTACTCCCAGGAGATGAAGCCAAGTAGGAAGGTACTGTAGGCTTATGTTAGGGGTGTATTATTTCCAGAAGATCAGGTGCACTACACTTGCTCCTAATACACTCTTCCATCAATGCCCAGTCTGCTAAAACCGTGAATGGAAGTGACTGATCTACAATTTGCATTCTCTTTTCAGGCCATCAGCAGAACATTAAAACCATCGAGGCAAAAGCCATTAGAACAGCACTCACGTATGAAACAATGCACAGGTCTGCTTGTTCCCATTTTTATGCACTGCTATAGGACTATAAATATTCATCGTAATGTAACTGAAAATTATTGAAGTGAGAAAAAAGAGAAACAGGGAAGCCATTTGCTTCAATTCATAAACAGCATCTGTTGGAAAGTTATTCATAGATTGCTTCAGGGCCTGCTGAGCAGCAAGCCCATGGAAAAGGATGCCATTGCAAGCAAATTGGCCAAAACTGCAATGGAGATGCTATTAAACATGATTCACTGACAGCCAGGGAGCATGATCAGGCACTGGGTTGTTTTATGTCTTCTTTTATCACTGGGACACAGAAGTAGCCTCCAGCCAAAGTCTCACACAGTTCAAATTAGAAGAGCAACCTTCTAAGTATATTAAGGCCTAACTAGTGGCAAGAGAAAGTTGTGTGGAGTGATATTATAGTGAATTCAGCTGTTTATTTGTCCCTACCCGAGGCACATGTAAAATCCCCTTGTGAATCAGGGTGGCTACAACTTTTCTTACTGGGTATTTTTGGTCAAAAGGTGTTTGAATGTCTTCTCATAAAAAGATGAAACTGCAGCCCAATGGATAAGTGAAAAGCAATTAATAACTCAATAAACATCCTTTAGCCTCTCATTAAATTTCAAAATACAGTTTGGCAGAAAAGTGATGTAATGCCAAAGAAAAGTGTATCTGTGCAAATCCACAGAAGAGAGCAAATGCATTCCCAAGTATAGTTTATTCTTGAGAATAAAATATCCAGCTGCCAAATTTTGTTTGCTGATTCACAGAGCAGAGTTACAGAAAGGCAAAACTGTCCATCAGTCCTGAATTCAGTTTAAATAGTGCTGAATTTCCAGTTAATGGTCTGGCCCGAATTTTTTTCCCCACCAGTGGGAAAAAAAGTCACATCATGGGGAACTTAAAAAATACACTTGCAGTCAATACATGGACAAATAATTTCCCCAGCCACATTCATCCTCTTGTTGCAAAATATTTATACTTTTAATTAACTCTAGCAATTCACTGACTGTAAGTAACTGGAAGTGCATCCTTTTCATAACAGGGAGGCTGCACAGGCCCACAGCTTGCAAGGTGAAGGATTTTCTTATAAATCTGCTCCATTTTCCTCAGCTGTAGCTCAGACAAACAGCAAGAGATATGGAGCCCTTCAAAATAACTTTTTTGGCTACTTTTAAATATTCCCATGAGCTGTTTTCTCTTTTCATAAAAATCTGGGAAAAGATGGGTTCTTCATCTGCCTGACCTACACGAGGTGCATGACCTTCATGTGACTGATAAGCTTTAAATCAAGCACATGAAAATGTCTGATTCTGCAAGCAAACAATGATATTTTCTCCTAAGAAAAACATTAATCATTTGTCATTTGGTTTTTACATTTTGTTGTGAAAATAGATGCCTGTGACTCAACTGAGTGAAGGCTCTTCACACTTAAAAATGTATTTGACTTTTTTTGGATATTTTGAGCAAATGTATTTCCAAAAATTAGGACTGTTTCATGCCAGGGGAAAAAAAGATAATTTATTCATCAAGTACCCTGGAATGTGATAACTAGCGGGCACCAGTTACATCTATTCAGTAAATTCCTTCTGAGAAAAGTTAACTTAGCTTTAAATTATTCATTTAGAGGTTGATACACTCTCCAGGAACAGTAGATGTGGTGGGTGTGTTACATTTAAGGGGTAACAAATGCTCAAGCACAGAGAAACCTTCACACAACCTTTAAATGGAAGAAAAAAAAAATTAAGAAGCCTCATCCAAATTTTCTTTATATTTTATTTTGCCATGATATGCCCTTTAGCTGCTTATTTGCGTGGAAATATTTGCTAGAATCATTGAGGTTTTATCAATAAAAGATGCTACTGAGAAACTATATCTGTTGCCAATAAATTACACATCTGAACATCTACAGGATTTGATGTGCAGCTTCAGCACTGTCCTGTTCAAGATGAAGAACTACAACACATGATTGATGACACATAATTAAATACCATACCTTGACAGCTCAAATCAGGCAAAACTATTCCAGTGGGTGTGATATCATCACATCCTGGTAAGGCAAAATGAGAAAATCAATGTTTGACAAATAAAATCAGATCACAACTTCATAGATTAATAATCAGTTGTATGTAACTTTCTCGCCCTTTCATCTCTTCACCCCCAAATTGTCTAATTCAATTAATTCCATGGACACCCTGAATTTACGTGTGATGATGTGGTCTGGCATCTTCACCTGCATGTAAATGTGGGTTTTCCATCTCAGGGGAATCAAGTAAATCTTGTTACTATCCCTTCTTTGTTAAGTCAAGTCATAAAATTAAGGGCTCAAGTTCTTTCAGGCTTAGGTGCCACATTCTCCAAAGAACTGCATTTTGGGGTGTATTTTGCCTGTCCTCCGGCACGTCCACCACAAACCAGAAATTTGAACAGAACTCTTGTACAGCTCTCTGCTCATAACTTCCCTACTCCCCGAGTGAAGCTTCAGGACAGGTCAACTGGAATTGGCACAAATTAAGACAAATTAAAATAATTTTAAAGATGATTTAAAAAAAAATTCCTGTTTATGAAGATAATTAATATTTTAAAAATGCTACTGCACATATTACAGCCACCAGGAGCAGCTCTCATTCCTGCTGAGACCATTTATGGAGATTTCCATTCCTTTATTTATTCCTTTATTAAATAAAGGAGATGCCATAGCAACCCCTGTCACACACTTCCATTCATGTATTGATTCAGCATTATTCAATCTCGTATGTAGTTTCATTATTTGTTATTCAATGCAATGTAGGTTTTAATGTGCTCATTGTCTCACATTATGCTGTAGACTCTCAAAATCAAACCCATTCACAGCAATCCTCCTGCAGTTTGGGTTTCTGAATAACTTGGGACAGAAAAACCACCATCCTTGGGAGCTGCCTTGGGTCTAAGTCTTTATCTATAAAGACTTTTCACAAATCTTTTCCACTCAACTCCCATTTTGTATCCTTTCCACCTAAAATTGCAACCAACCCAAAGCCCAGTCATTCATCTGAATTAAGCAAATTTACAGTGAAGTCAAATCAATTGTTTTGGGACAGTGTTGCTCTGGCACACTTCCAGCAAAATCCTGTGTTTTTCATAGCAAACTCATCTTCTCAGCACAGAGGGCTTTATAAAAGCAATGTTTCTCATTATTATTTCATTTTTTTCTCCAGAGTAAACATATTCAGCTGTTCACCAAAACGGGGTTAGTCCCCTTGGTTATAAAGTTTGCGCCCTAAAATGATAAAACATGGATCATCACAGCTTCTCTATAAAGGCTAGTGGGATGACAGTAATTTTGCTCCTGAATATCAGAAAGAACCTCTACAATAGCCCATCACACCATTTAACCACACAATTCCATGGCATCAGTCATGGCACCAGAACCAGGTGTGAGCTTAAAACACAGGAGCAGTTCAGTACCTGAAGCACAGGGTGGAAGCATCCCACCTAAACACATCCAAGAAGCTCATCACTTAAGTGTGTAGCTGCTCTTAGGCTGTTGTGCAGCTTTCTGCTCCTTCCTGAGTTCTCCTGGAACCACTCCTGGAATTCAGTGATCCAAAAGGTTGATTCCTGTAAGGCCTGCCTTTGCTCTGTGGAGATGGGGGCTTGCCCTTCATGCATGCCAAGCCATTCCAGATGCTCCATGACCACATTAGCCAGGCTCCAAACCTGCCTTAGGAAAAGCAAAAGTAAATCAGTGCAGACTTGGATGTGCATTAGGGTAATCCCAGAGTGAGAGCAGCCAAGACTATGGGCACAGGAACCTCTCAGATAGACAGACCCTTGAAAGGATCATGATCATCCAGTGCTGAGACACTCTGGGGAATCTTCCTTTGAGTTCCTTACCTCCCCTAGGAGCTCACTCTTTTTGCCTGTTAAGGCTTTGATGCTAAAGAGAAGAGCTGTTCACCCACAATGTGAGAGAAAGTTGGATAACCATTTTTAATGGAATATGGCATGTCCATCTGCTAAGAATAGGGCACATCACACATCTGTTTTCTGGCACTGGCCTGGGAGCAGAGCTGCTCCGAGCTGCTATCAACACAATCAGCTCCTTTCTTAAACAACAAGTGAAGGCTTTCCCAGGAAGGGAGCAGTGAGTGAGCAGCAAGCTCGGATCAGGGTCCTGAGCCACACCAGTAGGAATCTTACCAGCACGCAGATTTGATGGGGTGTCAGCAGGACACCACAGAGAACAGCTTGCCCACACAGATGTCCACTCACTACACAGGCAGGAAATAGGAGACAAGAGTATGAAAAGAGAACAGTTCTCTTGTAAAAGCTCTGTTCACATCAAATGTTGTTGACAAGCCTGACCCAAACTCTTCTCCCCAAACAAGCTATGACTAACAGCAGTAGTGACATTGACCATATTGGTTTGGTGTTCTGGTCATGCTCTGAATCTTAACAGATCTGAATCTTAAAATCCCAGATCTGTGTCTCAGCAGGCAGCTGTATTCTTAGTTTTAATGAAGACTCAAAAAACCTAAAGATTACTTTCCTTAATATTCATTATCCTTTCAGGATGGAGACTTGAAAGGCACAGGACCAGGCAGTGATTAATTATTAGGAAAAACCCATGGGGACAACACCCAAATTTAACTAATATCATTACTTTCCTCCTTTGAGAGTAAATCTTTTTTATGTGTTATGCCAGCTGAGGGAAAACTATGGAGCCAGAAGTTTCCCTACCAAAAATAATTTACCAGGTTTAAAGGATCTTTAGGATAGCAATTTTACTCATCTAATTGTCTTTCTAGTCCAAAAGATTACATAAATAGGTACAAAAATGAGAGTTTCATATAGACTGAAATACTGTTAACTCTCAAAAAAATGCAATCAGTATCTCTGGGGTAGTTCAGAAAGTGAACATATAATCATAAAATACAGGAACAGAATGTGTTATCAGGGACTGAATAAAACCAGAACAAATGACATGGCTTCAGCACGTAACCCAGGAAACAAAAATACCTCATTCAGCTGGCATTTTTCAAAGTGATATATGTCAATACTGTTGTTCCCTTGTAGGTTAACTGAATCTATCAAAAATGGATGCAGTCTAAGACTTGGTAAAACAGTCTCTCTTTACAGCTTACTTTCTTGACAAAGTTCCATTTCTATTACAGGAGGCCATCAGTTAAAGAGAGTCACACATCTCTAGCTTGCTATTGTCTGCCTGCCTTTGATTTTTATAAATTTTTACCCTACTATAATCAGAACTTTCAGCACTGAAAACATGCATTCCCTTTTGTTAACGCTATAAAATTTGAAAACTCAGCAGTAGGAGGTTAAATCAAAAATTGCTTGCCCTTATTCTCTCATTCAGTGGAGGAAAAAGTAACAATAAAAAAGCCTTTTGTTAAAGAAAGCAAGAGTTTTAGGCACCACAAACAGCACAAGGGATTTTTAAACAACGGGCTGACAATTGCTGATCCTGAAAGGGGAAAAAAATGGCAGAAGTCTGAAGAAAAGGGATGCAACTGCTTCTTCTTTTCTGCTTGCAAAGAGAATATGGAGCACCAGAAAGCTTTGTAGCACTATTTTTATACATAAACATGAAACACAACATAGTAATTCTATTATTATGGATATGCATAAAGCTGGGCATATGGCACAAGGTAGTGAGTGCACACAGGACAGGAGTGGAGGGTTTGCCAAGGCACATGGGTGACAATGTCTCCAGCCCTGCAGGTGGAAATCTCTGTGCTTGCAGGAAGATTGTTCTTGCAGTCTAACAACTCTTGATACAGCCTGTTCATGTGAGCACATGGTACATTTATTGTGCTTCTATCCTGCAGCTCTAGGAGTCCTCATGATCTAAGTGAGACAAGGAGATTTTCAATGTTAATAACAGTCACAATACACAGTACTCAAGAGAACACTGTGCCTATCTTCACAAATTTCCTCTTTCACTTTGTACAACTCAAGGATATTCAGCTTTTTCATGGAGGGATAAGCTACCTCAAGTCTCCCTGAACTCTTTCCCTTTCTGATGTTGTGCCAATTCACAGTCACCCCTTTGTTCTCCAAGAACATTAAGTGCAATCTGTGGGGTCCAGTGAGCTTTCTGAAGCACCTTTAAAAAAAACAAACAAAAAAAAAAAAAAAACCAAAACAAAACCAAAAAACAGTAGTGGAAAGAGGCTGTGAAGGACAAGCAGCATTAGCCTTTAGAGCTGGCAGCAGCTGCTGCTGCCCAGCTCTGTGGCTCCCCCAAACCCTCTGTTGGCTCCAACACCCAGCAAGTGGCTGGGTAAGACTCCAGGCAAAAAGCCACCACTAAGCTTTGTGCTGTCATGTAACAAATCCAAGGCTTGTTAGTTTAATGCTGCCTTTGGTGTGTCTCCATAACATTCACAGCAGCAACTGCAGCACAGACTTACCCAGGGAGAGGCCAACAGATGTGGGGAGCTGTGCTCACAGCTAAAAGTGAAAAGTGTTTGATCAGCTGCGTGTAGATAATTAGTTCTATAATTCAAAAAGTTTCTGTTATTCCTTAACATGCATGCTAAGCTGCAGCTACAGAAATGCTTCTCTAAATGCCAACTGTCAGAAGAAATTTCCATTCACCAGAACTTCATTTTTAATTCAAGGAAGAACTGAAAACAAAAGAAAACTGTAAGAATGCCCAGATGACTCACAGGCTAACCTTATATTGTTTCTATAAGTTTTAATTAAAAAAAAAAAAAAAAAAGAAAGATGATTCCCAACTACTATTAAGAAGTGCCAAGTACTCAGTGAGGTAATCTCCCAAAACAAATATCTACATCTTTCTGTTGGAAAATTATCACAACAGCTCTGAACTTTGACAGCAGCAAGCATGTAAATGCCACATTGCTTGATCCCACCTGCCTTATTGCAAGCACATAGTGCTTATTGCATTGAAATGAATGTTAAAGATTAATTCTAGCCAGCTCTGCTTGCTGGTTAGCTATGGGTAGACTACTGCTACATTCTGATTTTCCAGCTGAAATCAATGAATATCCAGAAGATAAGTTGCTCACAGCTCCTTTACACCATCTCAGAGAGATTTTTGTGTATGAGAACAAAAGAGTATCCGTTACAACTCAAACTGTGGTTTCAGTTGGAAAAGAACCTGTAAGAACAGCACCTTTTCCTGTGCCCTATGTCCTTTTCAGACAACACTCACCTTATACTACTGACTAATCCAACAGAAATTATTTTGATTCTTCTCAGCTCCTGAGAGCCAAGTCAGAGGTGAGAGGGGACTGTAAGTTGCCTCCTTTACATCAGCATCTTAAAAGCTGTTAAATAAGTTTTAGTCTTGGGCAGCTGCATTAAAATCTGAAGGTACTGAGGAATTGATTAGGCCCTAATTTGGCATTGAATCTTCATCTTTCTTGTCAATACCTGTGATAGAAAATATGCATTTTGACTTCCAGAGTACAGGCTGGAATTTGGAAAAGGAACAGAACATATTTCTAATAATGAACTTAATAGGTTTTATACTGGGTCCTCGAGTGACAAAACAAAACTTTATAAGTATCATATTTATGGCCATTCACTGAAGCAGAACACCAATGTTAAAAACTTACATTTCTGAGCCCTTCATAGCTTTGCAGTAGAAAAGCCTGAAAATGTTTCAATGAGGCCTCTGGTATTTCTCTACATTCTATTGGTGATGACACTACTGTCATTTTTTCATTTCTCCAGAGCTTTTAAATTAAAATATTCATCTCTTTGGGGAATAAATAATATAAAAAATTATTAAAGCACTGCCCAGTGCAGTGTATCTGAAATTTCATCAACATTTTCCCATTGTACTAATTCTCAATACCCACAGCCAGATAAGGACTTTTGTTATTTTCAATGCATGAAAATGCACCTGTGCCTGGCTTTAAAAAAGAGGCAGCATTGGATTTGTTCTGAATTGCACCACTTATTGTCCAGCAGAAAGCCTGGTGATATGAACCCACTACTTCTGTGAATTTATGTGGAGCAGAACTTTAAAAGATGTCATATTATCTGCCCATTTGTGCAAATGAGGATGGTGCTTTCCAAGACAACATCAACCAAGTGTTATAGAGCAGAGTTCATTCTACAGATGGGAAATGGCCGCTAAGGGCTCCTGGGTTATCTGCTCACAGACCCTCCCTCTCCATGGTTTTATGGGTGTACCTGGCCATTTCCAAAACCATGACTGATCTCAGTCGAGTAAAAGGATGATCAGGAGGTTTGCTCAAATATAAAGGGGTTAGAGTTGATCAATCATCATCACTGCTGTTCTGCCCTTTGTTATTCTTACTTTAGATAAAAGGCCAAAAGGGAATGTAACCTTTGCTATAACCTGCCACTCACCTCTTGGATGTGAATGGAACTCCTTGCTAAAGGAAATCAGTAGGTTTGGGGCTGATTTAAGGTGTGAACACCAGACACCAATGTAGTAGTGCTCTCCTTCAGCTTTGGAGAGAGGGGTGGCTGCTGATACGCAAAGACCTAAAAATTAATTTGGAATTTAAAGGGGAGGAAAAAAGTATGGGCTGATTTTCTCCCAGTGAGGGAAAGGATGCTCTGTGGAGCATGTGATTGCTTTGTGCTGCCACGTAACCTGCAGATACACTGCAGAAGCAGGGGATTAAGCATGCTGTTTGTTTTGTGTTTCTTGATAGATTACCTATGATAAGGACCTTGAGATTCAGATTTGGAAGGCTTACTTTAAAAGTTTCCTTTGTATATACAGTGTCCTATGCGTATAGAGCAAAAAATACATTCAACCTCAGTATCCTTGTTTAATAATGTAGAATGTTTCTGTTTGTTTTGTATTGGTTTCTTATAATTAAGACACTAGGTGTCTTTCTTACAGAAATATAATAAATTAACTTCTGCCTTCAAACTACCCTTATACAGAGCAGGTTTTGCTGTAAGGGAGATGCATTGAAGTGGCTGCTGTGTCAGCAATGCTCCTTCATCACACTGTGCTGTGTCACTACAGAGAAGTATGGCCACAGAGAGTTCCTTCCCATTCTTCCACAAAGTACTATTAGTCTGTGAAGGAAAGGATATTCCAAAGTAACCCAAGGAAAATGATTTGCAGAGCAAATCTAAAATTTTTTTTTCTGAATATGTAGGCAGAAATAGTAGCAAAAGTATATCCTTTCCTTACTACCATTCTTGAACTGCACTCTGGAAACTTTTTATTTACAACATTTGGCAGCAGGTACCAGTCTTCAGCAACTGGTATGCAGTTAAATTCTGTTCTTTGCATCTCCAAAATACATATGAAAGTTTAATAAACGTATCAGATAACAGAGTTTTAAGTCTTTAACTGTGTTCCCAACTAATAGTAGTTCTCTTACCTAATGTTCATGAGTGCTTAGAAAGACTGTTGTTTTTAAATCATTAATGACACCCCAAGGCTACTGCAGCAGCCACCCTATATATTAATATAAATGTTTTAAGGAACCTAAGAACAGTCAAGCTCTCTTAAAACCAAAAGATTGACTTCATTTGAACTTAAACATATGCTTAGAGCTATGCATACATTTAAGTGTTCTGCTGAGTGGCATTTTTCTTCAAAGAACAGCCCTGTTAACTTCAATAAGACAATTTATATGATCATATTCTTCTAGTCTTAAAGTATAAATTTACAATCCATTAATCGCAAGCCCAAACCAATGAAATATCATTATAATGAATTTATTGCATAAAGTTCACCTTTACTCACTTCTAAATCTGACAATATATCTGGAAGGAATCTCAAGAACATGGGATTGCAATAGTAAAGGGCACTGAGTACGGAACTTTAGAAGCCACATCCATAAACTGGGTTTTCTCTCCTTTCTGTTGGCCAGGGCATTTAAAGAAAATCTTGATGCCACTTCAAATAAGCTTTTACATCCAAACAAAGGCACTTGTAAGTAACACATTGCTGTTTGCTGCAACTCAAACAATGGAAAGGAACAATCTAGAAATGCTGAAGCACTTTTCAGCCTTTTTATAAAACACAGAAAGCAAGTTTTGTATCAAAGCCTTCTCTGAATTATGCTTAAAAGACAATTTTATTAATATTAAATAGGCCATACAACATGTTTTGATTAAACAAAGACTTTCATTTTCCCCGTGAGCGAGAGCATCTGTTTATTCTCAGTCTCTGCTGCAAGATCCTTTGAAAAGGCATTACCTTTGCCTGATGCCCATTCTGGGATCAGGGACGTTGTTCCTAAAGCTGACCAGAGGGAGGTTTCAGGGAATCCATCATGTGGTGAGCAGGAGGCTGCTGTGCACAGCAGCGAGCCTGAAGCACACACAGAGACCAAAATCACTGGAGCAGCCAGCCAGGGCTCCAGAGCTGCAGCAGGGACACATGAAGGAGCAGAAAGAAGAGGCAGCATCTGCTGCAGTTCAAAAAGTCACCTACCTGGTTTGTATGAATGCAAGGAAACACCAAAGCTATGGGAGAAATGGAAAAGAGGAGTTTTTATTAATATTTCATCTGGTGTAGTCACCTTCAGATTTATTTATGTACCAAGTGAGCATGTCTCCTGAAATGAAACAGCAAAAAGTACATACATGGAGTTGCAGCTCAGAGCTTACACACCATATATTGTACCAAAACCTGAGAGGGACCTCCTGGAGTGGGGGAGATGGAAAGGCACAGAGAGCTTCTCATGGCTGAGGATTGTGTGCATCCCCTAGAGAAGGGATGGTTCCCCTGCAGCACAGCTCAGAGAAGATCTGAAAAATTGTGTGCATTCACCATGCTGTATTTTTGATGTATAAAAACACTGAAGGCAACAACAAACTGATGCCAATGAGAAATCTTCCTTTTGTCCTGGACTGTGGGCTGAAAAAAGTACATCTCATCCTTTCCATTTATTTTCCTTAATGAGAAAAAGGAAAATAATGTTTTTCCTTTTCAATGAAAAAATTCCTCATTTCCTACTTTGTGGCTCAGCCTTCAGTGGTTCTTGGTAATATCAGTGAGATTTAAATAGACATCTGGAAGGTTTGGAGGGAAGGAGGTGACTTTAGAAAACTAGAGTCAGAGGGAGAGGAGACAGGTGGGTGTGGGTTGTGGGCAGAACCTCTTTAAGCAGCACAGATGCTCCAGAAGTGAATGTGTGTCTTCAGCCCTACACCCAGTTGTGGGCAAGCAGATGAGGCATGAATGGGAAATATTTGTAGAGGGAATGGAAGAAGAAATCATGGATATGGGCATCTGAATCTCTTAAATTCTTTCAGCAATCCTTTGCTAAATTCTGCTCCCACTGCCGTGGGGTCACACCTGTAAACAGATTCACAGTCCCACCCAAACCACCTGTGTGCAATGACATTGCTTGTGACTGATTTGAGATTTTCAAAGAGATTCAGGCACTTAAATTGTTTGAAAGTATAGCTGCTGGCACTCTAAGAAGTTCTGCCATAAATGCCAGGGTGACAGGTTTTTATCTATGGTTTCACAACTATTGTTGTAACACAGAACTGCTCTTAATGTGTCTGGGAAAAACAGTTCTTTTGTTTATATCTAATTAATAGCAATACCTGTATAATTAATTATTAAGAATTTTAACTATTAAGGTGTTAATCCTTTCAGGATAATACATGACATACTGTTAAACTTAACCTCTAGTGAGATTAAAGGAGAGAAAGATGTGGTGGCTAAACAGCAAGAACATCAGCAGCTTTTCAATTACTTTTCTCCTGCTAAAAGCAGTATTGCTACTCATCCTCTCAAGCTTTAGGGAGTTAAAAGGCAGAAGAGAGAAGAGAAGAAGTTCTTAGGTCAAAATATTACTGAGTAGCTAAGCACAGAAAAGAAGAGGAAAAGAAGCCTCTTAAGAAAAGTCAGAACAAGGAACAAAAGCCTAGTAATTTACAAGCCTGCTTCTAAAAACAGACACTGGAGCATGTTCTCATTGCACTTTAGGCAACATTCCCTACTTTTCATTGAAAAATGAGGAAAAGAATGCTTTGCTATTGCATCTATCAGTAGTGCTTGCAATATTCATCTACTTGACCTGGCAGTGGGAGAAAGAGAAATGAATTAAAGTGCTGGTTGGTAAAGAGGGGTAGGAATATCTGAGTGGATATTGTGCTTTGCTAGAAGCAGGGAGCTGTTCATACTGCATTTTGGGTTTGTAGTATGAATTAATTGGCAGGTTGCTCAGAGCAGGTGGATGTTTTCTTCTATTCTGGTCTAATACATAAAGTAGGAAAGGCACTCAGCCTTTGGGTCCTTAGACTGGCTTTGGTTTTACTACTTATCTACTACCTGCAGCTTTTAATATTTGCTTAGTTTGGGTATGTAATGAGTTTCTTATTTCATTGCTGGCTTTAAATATGACAGAAATCATTACATCATGCTTCATATAAAGATGCCTGTTTTAATTTCACCCTGCTTCAGTGACTATATTCAGGTTATTGTGTGCCATCATCATCTCTTATTAACACATGCTGCACTTCAGAACTGGCAAAGAAGAAGTGCCCTTTAAATTGAAATCAAGTTCTTCGTCAACTGTTTGAAACATCTGAGGCTGCTCTCAGTCTGATTTTCTTTCTCAAGACTGCCTCTCTTGCTGTGAGTATCACTCAGTTGAACAGCTCTATCCTTAGACTTCACAGAAAGGCCTGCAGGAGCATCTGGGCAGGACTCAGCACCATGTGCCTCTGAGACAAGGAGTGAAAAATGTCACGGGCTGCATCCCAGACTGCTGACAGAGCAGGCAGCAGCAGGGGGAGGCAAACAGGAGCAATTCAGGAAGTGATACAGTCCCCAAAGTGATGTATTCTGAAGTTAGACAGAAAGGAAAAAGCAATCAGGAAATGTGCTTGCTAACACTATTCCAACTCCTCATGAGGAAAGGAAAAACTGTCCTTTAATTTATAGCAGTGAGAAGTGTTATCCCCGTTTGGCTGTCAGAGCCTATTAATAGCACTGTTTGCTAAATGGCTAATCTAAATTGCTCAAGGTGCTTTTTGAAGCTGATATGACTGGCCCCATTAAAAGGGCTGCTGAACTGAGGTCCAGAGATGCAACTTTTCTAAGCTTGCAGCCCCTGATTCCTGTACAAACCAACCTTTGTAAGTGATCCTTTTGTGTCTGTACAGTGAGATGAATTCTGGTTTGGGAGCAGATTTGGGCAAACTCATCCATAGGACTGTTATGATTACCTTCAACAGGTAAGTTGAAGGTGTCTGTGTTCAGGCACCTTCATGTGGAAGAAATGGGTTTGAAACCTGAAGGAGACTGTACTTGGGTTTACTGGTGCTCCTTCCAGACAGACCATGAGAATGAACAAAGCTGAGATCCCCGTCTCTCTAGGGAGCCTCACACACAGACAGTGTGACCATCAATGATGATGGACAAGTCTGGCCTTGAGAGTGGGGCTGAACCTTGTACTGACAGATAATAAAGGACCTCAAAAAATGTTCCCTTAGATGGAGGAAGAAAGAGCCCATTTAATTAGATTTGTCCTATATAAAACATGTCTGCCTTTCAAGGCACAGAATTTCATGGGCAGACAGAAGAGTGACCACGGAAGCCAACATATCCATTAGATGGAGAAATAGCACATTATGCTGCTCTAGTTTAGTCTACAGCTCCTGAATTTCCTCTCTTTAAATGGCTGTATAAATCTAGTGGCAAAGGCAGGCAGTTTGTCAATGAATTGCTAACACCAGAGCAGTGCACTGTCTCACCATCCTCTGGCAGCTATTACACCTGAGCAGTATTTTCTGGGAGAAACTTGCAAATATGTGTAGGCTGGAGCTTTCAAAACAGACTAAGGGAAGCTTTATCCTTTCATTTCTACGTTGACAAACTCACTTTCAACACAACTTTTTCAAAGGTCAATCATTTTAATTTAGAAAAAAGTCTCTACACTGTAACTCAGTGTCAATCATACAACCAAAAAGTTTCTCTGAGTTCCTGGATACACTATTGCTTCATGAGCAGGGGGAACTTCTGGAAGTATTATGTGAACAAGCCCAGCCTAAACAGCCCGATGGTGAAAGCTACTTGCATGATCCAAAAATCATTGCTATGTGACTACTCTGAAGTAAGTTTTATTCCCATTTTAAATGCTACATTAAAAAAAAAAAGTTACAAAAGAAACACTTTAAACTTTTGTTTTATATATTTCCCAACTTCGCATAGCATATGACAGAAGACAATCTTTCCCACCACAGGAGGTCATGATGACCTCTCTGGAAACCAGACAACAAAATGTGTCCATCTAGAAGATTAGAGAGTGAAGAGGGGTTTTTTAAATTATGCATCATTCCATATTCAGCTTTGGTTTCACAAATGAACTAGAAGCCCTAAATATTTTTTCACTAATAAGAAAGGAAGGCTGGGGTCCCAAATTTGATTGTTCTAAGTAGTGTTTTACTGGGATATCCAAGGCAGCCTCAGGTCAGAGGTGTGATCAATCCTTTGTCGCACAGCATAGAAGAACCATTTTGTAAAGGAACTGAAGGAAATATTTGCCCAAACTGGTTTGCTCCCCTTGTCCTGAGGTTTTAAAGAATTCTGACAGCAGCAGGTTGGTTCTCAGCAGCACAGACTTTCCTCACCATGTATAGAGAGCCGACTTCCTGCTGCATTGTTAAAGATAAATTACAGTACAGCAGTTATTACCAGGGAGAGTATGCATTGAATACAGCACTCTATAAAGACCTGGCACTTTAGCAGAGGAACAGATATTTGAAAACAATATCAGCTTAATTTCCCTTTCTTCTCCACGTGAAAAAAAAAAAAAGCTATAAAGTGTTAGATCTTTCCTGTAATTTGCTTAATTGATTAACTTGATTGATGTAGATGACTGAACAAAGGGTAAGGCAATGAAAAACAGGCCATTATCTTCATTTGTTAGCATAATTCGATTTTGTGTAAATATTTTGTTTCAAATTTATTCAGATTCTTACACTGGAGAGCATTTCTCAAAAGCAAGCAATTTTTACTAGCAAAATACTTGTCACCAGAAATTTCACTCCCCAAAGGTAAAGAGAAACTGATTTAACCAGCTACATATTGGAGGAATGAAAGTGCTGCCATAAGAAAGAGCGTGGCTGCAAAATGAGCAATGTGATGGAGAATGCTGCCCCTCCTGCTCTCAGAAGCTGAGAAGCCACTGCTCTCAGTTTGGACTGACACCATTTCCAACATGTCAAATAGAAAATTAATGCTCTATTTGTTGAGCTGACCCTTGTTGTCTGCATTTTACTGAAGTACGAGGTTCACTTTGTAAACAGTTGTTCTTTTGGTAATTGTGCTGTGCTTCATTTAGGAAACATTCGGAGCAGAGTGAATTGTGCCTACAGAGATAACAGGCATTTGGCTTTCAGGTTTTGATTGTGCCATTAAAAAACAGGGAAAGATTGTCACTCAGAAAGAAGATCTTGATAAATAATATGCTGGAAGAGTTGGAAACAGAGTGGGAAAAAGGACGACCACACCAATTGCCTTAATTATTGACTGAAGAAAACCGCTTTTGTCCCAGGTATATCAGTACAGAAGGAGGATGGCTCTGAAGTAAATGTATGTTTTCCTGTTCAGTGTGGCATTGCTTTAATTTCACAACTCAGTAGCCCAGGGCTCACCTGAGTTCCTAAAGAATTGAATAATTGATCCATAATTAATGGATGCACAAAAGCAGGAAAACAGGAGCAGGATACTGACTAATACAAGAGTCAACTACAGGGAATGAGGCCATGCACCTGTTCAGCTTTTGGAAATTGTTTTATTAACTTTTATTTAGATCTATGTGGCCATATGCAGAAAGAACCTTAAAAAGCACAAAGCATTTGGAAAAATGCTGTGTACCTATGCCAAATTATTTTCTGGGAAGAATAATCTTAGAAATTCGGTAAAGGCACACCAAGTTGTGTGCAGGATGATTCAAATTCACTTCCTAGCCACAGTGATCGTGAGCTTTTCTTTGTACAGATGGAATGAACTTGCGATACTTTCACATTGAATCATACATAAGGCATCTCAAAGTTTATATGAAAAATAAAATTTCCACACAGAGGCTCCACCCTGCCCTTATCTTTCCCCCAAAATTCAATCGACGCAGAGTATTTGTTACCTGGCCTCTGGGCATGTAGTAGTACTACAAGTAACCCTCCTTGCCTCCTGGGGCTGTGGAGGAGGTATCTCCTTGCTTCCAACCACACCACTGTGGCAAGAGGGATCCATCCAACGGCTTCCCATATTCTGGATTTTCCCTATGCCATCCTCGTGCCAGCGTTATGCACCCACATGCATCTGTGCTCCCTGAGCATGGGCATGTACTCTGCAATTAGCTCAAGTTTGAACACTCAGGTTACCATAACACCCAGCTCTCAGATCTGAACAGATGGCATTTATAAATGCACGGAAACTGGAAGGTGATCCTCTACAGCAAGTTTATTTCTGTATGCCTTTCAGAGCCATATGAGGATCATAGAGAACATGAATCCATTGATCTGCTGAGCCAGAGGAACAGCAAACTGGTTTGTTGGACTACCTTTGGCTCTTACTGGGATTTTTAGCAAATGAAAACCAATATAGGTTGGCACCTAAGCCTATACTACTAGTTTTAGAACACTGGCTCTGACCTGCTGGCTGTAATTCAGTCTCATGCTTGTCTTATCTCTTATTTCTCTGGGTACAATTAAGAAGAGGAACCCCACAGAGCTTCATGCACATCTCCTCACCTTGCAAAGCACTAAACACCTCCTGCATGATTGCTGCATACTTTGGATATCATCCAGCAATGTAGAACTGCAGAACAAAAATTATCTAAGAGGCAAAGATTCATAGAATAGAATTATAGAATGCATGATTCTAGACTGAACACAGAGAACAGACTGAAAACAAGGGTCTGTCCAGCTCTAAGCACTGTCAGTCTCTGAAAACCTCAAGCTGACAGCAGTTTGGATTCTAAAATAAAGACTCCATTTTCCCATGTACAGCAGATGGAACTAAATGACAGAATGTGGATAAATATAGAAGACTAAAAAATATAATATCTATTTGAAGGAAATAAATCACCAGGCTTATAATCAAAGGCACCCAGAAGGAGCTGACCAGCAGCAGCCAAGTTGTCCCTGTGTTCATGCTGCCTCCTCAGAGAAACATGCAAAGTGACAGGCACTTGCCAAAAACCTGCACGAGGAGTAACTCCTAAGATACCTGGATTGGAGTTAGGAGTGATAGGATCACATATATGAACATCAGAGGACTTCAGCCTGGCAGCAATTCTGATCACTGACTTCTGATAAAGCTGGATCACATGTATGTGTAACATGAGAGCTGTTTGGAAATAGTCTGAAATTCTCTATCAAATTTCAGCTCCAAAGTCTTTGAAAACTGCTGGGTTAAGGTTGGATTTTATTACTTCATGCTTTTTTGTTGATGCTAAAAATCACCAGTAGGTAGAATCTAAACGCAGTCTAACATCAGAATGAATCTGCCTTATCTAAAAGAATGTGCCAGAACTCGTTCGTTCAACTGAAGCACAAAGATTCCAAATAATTGACATAAACACAAGTATCATCTACCTTATGGAGATGGATTCCTGTCAGGTGGGTGTTCACTGTTTCAGTGTGCATAGCCAGATGCTCTAGTCATTCTTTTAAAGGACCTAGAACATTTATAATGATTAATCACATTTCTGAAGTGGTAATGTATGCTGCCATCTGTTTAATTAAATCTCATACTTCCAGACATATGCCAGTCAGCTCATAGGGGTCAAACACTATTTCCCCCCATTTTACATAAGGGAGCAATTGGTTTACACCATTATACTTTTTATGCAGTCCTTCTGCTTTTAGGTACCAACCACTACTCAAGAGATGACTGACAGCATGACAGGAGACAAAACTATTTTAAGAGGTAGGGATCTGACCTCTGATTTTGCCTTCTCTATATTTACTCTATGTTTTTTAGCACCTGTTACTTTGTACCTGAGACAGCTGTGAGTATCTTATGCTAAAGTGAGCTAAGAGAACAAACTCAACAGGTCACGAAGAAACTAAACTCCTCTAGAAATGTTTTCTTGCTTCTTCACATGCTTGAGTTCACATGCCCAGGGACTCGTTTAAGTCAGTGTAAAAAAGGATTTTGACAGGGCTGCATGGATCATCCGATCCTGTCCATTACATGAGATTTGTCACTGTGATTTTTGGGCTGTTTTATACATGCCTAAAGCCCTTTCCACCCATTTTCTTGTACTGATTAAGGTCTTGGCTGAATTGCTCACCAAAAAAAAACCCAAACAAACAAAAAAACAAAAACAAAAACAAAACAAAACAAAACAAAAACAAAAAAAAAAAACTCAACCAACCAAACAAACAAAGAAAAAAACCCACCAAAAAACAGCCTTAGGGATTTTGAAGGCTATTATATCCTACTTTCATTTTGTAGCTACAATAAAGTATCTGAGTTTGAAATACTGCATTTAATGTAAACTGCTGAAGCATGCTTTAGATTTCAGCTTGAACTTTACATACCACAACTCACACAGATTTGTGCTTTATTAGCATTGTTAGTATATTTTTTTTCTTTGTTTATTTGTTTTAATAAAGGAATTGCTGAACTGACAAAATCTTCCATGATGCAGTATCTCAGGAGAACTCCTGACCTCCAAGCTGTACAAGCTGTTTGAATCCCACCTGCTGCCTTTTACCAGGAATGTGCCGACCCTCTTGCCTAGCTAGAAAGAATGAATATTTCTGTTGCACTGATTCTTCTTCAAAGTGAGACAAATTGTTCTAAAACATAACTATTTCTTCAAATAATGTCTGATCCTGAAGTATGTGTCAGGTTCCTTACACTGAATAGCTGCTGAAACTGCTGTAGACGCACCTGAGGAACCATTTCAATATAGCAGGGTACATCCATTCCTACTCAGATAGCACTCCCAGAAACTGGCCTGGTTGCTAGAAGGAAAATTACTGCATTCATGGACTTGATGGCAGGTTTATGTTAGAGTGAGATTAAGCAGATTTATTACCTAATTTAGTAAAATCTTTATTAGTTCTTGGCCATTTTGGTAAATCAAATTTAAAACTTAAATTCAAACTGTTTCTTAAAGGAGAATGACAACTTATGATAGCCTCTAGTGAGGTGATTACTGGCAAATATTTTGTTTGTCTTAATTAGATATGATCCTATTATTGTCCTTGTGTCTTTTCCATCTCTTTTTTGATTATGTCAGTATTTAGGAAAATAGCCTTTCCTACGGAGGGTCTAATCCTTCTATCCACTAATGGCCAGATTCAGAAGACAAAGTAAGAGAACACTTAGGGGGAAGAGTCTTGGCATAATCTGTACACTGATTTTCTGGCTGGCTGTCATCATTAGGTACTCAGTACAGGCACTGTTTATAACTTCTGCAACATTAATCTTGAGAAATATTCCTTCTGCACATGGAAGAGAACTATTATGTAAATCTTTTAAAAAGTATTTCTACAAGTCACCCTAAGTGAGATGTTCATCCACCTAAAAATATCTGCAAGGCTGAACAGTTCCCCAGTCAAACCTTCACGCCCTGTTCTGATGTCTGCAACTGCTTCTGAACCTGCAGTAGCTGCAGCAGCTCCATGCTGGCAGGAGAATGTATTTAAAATCACAGTGAGAGGGTTGAAACTCTATTTGGGGCAGAATAAGAAAAGTCCTAATGAAGCTTTGAAGACAGTAGTTGTGGAGAACCTCACAAGGGGCACAGAGCTGACAGCACTCTTTGTTGATGCAAATATCACCATTAGCACATCTTCATTCTTTTCTGTTACCTGATATTTAACATTGTGACAAATTCTGGAGCTTTGTCAAGAGAAATTCAGCTGGGAGAGTTGGGGTTGTTCAGCCTGGAGAAGAGAAGGCTCTGGGGAGATGTTCCACCAGCCTTCCAGCAGCTAAAGGGGCTCTGAGAGAGCTGGAGAGGTACTTTTGGTAAGAGTATGTCATGACAGGCTTTAAGCTGAAAGAGGTTTAGATGGGATATTGGGAAGAAATTCTTCCCTGTGAGGGTGGTGAGGCCCTGGCACAGGGTGCCCAGAGAAGCTGTTGCTGGCCCTGGACCCCTGGAAGTGTCCCAGGCCAGGCTGGACAGGGCTTGGAGCACCCTGGGACAGTGGAAGGTGTCCCTGCCCATGGCAGGAGGTGGTATGAGATAGGCTTTAAGGTCCCTTCCAACACAAACCATTCTGGGATTCAATGATTCTAATTCATGCTTCACAGAGAAGGGTCATTCATGGCAGAAGGAATCTCATGTGCTTTGGACACAGAATGAATCAAAAGGTTTAAAAACCATAAAATTGCACATCTTGATGGATTTGAACACCAGAAGAGGATCCTGTCAATATGTAGTCGGATTTGGTCCACGTTGTAGGTTCCAGCTTGGTTTGAATGCTTCCAAAGGGGACATCAGTCCTCTTGGATATTTTTATAGAATCAAGCAGCTTGCAAATAGATGTCATAAACATTGCTTCATGTGCAATCTGCTTGGCAAATATCCCTTTACATAAAGGGATCTCTTTAAATAATTCTCATTATAAATATTGTAAGAGTAGAAACAGTTATTGAAAAAAAGCATGAAAAAGGTCTATGATTGATTTTTCAAAGGGGCCACTGGCCCAAAAGTCACTAGATAATACCAGTATGCACAGTGAATTGTTCAGTCATAAATTTAGGGCTTGAAAACTGCATGTGCCAAGGTGTAAGACCTTACACCTGGTATAATCCTGTCTTTGGCAGACTGTCTCAGACAAGGATAAAATAAAAGCGTCCTGCTCAGTAAAGCATCAGGGTTGAGGATTGCTACAGCTGAACACAACATGATCAGCTAAGGCAATGTGCGTTCTGAACTGAAGGGTTTTATTAAAGAGCCCCAAAATAAGCAGGTAATTTTTAGAGCTAATTTCAGAAACATTGCAAACTGAAGTCAGAAGAAAATCTGCTTTCAACTTCCTTGGAAAATTTCACCTCAGTATCCAATCAGTCTTGAGTTTCTCACTTATGGCTCCTATAGCTGGGCATTCTGACTACAAACAATAAACTAGTACAGACATATATTAAACAAAAACAAACAGATTTATCATAATGTGAAATTTTGGAACATTACATGGCTTTAATGTCTCTGACACATCGGAGCTATTTCTTCTTGAACAGATGGTGACATTACAGTCACCACAAACACTGAAGAAAAATTGCAAGAAAATATAGTTTTACACACAAAATTTGAGTTTGTGTGATGAAAAACATTGTTAGTGCAGTCTAACACTCCATTTTGAAGCCTGTCCATATTTGAAACCTAAATCACAAGCAGCGTACACGGATTCAAAGTCTAATAATCCATGCACCAGTGAGTTACTGGAAGCAGGTGAAAGTAAAAAAAAAAATCTCTTAAAAGTTTTTTAGAAGTTTTTAACTGTTTTGCTGACAGATTTATCTCCATTGGTTTTCTAACATTTAGTGGCTTTTAGAGTTCTCCTGCAAAGGGGACATTAAAAATGCATCTGTATGAGACTAGAGCCAGGTCATCTGATTGACCTGCAATTTCTGCCAGACCAGGATCTGGAGTAAGAAAACCTTTCCACAATCTCATGTAGAACCACAGAGATAAAATCCTTTAGAAGAAAACTGATCTCAACCCATGACCTAGAAAAGATCCCTTGTGGATTACAGATTTGGATGTTTGTATACACGGATGTTCAGGTTCCTAAACCACCAATGTAAACCGTGGGACTGTGCCCCACACAGCACGATGGGCTCTGTCTTATCAAGAGGCTGCTGCCCCCAGCTTGTCACCTGTCACGTGGATGGATGGTAGATGCCACCATGGTGGGAATACCTGAATGGTCATTAGACTCACTTGTTTTCTGTTTGGTCTGTAACAAAACCTGAGACTGGTTCACTTAATGCACTGACTTAGAAAATGAATGAGTTTAGCAATCTTTTATAAAATGTTCTGCTGTCCCTGCAAGGAGAAGGAAAACATTCCAGTTAGGATCAGGTAAAGAGCTGGAAGGTGCACTTGCAATCCAAATTTAATCCCCCAGATGACTGCTGAAGCTTTTACTGACTGTTTTGGACTTGTCCATACACAAACCTCTGTCTTCCTAGGTTGTCCCATCCAGTGAAAGAAGACTCAAGATTGGCAGCTACAGCTTAGCTGAGCTCTGAAGCTGAACAGATATTTGCTCCTGGTTTTCCCTACAGATATTCCAATTGGATTTAGCTGTCAGAGTTGATATTACTGTCCCCAGCCATGCCTTGACTGGGCAGGTGGACTTGGTGAGCTCTTATAGCTTGGATACAGCCACTCATGGGCTCACTTCCAAACATTCTGCAGCTATTAGGTTGTAATCCTCTGTGGCACAGGTCAAAGGAAAAGATTTAACATAGAAAACCTGCTATTAGACAAAATAGCAATCCTGCTCTGCATCCCATCAAGGCTGAAATTCATGTGGCTAAAATAACTGCAGTATCTCTAAGATCAAGTACCATTCAATAGAGATCATCATAATGGGAGGTGCATAATAGGGAAGTAATAGGGAATGCAAGTAAATTATATAAAATGCCTCTGGGCTGAAAAGCAGTAAGAGAAAAACAGAGGTAGACCATTACAACATCAGATTGAAATACACAGTTGATCAGGTGATTACCAGAAAAAGAAATGCTGGGTAAGAAAAAGCCCAATTTATAACTGTTGGACAGCTGAAGCAGTACTTTCATCCCACAATAATATCTTAAAACAATTGCTAGAAGAGTTCTCTGCAGCTGGAAGGATTATCTGACTCTCACACAATTCCTGTTACTCAGGTTCATTTCTGAGAGATGTGGTTCATAAACTTAAAGTGATTGGTAGTATTTTTGGGATTACTTTAATGTAAAATTCACTGCTAACGTGATTACATTCTGATCATCTGCTAAAGGAAAGTCTGAGCTACCCCACAGAAGTGCAGTGTGCTTCTGGCTGAAGGCTCCAGGGGAGGTTGGTGTAGCTGTCAGACCTGGAGAGAATTAGATGCATTTACCAGCTTTGGAAAGCTTCCAGCCTTTATCACCAAAGGCTGTTGGAAACACTCCTAAGAGCATCTGGAACTTATAACAATATTTTCCAAAGGTTTGTTGTCGTTCATGCTTCTTGGGCAATTTCCAAAGAACCTGGGCAATTTTACAGCTATTAGAAAGCAATGCGAAAGCCAGTGGCTGAAATTAATTTCCATTAAATTTCAGGATTAAAATTCTCAATAAAGAGTCAAAGGAGGATGAACTTGGCATGCAATAAAATTGAGAGGTTCACCTGTGAGCTGCTGTGGCTGTACTGCAAACAAAGCCAGATCTGTTGGAATAAGGTGGCACAGTCAGTAGTACAGTGACTCGAGTGGCACTCACCTGCCTCCTCAGCTGTCCTTCTGCCATGACATTTTGGGGGTGTTTCACATTCTACTCATAGCAAATAACAGGAGAAAATCCTATTTAATAACACATTTTAAGAACTTGTATGCAATATCTTGAAATCAATAGAACGGCAGTGGCTCACCAGCCCTCAGGACACACTCTGAAGCTATTATCACAAACTGCAGGGTTTTATTTCAGTTCCACTTGACCAGATAGCAATCATTCCTTTTTCATGTTATAAAATACACTATTTATGTGTGATATTTAAGTCAGGGATGATTTAGATGGACAAGGGAGCAGGACAAAGTGATAAAAATAACATGCTAGCTCACCTAACAAAAAAAACTAACCAGCAACCTCTGTTTAATATGGGATTTCAAAGGAGAAGAGCTTCAAGAGTAAATGGGGGGGAGGGGGGAAACAGATATTGAGATTCATATTACCAAATACCCTGGATGGCTAGTGATGGAAACTGAGAAGGAGCACAACACTATACTTAGAACCAGTTTTTCAGATACTCACAGGCTTTGAGGAGGCTATATCCCTGAGTTACTCAAATCTGATATCATTCAGTCACAGGGTATAACCTATATCTTAGTATCTACACAATACCCATTCATGGCTAAGCTGAAAAGAATTGATGCAAAGTGCTGCTCTAAATAATTATCCTCCTGGCTGCACCTGTAGGTAAGAGTCTTGCAAAGGTTAGTCAGATGGGTGGATACAAACAGTTACCCACAAAACGACCAGAAATTTATGTAGATATAAAAATTAAGTGCCAGGAAACACATCTAAGATAGATACATGCTTCCTCCTTTAAATCTGTGATTCTGATATTTCCCTGTGTGGGCAAGACTGAGAATTTCTGGCTTATCCCATCCGAAACATCTCTACTTGGGATAAAAATCCTCCTCCAAATTAACATTTTAGATATTTCATTCATACTGCCACTTTCTCCTTGAAAAGGCAAGCTTAGAACTGAAAGAAACACTGCCCTCTTCCTACACTTGGGAAAGCAGGCTCTACTCCTCTGCTTTATATCATCTCTTACCTAGGAGAAGGGGCTAAACAAGGAGATAAGGTCTTAGAAGCATGATTAATTTACAGACACCTTTCAACTAGAATATAAACTGTGATCCAGAAAGATAAGCACAAATCTTGATTTGTTTTTCATACAAGAATGACTGAGGCAGTAAGAACAGTGGTTATTTGAGTTATTATGTCTGTATGACTCCTCCCAAGTGGAAAGGTCACAACACTGAACTTCTTCAAATCATTCTGCAGTACTCACTTTTCTGTGTGACCAGATGATTTTTGACCATGTAAGTTCCTTTGTGCAGAGAGACTGGGAGGTGACATGTTTGCATCTCAGCTGCCTGGAATCTGTTCAAATTCAGCTCACAGATGTTCACCCTTTCTGTATGCAGCCAACACCCCAACCTGTCATAGCCTTGTCTTCCATTTTTCTTCACTGTCCCTGTGAGCTACAGTTGACAACTTGCTTATTCAAGCTTTGAGTAATATAGAAAAGCAATAAATTCACTAGAAATTGTATCTTTTTTTTTTTTTTTTTGGTCTTGTCTGACTCAAATATCTGGGTGGCAGATCTGCAAAAAGTCTGCTTAACAATTCCCCTCCTTACTTTCCATTTCCAGAAAGATTTTAGAAATGTTGTACCAAAGCATCCAATTTCTACTCTGTCTTACCTGCCACATCTCCACTCCACAGAAAGCACTGAAGGTGTTTGCTGCTGTAGATCTTCACTTTACTTTTCAGAGGCATCTTTCTGTTAGATCTCTGATAGCTGTCAGAATGTATTGCTTTCCTGCCTGACATTTGCATGGGTCTTCCATCAAATATTGCCATCCACAGCAATCCACCTGTCCAGATAAGTGAAAATCTCCTTTTCTCAGCTCTTTTCCTGTAAACATTACTCTTCCATCTTTCTATATTCCTCCTACCTTCATCAGCTTTGATTTGGAGCTACACACACAGACTGTACGAAGATGCTTTAGGAACAACTGAAGAAATTGAGGTGTCTCTCAAAGCAATCATTCAGAGTTAGACTGGGAAATGTAATGTCTGATTTATCATTGCTGGTTTAAGCATCATTGGTAATGTCAGCAGTGGATGTGCCTCTTCAAGAAGGAAATGCCAAGTTTTCTGAATGCAGGATTGTCCCAGAAATGCCATCACATATGTTTCACAAGTAATACAAGACTGCAGCAAACTGGTGAACATGCAAAACCATTCACTAGTTTTCTTTTTAAGGATGGTAACATTTTAACACTCACAACTTCCACAGAACACAGTGCATCTGGCTCTATTCTCTATCAAGTGAACTGAATGCTCTCTGTAAGTTGCATAATAAATACAGTGATGTGCTATCAGTATAATTGATAAGCTGTAGCTGATATCCTTCATTCCCATTTAGTTAGGAAATTCTGTCTTGTAGTCATAAACACCCAGTAAAAATTAGGGGCTTTAGAGATACTCATTCTAATCTTCCATCTTTAACTCTATGTGACCTAAACTGTTTAGGATATCAGTTCTTATGTCAAGTTTCATAAGAAAGGAGAACTTAAGAATTCAGATATTTGTTCAAATCCGGAGAGTCTCCACTTGCCTGGATGAAAAAATATTGCTATGGCCAAACTTTATAAGCCACTCTCAACGAGTCTAAAGAGAAACAGCAAAACATTCAACCAAATATCAGAAAAAGTATTTCCCAGCAAGAGTTTAGAGAAGAGAGTTTTTACTCCTTCCCAGGTATTGGTTTTTTTTTGTTTGTTTGTTTGTTTGGTTGGTTGGTTGGTTGTTTTTGGTTTTTTTTTGTGCCAAGTGCCAATATATTGGAGTAGATGATCCTTGTCTGACAACTCACTCTTATGGTAAGAGGGAGGGGAAACAGCCCTGAAGGAAAGTGCTAAAAGTATGCCAAGAAGTAGCTGGGCAGGAAAAAGCCACTGTTCTTCTTCCCTTCTGTCTAAAGAGGGCACGGGTAGAAAAACTGAAGTGAGGGCACAGGAGATGGGTGTGTGCAGGGGGTGACAGCAGTGCACACACACCTGCCTTACCACAACATGCACAGTGGACTGAGGCAGCTGCTCCTGAAAAAAAAAAAAAAGTGAATTTCAGAAGCTTCAGACTGTTTCCTCTAACAAATGGCAAGCTGTCTCAGGGAAAGACATCTGTGGCTTGCTCCCGGTGAAATTTCACTGTGCTCACATAGAAAAATTGTCTTTGCTCGGAATTGCTTGCACAATAAATTCATGGATCCTTTGCAAACATCACAAGATTTGCAGGAAACTACTAATGAAAGAAAGAGTGGGTCGTTTCACTTAGTTCAAATCCAGTGAGAGGAGTGATGTTTGCAACCAGCAAGAAAGAAATTGAGGATTAAATAAACAAAAGGAACATTTTTGCAAACAGCTTAAGAAACCCAGTCTGAAAACTGCCAAAGAGCACAGATCACAGCAAACTAAATATGAGCTATAAATGCATAACATAAATACATAAGTACAAGCATATTTGATTTTGAGATTTTCAGATACAAGCCCTGAACTTCCTCTCCTCAGTCTACTGCAATTTGTTTGTTTTACATAACAAAATTATTTTGGTTTGTCCATTAAAACATTCTGCAGTTTCTTTCCTCCAGAAAGCCCCACTTTTAAGTGCAGTGACATTAGCTCTGGGAAGACACATGGCTTATTTCAGCTGAGAAGTGCTCTGATCTACAAGAACTAATTAGAGCATTTTCCCAAACTCATCCCTTTCTTCTCATTACTGGTGACCAAAGACAACTGCTGAGACATGATTATTACAGAACTGTCTGCTAGTGCATGCATTATCTTTACAGAAATAAATCAGCAAATACTACCAGAATAAGGAGTAAGGAATGCTTAGGAAAGCAGCCAGTGGCAGAAAACAGTGCCCATAAGAGTCACCCTAAGGCCAACCAAACTGATCTCTGCCAGAAACAGCTTCAGAAAGAAATGCTGTTGGGGAAAAGGAGCATAGAAGAAATTGGGCCTGTGCAGGGTGATATGAGTTTATTCATAAAATGATCAGAGAGTTGGAACATATTTCCTAGGAGGAAAGGCTGAGAGAGTTGGCGTTGTTTAGTCTGAAGAACACTCCTGGGAGATTTTATTGAAGCCTTTCCATGCTTAAAGGGGGCTTATATGAAAGATTGGGGCATGCTTTTAATGGGGTTTGTAGCAACAGGACAAGGGGTATTATCTTTAAACAAAAGATGGTAGATTCAGACTAGGTATAAAGGCACAAATTTTTAACGGTGAGGGTGGGAAAACGCTGGCACGGTGTGGTGGGAATTTTAGGTCAAGCTGGATGGGGCTCTGAGAAACCTGGCCTAGCTGAAGACACCCCTGCTCATTAGATGGCCTCTCAATGTCCCTTCCAATCCAAACTGTTCTATGGCTCTCTGATTTCTCAGTGTGGTCTGCAGGTTGTTAAACAGATGGATATTTCAACCAGTGCTTTAAGGCAAGTCATATCTCTTGAGAGGCTGAACAGCTTCATCCAGAGAGTTCTCGAGTTCAATAAATTAGTATTATTTACAAATGAGTTTATATGTTTGGGGGCATTCCTTAGCACCATATTCTACAGGTGATTATATTTCATCTCAAAGTGACAGCCTGCTTCATCTGCCAGTCCTTAATTGCTGTGCAAAAATGAGTAATAATTACACAAAAAAAAAACAAGGAAAAAAGGCAGGAATAAGCTGTTCACCCATTCTAAATGTGGATCTGTACTAAAGGTATAGCATTTCTGCATTTGTGGTGATTTTTCACATTCCTGTATGTTATGCCTTGTATTATTTTCTGGCTACATGAACTTCTAAAAACCTGAACTAAGTTGTCATAGAGTCATACTTTGACTGGACTGAATGTCCCATAGAGTCAGCTGATATGTCAGCACATTACAAAGGCAGAATAAGATGAATGTGAGGGAAGTGCTGGGAGCTATTCACAGTATTGGCACCATCATGCCCTAAGAAGTGCAAAGGTGGCTCTGGCTGCTCTAACAGCCTTGCCTGACTGTATGCTTCAGACAAAGAGTGGGTTGCTGTGCTGAAGGGTGTTAATAAGACATGCCAGATCGTAACAGACCCCGTCAATATGACAAATCCTGTATTTTGAAAGAAATGGTCAGGGCAGAATTTAGCTTCAAAGAGCAACCCCAACACCAGAACAGACTCAAGTAATCATAAAATATACTGTGCTGCACAAGCACACTCCTCAAAGAGTATTTTAACTTCCCCAGTCCTTCAAAATCCTGTTGTTTTTTCTTTCCTACTTAAGTGCTTAAATGGGACTTAAAAAAAATAAGCTCTTAAAAGTGACAGATTTAAATCCATACCAAAATAACAACAGGAAAACAGGAAAACATCACACTGGGTTTATGAGGGAGAAAATCAGATGGCATTTTTGCATGCAAATGATGAATATCTCAGGGAAAGAATTCAATATGATAAATGTTATGTTTCCTCTCTGCTATTGAATGAGCTCCTGCGATGCATTTGTCTATCCCAGTCTTATAATTCCATAGGAAATAGGACAAGTTTCTCATGCAAATTTACAGCAGCTGTAAAGGGGATACAGAGCACAAGGTCATGACTGGTTGACCCAACAATCCAAGATAACTGATGGATTTTTTTCACTGCCAAGGAAAGGAACTGAAAAGAAGAAAGAACCTTCTTGGTGTTTCTGTAGATTTTGTTTGGTTTTAGGGTATTTTTTTTTTTTCATTTTTAACATGTAGTTACTGCTATCACTATGTTTTGTTTTTCAGGAAGAACAGAGTCTATCACAGTCATGCACTGAGTTCTCAACACAGCATTATTTTCCCACAGTGCCAGCAGCCAAGGCTACACTAAAAAGTTTAATTTGTTCTCATTGTGTCTTTTAGGCCAGAAATAAAATTTACATAACTCAGGAACTGCCCCCTGAAGAGTTTAGTTTCTATCATCAGTAGCCATGTGCCAGCAGGGAAAACTATTTTCAGCAATATAAGCAATGTGCACCATCCCTTCACCAGGGCTTTCTACACCAGGACTGTAGAATAAGGATCTTCCCAAGGGCACCTGGTGACCTGCCCTTGTTTAAATTATCTTATTTAAAATATCAGATAAAGAGGAAGAAACAAATAACTGTATCACTTTCATAAGCAACTGATTTCTTTCTGATTTTTAGCCCTTTGAAGCCAGCATTCAAAGTCACCATCTTGCAGTCCCCAAACACACAGAACTTTCCCAGCAGCCAGTGAAGGTTTTGCCAGGAAAAGACGTAACAGCGAACCAAATGCACTGAACTTTATTGTCATAAGGAAAGACCAAGTGAAAATGAAATGAGTTAATCATAAATGTTCTTCTTGAAATGACAGTAAAACTTTAAGATGGTGCTAGAAACAAAGGGTCAGATTTCCAATGGAGAAATGTTAAAGTTGCTGTGTGTCCGTGTTGAAGAGAAAGAAAACTTTTTTCACCACTGGAGAAGGCTCCTTGATTAGGAAAAAAAAAGGAAGAAACAAAATAATGATAGCAAATTTCCAGTGCTTTTAGGCTATTTCATATCAAACAGTGTGATGAATGTAGCAATATCACTTTTGGCTATAGCACAAAAAAATATTATCCTCTATAGACACAGCAGCATAAAACAAAAATGCTTTTATTACCACTAGCAATGATGTGACATGCCTGATAAATGCCACTTTAAGACTCCTTTGGGTCCCAGCATCCCTTCACACTTATTATCAAGTTACTAATAGATTCTGTAGGTTTGACTGGCCATCATTTAGGAGTGTCATTTACTCTAAAATGACAGAAAAGTAAAATGTTCTAAAATGCTCAATTTTTCTCTTTTCCCTGACTGAGTGACTAATGAGTAAGAATAATAACTTTTATTCATGTTGTCTAGGTGATAAAATGGCCATTGTAGAATGATGAATATCAAGTAAAGATGTTTTCATTTAACAGAGGCAGGAAAAAAAAAAACATGAACCTTTAACTCTTAAAAATATGAAAGAGAGCAGACAGCTATTTAAGTATTCACATCTCCTCTATGACAACTGAGTCTGTTTCCCTTTGTTATTAGTTTTCCTCTGGATGCAGAGAAGCATTGAAAACAACAGGGTCAGACATGTCACAGATTAAATTCTTCCTTGCAGGCTAATTCTGTGCAGAGGCCCCCACTGAGATTAACACCCCTTTTTTCTGGGTAATGTACAGACATACCATAAAGGTTAATTCCTGCAGCAAAGTGTAGAAACTATGCAAACTAGACAGGCAGAAGATCAGAGAGATGGAAAAAAGAAAGGAAAATAGTTGTGTAGTAGATTCCTGGCAGAACTCACAGGGAATTATATTTAGATTAAAGATGATACTTTGGTTGCAGACACTTCAGAAAGGCCTTTGCAAATCATAACCACAACACCCAGAAGAAGATAATTTTCACCCACAGTCGGTTTCTGTGCTACACTAGAAAACCAACAGGAAAAAAATAATATAAACCACATCTTTCTGCAATTTTAATTAATTGGAGCCGAGTCCCTAATTCTTTAAAGTCACTTAAAAACCCAGCATAAATTCTTGTCTGTATGGGAGGAGCCGATGCCACCATGACAAAGATAGAGTAAGTAATTCTATATTAACCAAATCAAAGTAAATGTTCATCTGACCCTCTGTTCATTATGCTCAGTCCTTGTAGTTCAAAACCAACCTCCCTACTTCTTTTCAACCCAACTGTGTGTTGGCAAAGTATAGGGGTTTTTAAGTTTGTTTTTTGTCTTTAAATTATCTTTCCCTAAGATAGCTTTGCCTGTTCAGTGAGTTTATTTGTGGATGAAGGGTACAAACCAATGCTGTGTCTGTATAAACATGTCAGCAAATAATCATATTCTTACGTTATTTAAAATAAAGGATTAATAAGATTAGACATGGAAGCAATTCCAATAAGTTCAATGGTGATACTACTGATTTGCAGAAATTATGTCCTGATTCAATTCCATTGACTTCAGTATTGATTTTCGTCTGGATGAATCCCCCATCCCAGATCTTTAGCTTTTCAGTTCTTCAGGGTGATTGAAATATCACTGGAGAGCCAGTCCTGCCAAAGGGGGATTAAGTGAGCTAGCTCTGAGCAGGTGTCTTCAGTTGTTCTCCTTGAGATGAAGAAATTCCATCATGAAAAGGGCCTTAAGGACAAAGGGTTTTACGGTGAAGGGGATGAATAGCCAGCACCCCAACTGACTCACCAGGCAGAGCAAACTACAGACAGTGAGAGATTAAAGCATCCACTGTCATGGCCTCAGAAAAGGAGTCAAGTCTGCAGTTCCTTCAGGAATAGTGCCACAGCCTCTGATCCACTCTGAGAGGATCAGGGTGTCACTGTCACTGTGCAGTGTTCATTAGACAGACCTGGAAATACCAGCTCTGCTCACACAGTGGTCAGTTCTGATCACAACAACTTCCTTGGCAAAGTGGAGAAAAAGCCCCAACTGTATGATCAGAAAGACCACAGAACGCTGCTGTGGCTGTATTGCAGGCTGTGTAATGTAAACTCCATCAAATAAACACTCCCAGATATTTTCCTACTCTCCTATTACCGCACTAGAAATGCTCAATAATGTTCAACAAATGTACGAAAACAGCATATGTCAATCCAGCATTTCTTCAAACTGTTCTATTTTCAGTTCCTGTTTTGTTCAATTAACACTGCTATCACTGACTCACTCTCATTACAGCTGATCCTCTTCAGGAGAACAGAAGGAGTTTTCCTTAGCACTGAAAATCTATAGTTCACAGAGTACTCTGAGTTGGATGGGACCCACAGGGGTCATCAAAGTCCATGTCTTGGCTCTGCACAGGAAATCCCAAGAATCACACCCTGCGCCTGTGAGTGATGTCCAAACACCTGAACTCTGTCAGGCTGCTGCTGGGACCACTGCCCCTGTTCAGCGCCCAATCACCTTTTCCTGATATCCAGCCTAAACCTCTCCTGATACAGTTCCAGAACTTTCCCTCCGGTCCTGCTGCTGGACACCAAGAGGAGAGATCAGTTCTGCCCCTCGGGAAGATACTGAAGACCCCAGTGAGGCCTCCCCTCAGTCTTCTCCAGGCTGAACTAACCAAATGCCACCAGCTGTTCCTCATTTGGCTTCCCCTCCATACCCTTCACCATCCTCATGGCCCCCTTTGGATGTTCCCAAATAGCTTAATGTATTTTTTTTTTTATATTGTGGTGCCCAAAACCTCGCGGCGAGGCTGTGCCAGGGCAGAGTAGAGTGGGATTTTGTGCTAGAAATCATTTGTAAAATTATTTTTTAGTCCTAAAGACAAATTCATTTTATACCAGCCTAGAAGACTCTCTTGCTATTAAATCATCATCACTGAAAACATCACTGAAAGGTCATTTTGTCAGTGTTCTCATTCTATATTGCTAGATCCAAGTTTCCCTGTGCCTGCCTGAATCTCTCTGCCTGAGGCATTTTCTTTCCTTGCTGCTCAGGTGAAGGCAGCTGCTATGTGGATATACTTTGCAATGTGTTTTGAAATTATTCTCTAAATAAAAATTGGGTTCTGGAGGTTGCAGTAGGCAAGTATAAATAAAGAATGTGCCTGGTTTAAACAGAGTGAGTAAAATACACTCCCTTACATAGAGTAAGAAACATTTCTGGAGAGAGGCAGGAAGGTAAACCACTATGTTTTAAATAAAAGGTAACACTAATGAGCACTTCTAAGATGGATTTATATTAAAATTACCTTGCAAAGATTTTAAAAACAAGTATATTAAAATGTTCATGTGAAATTGTTATGAATTTTTGTCTGAGGAGCTAATTGTCTTAAAGGTTCCATTTTCTATCACAGAACTGTATTCATTCTATGAAATAGTTTGCATTATATTTTAATTAAAGTTATAATTACAGAACTAAATATAATTAGCTTCTTTCTTCAAAAGAAATTGGAAGTGAACTTACTTTATTAAATTTTCAATTTGTTTCCTGCAGTGTTACATAGTTTATTCTAATTAATTGAATGAGATCTCATAAATATTTTATCAACATAGGGATGTGATTAACAGCTCAAGTTTTGTGCAATTTTCTTTTTTCTTTCCAGCTTTCTTCTTCTCTGCATTACTATTTCCCCAGTTTTCATGTTCACTCTCCTGCCTTTGGTGATAATTTCAGTATGGGAGCCCTGCCAGAACCCCCCTCTCCCACAGCAGAATGGTGCATTTTTGCAGTCTCGGCCATAAGAAGCCATTTTTACCTTTTCTTTGGGAGTGTTTGTTATCTAAGGGAGCCCTCGTATAACACAGGCCACGGATGTGACACTCATTTCTTGGGTGATTTATGGCTTCCACACTGAACAGCTTCTGGCAGAATCTCCTCTGCTTTGGGGGTGTGTGTGCAGCATATTTGTTTATTCCCCGAGCAGATAAAGCAGAAAGGAGTAGAAGAGACTGTAACCCCCCATTAGCACACCCTATTTCAGAGGCACCAAACGCAGCAGAAGGTGCATTTCACACAGCTCCCTAGTCCCTGCTGTGTTGCAAAGGGCTCAATTTTCACATGGCATCAGTGAGGTTTAGACTTGGGAGCAGTTGGAGCCTCTGTGTCACCTGTTCAGCCTCCTGTCTGCCATGTGGACTTTGGGCAGGGCAGAAACACACACACACACACAGTGCCCTCAGGCCCCTCTCACAAGACCAGAGCAGTGTCAAAGCACATAAAAAGGAGAGGACATGGAGCTGAAGTGACCTGCCTGTAGTTATACGCCGTGTCATGACAAACATGAGAATTCACTTTCCCATCCCCAGTCCAATTATTTCTCCCTCCCCATCACTGCTGGATTGCGGTTCATGTTGGAAATGCTGCTCTGCAGCCAAAGTGAGAGTAGATAAGCCTACAAGTATGGATAGCTAAGCAAGTAAACAGCATGGTGATCATATCTAAGGAAAAAAATGTAAGTACAACTGTATGCAAAACGAATAGTCAGAAAGGAAGAAAATAATCATTCTAGTTCTTGATCAGATTAAATCTGCCAGCCCCTAGTTTAAGGGGGAAAGAACTGCTGTCAGAGAGAAGCTCCAGATTAATCTAATTAAGCACTGCTTTAATGATAGAAAAAGAAAGATTCAGCTGTTACCATGACCTTTACCATGCAACAATACCAAAGGTTCGGGATAAATAGAACAAAAATTATATCCATATATACTTTAACCATTCATTTAGCTCAGGCAGGAATTGTGTCACTTGCCCATCTTGCATTGTTGACAGCAACAGGCTGAGTATCTTTTAATATCTAAAGAACAAATTGTTTTCTCGCAAGCGTATTTCAATAGTCCCAGTGACACTAGCTGCAAGTGAGCACATTTCTTCCTGGTAAAAAAATTCCCCTAATTGTTTTTCCTGTCCATGCATTCCTTTTACTACTTATTCTTTAATCCAGGGCAAATTTGGAGGTAGAAAGGCAAATCAGCTTTGTTTCACATTCTATATGTTGTACAAAATCGGGTAGTCTTCATCTGCATGCACAGTAATGCTGCTTTTGAACTGTGAAATAAATGAATGGAAGTCATGTTGGCAAGAACCTTTCACTGATGATTCTGTGATTCTGTTTTACTGTTGATGTTGTTTCCCAAAGTCTAACACTACTTTTCAATCAATCCAAATTTTGATTGATAGATGAAGTTAACCCTGATGTTTTCAGGCACTTCTTGGACAGACTGGAGCTGCGACTGTTGATACCAGACCTGGATTTGACTGAAGATTTGCTCTCTATTTATGTCTTGTAATGACTCCAAAGTAGCTTTATTGTGCTTGGATCTTCATATTTTCTTAATTTACTTTGCTTGTCTGAAATCAAGTCGACTGTTACTTGCACAGCTGCAAAGGCACTAACAACAGCAAATGAAATTTTTATGTGGAGAAAGTCCACATTTCTCAGCTCCTAATACACCAAGAAAGATTAAAAGGCCAGAAAAGTTGTTCTGCTGTTAAAATGACAAGATTATGGATATTGTCTAAAATTATTACAAGACAGGCCTGGGATTCACATGTAATATTTAAAGCACATCCAACATACTTTAGGCAGCACATTATGATTGCCAAGTGAAGTATATTCTCCAAGTATTTATTTACAACTCTCCAGTGTTACAGCTCCAAGGGGGATTCCTTCCTTGGTCTGTATATCTCGCTGTGGCAAACATCTTGCTCCTTCTTAGGGTAATGCAACCTCCCACTTTCCTTATTCTGACTTTCTGGCCTTTCATTGGCTGTGTGCTCTCCTGCTCAGAACTATATTTATAGGGTTATTTGAGAGGGAAATTTGTGTAATATCAGCATCAGCAAAGGCAGTTGGGCCAAGTTCCAAACCCTTAAAATTCCCTTCCCACAATGCTTCAAACACACTGTGGTATCACAGTACTATCACTTTATCTGGTAAAAAGGTGTTTTATCTCCTTCTCTTGTTTTAGTTTGCTTTCACAGCCACAGTCTCATCTTTTACCTTGAAACATAACTTCAGATACTTTTCCCATTACCAGATTCTTTATTGCCTGCTGCAGACTTTTTTTTTTCAACATATGTGGGAAACAAGTCTTCACACTTTTCTTTCCATTCCACATCTTTGACATAAAGGGTAGTTTGAACAGTTTGCATATGTACACACAATGGAGAGGGGGATCTGTGCTGACAGAGATGGATGCTTCAAACGTTTTGTTGAAACAAATTTTAGAGAAGGTTCTACTTATTTTTTTAAGGTTTAGATATGATTTGTCCAGCTAGTATTAATTTATTTGTAAAGTTAACTCTAAACCATTGTCAACACTGTAATATTTCTTTTCTTGCTTTTCACCCACTCAGGAGGGGAAAACCAACTGAGATCACTGTGTTTGGCATGGGGCAGGCAGGTGCTGAGATCCCTCTGTGGCAGAGACTCCCAGGTTTGTGGGCTCAGGTGATCCCTTCACACACTCACAGTAGAGGGTCACAGAAGCTCTACAGACCTACAAAGCCACACTGAAAAGAGAATTTCTGGTTCAGGGAGCTGCCACAGGGCACACCACACCATCTCTGCTGCATCCTAAAGAGATTTTGAATTATGAGATGGAAAATAACTCATGTCATACTTCTTGCTACCCATTTGTCCAGAATAGTTTTTATTTCATATCTCCCTTTTTTTTCACAGAAAATTTATTGATGACAGAAATACTGCGAGCTGGGTTACGCCAAGTTGGAATATTCTAATAACGGAAGAGTCCTTGGAACAACTGCAAGGACTTTGAAGCAAGATATAATAAAACCAGCTCTGAACATTTCCAGGTTGTGACCACTTTTGTGAGACAGGACAGGTGAGCAGACATTTTGATGCTGGAAGTTAGATGAGTATAATTTTTAACTCTAGCTGTAACTAAACGACAATCTGGATTTTTCAGCCTTTGGGGTTTTGTCACAGTATTCACGTGGCATTTGTACCACAGTATCTTGATCAGCAGGTAGCATCTCTCTTGAGTTTTGTTCTATTTAATTTGATAAAAGTGGACCTCATGCAAAGACAGCTAACTGGGGAGCTGAATACACAACCTACCAGCCATCACGTGTCATTACTAGAAATAACTCCACAAAGAAACCACATCTGGTGCTGAAAAGTTAAGACAGCTTTAACTTCTGATACCATTGTCTGTTTCATTATCTCCTGTGACCAGACATGCTTTTTTGTGACACACACCTCCCATGAAGCAGAAACTGGTCCCAAAGGCACTCTGAGTAAAGGACCACTGAAATCCTGTAACTGCCATACCCCTGGCTTTACATTGGCTTCAAGAGTGGACAACAAGATGCAGTCAGAGCAAAAATAGTCTTCCTCTGCATCATTTGGTGCAATGGCAGCGAGATGATTATTGGACCAAAAATTTAGTGAAGAGATGCCCCGTGGTCTGATAATAATACACAGGGCACAAACTTTGTTTAATTCACATGGCAGTTCCTGTGCTAGGGCTTCCCTTCATGGGACAAAAGACAGACATGGCACTGGGACAGCAGCAGATAAATAAACATATAAAGGACCTGATGGCTACGGGGTCACCTCTTCTTGGAGAATGAATAGAGGAAGATCCTTCTAACAGCTCCAACCTAACTTCCTTTCAAACTGCTGGGGAAAGTATTGGCTGCCCTTGTCCATTCTCCTTGGCCAGATTTCTCTCACACAGATTTCTCTCACACCTCTGCAGGGCACTGCATGACTAGGCAGGTTTCGCTGCAAGGAAACACCAGATCTTTACAGCACTCCTGAGAGAAACAAAAGAAAAATTAATCTGTACCTGGCTTTTTCAAAAAGCATCTGCACAAGAGTGTCTGTGCTCATCCAGGGCAGAGCTGTCCAGAGGGACAGACTGCCTGGGGCAGTTTTCCCACCATAGTCCGTGTGTTGGCACACCTGTGGCTTTAAACACGCTGCCAGGACCAGCCAATACTCTGTGCATCCATCCTGACTTTTCACCCAGGCACTCTTGAAGTCCTTACTTTGTAGCTGTAATTCAGGTCAGATTCTAGTTCAGTGTCTTTTTCCCAAATCATTTCATCTCAACACTTCTGTCTCCACAAAGAAACTCTCAGTGTGTTATTTCACTTTGTGTTTCTAAGTGGGATCAGTGTGGCAATTTCAGATCAATGTTTTATTTTATTGTCACCTAGAGAATGCCACATCTCTTCCCCCCCCCTCTGATTTACATAAAATAATATGGGATAAGTGGAAACTGTAAAGTTTCTATTTTGTATTTTAGAGGCACTGTCACTAAAATGTCTTTAGAAGCTTCCAGAACACGAAGACGTCATCCATTTCTTTTGGCTTTATAATTTCCTAGCTACTGAGCTAAAAGCTGTGGGTGAAACCAATGCAAAAGAATATCCTTTTCTCTACAGAGATTTGATTCATGACGATCAGCCCCCTGGCTTCCACACCTTGAATCATCAGTGATCCACTGCTGAAGACCTAAACCCAGAAATAACTAGAATCACTCCAAAAAGGACTTTCAGTTATGTGGATTATGTCCTTGACTCTTCACTGCCCACTCAAATTCTTGTAACTTTGTGTTTAGAAACTTCTCAGGGGTCATATTGATTTTAATAAAGAACTTTCTGAAAATTAAAAATATGTGCATTTTTTTTTTACTGTTACCATGGAGATCCTTGAATGACCTGCTATCAATACAGGCTAGTTAAGCAGGAATTTCCATTCTTCACAATACTCACACATTTGATCCAATTATTTTGTCTCTTGGAAGTTTCCCTAATTGTTTACATATTTTGCTCATTTAATGCAATTAGAATTCAACATAGGTCACAGAAATCAAGACAATAAAATCATATCTCACTGTAACTTTAAAGCTGTCACAGTAGCTCAAATTCTTTCCCAAAATCTTTCTTTTTCTCCAATTAACTATATTTACTGCTTATTTTCTAACATTAAATGCTTCAGTTTAAAAATGCACTAAGCAAATAAGTAATGTGCAAGGCTTTTTAGCATAACTCAAACGAAATCCTGAGAACCTGTAACACACTATTTCTCAGGAAGAAGAAAAACAGACAATTGTGGATAATTAAATAAGTCTACTTTGTAGATTTTTGAACACCACAATTCTAATCCTGTAGCCATAATTTTCACTTTACAATGTACATTCCAGAAGCCAAAATGAAAATTTGAAGGGTTTTGAATACATGTGGGTGTGAAAATGCTATCAAGGGAAGCATAACTTTTTTACTGATTTCTAGAAGCTGTACTCCCATATCAAAGAGTTGGATTTTTTCATTTTTTCACCAAGCAGCTGAAAGCATGAAATAAAAAGAAATGGAAGAGAGTAGTTCTGTGATCAAGCAAATTATGCAGGGATGTGTAAGTTCATAAATGAACATGATTATTTTGCAATTAATTGGTGTTAGACATGAAGAGACATTCTTCACAATGACCATTGTGAAAATCCAGTGTGACCAGTGGCCTTCAACGCTCTGTGGGAAAGTGTTTGTAGTAGCTTTTAATCCCTTTTCTTTTGGATGTTTTCAGAAACCATATGATGTAACATTTTTTTTATTGGCAAATGTCAGTTATGCAATATGAAAGAGTTCACAAGACAGGGTTAGTTTCAATATATTTCCCTCCACACATTTCTGACTCACACAAAATACCGAAATTAGCAAATACCTTGTTTGCCAAGAAGTTTCATTTCCTGGTCTAATAGACTGTCAGTATTTTCAGAATTATTGAAACAAGGAGCTTAGGGGAGACAGCATGAGATGATCAGTCACTTTGGATTTTTCCATTTTCAATTTTATCCTACTTTAAAATCATTATTTCTAAAATTTTACAAGCTGCTGCAGACTAGAAATTCCATTTCCTACCCGGGAGCAGTGTCAGGTACTTCTGTTTTCATCCAGGTGTTCCTGCAGAGGGAGATGTGCCTGATTCTGCTGCACACTATCATTTGGAAAGGATTGCAAATTGCTTGATGCTTTTTTCCTCCCACACTGGAAAAAGTTGGTTATTTAGCACTGGACATTCAGGTTCTTGTGGGCATATTTTACCCATGCAGGTGTAATCTGAGGCATCAGGAAACAGAGTTAGAAGAAAAATATTATATTCTGCCCAGGGTTTGATGGATGTGACTCTAACAGACTCAGATATAACTTCAGTATGAAAAAAAAAAGTAAGAGATGAACAGCAAGTGATTGTACAAAGTTTAGGTAAAGTTATTACCAGTTTACCATCCCTGATAAATCTGTGCTGTACTTGTTCACTTGCAGCTCTCTTGACAGTGTGAGCTCTGACCTCCCAGAAACAATCTGGTATAAATCGAGCACCTGAGAGCCAAAGGTATTTCACAGCAGCACAAAGTGAATACACCATGGTAGCACTGTTTCTGTTGGGAGGAATGGAGATGGAACAAGGGACACCACAGATCTACGCCCACCCTTAAGGGATAGCTCTTAATTTTATCATTTTATAATCACTTTATTGCTGCCTTGGAAAGGGGCAATTGGAAAAGGGGCAATTGGAAACGGGACAATTTATAGGAAACCCCAGGAGATTCTGATGACAATTAGCAACTCTGTAAAAGGGAAAGAAGTTCAGCTAGCAGCAATCAAAACTAAACATTAAATACTGTGATCTGGAATTCCAATTCATTTTTCTTGAGGACAAAGTCCTAGAACCATATCTGTCCTTTCTTCTACCCACCTACAACCTTTCCTGGGACTCTGCAATCAAAGGAAACAGAATTGCATTTTCCCCTACAAGGAGCAAAACTGGACAGGGTAGAGCCTTGCAGAGCATATTTCCTTACTAGTTTCTTCTTACACGCAGGCTGGAGTGCTCTTTGGTGAGCACTCAGGGTAGCATCTCACTAGATATGCTCACCAGAACAGATGTTATTTTGGGGCTGGAGACAGGAGCAAGAAGTTGGAGGCTCCTGCTAACAGATGGAAGAGAAACCCCAAGCCTGCTCTAAGCCATGCCCAGGAAATGGTTCTCAGGCTCTCAGCTCCACGACCTGAGGGGAGGCTGAACATGGCACTACATGGCTTAGGAGTTTGTAGAGGGAATTGGAAGACAGAGCTTGCCAAGACCACATGAAGCACACTAGAAACGTTATTCAAATATTAATAACAGCTGCTGGAAATTTGGAAGAGCCAGACAATTGAAAAATGCCCTGTGCATCTGCCCTTCTGTAACCATGTGGCCAACACATATTCTGTCTCTGCCAGGAGCAGAATTCCCTCTGCAACGCAGCAGAGTTGGCAGGAGTGCATACCTGGATCAGAGCTGGTGTGTGCTAGAGTAGTTCTGTGCTCCCAAACCTCAGCACACACACTGAAACCCCCTCAGCACTGCCAGAGCACAGCCAGGGGGTACAAGAGAAGCTGGGTTTCCTGGGATTCCTTCTTCTCTGGACAGAATAACACAAGGAACTGAAGAGTTCTTACTATTTTTCTAGCACTCCTGGCTATAGATGGAAGTATGCAAGCATAAATGAAATGTTCCAGAGAATTTAGCCCCTCATTGGCATTTCCCTCCTCCAGGTGATGTAAAGATAAAGTTGTCTAAGTAGGAGCTGTTCAACCAGCTGGCTCAGGGAGCAAAACTGTGGCAGTCACAAAAAGCTGGGCTTGAAATGAACCCTGCTCTTGAGGGCTGCAGTGTGTCTCAGCATAGGTGGTCTAAAGCTACCTTAGATAATACTGATAAAGTCTGCAGTCATGGCAACATAGACACACTTGGACATTACAGCCATCCAGAAGAGTTCACTGGCAGAAGAAGGGAGAGAAGTTTACCACAGCAATAGAATTACTGTATTATCAGTCTGGGATGTCATGTCTGCTATCCACTATCACTGTATTTATCTATTTTCTTGCACTCAACAGTTCTGAAGGAAAATCTCAATGTCAGCTCCACCCTACAGTCACAGAAGAGGAGACCTCAATTGTCCCAAAAAGTTTGTAAGTGAAGCCTATCAGACAGACAAAAGGAGACAAGGAAACTGTTGGACATTGGTCATTGGCAGTGGAGGACAGAAAATGCCAAAAAGGCTGGAATTAATGTAGATTTCTCGAACCTTAGTCATAAAATCATTCTTCCTCTCCTCTCTTCATCTCTGAGCACTCTAAGTTGGGTTAATGACCCTACAGCAGCAGACTCAGAACTGAAATCTCCTGGATGATCTTTCATTTGTATTTCTTTTTTGACACATAATTCTAAGTGTGCACTTATATGCATTGATTGCATGTGCCACAGCTTCTCTTGAATGACTGGGTTTTTTTTCAAAGAGAAAGCAGTACAGCAAGGAACTTTTCCACTTAAAAGCATTCTGCTCCAAAGAATCATGGCTGTCATTTCAAAGCTATTTGTTGTGTTAACAGTATTTTTCCAGGAGAATGTTTCATTTAGTTGTTTCGAACGTAAGGACAATTGTGGGAAATAAAATTCCATGAAAGTCATATGATCAAAAATCCACAGAGATTTCAGAATATTTGAAAATAAATATATATTTTAAAATCCCAGACATGCAAAATAAAAGATTCATATTAAATTCTCATAGCTGTAGGGCTTTTGCTTGCTATTCATGAGAGCTACACAATTCACTTCTACTTGACATCAGAAATGCAGATTCAGTGAATTCATTTAAGACAAAATTGAAATCCTATCTTTCTAGGCTGGCTTTTCCAGCCTTAAATGCAGCTCAGTTTTAAAGCTCCTAGATATTATTTTATGGGAAGCTATTTGAGATCCTTTGTATTTTCTGCACTATATACTTTTAGTTTTATTGTACTTAGTTTTTGTGCATTACAACATAGTGTGATTAGTTGAAAAATGACAAACCAAGTAATGGGAAAGGCAAAGCAGTCACTTGCTAATGCAAAAGGATAAATACAAAAAAAAATGGAAGACTTCTAAACCATGTTCTTAAATATGAAGAAATATTCAGTGAATGAACACCCTATGAAGATTTCAACATTTCCTATTTCTTTAGCTGCCATGCACAACTGTGTGGATATGGGGATGAATTAAGAATTGTTCTGCTCCACCATACCCCCGTTTCTTCCTGTCCACACCACAGCACTTCCCAATGCTCCTCTTTCCTCTTCTTTAATTGTGACATCTCCATCTGTTCTCTCTTACTCAGTCCATACCCCCTGTCCAGGGACTACTGTCACCAGGGATAGCAAAGGGGTCTGCTCCACCGTCAGGAGGGCACAAGTGAAAATAGCTTTCCTTAGTTCCCAAAAGGCTGAAGTGTATCTTCCTCATTCTTTTCTAGGATAAATAGAGTTGAACTATTATCTCATGGTCAACAGAGGCAAATTTCAACCTAGCAACTTTTCCTGAGGTTTCAGTAATTCCTTCATAAACCTAAAGACAATCAGTTGCCATTTGATTTTTTTAAAAGGTGAATTTTGGTCAATGACAAATTGCTGCTTTAAGTATTGCAATCAAATATTGACTTCCCTAATATTTAGGAATGCACAAACACATGACCCCAACAGGAATTATTATGCAATCTCTCAGGAAAAGTCTGGGACTAAATAAGGGTAAAAAAAAAAGGGGAGAAATCTGTTTCTAATTTGACCAAGTGATAACATACTTTAAATATCAGATGATTTCAGTGAAATCTGTTTTAAGAACTTAAATGTTCTTGCTTACTCCAAGTATCTGTCATTCCATCTTACAGTCACCCTCTCACCCATTCAGGAGACAGTTAAGTGTTTCTGCATTCCAGAGTGACAAAAGCCTTAGTTCAATTTCTGTCTTTAGCTCACTAACGGGAGCAGCTGCTACAGCCCAGAATCTGTGGTCACCCATTTGCTGTTTATCCCTCGCTCCAGGCCCACGTACCCCACCTTGCTGTAGTGCAAATCCAAGTGCAGAACTCCCTCAGAGTGCCCCTCTGGAGTGTTTGCCAGGAGCATGCAGCAAACAGCAAATGCAGGACTGCTGCACCTACCTGTGTGCATTGGGCTCCAAGTCATCACGTCTTCTAACTGGCTCCGTGAGCTGAACCCATTTCCTAAGGGAAAATGGGATTTCTACTAAACATTTTTCAGCTTTTTGGAAGAAATTTTCCTTACTAAGAACAGATGCAGGCTGAAACAAGAATGGCAGCTGCTCCATGTTCACCATCCCTGTGCCCGAGAAGGGCATTTCCCAGGAGCACACATTCACCACTGACTGCTGTGGTGCAGGGAGAAGCACCAGGGCCATCCTCCTGCTGTCATTATGTCCTCAGGAACAGCACCTAGATCCCCTCTTACCATCAGTGAGAAGGCACACATGCACCACAAAGTCAGAGAAACCTGCTGGAGGCTTCTTTGCTCACAGAACCCGTTTCCCCTCCCCCTAATTTCATAAAAACCTGCTGCAGAAGAAAATGAAAAAAAAAAAAATCAGATGAGATTTTTTTGTGATGCTACATGCTGCAATTAAAGGTTCATGAAATGGAAATGGTCCCTGCACTCCTGAGCAGCAAACACACAGGTCCAGGCACATGTTCTCATGCCAGCTGTACATACAGGCAGGTGACCTGTGACATGGAGGGATCACTGCCTTTTCACTAAAATAAGAAGACATAACATCTTCTGTCAATGTACTGGCAATACACTCCATGTTTTCTCTTTTATAAAAACACCTCCTCTGGGTCTGCATTTGCAACACTCCATCAGTTCCTATCAGCTCCCTTTGCAGGAGCACTGAACAGGCTGCATTGCCACTAAGAAATGACAGCAATGAGAGCCTTAAATTGTAAAAAAGGCATATTTTCTAGATGGAGGCTTTGAACTTGTTGAAACGAAGTTTGAAAATGACAGTGGCACTAACAACAATAATAATAATAATAATAAAATATTTTCTAGGATAAATAGACATGGTTACAGTTATTTCATTTTAATCAGCCTACTCTAACATGGAATTTGGCTTATAATTTGTATAAAACCCCAACATCTTCTGATATTTATAATTGATTTTGGTACAGAATCATCAAAGGAATGCAGAACAAAAATTGAACAACTTCCTTAAAACCATTAGCAGAGCTAAACTATATCATGAATATGAAAAATAAAGCATAGCACACAGGCAGCAGAAAATGAAAGGTAGCTGGGTACAGTAAGAAGAGATCGAGGTGCAAAAATATCAGTTCAAATATTTCAAACATGACTTTAATATTCATCAACTTGTTCTTCTATATTTTACAGTTCATTCATCTGTGACTTAGGGGTCACATGATAGCAGGCATGGATTGAATTAGGAAATCCATCTTTTCCAGCTTTAGACTCAGCTTTGAATGAGAACAGGTAAGTGGAATTTCCTCTTTCTCTGGGTTTCCCAAGCTATGCAACAGAAATAATGATATTTTTATCTGTTTTTAAGATGTCTTGAGATCTGTGATGAAAAAGTGCTCTGTCAGAGCTTACATAACGTAATGTTGCAGGTAACTTTCTCCTTATTTGGCTCCATTTTTTTTTCCAAACTCTGTTAGGCACCCTTTTGAAACTTGTTCTTTTAAAAGACTTCAGATTGTTTTCAAGTCTGTGTCCTTTTCTTCAGTCCCTCTGTGACCACCCCTTGCACAGGAGACTCTGGGCATGTTCCTGTGCAGTCACACTGTCCCTCTGCCACCGAACTGCTCAGACTCTTTACCACGATGTTCTTCACAAACTTTTTTAGGGCAAGCCTTCAATGATAATGACTCATTGTGCCATCAGATTGGGAAATGTATTAGGTTTGTGATTCACATTTAGTTTTGGAGTAGCTGAATGACAGGCACTGCAAGGGCTGGAACCAGACAGTTTCTAGAGCAGCCCAGTTGTGACAATATCCTCTTTAAGCCAGGTAAACATCCTTCAGATTTGCTGGAGTCTGTTCACAGCCTGCCCACATTTGCATGGGCCTGAATCATAGTAAAAGTCATTCCCACTGGCACACTCCAGTCTGGGCCACCTTCTGTTCTTGGCACACACAAAACCCCTTTTCACTGCATCCTTATCAGTTTATTCTTTCAGGAAATGCATTCTATTTTCCATAAAGTCCTTTTTGCAAAAAGCAATTCTTACATCAAGCACTCTGCCAGGCTTCCTTTATCCCTGACTGACCTTTGCTAGGGCAGTTTGGCTAATGCCTTACCTCCCAGTTCCATTATTCCCAGCCTGACTGTTCATATTGAGGGCAGTGCTTTCCAGGAATTATGGATAGAGCACGGCAGGCAGCCACTTCCCCAGCTGATATTGTGATGAGATCTACGCAGGGGAAAAATCTTCAGGTTTCAACTTCATAAGAAGCCACTTGCATATTTCTGTCCAAGTGCAACACTTCAGTTTTTAAGTCAGATTCTCAGCCTAGGCTTTGCCTCACTATGCCAAAATTACTTAACTCATTCTGGGCTGTGAAGGGTCTGTGGCACTATTCAATATGGGAAAAGTCATCTGGATCCAGCCTTAAGGAAGTGCATGCAAAGATTAAAAGCTCTGTTTGTTGATGAATTAATTGGAACCTCACATGCTCCAAACAAAGATCACAAAGGCTTCTTCTTTCTGCCAAGAAAAACAACCAATTTCATAATCACTGAAGAATCAGAAAGATCCTGTCCAAAAGCCTTCAGAATTTTATCCAGCTATTCGTGTCCTGAGGTCATTACCGTAATTATGACGAAGGATTAATATCTCAGAATGGCAATAGGCACTTCCAGTTTCACTGTTTTGCAACAGAAACAATGCAAAGACATCTAAAAGAATGTAAATTGTATCACTGCTGAGAATCTGATAAGCAAAGTGATTTCTTGTCTTTGATCTGCCTTGTTGCACATTATTATATTCCTGAGCTGACAGAAAAGATGTTCATTTCAAGGCACCAAAATGTCTGAACCATTTAGGAATTGTTGCCTTGAATCAATTCTGGTTTCCTACACTGCATCTTTGTGAGCATTATTTCTTCCAGATCAATTCTATATCCAAACTAATTGTTTAAAAGTCGTGACTTTAAAGGAATGACGGTGGCACTCCTAATTAAAACAAAAATATTTCCAGTAGGGTACACAATTGACACAAAAGATATTGACAGCAGTAAATGTTTCCAAATGCAGATCTTTCGCCTTTGCACATACCAAGGAGCTTTTTAAAGGCTGAAGGGCCTATGTTAGAAAAACATACAGTACCTACTTCAACTAGAGAATCAGACATCATTTATAATTCATGTAAGTATATTGAAGTTTTCCACTGCCATCCAAGAGAGATGGTTTCAAATCTATGGAGTGCAATAAGCCAATATTCTGTGTTGCAACTCCTATATATCTCACATAGATTTTACTCAGGAGATCATTTCTATACTAAGGTCTTCACATCTACAATGTGCTATGTTTAAAACCCTCACTATCTCTGTATATCTATCAGCATTAATATGTCAGCTTCTACCCCATGCTATTTTCATAAATGCTTTAGGGACATAGATTTGTTGAACAGATAGATGATAAAGAGTTAAATATAATCTGAGAATAATCAGAAGCCAGAGGAATAGTTAGCTCAATATGCAACTATGTTTTTTTCCCATAGTCAATATAAAAAATGAAAATAATTGAATCATAGCTCTGGTCAGTTCCTTCTGCATTGATGAGCTGATGCAAAACTGCTGCACATAATTCAGCTATTTCCTACAACCACACAATTTAAATGCCTAACAAGTGAGCAGCTGAGCCCAGGGAAGTTTATTACAATTCAACCACAAACAGTTCAGTTCTGTTCAAAGACTTACATTCTATTTGTCAGTGAGAGAAATTTGCACTATGACTGCCTGCAAGGCATCTAACCTATCCAAGACTGCTCCCAATCACAAGGGCAATTCCATTGTCAGCTCTGTCTCTTAATTCCCTAAAGCTTGTAGTCTCAAATAATCCTCTGAAATTTTAGGACTTACATTAAATGATCATGTATAATGTATAAAATCCAGTTTTACAGTTTGGCAAAAAGTCCCAGAGAATTGGATTTCTAATAAAATTTTCTTCCGTTTCTGCAGCTCGCACCAGTATTTAGCACAGAGCAGAGATAATGCATCACAAATTACTTTATCGGCTGTCATAGACTTAAAACAGCTTTGTTCTGCATGGATTAATTTGTGAGGCAGTTTATCCAAATACTGAAGCTCCTGGTTCTGCACGATTATTAAAACTAAACACAAACAAGTATCCATTATTACCTAAAAATAACGAGTGTGGAAGAGGCAGGCACTTGGGACCCAGGGAGGTGACATTAATGTTCAACGCCTTGAAAACAGCAGCATTTCAAATTATTGATGCGAAGCATTTGACGACTGTCTTTAAAAGGCAGGGACAGAGGCTGTCTAGACATGATCAGATATCAAAGTCTATGGGTTTGGCAATCTGATCATTTATTTCTCCCTTTTACAAAGGTGAAAAGGCGCCTGTCAGTATCTGACAGACTGCAGACATAATGATTATAACAACAATAAGAAGAACTCCTCTCTGTAGTACTATTATCCTCTGAATTACTTTGTTGGAGGAGCTCTCTTCCACTTTGTTTATTTGTTTGTTTGGTGGCTTGGTTGCTTTTTATTTCTGTTGCAGGGTAATCTCTGTATATTCTGTGACCTTTGTTGCAGTTCCCACTAGTCAGGGGTTTAGATACAGATCCCAAATTGATCTCAAACCACTTTGGAGAGACTAAGTGGGATAATTTCTGGAAGGTGAATTGGAGTATGTTCCAGATAAAGCAAGTTGCTCTTTTTTTGAACTGGACTTAGGGAGTAAAATTGGATTTAACCCTTCAAATGCACTAGGAAGTTTCTCCAAGCTCCTCACCTCACGATTATTTATCAGGCCACAGGCAACAGGATAACAATTGCTGCTCTCATATAGCAGCAGCCTATAATAACAGATTTCCAAATGGTACACCGTGTATTTAACGTAACAGCAATTTTAGGAATTGATGTGTGCTTGTTTAATAATTGTTGCTTTTCTCCCCATGACCTCACAACTGTGCTTTTGTCAACAGAAAATGATAATGCTTTCCTCTAAGGGAACATTCCAGGTCAAATGAATGTTGAGCTAGAAAGCAGATAGTAGCAGAAACTGTGATTAGGGCATTTGATTTAGTATTTTCTTTGTACCAGAATGTATGGGCAGCTCCTGTTAGAGGTATACCTAAGAACAAATTCCCAACTCAGTACTAGTGCTGGATTTGATGTAGACAATGATGCTGATGTCATTTGGGTGGATACCTATGAGAAAATTAAGCTAAACCAGCTACTTAATGGGACATGAAGTGATTCCATGTGAAACATCACAAATGCAGTTCCAAGACTTATAACATATTCTGATTCCTGAAACTGAAACTGTTGAAACCATACTCCATAATTTTATTTTCTATTATTCATATGTCACTTAAGTAGTAACACCAGGTGATGCTGCATTATGACATTTAAGCCTCAGGGTTAAAACACCAAGTCTGCATCGTGTCCTGCTGTCTCATCTCCTGGAGTTAAGTTACATACAGAGATTTTCAAAAGCTTTAAATCCAGACTGCTATTTATCATCACTAGGAAATGGATTTTTAAGTCACACCTCTATGAAGGCTGATCATCACAAGAGTGAATCAATTTCCAAATTGCAAAAATAAAACCGTTGCGTGTTACCAAGAGGATTTTAGACAACTGGTCAGTAACCATTTTTCATAGCAGTCAGTGCAAAATCCTAGTAGAAAATCAGAAAATTAAGAGGAATGGACATGTCACAGCTCACCTATAAGAGGTGTTTCCCATTTCTTGTCTTCAGAAGACTCTGGAGGTTAACACGGTTTAAGACAGGTTAAGACAGTTTGTGCTTTGCTTTAGAAAATCAGCTTCCTGTTGTGTTGAGCATTGCATGCACATACAGTAGGAAAACGTTCTTGTCCTTACAATGCAACTACATAGATAGATCAGAAAACATCTTATTGTCCCATTTCAGAGCAAGGAAATCAAGGCCATTGTCTGAAAACTGCAGCAGAAGCATGAAGCAAATCTATGACTCCTAAATGTGCACAAATCATCTTTCTTTTACATGAAGACAGTGAAGAAACAATGGGGGAAAGTTCTGAAAACTGCAATTATTCAGGCAACTGGGGCAGCATTGAGAAGAAGAGCAGGTGCCCTGTAAGCAGTCTCAGCACTCAGACCAGGGGCAGCATCTCCTTATCCCTGTGGATGGCTCCGTGGATTGGAGCTGAAGCTGGCTGCTCAGACTGTGAAACAGTTGTGTTCTGTGCTCCTGTGCTGCTGGTGAGCTGAATTCCTAAACCTCCACTGCTGCCACTTGTCTGTACAGAGGGTCCAGACAGATGCTGAGGTGCTTACAGGCGCAGGAGCTGTGTCGGATGGGAGGCAGCGATGGAGCCACACCTCACCCACAGCTCCTGCACACACAGCACAGGGGTCAAAGGGGCTCCAGCCCTGCTGGAACTTGAGCCACTGAAGCAGCAAAGCACAGGAGTGATGAGATTCACCGGAATGAATCCCATCCCGAGCGATGCCTCAGCCGCACAGAGTGCGCTGGAGGGGCCCCAGCACCACGTGTCCTGATCCCTTGCTCACTCCCACTGTGTTTGCTACGGTTTATCCAGCTTTTGGCTGTGCATTTAAACTCTCAAATGCTCTTGATTTCTGCCTCTAAAGTGCAGGGCTGTTTGCCCAGCCTTCAGGTAGCTGGGGATGCTATTTAACCCCAGGTCAGCCATGTCAGTGCCTGATCTGCTTCTCCCTTTCTTACTCCACAGCCTGAATTCACTATGGATTTTGGTATCTCCTGAACTCTTGATCTGCATTATGAATAACACCAGATAAGCAGATAATATTACCAGGCTGCCCTACATCCATCTCCAGAATCTGCTCAAATTTTACTTATGTGAGTAGAAATACTTAATAGAAAATAGCCTTTGTCCCTGTGAAAGTCTTCATCTATAAACCCTTTTTTACTGAAAAAAAAATCCATATCTAACCCCAAATGGGAGGGTTTGTCATATAAAGTTTACAAAAAAAAAAAAAAAAGAGTCATTACTCAAAAATTTATTTAATAACATTGCACACAAGTGACCAGAAATGTTAATTGCCAGGGAGGGGGGGCACAGGATATTTATGTAATCACAACTGTTGATCAGGGGCACTCATGTTTGAGCCTTTCTGACAACATCTACAACACTCTAATTGAACTGTTTGGGCATAAAGGAATTGCTTCTTTCTCCTGCAAAATAGCTAGCAGAATTACAAAAAATAGTGGTCCAGGAAAAAAGTAGTGTATTTTCAAGCTTTTGAAATGTCACACTCCTGGGCACCAATTTATCTGAGTTACACTGCAGCATTACAAATAGCCAGCAAGTCTTACAGAGCCATTTTTCACAATAAAAATACTTTCCTAACTGCTATTTTAGTTCAGTAATGATTGTATAGATCTGTTTATTATGCATTTATATTTTTCCCTAAATAACACCTTACTGTTGGCAACGTACTGAAACAGAGAAAAGTGTGCAATATTAATGGGGCCAACCACTTACTTCAGTGTAAAAATATTTTTGACTCCAGGGGAAGAACAAAGAGGGAGAAAAAAGAAAAACTCGCAAGAAATCCATAAAGAAAACAAAGAAATCCTTCAGATATTTTTCTAATTTAATATTGCTTCCACTTTTATCTGTTGTCTCCAGGATAATGGCCATTATGATCATAGTGAAAAGATTACATTGATTGCAGAGTGCCAGGGAAGCTGTATTAAAGGTCAATAAGGAAAAGTGGGATATATCTCTGCTGGAGCTATGATTCAGCCTCTTGAGCCCACTTCTGAAGATATTTCCATTGTTTTTTGTTGCATGTAGAAGCGCAGATAAGCTGCTGCTTTCAGAAAAGCACAGCCAAAACCAAGGGATTCCAGTTCCCAAATGCTTTAGTGCACCTGTGTTGTACATCAATGAAACTATCAGGCATGCAAGTCCCAGTTCTTGGAGACCTCCTTCATTAGCCCTAAGATGGCTGTTCCCAGTGATGGATGCCTTGCACCTGCCATGTTAGCTGGCTGTCAGGCCTTACCCTGGGACTCTGAACCCACATGCATATACTGCAGTACTAGAATAAAAAACATTTTGGATATCTAGCTGATCCTCAGCTCTCTGTGGCTTTTGCATCTCTTGGAGGCAGGCAGTGCATGTGTCATGAAAGGTACACATCTGAATTTGGCCACTGAGTATATGCTCCCTGTGGTACCAGAGACTGCAGTAGGGGCTTAATTCCAGACAAAAATAATATGTTGAACCTTTTAAACTTCTTGAATTTATCCTGAAGTTATTTCATAACAATTATTAATACCAAATTAACATGCAGTTGGCAACAGCTAACTTATCAATTGTCTTAACAAAGTGCCTGCATAACCATTTACACTGAGAAAACTGACTCTGGAAGGTCAGATTTGATTTCAGTGGAACCTTAAAATTAAAATTAAAGGGTATGATGAACACCCACTATGTCTACAGGCCAACTTTCTCTTACAAAGGGAAAATCTCTCTCTCATGGTTTTAAGTGTGAATAACTTTCTAACAGAAGGAGTTGCTAAACGAACAGCTCTGCCACTTGAAGAAAATGGTTGGTTTTCAAGGAATTCATTGCTACCAAGTTTCTTGGCAGTGAGAGCAATGGAAAAAGAGTTGTGCATTTCACATAACAGCAAATGCAAATGTTTTAGCACTCCTTAGTCCCCCCTCTCCCCCGACGTCATGCGGAGGTGAGCAGAGATAAGTATTTTTAACACTGTAATAAAAACTGCTTAAGTACTAATAACTATTGTTCATTCCATCGGCAGGATTTTAGTACAGAACCCTTTGTCTTCAGTTTTTAGAATCATGATACTACAACCTGGAGAAAACAACATTTATACTTTATATGAACATAAAACAAGTCCCTGCATATATTCTAAACACATTCCTTAGCACAGGCTGCTGCACTTGGGTGCATGTGTCTATAAACTGGACTCTTTAAAATAACCTCTGGAAACTTCCAGATTAATTCACAAATAAATCACATGGAAGGTTGTTCAGGCCACAGTTTCATATGTGAATAACATTCTCATAATAGTTTCATTTTATTTGTACTTTTAAAGTGTAGTTTAAGAATGGCTTGAGGAATTACAGTTCTTGCAGGGAAACAGTGATCTCGAGAGGAATCTTGGTATGAGCAAAAGCAGGCTAGAAAACACAAAAACTGAAGGACGGCTATTTTGGAAGGTAATATGCTTGTGACTTCTATCACTTTCAGAAGGGCTACCAGAAGTATTTTCTGTCTTCCTAACCTATTTTCTCTGTATTTGTGACTTCTCCTGCCTGTCTTGCAGTCAGGAAATACCAGAATTAAGCCGAGACTATGCAGAGAGGCACTGATCTGCTGGATCATCTCATGGCTTTGGGCTTCAGAGCAGCAAGATCAGATTACTCAGAGGGACACTGAGACTGGGATTCAGCAGCCACCAGTCTATTCACACTTGGGACAGTCATGATTTTGATGTCTGCTCATCTCTGGGCACAAAGTCTCTTCTCTGAGAGGCAGTACCATGGCTTTGCATAAGTGATTATCTGACCCAGAGGAAAAGCTGTTTAAACAACCCTGCCTGAAAGGAATTGCTTACACTTTCCTGCCCTTTTGTCCACTAGCACTGAGGGTTAGTATAGGTCTGTGAACTATATACTAATCCTAACAGAACTGATGCTTAACACCCAGTTCATTTTATCTATTTGATCACAGAAGATAGATAGAAACTTCCTGTCCTGAACCAAAACCTCAGCCTAAAAAAGTGAATTCCTAAAGATGCAGCATAAGGGCACCCTGAAAAAATCTCTTTGTGATATATGGACCAAGTTTAAACAGTCCAGTTGCCTGTGCCAGTTAAATCAGGGCCAATCAAACATCTAACCCATCTTCAACAAAGCATTCTTCCAAGCAAGAATATTGTAGAATATTAAAGGCTTCCTCCTTACTTTTCAACACACATTTTTAATTCTGATTTTTCATTCAACTCACAAAATCTAAAGGATAAGCTAGGAAAATGAGTCGTGATAGAGAATACATACTTTACCTATCAATTGATGGGAAATACATTGTTATTTGTTTGATTAAACAGTGCATAATTAAAAGTCAATATGCAAAACCGTAACAGAATCTGTGTAACCAGTCAATTTTTTGTCAATGACATTGTCTAATTTATAGGAAATCAGTAATAAAATGTATGTTTCCAACATTATCTACAAAATGATTTGTATATTATAAAAATAAATCCATATAGCTTTGGGTCCACAGATGAACATCCATGGGCAAAGTTCATGGGAAGGTGATCCAGCTTAGGCACTGAACTAAGAAGTGCTATTTGGGGAGGACAAAATATAGTTTACTGCATCAAATCTCTAGCACAGTGTGCAGAAATGAGTTTAGTTCCTTTGAGAATATCTGTCATATCCAAGCAGGGAAGAATACCTTAATAGGCTGTACCCATTTCATAATGCATACAAGATAGATGTCTCCAGAGGAGGGAGAGGAGGTGTGTTATGCTTAAAAGTTTCAGAGTACAAGCTTGTTAAGAAAGTTGGCAATCAATTATAGAAACTAATCCAGTCAATGTATTACTACTGTTTGCTAGCAAAGCACCACTGGTGAGAAATAATTTCATTAACTATAACAATATACATGCTACACTGTGCCCTAGTTCAGCCAGTTTTTTAATGTCTGACATGAAGCAATGAGTGGCAACTATCCAAATCAAAAACCAAATCCAATAATCATAAGGATTTTACTTCCAAAAGGATTTAAAAGGAAGTAGTACCTATTAATGCTTGACAGGAGCACGTAGGAGAATAACAAAGCCAACCTACACATTGAAATGGGATACTTCCAAACAGTTCTTCCAAATGCCTAAAAACATTTCCAAAAGGAATGATGTTCATGCCAAAAAAAACAGTCTTTTTTCCATCGTTGCTCAAGCTGCCAGGCATGGTAGGAGCTCACAGAGACAGGGCAGGAAGCCAGACCCAGCCAGCTCTTGTTGTGGACTGGAAATGGGCCAAAGAGCCAAGCCTGATTTACAGAGCTTGGGCTGAAATTTTGATCTCAACCTTCCCACTACCTGGGTCAGTCTGAAATCAGGCTCCTTGCTCTGGAGCCTCTCCTGAGCTTGGCTTGGCCGGATAATTTTTTTTAATTTTTTTTTTTTTTTTGCGGTCCTCTAAGCAGGAACATAGGGGTAATTTGACACCCAAACATCACATCTCTGCAACAACAAGGACATGAAAGATAAGAGAAAGTGCTGTAAAGTAAGGCCCAGAATTGCTTTGGGTTCTGAGCAAGGACACAGCTACTGAGTGTGCAGTTACAGCACTGGATCAGACCTCCTGGGAGGGAGAGCCAGAGGAATGACTAGGTAGATGAACCCTTCTGATTCCATGATTCCTTCCATATTCCTATATACTTGCCAGAGAAGGGGATGCACTGATACTAAGCAGTGTAAATAATACTTAGAGCCTAAAGCACTTTCCAATCCTGCCCCTGTTTTGCCTAGGTGACGCAATAAACTGCATGTGTGGCACAGTCAGGACAAGCAGTGGTTAAATTTTATCCTAAATTTACTCCAGTTTCCCTTTCTGACCATAGGTGGGAAGAAACCATTTTGGAGACAAGTTGAATCCACACTTAGGCTTTGAAAACTTCCTGCCTGAGGTTTAGGCACAAGGGGGGACAGGCAGAGAGAGTCAAGAGATGCAAAGCATTGGTCTCAACATCTCACCTCCCTCTTTAGCCTCCTACATACCCCAGAGAAGTTTACACTGAGATTTAGTGCATTGCTCAAATCCTCCCTGTTCCCACCTCCCCCTACCTCCTGCACTGGCTGCAGTGACACCATCTCTTGCAAAGAGTGAAAATCTTCATAATAAGATCATAAGTCATAATAAGGAATGACAATTTTCCTTCCCCAGCACACGAGTAGAGGAAGCACTGCTGGTTGGTTCTGTGGTGCTCTCATTAGTTGCAGCAGAAATTCTACCTGGCTGAAGTCACCAGGAGTTTTGAAAAATGACTGTGCTGCACTCTTGGAGACCACTGGCTTATATCTCAGCATCTGCAAACTAGCAGAAACAGCAATTTCTAGTTCAGAGGAGATTATCTCACAGATGGATTAAGAGATGTGAGTAAAACCCCCTGGATATTCCAGGAAGGAGAGGCTGGCAAAGCGTGTTCCATATTAGCTGAACAAGAGTCCCACAGTGACCACTCCTAGCCTACTGCCCATGAAGTGCCTTCACAAGACTTGCAGAAGCTCCTGAGAAAAGCTGCATCCTATCACCACGTCTATAGAGATTATTGGCACTTCCCCACTGTACACAATTTTCCTTACAGCAACATCTGGAATTAAAATTCTTTGAAATAATTCTTTAATGCCTGTGCTTCTTTCAAAGTTGAACTTCTGTCTTAAAGGTCGTCAGTCCTGTATGTTCATAATTTTCTTATCTCATGTATTTTGGAGACACCAGACACCTTAAAACATTGGGAAAAACGGCGAATTTTTATGGAACATTCTTATCTGCAAGCACTCAACTACTTAAAAGAAAAGAATTTTTCAAATGTTTGCAGCATCGATTTGGCATCTTTATGTTAAAATTAACTAATTTTATGGTGTTACCTTCTGGCTGCTGCTCATGACTATATAGAGTTGCAGTTATAGCCCATTATAAAGGGAAGGGCTGCAAGAGGATGTTAACAGCCTATTTAGGATATAAAGCATTGTGCAGCACACAGATTTAAATTCAGGTGCAGTATAAGGTCAGCCTTGAATTGTATGTATAATATGTTTGTCAGGCACCCCATGTGTAAAACTGACAGCTCTAACCTAGTTGCCACAGGCTGTTTTATACGGTTGGGAATATTATGTCTCTTTGACTTCAGTGATGTACACTTGAAAAGAAAATTGTTTCATTTTGAGGAAACGTGGAAAGTCAGAACCTATTGCATTAATAAAATACAACATAAACTTTCTAGTTAAAAAGGCTATTTGGAAGTTGTTAGCACCAGCTCATGCCACAATTAAAACCAATACACATGTAATAATAATAATAATAATAATAATAATAATAATAATAAATATAACGAGGCTCACATAGTCTGGTTTTATTCTTGGATAAATCTGACACATGTAAAGTCTGGCTTTGCCCTGCTACATTGGAAACGTGAGTTGAATGCTTGGAACAGTCTGGATTTCAGGGAGTGCTTGGTGCATGGCTCTGAGAGGAATGCACAGAGCCAGCAGAGCACTGTTCCTTCTGCAGGACTTGAACCTCACGGTTCTTGCATGATCCTCAAAGTCCAGCTGCACCAGGACATGGGGCTATTTCCCACTGCTAACTTCAGGATACAAACTGCTTCCCACCACCACCACCATCTAGTGGAACTGCAACGCTTGGGCCCCACCTATTCCCAGCTGATTTGGTAACAATTAAGCTTTGTTGTAGCTGGCTCAAACCTGGACAGAATAGGCAGGATTGCTCTCCTGCAGTGGCGATAATCTGTGTTTAAATTCAATTGACTTGCACAGGAGCATTGCATCTGCCACAGACTGCTCCTGTTTCACTCCAGCCTTTCAGAAAGAAAAGAACAATGGAATGAGATAGGCTAGCTTGGAAGGAGCATGTTGATGAACAATGTCAGGCACACAGTAGCACTGTTGTTTGCCAAAGTAATGGAGGGGCTCTGGAACAGAATTGTTTCTCCATCTCCTCCCTCAGCAGAAAGCCACTCTTACACCACCTGTAACCAACCACCAGAACAAAAGAGAGGTGAGACATTGTACAGCAACTGCAGCGATGACAAAGGTGGAGACTCTGACAGGACAAGGACTCGCCAGTATTTGGTTACCATCTCTTTGTTATGTCATACTGCTTTCTTCCAGAGAACAACAGCACCCTTTCCAATCACTTCTTCACTTTCTCAGAAGAAATGGATGATGATTTATCAGGCCATTGCACATGGATCTAAAAAGTCCAGCTCTTCACAGAAAGGTTTGAAGGTACAGAAGTTTTTTATGAGCTCTTCTGGTAGGTAACTCCTCAACTGGCATAAAAAACAACACTCAGTAGTGTCAAATGGAAATAGGCCAATTTATATTGCCCAAGGATTTTGTAGCTTTATTTCTTACATAAGTGCTCCCAGTATCTTTCGGTCACCTCCCTAAAAGGTACAATTCAGATCGAATATTTATCAACCTTCTATATTTTTTATCTTCACTTTAAATTGGAAAAGAAAATAACAAGCTGTCTGCAGAGTAATCAGTTTCTATAGTAAACATTACTTTAGCATACAATGCAGTACTTATCTCTGTTCTGTTTAATTAAATCTGTGGTATATGCTGTCATTTGCCTATGCAGAGCAAATGTTCTTCTCTCCAACCTGAAACTTAATTTCACTAAATAACTCTTTGGTTTTAGAACAAATTAGGAAAGAGGTTAAATTAGCCTGATTTTCCTCATTTCCCACGTCACTCATATATGCAGAATGGGTGTTATTGCTCTGAACTCGCAAATTTCAGCACCCTGTTGTAATGATGGAAAAAATACTTATGCTGTGGAAGAAAAGGCACTTTCACAGGCTTTATGTATCTTCTAATGATAACGGATGTTCCAAGCCTAGTGTATAACTGACTGTATGAATTTTTAAGTTGGTGGAATTGCATGCAGGCACTATCACTAGTGAAGGGCCAAAGTATGAAGGTACAAAATAGACACGAGACTAATGATTTCAAGTATTGTATGAAGGAACGTTTTGGTCTGAATTGCTAATGTGCACATATATATGTATAAAACAAGTATTGGTGGTAAAGTTATACATCATTTGTTCAGCTGGTCCAAATGCCTAGAAAATCCTTACACATCAGAGAAAATGATCATGGTTATGTCAGTGAAGTGTGTGGCCCTAAAGGTCTGAAGAGAAAGACATTAATTAATGTGTCTTGAGAAAGTCTATAAGACAAATATAACCCAAGGCAAGTTTTCCTACCACTGAGAAAGCACCCAGAAAGACATTTTAACTGAAGACTCCAGCTGTTAAACCAAGGCATGGCTCAGAAGGCAGCAATACCTAACAACTGTCTTCAGTGAACTCTTTGTGCCCCAGTTCACAGCGCCAGCTCCAGTGGGGCAGTGCTGGGCTCAGCTGCACAGCCCAGCAGCTGCTCTGCAGTGGCTGTAAATGGCTGGTCCTGGAGCCATCACTCAGAGGTTTAGGACCCCACTCTACACCCAGGTATGTGCAGCTCGTGGCTCAACACTACATAGTCAGAGGATCATAGAACACCATGATGGAAGGAACCCACCAGGATTATCAAAGTCTGCACAGAACAGCCCCAAGAATCACAGCCTGCGCCTGAAGCACAGATACTTGATGAACAGTTTTCTTCTGAGGCTCCAAACACTGTGTTAGACCACGAATAATCCAAAATTTAACTATTTAAAGCAATAAGAACATAGCACTGGCTGTAGAACATTGCCTGAATTTCTGTCAGTGCACTTTGCAGAAATGATGTTTTTCTTCTGGTATAACACTTGTACCAGTTCAGTACTGTGCTCTGCAGTGAGTGCATACCCTTGGTACAGAGACATGGAACACTGCATTGTCTCACAGTTCTGGGGTGGGGCCATGGGCACTGATCTAATTTCCTTGCATCAAAACAAGGCACCTGAAATATTACAGCACAACCCACAACCAGGCTGGAGCCAGTGCAGCCTCCACACTGCTGATACAACTGTGTCAGTTCAATTCTTTACGCTTTCTTCACCAGCAAAGTCTCATCTCCCCAGTCTAACTGTATCAGCTAATAACCACTAACAGTCTCAGCAATGCAAAATCTATGGAAAGTCAAAGGAACAAACTGGAATGATGAGACAGCAGCTTCCATACCTGATCTTTCATTACTTGCTCTGAAAGTAGCAGAAAAGATTTTCATCTCAGCTACAGCACTTCTTTTTCAGTGCCAGAGCCTGAGCCTTGCACACTGGAAATGGTGATCAGCAGCTGTCTGTTCAGACTGCCACTTGCTTATTGTTCAAATTATCCTTACATAGATTTTCTTCAGTATTTAGGATATTACAATAATCTGGAAAAATCTTAAAAAACTAGGTTCTTTTATGAAGACTTAGGCTATCCTCACAGTATTCATTCTTTCCTACAGGAGGTGAAAAATTATATGATTGCTTTCATAAAAAGACATATTTAATTGTAAACTATACTGCATACAAAAAAAATCTTCTCCAGCTTCCAAAATTATTCTGCAATATGTTTAATAATATTCCCTATCATATTTACTTAGACATTATATTAAACAAATAAATTTGGTTTTGAAATATTGCATAATGAAAAAGGAAATATATTTATTTTTCTAATAAGTTCAATGTTTTTTAATCAGTTCAATGTGAATTCAATACAGCCAATCTTCTCTTGGTACTGCTTCCCTTATTGAAATCAATTCTTCAAAAGGGGAGGGAATGAAAAAAATAAAAGGTAATGCAAATGTCTGAGTTACAGTCAGTGGAAATAATCATAGAATCATAGAACGATTTTGATAGGAATGGACCTTAGAGATCATTTTGTTCCAAGCCCCTCTGCTATGGGAAGGGACACCTTCCACTAGACCAGGTTGCTCAGAGCCCCATCCAGCCTGGCCTTGGAAACTTCCAGGGATGAGGATCCCACAGTCCCTTTCCATTTTTGAGAAACTGTCTGACTGGGAGCTCTGCCTTTACACTTGTGCACAAGTAACAGTTGTCTCCCAAACAAAGCACTCAAAAGTGATGCATCCTTGGTCCTCCTGTTTGCAATTCTGAGTCCAGCCAGTTATCAAATCTGGCTCCTGCTTTTAGCAGAACAACCCACACAACTTTCCTTTGTGTATAAAGACTGATACTCAGTGGCTGCTTGAAGCACTTTGGATGATTTCTTTGTCCCCATGGTAGTATCCCATGTAGATGAAAACTTCTTACCTAAGTTCATAAAGAAAATACTAAGAATTCTAGGACTTCCCTTTGTGATTGAATCAGAAAACCATACAAAAGAGTGCCAAACAATATACAGAAGAAGTAACCAGCTTTCACAGTTCCTTATTTTTGGAAAAACACAGTCAGTCTGGCATCATGATGATACACTAAAAATTTCAAAGACCAAATAATGAGAAATCCTGTCAGCTGAGTGCAGGACTTGGTGCAGTGCCTGTAAAATCCTGAGTGGTAGAAGTTGTGCTGCCAGACTTCACTGCCTGTCACTTACATCCCCTTTATTTTTACAGAACAATTTACACATAGCCACAACTATTGTTGTAAAGATAATCCCACGCCACAGCAAAGAAATGAAAATTCTCTATGAGGTGGCATCAAACTCTGTGATGGATGGTTTAGACGTGCAAAGCAGCAAATTCTTTGGGAAAACATTACTTGTTTAGATTGCCATAGGACTCATTTCTGGGGGCTTTAGATTTTGTCCATGTGCATAGCCAGTTTCATACTCTACCACTTAACTCTGGTAAAAGGAAATTTTATTCAATCTATCGGCCGAATATTATTGTATACAATTGCAGATTCAGGATCTTGTCATTTTGGACATATCTTGTTTGATAGTTTATTTTTAAATGTCCTCAAGAGGAAAATAATTGCATGTGTAGGAATTTAAAAAGCAAGAGTTATCTAAAGAAAGTGGCTTACCTTGTGATAAACTATTCTGTCAACACTTGAGCTGAACTTCATAATTCTTCATTGCTGTGGAGGGCACAATATTCTGGATCACTTTCAGACAGGATTCTTTTTTTCATTTTTTATTTTAAGAGCCAGGCAGAGTTAGGATTTTCTTTTCTATACAAGAAATCTGCCTTCTCATCCTCTCCTCAGTGCCTGGATCTCAAATACCATTTGGGCATTTACAACATCAGTTTGCCGTATGCCATTTCCACCAGGGAAAGGAAATTAGCCCTTGTCTGTTCTTCACAATAATTAAGAAAAACAGGAGTATCAAATGGACTGGATGTATCACAGCCTTCATGACTGAGGTATGATCATCAGAGGAGTAATTTGTAGGATCTGGATGTTTCTAGAGCTGTAGGATAATGAGTGTGAGCCTTGTGCTCCTGTCAGTCTATTTTGCTCATTGAGGATGGGGCATAGCAGAATAGTATGGATCCTCCTTCGACCCTTCCTTCATTTCCTATGGTCTCAGCCTGTTCCAAATCACCCAGAAAATGTGGCTTCAGCAGCAAAGACTTCACAGGTGCCAAATCCAAAGCAAGAGATAACAAAATTAGCTGCATCAACTTTACACAGATGAAGATTCCCTCTAGCACAAGGTGTATTCTCCAGGTGTCAATCTGGCCAGTTAAGTTCATTTTGTACTGACTGAACTTAATGAGCTGTAAAATCTCTTTCACTATAGGCAATTCCTATTCAAACCTAGAAGCTAAAATAATTTGTTCTCTCTTTTTGAAGCCAAAACTGAAAGCCCCGTGAGTTTCCTTGCAAATTGATCACTTTTCTTTTTCTGTGCAATGCTGCCTTGTCCACTGGAGAGAAAAAAAAAAAAATCTGCAACACAGGGTGAAACTATTATAATCAACACTAGTCCTGCCTCCTCTCCAATGTAACACTGCAATCAGGAAGGAACATTTATGGACTTCTTCCATGAAGTCTTGAATTTGTTCTCTTCTTGTTCTCCTCAAATCCATTAGCAGACCAGGAATCAGCTATGCCAGTATGTTCATCGATGAGTTGCCAAATAAAAGAATTTTGAAGCCCAGAATAAAAGCCCTGGATCAAAGATGCTTGTCTGAAGCAATCTGTCTGGGGAACCATGGGAAAGAATTCCTATCACAAAGGGAAAGATAAGGTGACTTAAACTCAATTCTAAAAGTAGTTACTATCAGGAAAGAGCAAAAACCACCATGAAGACAGAAAGAATTTTCCATGCACTATGGCAGTGGGCCAGAAACATTGAGGTGCTGAGATGTTTGGCTGCTGTTTCCAACCCTTTCGGCAGGAAGGCTGCAGGTGATTGCGTAGAGATACAGAAAAACCTCACACAGAAACACAAAGTGCTTTACTTCCTTCATGTAAGTAGCACAGATACTTGCCTGAAATGCTGAAATATCACCTTTAATAAAGATAGTATCCATGAAAGAGATTGCCTTCAGAATCCCTGCTTACTGAGCAGCATTTTTTTGTTTGTTTTTTTGTTTTGTTTTTGTTTTTCATTTTTAAAGTGTTGCAGGCATTCTTGACATTGTGCCTTCTGAAAGTTACAGCTGCACTCCCAATCTTCACTTGAAGGCATCCTCACCACTGAGAGCTTTTCTGAGAAATGCCAACCTGTCCCCTCATTCAGAAGCGTGAATTTTGAATGGAGTGCAGGCAGATGATTTCAGCTGAATGGTGTCTTCTAGAGGAAGACTCTTACATCTTATTTTCTTTGTGTGATAGCAAAAGCCTGAGTCTATTTATTCAATTACCATGTGTTTGAGCCTACAGGCTTTGCATGCTTCTGCCTAGCTAAAATAACTCGCTCCACTGCTGCAATCTAATTGAGAGAGTTCTGTGCAGTCTCATTATGAATTATTCTGTGTTATGCTAGGAAGGCTAGAGGTTGTGAAACTAGTTATATCAGCAAAGCTGGCATCTGATTTCATTAGCTGGCACTGTAATTGCCTTACATTTGATGGGCCTCATACTACCACTCCTGCTCAGAGAAAATTTCTGTTGCCTTTGTTTCAGAGCTGTCAGTTCCACTTTGGGAGCTTATGGCTCTGTGATCTGGCACTTCATTTCACAATGAGCATCTGGTTGCCAAAATATCCCAAGCAGTCAGGGTGCAAGGAGCGTGGAGATGCCATGTCTTTAGGAAAATGCTTGTACTAGTCCAGTCAACTCTAGAATTAGATCACTCCATTTCAGAGCACTCTGAATCATTACAGTCCTTTCACACATGGCCAGTTTGCCCCACAGAAACACGTCATGTCCAACAGTGCTCCAGGAAAAGCAAGACCAGGAGGTCTCCAGGAAAATACCTAGTGCCAGATAAGGACAGTTCTGAGAGAGAATTGGATCAGCACTGGCATAAAAAGTGACAAGGTACAAGTGATCCAAGCCTCTTCTAGAGACATTGACCAGTGTGGAGTTTTCCACTGGGATTTTGGGAAGTAGCCAGGCCAGCATTCGTGTCTCTTTACCCTAGCTTTTTTTTTTGCTTTTTTTTTTTTTTTTTAGCATTTATCTCAATCATGGCAGTACTCAAATAGTTGATCAACAGGTTTTGTCTCTCTGCCAGTGGGAAAGCAGAGTGGAAATAGGATCCTCTGTCTCTGCCATTCATGGGAAGAAAGATGTCATATACCAATTATTAAGCTTCACCTAGATTTATGGCATGTGTTTGCCATGCAAAATGAAGACATTATCCACAAAGATTCTATGATTTATTACCTGGAGACATGATGCATCACTGAAGAAAAGGAAATGGTGGAGGAATAATAAAAGAGAGAGAGCTAAATACAGGCAGCAGCAAGGTAGCAAAGGTTTTCTTCCTTTGCCTACAGAAATTATGCGTCCTAATCCATATAACTCTTTTAGCTCGAGGAAAGGAATTGGAATTCACAAGGATTTCTGCAAGCAACTTCAAATTGCAGCTGAAGGTCACATTCCTCTATCAGTTTCTTATCACTTGTCTCTAGTTCAGTGTAATATTTGCAACTGTCTTTTCCTCCTTTGAAATTCTCTGAGTCTCTGCAGAAAGTATATAAAGTAAACTAATATACCCACTATTTCTGAAGAATTGTGAACTTTTGTCTACTCTAGTCATTTTCTTCCACAGCCAAGGCACATTCCTTTACATTCCATTCACAGTGTTCCTTCTTCTGGAGCTTCAGGAGATGTGAGCTTGGACTCTTCCTGTGCCAGAAGGAGCAGGCACAGCTCCTGGGGCCAGAGACCACAAGACCATAACACCACCACTAAGAATCACATCAAGAGTCACTGTCAGACACCTCTCAACAAATCAATTCAATCCTCTCCAACTGCTGAGATAAGAATAGTACAATTGTCCAAAATACATCACATTCTGTAGGAGCTCTCCAGGTCCTTTAAAATATTTTCTTTGGAAGCGTGCATGAAAAGATAGAAGTTACTGGCACATTTAGCAGAATGTCACTCAGTTTCTTCTGTTTGTTCTTAAATACTTTATCAACTAGTTTGATGTAGTGAAAATACCATGGTTTCAGTAAAAAATTAACTGTAAAGCATGAATGGCTTTTAGAGAAAAGCTATATATCGGTTTGTCATAAGCAAGGTGCCTTGCTGCAGGATACAGGGTGCTTCCAAAACATACCTTACAAAAAGGTGAAATGGCTGAAGCACTTGAGGAGTTTAATACAATATTTGCCCTTGTTTCTACTGTAGGGGTGGAAGATACCAATATAGCTTGGGTACACTTTACATAACGTTACATAATGTTGGCATACTACTTGAATTTGTATAAAGTTTCCAGCTATCCTTGGATTAATCAGCTTTTTATTTATGTTTTACTGTGGAGTTTTATGGCAGCAAAATCTTCTGTAACATATAGCAAAATTGAGCAGGTCAAGAAACCATGATTTCCCAGAGAAATACATCCTAGTGGGGTATAAATTACTGAGTGATCTTGAGGAAGAAGGTGTAATTACATACACAATGCAGTATTTCCAAAGAAATTTCAGAGCAGGCTTGAAAAAATGAATTTTCCAGGCATTATCGAATTCACAGTGTGGAAGAATGAATGTGAAAAAGAAATCAAGACAGAGCTGGACAGAAAAATAAAATCAAATAGAATCCAACATTCACACCTGTACATTACTAAAGAAATAAATGCATCTGATCAGATCAGGTGGAAAGCAGTTGAAAACACACAAGGTGGGGTACACCTGAGAAGAGTCACCAGTTCAGTCACAACAGGAAGGCTGACAGAAGTGTATCTTTATGACAAAAACGCCTTTGCTCCAGAGTCCCTTGTAAGCAAAATGGATCAGAAACATTCTCCCCACACTCTGTGGACAAGGGAGTGAGAAATGAAGCTGAGCCTTCTATTAAACAGTTCAGTGATGGAGCTGTCACATCATAAGGTGAAAGGAAAGTGAAGCAGAATCTGTGATAAACCTAAGGTACAGGCAGCATTTGTTAGATAAATGGAAGCAAGTGACAATAGACAACAAGCCAGGCTGTCTGAGCAAAGACTTTGTAGTTCTGTATTTTCAGGTGACAGAAAAGCACACCAAGATTTTTTAAAGCTTTTGTTCCCAGAACATGTCACTAGGGAATGTCAGCAAATAAAGAAATAACAATTTTTATTGCAAAAAGATACATAGTGTAAAAGAAGGAAAAGAAGGCTGCTATGAATATTCAGTCCCTGGTTTACCTAACATTGCTGAGGTGCTGGCAGTTGACCACTTCTATCCTGTTTTAGTGCCCAAAATGCATTTCGGGCACAGAACTGTGGGAAGCAGGTTTTACAAAGAATAGGAGTGCCAGAAAGACTTTTGGTCTGAGACAATCCCATATGACTTCACTTGAAGAGTGGCACTGGGGTAACGTCTCAGATGTAGCTTTCCTCCCAAATCAACTGATTCCAGAAGTGCCAGAAAGCTGGCCTTGAATGACAACTCTGAGGAATGAAACTATGGCAGTTCACACCCCTCTCCTGAGCAGAAAATACCAATTAAACACCACATTAATTTAGTGTTCACCAAGAGTTATCTACTTAGCTCCAATCAGATCAGATACATGCTCTATATTAGTTGTAAGCTATGTTTGAATAAAAGGGTTCAACAAAGGTGAATGGGATACAGTTTTCTTTGTATTTTTGTGGATTACACAAGTAAAATCTATGGCTATTTACTCTAGCCGGGGTAGATCTGGGCTGTTGCTTCTAACTTGAAACTATACTATTCTCTCCCCCAGGGAATAAAAAAACCCCTGAAATTAAAATCTTGATGCTGTATCATAAAATCACACATAATGAGACAAGCAGCAGCAATTTATTATCAGCTGATTTCAGGGGCTGAAAAAGAAGTTGAATATTCTCTGAATGAGGTCCACATGCTTCATTCCAGAGAGACTTCTTGCTATATTGCAAGGCATTGATAGCAATACCATCAACTCAACTAAAATTAGAACCTAGCAGAATATTGATCTGCAGGATCTGAAAGCACTCTTAAGAACCTTGGCCACCACAATATCAAGCAGGAGCAAACTACAAAATATGTCCATTGCTCCTTATACATCTTGCTATCAAATTTTTCCACATCTCAGAAACTTTTTACTGAGCTTATATAGCTTATTGTGGGAGTAATAGAATGAGTGAATAAAATAAAAGTATTCTATCTTCTATGTCATTGAAATCCAATCAGATTTGCTCAAAGAAAAACTGCCATACCATCTCCATCCTCAGTGTTAACATTCAGGACTTTCTCCCAGGTTTGCTTATCTGATAAAAAGCCTCTCCACCTGGAGCCTGATATTAATGCATAAATCCCAGAAATGTGTCTAGAAAAGTTCACACTATTCAACTAAAAAAACATTAAGCAGAACATGAAGAGAGGATAAAACCCTTTCAGGTTAAAATATGATTTCTATATTTCCTTTGGAAATAATAACAACAGACCACAATCTCAAGGGAAATTGTAAATTCCCCAAGGAACAAACAAAAGAGCTGAAAACTTTAGAGATGTAAGATATTTGAATAAAATGGTTTTGCAAATTAAATATTCTGAACTCTGCTGTTTATTTAGGCCTCAATATTGTAACGATGTCAGACTGCAGCATGGAGATAAACAAGCAATGAACTGGAGACCTCTGTTCCTAAATATATCAGCTCCTTCTGCTTAACGACCAACCCTGGAGCTAAAAGTGGTAACAGCATATCATCTATGGATTGGGACCTAGGAGGATAGGAAAAGGCACTGACTGCTGGCCAATAAACACTTAATCATGTCTCTCCATCTCTCCCAGGGTTTTACTCTGCCGTCCATCACTGTCCATAGAGAGCCTTCATGTAAAATCAATAGCAGTGGTGCAATCCCTGGAGGTGCCACAGCAACTGCAGCACTTCTCCTCTTCGGAGTGTTTGCATAGCCACAGAGCCACAGTCTGATTTTAATGAGACTGTTCATGAGTACTGTGTTAAGAAAACTTCCTGTAATCACACAAACATTGAACTATTTCTCCAAACAGTGGCGCTAACAAAAACGACCGGACTCAGTTACTACATCCTGTAGCTCAGTTTCAACATCTGATAAAAAAATTATTTTGTTGTTTATCCATCAGCTGCACCCCTTTCATCATTTAAAGAAAGGGAATAGACAAACTCAGAAACCCTCTCAGGAAGGGCTGCCTTATTTCATACATGAAGCAGTTTACTGTCTCCCCCATTTACAGCCTTTGTCAGTGTCAATCCCCTGTTATTTTTACCATTGTCTTCTGTCATCTGATACCTGCACTTCATTTTTAGCACACTCAACACACCAGATCAGTTAGGAATAGATGTATTTACATGTGCATATTCATTCATTTCCATTTACTACCCCATGTAAGACTGAGGTTCTGTTGTGGTAACTTCAAAACAGGTAATATTTAAACACCATTCTGATTTTCTCCAGTATTAAACAAGTACATGATTTCATTTCTCTGACTCTCCAAGTTTTAGTCGATTCCTTAGGAAATTGATAGAAATGCATCTCAGGAAGAAAGCAGGAAAATAAATAGGCCAAAAATTTGTACCTAAAGCTCTCTCAGTTCACAGAGAGGTGGCAGCAAAGTGCTCCTTTCCTCAGTTTCAGAGCTGCCACAGTCGCAAACAAGTATTTTGTGAATACATGAGTTAATATCCTTTCAGTTGGATGACTGAAAGCTTCATTAACAAGAGCAGATTTTCTTCAAGGGATAGGATTTGTCTCTTTCTGCTGCCACATTCAAGGAGCAGATAAACACAAGCACCGATGTATCAAAACCCGCCATGAGCTGCCCATGACTGGCATGAGGGCAGGCCAAGGTCAGTGGTAAGGAACCCAAAGGAGAATTGTGCAGCATCTCAGCAGCTGCCTTTCACATTCTATAAAACGAGGTATAATGTATGGATAGGTTGGACTGAATCACTCCAGACCTAGGAAGAATCACCACAAACCCAACAATGCTCTGAATATTTTCTGTACATGCTGCCATACACTGGTATTTACACAGGAGAATTGCAGTGGCAGAAAGCATAAGGAATCCAAGCTTCCTACTGCCCACTTTGAAAACATGCCAATCCAGACAGCTGAACAGAAGTAATTTCTTCAATTCCACCTGATTATACAGTTAAGAATTGAACTAACAGTTCTTTGAATAGAGATGTATTTTCTTAATATTTTCTTAATATGTTCTTTTTTTTAATATAGACTATTTGATTGTTGCTTTCTTGCCACTCAATGTCTGGAGTAAAGATATACTGGACTTAATTTCTAAAGACATCAAGAAGGAAAAAAAAGTGAAGGAATGTCAGTATGTTGCCATGAATCTTAGATTTTCATTGACAATAAAGGCTAACACGTGTGCCACTAAGGCCACGGAAAGCTCATAGCTGAAAGGACCAGGAGAATTTCCTGTGAACAGCTACACATTATACACATTATTTCAAGAACAATCTATTAATGTTGGTTGAATAATATCAGGAGACTGAACAGGAACTACTTTCAACTCACTGTCTCCAAGCAAAAAGCCCATGTTTGCAATAAGCCTTACAGCAAAAGCTCTCAAACATGGCTCTGGAGCTTTCAGTCTACTTCATCAAACCATTCCAATAGCCAAGATTTCCATCTCTCATAGATCCTCCTCAGCTCTCAGCACAGAGCTAGTCCTTCTGTTATCTTCCCTGTTATCCTGTTGAAGTCAAAGGATACTGGGGGGAAAAAAAGGCTCGAGCTTGCTCCCTGCAGCATCAGCAAAGGCAGATGGGATTTGCATGCAGGCTGAGTTTGGGCAGCTCACAGAGGCTGCAGGTATGGACACACAGTGCTTTCTGAGCAGCTGCTGTTCCTGGGGCTGGACACTTCAGTTATCCAGCAGAGATGAACAATGCTCTTTCTGCTGTGCTGAAGCAGAGAGAAGCTTTGTCTTAGCATTCATTTCATTCATTAAAAATGAATCCTCCTAATGAATTATTGTATGGGAATGGAAGTCTTACACCTCACAGGTTAAGTTTTGCTTGTTTTATTGTACGAACAATTGTCTGGGTATCATTTCTCTAACAAAATATTTTATAGGTCTCTCTTAACAGCTGTTTTCTGAGTACTTGCAAGGGCAACTGATAGGTTACATTTTCATTTCCTGGGCACACAGGAATGCCAGATACAGGAGGAGGAATCTTTGCTGGGTTTGACTCCTAAAACTGACACTAACCTATAGCAGTATTTTCTCACCCTCCTCTTCCCTCCCTTTGGGCAAAATGGTACCTCAAAGGCTCCGAGTTTTATGCAATGTTCTCTAAGCCTCCTCTTCCCCAACTCCACACTCCCAAAATAGAGAGCTACAGCTTCCCCTATTTTTGTCTCTTCCTAAAAAGTTTTTTTTTTCTTTACAGTATGTTTCAAAACTGCAGAAGGAATGACAGAAACAAGTAAAAACTTTATAGCATATCCCTATCTCCCCGACTTCATACTCTATAATCTCTGTAATTAGAAAGAAATTCTATTACTTTTTGTTTTTCTCAGGCTTTCCAGAATAATTCAACTTTCAGCAAAAAAACATATCTGGAAATACACTTATGTTCTAAACATAGAAATAAAAATGTTCTAATGAAAGTGAAGTTGTACTCTTACCTACAGCATTCCCTACTGTGAAGGTTACTGTTTAAAAAGTCTGATTATAATGTACCATCTGCTTGGCTTCTTTACACTCGCTTTATTCTTTATTGTGTGCTGTAATTAATGAGGCTTTCTGTATTACCACCATAATAGCCAATGTTTTTCTTTATAAATGAAAAGCAATAGCTCCCTGATGAAAATTTCAGCTTACTTCAATAAATGAGAGGAACTGCCTTAAGACTGGGTGGTTGTTCAGGTGTCATTGCAGTAGCAGAAGTCTCAGCAGCACTGCAGCCACAGTGCTTTGAAACACTGTGACAATGAAATGATAGACGAGCTGGATGAAGTCAGGATGGCAACCTTGTCCATAAAGGATAGCTGTCATATGTGACTAGTGTACACTTCGGCAGATAAGGAAAGAAATGAGACAAAATAATTGAATATCAAATCTCTGTGAGTTTTTGTTCCATCTTTGTTTCATGGCTATGAAGTATATCATGAAGATAAGGATGTGCTGCTGCTGCCTTTTGACTAGGAGGACAATTTCTGTGTGCTCCTGCTGCCTCCTTTGGTTTTTTTCTTTAAGTTACAGACCATCTTATCTTCATGGAGAATGATGGAGTATTTTAGGTATACAAACCCAGCATTCTTCACAAAACAAGCAGAAATTGCATGACAAACAGGACCTCTGGTTTGTTTCCACACAGACAAGGGAGCAAAATGCCACACAACATGAACCAATCTGTGGCTTTTAGTTCCCAGATAAGCATGATGTCCTGAAAGGTCCTTTTTGTGGTTTTTCACTTTGTCTCTTTTCTTCAACTTTCAATAAACACCTCTCACTCTGCAGACCACAGCTGTACATATAAGACCTGTGAACTTGCCATGTACTCTTAGTTAAAGCCTAAGAGATAATCAGCTGAGGCTGAAATGACCTCTGATAGTTACCTTTCAAACACTTAACAGCCTACCCTCAAAATCACATTTCTCCATCTGCTCATCAAGAAAAATGATTTCTGATGGTCTCTACTCACCGATCATTCAGGACTGATTTTCTCATTTGGGTGGAATTTTATGGAGCTGATTTTCACTCTCTCAACCTCTCTCAGGTTATTAAGACAGACCTGCTCAGCCTGACAGCACAGATGCAACAGGGCATGACTGGGTTACATTCACAATTCTATGCAATTTGATCTGTGCTATATGCAATTAATCTGTTCATGCTGGTTAGAAATCCCTGGAATACTAGGTATACTGAAACTTCCTCACCATTTTGAATAAACTGGAGGAAACCTGAGGAATTGGAAGGAAAGTATTGCAAAATTCCTAATGCCACAGAAACCAGCAGGAGAAAGATCTTAAATAATATTTATCATATATTTTAATATAAATCTTCTATCAGTAAAGGTCTCCACTAAATTACATATGCACACACACACACACACATATATATACACATATACTGACACACACATATATGTTTATGTATCTTCTGTGCTTTAAATGGTGCAAGAAATATTTGACTTTTACTTCCACATCCCTGAGAAGAATGAGACACTTCTGCAGGACAGAGTGGTGACAAGTTTGCATTAGGCACAGTGCCACTGCTGAAGCCTGTGCTTCTGATGTAAGACAGCATGAACTAAACTGCTGCTTCCAATGAGAGGTTAAAATAAAAAGTCATTGCTATTCTCCAGGAACTCTGGACAAGAGATGAATCCCTTCCACAGACTATTCATTGTCTGCTTTTTGACTGGCACTCATATTTTTAAACTGTATCACAAGATCATACTTAGCATTAAAGCTAAGTGATTAATTCATAATAATTACTGCCTAATAAAGTCTTCTCTCCTTCACATAAGACTGATGTATTTTGCAAATTCCCCAGTTATTTGTTGTTCCAAAGTAATGAATTAATTGCAATAATTTTCTGTTTTATAGGGTGCCAGTAGTCATGCTCTCAGTTGAAACATGGCATGTGTCATACCAGGCATACATTATTGTTTTGCTTTCCTTGCTGGCAATATTAGATGCAATTATTGAATGAAACATGGACAAACTCTTACAGAGATATAAATTTCATTGGAATTTGGGAGAGTATTCATTGGCAATATTAAAATTCTTTTCAATTCTTTCAGCTATAAATAAGAACATGACTTGAGCATTCCTACGTTATGCACTCACACTAATGTCTGCAGGATGATTAGCAGTGAAGTTCTCTCCTTTGCAGAGAACTGGACTATGGGCCATAGACACTGTAATAATTGTGTTCCCAGAAACCAGCAGAGATAAGGAACTCTCAGCATTCATCCTTTCAAACTCTGTTACTTGTTTTGAATCCTACTCTGATTTCCATCAAGTAAGCCACATTTAGCCTTGGGTAACAAAAAGATTCACTTCAGCATATAGCTCAACATTCATTATATATGTTAAAAGTCTAAGGAAGTTAAATCCAAAGTGAATAGTGATTTGCTCAGGATGCTACACTTAAGATGCATGTTACCTCAAACATAAAATCATCACAGCCATTAAATGAGCTGTCCATGTAGTTCTTCTGTTTCCCTGAATTTTTATTACAGTACACAGGATTTTGGTCCTAAATGACTCTCAAAACAAATCACATGTCTCCTATGGCACTTGTTGTTAATGAATTGGTCTTCACTGGTTTTCTAAAGAAAAAATTCAGCATTTTCTGAAGCACAGATTGGTATTCTACCCCCAGACTCTTGGGGTAGAATTTTGATTGTAGACTTGCTTGTATGCACTAAAACATTCCCAGTGTTCCTAGAGAAACCAAATCATCAAAACACATTGTTTAAGGGCAAACAATATACGTAGCAGAAGCTATACCTGACAGTGCAGTATTTAACAGCTAAACTTGCAAATGCTACTTTACTAAATCAGATGGATACTAGAACTTGTTGCATGGAGAAATTTTATTCTAATTTCTTGTGAGGCAGAATGAAAAAAAAAAAAAAGGCTCTGCTACAGCCAAGCTGACGGCTAAAGCATTACCATTTTGATCTTTATAACAAATGCAGATTAATTAAAAGTATGGCAATTTCTATAAATTTTCATAGAAGCTATTAAAGGAATAGGCAATGGGGAAGTTATTTTTGATTCCTCCTAGTTCTTCTTATAGCAAAAAGCTTTATATTATGATTTCCCAAAGCATGAAAAAAATGTAGTGTGTATGTAGTATGTATATACACACACAAGAGTTGGAGGTGAGCTAATCTATGTCCATTTCCAAGAGTTTATGAAGATAGTTAGCTGTATGCTGCAACAATCTTCATAGGCAAAACATTTTGGAGTTATTCCACTTACAGGCTAAAGAAAGTTTTACGGAAATGAAGTCTATAAATTATATTAATTCTTTTACTGAATAAAATGCATCTATATAGAAGGCCAGCATGAGGCTTTACCCTCCCTACTCATATGTTCATATAGATACTGTGCCCAGAGGACACAGACTCTGCTCTTTGCCCATCTTCCCTTTGAATTTCCATAAAATTTGCAAACACCATTCAAAGAGCAAATACTAATGCAGCTGATCTACAAACCACAGTGTAGGGAAGGAGATTCTTGCAAATATAGTTGGAATTCTGTTAAAGTATTTAGGCTATATGGTCAGGAAACTATTTATACCATGCCTACGATTGTTTCTTAGTCAATTATATTTAATGTTTTCACCAGCTTCCTAAAGTCAACCCGCATGTAACTTGAAGGGATCTCAGAAAAAAAGTCACCCTCTGTTTTTTCTACTCCAGGAACTTATATTTTGACTACACATCCATTTTTGAGGAACTGATACAGTAACTGGTAATTGATACATTAACTAGCAAAAGAGACAACTGAAAGCACTCCTTGCCAATCCCATGTGCAGGAAGATTGCTATTCCCCAGTAGTTTTATTCCAAAGGGAACAGATTACAAAACAAATCAGCACAGTCTCATCTGTGTGATTGCATTTGTAGGTATTCACCTCCTCACAGCTGGTCTGAGAGATGACACCATACAACATAAGAAAACCAGACAAAAATTTACAAACTTTGGTCTTTTTATATAGAGGCACTGAGACCCTTTCAAAGCAGGGGTGATGAAGTCTGCCTGCAGTTGTGGTTGGGGACAGCCCGGCTCCATCAGCTGTAACTGCTCTTGCCAGCAGCTAAGGTAAAAAACCCTTTATTTTACACACTTGTAAATGTCCAAATATGCTGTCTAGACAACAAAGTGGTGAGCATATGCACCAAATGCCATAGTAACTGTTGTCATCCTGCTTTATGTTTAGGCAGTTCAGTTTCCTCTGGTGCTGCATTCAGGTTTTGTTACAAGCTTTTTCACACAGTGCTGCACTTCTTTGTTAGGCTTCTCAGAAAGGTTATGATTTTTATAAACTTCCATGATCACTGAACCACTTGCTGGTGTCCAACCAATTGTAATGAAAGTGAAACCTGCCTCCATGACAAAAGATTTTATTGAAATAGGAAAACACAGCAAGCAATCTACAAAACCCACAGAAATGACCCCAAACTAGGTAGCATAGTAAGCTTCTTTCAGATCAATACTTCATTTGGCAGAAAAATCAATTTCCCTGCCTCTGAAATCCATAAAATTCATCAGGAAAAAAAATACCCCTCACATATTAGCAGCCCTTTCACCTTACTGGTTTGGAAATTAATTACAATAGACAATTTCAAACCCTGTAACAGGTTGAGGCAACAAGGCATTTTGCAACCTGTGAATTAAAACATGGAGTAGCTGTGATGGGAACACCTATAGCTTTCCTGATTGCCCAACCTCCCTTTGGCAGGGGCCAACACCGCATTTTTAGCTACAGCCTTCAACAGCCTCAAGCACTAACCAGGTTTCATTCCTGGAAAATGCTCACCTGGAAAATTCCTGGAAAACGTTTGCAGATAGCTGTGCAGGACACACAGAACACCATAAAACCAAGCGTTTTCTATCAGCATCCAAATAATTTTTTACAGCAGTGACATCTTGCCTTTATTCTTCCTTATGGGAATTGCAGCCCTGCTTTAAAGAGCTTTACTGCATGGCTCACATGGAATTCACAGATTCCTCTCAGTCAGCTTGGTGGATGTGGAGGTTTTACATAGGAGTGCCTCAGCAAACTCTTCATCTGGGAACTCTCCTGTACACTCTAGAGAGCTTGCTGATAGGAATGCTTCCAAATATAATGGCTTGCTGCTAAATATGTTTTTAAATAGAAAGTACAGAAGATTATTGATCTAGTCAAGATTTTGCTTAATATTTAATAAATCAAGTTTCTTTTTAGAATGTTTTTCTACATAATACACTGAGTTGCTCAGCAGACACAACAAACTCTCTTTTCATTATGTCATGCTGCTTCTCTAGCTCCCATTCCTTCCCCCAAGTAAATTTAGGGTTTTTTTTATTTTTTTTTTTTTTTTTTTACTGTTAGACATTTCTTTCCTGAATTTAGATTCACTGTATTTTTTAGAGAATTCAAAGTCTTTGTAAGGATATAGTGACATCTTATCAAAGAGGTCCAGACTCTGAGAGGTTGTTTTCTTCCACTGCATCCCACAGCTCAGATCTTTACAGTTTTTGTATTCACAGTCCTGTATCGTCTCTGACAGAAGTTCAATAAAATCGTCTTTCTACCCTCAATATCAGGGCTCTCAGTGTTGTTGGAACTGAGTGTTATAGACCTACAGTCTATCTCTGCTGAGAAACCTGAACTCCCCTGTCTGCCTCATTATACAGCAGGCCACTGGAAAGAGGTAGCAGTAGTTCTCCTGTAAACTGATGCATCACTTCTATTGTTTTCAGCCTATTAATATATGTTGTAATTCCTGAAAGCTTTGTTTTTAGACAGTCAGGTGGTTAGATATCAAAAAAGGTGGAGCATTATTGTTACTATTGCTATGCCTGGTATTGCCTCTCTTGCTATAAATCTTTTTAAAGTTGGTTATTCCACTATTTTTTCTCTTTATTCCACGTTACTACTCAAAGTTTTGCCTGTTTTAGACATTTTCTTGCTCTAATTGCTTCAGAGACCTGTTTCATCTAAATTTTATTTAGTTCACACAAATAGAAGGAAACTGGATATGAAGACAATGAATCTATCTTTTTGCCTCATACTTTAAAGGTCAGGTATGTTCTGCAACAGAGATAGAAAAAAAAAATAATGTCTTGGTGAATATTCCACATTGTGCATTTGCACAGTTGTTTTCCAATAATCTAAACAATAACAATATAGTAAAGCAGGTTCTGCATTATTTATATTAAGCAGTGAAAATGCTCCTCATAGCATTAAATGATAGCCTTGCATGCAATTCACAGACATTATCTGAAAGCTTATATACCTACTATATATATAACCCTAATGCAGACAGCCATAATAGTCTGTATGAATAGGGAATGCTGTGCTTACTGAACCACAGTCATGAAACTAAAAATGAAATTATAGTTCCTCCATCATAATACCTAAGTCAGTATATAATATTCTGAAAGAACAACAGTAATACCTGGGTTAATACTGGTACCATACATTATTGCTCAATGCTATCAAAAACAGCATCTCCAGATTCTTTATTGAAACATATTACATTACTTAAATTGTCATGACAAAGACAAAAGTGTTCAATTTCAGACTTTTCTAGCACCTCAGTTTTTATGAAATTGCAGATTTTTTTCTCTATTAGACATGTAATTTATTTGCTAGTTAAATTCCAATAGAGAAGTTGCTCAGTCCTGATTTTTTAAAAAACACGTTTGGGAGTGTAAGTTCTAAACCCTGACAGGAGTGTTTTCCTTTGTTCCCACTCACATCCTGAGCAGGAAGATGAGGATTTAAGTGTTTATCCAACTATTTCATCATAAACCACTGAATAAATAATGTCCAGCATAAATAATGCCTCCATATAAAGCCAACTCTGCATGCTTCAATATAAATGAATTTAATATGAACTGTTATAAAATTGCAAGGTTATCTCAGCCAATGCTTAATTTTAGCTTTTTTTTTTCAAACCATTATCGTAAATGGCCAATCTGTGTGAGCTATTTGGTTAACTCCCTACTGCTTAAAGGTGGATTATCCAAAGTGTGCACTAAACAGAAAGAGATAAGGAAATGCTCAACTGGTGCACCTAACGACTGGATCTGCAAAGACCAGGCCATCTGACTGTTGAGTTTGCTTCAGACTGTGGACATGATACACCTATGTCCACACCAGCCCCTGAGTCATTTCTGATGGATGGAACAATTTTCACAATCTGGGACTCACTTTCACAAAACCTCTGCTCAGACTGTGAACTCATGTCAGCTTGTAAGTCCATGTGATGGACATAAATCTACTGGGGCTCTGCCCTTCTGCTCCATCCCCCCAGCGGGCCTGAGTTTGGTGTCTCAGGTTTGGCATTGACTCACAGGTTTCACAGAATCGTTTAGGTTGGAACAGACCACTGAGATATTCAAGTTCAACCTGTGATCAACCACCACTTTGTCAAACAGACCACAGCACCAGGTGCCATGTCCAGTCCTTTGTTTAAAAACCTTCAGGGATGGTGACTCCACCACAACCCTGGGCAGCTGATTCTAACATGGGACAATCCCTTCTGTGAAAAAATTCCTCCTCATTTTCAACGTGACACTGAAAGATTTTACCTGTGGATGAAGAACAGAGGTGTTTTGTGGAGTTCAGATTAAAATGCCTATGAAGAGTCAGCTGGATCCCAGCAGGCTTTATTAAGGTTTGTTAGCTTGGGTTAATTTGATATTTCCTAATAAAAACAAAAAGACCTTTTAGTCATGAAAAAAAGAAGCCAGAACAGGCTGCAGCAGTTCAAGGCTGGCACCTCACACATCCCAGCCCCTGCACTCATCGCTGCCTGCGTGTTCCCAGGCGCTGTGCTCTCCAGAGCCCCTTCCGCAGCGGTCACCGCACCGGGGCCCGGTCCCAGACCCGGCCGTGTCATCCCAAACACACTTCTGTGGGATCACCGAATGGGTCGGGCTGGAAGGGACCACAGTGGCTCCTCTGGTCCAACCTCCCTGCTCAAGCCGAGTCATCCCAGGGCACAGGACCGTGTCCAGACAGCTCTGGAGCATCTCCATCGAGGGAGACTCCGCGCCCCCTCTGGGCAACCTGTTCCCGCGTTCAGTCAGTGCACAGCGAGGAAGTTCTTCGTGTTCAGGCACAACTTCCTGGGCATCTGTTCTGTCCATTGCCGCTTTGTCCCATCGCTGCGCAGCACCGAGCAGAGCCCGGCCCATCTTCTTCAAACCTTTAGACAGTTAATACACATTAACGGAGTCCTGTCCCAGTCGACTCTTCTCGATGCTGAACAGGCACAGCTCCCTCGGCCTTTCCTCGTCAGAGAGATAACGCACCTTCCCTCACACGCCTACACCCTTCCCCAAGGTGCCGACCCCACGGACCCGTCTCTCGCACCCCTCACGGCACTGGCCCGGCCCGACCCGGCCCGGCCTCCCTCCGCCTCCGCCGGGGCTTCCGCCCGGGGCGCGGGGCAGGGCGGGGACAGCGCGGGGACAGCGGCTAAGATGGCGGCGCCCTTGGCCGGGCGGGCGCGGGCCGTGCTGCGGGACCGGGCCCTGCGATCCGCCCGCCTGCGCGGCGAATTCCCGGTGAGTGAGCGAGCCCGGCCCCGCTCCCCTCCGTTCCTGCTGCCGGCAGCCTCCGCCCCTCCGCCTGTGCCCGCCTGAGCCCCGCGGCCGGCGCGGCTCCGCTCGCAGCCTCCCCGCGCCCGTGTGTGCCAGCGGGAGGCACCTTTCCCCTCTCGCCGGCTGCGGATGCTCGGGCTGAGGGTGGTCCAGCGTGCATCCCATGTGTCCAACCTGCATCCCCTGTGTCCAACCTGCATCCGCTGTGTCCAACCTGCATCCCCTGTGTCCAACCTGCAGTCCCTGTGTCCAGCCTGCATCCCATGTGTCCAACCTGCAGTCCGTGTCCAGCCTGCTGTCCCTGTGTCCAACCTGCAGTCCCTGTGTCCAGCCTGCATCCCCTGTGTCCAACCTGCAGTCCCTGTGTCCAGCCTGCATCCCCTGTGTCCAGCCTGCTGTCCCTGTGTCCAGCCTGCATCCCCGGTGTCCAACCTGCATCCCCTGTGTCCAGCCTGCTGTCCCTGTGTCCAGCCTGCATCCCCTGTGTCCAACCTGCAGTCCCTGTGTCCAGCCTGCATCCCCTGTGTCCAACCTGCAGTCCCTGTGTCCAGCCTGCATCCCCTGTGTCCAGCCTGCATCCCCGGTGTCCAACCTGCATCCCCTGTGTCCAGCCTGCTGTCCCTGTGTCCAGCCTGCATCCCCTGTGTCCAACCTGCAGTCCCTGTGTCCAGCCTGCATCCCCTGTGTCCAACCTGCAGTCCGTGTCCAGCCTGCATCCCCTGTGTCCAGCCTGCTGTCCCTGTGTCCAACCTGCAGTCCCTGTGTCCAGCCTGCATCCCCTGTGTCCAGTCTGCTGTCCCTGTGTCCAACCTGCAGTCCCTGTGTCCAGCCTGCTGTCCCTGTGTCCAACCTGCAGTCCCTGTGTCCAGCGGTGGCGCAGGCTCAGGGCTGGGTAGACTGAAGCTGACCGGGAGCGCTCGCTCCCCCCCAGAGCTGACAGAACTCTGAATTATTTCAGAGGCAGAGCTGGGTGATGCTGTGCACGAAGTGACATGCTCTGTCTGAGTGATGCTGTGCACGAGGTGATCCCGGTCTGAAGGTGTTTCGGGTGGCAGCAACGCGTTGGTTTGGCTCAGTGTGGGTGGCTGAGGTCAGGCTGGGCTGAAGATGCCTGGTTGTGCTCTCCTGGGGGAATCGATCCTAGCTCAGGCTTCCCGGTGGTCCTGAACCTCCGCAGAGCGATGGGAAAGAGTAGATGAGCTTCCTGGAAGGACTCAGGGGCTCTCTTGAAGTGTATCAGGAGTTCATTATTCACCTCGACAAGCAGCCACGCCGAGGTAGAATGAGATACACACATTTTAGACAGCCCTCGTGCCTTTGGCAGCCAACTCTGTTATTTTACCTTTTCATCATGAGCAGCTGCACGAGAGTCTTACTTTGGTTCACACTTCTGAGCAGAAGTGTTTCCCTGAAGCAAAAGCCCCTGGAGCAAAGTCCAGTTCTCTCTGCAGGTGCCACTGCTGGGAATGCTCCTGGTGCTGAGTTTAACCTGTGTTGCACAACTGCTGCGGTGTGGTTTATCTTTTAACCTGAAGGAAGTTACCCACCTCGGCTGTAAATCTGAAATCTTTTGTGACCAACTTTCCTATTTGAATTCTGGGTACAGTATTTGAGAACTCAGAACAATTGATTTGTTGATTTAGCATTCATCCATTTCATGTATACATGCATCAACAGGGACTGTTTATGTGTGGAAATGCACACACAATTATATCTGTATGCATACATTTATCTGTATATATACAGGTTTAATATGTGTATATAGACCTGTGTATATATATAAACTTGTATATATACAGGTTTAATCTCATTAGTGTGGATGGGCAATGTTATCACAACAATGTTTAGGGAATATGCATTGTATGGTTGAAGATGTGTTCCTGCCATCAAGGCTTAGGTGTCTGATCCTACAATAAGAAATTCAAAAGTATCATCCCTGTTCTTGTAAGGCTGTGGTGCAGAGGGCTTTGGAAAGGCTGGATATGGAACATTGAAAAGAGTCATCTTGAAATTTAGAAGGTGCTCTGGTTGAGCTGCTTTGGTTGGTTTCAAGCCTTGTCTTTATCTGGTGCTGCAGTGGAGATTTAACATACAGGTGGAAATTAGGAGCTCATGTTGTATTCTGTCATCTCTCAAAGCATGGAGGCACTCTGTAAATTAGCCCACTAAAATAACTGGGTATCAGCTCAGATTCTCAAGAGCACTCTTAGGATACCAAGGTGGCCATCTTTAAAAAAAAATAACCTTTTTGTACATTATTTTTGAACTAGAGATGTTTAACTTGTATTATAAATCACATTTTGTTATTCTGTTTCTGAACTCTGCCAGATATTGAGAGCATCTCCCAAGATCTGTGCTTTCCAAGTAGGCTATTTTCAAGAACCACATCAATACTGTCTAACAACAAATCAAGCTCTTAATTTCAAAGCAAACCACTTTTCTTTATAAAGGTCTTCAGTTGTGCAGTGTTGCATAATAGAATTCCAATCCAAACAGTCTCCTAATCTTCCACTGTCTCAGACTTGAAGCTATGAATAAGTTGATCAGCCAGAGTCTGGATTTCTGTGCTACAAAACAGGATAAAGGATCTGAGAGTAAGAGCCCTTCCATTGAAGGTTTTTCTCCTTTATATCATTCATTCCGTTGCTCAGACGAGAAGTTACAGTTACTTTATTTAGCATAAAACACCAAAAACCTGTCCTCAAAGCCCATCACAGTGTTTCTTTCACAGATGAGGGTCTTCCATATGGTGTGAATGTGATCAAGAAATATCAGTCTTAAACTTTGTTGTTTTGGTAACCTCGTGTGAGATTTAGAATCTTCCCTTATAACCCTTATGACTTACTGTTGGAGTGGTGTTTCTATACTTTGTTGCAAAATTGCTTATTTCAGAACTGTAGCTGTGAAATTTGGTTGTATGCTGTCATTGTAATCTGCACACATTTTCCTCTGTAGCTTCATTTTAGGGGTGGTGTAATTGGTAGTTGATCCTATCACATGGAATTATTTTATCATCCTTTCTCATTCCTTTTAGCTTTTTATAACTGTTAAACATTTTGTACTCATTTTGCCGTTTATATTCTTGATAGATTCAATTCTTCGTGCTGCCGGAGTTTTAAATCTGACCAAGTGTTTCAAGAAGATAAAAGATAGATTTGAGTTGTCTGTAGTGCATGTGGACAGGAGCATTCAGGCCTGCTCTTGCTGGAGCAATATTTGTAAAGAGCTGTGACAAACGCTCCGGGGACCACTCGGAGCAGAATTCAATCTTGTTGGCTGGCAACAAATAGGCTCCATTGAAGGCTGTTTATTTGAATGGGAGTTGGATTTGGACCCTTTGGGAGAATGCTGTGTTTTCAAAATAGCTTCAGATGCAGTGAAATTCAGCGATGAATATAAATGAGGAACAATTAAATCAGAATCATAAGCAAAAAGAAAAAGCTTAAGGTAACTCTCCAGTATTCTAATAGAGTGAGCAAGTTGCTTCGTGCATTATGAGCCCTATCCCAGCCTTCAAAATGGGCCTTAATTCAGCCAGAACACATCCAGATTCCACATGCATTGAAAATATATAAAAAAAAAAACCAAAACCAAAACAAAACAAAACAAAAAAAACCAAAAATCAAACAAACAAAAAAAAAACAAACAAAAAAAAAACAAAAAAACCCCAAAAAAAACAAAAAGGAAGGAGGGGAAGATGAAATTAAACAATATTTCTGTTACAAAATCTGCTGGAATCTATAGATGTTACAAATAGGGAACTGCAAGGTTGCTCGCTGCACATGCCTTCAGTTCCTAGACTTGTACATCTATAAAACCTCATAAATGTTGAACAGAGAAAGTTCTGCCTTTTCTAAGAAACTATATATAATAGCTGATCTTCTATTCAGCACAAAATGTTACTGAAAAAAACTTCTCAATTCATGGCTTCAGAAGCTACTTTAATGTTGAATTTTTTTTTTCTTAGTTTTCTTTGGTGTTCTTGAAAATTTCTTTGGAATGCTTCTCTATTTCACTTTTCCTGGTTGTCAGTTTTGCTACATTTTCAAGGTTTTACATTTAGAGGCAGGAAATACACGAGCCTACAGACTTTCACCAACAGTTTTTTCCACAGGCACCTCATCCAAATGACAGGAAAGCCCTCTTCAAACTCTAGACAAAACTGAAATGCCAAAGTGGAGCAGATGTTTGGCCCACTCCTCCCCGGCACTTCCATTAAACACATGGTTATTGAATCCTATTTTGAGACGAGAGAAGGAAATGAAAACATAAATATAACCTCAGACTGTGATTTTTTTTTTCCCCCAGTTAGTTTTATACTAGTGGGAAGTAGTATAAAACTCCCAGTATCCTGGGAGCAGTCTGGCTCTGACACAGTTACTCATAGCTCTGTCTTGAAGTAGAAAAGCTGCACTTTGCTGCATTGATTTACCTTCCTTTATACTTAGTGGAGGAATTATCAAGGGATAGGGTTAATTAAGTAAGAAGAGATAGCCTTCATGAATATGACATTAGATGGAGAAGTAGCCACACCTGTGGTCTTAAACCTGGCTATGAATGAATAAATCCTTCCTGACCCTCCATCTAACTCCCAACCAGTTTACCCAGAGACTCCTTACATTCCTTGGGTAGGTTTAGGATTGATCAAAGTTTTTGTTTTAGAAAGCCTGTGGGTGTTTTTCATTGATCTGCCTCCTGAGGCACTAGATAAAGTGTCAATAGACGAACTCTGTTTTCTTTACAGTTACCTTAAATGATTGTTTCCTCCTGGTTTTCTATGGAAATGTCAGTGTGTGTAGTAATTTTCCTTTTTTTTTTTTTTTAAGTATTTTTCAGGCATCTTTCATTTGGTGCATCTGGCTGATGACTGCCCGCAGGGATTTTATCTGAAATGTGTGAAGCTACTAAGATTCTTTTGGAAACATAGAGAAGTGAGATGAAGGTTTAGACACAGTTGGGTTATAGTTGTTTCTTAAAAGTGGTTAATTTCTCTGCTGTTTTATCCATTTGCTTGTTTGGAAGGTCCATTTTCACAAGAATGGGCAATGTCCTCATTAGTGCATAGAAATGAGATTGTCTCTTCCTGATCTGGGGACTCAGTCATTCCGAGGTGATTTAACTTCAGCTGATATTTTTTATTGTAGGCCACACCTGTAGTGAGTAGTTCAGCTCATTATTGCCTTGGCCAGTCCAATTATTCTGTGCATATTTGTGACCATGACTGTCATCTCCAGCTTTGAGCATATACTGAGATTTTCTCCAGAAAATCTCCTCCTCTAATACTCTAAAAGCAGTTTCTAACCATCTGTGACTCAGCTTATTTCTTCCATAGCACTTGAATATAACACAGGACAGAGACATCATATTACCTGTCCGACTGCATATGACAGTAACTTTGGAACTGGTAATTAAACATTGATCCATGATTAGTAGCTGCTTATTGATTATATTTTAACTAGATAAGAGGAGTGGGTATGAAACAAATAAGAGTTAAGATTGACTGTTGTGAAAAATTCCTTAATAGTGGAATTTTGCTGTCCTGCTGGATTCTTTGTTGCATGAGTGAGACTTAAAACAAATTCTGTACTACCAGCTGAAGCCAACCTTTAATGTGGTAAGGAAAATGAAAACCCTAGATGGGTGTTTTAGTTTGTTTGTGACATTAAGCTGATGGTGATGTTTTTGTGTAATTAGTAGCTAAATGTTAACTGTGAAGGAATTTAAAGACTTGCTATTTTTCCACGTACTTGTTGGCAAATCTTTTTAAAATCTTCAGTTAACAATTTAAACTTATAACACAGATTAAATAAATGCAAGGGTCTTTTTTTTTGTTGTTGTTTTGTTTTGTTTTTTTTGTTTAAAATTTGCTGCTTTGGTCAGATTTACCCATGAGCATGTTTCTTCCTGTTTTCTCTCTGGTCTCTTTCTCATTGCTCATGGGTTTCCCTAAACTATAAGAGTCTGTATCCCAAAATTGAATTAATTTTTATTCTATTTCTGTGATGATCTGAGAGTTTATAACCTTTGACTCCATAAAGCTCTAGGTACTCACAACCCTATTGGGCTTGAATGTGGGTTGGGGTATTTAAGTCAAAGACTGTTTCATTTAAGAAAAGACTTTTTAACATATTTTGTGATACATTATTATTCATTTGTGCTTACTTACCTCGCACATGGGTAGTACTTGGTGACAGATCAATTTCTGCCTGTCTTTAATTTGTGTGCTGTAGAATCATAGTCTGGGTTGGGTTGGAGTCTGAGCAACATAACTGTGAGAAACAGCCTCAGTTTGTGTTCAGAAGGAGACAGAATCACTCATATTTTAGTTTACCTTTGATGTCTTAACTCTTGTCCACCTAAATTCTTCATGAGATGCAAAAGTTTTGTAAGAATTGTCAGGAGGAATGAAAAATTAAGCGAGATTTTTGATCGGGTTTGGTAGGTTTGCCTGCATGTCCAAGACTTTTGACTAAAAACTATGAAGCTGCAAATTAAAAACCAGACACAGATTACTAATGGAACACTTCATCATCTTTTAATACCTTCCTCTGAAGGATCTGTGGACAAAAGGATAGTTTAATTTGGCATCTGCTAATTTCATGGCAGCCGAGAAAACAGTTACTACCTTGTGTAAAAAAAAAAAAAAAAATTGTTCATACAGAATATTGGTATAAAAATGTCAGGGAAATTCCAGTTATTGGAGGAATTCTATGTGCCAATGTACGTAACACTGATGGGTATGGGTAAAACATAGAGCTGTACATGATAATTGAAGATGAAAGGCCTATTAAAAGGAACCGTATTCTTTTTATTGTCAAGATAGTACTTGCTAAAGTCTGAAGATGGCATAAAAATGTATTTTCCCTTCAATTTTCTATCGTCTTCAATTCTGTCACTCCAAACACATTGGAAACAGTGAATCTATTTAATTGAATTCTTTCATGCAGAGTTTCAGTCCAGATTTGTTTTTCAGTTAAATGGCTCAGATGAAAATAGTCTAAAGTAACGCCATAAATTTTGGAAGTAGAGGAACAGATGTTTAGAACTTGCTTTAAACATGATGTGAGATGTTTAAACATGAGTCCAGAGCAGCTGGAGTGCTGGAGCTCCATCTAGGGAGGGCTGATGACCCAGCTGAGAACCCACGGGTCAGAATTTCGGGCACACCAGCATCACTGACAGGGTTATTGTACGTTTCTGCTGCAGGCACCTTGATCAGCAAGAACCAGATGAAGCTGCAGACAGCTGAGGAAGCCTCAGTCAGCAGGCCCTGGTCCTCAGGGAGGACTTCATTCCCTCCAGGTTCTGCTGGAGTGACAGCACAGCAGGGAACACATCAGCAAGAGTTCCAGGAGGTTTCTGGAGAGCTCTGATAACAGCTTCCAAATGCAGATGTCTGAGGAGCTGCCAGCAGGAGAGACTACCGAATCTCACACGTGGGAACAAGATGTTTATTCCTAATGTTGTTTATTTCTGGATACAGCATGGGCTGCAGTAAGACAAGGAACAAGGCTGGACATAGTCCCAGTGTCCTTAACCAGTGCAGCAATGCCATTGTGCTTTGGGCTTGGAAGTGCTCTTCCACTGGATTAAAGTTCACCTTACTCTCCCTCCATACAGTCAGAAATCTAGAAATCTGCTTTAAGGTCAAGGTCTCTGAGGATGATGAGATGATGCTTCTTGTAGTGTCCCAAGCTTGTTTTGAGATCTGAGAATGGCAGCAGAGGGAATTAATATAATTAGGTATAAACAGTGGAGAAATATTAATAAAGAAATTACCTGCAAAAGATGGAAAAATATTCCTAATGTTTGGCTTCCTATTAAAGGCTGACTTTCACTGATTTTTCTGGGCAGTTTCTGATTTCTCCCCAGCTCTGCCCAAGTAGTTGAAGGCTCTCTGCCTCTTGTTTTGTCTCTCAGAGTTTGCTTCATGGCAGTCTAAGTCAAATGGTCTAATTAAAACCAAGACTTATTAACAGTAAAGGGTGTGAAACATTGAGATTGAAACAAAAAACGGGTACCAGTCTTTTATTTTCTTGCTGTTTCCAGGAAAGAAATTGGTACAGACCATTCTGGACTGGTTTAATAAACCAGATATGACTTAGGCATGCAGTGAAACTGTTTCTGTAGATACTTTTCTGTATTTCTTTATTTTACTACCATGGGCATTTGCATTTTTGTTGCTTGGAAGTGTTATGTTGCTTAGTGCTCAAAGTCATATTCTGTGATGACATAGGTAGCATGGAAATTATCATGATTTGACTTCAATATTAAAGAACTGGAACAAAAAAGCTGTGATTATGGTTCATATTTCCTTCTCTGTGATGAAAAATGGAGCTCAAACTGTCTAAATTGGCATTTTATCAGTGTTTTTCTTAAAATATCAGCGACTTCTAACACTTGAAAAGCATTCTTGCAGGGTATGGTAGGCGTGAAACACTTCTTTGATAGATATGATTTCTTGAGATACGAATGCAGAAACATTTCTGTTCATCTTACTGAATATGCTTTGAGTTCTGTAACGATTTAGAAAGCTGAATTTGCATGCAGGAAAGAAAAAATTGATAGTGGGTACTTTGTCTTGTGTTTAGTGGTACAATAGTTTTAGAACTATTTTTTCCTGGCTATGTTTACTATTTAGAGCATTTCTTCATAATTGCATAAAATATAATTTTAATCTTGTAAAAAATGAGGAAATTAAACAAATTAAACACTTTTTTAAGATCAGAACAAAAATATATAAAATTTCCCCCCAAGATACTTAAAATAAAAGAATATTTCTGATTTATGTGGAGAAGATGGCTTATTTCACTTTTTGAATGTGCTGTGCATATCACCAACAATCTTCTTTCATTTGCCAAGGCAGGGAATGTGTTACAGTATTTTCTGCAACTGATTATGCAGTTGTGTATGGTAGTGAGTTTATTTTCATCAGATACTTCAAAGCCTTACTTTTTAGGTCAGGAAAGTATGCTTCTCTTAAAGCTTTGAAGTTTGAAATAAGCAAAATGAACATAATTTGACTAAAATTAATTACTAATGCAAAACAGAACTTCTGATGGTGAGAACACTGACAAAAGCCAAAATTGAATCTGAGAATTCATGGTCGTCCTTTACCCAAGCAAAGGCTTTGAAAATTGATTCCAGAGGTGGAAAGCTTCTGGAGACGTGCTTGCTCTTGGGGCACATGTGGATGTGCAGTAAATAATTTTAATACTGTTATATTAGGCTGAAATTTGGTTTTAACATGCCAGGAAAAAATATTTTGCCAACAATTTCTGCAGTAGGGACAGAGGGCATCGTTTGGCCCTTTGAGTGGACTGGCAGTGGGCAGCCAGCTTTGTTTTGTGACATCCTGTTTGTGATGTGACCTTCTGCTTGCTGTTTGAACCAGACAGTTTTCATGTAATCCCACAGAAGAAGGAACCTGCCCTGTTTCATGGTTTTTGGAAGCTGCTGATGGTTCACTGTTCAGGTGAAGGTTTATGGGTTGGGGTGTGCTCAGCCCTGCTCAGGCAGCCTGTCCACACTAACCAAAATGCATCCCAGGGCTTCTCAGGGTCACGAGGGTGCTGTCCCTTGATTTGCAGAAATTTTATTTTGCTGATTGGATATATATAGAGTCCTGAATATTCCCTTGGTTGGGCAGCAGGATGCAGTTGTCAGGGATTTGGTGACGTCCTGCTTTATTTGGAGGTCATTCTGTAGCAGCCTGTCTGAAACAGCTGCTGAACAAGGTGTGGGAAATGGGGAAGAGAGGTCAGGGTCTTACTGTTCAAGAGGAAACACTTCCCACCCTCTCCTCTTCTACTTTTGTGGAGTGTAGTCCTCACAAACCCGTACATGCAGACACCCAGAAGGATCATCCAGGTGTTGGCTGCTGGGGTCTGCCTTGCAGAGCATGAGGATGTGGGCTCAGATTCTGGTTTTGTGAGATAAGGAGAATAAGAATGACAGAAGGAGCTCAAGTGTGACCCCCGTGCTTGTTCCTGGTAGTTTACAATGGAGCTTAGTGGGTAGGAGAGTGTATTTACAGAATAGCTGTCAAAATCCCTGAGTGTAAGGAAGCTGTAAATAAGTCTATAAAGTGTAATCGTTACTGGAGACTGTAAATCTGCAATGAGTGAAGGACTTGCTTCAAGTTCATTCTTGTGTCTGCTTCCTTGCATGAGAAGTAAACAGGAGGACAAATCAGAAAGCTGAATTTGTACATATATAGGCACACTGGAAGAGATAAAAGCACATTGGAAGAGAGTTGTGTAGTTTCATTTGTGTTTTCTGGAGCTAGTGACCCGCCTGAGCCCTGCAGTGGAAGAACATCACACCATGCTCCATCATGCCCAGGAGAGGGCAGAGGTAAAGCCTGCAATAATCAGTTTGCAATCAGACTGATGATAGGACAAGGAGGAGTACAAGATCAAGTCAAAAGAACTTAGTGGGGTAGGCATTCAGAAACCCTTAATGTAAAAGGGTTTCTTGCAGTAGACAGCAAGTAGGAACATTCAGGAGATCTGGAAAGGGAGACATTACATTTTGTTAAGAATGCAGTTGGGATTTTCAGTCCCACTTCCACCCTGAGTGCCTTTACTATCCTTAACATTTCATCAACAATACTGTGAGAAATCCAAGACATAACTGAGATGTTTATAAGACTTTGTGGTTTTTATGTGCATATTGCTATGGTTTTGTTTAAAGGGAAAGGCTCATGAATGGATACTGTTCTGGTTTTTTAATCCAGTCTATATGGTTTTGTAATCTAAATTTCAGAATTGTGAAAGAGATGGATGCTGTCTTCTGAAATCCGCTTCTGTTTCTGTGACATTTGTTAAAGCACAGCAAAATTTTATTGTTTGCTGTTTAAGGCCACTGTGGAAAGATTTAGAAAGTGGGCTTTAATGAAAGAGATAAATAAAGACAGCCTTGCCAGCATCCAGAACTTCAGAACTGATGGACACACTCCTGATGTTCTTCTTTCCCAGCTGAGAGATTCCACCATCGACAGAGGAAAGAAAACACTGAGTCACAAATAGAGATGTTGAAGTATTATGATATGTTTCCTAATAAATACTGGCTGATATGTCACTGCAGTTTAGTATATCTTTTAGTGGAAGGGGACATTATTTTAAAGATGGAAGAGGTAAATCCTCATTAATGTTTCATATATTTGTTAATGAATTAATTTTGAGGTAGTGGATAGTGAACGAAATGTTTAAACCCCCCAAGTAATGGTGGCATTTTAATTTTAATGTGAAAAAAACTTCAGTAGAGACACATATTTTTAGATTCAATTACCTTGGAAAGTTGGCAGTTCAGTCAGTGAGCGAGTTTTGGGAAGGTTCTCCCACTTCAGTGAGCAAATTGGGGAAGAGTGAGGGAGTTTGATTCATGACTTGACTTTGGGGTCAAATCCAGTAGGCTTATTTCTTTAGTTAAATCATTCACTTTCCCAGGTTAATTTTAACATTCTGGTAGGCTGCTCAGGTTGAGGCTGAAACTGTTCTTTTTATAATTGCTTTCTGCAGGATCTTGCTACTTTGAACTGTCCTGTATTACACAAAAATGTCAGACCTTCCTACTCTACCTGAAAGTGCTCCCTGCTGCAGTCCCTTGTGTCTGACTTTGTATTTTCTTATTAAAAAGGAGAAATCTAGCTTATTTGGCTCTATCATGTAGAGGATAATTTGTGGGTGTTTATTTGATAGAAATTTCTGTTCATTTCTGTGGTATTATTGAAATAAAAATCCTTTGGCAAAACTGAAATTCAAAGGAGAACTTAATATTGTTTCTCATTTAAATTGTGTATGAATAAATAATTATAAATTGACAAATATTGCTTGTAGTGATTCCTTTCTTGAGTGAAAAACCAATCTCTATTTCCTTCTTAATTTAGGAACTTAAAATTATTAAGAGAGAAAAAGAGAAACTAGATGCAGCCCCAACACAGCGAAATGAACTATGAATTGAAAATTTAATCACTGCTTTTGTTTCCAGGGCCGTGTTGCATTGCACTAAATCTGCAGATGAACCAGCTTTTACTTAGGGTTTATTAATAACAGGTTGTGTGGAAAAGGCAGAGTTCTCCAGTGTCCCCACTGGGAGTCCCTCAGCCCTGGGGGCTCAGTGCATCCCCTGCACAGTTCTTGTCCTGCTCAGCACGTGCCTGGGCAGGGGTTTGTAGTGCTCTGGCATTGCACACCAGGTGGGCACAGGCTCTCACCTGTGTCCAGGAGCACCCAAATCCCTGGGTGTGAATTCTCAGGTGTAGTGATGCCTCAGGATTTTAGCTTTTATATTTTTCATATATCTGTAGTCCTGCAGTTCTTTAGTGTATAATTCTAAATTCCATAATGGAGTGTGAGCTACAGCTTCCCTGTTTTGGTCAGACACAACAATTCCTCCCCAGGCCTGGGAATCAAGGACACCTCACTGTCTCAGGTCCTGAGAGATGGAAACAGAAGTGAGTTGAGGGGCAGCAAACTTGGGTAAGTAAATGGTTCCATTAACTGGAGCTGTCGCTGTAAGATTCACCCCCAGTATGCAAATGGACCAAACTTATTAAAGTGTGAAAACCTTTGACCCATCATCCATTTTTGGGTGTAGTCCCTGGGGGGGGGGGGGGGGGCTTCATCTCTGAAGGCCCTTTGATAAATATAACAACTTTTATTCCCTTAATTTGTCTGACTTCTGTTTTTAGGTAGTCCCAACAAGGCATCAGTAGCTGTAGGTATTTAGGTCCATGAACTTCTGAGAACTTGTGCCTTTTTCAGAGAGCTCACCCAGAGGATTCGCTCACTACCAGGCTTTTATTACTCCATTAAATTGTGTACAATATTTTCTGCTTTAATTTGTTTTGAAATAATTCAGCCGTATTTTATAATGCCTTATGGAACTCATCAATATTGCCTGTGTATCTGTCGAATGAGAGTTCAGTAAATTAGCATATTCATTAAACAAACAAATTATTGTTCTGTTAGAAATTGGTGACTGCCTGCTTCTCAGCAGATGAGTGATGTCAACTGGCATCAATTAGTTTAGTGTGCTTTGTTACCTGCAGGTAGGTAGTCTGTGGTTGATATCCTTCCTTTATTAGGCTGTATTAAAATAATCACTGCTGCCTGGTGATGGGAGAAAAGTAATTTCTCTTAACTAAAAAAGGATGAGATCCCTAAATATACCTTCTTTAGCTTTTCAGTTAAAATAGCTTCCTTCTCTAGAATTGACATGATCCTAGTTTAACAAAGCTCTTCTCTTTGTTTCTTTCATGTTTGTCACCATCTCTTTTTTCCTGCTGTGATGCACTGTGATTCACTGGTTTGCAGTGGCTCCTCTTAAAAAGAACTTTGCTGTGTGAGACAAGAGAAATTGGCTTTTCCTGGAACTGTGGGAAAGTATTCAGGGGAAGATTTAACTAAGCACTTGTTTTGATTGCATTGACTAGAACTGAGTGGTGACACAAAACCCCTAATATACTAATAAAAAATATCCTGTGATTGTTTCAAACTAGATTTCTGAAGTTCTTCTGGAGTGTTACTGTTCTGGACAGTGAATTGCAGTGACTGTGAGTAATTGCTTTGGAAGTAGAAATGGCTCTTGAGCAGGTAGTTTCCTACTGTCTTCCCCAGGCTTGGTTTGCAGCAGGTGCTGCAGTCTCATTTTCAGTAATAAGAGCTTCTGAGCAGAGGTGGTGGTCTGTTTCACCCCTCTGAAGATTTGAAACTTGTAATACTTAAAATTTATGCTTTCCAAGCTCTTGGCCATCCTCTCAACTGAGTCCAATTTTTAAAGCAATTTAACAACAGCAATCCTAATAATTGTAGTAACTGTGAGCTCCTTTTATAAACAAGCCCCCTTTTCCTTTTTCAGTATTTTTTGAGTATATGAAGAGAACCATTTAGTTATTTAATACAGACATCTTGTTTCAAAGAGTCCTAGATGTTAGGAACAGTGGTAATTATCCACCAGAACACCAGAACAAGCAGTCCAGATTTACTAAACAAAAATGTAGGGTCATACTTCGCATGTGTTATTTTATTCAAAGTTAGCTTTCATAAACCTTTGTTGCATGGACAGATCTCACTCATTCTGAAAAGTGAATATATGGTTTATTGGTATAAAACAGTAAATTGCCCCTGGAGTTTATTGATCAAAATGCCTTAGCCTTTAGAAAACTGTGAAATGTGTTTTTTGTTGTTGGTGGTGGTGATGGTTTTTCTGTTTTGTTTTGGTTTTTTTGTGTGTGTGTGTGTGTGCATTTTACTGCTCAAAATATTTTGTGTGCTATATTTTCAGGAATAAATATGGAACTAAAAGTCATATAGCTGTTAACGAGAGTTTGTGTGTTGGTTTTAAGTGAGTTTAAAAAATTCCCATCTTTAGGAATAAGTAATGGAATGTTAAAAGGTCTTCAGCTGTACCTGTAGATTTTAAAATCAAATGCTCTTGTTTAAGGCCATTATCTGCTTATGGTGCTTTGATACAGACTGAAAAATAAGCAATTCCTGACTGCCGTGAACAAAAATACAGAAGCTGTTTTTGTCAGGAAAATAGTCAAGACTTCTTCCTAAACTAGCTCACAGAACCAATTTAATCCCTCATAAATATATCACAGAGGTCTAGATTGAGACTTTGATCGTAATGCTCCGTGTTGGATGAGGCTGCTGCACTCGGCTGGTGCCGAAGGGACCTGGCTGCCATATGGCATCCCAGCTAAAGTGGGCAATCTGGGATGCTGATGGAAGACAGTTTTCTCTGTGGCTTTTAAATAGGATGACCTGGATGCTAGCTCCTGCTTTGGAAGATTAAAATTGCTGGTTAGTGGCAGCCAACGGGACATTAGTTGGGAAGGACATTTTGTGTCCTGTTTTCCATAATGTGCCCCCAGGTTTGCAGCATTGCCATCTCTGGAGAGAAGAGGATGTGTGGTGTGGCTCGATGGGACAGCTTATAGCCCATCAGCCTTACCACGACTCTTTCCATTTTCTTTTGTGCCTGAAAGACTTGCTTTCCTACAGAGCGTATTTTTGCTTTTTATGACTTATATTTGTGATAAACTTCAGTTTAGTGTGGCGCTGTTTTGCTAAATTTTTGTTTCTTGTCGGGTTAGTTTACTCATTTTGTGGGCGCTGCCAGCAAACTGAAATAAGTGCTTTAGTTTGTTTTCAGTGTCCTATGTGGTATCTTTTAAGCACATGACCTAATAAAATGTGTCTGCACTGGCAGTGGTTTCTGTGAGAGTATTCAGTTGAGTTTATATCTGATGGTTTCTTTCTGAGAGAAACTTTTACATCTTTGTCAATTACAGAGACTGCATGTCAATAAATATAATAAAGGTTTATGCCTCATATTGATGAATGGTCTGCTCTTTCATTACTGTCATCTTTGTGTATCTGCTTTCCTTCATATGTGCTTGGAATTGTATTACAGGTCAGAGTGCACAAATTGAACAAACTGGAATGCTGTAGAATGTGTTGGCTAAGCAAATAGATTTTTTTGGTGACAGACATTTATTTTTGATCACATGCAATAAATACATCTCCTGTTAATTTCAGATACAGAATACATCTCACCTCCTCAAAAGAGCCACGTTTTTTCTTCCCAATTGACTTTTTTACAATATAACCATTGAAGTAAAAACCAAGTTGATAAAACCTGATACTTTATATATTTTACATAGAATTTGTGTTTCTAGAGCTGTTTCTTACTGGCACCGGATCTATGAGCACAGTTACAGCTATTTGGCTTCAGTGGAGCAACAGAGGGGGAAGAAAGAAGTGGGCATTTATTTCACAAGCTTTACTGCCAGGTGCTTTTAAGAAGTCCATCTTTGTTTTGTGATATTAATACTGGCTTCCATTAATACTGTGAATGCAAAGGGAATGTTGGATGTTAACAACATGTGTCTTCCTTTTAACAGTCATGCAATAAAATGCATTGAGCTATGCTAATGAAAACAGTAGAGCTGCTCAGATTATATAGGTGTGTCAAGGGAAGTTCAATTATCCTAGAAATTTGCTTAGTGGTGCTTTTATTTTCTTTAATAGTGTTGATTGGCACTGGATTCTCTTCCCCAAGCTAGAATCATTTGGCATTTTACAAAAGTGGAGTCTTACCAAGAGAAAATGAATATTTATATTCAGGGCTATTTTTAGGGAAATGATCTACACATGAACACTGGACTTGATAAGGTGAAATACTTATTTGTGGATGGTTAGCCAAGGTAGTTCCCTGTGGAATTAGGCATGAGATGGCACTACATTTTTTAAAACTTGATTTTTTTGAGACCAAGAGGACTCAGTTGTAATAGAGGGTATAATTTGAATCTTCAGTTGTTTGTCAGACTTGACCTTTCAGTTATTCTTTTTGACAGCTTCTTCATATACTTGTTAAAGAGACTTAAGTGATTCTTTCTATTCTGTTTTAAAAAGCCACCCTTGGATGTTCTACCAGGGAGGCTAAAGAATGAGAAAACCTTATCCTGAACATACAGGTTCAGGTAAGAAGTAATCAGTGACATAATCTGGTGGAGTTTGGGTTTACTGATGCTGCTCCTGTTTTGTGCTTATATGGAACGTTTCTTTTTGAGCAGAGTTGTGCTGAAGTAGTTAACATGCAACTTGCAAACTTCTTGATGAACGTGTTAAGACAGTTTCTTCTGTTTTTATGTGTGTGTGTTTTCTTTTTCCAAAAGCAAGCACTCCAAAGATACCTCCTGGGTCATCTGAAAGATGTTGTACATCAGAGTAGTTAATGCTGCATATATAACAGTGATGTGTCTGCTGCAGTGTTTTCTAAATCTGTTTGGGTGTTTTTGGGAGGGGGCTGGTTTTGGTTTTTTTTTTTTTTGTTTGTTTGTTTTGGGTTTTTTTGTGGGTTTTTTTTTTTGTTGTTGTTAAATATTGAAACAAATTTCTGCTGGAAAATGTGCTTAAATATATTTTAAGTTCCACTCTGGTTTAACTAGGTTCTAGTTCTTTTAGCCATTGTTATTTAAATAATACATTTATTTTTTTTCTTGGCATGTGGAAGCTAAAGGATTGGCAAGTGGAATAGTGGAAGAATAATGCAACTGTTGTCCAAATACATTATTTGTGCAGAGCCTTTAGCACTTTATATGTAAAAAAAAAATTAAAAAACGCACCAAACAAAAAGGTGGTAAATAAGAGGTTATGTAGGTTATATGAATCATCAATTTTTTCTCTAGAAGTAGTCCATAAACCACAGACACAGTTCTGCAACACCTGACCTTGTTAAGATGATCAAAAAGAAATATTTGATTTCTTGATGTGTGTGCCGCTCATTTAATCATGCTGTGGGACCAAATATGGTCTCTGCTTACATAAAGAGGGAGCTTTGAAAAGAAAGCTTGTTCAGAACAAAGTACACAATACCCAGTAAACTGTAGTTTTCTAAATCCTCCTCACTCTATGTATGGTCTACATTGGTGTGACTGGTAACAAAAATCATGGAGATTGGAGAAGGGAAGGGAGATTAGAGGTGAAAACCAAACAATACTTTGGGCTTTTGGAAGTTGCCAAATAATTCTAGCCAGGAGGAGAAAATCTGGTTTGAAACTTGTACTTGATTTAATAATTCTGCCTTCATCTCACTTCATGTTACTGCTCAGTTGAGGCCTTTTGATCCACTTACTTGAGTTTTGGGATTTTTGGTATTGTTGTCAGTCTCTCAGGAAATGGTATCAGTTGTAAAAGAGCCTTATTTAAGTGTATTAATCTCTTTGATAAGTATTTACATTAGAAATTCAATCTTAAGAAATATCTTATGATGAATTTAATTCCTCTTTAAAGCTTTAATATTTTTAATAACATTTTGTTTTCTGTGTGCTGTTAGGAATGTTTTCTTAGCTTTATAAACTGATTTATTCTTAAATCTTATTGGTGGTTTAAAAATAAGCCACACCTTCTGATTTACCAGGCAGATCTGAATCTCAAATAAAAGCCACTCTGCATCTTCAGTGTGTACATCAATACACAACACAAAGTTCCCATATGAAAGGACAACAGAAAAATTCCACCAGTGGAAAAATCATCAGTGGAATAGCTCTGTGGGACATTTTTTGTTATATTTTTGAGTTGTAAAGCTGTTGTATTCCAAAAGCACCTGTGAGGTGCTGAGAGGGTGTTTGGGACCAGAGGTCACTGCAGTTCCCATCAAGCAATACTCACAAAAGTCTTCCCCCAAAATAACTTTTGAGAATATTTTCATTCTTATTTATTTGATTTAGATCACGTGAAACTGATTTATTGTTCTAAGTTATGAATAAAAGCTGTTTTGAAGGCTTGGTCTTAAGTTATTAAACCAGTGGCCAAAATTTTATTAGCTGTATTACTGACCTACAGAAATTTTTAGATAAAACAAAAGGGTCCCTCCTCACCCCTAGTGTTAATCCCTTTGTGAAAATGATCCTGAAGTGATAATTGCTAGAGTCTAGCAGAGAATTTATAATAGGAAAACAAATTAAACGTCAACAATTATGAAAGGGACTTTAAATTTTGACCCTACATTTGAAGTATTGCTTAACTGTAATAACATATCGTCTGTGCATAGCATGGAGGAATATAAATCATATGAGGTGTCTCTGTGATATGTAGAATTAGAGATAGCCATAGAGCAAACTGACAATGCCATTTTGTTCCTCTAAAATATGTTAATCAGGATATGCATAAAAGGATTTAAAATGTCATCCTGGGCTATTTGTAACTGTTTAAGTTCAGGGGAAGTCACTTTTACAGAAAACATGCAGTTATATACTGTAAAAGATGGGTTTGTGTTTTCTTTATGCCTCAGTCTTTTGTGCTGTGTTTCAAAGAGAATGGAACAGATGGGAGTTTGCTTTTGAGACAACTCAGCCTGTAAACGTTGAGTATTGTGAGAGGGTGTTTTACTGAAAGATTTTAGCATGGAGAGCTTTTGTTTTCAGTGTAAAGTTGCATTAGGTTAATATTTTTTTTATCATGCTGTTAGAGATGAAAGTATAAGTATAGTAAATAATCCTCTTTGTCCAGCATTTCTAAATATGTAGAACTGGCTTGCATGCTGTGCTCCTTACTTCAGGAGAAACCAAGAACTGATTGTGGCTGGCTGCCAGGAGGACAGCAGTTTGTGTCTCCATGTGGGAGAAGCATCTTTGGCTTGCACAAAATGGGATTACACCATTGCCAGGAGCCAGCTCCACCTTTGCCATTATACCATTGCCAGGAGTCAACTCCAGCTCCTTAATTATTGCTTTTGTATGGAACAATTTAGCCTGTGTGGAGAATATGTCCTTTCTTAAAACCATTCAGTAAAGATCCTGTGACTTCTGTAGTGTCTCAAGGTTTCCTGCCAGGACAAGCAAATGGAGTGTCGTTGTGTGTGTAAGGTTGCTGTGTCTTTGTACCTATGGGGTGTAGATATATTCATATTCCCACAGGGACATCTAAACTGGCATGTTGGGAACGAGGAGAGAATTATTCTCCAGATGTTGCTGGCCTGGCGTGGCTGATGTGGTTGTGCTGGTGTCCTCAACAAAACCTGTTTAGAAGCACGACGACCGAAGCAGAGATAGCAGACCTCTGAAAATACATGCATTAGTGTATAGTTTCCTACAGAACAATGCTAATTCCATGCCTGTTGTTTTTCTTCTCAGGTACGATTCAACAAATGCATAGAATCAGTGGAAATAATTTTATAGGGAGGAATTAGATGAAATGTCGTATAATAAGGATATTTAACATGAAATTGAATTTGTTTTAATGTGAGAATCTGTTACTATTTTTATAGCAGAGGATAACATGAAAACATAAATAGACTTTGGAGTTCAAGCCAAATTTGCCTTGGTATTAAATGCAAGACATTTTGTCTGGCCAAGTGAGCCTTGTGTAGCTTTTAAAAAAGATCTGTAGCTTTCAGGGTACTTGGGATGCACAAATGTTAAGAAAAGGCACTTAGGTAAATCAGTACATACTTACTTTTTCTCTGGGTGTTGTTTAACTGCTGGTTTGAGATAGCCACAAGGTGGAAGAGCTCAGTGGGCTGTCTCATGAACTCTTCTTAATGAGCATTATGTTATTTTCCCCTCTTGTTTTTTTCCAGACTGTTCAATTAACCCCCAGACGATGGCTCAACCTGCAGGAGTACCAAAGCAAAAAAATAATGGCAGACCATGGGGTTACAGTTCAGAGATTCTTTGTGGCTGATTCTGCAAATGATGCCCTGGAGGCTGCTCAGAGACTGAGTAAGTTGACTGATAATGGGAGGATGCTGCTACACTGGGTAGCAATCTGGAAAATAAATTGTTTTCTAATAAGTTTAAACAGTCTTTAAATTCATTCTTACTGAAAAGCTTTGATATTCCATCCAGACCATAAATATATGCTTAATTTTATATATTAACAAGTTTATAGAGGTAGTACTTAGAACTTTATTTCGCAAATGTTTTGCATGCAGCATGTAACATGAATTCTTTAATTAACATTATAATAATTCAGAATGTCATGAATAGTTGCTGAGGAATTTTTTTTGTATACTTGATATAATTTAAGGAGCTGAAATAAATGAACTTATGTAAAAATCTGTTTTCAGACAAAAATGTGCTGTATTTAAAAGCAAAGGAAGGAAAAGGTTGTGTCCTCTCCATTGTCAAAGATGCTTAGATGCTTAGATATTTGTTAATATGTGTGTCCAAATGAAAAAATGGAAAAGGTGAGTTGAGTTACCATCACAAAAGGATGTGAGAGTGGCCCAGAGAGAAGACCCTGCTTCTGGAGGTTTGTTTTGTTTTATCTCTGACAACATCCTCATTCTGGTGTGGTGAACAAAAGATGATAGTGTGGGTCAAAAATGAAATTATATAACAGCTTTTCTCTTAAAAACAAAGTGTTGAAGTATTTTATCAATCTGGTCCGACTGAAATATTTTTTCTACTTTTTAAAGTTTTCATCTTTTCATTTAGTTTTTGTTAATATATCAAACATCAAAATGCCAGAGGCCAGACTTTATTGTAGTCTAATTGTGTAGTAACAGGAGGCTTATGCTTTACATAATGCACTTAGGCCACTTAGTTAAATGCATTTCAGTTTTGCACACTGGAAGGTAAATTAACACAACTTACATCCAAGATCTCATCAAAGCTCAAGTAGCTGAGTTGCATTAGCATAATGGTTTGTGCAATCTCCAGAACTTCATTAAGGTGATACATTTTTCAGTGACCAAAACCTTCTTATGACAATCAGTGTATTTGAAAATATATCTGAAAAAAAACAATTAAATGCAAGTATTATGGTCATTTAGCAGTAAAAAATGGAAAAGTCAGACACAAAGCAAAACACATAAAATATTTCCTCATGTCTGGTTGTCTGAGAAAATCAAGGAATGCTAACTGAAGCTGTGGCAGGTTTATCACCAGTCTTACAGCACTTAAACTCTCCTCTTTGTGATTGAACTCATAAATGGATTGGCCTGTCCAATAACTATTGCTATTCTTGATCTCTATGACTATTTGGAAATATAAATTACTCCATTAAAGGCAGTGAACCTCCCCTTTTTTGTTATGCTATGTTTATTTAAAATAACCTCTGTAGCTTGCTTGCTTTGCAAATCACAAGAAGTGTCTGTTAAAAACAAACAAACAAAACAAGCAAACAAACAAACAGTGTTTAAATAACCAAAGGTAAAATCCAGAACCAAAAAAATGTTTGCTCATGCAAGTTTATCAGGTAAATTTTATTTCAATTGTGTGGGCTTGTTAGCACTACAGAAAGTGGAAATTAGTGGCACCTTTCTTCATTTGCTGTAGTTGCCTTCAGCCATGGTGCACTACAGAGCATGAGAGAATTGTGGTTTATGGTGTGGAATCTATTTCATGTTGGAATGACTGACACTCCATTGATCCACTTAATAATTAACAACATCCTCGTTATCATTCTAGTGGTGTGCTGTCCTTGTACTTCTAACATGCACTTTGAAAACTAAGGATCAAGACCATCAGTTTTGCTGTTGTGGTCATTGATGCTCCAAGATTTTGCTGGGTTTATGTTCTTTATGATCCCTCAGATTAATATTGTCCCTGTCACTCAGGTTTTATCTGCACGGTTTGCAACTGAATATGCAACCACACAAATGAAAAGATATGGGAAAACAGGAAACTTCAGTCTACAGGAGGCATGACATATTATGAAATAAAAGAACCAGTGAAGGCAGTCTGGGGATGTTGTTGATGGACTGGCATTGTGCAGTAAATTATGGGGAGAGGCCAACCTCCCCTGCCAAGTCCTGCTCAAAAATTTCATGTTTTAGGTGCTGTGTGCCACGTTGCAGCTGTCCTTTACTTTGGCTTCTTCAAACAAGAAAAGGTTCTTGTCAACATATTTTAAATATAAAAACAGGATAAAGTTCTCAGAACTTGAAAGTCAAAGGTTCAGTATTTTTCTTGTGAAAGGAAAATTCTATAGCACTTAAGAATACAAGAGGAACAAGAATTTTCCTTTATAATCTTACAGCATTACATCACTCATATGGGTGTGTAAGTGATAAAGGGGTACAGATAAGGGGATAAGAATTTCTGTCATGGAAGTCTGCATAAAGTCTGGAATTCACAATTTAATTTCACAATTTCACCAACTATTATGTTCTTGACAGAGCTGTCTTTACTGCTGCAGGGCCTGTGCTCAGCAGTTTTGCTATTGTTGGATTTCCTGTTGATGCAATGGAAAGAGATGAGATGAGATGATTTTTGCTGCTGTCTTCACTTGTCAGGAAGGTGTTAATGCATGTCTTCTTGAAAGGGTTTGCCTTTATTCAGTATCAGCAGTTTTGTTACACTTTGCTCATTTCCTCTGTTTCTCTCTATTTTTATTATTATGTACGCTGAATGTTAATTTTCTCAGATACTTTCAAAATTTACCAACTGCATGAAAAGCAGTCTGCAAGGAATTTTTAATGGAACTAAAGGATTGATTTTTTTTTCCCCCTTGTAAGATAAGAATGACAGATGTAAGGAAAATTAACATGACATCACTAATATTGACTTCAAAAGAAGTTGTACACAATAAAGAATACAGAATTAAGCCCCAAGGAATTCATTGCCTTCTATGTGCTAAGCAATTTTCAAGTGTAACTTTTGTATAGAAGGCAATATTTAGAGAGTGCCAAGAAACTCAGTCACAATATTTTTCTAGTTTTTTGTTAAAATTCCTTGGTTTTCAAGAGAGGAAAGAATGATGTTGTCCTGTTTTGCTGCACAGTATGGTGTTGCTTGATTTGCTCTCTGAAGAAACTTAATTTGTAAACAAGTTCTTACAATTCCAGTGCACCTATTTAATAGAAAATAAAAAATACTTGGGAGCCAAGTTTTTGTCTGAAAAATAAGCTCCTGTGGCTATTTTTGTATTAATTCACAAGCCTTCTGATCTAATTCTCACTTAATTCAGGGCTTTTTTTAGCCAGAGAAGGAATTTCCTTACTTGCTGTTTCTTTTCCTTGTAGTGTAGCACCAATACCTAAGGAATTAATCCTTATTATATGCTGTGTGTGCATTGCCACTGCCTGCACTGTGCATCATTTCAGGGCCATCGTTTGCTCTGGGCTCCTCCAGCAGAAGCCCTTGAGTCTCGTGCTCTGCTCTTTGTGCTCTGCCTGATGGAGAAGTTATTCAGGGGCCCATCATTTCAAACCAGGAGCTGGGCAGAGCTGAGAGGGGCTGGAATTATGGTGGAGGGGGCTGCTGTGCACTGTCATTTGGCTCTTTGAGTCAGTAGAGAACTTAGAGGTGGCTGGCACTGCTGACAGTCCTAAATCGATGCTGGGAACTCGGCATGTGCTTCTTTTTCTGAATTTTAACAAAAGCAGTAGCCACTTAGAGTGTTTCATTGCATTTAGGAATCAGTCAGGTGCAGTGTTCACACTCTGTCCCAGGGAAATGCAGTTCAATTGAGTGCAAGGTTTTTATTCGCTCTTTTTCAAAAATAAAAATAAAACAAAATATAGCCTCTGCATGTCCTATTTCTATTGCTTATGCATGAGGGAACTCATAAAATTCGGCTTTGGACTGAAGACATGCTTTTTATATCAGGCTGGAGAGGTAAACATGTATTTTATAAAGAACAGAAGAGGTTTATTGAAGCATCTTTTCATGAGGTCATTTACCTGTCACCTATTTTTCACCATTTTTCAGAATACTGAAACAGTTCTTGGTCATGTGAGCACCAGTCTCCTTCCTATCTCAGCTCCTGAAGTGTTTTCCTTCCCATGACTTTTTAGTTTAAAGGGAAGGCTGCATTTTTAGATGCTGTTTTAGATCCCTTATCTGAAAATTTACCCCTCTAGTACTAGTTGTGAAAATCACTTGAAAGCAATTTACGTTTAGAAGGGATCAAAAATTGACCTTTCTGTTGGTAGTGTCCTTTTTGTGTGGATCATGAAGAATTTGTTGGTGATAATGCTGTCTGCATTTAATATGAGCTTTTATGCTGGGAAAATTAAAAGCATTCTTGAACCTGATACTTCTGAGGATATTTGAAATGTGAATTCAAGCCCTTTTTTTGTCAAAGCTCAACCCCAGGAAGAATTTTTCTATTAATATCCTGAACAGTGGCCCTCTATATAAAGTTTTATTTGAAAAATTTGCTACTTAGCTGATACTCTTTTACTGTCATCATGGGGTTGCTTATGTGATTTAATTTCCTCTCTGTTTCTGTCCATCAAGGATAGGTAGCAGAATTGCTTCTTTCAGCATTTCTGTGATTTCCATATTTCTTTCCACTCTCTGCTTCACTGTGAAGTAATAATTTTTCACCTGTGCATAATGAGTTATTTCTCAAAAATCCTCATGTACTTAGTGGTTATAATAAGCTTGTTTTTTGGTTTTTTTTTTAAGCCACTCAGGTTATCCTTTTCTGCATATGCTGAAAAAAAATCATGTGTTGCTGTAATAGCATTTCAGGAAACTGTACACAGAGAACTTGCTCGCTAGTGAGGAACAGCTCTCCCACAAGTCCTCTTATTTTCTCTGACAGCTTTTATTAAAGTTCCTCAGACTTAAATTGTAGCTTTCTAAAACTGTTCTTTCAGGCAAAATAATGCTGTAAGTTATTGACTAATATGATCCTATTCTCAGATGGGTAAGTATTTAGAAAACAATCTTCTAAATTTAATAGAAAACTGGTGTTAGATGAGCTACCTTTGGACCACATTCTCAGTGTTACTGAGCATGAGTATTTCTCTGTTCCACTTAATGGATTTTTGCCTTGTCAGAGGGATGAAATCTAAGATTAGAGTGAATCTACATTTTCCAGGCACTTCTCAGTGATAGAAAATACCTGTTAATACTCCATTGTTTGCAGTCTTCATAGGCATCCCTTAAATGCATCAGTTCAAAGCTCTACAAAATTTGTCAAATCCTCTTCCTTATTTTTTTTTACCCTATTTAGCATAGTTAGAGCATATATTTAGCAGTTTTGTACTGCTAAAAGCCATTTGTGTGCATACTGGTGTTTTGCTCGCTGAAGTGCTTTGCTCAGACCCAGATTTGCTTGACTTGGCAATCAAAGAAAGAAATGTTTCTGTGTGTGATCAGAAGACAAATACTGATTGCTAGCCATAGTTTAACTTATATTTAAATATTATCAAATAATATTGCAAATAATAGGTTTTTTTCCTGCATTTGTCCATGTTGTAATGATTTGGTTTTTGGAAGAAATCCCCAAATAACATGGTTGTGCAAACAACTGTAAAATTCTCACTTGTGTCTGAAAAGGATGAAAATAATAAAGTAGAATACAAATTATGAAGGCAACATGTTGTTTGCTGCAGTTAAAGTAATTCTTTGTAGGAGGCTTGGTGATCAATATGTCAGTGACCCAATTTATTTACATCACCTACTGGATGAAAAAGATCAGTCATGGAAAATCAGAGGAGCTGGGAAAGGTGTTACAGGATTTTGTTCACCAAATGTGCTATGTTAGGGAGTTTGTTAGAAAGTCCTGGGGAATTTGCTGTGATACAGCTACAGAACAAAGCAGGAGTGAAGTACCTGTGCATTTTAGTTCTTTATATGGACATTCCTCATGTCCTCACGTGTTGCTTTTTGGGGCTTTAGCTTAATGTGCCTTGGAAGCTGAACTGCACAAGGCACTTCCAAGGTGGAATTAGGATTTCATTTGAGGATCTCACCCCTGATGGCTGTTGGTGTTGCAAGACCTTTCCCCTGGATAGGAGCCCTAAATTTGTGCTGCTTTCTCCTCTGCTTGCATGGCTTGGTTGGCTTTGAATCTGGTAATCCTGCTTGTGCAAAGAAAAAAAAAAAGTGGCAAACTTGTATGTGCAGCACTATTTAATCAGTGCAACATCCTTGGTACAGCCTGCAAGGGCTCTCTGCCTTTGCTTTCCTGCTTCTCTCCTTCCACCTCTGCAGCTCAGCAATGTTTTTCCACATAAAGCCTTGGATCTGTGTTTTCTGTGGAGACCAGGCAGCTGTGGAACCACACATGCATTTGCTGGTAACAGCCACGTGTGTTGCATCCTGCATGCCAGAATAAACAGGTAGAGAAACTTCCAGCTTCTCTAACTGGGAGTTTGAGTTTTATTCTTCTTCAAAGCAGGTTAATAGTAGGTTTTGTCAAAGCTCACCACTGGGTATTGTTTTGTTCCAAGTTGAACCTTTCTGTTTCAAGTTAACTTACAAATTGTGTCATTTTTAATATTTTAGACATGGAAATTATTTGCAGGACCCTCTGTCTCCAGAGGAATTACAGAAATAGTTAATTTGAAATGCATTGTTATGAAAAACAAATTGTTTTGTTTTTCTCATCTGTTCCCTTCGTTAGAGAATTACATGCTGAGTGTGAGTCAGTAAATGCAAGCTTGAGACTTCTTACATTAGTTAGATATTTTATAACCATTCTTTGTCACCAAATGTCTTCATATTCAACAGATTTATAGTAATATGAGTAATGGCTTGGGGGCTAACAAATCAAAATCTCATTTCAGATGTTCGACACTAATGTTGAGCTGACTTATTGTTCTCTGCGTTGGATTTCTGATCAAATTACCAAAATAACTGCTTGAAAGTAAAACACAAAGTCAAAAATACTCTAGAAATGAGGTACTGAATTCAAAGTGTAACGTGTGCCTCAGAGTGTGGGCATTTGCAAATTTCGGTTGTGTTAAGTACACTGTTGGATTTTTGTTCAGAAAAGAAAGCAACAAAAGTTATAGTTCTTGATTCAGGAATTTTATCAGGTGGTAAAAAATGCAAAGTTTTACAAGGACGGTACAAGACGACTGCTGGTGTTTACTCCACTCTTGTCACACCATATTTTATGGTTCTTCAAGGTAGTTTTGCAGCTGCAGAACAATAACCAGATGCGTAATTGAGAAGCAGCTGCATGAAATTTTCATTTTTTTAATGCATAAAATCAGAACCATTAGACACATTTTATGTATAAGGTATGAAATACTAAACAACAATGTTTTCTCTATAGTAGTACCAGCTGTGTAAGGGAGAGTAATTACTCCTCCTGCACTCTCTAGATGCCCATCAGCTTCTAAACATTCGGGGGCTGATTCCTGAAAGCAAGTTTCATTCTTCTCTGGTTTTCTTTCTTATTTTCCTTGTTTGTTACTCTGTGTTGTGTAATGCTGCATCTTCTATGTGATCAGTTCCAGGGGACTATCATGTGTATAGTGGTCTCAAATACAAAATTTATGCTTATGCCTGTTTTGCAATCAAACTTTTCGGTGGAAGGACTAGTAGCACGATCATGTTGAACAAAATTTAAGAGGGAATGATGGCTGTCCTAAGCTGGGATGGTTAATAATTGATATTTTCATAATTTCCCTGATCTCTTCTAGTGTCCCCTGAGGGACACAGGGTACAGCAAGAAGATACTGTTGTTGTTTATCCACTTTCTATAGAATTTATTTGGGAAAGTTGCTTTTCAAAAATTTGCTGCTTGCTTCTGTAAATTTATTATACCTTTTGTCTTTATGGACTGGGTGGTGGTTTAGGATGGGCTGGATTGAGGATTAAGGATATTAACTTGTACATTTGCTATAAAAGCACATGGTTTTGAACCAAGAAAGGAATTTCTCACAACTGACTTTTCAACTCATGTGAAGCTCAGAGAAGACCCAGTATCCAGCCTTCATGCCATGATTCCCATCCCCTGTTTCCTCCTCAGCCTCTTCCAGTCAACGAGGCAAAATGAGCTGGTATTCTGCAAAGGTTAGGATGACTTGCAAGAGCTTGTTTTATCCTTAAAGATGGCAGTAATTTACAAGTTGAATATATCAGCAGTTGAGAAGTATGATCATAAGAGTCTGTGATTATTATTTTTTGGTAGATAATCTCTACCTAAAATGGTAGAGCAGTTTTTGAAGCTAAGGATGTTCTGACATTTTGTTAATCTGCTACTTCATATTTGAGAAAGTGCTGTGAATTTTAAATATGTTTGTCTACATTTCTTCAAATATTTGCAGTTCAAGAAAAGTAAAATATTTCAACACATTTATGAATACAAAATGTGTCTTTGTAACCCTGCTGGATTCAACTGGGAGATATTATCTGACTCTCTGCATCACAGTATATTTTAAATAATGCTCTAACCCTTGAGAATGTCACCACAAAAAAAACATTTAGTGAGAATCATGTTCAGGGTAGTTCCAGAAGTTAGCTGTGCTCTTATTTTAAGTGATTTATGTGGTTTATGAAGAAAAATCTGAAGTTGACAATTTTACCTGTGTGTGGTGTACTCTCTGTGGTCCTACAGTTAGAGTGAGCTTTCATTCTGTGCATCATGAAGGGGAACATTTTTCTTGCACCTCCCCTGGGCTTAGTTGGACTGCTCACCTGAGTAAGATGAATATGGCTAAACTTCAGGCTATAAATCTTAAATATATTTCTAGTTCTAAATACTTAAGAACAGCCCTGGGGGGTTTTGGAGAAAGAAAATAGAAAGGCAACCAAGAAGAGTTTGCTGTGCAAACAGTGAACAATGTAAAGTCACTGGGAATATTCAGCACTGCTGCACTGTACTTCCCTCTACTCCCTGCCAAGTCTTTGACCCTTCTATTCCTCCAGTTACTCACCTGTATAGTCTAGAAGTAGCTTTCCTGATCTTGGTGTGTTGTGCTGTGTCCCCACTGAAGATTATTGTCATAATACTCCTGATGCCATGTCTGCATGTCCAACACCCCCTCTTGTTCTGGTTCCCACAGATAAATCTCATATCCAGTTTTTTGGTTTAGCTCATTAGATGTTCACTGTGGCTGATTTTCTTACTGGCCTTTCCCCATCTTGCCTTCAATACAGTACAGCTTCTGCATGGATATTTTGGAATAAAAGTGGAACAATAGAGACTTGAGGCTGATTACTGCAAATTTGACTATCTTAGGAAAAACTATTCTTATGCAATCTAACCCCCCCCCCCCCCTCCAATTACATACAGGCTTATGTCTCATGCCATAAAGTAATCTGCCATTTAAATATGATGATTCATGTGTACTATACATAACTTGCTTATTTCATCTTCTGAGTGATATTCCTGTTTGTAGTGCATATGCAGATAGTATTTATTTTGTTATTTCTTTGATCCATAAGAAGCCAAGTTAGGTGCTTAAAGATGTTTCTATGCAAAAGTTTTGCTACAATTTTAAAACGAAAAAAATTCATATATTTTATGTCATTGTTTTGCAAGATGAGACTCCTGTGTCATTGAGCTTATGCAGTTTTGTGACTGTTTTTATAATTTTGATTTATGGGTTCTGATTTATGGCTGGGTTTTACATTGAGTTTCTGATATTTAGTGTCCTGTAAATAGTGAGATGTCTGGACTTCCACAGACTGGAGTAAACATTCCTTCAGAAATCTCTCTGCTGATGAAAAACAAAATATGCCAGTCAAATTAAATACTAGACAGAGAGTTTTAAGGGCCAAGGTTTGGGGATTATTGAACACGAGTTGCACATCATTGAAGATGTCTCGATGTCAGAATTTTCAGTTGTGCAGAAAGGATGCAATTAGTGCAGTTAACAGCAGGTAGGGCAATGTTAATTGTATGTTCTTTTGTCTCTATGAGTTGTTTCAGCTATTTAGAGCCACCTTCTTTTGCATCTATTAAGTAAATTATATTGCAAGAGACTTTCTGAGAGTAAACTGTGACCACAAATGTATAGAAATGTGATTTATACTGCTTTAGATACAAGTTCTGAACTTGACATTGAAGTGAGAGGGTTGGAATGTAAGAAATAGCAGAAGCATGAGCAAAACATCATGCAAAAGTGTTGCCTTTAAAGAAAGATTGCTCTGTTGTATATCTGACACTTCAGTAAAACCTGGAGCTCTTTTCAGCAGCACAGGAGAAGGAGTAATCTACTGGAGGTTTATTTGTTCAGCTGTTACCTCATCTGATTTGTAAACCAGGCAGACACGATTACATGACTCTGCAGAAGCTGAGAAGTGGGCTTTCTGATGTGGTAAAGCAGCTTGCTGACCTTAAGTTAATGAAATATTAACCAGTGCTTAACAGTTGTCAGGATGACACAGAGCATCTGGTATTGAGAATTCATAGGAGGGAGCACTGGGATGGTGCTTAGGTCACATATTTGTCATTTAAATGGCAGCCTGGCTGAACCTGCTCACTCAGCTGCCCGGGGTTATGAACCTGGTGTACAGATGTGATCTGTTGTGATCTGCTGCTGCTAACAAATTCCACACACATTAGATCCATGGTCCTGCTTGTCTGAAGCTGAGAAGGTGCTGAACAGCAACATGCATGAAGAATGTGACCATTTGAGATGCACTTACTCACCTCTGGTGTCAGTCCCTTTATAGGTTCAACACAGGTTCAAGGCACTTAAATCAGCTGTACATTCTCCTTTGCAAACAGTTGGTGTTTACTCCAATTTTACATTTTTACCCAGAAAAGTTCCGTTTATATGTAATTGAGAAAGCTTCAAGTTCTACTGTTTGATATGACTGCTCACTCATTGTGGTGTTTAGACTGTACAATTTCATTAAAATATGTAGAGTTCAATTTCTGAGCATAATATCTGCCTTCAAAATCCCCACAGAGCTCAACTTGCAGGAAGCCTAAATGAAACAGCTTTGCTGGTTTCCACACCACGCTGATATACATCCTTTCCTGCAAATGCTGATTGCCAACCCAAAAGCTAATGCCTCTCTCTTGCTTTTATATTAATTTTTCTAGGCTAATTTAATGTTATGAAACCTATAAAACATGAATTTTAATGTATATAGTTATATCTTTGCTGCTGAGGTGGTGATTGGAGCTCAAGAGACAAATGCCAAGCTGTCAGAAGTGGGGGGATAGCATTTTTTTTATTCCCTCAAAGGAATTGGAAAGGGCTGGTGTGTGAGAAAGGCATGCAGGCTTCTAATTAAGCAGGGCAGTGCTATCAGTAACTGAGACTTGTGCCATGTGAATGTATGTACTGCTCTCTGTCTTTAACCAGCTGCAGAGTGCCCTATTGAATACTAGAAGTTGGTTGTCTTATGTACCCTTCCCTATTCTTTCCAAATTCTAAAAGCTGTTCATGTATCTTAAGGAGAGTCATAGATTGCATTCCTTGGGTTTCAACTTAGTGGTTGGCCACACTGCAGCCCTTTGGGTCATAATTACACAGAATTTGCTGTGCTGTCAGCAAACTGCTCTGAACAGAGTCCTGTGTGACAAGTCAGGTGCTGAGTTGATTCATATGAAATGCTTTGGCAAAGCTGTGTGAGCCCTTCCAAGTTCACAGGACAAAAGAGATTAAAAAGACTGGAGTGGTCAAGGGAAGCACTGGGAAACTTGTGCTTCTCAGTGGGCATTTCTGTGTCCTCAGCTCTCCTGTCAGGTTCAAGAGCAGGTCAGCAGTTTGTAAGCTCAGATTTCTTCATGGACTTAATAAGAATTTGTGCAAATATCTCAGGAAATTTGTGGTCCAGGAGTACCAGTAGTACCTGTAGGTGGTGTTAGGGAACGTTGGTTTCTGCCAATATCAACACACATTATTCTGAAATACAAATTGGGATAACAGTCAAAGAAATTAATTAGTAAATTCAATAATTTTGGTCTCACAGTGGGTTAAAATGTCTCTAGTATCTAATGACCCTACCACTCACTGTATGCAGTAAACTCAGGGGAGCATGGACCAGTGGGAAGAAAGAGCCTGTTTGAAAAGAGTGAGGAAGAAGATGCCATCAAAACAAATATCATATTCCTCCCAACAAAGAACTCCAACAAAGAACAGCTCCAGCCCAGAATGAAATTGTCCATCTTTGGACCCAGAAGTGCAGTGGAAGGATGAGCCTAACACCAGGAAAAGAGGTAGCAGTTAGGAAATAGTTGTGTAACAACTTTAACTGCATTATTATAGAGGTTTTTTTTCTCACATATAAACATTTATTCCTGTTCTGTAACAAGTAAATCAAATTTGAAAAAAAAAAAAGCAACTACATTGTTGAGATCGTGGGTATATTTACAATACATTCTTGGCTTTATGTGAGTCTAAATATGTAAATTGTGCTTTCTCTTTGCCCATAAACTAGGTTTTGAGTGTAACACTGCCTGTGGCTTGGGCTTATGCAGACACCTAACAAGTGTGACTACTTCCCTGAAGCTCAGCTTCTGTACCTTGAGCAGATTCCTGAGGTGTGTGTGCTTCTCTGCAGGAGGCCAGTATTTGGATTTTTAAACACCTTCCCTCTTTTTTTTTTATGATTCCAGAGTCAGTACACTAAGACCGTTCCCCACTTGGAAATATTTTTACAGGAACAAAAAGGCAGTTTCTTTTGTACATAGAGAAAGAAATAGGCTTATGTGCAGGAGTGAAGGATCTTAAATAAAACAGTGTCCGTTTTATACCGTACTTCAACTGGGAAAATCAATTTTTGGTTCCTCAACTACAAAGAAAGATCAAAAGGAAAAACCGACAATCCAAACAAAGGGCAAGGTGATGTGGGCTGCTTGCACTCCCGTTCCCTGGTGTGCTTCATGCAGGCACTTTTCCAAGCAGAATATATTTACAGAAGAATCAACTTTTTCTTTATTTTTTATCTCCAAATCAGTGATGTTGTGACTAAAAGTGACCTGAATGTAAAAGTAAAAATCCCTACTTTATATTACAATTTGTGCTAATTTAGGCAACAGTTCTCAGACTTGTTACGTTCCTCAAAACATACTTATGTTTTAAAGAATTTTCATTGATTTTACTTCACTAGAACTGGCCAAAGCCAGTACTTTTTTTTTTTTTTTAGCATGTTATGTAATGCAAGAGAGAAAATATTTTTATTCTTGCTTAAATGCCAACCAGATGCATATTTAAATCTTCATATGAAAACTGATTTCAGTCAGTGTGGAGGGAAACTTTATGGAGATTGGATTTCCTGCTTTGTATTGATTCCTGTTTATATCTTTAATAAATAAAACATGATTTATTGTTATAAGCTCATATTTACAAGAGAAGAAGATTAAAGTGTCAGCAGGAAAAGCAGAAAAGAGTGTGAAAACTCTTTAAAACACGCAAATAAGAAAACACCCCAAACTGAAAGACAGCTTCAAGAGCTTTTATGGAGTGTATTAATTATCTTTTGCATAAATGTAAAACGTTGAAATTAGTTATAAAAGTATTTGATTTTAAAGTATTTGATTTTAATGTATTTTCACTTCTTTGAGAGAATGATTGTGTAGGCATCAATTTTGTGGCCATATTAAATGTTAATTTAATGGATACTATAAGTACAAAATAAACAGGCTGCATCTGACTCAAGGCACATCTTTACAGGAAAATATTTTTGTCTGTATGTTGTGTATCAGTGCGTTGGGTCTTTACCCATGCAGGCAGGATGCATTTACATTTGGGACTGTGTTTGGTGTGTCTTGGCATGGTAGGCATGCAGATAACTATGTACAGAATGCTCATTTCAAATACAGATGGTCCCAAGTTTCAAAAGCAGCAACTGTGGCTGGCAGCCCTGGGACTTTTGGGAGTGCTTGCAGGGAAAGGCACTCTGCACTTCTGAAAAACAGAATCTTTAGACAGTGCCTCCAGATGATTGGCACAAATGACCAGTGATTTATAAAGCTTAGGCCTATGATTCTTTTTTTTTCCTCCAGCACTGATTAGCCTCAAGACCTCCCCATTCTCATCAGGTGTGTCCAAGGAAAGTTTTGAAAGCAAATCCATTGATTTAAGGCCTTAAATTGGTGTGCCTGTATAACAGCTTTGTAAGGCTGGTGTCAATATTGCATAATCAATAAAAATAGGTCTGTATGTTTGATCTATGTAGATTTTGAGGCACTTCAAACTTCTTGCAGCTTGTTTATTGTGCAGTTAAATCTTAATTTGTGGTGACAAAGTGCTCTGAATTAGGTGAGTGGTAAGAAGCCATGTAGGAAAATTATTATGATAGTAATGAAGTGTACCTGATTTTGTAACTGTGCTCATTTGCAAGATTTTTCTTTCTTTGTCTATTGATTAATTAATTGTGTAACAGGAGAGTTCCTGGGAGGTGCTGACAGAAAACTGGCAGCTCCACCTGCTCAGTCTACAGTGCCATGGAAGAGTCATTGTGGTGCTTTATCACTTCACTTGGACAGGAGAGCAGAGGTTGGCTGGAGCTCTCTGCTGAAAGTAATGCACTCTTCATTTCCACTTTCATTTGTTGTCCTTTGTTTGCTTCTTCTCGGATTGTTCTGGGCCAGCTGAGAGCTTTATGAAGAGCTCATTGCATGGATTACAGGTGACTGACAAGGTCAGAGCCTGGGATGTTCTTGTTCTCTCTATCAACACCTCTCCTGCTCTTCTGGCTGCAGCCTCTGCAGAGCTGCCCTGGACAGAGCTCCGAACCCTTCCACTCCTGGGGGACATCACTTGATTTCACACAACATTCCTGTTCATCCCTGGTGTTCCTCTCCTGGTGCTGCCAGGTTCCTTGTCCCCCTGCAGATTTCCTGGGTTACAAGCCCAGTGGCAGTGCTTTGCCCTGGCAGTGGGGGTCTTTGATGCCTTCTTTTGTCTTCTGCCTTGGCCCTGGGGCTTCCACTCAGGCTGCCCTGCAGGGTGGAGCATTTCATTTTACTCAGGCCATTGTTCTGCAACATGCTGGGGTTTGTTTAAGTCTCTTTGCCTCCTGATGTTGCCTCCCAGTGATACCTGTGCCGAAAACTCAGTAAACTGTTGATATTTCAACCTCTCTACACTGCTGCTGCTCCAAAATTCCTTTAACAAATGCAGACTTGGTTGTGCACAGATCAGCCACGGTAATGTCAGAAAAGCACTTCAGTGTTATTCAATTGAAAGAAAAGACGTGATTGTAGATGTTCAGTTTCAGATCAGTGGTAATACAGTAAAAGAAAATTATTATGTGCACTATCAGATTTAATTTCTCATATATTCAGAATACTTGGCTTTAAAACTCTAGTCCAGAGGCTTTGCATTCAATTTACTTTGAAGAAAAATCTATTAATATCACAACAGCTACTTTTGTGATTAATTTGAAAAAGTCTTTCCTTGTGACACAAAGGAATTTGTACAGACAAAAAAAAAATAAATAGTGTTAAAGAAGTGCACAAGAAGAAAATAAGGAGTGGTTTAGATTCATGTAGGTTTGTTTAGGACCTGTGCTAGAGATAGTCTGTTTTAGGGGGAAAAATAGGAAAACTATGAGTGTGGTTGGTAATTACTGCAATGTCCTTGTCACTCTGAGATAAAAGACTCTACACCAAGATGGACAACTTTACTAGCACTGTTCTGTAAAGGTAAAATGCTGATTTTCAGTGTTTGTTAAGAGTTAAAACCTCAATAAGCTTTATAATCTCCCTTTAACCTCCTATTAGCATTTGTATTTTGTAAGGAAGAACCATTTTTTTATTTTTACTGTAGAATTGTGATATTCAACCAGTGGGATTTTCTGGTTCTTTTTTACTTGGGACTTCACTAGCAACCAAAAAGTGTTACGGGTTCTGGTTTTGCCCTGTAAGTATATATATTTATATATAAATATATTTTATATATTATATATATATATATCTACATACATGTATGTCAAAATCTCTGCCTATCAGCTAGACTTCCAGTAGTGGACAGCATTGAAAGCAATTATCCCGGGTGCTTCTAAGGAAATTTCTCCCCTTAAAAATCTTTTTATTAAAACAACCATTCCGATGATGCGGGTATTTCTTTTTTAATTCCGTTTTACAGTGAGACACTTTACGAGTTTGTGTAACTTCAGGTACTCAGATGGGACTCTCAGGCCAAATTGCTCTCCAATCAGCACACACACACAAGATGTAATAAAGGGCAGGGAAGAAGGAGCTGGCTGTTCTGGAGTCATTTAGAGGAGCAGCTTGCAATGATTTGGAGTGGGCTGCCTTTTCAGCTGCTGTGCTGGGTACTGGGAATTCTTAGTCCCTGTAAAATGACAAGGTAATTTACATAACTGGAGCCTGTAATGAGCTGACAGGCTCCCAGTCCAGTCCCCAACCCATGGATTTAATTTGTCTGACTGGCAGAGCTCTGGCTGGGCAGGAACCATCCTGTTAGCAAATCCATGGAGTGGGTAAAGGTGAAGAGTATCAAAGAGTCGCAAAACAAGTTGTGCTACAAAATTCTTACAAGATGTTGTGAGGTTCCACTTCTAGAAGAAAAATCTTAATTGTGATCTTTGGGGCATGCTCTGTGATTAATTGTAACCTCCAGTGGCTGCCATGGGCCAGAAGTTTGTGAATGGGAAAGAGGCTGAGGAAGTGTTTGGAGCACCCTAGACATATGCAGACATTCCAAAGCATAATTTCCTTTATGTCATTCCAACCGTATGTATTTTTATGGGCTTTTTTTCAGTGCCTAAAAATCAGAAAATAACTTTTAATTGTTGTTTATGAAGCACCATATGGCCGTCTGTGATTTTGGCTTCTTGTGGAATGAGGAAAATTAAATTAATAGGAAATCGCACTCAGAAATCTATTATTAAGTTAATGGAGCTAACAGCTTGTCCAGTGTCCTCATACAGATCATGTTGTAGCTGCATATAATAAAAAGCAAATCCTTATAAAACTGCTGAAAAAAATGAAGTGGCAGAGAGAGGCTGAGCCAAGCAGCTGCATGTCTTGGTGCTGGGCATGGTTATGAATGGCTCAGCTAACAAGCTGCTGGTGAAAATCAAGGATACTACATGTATTTTCACAGTTGCTTTACCATGTGTTTGAAATAATTAATATTTTCTTCTAGGTGGTTTATGAATTAAAGGCTCATCTCAGGATAAAAATGTCTTGTTCCAATTTTTATTTTCATTTTTCAAATAGAAACTCGTTTGGTCCACCCAACTAAGTTGTTCAAAGTTCTGTGGTTTTTTTGTTTTTTTGGTTTTTTTTTGTGGCTTAACATTCAATAAGTAATGGGAACACTTGAAACCTAACTTTTTTCTCTCTTAGCCTGTTCTAATAGGCAGTGAGTTTTCAGAGGTGAAACTGTAAAGTTTGCATTTTTTTTTGCTTCCATCAAACATTGAAAAGTGAAGACTTTTAATGCAATGGTGTGAAAAAAGAATGCATCACAAGATGAACATCTATAAAAATTACCAAGCTCTGAAAAGCACAGCAGGAGTTTTTTTTCCCCCCTTATCTGGAACATTCCCTAAATTGCTTTTCTTCAGCATTTTTAAAAAGTGTCTGCAGATGATGTGATACTAAGAAAAATATCACAGAAGAAAAAAGAAATCTAGACAAAATAACCAAAAGATTTTATTTTTTTTTCTTAGAAGGCTAATTAATATTGGCAGGGATGCACTGTCAGGGATGTGTTCTGGATGGGTTTACGTTGAATATTTTGGCTGTATGTGTGAGAAGGCATTGTATAGGTTGGGTGATTTTATAAAGCTGTAAAAAGAACATTGTTCAGATAATACAGATTTGAAATCATATTCTAAACAAATTTTTTTCAGCACTAAATCTAAATTAACCAGTGTATCATTGATCAGTGAGATTGCCTTTTTATGGAGTAATTAAGTCTGAAATATTGAAATAGATATTAAAGATTCTTACAATATGTCTGCTCTTTACCTTTTGCAGTATCAGATTATTTTGGCAATTTCTCCAACCTCACATATGTGATAAGTAAACAAAAACAAGAGGAGCATGGTAGTGCATCCCTTGTTACTTGGGCTCAGTGATTACTGGTGCTATCTGACATCAAGTTATAAATACAGGTGCTTTACCACATCTGAAACTACATCTATCTACAGCAGTTAATTACCAGAGACTGAAATATTTCTTTTAATACCACTTAAAGCAGTAGGTTTTTTAAATGCAATTAAAAGCTAGATACCATGAAATCCAACAACAGGAATCCCTGTGAGGAAAATATCTCCAGGAGTAAATAACGGTGGCTGTTCTGGTTGCAGTGTTTCTATGTTTTAAGTAGGTATCTCTCTATTCATTTTTGTATTCCACTGTCTCCTGCATTCTTTAAGCCTTTATGTGGTGAGTTTTCCCTGTTTCATACTTGGATAATGCTGTTTTCTAGATCTGGAGCTCTGGAAGTGAATGAGCTTTTGCCCGGAGTCTCCACTCAGTTAACCTCCACTTGACAAGATGGAAACATTAGAACCAGCTCTGTTCCTTCTTCCTGGATTTTCTTTTCACTCTGGGTAAAATTCATTGCTACTCCAGATGGCCAGCGCCATACCTGTTCATCATTTTAGTTCCCATTTTATCTGCAAAAGAACTTGAATTTCACATTTGTGCAATCCCTCAGCCTAGCATCTCAGTTACTGGACTTTCTTTTTCTGGCTGTTACACCTGGTGTCAGGTGTCTGTTAGAAGCTGTGCTGGAAAAAATATTCTTTCTTTAAATTGAGATAGTGTTTAGTTTCATTGTGGAGTCTGATTTTCTTCTTCAAATAGAAAACACTTCAGTAAATGATGCTGCATCTCAGTGGTCAATACTGAAGTCTTAAAAATGTCTTCTTCTAAGTATGGGATTTCTGTCTGTAAGTACTGAAGAAGGTTGGGAAGGTGTTGGTGGTGGTCATTGGTTATGGGGAGGGGAAAGTCAGGTATTTTGGTTTAGTTTTGGCAGGGAGTGGCAATCAGTGTCTTCCTTCAAAATCCAGGCAAGGAATCAAGGGTATATGTAGAATAACAGATCCAAAGTAATACTTTTCAACTTTCTGTCTTGAGCACTACTGAGGCAGGCATAAATTCTTCAGGGTGATCATTTTCCCATCCAGGTGTTTCCCAGATAATGACCAGTCTAGCATGATTCTCTTCAGAGGCTCAATAAATTATTTCAGCAATGCATTGAAAACTTATTCTACTGAATAAGTTGGATAATGAATCAGGCTACTGGAGGACATTTCAATCCTACTGGGCTTGGCTCAGATCAGAATACTGCCAGATGTGCTATTTTTTTTTGTATGTTTCTAGTTTTGTATGTGGATTGATTTATTTATGGTCTAAAACAGCAAAATTTGTGATATATAATGCAGCCCTACACAATGAAACAAAAGCTAAGGGATACGAGGGTAAGAGCTAGAGTAGAATTGTATAACAAGAACTGTCTCTGGGAGGGAAATGTTAATGTTGCTAAAAATGCAATTTTTCAGCTGAGAGCTGTTCAGTATTTTCATTACTTTGGGTAAAAATGCAAACTGTAGAAGAGATTTAGGCTTGGAACTTCATTAAGAAGTTCTTCATGAAATGTGTCAAAGCCCCACTGAGGGAAATATTTATGCAGGTACCCAAATGCCAAGCTGGCATCAGTGTGTGCTTAGAATTAAGGAGATAACTACCTGTTTGATGAAAGCATCTCTATTGTGTCACTGTAAATTGGTGTGAAGAGGAGAAATGGCCACTGTAGTGGTGACTAAAGAAGTGAGGTGCCTTGAAGTGGGGCAGTCCATGCACATGGGTACCTGTCAGGTCACTTTGTCCCAGCTTTTACAAGGCAGCGAGAGATGACGAAAGCCTTTGAAGGAATTTAGTCCTGCCCAATATTGTCAGCCTTGCAGAAGCTGGGTCTAAAGTTGATGCACACTGAGATTTCTCCCTTGGAGCCTGTGGCCTGTTCCTTGCACTTTTGAAGGCTGTTGGTTTCCCGGCCTTCACTGTGTCATGTCCTCCACAATTCTTTATGATTTGGCTTCCATTTTAATGGTGGTTTTTAAAGGATCCTGCTGGGCATAGCAGGGCTGTTTGGAAAGACTGTGCTTGGCAAAGGACAAATCATCAAATCTCTGCTTGAACAGGGTTCACCTGTCACATCGTGGATTTGCTAACACTCCTTAAGTGGTGGTGGTAACATTGCAGTTGTCTTTACTCTCTGCCTATTTTCATATATGAAAGTTTAGATTTTATATCAGGAAAAAATTCCTTGCCATCATGGAGGTGATGCAGTGGAACAGGTTGCCCAGAGAAGCTGTGGCTGTCCCGTCCCTGGAAGAGTCCAGGGCCAGGTTGGACAGGGCTTGGAGCAGCCTGGGACAGTGGAAGGTGTCCCTGCCCATGCAGGGGTTGCAATGAGATGGCCTTTAAGGTCCCTACCAAGCCAAACCATTTGTGGTTCTACAATTCATACTAGTTTGCTTTTTTGCTCCCTGGTTGCTCTCTTAGGTTTTTTATTTCATACTCCATTTTTGAGAATATCTCCAACTGCAACAACTCCTTGATGATTAAAAGTGAAGTGTGAAAAAAACTAATACATGTGCCTCGGTTTTTATGTATTCTACACTGCATACATTTTTTTTCAAAATCATCTCTGCAGTTCAATAATGGAGAAAAGAATTAGAATCGGTCAGAGAAGGCTTTTTATATTTTGTGCCTTACATATAATCAGAAAGAATGAAATTTGGAACACGTTCCAGGAAAGCAGGTGTGTGTATTGTTGCAACAAGGGGCGAGAACAGTGTTTGTTCCTAATGGCTGCTTGACTTCAACACTACAGATTGCATAAAGCCTGTTCCCTGAACTGTATTAAAACAAATCATGTTGTGGTATTCAGTCAAAAATTTAGGGCACAGTTGATCTGCCTGAGTCTGCTAACTTTAAAATATATTTTACTTGGGGTGGGGTGAGGGGAAGGTTTGCATGGTTATTTGGCAAGGAAAACTTGAAATCCTTGTAAGCTTTAAAAGGTAAAGATGCAAAGAAAACTGTCAGTGTATTCATTTCTATTTTCTTTTTGTAGTTTGGAGAAAGGGGAAGAATATATAGAAATATCTTGATAAGAATCTGTTAAAACTGATAAATTTTTGAATTACTGTTTTAGAAATCAAGTCTTGTGATTTATTCATGTCTTTTATACTTACAAGGAAAGCAGATCTACTAAAGCACATGATTCTGCATCCCCAGGTTTCTCAGTGCTTAACAGAGTACCCTGAGAAGCTTCCGTGGTGGTTTTGTCAGGTCATAGGGATTGTGACTAATATAGAAGGAAAAGTCTCTTTGCTTTTGCAACCTCTTAAAATGAAATCATCTGAAGAGGAGAAAAATAACATTGGCTTGGGCATAATATAAAGAATATTTTGAAGTCTAAAAGTAGCAAGAATGGTCCTGTTTGGTATAATGATGGAAGAACCCTGGATCCCTTTGCATGGCTTTTTCTCCTTTTGCTCAGTATTTACTATTTATATGCTGCAGGATGCCAGGGTGACTCTGCAGGTTACAGAAATTGCCTTTCTCTGTTTTGTCCATAGAATGGATGTTGCTTTAGAGCTGTCAGAAAGAGCTTTTTCTCTCTTGTCCGTGAACTTCAGTGCTCTTCCACAAAAGGACAAACTTGTTCTTTTCCTGATAGAGTTTCAAACCATGTCTGCTCTCAAGTTTGTAAGCAAATGTGAAAATAGCCATTTTTCTAAGCCCTTTGTCTATTACAGAGGAAATTTATGTAAAAAATAATGAGAAGTTAGGTTGAAAAAAGAAGCTGTTAAAGGCTGAAAAATATCAGAAATAAGATATCCCATGGAGTTTTAAACAAGCACATACAATGAACACTTTCAATATGAGAACTGTTTCTTTGGATCCCTGCCTAAATGTGCATATTTTTCCATGCATTATGGTAGTGCTGCTGGATCCAGTGAGGCTCTGTTTGCTGTATAAGTAATTTATCAGGTTTAACTTAAACGTTGGATATGTGAATACTTGATTACTTTTACTCTGAGAAGGTTTAAGACTGCAATATTGAGAGTGAGCTTTAGCTTAGCTGATTTTATCTAGCCTTAAAATTTTTATCACTGGTGGAGTGTGTAGTAATGGCTATGAAAGCAATTAATAATAGTAGTGACAGAATCAAGAGGCTGGCTAATTTATCATTATAGATTTTAATGAGGCTTATAATCTAGCAATAGATATACAATATATTCAATAGTATGGAATTATAAAAAGGATGATTTATTTAATTCTAAATTAGTCTGCAAACCAAAGGTTGTAGAAAGTAGGCTTGTAAGAACATAATTCTTCTTGGTGTTATGGAGCAGAAGGATGAAAATAATAGAGGGAGAGAATTAAAATTAAAGGGGGGGGGTAAATTATTGTTTGTCTTCATTCACAAGGCCTTTAAGCACGACAATAGTTTTGTAAATGTGGAAAGCTTCTTTTTCATCTCAGTCTGCTCCCTTGGCAGAGCGTGGGAACTGCCTCGGATGCTGCATCCCTGTAGTTCTCAGAAGATGGGCAGCAGTGGAAGTGGCAGGAATACTTGGGAAAAGCTGTCTCGGATTTCAGAACAAGTTGGTGTGAAGAGACTCCAATGTGAAAAGTTATTATAGTAACTTTAAGATTCAGTGTTCAATGTGGAAACTAAGCTTTACTACAATTTTTCAATTATTGTATCATGTTTGTTATGGTCTTCCTTATTGCTATTAGTCTTCTTTCTTCTTTCCTTGCTGGAATAATCTTCAGAACATCTCTGGCCTGGAGCATTGCTAAAAGGTGGTAAGTGCCTGACAGGATCTTGCCTGAGCAGTGTAAGAGGGTGGCTGAAATTTGGAAAATTAATTATAGCCAGTCCTGCCCAAAGGGAATTTGGAAACTCAGGTGGTAGGGGTAGCATTAAAACAAGAAAGAAGCAACAGTAATAAAACAGGACAGATGAGACCCCAAAAAGTAGGTTTCCCTACTGCTGGATCAGCTAGACATGAGTGGTAAAACCCAAAACCAATCCAAACTGGACCCTTTTAAAGCTTGTAAGGGGAACCCTTGGTTTTGGAAGAAAGGTTCTGAGCTGTAGAGATGCAGTTTGGGAGAGATTATTTAGAACCTTTTCAGGAGGTTGAGCATTTGCGGGTTTGCATCAACATTGGTGAGGAAACAAGTAGGAATGGCATGTAGGTGTTCTGGGGTTTGTGGGTATCTTTATAGATCTTGTGTTATCCAAAATAAGGAATAATTGCTGTCAGAAAACGTCTGTAATGTCTGCCTTGTTTTCCTCAAACCTCATGCTATGAAAGCAAAACTAGTAAGCAGAGTGGGGGGAAACCCCTCGCTTTGGCAAAGGAAGCACTGAATTTACTTCTGGTTTTAGGCAGACAGTGTTAAGCATAAATGTTTGGGAGATGGAATTGGTCATCCAGTGAGATTCCCAGCCAGTTCTTCATGGAGTAATATTCTAAACAACTATGAAGGAGATGTGGACTGAAGCCTGGATGGTGAAAGCAAAGCTTGAATTCACACATATCCAAAGAAGTGATTTGTGTCCCTCAGAGCAGTTGTACCAGGTAAATACATCTCTGGGTTGCCCTCTGCCTCTTTGTAGGGGTGGAGAGTTTGGAGCTGGTTGCAGATTCCTGTGCCTCCTCTGTCTCTTTTGGGATTTGGGGAGGAGGAAGCGCTCTACAAGTTCTGTTCATCAAGCACAGCTTAATTGTTGCACATAGGTAAAACCTTATAAAAGCAAGGCCTTACAAAATCAGCCCTTGCTCAGCTGAACTAACAGCTAGCCTGTTGAGTTCCCATGAGAAATGAATTTGGAGAATAAAAATCAGTTTGCATAACAATCTATTCTTGTGAGAAAAACAGGTTGCACCTGCAAAAACAAGAATTCCATCCCATGAGAATCCACAAAGAAAAAATGCAGACACCTGTGTAAAGAGAGAGTCTTAGCACATGCACACACAAGCACCTTCCCAACCAATGGACTGAGTGGCAAGAAAGTTTCTAGCAATTGGAGCTAAACATGATGTCTTTGAAAATGATATAAAAATAGGCTGGAATATTAAAGTGGGGCTTTTTCCACTGGAACTTTGAAGTGTTGTGCCCATTGTTATTCACTGCCATTGTTGTACTTCATTATTTTACCTAGAGAAGGGTGACCTGCACAGCTCTTGAAACCAGTGACTCTGCAGTGGGTTTGGGTCCTGTGCATCCTGGCATCCCAGCTGCCTTCACAGACAGCTCCTGGGTGTTCATGCACCCAGGGTTTGGTCAGTAAGGAGGCAGGGCTTCTGTAAAACCTGGATTTGGCATATCCTGACTTTGTGCAGCTCCTGTGACAGTGGGTTACTCTCATCTACTTTGCAATGTGTGCTGAGCTCATTCCAGGAGAGATCAGGGCACGTTCCAGGGACACTTTGCTGCTGCTGCAGCACCTACATTGGAGCCAGGGGTTTGCAGTGAATGCTTCTGTGCTCAGCTGCCTTACACTGGGGTGAAAATACCCTGATGGAATAGTGGAATGCATTCTGCATTTTCAAAGGGGACACAGACAATAATTAATTTACATAGAGCCCCTGCAGATAGGGAAGCCAGACCACTGAAAGTCATGTGGTGAGACAGAAATTTGATAAGGAATTCATGTGAGACCTACTCCCTTTATTCCAAGCTCTAATTCTGTAGTGGGGGAGGTCTTGTCAAAGTAGTCCTGAGCTCTGTCTGGTAGAAAGCCTTTTGTTCATAAACAGGGGAGTGTGTGAGACCTGTTCCTGTGCAGCCCGTGTTCTTTACAGCAGTTTATTTTTGATAAGCTACACCACATTTTAATGTAATTGTTAACATGCCTAATTTGCAGCCACACAGTCGTATCAATAATAATGGAAAGTTGTTCACAGGTAATAAATTAGCATAGCATATAACCAGCAGAACTCTGCTTCTCAGTATATTGTTTCACGATCAAGAATTCAGTAGTTAAATATACACAGCAGTGGGCTGAGAACAAGCTGTTCATTTTTGCTGCAAGCAGTACCAGTGGACCAGAGCAATCATAGCTCCCAAAAGCAGGACTGATTTTATTGATTTTAAATAGGCTTTCATTATAGCACTGAGCTTATTCCAATTGCAAGGAGTATCCCTGCTGTTTGTATTCACAGTGCTGACTGAGGGAAGGAGAGGTTTTGTTGGATACTCTGTAGAGGCTGTTTGTCCTTCAGTGTTCTGTTCTGCCCTGCTGAAACACCTGAATTTATTATAGAAAAAGAAGTACTTGAGGCTTTTTTCCCTGTCATCCAAGTTTTTTAGAAACATAGAGACAGACACAGTTCTGAAATTTTGGATTCTGAGTATTTTTCTGAGGAGCAAAGGTCTTGCTTATTTGGCATCTGATGTAGGGACCAACTGCATTTTGGTTCTATATTTTAAAAGGATTCTTTAGAAATCGTGGAATCAGTTTGCTTGGAAATGATTGCAAAGATCACTAAGTCCAGCCATTTAACCTAATACTGCCAGGTCCAGCACTTAAAGCTGTCTCTAACACCACATCCTACACCTCTCTCTTTTTCTATAGACTAATGTAAAAAAGGCAAATACAAGAGCTGCTCAGTCTGAGATATTAATGTATTCAGGTTATAATTAGTTAAGAACACATTCTGGTACCAGCAATGCGTCATTAATCTGCATGGAGCAGTTTGCAGCTATTTGTTGCTAAATTAGTGACACTAAAAAGCTGTCGGGTTTTTGTATTGTTTCTAATGATAAAGAAAATTATAAATCTGTGACTAAAAATCCACATATGCACACTTAAGAAGCAGGCTGTTTTGTTGTTTTTCTTTGGAGTTTTTCTGGGTTTTTTTTGTGTTTTGCACAAGCCTGGTCAGTCAGTGCCCATACACTGAAGTTGGTTGAAGCCTTAATGCTGTTGAAAATGTTGTACTGTACTTTATTGTGGTGTAAAGGCATGTTGTTTGTGATAGGTTTTCTTCAAATCTTTCATGCGTGACTACACGGTCCTGCTTAAATATTTTTTCCAGTGTTACTAGAAAAGTTTGGAAGGGTATTAATAGAAATTAGTTACAGCTTTCTGGTTTTAATGGATTTAATACTGGCTTTAGGTACTTTTTTTTTTTGACCTTAAACCTACAGGTGAAAGTGAATTACTTCAAATATTCTAGCTAATCCCACATTTTTCTTTTGGCATAGTCTTTCATAACATAATTTGGGAATTCAGGCAGGAACAAACAAACACTTCGTGTGAGCATTTCTAGAAATGAACTCTTTAAATAAGATGATGACATTAACTAGTGAATCAACTTGGTAAGTACTGAATGATCAGGCCTAGGTAACGTAAAATGAGATCTGGATGGTTTGTTTCATTTTACAGAGTTTGGGCAAATAATTGTGATATATTAAATTGCTTCCTGTTGGTTTCCTACAGGGCATGAAGAACCTGCTGTGCTCTGTGAGCTGCTGCATTGATTAGTTCTTCAGGACTAATCTTGGCATGGCTCTGCTCACTTTTGTGTCTGTTTGTTTATGGGTTTGATAGTTGCTGTTCTGAAGTTACTGTATTGCCTTGATGGTCCTCTAGTGGATTATAAAAATGTAGACATGAATTCTTTTCTCTGACTTCATTTGTTGGAACCCAGTGGAGATAACTGGTGCTCCTGGAATGTGGTGGTTGGGAATGAGCGTGATGATCACTCCCAGAACTGATACCACCCATCACTGGCAATCAAAGTTCACATTGTTATGATGGTTGGAAGCTAAAATTAATTTAATTAAATTCTTACAGCATCTATTAACAGTACCATATTAGACTCTTTATCACACCAGCTGCTGTGATTTTTAGAGTTTGCTTCTGCAGGTTCAAAAGTGATTTATAGTTTTAATTCATCTTAATTTGTGTGTTTAGGAAACATTTGATATAAAACGTTTTGTTGCATTTAAATTTCCTTGTTATCTGCCCTGCAGTGGCATGAGTAATAGGGAGCCTAGAACATGAATATATTGGAATGCATGAAATATTTTCAAAGAGAATGCTTTTAAAGTTCAGAGATGTGTATGTCAAATGCCACTGAATGGATAAGCATGTGGAGAGATTTTAGCCTCAAGAAGCTTGGAAATTAAACATTTCTTAGTACAGTATCTGTGTTAAAAATAACTAATAATAATAATAAAAATAGTAACTACTACTACTACTACTACTGCATTAAAATACAATACCTGTGTTAAATAGAATATTTGCTTAATAATATTTATTCTATTCTAAGGTTCAACTGTTTTTTGTAGCTTCTGAAATTTATTATGCAGGCACTTTGAAATGATGCTGTGTCAGAGCTTGCCTGTGCCAAAAATTGCTGCACCTCTAAACTTACATTTAATAATCTGTAAAATGTTTTTACAGCCTAGAAAGCCCGTGTGTGTTTGAATGAAAGTATCTGTATCCTCTGTGCCAAGTAAACAGTAAATTTGTCAATTTAACAACGAATTCTTATGTTTTATTGATACTTGGATAAAATACTGTTGTCCAGTGTGTGACCTAATCCAAACACCACTGAAATCAGAGATTTCCACAGGCTGCAGGGGAGGGTGACAATGACTCTTTTGTAGGCACACTTAATGATCTGTTAATATTTGGATCTCAGGCTTTGCAAAGCACCCAGCACTATTATGATAAAGGGGCAAAGTGACAGTAGTTGGTATTAATAAACATCTTAAAGGCACCTGGGGGCTGTTCATGGCTCAGGGAGTCACTGTGATCTGCAGAGATGAGGAGTGATGGTTTGGGTTGGCTGCTTGTTGTCTTTTCCCTTTTTTCCCCATTTGACTCTGTGAGGATGTCAGGATTGCTTTTGTTTGGAATGTAGGACGTGGTGCAATTGCTTTTGTCACTGTCTTGCTGCACTTTTGTGTTACTAAGGGACTGTTGTACTCAAATTGCCAGAGTGATCCAGGTGATTCCTCACAGAGAGATGAAATGTTTTCACAGCTCCCGCCCTTTGGAGATAGGGATTTCTTCTTTAAGAACAACGTCCCTGCATTTCCTTCCACATCTTCAGAGCAAGGAATGGGATTTATTTCCCTTGATGAGCTTTGTTTTGTTGTGCGTTCATGACAAAATAGGATCTGATTTATGTTTAAAGACTGTGGCAGAGTGCCTGCCATGGAGCTGGGCTGGTTGTGTGGTTTGGTGTGCAGACCATGCAGCATTAACAGCATGGTTCTGATCTCTACAATGACATTTATCCCTCCGATAATCTGGGCATCCCATAACTTCCTCGTGCAATTCTTTGTTGCCAAAGTTTCTTTTTAGAAATTATGAATTTACTCTTGTTTTATTGCTCGCCAGTTATAAACAGCTTCCTGTTGTTTTGAGAGTCCAATCTGGAAATGCTTTTTGATCTTATACTAACAAGCTCAATAATTAACAAACCACAGAATTGCAATGTGTTTTTCTCTTGCAGAGGCAAAGGAAATTGTTCTGAAGGCACAGATTTTGGCTGGAGGGAGAGGGAAAGGTATTTTCAATAGTGGATTGAAAGGAGGAGTTCATCTAACTAAAGAGTAAGTACTTTCAATTGAAAAAAGAATTAAATAAATTGCTCCTTATATAAAATTTAGGCTGTTTACAATAGCTATGAACTGTTTCTTTTAATACTTTTCAGTAAACTAACATTTTTGCTTTGTTTGTAGCCCTAAGACTGTTGAACAGCTTGCTAAACAGATGATTGGGTACAATCTGTCAACCAAGCAAACTCCAAAGGATGGTGTGACAGTTAAAAAGGTAAGATTTTGGCCTCTTGAAAGTTGAAAACTATGTTCAGCTGCAGTTTTGCATTCATAAGCTGGGAGGTACAACATAGATTTTTTTCAATCCTTCTCCAATTCCTGATTGATTACATCTAATTGATTTTAAAAAAATTAAAAAAATACATTACTTCTTCAGTTTGTGTATGTATTTTGTTCATCAGTTTTGGCATGCCCACTGATGGAAAAATAAATTGATATCTGCAATTTATATTGAAAGGAATCCTTTTGCATAGGCTCGTCTTCCATCAAATGCATACTAAATGGTGACATAACTGCACTATAGCATTAGCTGTACATGCTTATTGACATTCTGCTGACAGAAAGTAGATACATGGTCCCCTTTAGTAATAATATTATCTGTATTTCAGTCACCCTCTGGTCTAGGCAAGTGTTAATAAAGTGACAGATGAATCACAGAATGGCTTGAGTTGAAAGGGATCTTTAAAATTCTTTCAGTCCAACCCCTTGGAATGAGCAGGGGCATTTTCAATCAGATCAGGCTGTTCAGAGCCCCATCCAGCCTGGCCTTGGATGTTTCCAGGGATGGGGCATCACTTCTGCTCTGGGCAACCTGTGCCAGTGCCTCACGACTCTCATTGTAAAAAATTCTTTCTTATATGTATTCAAAATCTGTCCTCTTTAGTTTTAGAACCACCTTGACTTACTGCAGCAGGCCTGCTAAAGAGTTTGTCCCCATCTTTATTGTAAACCCCCTTTAGGTATTGAAAGGTTTGCATGAGATTTTTTTCTCTATTGAAAAAAAGGTGTCTGAGCAGTAGATTCTTTCTACTTGTTGCAGATCCAGACTAAAATATGTTCATGGTAGTGGTTGAGGTACCAAATGAACATGGGAGTTCATTTTCTAATGATGGTGCTTTCTGCAAGGCACCAAGATTCACTTCAGCATAAATTATTTGCCCTGGATTGGCCTAAATAAGAGAAGCAAAGTTTCAGTAAGATTCTCCTTCAAATTAGTAAAATCCTGTGAGTCAGGAAATCCTGGCAATTTCCTATCTGCTGTATCTGTTTCTATCTCTTGCTTTGTTTGACTGAGCAAGAATCCTCATACAGGTGAGTAGTCAAGAGCCACACTGTATCTGATGCCAGGAAATAATTTGGCATGAGCTGTAGGAACTGCAGTTCACATTTAATATCCTGTGCACAGCTTGGTGTATTAGCATAGAAGAGGAAGGAACACCTGTCTGGAAAGATCCTGTCTAATGAGGGCTGCAGGAAGGTGTTCAGGCAGTTCTTCTCTTGGGGAGCAAGGAGAGCAGCTTACCATCACTCCTCAGGGTTGCTCTTAAGAAGAAATACTATATATTAAAATAGGAGACTCACTATTACCATTAAGGCATGTCTGTCAGAGATCCTCATAATACTAAGGATATAAGAAAGGATATACCTTTTTCATATTAAGGCACTCTGCTTGGGAAAATTACTATTGTAGAAGCAGCTTTATTTTATAAGTTCTTTGTTTTTTATTCTGTAGCCTTAGTTGGCCTGTCTTGAATACATCCATACAGAATTTTTTTGTCAGAGGGCGAGCCTGTTCATCGTTGACAGATTCAGTTCTGTAAAAGAAACTTCTCATTTTCTTTGAAATTGATAGAAATGGAAAAAAGGTATGGGTGTCGGGGGGGTTTGTGACATGAGTTATTCAAAGGATTTGTATGAGGATGACTTTTGTGCCAGGTAGCTATAGAATATTTCACTTGTGGTTCCTTTCTCCCCCTCCACATGTTGTTTGAGTGAATGAACAGTGGGCAGCACTGAGCAGCTGGGGCAGAGGTGAAGTTCAAGGTGAAGTTTGCACTGCTGAACTTCAGATATTTGTTTTGGTGGTACAGGATTGTGAGCAGCCTTGAGTATTTTCCATTTGCTGTAGAGTTCCAGGGAAACTGGTATTTTAATGTTTATGCATGACAAACCAATGTGACGTTTTTCACTGGAAGAAGCTGATCCTCTGCTGTCATAGACTTCTCATTCTGACTACAGATTTGGCTTTTAAAAGTGTGTTGGTTTTTAACTAGCATGTTTTGTATTTTTTGGTGTTGAGTTCTTGATTCTTAATAATTAATGGTAAGAGCATACACTCTGGTTTAAATTAATTCATTTTAGTAGTTTGTCCAATGTTATGTTTATTAGGTAGTGAAGGAAGCATGCTTAAAATTATGTACTAGTTCATAAAAAAACTATTTCCCAGCAAAATTATGTCTTTAAAAAAAAAAAAAATTCATTTACAAAGTTAGTGCACATTGGGATCTTCAAAGTAGTTAGAGGAGCTGAGGAGCTTGGGTTTGTGGTGTCAGGATTGCAAAATCAAATACTGACATTTTAATCAAGGGGCAAACTACAGTAATATTATTAAACATATAAATTTAGCTATGTCTGAGATATAATTTAATACAGTGGGAACTTAGAGTACTGAAAATGCCAGGCAGACTCTTTGGGCTTGCTAAGGTCAGTGGGGAAGATGAGAATAAAATCACTGGCATTCTTTTGTTTTATTTCAAGGCATGTGCTTTCTCTCTGCATGTGTAGAAGAATTTGTGTTCTACATGTACTTAAGGAAAATTGCATTTCAGGAAAAGAAGGCATGTTTTCAGAATTTGTACTTTTTAAACTTTTCAGTGTTTTGGAAAGTTTGTGTGGTTTAAGATACTCCTATGTTTTAAAAAATAAGTAATAATAAGTGTTTTTTCAGAATGAAAAATAATTATTATGTCAGTTTTTGTGAGGCAAAATGAGCTAGTGTCAAGTCAGGCAGTGGAAGTCACGTACCTTCTACATGTATTTGTAAGGAAGGTATAAAAGGCAGAAATTTTCTACAATTAGAATAATTATGAAATAGAAAATGGTAATTTCAGCTTGTGCACCTGCCATAGAATTTAAAGTGTGTTTGTGCCTCTTCAGATTGATGTTTCTTAATAGCAATCTCTTCAATTCCCTCATAACTTGGAACCTGTTCTATGAGTTTACATAAAATCCTCTTATGGCAGTTTGGAATTTGGAGAGCCTGGCTACCTGTGGTGACAGTCTTCTCTTATCGTGACAACCTGAGAACTCACTACCTGTTCTTTCTCTTCAAGCAATAACAGAATGAACATTTTGCATATTTGATTCTGTTTCAAAAAAGCTGTTACAATTACCCTCGTGACATTAGATGTGTGACTTAAACTTTTAGGTAAGGATTTGTTACAGAGAAGGAAAGCTTGAAGTTGTCAGGAAGTTTTAATGGAAACTGATTTTCCCCCAGGACATTTTAAATATAAATATGATATGGTAAACAGATAATGAGGTGTCATATTCTTTATCAAAAGCAAAACAGACAAAATGTGAGAAGAGTCAACAGTCTGTAGATTCAATTTCACTGTTCTTAACTGTTCATCAATGTGTTTGCATTAGTTCTGTCATGTGAATGATAGGTAGACTGAAATGATATTTAAAGACCTGGTACACCAATTTCCCTGGCTTTGCTCTGCATCAAACAGGGAGGATGGTGAAGGAAAGTTATTTTGTTGGGAGGAATTAGAGATATTTCACAACCTGACAATTTTTGCTCTAGGTTGCTTACTGCAATGTAGACTCTTCAGTAGTTTTGTGAATTAAGGCAGAGAAGTATCTGATGATGTTGACATTGTTAATTAGCAGCAGTGAGGACAATCACTCTGGCTGGAAGTTGCAGTTGAAAATAGCTGATTTAATAATGTTAGTTCTGCCTGCTGTGCCTGCAGATGTATTCCTCAAAACTTGTTGAGTGTATTCCCATCCTAAGTCTGGCTGACTCTGAGCTCTGTGGAAACTGTCTGAACAGCTCTGACAAGATCCAGTAGGACCAGTTGGTTTTATCTGAATTATGTCTAAAGCAACTGACTCACATTTTTCAGATACATTGATGCAGGATATCTCAGAAGGTGAAAGCATGGATGCAGGTAAAAGTAGTAGCAAATCAAGGATGCATTCCCTACCCTTGCTTGTTAATTTGACAAATCTTGGCAAGTAGCCAAGCTATGTCTCTGAAGTGGTCTTTTAGCATCCCTCTGTAGTAGAATAAAATAGACAGATGCTTTTAAGTAGTACAGTAGTTTTCTGCATTCTTGGTTGTCTCGTTCACCATGGCTTCCTTTACTTTCCTTTTGAATAGTTGCTTTTTTGAACCATTCATTTGCATCCCCCTATGTTGTGTGAACAAAGTGAGGTAAAAGTAGAAGGAAACAAAATTATTATAAAGCAAATTTCTTCCAAGTCTAAAAGACCATAAAAAAATTTCATCTTTCCTTCAATTTTGAGCACTGGTGGCTTTATTTGATTCCTTGTTTCTTACATTTTTTTCTTTTCCCTCTTCTCTAATACCTACTGCCTGGCAGAAAGTCCCTACATTCTTTCTTATGTACTCTGGAATAGGCTGTCAAAAATGCAACTTGGGTGAAAGTATAGTGCATCTTTCTTGTTTATAGCCCTTGAACTATGAAAACCCCTGGAATATTCATTTGATGGAGCACCTTGTGCCAGGTAGGCAGAGTTTTAAGGCTGCAGGTATAAAAATGCCTCTTGGATCTGCTGACTGAGAGAAGGAATTTCTCCTTGTGGTATATTCAGTCATGGCCATTGTCTGCAGTCATTGTTCAAAACTGTCACGTCATAAACAGACCATGCTAGAAAGATGTTGCCACTTAATCCTTCTTAATTATATTAATATTTGGGAAGTGATTTCCCTGATTTCTACAATTTGCATTGAAAGATGGGAAAGAAGAAGAATGTAATGCTAATTAAATTGCAGAGGTGGCTGCCTCACTATCGGATTGAAAAGCATGACTGTAGTGCAGAGCAGAACTACAGTCTTTGCAGCTTTGATTATGGCACCTCTTATGATCACTGGCAACAATTATTAATGATCATATGCAGATCCTTTCCTAAAATTAAGAATGTTTTGAGAAATTTAGTATTCCTGTAGCAAAACAGTTCTGTGAGTCCTTTGCAAGTGTAAAACTAGTTATTCTCTGAAATTGCTTCAATAGCTACTGTTTAGCTATTGCAAAAATGGACAGTTCAGGTGAGGAGCAAGGTACCATCATTGTAATACTAAAATGGAAAGGACCTTGTCTTGTTTTTGGGAAGAAGAAAAAATTGCAGCAAAGACTTTATATGGGCCAATTTCTGTCACTTTTAATGTATTGCTTTTAGATTCCAAATGTGAGATTTGAAATATCTTTCTGTTTGTGCTGTGGTGTCTGTCAGATACTGGTATAAAATGGCTCCGTAGCTTATAGTAATAAATAGAAAGTATTAGCTCTTCAGAAAAATAAATATCTGTGTTTCTAGATAGCGCCAGCACCTGAAGGACAAACACCTGCTTGAGTCTCTAAACTGAAAGTAAAAAGCCGAATGGCAGAATTACCCGTAAACTCATTTTCTTAGGAAATACTTGAGCAGGGCAGGAATTCAGTGCAGAGATTACAAGGGTTGAGTGGTCTTTGGTCAGAATAAGGGAGAGAACTTAATCCTGAGGATTTGCTGGTGAGGAACAGCACTGCTGTGAGCTGCATCCAAAAGCCAGTGTGCCAGTCTTCCTATCTGTGTGATCTGCACACTGAGTCCTTTGTGACTCACCTTTCTGGAGACAAGAATTACTGTCTTGATAATCGAGAATTATCCCAAATTATTGGGCTTAAAATGTAATATGGATGTCTGCGGTATGGACAGAGCAACAGCTCTTGGAAAAACACCCAGCACTGAGGTGTTCCTGATTTATATTGCTCGCTGCATCCCCAGTGAGAAGAGCAGCATTAGAGGAGTCTCCTAGTTAAGGAGAGAGCATTTCTTGGGAAAAAGGTCACAGGGTTGTAGTAGTGTAGTAAAAGCAGTCAAACCAATGTTTCTTTTCAGGACAGCATTGCTGCATTTTAAGGTGAAGCAGAAGGACCAGTCAGAGCCATTGATGTTTTCTTTTCTTTTCTTCCCTCTATCCATTTTTAGGTGATGGTTGCAGAAGCACTGGATATTTCCAGGGAAACATACTTTGCAATTCTGATGGACAGAGCCTGCAATGGACCTGTCATGGTTGGCAGTCCGCAGGGTGGTGTGGATATAGAAGAAGTTGCAGTAACTAACCCAGAACTTATATTTAAGGTATTGAAATAACCTTTTGCAATAGCAATTTTCCTTGCAGGTTGTCCAAAAGAATATTTCTCCCCCTTTCTCCTCCCATTTTTCCTTCTTCCATGTAAAAAGGAGACAGGAAGAGCCATAAAAAATAGTGTTTCATCAAATACAGGATCATACCTGTCATCAAACAAATGGAGCATGTTTAACATCTGATTTTACTAGAATTTTTAAATTAGAGAAAGATCTTAAATCTGGCTGTTATGTGATATGTTAAACTTCATATCTGAAACATTTTATGACTGAGTTTCACTTTCAGGAAGGTACAGAGTTTTTTCACAAGTGGGTTGGTGCCAATATATTTATTGCTTCTGTGGCTGTTTTTCTGTAATTTACAGAGTTGTTAATTATGTTTTTGTACCTGCAAGACTTTTTCATCTGAAATACAACTGTTGTAATTACTTTCTTAATGAAGACTACACTGAAGTATTTTTTAAGTTGCTGTGGCAATATAATGAGTAGACAAGCTATTCAGCTGAGAAAATAATTGATACCATCAAGTATAATTATTCAAAAAATAGTAGAAATATTTAATATGCATTTAAGAATTATATAAACTTCACAATGTTGCTGGGCATTGACACTCATTCCCTTGAAAATATTCCAGAATATGTCATAAAAATTAGCAGACTAAATATTCGTCAATGCCATCTGTACAGTAATTAAAAGTGAAAACTTGTGTCACATTGTCTTGTCAGCATGCCACCCTGAAGAATTATATATTTTTTGGAAGGACTGTTTCATAGTCAGTGTGGTAATTATAACATCCCCTATAGGCAGCTGCTATAGCCTCAGTCTCCAGGAGCCTTGGCAAACAGCCAGGCTTTAATTACTAATTTGCACATGTATACTAAGTGTTTTCCTTTTGAAGTTATAAACCTCCATTCTGATGGGATATTTAGTTATATTTATGTTACTGTTGCAGGAGGAAATAGATATTTTTGAAGGAATAAAGGATCGTCAGGCATTGCAGATGGCAAAAAATTTGGGATTCCAAGGACCTTTGCAGCAGCAGGTAACTTGACTCCACTCCCTGAGTTTAGGCTGAAGACTTTTTAGCTCAGTTCTATGTTAAATGTTTTCCAAAAGGCCAAGTGTCCATTATATCAGGATTATTTTTGACATTCTAAATACTAAATTGCACCTATGTAATTGTCATTAGGCTTTAGCATTTTGAGTAAGTTCCTTCTAGTTTTAAAGTGGCAGTCCCTAGTCTTTGAAGCAGTTGATGGTGACGTGCTGTCCCACTGTGTGGAATTGCTTTGCTTTCACTGGAATTCCACTGGAGCTCTGTGAATGGCATGGGTAGAACTGTTTTGGACAATTGGACCTTAATATAGGGAGAAATAAAAGTGTGTCTGGCTTTGGAATTGAAACAGTTTATTTTTTTTTTTTTTATTCTTCCACTGAAAACTAAAAGGCTGCCAGCACATTGTATTTTCAGTATCTCTTTTCTATACATATATATATTTTGTATATATATATTTGCCCTTATGCATCATTTTGGAGAGAAGAAAAGATAGCTTATTTCAGCTGGCGTGGTTCTTTTCTGTAGTATCAAATTGTCATTTTTGTAGAACTCCTTTATTTTCAATTCAGCAGTTTTAATTATTTTCTATCCTAATGTGCAATTAACAAATGCATAATGATTAAGTTGATTAACACACATTTGAAGATTTAGTTGTATATATAATGAGGAGGAATGATTATGTAGAACCTTTCAACCCTTGAAGAGTTCTGGTACTTAATTAACAGCAAATATGTATGGACTTTTAAACAACACATTTAAATAATGCTGCAGGAATGCATTCCTTTCCTCATGCTGGCAAGTAAAAGGAATTTACTGAAGCATAAGGACATAGTTTTTATCCAGACAAATCCTAGTATTTACTTATACATTCTCTAGTTCTAGGCTGGGATTTTCTGCTTGGAGAGGCTCAGTTCTTATAGACCCTGAGAAAAAGAAGCGTTGACATTAAGCTGCCTGATTCAGAGAGGTGCTGAAAGATGGAGCAGCCCTTAATGAAAGTGAAGTGATTCTGGTGTTCTGGTGCAATTGCAGCAGGGAACTGTGGCAACAGCAGCTTTTCAGGTGGCCCAGAGTCAGTGTGGGGTTCGTGGTGGGGCTGCCTCCCCAGTGATCACTGCTGACAGAGAGCCTCACCCCTCTGCTCTTGGGGTGGTTTGTCAACCTGAGGGTTTGTGCCAAGGAAGTTGCTGCACATTTACAACTGATTTTTTTGGGGTTTTTTGTGTTTTTTTTTTTTTTTAAGTCAAACCCACTGAGAATGCTTCAATTGATAACTCTTGAGCAGGGAAGGCTTCCTAAGGAATTTGTGTTGCTTCCCAACTGTGACTCTTAAGAATCTTATCACAGAATCACAGAATGGTTTGGGTTGGAAGGGACCTTAAAGACCCTCCAGTTTCAACCACCGTGCCCTGGTCAGGGGCACCTTCCACTAGATCAGGTCACTCAAAGCCCCATCCAGCCTAGCCTTGAGCACTGCCAGGGATGGAGACTCCACAACCTCTCTGGGCAAAACTGGGATTGGGGTTGAGTCTTCCCAGTTGTAATATTTTCCTTGGTATGACTGACCTTGTAGGGGAAAGCTGACTTATGCTTTCTTTATTCTAATTCATTGTATTTATCAGGAGAGGTCCCAAGTATTTTTGTGTTGTGTACTTCAGTTAGCTGATCAGTAATGAGAGGAAAAAAAATTAAGTAGTTCTTTATTAGTGCACTTCTTGAGCAAACTTATTTCAGCTAATAGGTTCACAGTGTGTAATGAACCAAAGGGAATTTTTAATACATGTTTATGTTGCTGTTTTTAAGTAGTTCTATTAGTGGAAAAAAAGAACAAAAGACTTGGAAATTAGAAGTCTGTGGTGGTACTTTCAGCCATGGAATCAGGCATGGAGATAGATGGTGAGGGGTAATAGGGAACAAGCCAGAGTATCTTGTAACAAGTGAACAAGATTCAGATATAAGTTCTTGAAGAAAATATTTCAGACTGATGTAGGAAGGCGAAATAGATATTTTTTCTGAAGTCACCTGAGTGCACAAAATAGTTTGTGGTTTCTGACTTTGGACTGATTAACATGAATGCAACTCAGATCTCAGTGTACCAGAGAATACCTCATTATGCTGGTGCCTGGCAGTCACTTCCCCAATTAAACTTGTCAAAGTAATTGCACTGCCTATTTTGTAGGAAATCTTCAGTTCATGTAGTCTTTAAACACAGGTTTACTAAATGGTACACAGTATTACATATCTTACATTATAATGTAAGAGGCTATATGAATATGGTTAAGAAAACAGAAATAAAAGCAGTAATTATCTAGAATTACTGTGCAATGTAATATGTTAAAATTATTGATAATGGTTTACCTTTGCCTTGAGAACATGAACTTCTATTTTTCTGTGTGGTAATTGTAAATCATTTGATCACATTTAGGCAGCAGAACAAATTAAGAAGCTGTATAACCTTTTCTTGAAAATTGATGCCACTCAGGTTGAAGTCAATCCCTTTGGTGAAACTCCAGAAGGGCAAGGTAAGAAATTGAAGGAAATAAATGAATGCATTATAATTCTCTATTTATGCAAACTATAAATTAAATTGCATAGAAGGATGTAGCAGCAGCTTTGCATTAATTTCATTTTGTAATGTAATTTAAACAACATTCATAAATATTCCCCTGGCAGATTTTATATTTCAACACCTTTTGTTGTTTCATCCAAATACTGGAAATCTTGGCTTCTACATGTTCTGCTTGGTGAGAGACAGCAACATTTTCTGCTCTTCTGCTCGTGTACAAAACTGGGGGTTTCTTGATTTTGTTTTGTGGGTTTATTTTGTTTTTTGGGGGTTTTTTGTGTGAGTTAACTGCTAGAATTACTGAGATTGTGTGGAAAAAACTGATTCTTTTATGTTTGCATTCATATGGGTAATTTAAGTTTTATAGTGCATGACTCTGCAGTCTACTAGAGCACAGGACAAATTTCAGCTGAGACAGACACTTGGCTATATCCTTTGGGGAAGAAAAAGGGTTACTGATCTTCCTGCACCATTTCTACAGGGCTGAGGAGGAGTAGGGTAAAACTATGGAGCTGAATTAACTTTCACCTCATTATAGTAGTTGGTAATCCAGCTGAAACCTTTCCTTCCATTTGTCATTTTTGTCCAAGTAACTTGGACAAAGGTGGAGAGGGGAGGAACTAAAGGTGCCTGTGGGCTATTGAAATATGGTGGGGCTGGTCCAGGGGCATCAGTTACCTCCTCATTGCTCCATTTCACTATCGTGTTGAAGGCTTATTTGGTGGGTACCAAGGGGGGAATTTGGTGTGCAAGCAGAGGCAAGTGAGGGAGAAGACAGCAAATTATGAGAGGAAATAAAATGTGGTCCTTAAAGATTGGAAGGAACCATGGTGGTACTGACTTTGCATCCTTGCTGGAGTTCTGTGAGGTGGCACTGTGGAAATAAAGATTTGGATAAGTTAACAAGTTAGCTCTTCTGGAATTGCTGTGCATATTTAGTCAGAAGGGCTTCTTCTGTGTTTCTGTGCTGTTTGCTCTGAGGTTTTTCCCCATGTGTTTTGCATTCAGGAAGCTGAGGAGCAGAAACAGAGTGGGTTTCAAGCTGTGAAAGACATTTTGCTCACAGAAATGCACTGGACTCTTCCTGTGCTTATTCCTTTTCTGCCAGCAGTTTCTCCATCTGAAATGTCTTAAAGAAGAATGAAGATAAAACAAATGGATAACATTTGAGTAGCTTAGTGCAGCTCTTCCTAATGATAAAATATAAGTCTCTGTATGAAGCCCATTATTCTTGTCAAAGTAATGGATAAGGTGGATTTATTTCTTGCTGTGTTTTATGTTTATCAGTTGCCTGGATTTCCATCAGGTTGTATGTATTTCCTTGTTTAATATACTAGCAAATTCTTTGTTAACACTAGTGGGTCAGAAGCCTGAAACTTCCTGGTTTTTTGTTGTTTGTTTTTTGTTTTGTTTGCTCTCGCTGTAAAGTTGAATTGGCAAATGACAAAAATCTTACACTGCTAACAAAAACAACAGAAGTACTTCATGAATACAAGTGTTGGAGCATTCTTTGATATTTGTTTGGAAAAAAAAATCAATTTGTATAATCTATCATGCATGTAACAATGTGCTTTTGATAGTGAAAGCAGTTTGATAAATATGAATGCGTGTTTTTGCTGCTACTTTGTACAGCATAGCCTTTGTTAAAGATGAATGTTCTGTAGAAATGAGTTTCTATTAATGTGGCACGGAGGATGTTTGTGTGTTAGGTAAACAGAGCTCTGAAACTGCAGTTGTACTCTGGCTTTGCGTGGGTTTAGCAATTTAAGCACCTGAAAGCTTGAAGAAGAAAAGTTGTCTTATTTCATTGCTAAAAAAGTAATAATTAAAGCTGCTCTAGTTCATTAGAAGCCTGTTAGAAACTGCAGATATTTCTGCTTTTGGCACATTCCCACATGGTGATTGGCCAGGTAAGTCTCAAGTCTTCCAAGAGATTTATTGTACACACTCATAAACAATTTTCTGAAACTTCAATCACTGAAGTGAAATTTGATAGTTTTAATTTAATCTGTTATCTGTTACAAGTCAAATATTAAAGCACAATAAAAAAAATCAACATCAAAAAAACAAACCAAGAAAATCCAATGCAAATCAAGATATACAGCTGAGACTCTCCTACTTGTGTAAATGTTTTGTTTGCTGCTTCCTTAGCTAAATTTTCCTAAGTTAAGAAACTGTATATTAAGCAGAGTTGCATTTCCACCAAACAAGATTGTGTGTTTTGTTATTTTAATTTATGAGTATTTATAGCAAAGACTAAAATTGTCCTCTTAATTGTCATTGACCTCCAGATGTGTGCAACACTCAGGGACATGTGCACATGTACCATGGACGTGTTCCAATAGCAATATGAATAAAACACAGCAGCAGATAGAAAAACTATTAGATTTTTATGGACACAGCATTTAAAGGCACTTACATTTGATTGGTTTGCCTTGAGAAATCAATTGTGCTTAAGTCAGTAATTATAATCTGAACATAGTACAAGAGAAATTACTTGCAAAGTAATATGATAAGTATGTAGTCTTACATTTACTTAGAACATTTTAATCTAATGAGGCATTTGCCTATGCAAACCCATAGAAATAATGAGTCAGAAAATAACACTCTACAGGCATTGCTGTTACTGGTGTGTTTATGTGAATATTGTGGCTGCTAGCCAGTCCTTTATATGTTTTATTTAATGTAGTCAGATTTACCAACTTCTTAATTTGTTTTTACAACCATAGTGGATGTTGATATTGATCAGAAGTTTGTATTTACTTCATTAATTTTCTTTATTTTAAAATAATCTTTTGGTCATTTTTAACACCTTTTGCTTCAGATTTTTGAGCTCTTTAATGAAATAACGTGTGTATAGTTAATAACATCAGAAATTCAAAATATGGCTGAGGAAATCATTTTGTTTTGTTCAACTCTGAATGACTCCATTTTCCCACACATGGCTTTGCGTTGGTGTTGCCTTTTATATCTGTTATTCTTTTAAAATATGCAAGGCAAAGTCTGCTGTGTCATTTCTGCAGCCCACCGGTCCAAATCACAAAAACTGCCTTCATAACATACAAGAACTTTGTAGCAAGCACGGAAGATCTTCCTATGTGGTGTGGAGATCTTGCTGTGCCTTTTCTCAATAGAGGATTTATGGAAAACCTGCCCTTTCCTGCTGGACTCAGTGCTAGAACTGCAGCTGCTCCTGTGTTGGAGGCAGCACCATTCCCAAAGCAACCTCCCCTGGCTGCTGGAGTAGCTGTAGTATTTCAGAAGCTCTGAAAACTCTAAATGCCTTGGTGTTGTTTTATTTTCTCCTCCAGTTGTTTGCTTCGATGCCAAGATAAACTTCGATGACAACGCAGAATTTAGGCAAAAAGAAATATTTGCCATGGATGACAAGTCTGAAAGTGAGCCCATAGAGAATGAAGCTGCCAAATATGACTTGAAATATATAGGACTGGATGGAAACATTGCTTGCTTTGGTAAGAGCAAATACATCCAAAAGATGTTTGAAAATAAATTCTGTACAATTGTCCAGTGAATAGACTTTGTTTACGTCTGGCATTCAGGCCACCCTTGACAGAATTTCAGTCTGTGAGTATTTCTGCAGTTTTGTCTGTCCTTCCACAAATTCCTGCAGGAATGAAACTAAAATTGTGTGGAAACTGTGCTGATGGTCACAGCACACAGGCAAGGCAGGAGTGGTGTGAGAGAGAAGGCAGGCTAAGAAGTTTCAGTTTCTGAGTTTTAACCTGATGTAATTGCTCTTTCCAGTAATTAAAACAAACCAAACCAAGAAAAGTCATCAAAACTTAGTCATTAATTAAAAAAAAAAATTTAAAAAGAGTGTGTTTCTTAAAAGATACTTGAAAAGTGTGTTTATATAAATGTGACATTCCCAGTGACAATTGAATATTAAACTCCATTTACCTTTAAGGAAAGCTGCTAAAGAATCTGCTTGGAAACGTCAGGTTTTTTATTTCTCTGAAGTTCCTGTAGAACAGAAATTACTCTGCTGTTTGGAAGAGATAAGTAGAAAATTCAGCTGTGGTCTAAATAATTTTCATTTTGTAAAAGTTCTTTTAGACAATACAACATTTTATTATTAATCTAGGCATTTTTTTTCAGCTTGGTGAGAAAATACCCAGTATTTATATTGGCTCAGATGTGTATTCTAAACACAAATCTAGAAGATGCTGATAATGTGTTGCAGTTGATTCAGTAAGTGACAGTGAGACTTCATTCTCAATTTAAGAAACAAACAAAAGATCCCAAAACCCAAATAATAATTGCCAACATGATGCAATATTTTTTTAGTGGTCTGCATTCTGGGTCCCCCAGGAGCCTTTGTCCAACTGGAGCTACATAAAAGTGACACATAATTCTCATCACTTTTCCCAGTTTAGATCTTCCTTCCCATGGAAATGCTTCTAGACTAGTGCAAATCTAAAATAAAAGGCAGTTTCAGAAACATCTGAGGTCTGTCCCCAAAACTGAGTTATCTCTGATGCAGTAATACAGAGCATCCACTGCTGCCAGAGTGATGGGAGAGGAGCTTAAAGAGTCAGTTTGTCCTTCACATCACTATTCCCTGAAGTTTTTATGTCTCTTTACTTTTAATAAAATCAGAAGGTTCTGCATTGCCACAGTTACTATTCCAGTGCTCATACATGCTTAAAGGAAGGTGCACATCTAAACCCTATAAAACCTAAATGTTGGTGTGTTAGCACCAGATTTTCAATTATTTGTTGCATTGGATATCCTTGAATAGCTACTAGTATTTAGAAATAGCTATGTAACATTTTGCCCAATGTTCTGGAGCTGTGCTGATACATTTGAAGCCTTTTCACAAATCTTATCTATGTGAATTATAAACTCTTGATGTTTGCAATTGCAGTCAATGGAGCTGGACTTGCAATGGCAACGTGTGATATAATATCCCTGAATGGTGGAAAGCCAGCCAACTTCCTGGATCTGGGTGGAGGTGTGAAAGAAGCACAAGTCTATCAAGCATTCAAGCTGCTGACTGCTGATCCAAAGGTAAAAACTTTGGGTTTGGACTGGGAGCTTCCCTGTGCAGCAATAGGGCTGAGTAGGACCAGGAATAGTGCACAGAAAAACCCAGATCATGGAGACAGCACTGAGGGTGAGTTCCCAAAGGGCTGATCTGGGAGGAAACATAATTCAGTACGTACCACTGGACAGACTTTTCAGTTCCTGGTGAGTTGTGAGTGGGAACTTTCTCGAGGCAGTTCAACACAGAAGTGCAGGTGTGCTAATGCTGGGCATTGCAGTGATGAACTCAGAACATCTCACTCCTAGAATGGAATTTGTGAGACTTAGATGCTTAAAATACCATTCCTAATAGTGCAGTGTCACAGTAGACTGAGGAGAAAAATGGGAAAATTTAGCCAATAGCTAATTCTAAGGGCTGATTTAACTCTTTTAAACTCAAGGTTTCCAAAATATCTGACTCTGCACTGCAGGATAATCTGTATTTAATTAACATTCCCGGGCTGGAATCATAGCCTGGAACATTCTGACACTTCATTTTGCAGATGGAGCTGCAGTTGCTCTTTTCTTTTTTGAACAAGAGGGGAAGACATTAGTCTGTATGTACTGAGTAGAAGTTATTTCTAGAGATGATTGTTGAGGTCGTTGGTCCCCTCTGCAGACAGAACTGGAATATCTGCTGAGAGAATATTGATCAGGCGTGGGCTTTGGAGCAATGCCAGCTGCCCATCCTGCCAACATGGAGTTATGCTTTTGTGTGTAGCCAGAACTTCATTGCTGCTGATATTTTTGCTAATGGAAATCTGTTGGAGGGCTTTGATCATCTTTCCTATCTCCTGCACCTAAGCATCACAGCTGAAGTCCCTATTTCAACATATTGCTTCTTTTTGTGGATCTGGCTTCATCTCCTTTATCTCACATTTTCTGTGATTCCAGTTATTTTCCTCATGTTCATTGTGATGTGATACTAGCTTCTAAATGCCACCTTCCTGTGACAATTACATTGCTGTAATTTTATGCTGTGTGCAGCACTAAGTGACAAAATGCTGTGGCTTTTCAAATAGAGGTGGATATTGTTTGCAGCAACATTTCAAGGCAAAATTAGGAAGGAAATTGACAGTACAAAATAAGCACAGGTCAGCTTCATACTGTAAGCTCTTTGCAGTTGCAGCTCTCCCTGCATGTTTTTAAAGCACCTGGTACCTTGATGTCTCAAGTGTTTGTTGTGTGAGTTGGTTGAGTTGCTCTGCAGCACGTGCTTCGTGTGATCATCGGGGTTTGCCTGAGATGTAATTTAGGTCTGAAGCTTGTGTTAGTGGTAAAGAAGCAGGTGCAGTAAAGTCTCAGATACACAACTTTACTGGTGATTATCACTGTGCTAAGTAGTTCCTATTGCCTGCTGCAGCACAAACAGCAGGTATTAATTTTGGTGATGAAGCTTACTGAGTTTAAACAATTTTTTAAACAAAAAGGCATCCTAGTAGCTCTCAGCTATAGAACATCTGCATGCCCAGCATTTGAATTGTAGTTATATCCTTCTATTATACATTCTGCTTATATGTTACTGCTTAACTATTTCTAACTGCATATACCATGGCTAGAGAAGTTCTGCTGCTGAGAGAAAGCAAAAAGGGAGCATGGAAGGGACCTGGATTAGGCATTTGTGCTGAGGCTGTGCCATTCCTGGCATTGACTGACTGAAGAGGCAGAAGGCAAAGCATTTTATGTTTTCATTCCGTTCAGAAAATACAGCAAATGTCTGTTATTTCCTCTCCTGATACACCATGTCATTAGCTCACTAATATATAATCAGAAAATTGAATGAATCGTCTCTTTTCTTAACTAATGGTAGGGTTTCAGTCCCAAGAGTCTTTGTGCCTAATGCAGCACTCACAGGTTGTGTCTGGTCAGTCATTTCCCTGTGGCCTTTAGCTTGATTCCCACCTGGTTTGATAAGATAAAAATTCGTTCTTGGGAACTTGAGATTCAATTATTTTTTGTAAATATCTAAATTTCTGTAATATGGAGAATTGCTGTTTTTCAGTTGTGCTGGCAGAGTTAAGGATATTGCAGGAGATAAAATCTTCAGGAAAAAGTTCAACTGCACTTTGAAAAAGATCTCTTTCTCTCTCTTTAGTTTTTTTTAAAATGTTTATCTGTATTAAAGCAAAAAACCAACCAAAAACAAAACAACAACAAAAACCCAACAAAAACAAAAACAACAACCCAAAAACAAACAAACAAACAAAAAAAACCCACAACCCCTCCTCCCCCCTAGACAAACCAAATAAACAAATCAAGGTATGCCATGATTTGATTTAGTGAAGCTGAGGATATTGTTTTTGGGAAAAGTGAAGATCTGGGGTGGTTTAATCTGTTAACTGTCAGTGTCTATAATTCTTGGGGGGGAAAAAAAAAAAGTGTGAGGGTTTTTGTTGCAAAAGGTGATCCACTGGCTTTTGGATGGAAATGCTGTCCCTGGAGCCAGTGACCCCTTCTACACTGTGCTGGTCTGGTTTTCAATCTGCCATATCCAATACTTCCTAGGTTAGACAGGTCATTGCAATGGTTCTGGATTCCTTTCTATTCACTGTCTAAATTCCAATTGCTTTTTTTTTTTTTTATTATTGTTTTTTTCTTTTTTCCTTCTTCCTGCTTGTCTTGTTTCTGTATGTTTGTGCTGTGCATCTGCTCTGGCAGGAAATGTACAGCCTTCCCTGTTTTTAGATACTAGCAGGAAAGGGAAAAATGGCTCAATTCTGGCAGTTCAAGCTGCTGGGTGACACTGCAGGAGCTTCATTCATCCCCCTTTGTCCCACAGAGAAGTGGAAGGGGTTGTTTCCTTTGGTATTTCTGAGGTTCTGGGTGGTGCCTGGCTCTCCCCTGCATGTGTGAATTCCTGCTTCTGGCATCCCCCCATCCCCTCATCCCTGAGCACTCTCACATCCTTGCCAAGCTCCACAGGTGCTTGTTTTCGCTCATGCTGAAGACCTGGCTACCATATGATGACTGTTCCTAGGATTCAACAAGGTTTTTTGGAAAGGCTAGAGCTGAAAGAATATCTGCACCCTGATGGATCTCCATGGGCTGCAGGGGAATCGTGGGGCTCCTCCTTCACTGCCCCTGGTGTCTGCAGGGCTGCTCCTCTCCTATTCTCCTCTCTCTAGCTGCTGTTTTGCACTCTCCTGTGCCCTCTGTTATCCCAGAGGTGATGCCAGTGTCCCTGTTGGGCTCAGGCTCCATTTCAGAGCTGGTGGCATTGGCTCCATCAGACATGGGGGAAGCTCCTGGCAGCTCCTCACAGAAGCCACCACTTATCCCCTGCTATCAGAACCTGGATCACAAACTCATACGAAAGCCAGCTAAGCTGTGAGCAGGTTTGTTTTACCATCAGCACACTCTAGGCCTGATCTTAGCAGTGGATTCCTACAAAGTGTCACTGAAACACAGGCAGTTAAAGGCCAACATGGTTTGGCTTTGTTCTTTTTCTCTTTTTCCCACTGAAGTTCCTTTGAAAACCTTTTCTGAAGCCTGTCATTGATGATGTGACTAAAGACTCACCAAATCAATTTATATTAACAACTGTTGGCTTATTATTTAGGCAAAATACTATTGACAGCAGGACAAACATTTCTCGGGAATAAATATCCCATATTGACCTCTTTTAGCTCATATCCAGTAAATAATTAATATCAAACACACACAAGACTTTATTTTTATTCTTGAGCAATTATCTAGTCCAAATTCAGATTATTGTCTTAATTATATGGAATAGACAATCATTCCTGTCACCTTCCTTTGCCTGTTTATGTTCAGATGTATCTCTGTGCCCAGCACATAATTGGGACTGATGTGTCTCAGTCTTGTGTGTCAAGCAGAGGTTTTGGGGCTTTTGTTTTCCAGGCATCTGAGAGAGTGACCAGAATTCTGAAAGAGGATATCATTAAGCCATAACTTTGCAATTCACTTCTTTTCCAGCTGTGTTTGGTGTGAAAGTAATACAGTTTATACATCCTTATTGTACAAGACATTTTTATCTCCAGTTTATCCTTTTGGCTTCAGGGAGTTTTAGTATTAGCTTTCTTAACATTTGCAGTCTGTTATGTGGCAGCAGAAGGGATAACTTTATGCTAAGAAGGAGAAGAATTTGGGTTATTCTTTTCTTAGATTTCAGAAATAAAAATAATGTTGCCATCTGTAATGTATTTGGTATTTATTTTGGGTAATTAATTTAAAATTAAGTGAACTACTTCAGGTCAGACCATTCAAATACATCTTCAAACACTCAGGCACATTGGGGTGTAGTAACTATATTTGTGTGCTCCTGGACTGTTTGCTCTCACTCTGCAACTTTAAACAATGACCTGCTCAAGGGGAAAAGTTTTAAAAATACAAGAATTCCAAATGCCACATTTCTGTGGTAGGGAGCTTCCTCATGGTTAGAGCATAGGCTGGCTGTGGACAGTTCTCTGCATGTAACTGATTGTCAGCAGTGGATTTCTCAGTGTGACAAGAATGCAAACCCATAAATCAGTAGGAGCAGTTAACCTTCCCTATCACACATGCAGCCTATGTCAGTGTGCATATAATTTTGGATTAAAAAAGGAAATAAAGTGTCAGATTTTTTTGTCAGAAAAGTGAAGGAGCCTTTAGTAAACCTGAGCAATCTGCCTGGTGCTGCAGGAAATAAGGGTTAAGAGTAGCAAAGAAGGGTGGCTGTGTAGGGAAGCTGTTCTGAAAACACTGCAGCCAAAAAACATAGTTGAGTCCTACAGCAGTTTATTGTAGGAATTTATAGGCTATCCAGCACCACAAGTTTTTAAGTACTAGCTTAACGAGCAATTATCCAGGAAGTTTCAGGGAGTGTTGATCCTGCCTTGGAGCCAGTGAATGGTCTGGAGCTTCCTTACTGTGTTTCAGAGAACAGCTCTAAACATAAAGCTGTGATTGGTAATTTCGTAAGAGCAATAATGTCTTGATCTGGAAGTTTAAGATTATTCTCATAAAATGACAGTTTGTGGAGGTAGAAAATAGCTATTAGGGCACAGAAATATCTTGAAAAGCTGGGTAAAGTTCACAAAGGCATACTGTGGCTTTTTTGTCTCAGAAATTTCTGCAATTTTTTTGTCTTTAGGCAATGGAGCAGCTCATGGTTCTTATAAAGGTACTTTAGGGCTTGAGTTTATAGGAGTAATTTAGGCATTTCCCCACATTTTTAATTAGCTCTGCATTGGTGAGAAAATACAGACTAATAGGACTATAGCAAGAATTATTTTCTAATGTGCCTTTGCAGTTTTGCAGAATTAATGTGAAATGACTATTCTTCTTTTAAAACACTTAAAATATTGAAAAGTCATTCTTGCATTTCACTGAGGCACTTTTACAGACTGATAGCATATTGACAATATTTATGAAAATGGGAGGACAATTATGCATTTAAAATGCATAATTGAATTGTCTTGATTTATAACCAAAAGTAAAATATTTTTCAAGAGCATGTGTAGTATTGAGTCCTAAGTAATTGATATGTAAATATACTTTAACATGAATCTGCCATTATTTATGGGCACTGACAAGCTGAATGCCTTTTGGCATTTTATAGTAGGCTATAATGCATCCTAAAAACTGGATATGAAAATTAAATTCCTGAGCAAGAGGAAAACTTGCGGTGATTTTGTAATTGCTTCCTTTGTGACAGAATAGGGAAAATTCACAAATGTTTATGTAGATGGTAGATACTGGCAAATTTGTGGAAGAGCCACAGCACAAACTGAGCTGTTAGGTTTTGATGGAACTTGAAGTGTTGGTGTGCCAGTTATGCTCTGTGTTGTGCTGTCCCTTCTAAAACAGGGAAGGAAGAGCAGGCATTTCCATTTTCCATTTCCTTGGAGCACAAACAGCATTGCCCTCCTGAGACAGCTGCTCTGTGGACAAGGCTTGCTGCATTTTCCAGCTTGTTTGGAGGTGTGCTTGATTAGTGATCAAAGTGAGAGAGGATTTTGTTATTGGCTTTGGTTGTTAGTGCTGGGGATTAGAGAATATGGATTTTTCTAGGTCTCCACTGGCGAGCTGGGGTGTCTGTGTTTGGGGAGGACATGGGAATGGCTATGGGACCTGTTCTTGGAATGTCATAGCCTGGTGCCACCATCTTGCTCCAAACCAGGGTCTCAGATGGAAAGGGATGGATCCAGGCAGTAAATCTCCATCCTGAAACCCTTCCCAGCATCCCAAAAGCCTGATGTCATGTCCAGAGTGGGCAACACAGTGTGCAGCGAGTCCTGGGATTGCCCAGTTAAAGGAAATGCCATGTAAAATACATCAGAAAAGTGTTCAGTCCCTCATTGGGATTTCCAAATCGATTAAATTTTGAAAATTTATATGACTCATTTCACAATTAGCGAAGACAAAAAAGAGAAGATATTTTGGGAAAGTCAATTTGGTAGTTCATCTTGGTGAGATGAGTAATTTATTATGAATCTACTTTTAGGTCATCTATCTAGCACACATACAGGAGAATGAAAGGCAAATAATCTGATAATACCGGTAGGAAATAGTATATTAAAATAAAAGTTATAGGTGTCCTTACTTAAACTCTTCTTTAGGGAAAATCATATTTTAATTCTCATTATTTTTAAGTGGGTGTTATGGCAGTCTAGGAAAGTGTTTGTTCTTTCAATCAAAATGAAGAAATTTAATCACCTTGCCTCCATCTGTTCCTGATAAACTGGTCCAGATGATGAAATGTGTATCTTAGGTAGGTGCTTTCAGGCATTTGTGCTGGGTTAGGCACACTCATGTGACAGTGAAATAAATAACAACAGGTTTTACTTATCATTTCAGAAGCATCCTGGGTGGATGGAGCACAGGTAGAAAGGACTTCATGTTTTTCTTATTTATAAGACTCAATTTGGGGAAAAAATTGGTAAACCATGACAAAATTAACAAGAATTTTTCCACCATAAAATTATCTTTTAATGACAGAAGGGCCTGTCATTAAAAGATATTGCTAAGATTTTTAGAGTAAAGATATATAGTTTCTTTTTTTTTTTTTAGGATATCATAGGGTGATGGAAAAATTTTGGAAAAGGCAAAAAAAATTATTTAAAATACAGCTTAATGAAAAAGGACAAAAGCTATTTCTCTTGAATCTCTGTTTTGCTTCTGGTAGGATTGAATTATTTCACAGCTTCATATTCATGCTCAGATTCAACAAGAATTCGGACCTGTTTCAAGTTTTAATATTTTATTGTCTACTATTCTGAGTGGATTGATAAAGCTGAAATAAATTAGTCTATTCACTTTTAAAGCTTATAATGTGCTTAAATAGTCAGCAGATCAAGTCCACGTTTACCACAAATGAGTAGCTCTTTATTCTTTTTTGCTCCAGGTTTGGTTTCACCTTCTAATAAAAAACTGCCCTCTCACAGGAAGATAATCTTAGTCCTGTTTCTCAAAAGAAGTTGTATTTTTTGTACCTGTCACACTCAGCAGTCTCTAAAGTCAGGTGTTTTCTTTAGGGTGCTTTGAAAAGTGAACAGTTTATTTCTTTTAGTGCTCCTAGTTCTGGTAGCAATCTGCAGAAAACAGAAGTGATTCCGTTTCCCTCTCCCAGGGGCCAGCTCTTTCCTGTCTGTGGTCTGGGGGGTGTGTAGGAATATCCCCAGCATCCTCCCACAGTCTCTTCAGCTGCTCAGGGGTTCTGCTGATTGTGTGGCTCCAATAGCTGTGTAAACTTCGAGTAAGGAATAATGGAGTGTAGAGTCTGTGTAAAACAGGGTGTAAGGGATGAGAGCTGCAGAAAGAACCACTTCACTCAGAGCTGGGCAAAGCCTGGGGACTGCCCCTGTCAATATACTGGATTTTGTGAGTACCACAGAGTTATGATCAGACACCAAACCTGAGCTATCGTGGAGAAAAAGCACATTATGTGCTGTTTGTGTCAGGTGCAGGGAGCACATGTCAGCCACTTGATCCTTCAGTGACTTTGGCTCGAAATATGTATGTAATGTATATGTACTTATAGCCCTCAGCTTAATCAACTTTTCAAATTTTCTTTATAGTTCTGTCGAATACCTTTGGGGAGGGAAATACTCTTCCTGTGGGTGTTCATTCATTTTGTAAGCTTTTCTCTCTATATCAAATATCCTCACGTGTTTGTTTTTCTGTCCCAAACACCATAGCAGATTCTGGCTTAACTCTGGTAAGCAGAAAGCAGGACATTTTCCTGTCCTACTTTTCCACTCCTTTTGTGACAACTCAAAAGGATATTTCTCTTCTGTCCCCTTTGTTCAACAGAATTGAACTCTTGCTTGCCATGTGGGTACCTTTAAAAACACTGGAGGGGAAAGTAGTCTTAAATATCTGTTTTTTAAGGAATGCATTCCCTCTCCATTATTAAAATGACAATATGGATTCCTTTTATAAATGTGTACAGAAAATCCTTTGAATTGCAGGTAGACAACCAGACATTTCAGAGGAAGAGAAGTGTCTCAAGGAATAGAGCTAAAAACTTAGTTTTTCATAATATGTTTTTAATGGAAAAAGGTTAAACCATTTTGAGCCAAATTGCTTGGAAAATTGCAACTAAAAGAGAATTAGTGCCTGTATGTGGAAAGACAGGTGGGTAATGTCTGGCCAAATAGATTTTGCTGAAATTTCCAAAATTATTCAGATGTTTTCTGCAGAAAAATACCAAACTTTTAAAAGATTTTTTTTTCCCAAGCAATTAGAGGAGTTGATTAGGAATAAGGTCATCTTACTTGTTGCAAATAGTGTTATAATTTCTTCTTTTTGGCCAGGATGCAGCAGGTACTGTGCTACTGCAGCTATTCCAAATGAATTTAAAGGATATTTGACTGCTTTCACAAAACCGTTTTCACCTTGAATCTTCTGCTATGGCTGTTGTATTCTTTTTCATTTGCATACATATTTTACTCATCAAATAAGTAGAGGCAAAGAGAACTTGCTTTTTAATTCTTACATGCAATTTGCTATGGTGAAGGTGAGTAAATCTGCAGATCTGTACCTGAGTGCTGCTCTGACACAACCTGTGTGCACATTTCCACAGCCTGTTTTGTATGCAGTGCTGGCTGTTGCTGTACTTTAGAAACCATTTCTAATTATTTAAGGGTAAGCCTGAATAACCAAAGAGCAGCAGAGTACCAGATGTTCATTCCCTGGGAACATGGGGGAGAAGGAGCCTCTCTTGCTGCAAAAAAAAAAAAAAAACAAAAACTGTTGTGGCTCCCACCATTCTCTGCCAACCTCCCCCAAATAACTCTGCAATGCCTCTGTGCAGGAAATACAGCAATCCTGCTATCAGTGCCAGAAAACTGGATTTCTGGGTGGCTGACAGGTGGGCTGAGCATGGAAGACAGTATTCACCAGAAAAGGGAATGAAATCTGCACCTTCACACAGGGCCCTGCTGAGAAGGTTGTTCAGCAAAAGTGTGCATAAAATTGTCCTGTGACAGAGTGATGCCAGCCCTGTAATTAAAGCAGGGACTTTTGTATAAACCTTGGATGGCACCTGTGCATGGTAGATTTGGAATTAATAGTGATAACATGGGAAGAGAGTAAAAACATCTCATTAAGAAAATAGATTATGTACATGCTTATGTGGTGCAAGTTTTAATCTAGACAAGATTAAAACTTGAAAACGCTGAGGATTTCTTTTTTCTTAACTAAATCTTGATTAAGTCAGCCTCCCAGAATACTGTTATGGGCCTGTAGCAGGCAAAAAAAAAAAAAATAAAAAAAATCAGTTATTGGTAGAAATGAATGAATGTGCAGAGTCAATATTATATAGTAGGTGATGAAAGTTGAATGCCTGATGCCCAGCAAATCATTTGATTTAAAGGTTTGGGACTGCAATGCTTGACTTCTCATTGAAGAAATATAAAGGAGCAAATTACTATTTGCTGAAAAGTCACCGAAACCGTATCAGAATTGTTTAGTTCCTGCTGCTCCCAGGAGGTTTTCCTCTTCAGCCATTGATTGAGTATGTGCTCTCTGAATTGTGAAGGATTTGCCTTTAATCAAAACTTCCATGGGGCTCTGCACAGTTGTTCTGGGATTTTTTTGTGTATTACTTTGAGGGAATCTCAAATACGTTTTTGTTTTCACTTAGTCATACAAACTGAGGAAGTAATTGAACTGAAAAGATAAAAACAATTAGAGCAAAGATGGTGTCTACATATCAGCAACATTCCTTTAACTCTCTTAATAATGCTGAACATCTGTTAAACTTCCATAAGAAAAGCAGATGGGTTCAGCCTTGCCCCTGACCAGTGGAAGAGCTTCCACCTTACTTGGTCAGTTCTGGCATTCCCTTCTAGCAAGAACTACTGGGTGGTTTGGGTTTTTTTTTTCTTTTTTTCCAAATCCAAGGAAATAAAAATGTTTTTTGTTTTTGTTTTTTTTTTTTTTTTGTGTGAATATGCTTTCATATTTAATGTCCTCAAAAAAAAATTAAATCTAGATTTTCTGTAGCTCTCTCTTATTAGGGATAAAATGTGCTGCTTTCTTCCAGTTTGACACCTGATTTGATATTTCATTATTTTTTCAGTCTTGGCTGAGTTCAGTGTGTTTTAGCACACAGCACTCCAGAGTACTCATCACAAAAAGCTGACCACCAAACTTATATTATTCATAATTTACCATTTCAAATCAAAGGAGAATATCTGGCACAAGTTTGATGTCAGTATAAACTATTGTTAGTATTTTGTTGGTGCTTGTGCTGCAGTTCTGTATGGTGAGAGAGCTTCCCTTTGTATGAAGTTGAGCAATACCAGCACAGAATTGTCCCAGCAGGCCAAGAAGAGCAACTCCACTCTTAAATTCTCAGGTGCAGCATCTTGGCATGTAAATCAAACCCTGAGTAATTCTAGTGCCAACTTCTTGGTCAAAATCTCAGCCCTGGTGTTGAATTTAATTACACGGTGGATAAAGAGCATGAAGTACTTTCATGTTATTTAGGAAAATGTGGTCATGACTACTAAATAGCTTTTACTATTCCCTGAACTTGGTGCAGGGATAATTGTTTATCACTCACCAAGTCCCTCATTTTCTCACTTCTTGCAGTCAGAAGTGCTGTAAGGCCCCAGAGTCACAATATCACCCTCAGCAGAGGAAGATGATGTTTATCAGAAATCAGAGGAACTTGGAAGCAAGCTAAGAGTGCTTCAAAGGTGGGGCTCTTCTCCCTCTCTTAAGAGAAGAGAAGGAACACTTCAGTGAAAATGATTGTGCTGTCTCAGTTCCTTTTCTGTTTTTGATGTACTTTCATCAGCTGATTTGCTCCACAATAAAATGCTGCAAATGAATTATTGTAATATAAAAGACAATACTGTTTTGGTCAGCTCTTCTTTCTCTGGAGGTACATTTTATATGCTGGTGCAATTTTTTTGTTACTTTGGGGAATTGTATTTGCAGAAAGTGAGGATTTGTTTAGGAAGTCAAATATTCCACTCCATTTTCACACTGAGGAGGAGGAGGGGTTGGTTGGGTTGTTGGGGTTTTTTTTGTTGTTGTTGTTTTGGGGTTTTTTTTTAAGCATTTGTCAGGCCAGAACAGCTCTAGAGGCTTTAAGTAAAGTGCTGATTGCCCTGTCAATCAGGGTGCTGAGGAACTGGGAACTTCACAGATTGATGCTTGACAGAATAATTAGAAAACTGTCACTTGAAGTAACCACTCTGGTGTTCCCTAAAGAAATGTGCTGGTGCCAAATGTGTGCTGTCCAGATCTAGAGGTTAAATGTTCAGTAAGACAAAACATAGCATGTCACCAGAGAAAATTACTTCCAACATGCTGGGGAAGTGATGCTCCTCAAGTCCCTAAACAGGGACTGCACAGTTTATTGAGCTTACCTGCTTTGATCTTGCTCATGTATTCAAGAGCTTTTCAGCCTTGAACAAGGGGGTTTAACTTGGTAACCCACTGAGGCATTATCTAACATTTTAGATAGCAGAGGGTCTGGAAAGGTTGGAGGCAAAAGCACTTAAAGCTGTAAAAACATTTTTCAGTTCTAGGAAGGCAATTCTCTAAGTATTTTTGTGTACTTTTCACTTAAATTAAGGCAGGTAATATCAAGTTTCTTTCTTAACCCCTAGCTCTTAAGGAAACTTGGAATTTTCTTCTGATTTGGGTTAGTTTGGAGACTGCTCTGAGGAGCACAGGACAGAGACTGTGACATGTGTGTGCTTGGATTTTCACTTGTGTTAGTGCTGCATGGTGTGTGTGGGGGCTGGGATGTCAAGGCTTCCAGGAATCAGCTGAGGAATCTCAAGATGATCCAATTGAGAAAAGATCCAATAAAGGTCTCTCCCAGTAAGTTTTTATGCTAGAAAGCTGTTCTCCAGAATGAGCAAAGTAAATTTATCTTTTTCAACCACACTTAAGTTGCCATTGAGGTTTGCCTAATTTACAGCTTAGAGTTTATTTTAAGGTGTAAGGGGCTTTTTCAGTATTTTACCTAAATTGCTAATGGATTCTCCAAGTAGTAAATACAAAGGATAATTCAACATTGTGATTGAAAGCAGGCACTTTCCTATTGATATGGAATTTTGCAGGAAGATTTGCTTCATTTTGTCACTCTAATGCTTAAAATCACTTCATAGGTGAGAGTGATTTCCTGATTGCTGTTGTCTGTAGGGCTGAATCTTGAATTGTGCAATTCTTCCTACAAGGAAAAACTGCTTCAATAAGTTAGAATGAGTGAGTTGTAGATGCTCAGGTTGCATTTCTCAGCACTCACACTGGAGCTGCTGAGACTGTGTTTGCAATGGATCTGTCAGTCAGAAGTGCAAGTGTCTTTTTCTTTGAACATTACAGATACTGAAGGTCAGTGCTTCCATGGATTTAACTGAGAACAATTTTTAAATTTCTGTTTTCAGAGTTGGAGATGAAATTTCAGAACTGCCATAGGGACAGAATAAGTTTTATTTCCACGAGCAGCCAAGAATCCACTGATTCTCTCCTCAGTGAGATATTTCTATTATTTGTAAATCTCCTGGTACTGGACTGTTAGTGCTGGTTTGCAATAATCTACTGAAATCGTATTGGATCTTTAATACCTGTTTAGCTCTTTTCTGTGCACTGTGAATTGAACTGTTTTCTTTTTCCTAGGTAATGCACCTATGCAGTTACACACATGCACAGAGCCTGAAGCAGTGCTCACTGTGTGCACACTGAAGCCAAGGGTCCAAGGTCAGGTTGGATGGGTCTTGGACCAGCCTGGGATAGTGGAAGGTGCCTCTGCCCATGGCAGGAGGTGGAATGAGGTTCCTTCTAGCTCATTCTGTGATTCATTCTTACATAACACAGTTCCTATAGTCACAACAGCTCTGTAGCAGCACTTTTCGGAAAATCATTCTGGGAAGACAGGAGGAGCTGTCTCAGCTTTCAAGTAAAGCTGGAGTAATATTCAGCTTAGAAAAACCATCAGGAATAGGTGAGATGGGGATGATCTGTTTTTTGAGACTTAGGATCAAGGCAAAGAACTCGTTGAAGGCAGATTCTTCTCTTGCATAAGGTGGGATGCTAAGACAGAATCCTTCTCTTGGGACTGTGTCTGAAAGGTTCAGATCCTGATGGAGTTGGAAATTTTGGAGTTAGTGTTGTTCCTCAGCTGCTGGCTGCCTGCAGAGTGAAGGAGCAGGTTTCTCCATGTGTTGGATGCAGTGCAGTGAAGCACTGATTGTCCACTGGGTCAGGGCAATTGGTGCAGCCACAGACAGAACACACATTTCAGCACAGTTTATGTCGCTTTTTTACCCAACCACCCTTCAGATTTCAAAATGGTGCAAAAACTAACTTCTCACTGACACAACTTTTCACCTGCTGCATCAGTGTCAAAATTGTTTCCACAGAAACTGATTTCCTCCAAAGACCATCATCAAAAAGCCAAAATCAAATAAATGGCATGAAATAGAATGTGATGGTGCAGATGCTCTATCTTTATGATTATTGTCACTCATGGGGGGAAAATCCATGTAGGACATTCCTATCTCTGGCACCCATTGGAGATGTTGTCACTTCAAGCTCACAGCAGTGAAACCTTTAGAGGCTCCCACACCATCTCCTATTAATTTTTATTCCTTTTTTTCCCCCCCTATCACACATACCAGTTTTCCATGCATGCTTCATACACATTTTTATCATAACAGTTTCAAGCAAACTTTCCTTATCTTGCTGCTGTTCTCCTGTCCAGAGTTTTTAAAGCTCTAGTGTACCTTTCCTATCCCGAGCTACAATAAAAGTGTTCTCTTTTTTCTCCTTTTAAATATTTTTAAAGGATTTGGTGAATTTTGATTGCATTTTGTAAATATGTGAAAAGGGAAAACTTTTATTTCCTGTCTTTTGAAATCATTCTTGTGTAGATCATGATAAATGGGACCTGGCATAAATGCCTTCATTTTATTCCTCTGTCAAACTTCCATGTCTGAATAAATCAAAGAAAACATCAAAAATAAGGGAGGCAGGGGGTGAAAGGGTTATAGGGAAGTGGTAAAAAATTATACTCCCTGGGAGGAGGGACATGCTGAGCATTTTGAAGTGTATAAAAGGTCTAAACATGAAGGAGGGAGTATATTTATTGAATCTTAATGAAACTGGAACTAATCATTTTTAAAAACAAAGAAAAGTGAATATAAAAAAAATAAGATTCTCTCAGCAGGAGCTATATTGTGAGACTTTGATCCTGAAATTAGCTCGGTGTGTGCCCTTCCTGATGAGGCAAGGAGTCTGCTGAGTAGGTTCTTCCCTTATTCAGTCTGCATTTCTGTTTGCAGAGTCCTACCAAAAATCACTTCATATTTGAAATAAAGTACAAGCCATCTATCTGGAAAACTTTAAAAGTAATTAGGCTGAAAAAGGAAAGACATTTCATGGTCTGTTGAGTGAGTAACTGGAACTCCTTGAAGGTATTTTTTGGGTTGAATTAGTGATCTAGTTGCATGCACAGAAGATGGCAGGTGATAAATGCTGTTTCCATAGGCAGTGGTATAATTCCAGATGTGCGTCTGGAAACAGGATCTGGCTTCAAATATGTTCTCTCAGTATGCCCAAACTTTTGCAGGAGTTACTTGTAGGGTTCCTCCCTCTTCTTCTGAATCTTCATCCTTTCCCGTGTGGGGATTTGTATTCCTAACCTCTTCCCATTCCTCATTTATGGGTTGTCCTTTCAGCCCCTGCTGGGTTTGCAGTTGCCCTTCTGAACTTGGAGCCAAATCCACCTCCCTGTAGGAAGTGGCAACCAAATACATCTTTGTGCAACACCTTGCTAGTGGGGGAAGCAGAGGCTCTGAAAAGACTGGTAAGGAAATGGGAATGGTGTCATTTAGTGCCAATGTCAGGGGTTCAGTCCATTCACTTGCGTTGGACTCAAATGATCCACGTGGGTCCCTTACAACTCAGAATATTCTGGGAAGATATGTCTGGATGAGGTTTTGTCAGGTTTGGGTTGTGGTTTTTATGTTGTTTTGTCATAAAAGATTGTTAAAAACTCCGCAGCTTTTCTTGAAATTTATTCAATACTTGGGGGAAAAGTCAGTGTCAAAGCATCAGTGTCCAAGGCTGAAGGGTCTCAAGATGGGGATCCCAAATTAGCTCCGGGGAGATCAGAGCTTGTCAGTCTTTGGACAGAACCATGGCACAGACTTGCCCACGCTGTATTCCTTTTATTTGGGTTGGATATTGCCTTTTTTAGAGTTCACGTTTTCAAGTTAATTTCTTTGTTTGTAGCTTTTAAAGCTGAAAGGAAGTGATACATTTCTATCTATGCCTATTAACTGTCTATCTTTATTTCCCGGTCAACACACACCACATTTCTACCTTATCTTAAAAGCAAGACTTTGCTGGTGCTGGAGTAAATATTCTAATTGAATCCCTCCAGTTGGCACTCCAATAGCTTGTCAATTTGCTCACATTTGACAGCCAGCCCTGCTGCCTTCACAACTAATGCTTGTTGAGTGCCAATATAAATGAGCATGATAATAGTCTGATATTATGTCTAGTCTTCTTTCTAAATTTAATGTCAACATTTTTCTGACTCCGTGGTGGTGTGGTGTTTTCCTCAAAGAAAATGACTGAGGAATAATGAAATCTTGCTGTCTTTGTCATATGACACTGAACCCTACAAAGAATTTTTCATTTTCTTGTGAACATCAGAGTTGTGAACACTTTAAAACACATCCTATTAGCTAGAGCATTACAATAAAGCAAGAATGTAAAACTTGATGTCCATTTAAAAGAATAAGAAAAAGGGAAAGAAAAGGGTGAAGAAAGGCTACCCTTTTGATGACTGGTGGGCTGCCTCCATGAAATGTGTCGAAATTAGATACTTTTGTATAATTGACCTTCTGAATGGATAGAGATTGTGTGATTGTTGATGTCACTGTTTAAAGACAGACTTGGAGTTTTTGCCAGTTTTGATGGCTTGTTCTGTTGGCATTCAGGAACAATAGAGTAAATAATTTGTCATGACATTTTAAAAGACTAACAAATGGTGTGAAGGAAAGGTGATGAGTTGTGATGGTTGTGAGGGTGCTGAAGCCCTGACACAGGTTTCCAGAGAAGCTGTGGCTGCCCCTGGATCCCTGGAAGTGTCCAAGGCCAGGCTGGACACTTGGAGCAACCTGGAATAGTGGAAGGTGTCCCTGCCCATGGCAGAGGGTGGCACTAGGTGAGCATTTAAGTCCCTCTGACCCAAAGCATTCAGTGATTAGATGATTTTTACATGCTGTACCACTTCAGTGTACAGAATTACGTACAGGGGAATGCTGAGTTTAACAGGCTCTGGGGAGAGTTTTGTTTTAATTTCTTATGTTGAAGTATGGAATAGAAACCTGTGCTGAAATCAAGGTCTCTTTGTCCTTATCCTACAGTAGAAGTCTTCCTTTCCTTAAGCAGTTTAACCTAAACAGCTAAAGAATGGAAGGGAGAAGTTCTCTGGAGCTGGCAATTCTCTCCCAGGTTACCCAACAGCCAGAGGGAGAGCTGTGTTAGAAACCAGGTTGTGTGACCTGAGTTGTGCAATGCCACATCCTCCACTGTGGTCTCCTGCTGGGCTGAGCTGAGCTGAGCTGAGCTGAGCTGAGCTGAGCTGAGCTGAGCTGAGCTGAGCTGAGCTGAGGGAGAACACATATTTATAGAGGTGTCAGAGACATGCTGGCTGAAGATTCGGTATCCATATTTTGACAGGAAAGGAGATGTTATTTATTAGTCCCCAAAACAGATGCAAATAAACACAAATAAATGCTAGTCTTTGGTAAAGGTGAGAACTGCTGCAAAACAAAGTCACTCTCATCTCATGTGTCTGCTATGTTGAAATAGAGGTCTGTGAAGAAAAAAAAGGTTACTTTTTGAGATTTAATGCCATAAAAATTTACAGACGTGATGCTTAAGCAGTAATAAGTGAAGCATTAAGGCATTTCTTGTGGATTAATGACTGGCTGGAAGGAGTTGATGGTTTGAAGAATAGCTGAAGACCATTAACCTCCACTGGTCATTAATCTTCAAAGGCTGCCTTGAATACTTAGGTCATTATTGCTATGGAAAATAAATATTTGAGGAGGGGGAGAGAGGAAGGATTATAAAGATTTCTAAAATATATGGTTTGAATGGTTTAGTAGCTCTCCTTCTATCATATGTCATATGTAGGTGGACAGTCACTAGTATTATTAGTCTACAGGATTGATAATAGTTTGGAATTTTCACTGCTGAGGTTGCTTTTATTTTTATTCACTAACTCAACTGTAAAATTTGTAACATCAGGGTAAAAGCAGTTGCACAAATGTGACTGCTGGGTGTGTACAGCTGCATGGTTGGAGAGCTGGCCATGTCATGGAACTTCTTACATAGTTTTCATGTTTAAAGGAGATGTCATGGCTTCCATTAAAACCCTTTGTTCTGCAGCACCTTCTCCTGTTCAGGCACATGATAGGTACATGCCTGTGTCTTACTTCCCTGCCAAATGACATACCTCTCCTTGATGTAAGTGCTCTGCAGTGTTATTCTCAGCAATTCTTCACTGAATGACGTGATGTAGCATTTCATTTACTGCAAGTCAGCTTTGCTGTGTGGATGAAAAGGGCTCAAAGTGGCCTATGTGCCTGAAATACAAGTGAAAATCAAGCTGGCAGTCCTGCTGCTGTTCACAATTCCTTGCCTTCAGCTGCAGGACAGAGAACAGTGACACCTGGAAGAGTGAATGCACATTTGCAGACTAACCTGAAATGGTTCTTTCCAGCAACCTCCCAAATGCACTGCCTTTATGGGCTCTTTGTCCCAAATTCAGCACATGAGGAGTGCTTGTGCTATTAAAAGGGAAACGTGAGATGAAAATCAGCTCATTTTTATCTTTTTTAGGGTTACAAAACTGAAAAAGTTCATGAGCAAAGCATTTGGAGCAGGGGGTTCTTCCTCTCTTTGCTCCATTCAGCACAGCTTTCCTTATATCCTTAATTTCTTTTCCAGATTGAACTCCCCTGCTCTTGTGTCTTGCCATCAAAATGAGCTGTCAAGGGAGCAGCTAATGGATATTCTGATGATCAGCCACCCTCTTACTCTAGAGTTAGAACAAAATCATGTCAGTAATATGCCAAAAATGTTGAGGTACATGGAGGTTATACAACCCCAAATCTGTATGTGCTCCTTGAGACAGATTGGAAGATTAAGAAAGACCTTTACAATCATCTAGTCTGACTTCCCATAAACATTTGACCAAAAATCCCTGCCTTGACATCAGAGTTCTGTGGTTGAATTAACAAGCATCTTTTTTAGAAGAAATTCTCAAATTTCTTTGTTCGTTTAGGCAGATACCACATCTATTCCTGGAAGCCTTTCCACAGTTAACCTGTTGTTACTTTCTGAAGTATTAGCAGTCTCCTGTCAAAAGTTACTCTGTGGTGTTCCACTGACTGGTGTAATAGAAGGAGTTTCTTTAGTGAGTTTTTGATATTCTGAATAACTTCTCTTACTCCGTTTTCTTGACAAAAATCTGAGAATGTGAGATTTAAATTGAATTCTAAGAGGAGAAAAGACTGAGACAACCATTGCTTTGTAGTCCTCCTATTTTGTACAGGAAAGAGTATCCAGAAAGCAGAAACGTCATGCAGATAGCAACAGCAAAATTAAAGACTTCCTTAATAGCTGTACATAATATTAGATTTGAAGTTTGACAAAGGTGCTGAAAGTCCTTTTTCTGGTTCACTTTGTAAAATCTGCTTTTTCCTACTAAAACATTTTAAATGGGAGACTTTACCTCAAGTGAAAGATGAATTAATCAATTTAAGCCTAAGGCAAGACAAGGTATATGTCAAGTTACAAGTTTTTGGTGAAAAGCTGTCTGCTGCTGGGGTTGATGTGTGCAAGTTGCATAGCAAGCTATGCAGTGGAATTGAAAACTTAGGAATAAATACGTGTCTGGTGTTGAAAAGTGAATGAAACAGACTTGCACTGACACTTAGTGCTCCCAGGAAAGACTTTTCCTTGTAGGAATGAAAAATTAATGAGAAACAGGCGACAACTGTAGCATCACGTTATACTGAAAACTGCTACCTGTAGCTTTTTCATAATTGGGAAACCAAAATAACTATCCAGAAATCAATACAATGGGTTTTGTTTCTTTGAGGGTTTGTACACATTTAAGTCTTTACCATTTGCAGCTGTGTGCAGTGCTTAAACAGTGGCCATGCTTTTTTTTACTTTTTTTTTTTGAATGAACAAATGTGCTTTTAGAATAATGCTTACAAATGCTTGCCATATGTGGGAAGGCCTGAAAATAACCAGTGAGTGAAGTAAAAACCTGAACAACCTGGTGACTGACATCCACATTCAGCAATATACAGGCTGAACTATTGCATCATTCTGTGCTTTAAAACAGTTTGTCCTGCCTACACTGCAGCCAGTGAATTAGCTAAATGTAGATCCTGACCTAGGAGTTGTGTGGTTTGTGATTTAACAATAAGCAAATTCTTGTTTGTTTGGCTGTAAAATGTTTGAAATCGTTCCGGTTTGTTCCTCACATGAAGCATTATTAACTGTGAGCATTCACAGCTCTGCCATTACATGGGTTTGTGGAGTTCGTTTGTCAAATAAGAAATATGGGGCATAAAGTGTTTGTAATTCCTCAGTACTGGGTGTGGTAGAAGGCTTTGGGCAGACACAAGAAGGACTTGCTGGGTTTTGATTTCAAAGCCTGAAGAGTGCACAGTTATTTCAGAAGTAGCTTTGTAACTTGTGAGTGAATTTTATACCAGAGGGAGAGCAGCAAGCTCTCAGTGTAGAACTGCTGTGGAATTTTCTGCCAGTTCCAGTGTTCTCCAGAAGTCATTTTCACAGCTGCAGCCATAAGAGAAAATCAGGGATATTGGATTTGCTGAAGTCCTGGTAATCAAAGCCTAGCAGGTAATAATAGAGGCTGGCTATGATGGTGATTAACTGAACCATAGTTGTTTTGCAGGAAGGGAGATTTTATGGAAACTTGAACTCCAGGACAGAAAATAACTGAGGTCATGACATTGAGTGAAGGCTCTTTGTAAGTTAGTGCAAAAAACAGTGGCCAGTTTGAGGTGTAAGTATTTAAACCAAGAATCCAAATGTCCTGGTGAAAGTCAGCTGTCCTTGGGCTTGCCTTGGCAATTTGCATTAAAGGGTGATGTTGGCTAAGCCTCCTCTGAAACACCAACACCATGAGTTTGCTGTGTACTCCAAGTGCCTGTCCTTGAGAGAAAAGAATAAAGAACCAATAAACACAGGACATGAGCAAAAATATTGCCAATTTGGATCAGAATTATCATCTCTGCTAGTTATGGTATCTCTGATGATAAACTTTAACAGATGGCTAATCAAAAGAGAAGGGTTAAAGAAAGCCCTGAAGGGGCAATTACAAACCAAAAATAAAACATTCAGATTTCCTGAAATGTATTTTTTTTAATTTACTAAAATATTGTGTTGACTTTTCAGTTACAAAATCAATATGCCTGGAGTGGTTAAATACATTTGTAAAGATGGACATAAGTTTATAATTTAATAGGAATGGCTTATTTTAAATTGTTTTCTATATCTATGTACTTCTGATACTGGTGGCTATAAAAGAATGTTCTCTTTATGTGAATGAGGGAATATATTCATTGGATAAGGATTAATGAAATACAGTTATATTTATGTTGCTGGCTCTGTCAAGTACCACACCTGTTCACATTTGAATCCATTGCAGTGAAGTTCTGCCTGAGATTTTCTTTTTATTTCTGCTGAATGGAATATTTTTAAACCTATAGAAAAACTAAGAATTTTGCATCTGTATTTTGGTGCTTTCTTATCCCAACTTGATTATCTGAGCTTTGAGCAGGTTTTGTTTTTTTGACAGGATGAGTAAACCACTGCCATGTACATTAATCTCACTGCTCTACTTGTGCAGAGGAATTAATGCACAGGTGAAAGAGTGCAGGAACTGGTAAATCAGATCATTTCAATAGCACTGTACTGTTGTTCCCTCGGATTTCAATCAACAATAATCAGTTAATTTGCTTTCTTCAGACCACTGGTTCCATCACCCTTCACCTTTCTAGAGAACTTTTACATATTTTAAATTAAACTTTGAGACATTCACTGGTACATATCTGCCAAAGTGAAAACTGACCCTTTTCATTTTGCACTTTGCTTTCCAAATCCAGCCTGTCTTATTCTTAATCTCTGGCAAAGCTATTTCTTCCACACTGAGTTACTCCTTTGGCAACTTCTTGCAAAGGGTCCTTTACAAATGCTTGTGCATTTCAATCATAATGCATGAGTGGCCATAATTTGCTGACACAGTTCATTCTTTAATTCTAAATTCCAAGGCCTCTTGATATATTTGTAATCAGTTATTGGGGGTTTGTCATGTGGTTTAAAAATCAAGAAATAGTTGCTATAAAGTATTTGAGTATTTATGAGAGATGTACTGACTGTTTCAACAAGGACCTATCACATTTTTCCAATGCCTCTAATTTCTGATTTACATCAGTTTTGTCTGCAGCAATGTGTTGCCAGGAGTTGTGACTGGTAATCGTGGTGTTTCTGAGATACTTTCTGATACACAGCACATGCTTTGGTCCTGTGCTCATAGAGGATTTTGTTCTTTGAGATTTTTGAGATTGTTCCTCTTAGAGGAGCACTCCATTTAATTCCATATCATCAGCATAGTCCCAATTGAAAGGAGCAATGCAGTAATCACTGTACCATTTACCTTGGCTTTAATTTGTTGATTTTTTAAAATTTTCTGTTTAAGTAGAAATTCTTCTTTAAGCAGTTCTAAGTAGTGCTTCACTCTTGGTTTTGTAACAAAACTGAGGAGAGTATTTCTCTTCATTGATATGAACAGCAGTTTTCCCTCAATTTCAGGTGTTTCTGGTGAATTGCATATAGTAGAACAGATTTAAACACAGACAGATTTTTTTACTACTTAATGAAAGTCCTTGGAGGTTTAGATATGCTTCTAATTTGGATCAAAATTGGAACTATTCAGAAGTTTTCTAGGCCAAAGATATTTTCTTGGTACATTACTTTTGATACTTCTTAAACTTTTCATCCAGGTTGTGTTTAATTCTGAACAGAACCAGCATTCCAGGAAATGCCAGGGAACAGCCCAATGGTTTTTCTGTTAGGTACAATATAGGATTTTTTTGGGTGTCTTTAAGTGAAGTTTTGAAATGTTGCCCAGTTGTTTGTGGAAACAAATTTGTAGGCTCAAGTCGAGGGACTAATTCAAAAGTGTTTGCCAGTTTGCAGCTGGCAGAAGATTGTAAATGAGTGTATCTGTCAGCTGCAGACACTGGAGACAAACAACAGAGTGAAACTTTGATAATGAATGTTTTATTATCTGTTGTTATTCAGGAATCATTCTTGTTGACTCCATGGATTATAAAGTTAAATTGTTTCTCCACCTTTCCCACTTCTCTTCCCATCACACCAAGGCAATACTGTACATGAGTTACAGGTATCTAAACAAAATCATTGATTCTTAAGTTACTGTATTAAATTTCTGGAGCAATCTCACATTATGTCTGTAAGAAATTTGGTGTTTTGTTACTTCAAGGTTCATTATAATGAAAAAGATCTCATAGAAGTAGGTGGCATCAGTTCTATTCTGTCTATGTCTTGGCACATCTTCCATGTCCTACATTGTATGTGTTTTAGCTTTTTGTTTGATTATTTTACCAGCATTTTTTTTCTCTCAAAGATGTCACTTGGTCATTATGACTGCATATTACTTTTATTCTATTTGAATATACTGAGCTTGTAAAGACCTCGTACATTTTTTTTTCCTATTGAAGTGTTGAACTGGAAAAAAAAAAGCATACAAGTGCTGCCATTACATTCAGAATCATATTCAAGCAGCAGATTACATTTCTGGTCTATTTTGGATTAATATAATACTCCCACATAGGATTTAGTCTTTTCCCACGAGCAATGTGGTTTCCTCTGTCTTCATATTGACTGCTAATTTTTTAGCATTTCAGAAGATTAAAGTAAGGTCTTACAGGGAGTGCAATCATACAGCCTTTCAAATCTAAACATCTTGTTGATATAGAAAACAAAATAGTCTGGCAAATTATTTAAGCCTGAAATTAAATAAATTCTACTGAGTATGTTTTTTATATCTGAAACTCAGCATTTCAAAATAAGACAGGATTTTAAGCAGCTAATTCCAGTGACAACTTTTCACAGCTTAAGAGTTACCTTATTTTTCAGAATTAGTTTTAACCCATGGCCTTTAACATTTTCCCCACTCAGGCAGGCATTTTTCAATTTATAAGAGGGGTGGCATGTTAGCAGTGAACATAGACAGGGAAGCCTGCAATTAATAGATAAGCTGAAACAAAAGTTTTAATAGCCTATGATTGAGCATATTTAATAAGTAAGGAGATTTTCCCACTTTAAACAAAGAATAAGAGAATGTGTGTGGGATTAGCAGTTTGCATCAGGGAAATGCCATTGTCTGGGCTGAAAAGAGCTGCACATCTGTAGATAGTTGATAATTCAGATAATTATTCATTTATGTGTAGCTGACTGTTTCATAATAAGAGGGGATACAAGTTTGGGGGTTTATTTTTTCTGACTGGATAGGGAAATGATTAATTACAGAGCTGTATTTCGTGTCAAGTTGTGAATAAATATGTTTAGCATTCATATGGATGTTTACAAACAGGAAACCCACACCGCTTGCCAACAGTATGATTAAAAAAAAAAATCATTCAATTCATCACTAATTCTCTGTAGGAAAGAACTTTGTATTTGTGTAGTTTGGTGTTTTATAATTAAAATCTTTTAAAACATTTTAATTAGGCAGAAGTAAACCAAAGTCCTTTTGTTTGCTCTTTGTAAACACTCAAAGGTGTCACTGAGGTGAGAGCTGTCGAGTGCTGCAGGGTATCTTGGCTTTGAAGAGTGCTCAGCTTGAGGTTTGTAGTGTGTCCACACTACACTGGGAGATGGCTTTATCAAATCAAATAATAAATTCAGGAAACCCTTTTTCAATTCAACTTCCTTGACTACGTGTTGGTTCCCCAAAGTGTGGTAGAACTCTTTGGGCTGATGTCAATCTCAAATGAATTTGTGATGTTTTCCATGCAAAAAAAGGACATCTGGAACAGGGACTTGTAGCAAAGCAGTTCACTCATCACCTGGCCAGACAGAATCTAGGCAGGAATCTCTGCTGTTGATGCTTGGAAAAAGAAAAGGTGGGAAAGTCCAGGGGAGGGCCACAAAGAGGATCTGAGTGCTGGAGCATCCCTGCTGTGGAGACAGACTGAGAGAGGTGGGGTTGGACAACCTGGAGAGGAGGAGGCTCCAGGGAGATCTTAGAGCCCCTTCCAGTGCCCAAAGGAGCTGGAGAGGGACATCCTACAAGGGCATGGAGTGACAGGACAAAAGGGAATGGCTTTACACTGAGAGATGGTATTTTAGATCAGATATAAGAAATAACTTGTTCCCAGTGAGGATGGCAAGACCCTGGCACAGGGTGCCCAAAGAAGCTGTGGCTGCCCCATCCCTGGAAGTGTCCAAGGCCAGGCTGGACAGGTCTTGGAGCAACCTGGGGTAGTGTCCCTGTCCCTGCCCATGGCAGGGGGTTGGAATGAGATGGGTTTAAGTTCCCTTCCAGCCCAAGCCATTCTATAAATGAGGTTATGGTGGGCCATTAAAGGCCTTGGAAGTGAAGCCAAGGCTGTCCTGGTTAATCAGCACTGCTATTACAGACTGTGGCTCAGCTTGAAACACCCACTTGGAAATGTTTTTATTTAATCTCCCTTTTATGTAATTCCTCTTTAGCCACTACTGTGCGTAAGTACTTAAAAAGTAATTAACAAAAACTACATGCAATGCGTGCATTTAACTGTTTCTGCCTGCAATGATTTCCTCCGTTATAACCTTTTGCATTTTTTTTCTTTGAAATACAGACTTTTAATTCACCTCTACACTTTATCCCAGATCACAGATTTGTCTTGGTACTGTGTGTATTGGAAAACAAGGTGTGTTTCTCAGATGAGGAAATAGATTCTAACAATGGGATTTTTCCTTTTTGTGGATCATCCAGCAGGAAATTTAAAAAAAAATAAAACACCATGTGAAGATATAAATGTGCAACTTTACTTTTATGCTCTGAAATTGTTGAATAAGTAATCTGCTTTGGATGTACTTGTCTGATTTTGAGATTAAAAGGTATGAGACACTGCTGGACTTGTGGGCTTAACATTAAATATTGCCATTGAATTTTTGCACTATACTGAGGTTCTGAATTAATTTTTATTTGTGAGTTGCCTCTTTGTATCTTTGGAATCCTATACCAAGGAACTGTGTTTAAGTTGTCGACCCAGCAGAGAATCTGAATTTAGAAAAAGTGCTGCTGAAGCCAAGTGACAGCTTTTGGCTGTGTGTAATGTGGTTGGTTGTATAAGTGAATATTGTGGCTATTTGTTTGTTTTCATCATGCTTAGTTTCAAGTATTATGAGACCATACATTTGAGGCTTGTCCTGACATTTTTTTTGCAATTTAACGTGGGAGTTTTAAATCCTCACAAGCTTTTTCCAGTTCTCATTGAAGTTAACGAGTATAGGAGAGACATTTTGTGAGATAGATATTTTCCTTGACCATACTGTAAAATCACTTGTAAAGCAAGGAAATATGGTTAACCGGGACACCTACAATTCCCTGTGTTGTTCTGTGCAGAACTGGAATGAGATATGAGAAGCAGCCTGTGATTTACATGCATCTCTTGTTAATTTTAATGTGCTTGACTCCCCATGGCTGCCTTGAGCATCTCAACCTCGATTACTCTAAAGTTAAGTTCCTTTATGCTGGCTTATCTGTGATTGTTTTAGGCTCACTCCATCTGTTTCTTAATGTAGCTCTATAACTTCTTTCACAGTTCAGATTTTCTGATTATATCATGTTGGGTTTGTGGCTAAAACATTCAGTTCTGGTTTTAATACAAGATACTTTGATAAACTTGTGAAAAGTGGATGGGAGATTATTATGGAATAATTATTTCTCTAAAGGTGATTCCCTTCTTATTGCAGAAAGTAGGTGAAAAAGGTTTAGTGAAGATGAAGATGATAGGTTAAATTATTAGGAAGACTGAAGTGACATCACTGATTTTTACTTGTCAAAGATTCAGGCCAATCTTTTCCCCTTTGCTGTAAGGACAAAATGTTAAGTTGCATTTTATGATTTTGCATGTAGCAAGACAGTCCAAAAAAGTATGTCGAACCACTTTTTCAACTCCTGAGTCATCCCGTTTTGCAATAATCCAGTTCTTAGCTTAGCATTGTGAGGATGTTATTACTGGTCATTAATTTTTAAGCTGTCACTTTTTTTTGTTCTTTTAAGTTTAAATTATTTTATATAAACCTTGCAGAAGATGAAGGTCATTATTTGTCTTTCAGCAGTCCTGTCCAGAGCTGAATGTCGTTAATATATAATGCCAGAGTGGACAGCCTTTGGAAGAGGCATTTCTGGAACAGAAATTCTCACTGATGTTGAGGCGGCAGCAAGTCCTGCTGGTGACCACTGGGAGAAGCACGAGCTGCTGGGTGGTCAGGGGATGTTGCAATCTGAGTTTAGCAAGGTGGGAGGAGAATTTCCTAATTCTACTTGGGCTGTGTTCCATCTGGAGCATGGTATGTCCCAGGAACAGGGTCCTCCCCTTCTGATGGAGCACCAGAGGCTGGATAAAGCAAGAGGAAGAGGGCACATAAGCTCTACTTAAACTTGCTCCACATGTGGACAAGACCATAGGCATTAATTTCTGCTCCCATCTTCTGACTGGGATCTGATCCTCAAAAGGATAGGAAAGAGCAAGGAATTAATTGTATTAAAATAAAAGGAGAAGTAATCAAAATCACAAATCACTTGTCTGGTGGCACGTTCCTGATTGATGCTATGTGGTAAATGCTGAGGTTAGACAGTTTTGTAATCAGTAAAACTGATAAAGGAACATATGACTCAGTCACCAATTATTTTGTGATTTAATTTGGAAAAGGGTTGCATAGATATATTAAAGAAATGTAAGCTGTGCTTTATTGGAAGACTGTAACTGCACTGGGTAAGACTTGGACCTGTCTTGATCTAATCTGTTGCTTTTTTTTCCAGCAGCAGTCAGAGGCAGGTAAAGAGGAACACAAGAAGAGGACAAGTATCTGAGGATGCTTCCCAGTGATCTCTGATACTCTTGTATTTACAAGACTTCGGGTGTTTTCTTTCCAGGAATTTGTTGCTGTACATTCTCAACTCATATAAGCTCTTGACACAACCAGTATCGTGTGGCAGCATTTCTAACTATAGCTGTAGGCTGTATCTGAAAATAACAGTAAAAGGACCCCTTTTGTATTTTCACTGTCTCATTACAAGAATTAAGGACTAAGAAGTAAAACTACCAGGAGGCAGGTACAAAATGGTTGTGCCTGGTTCCCTTTTCCCCTTGCTAGTTGCAGGCTTGGCTCTGAATCCTCCTTCTGTTTCTTTTGCTAAGATGGAAAGTTGTGGTATATTTAGAATATTCTGTATACAAAACTTGCCCAGTGTCTTTATAACTCTTCTAAGTACCTTTCTGAGTTTTACTAGTTCTGCTTTGGTTTACTACATGTTAAAAGTGAACTGATTTTTATGTGGTAGTAATTCGGAACCTAATGAGGACAGCAATTCACATTTTTGATGACTACAATGTTACTGTAAAAGAACGTGTTTTAATTATTTGGAGATTTCAGATGTGTATATGCAGTTCAGTACCCATGACAGTGCATTTTTCTACTTTAATTAAGCTTCTTGAACTACAGTATTCCTTTTTAAAAGTTTTCATTGTCTCAGTAAGAAAAGCAGCCTGACCTAGATAGGAGCTTCTATAGCATTTCCTTCTCTTCTGCATGGGCAGTAGAAGTCAGGGGTGTTTCTCAGGTGATGAAAAGGAAGATCCCAAGACTTTCTAGAGGACTGAATAATTGTCCTTCATCTCTCTTCTCCCATGTGATGGGTACTTTTACTTAATACTTTGATACTTCAAATAAACATAGTATTTGTATTTCTAAGGCTATTTCTAAAGAGGAAATAAAGATAGGTTCTGGTGACTTTCCTTTTCAGGAAATAAATTTCACTACTGGACCTCTAACATTAATCACATCAAGATTTCAGATCTTAGTGGGGCTTTGGTTTTTGCTGGTTTGTTTTTGGTTTTTTTTTTTCCTCGCCTGAATTATGAAGTAACTCTCTGTTTGGAGCAAGGCACATGCTAGCTGGACTTTTAGGAGAAAGTCAAACCAGAAGGAAGAGAGGAGGCACACCTTGAGATGTCTCCAAACTAATAATACATACATTTTTAGCTGGCTGTTGAGTTAAACGGAAAGTCTTGTACAGGAAGTCATCACATCAGCAGTTCTGTTTAGTCAAACCTTGTTGTGGATGTTTGTGGTTGTGCCATTTAACAGCACTGGCTTTGGTCATTTGCCAGCACACCATCCAGTGTAACCTGCTCTTTGAACAGCTCACCTGGCAGCAGCCCACACTGTGGATTGTGTCCTGCTCCAGCTCCTTTTCATATATCCATGCTCTCCAGGTGCTCCTGCTTTTGAGGAATATTGCACGTTTTTAGTTCAAATGATTTAAACTTACCTGACCTTTTTGCCTTTTAACACACCATAAAGGATGATGAAGCTGTGCACAGAGGCACCCCAGGGCAGAACACGTTGTTGAAATAGCAGGGACACCTTGCTTCCTCCTGTGTCACATGCTTCAATAATGATGACAGTGCTGCATTATTTTTCAGAATGCTGATTATTGCTTAGCAAAAATCTAATTGAAACTTCAGACAGTAGAAACATTAGAGAAAGTGTATGATGCACCTCTGAGAAATTAATCTGAAGTGCAGAGGCAAAATTCTGGAAATATTGGATCAATTTTTATAGACTTTGCTGTTGTGGAAGAACTACTTGCAGTCGTGCTGCTGTATAAACTGCCTTGGATGAGTGGGTTTGGAGGGTGTCTATAACTTACCATGCTAATATGGAACAGTCAATAGGAGCTCCCTGAGTATTTAATGACCAGTGTGTACTGCTTGTGCCTAAGGAGAAGTGGTGTGGGTGCATCTTGGAATTGCTGGATTAATATCCTCCAAATCAGACCCAAACATGCAACTGCTCTCAGTTTTGGGTGCACAAAGAGGAATTTAAAGGCAATCTGAAATACTGTGCTCTCATGTGACACACAAGAACTGATGATGTGTGTTTTTTTCCAGTGTTGTAGTGTGGTTGTGTGGGTAGTTGTCTTCCTTAGATTATTCTGAAGTCTGCTCTGCCCATGCAGGGATTCATCACATTGAAGCTCAGATATTTAAATGAGAGTCAGAACAAATTTATTCCAAATACCCATGATCTGGTAGCAAAGTTATCCTGCCATATTTGCACCAATTTTTCTTTTTTCCTATCAACTACCTGCTGCATTATGTCCCCAAAACAATACTAAAGGCTTATTATTCCTGTGCCCTTATTCTCAAATATACTTCAGAATTGTACTTTGTGGTCTCAGCATTTTATTTTCCCTCTCTTTATTCTTCTCCCTTATTATCATAAATAAGGATTATATTAGGTTGTGCTTCCTATCAGTGAAAGAACATGCCTGCATGGTTGCACACACTCGCCTGCTCTGCCTGGATCGTGAAGTGGGATTAATTAACTCTGCTCTGCAATAATGTGGGGGGAATGTGGCTTCTGGAAAGGGCCTGACTGAGGTCTGACCAGTGGGAGCACAGGAATAGGAAGCAGGGGATGGTTTGCAGCTTCCTGAATGCATCTCAAGTTGATCCCAGACCAAGGGATGCACGGGAACGATGGATTATTGTGATGGATGTGTTTGTGCCAGGGCTCAGGGAGGGCAGAGTGTGTGTCCTGCAGATGAGGAAATGTTCCCAAAGCAGGCTTGGCATAAGACTTCTCACTGAAATTCATTGAAATGGAGGCTCCTGAGACCACACTGCTGCCTGCCGTGATATTTTGGAATTTGGAGGTTGTGTGTATGGAATTGGAATATTTCTGTTCCCAAAACATGCACTGCTTAGAGCTGGGCAAAGGAATGAAGGAATGTGCCTGGGGACTGTTTCCACTGTGGTACTCTGATATGTAATTTGCTAGTCATTGTTTCATCTCATTCCATTAATGAGCCCTGATCCCTTAATTTTTATTTTTGTGTCACTGCTACAGAGAATTAAGACAAAATCCCACAGTGGGGATGTTCCTGGTGGTCCATTCTGGGGAGTAACTTTGGTACTGGAGAGTACCAGAGCTCTCCCTGCTCCAGACCCCTCCTGGCCTGCCTGTTTTTCACGCCCCAGGGAAGGGCCACAGCCTGGAATCTTGTCAGTAGGATTAGCAAAGGGTTGTTGCTGAGTAGTTTTCAAACCAGCAAAAGCCAAAAATTCCTGCCCTGTTCCAGATCCTGAATTTGCTGTGAGCAGGAAGGACTGAAAACTGTAGGAGGCTGTTTCAGCACACCAGAAACTGGAGCTTCAAAGTTTTGACTTTGCAAAAATGTGGTATTTGGGACTCTCAGCATGGCACTTAAGGAGCTGCATTTCAAAAAGTCTTCCCTCCCATGCCAGCCAGATACTCCCCTCTCAACTGCCATCCAAAAATGAGGCTTCACATACAACAGGAGGTTGTGGCAAAACCAAGAATATTTTCTCTCAGTGAGATTTGCATTGCTCAGGAACCTCCTGAATACAGAACAAAAATTAGCTTTGGACAAAATCCTTAACTGGCTTTTCCTATCTAGCTGTTGGGGTGCCCCAGACAGAAAAATCTGAATTGTGTTTTGGATGTTCATCAGACCTCCTTTCCTGCCAGGACAGCAGGGTGCATTGTCAGTGAATTCTAAAACTTGACCTGTTTTAGAATAGTGCAAGACATTCAAAATCGCATTGTATCAGTATTTCTTCAGCTGACTGCAAGCTTTCCTACTTTGCTGTTTGTTGATTCAACCTCTTTAAACTTACCACTTTCAGACTCTCAAAGTTCCATCCCAAAGAGGCAGAATGATACTTTGCATAATTTTTATGAAATTAAGTCATATAGTTTGGCTTTAATTAGAAAAAATAACCCTGCTCTCCTCTCCAAGGAGATTTTTATATCTCTTTTCCACATTGAATTGCACTGTCCTCTAGTGGGTGTTTTAAGCAAATGTTTTTGTGTTTATAAATCTTTCATACTGCTCAGATACAGAAAGCTTAATCTTTATTTTCAAATGAACCATAAATGTTCTCTGATATGAAAAGATAGAGAATAAGATTAATATTTCAAAACCGAATAAGAAAAAGTTACATTTGACCTGTGGTCCAAGCTGTAATAATACTGAGATACATAAAATTGTTTGCATCTGACTTATCTGTTGGAGCAGAAGGATAAAGAGTGAGCACGCAAGTGTGGGCATCTGTCTTTTATTACATTTTATTGCTGTGTATTAAGAATTGGATATAATCTGCTTCTTTCACATTGAAACAAATTTGGTAAACTATGAATGAATGAATATTAAACACCAGTGAAGTAGTAGGAAAGATCAAATGCACTACATTAGACTCAAAGTGAAGAACTATGTATCCCATTTTACCCAGTGGTTTGTTTTGTTTTTTTTTTAATATTGCTATCTACCCCTTAAAAGGCAATACCCTCCCAGTCTGGGACGTGTTTGGGTGATCTGAGGTGTCATTCTTCCAGTGGAGTTTATTCTGCTGAAGGCAGGAGGGAAGAAACAAAGGCCTGGCAGCAAGCTGCCAACTTGCTTTTCTTACTTATTTCCTGACAATTCAATGCCTTCATTTGGTAAAAGAATGTGCTTTTGTAGACACAAAATATTACTCTGCTGACCAGAAAGACTGGGAGACACAATGCATGTTTTAACCTCAAAAAATGCTAAGAGTCTCCAGGTAGGAACATGTTTGCCAGCTGTACCATGCAAACCCACTGTCTTCCACACAGGTGTGCCCTGTGGCATCCTGGAGAAGGAAACTTGACTAATAGAACTGCTTCATGCTGTTGGGGTACACTTCCAGCTGAAGGAAGAGTTAGGAGGGGTCAATAAATTAATTCAGTTTGCTTGCAATAAAAGGTGGGTTTTTTTCCAGACTTGAATCAGACAAACGATGAGCACGTTCTTTGCTAATGCAGCTTTTAATGTGCTGCAGATGTAGTTTTACTGACAGGTGCTGAATAGCTTGTTTTCATCTAAAATACATGGATTGAACTTCAAAGTCACAATTTCCAGCAAGGTCAGAGATTATATTGGTAAATACAATATTTTATAATATTTATAGTTCACTCTGTGAATGTTCATGCGTCTGTGTGAAAAGATGTGTACAAAGTCTCAAAGCATGCATGGGACACTGTGAGTAATTGGAAACTGCTGGAAGTCTTTGATGTCATCAGATGAGATAATGTGGGGAGGGCTGTGAAAAAGGTTCTCAAAAATACTTGAGCAGAAATTAGGCACAGGACAGGGGTTTTTTATGGGCCGGGGAGGGAGAGGTAAAGCAGGACAAGTTCTTTATGGGGCTGCCCATGTTTGGGTCATCTCCCACTATTGATGAAACCTCATCTAAGTTAAACTACATCCATGTCTGGATGTCTGCTTTATGTGAGATTCAGAGTTTGCCTTTAGGAAGGACCTGCTGGTGCTGCAGCACACTGTAATCCTTCACATGTTGTAGTTGTTCTGTGGTGACAGCAACAGTGGAAATCAAAAAGGAACAACAGCTCGGTAGTGTCAAGCTTTTGTCCTTTCTCTTTTTGCATTCAGAACTGGTGTGGTTGTTGCAGACTGGGAAGGTCAGCAGAGTGGGGAGCAGCAGCTGCAGACAGCCAGACATCCCCAGTATGGATTTAGAGATGGGCTGTGGAAGAGTGGAATCCTTTATGGTGGATTCATCCTCTATTCATCCTCGAGTGTGTGATGATCACATCTCAGCGTGTGTTTTGTTAAGGCTGGGAACATTTTTAGAAACAACAACAACAACAACAACAATAATAATAATAATAATAATAGAGTATAGCAAATGCACACACACACACATTCTATCTAATTTTACAAAGCAGCCAGTTGTGCTAAAGCTACTTCTGCTCTACCTAAAATGCTCTTAGTTCTGTGGGACCTGGCATCCTTGTGGATCATGTTGGTGATCCAATACAATTCTAGCAGTAATCTCCTAGCACCCTTACTTTGGTTACTACACAGTTATATTTATTTGCAGTGTGGGGTTTCTTTTGGTGCCAAACATTCAAAGCAGAATAGCAGGCTTTGTCGAGGCTGACTTTACCAAAAAATTATTGGTATAGATTTTATATAGATACAGTTATCCATAAATATATCTATGTTCATATATAGAGAAAATACCCTCTGTGTCTGCATGGATGTTCATACAGCACTAAGGAGCTGTGGGATTTATTCCAGTATTTGTAAAGATTTAGCACCACATCTAACATGAATCTGAGTGATAGTGCAGCACTCAGTTTCTATTCCTTTGGCTTCCCAGCACTGGTGCTGAGGCCTGGAGACTGTGGGTTTTACCAACACTGGTGGTGATGTTTCCATGCCATTGTGGGTGCCCTTGTTTCTTCAGAGGAATCCATAATCAGTTGCAAGTACCTTTTGTGGGGATTTCACATCTGTCAGTTGTTTTGCTGCATTAAAAGATCTTGACCCATGGATATGCTACTACGTTTTGTTTTCCTAATAATGTTGCTGAAATACAAAAAACATTTGTAAGGCATTCTGGTAGGTAAAAATGGTTATTAGAATAATGATGCTATTTAGTAACCTGTCTTGTATGCAGGCAGCTTGCCTCTCTCCTTGATATGTCTAATAGTCCATAGGCATTAGATGCTGAGCATGTGGATATATAATGGTTCTGATATGCTTCAGGGGGTTTATTTTTCTCACAGGCTTAAGTAATACAGAGATAGTGCATTCTCTGTGCACATGAAACACTGAAAACCTCTTCATCCATCCACTGTGTCTGAATGCTAAGGTTCTTTCAGCTGGAAATGCAGGATCTAGTCAGGCTACAGAAGCATATATAAACAATGTTCACAGATTTCAGCAGAGTTAAAGTGAATCTCAGCATCATTTGAACTGATCTTCTGGCTTATTTGGAAGATTATGATAAAACCAAGATCGAATTCCCTACCTGATTCAGTTTCTTATTGATTGAATCCTTTTAGACTCCTCTCTGATTTAACAGTGTATTTTTATTAAAGCCAAGCACGCAAACATCAATTATCTGAGCTGCATCTAATTTCCTTCATTTTTTTTTTTCTTTTGCTGCCAGTGGATTAGAAGACATGATTAAAATTCAGCTTGAAAGCTGAAAAGCAGATCCCTAAATGACAAAGTCTGCTCTAGGAATTAAAATATCTGTAGTGGGCATAAAATCCTCCTCCTTATCTCTAATAATGTAAATACACTTGGTTAAGTTGATCTGTCACATGTCTGGTGCAATGTCTCTGAATTAGGAGGACGTATTAGAAAGGGTGGAGTTCTGTCTGTGGTGTGTCCCACTGTTTGAATCCATTACCAGGATGTTTTAACCCCAAAATGTTTTGCATAGAGTGATCTCTGCCATGAGGGTTAATGGGTAAGAGTTGGAAGGGCTCTGTTTTTCCTCTTGAGTTTTACTTCCTAACACCAGGAATGTCTGTGTGTGCACAAGCAATGGGAACAAGGCAGAGAAGGGGCCCTCTATGGTTTTACTCTTGGTAGCTTCTGCAGAGTTAAGGATTTTGTAACATAAAGGTGAAATAAATAACTGCAATGGCATCACCAACTGAAAATCCAGAAAACCCTTGACTGGTAAATGCATGTATTTAACATGACTATAAGGCAGAGTTATAAAATCAATTAAATTGTGTGTTCTAGTTTGACTGGGCTGTAAATTACCCTGTGGTGCCTGTGCTCTGCCTGGGATGAGGAAGCAATACCACGAGCCATACACAGGCTCCATGAACTGAAAATGCACTGGATCATCTTTTGAGCAACCTGGTCAAGTGAAAGGTGTCCCCGTCTTGTGGGAAGCAAAGCATTTGTTGAGATGTTTTGTTTTCCTTTTGTACTGTGGATGGCAGTATTACTACCTGTGCTGAGCTCCGTGTCTGTGAGCACACATCACAGGAGTTAATTGTCACATTTTGTCTGTGGAGAGATACAAAACGTGATTGTGCACAGCTATAAAGGTGCATGGCCGCAGGGAATTTTCCTGGTGCTGGTATGAGCCTGGCTACCTGGAGCTGGGCAAAGTGAGTCCCTTCCTCTGGTGCAGTGAGTTAAGCATAATTGCAGCTGACATCATGCACCAGTGCAATGCTGTGATATTTCATTCCTTCACACCTAATCCCTTCTTTATCCTGTCAGGTTTTGAGTCAACACAATTCTGGTAAAGCTTGTTTGTGACACCCAGTGAAGCTTCTTGTAGAGCGCCCCAAATGTTGTGGGTTAGCCCCAGTGTGGAATGAGGAACAGCAGGGCTGCATCCCTATGGTGTCCTCCTCAACATGGTTGGGAGCCTGGAATATGAACTTGGGTTAATGTTATGCTACCTTACCAGGTGGAAAGAAATCATATTTATTAATATCTTTTATGTATTAGTGTCTTGTATGTAGTGAAGGGCAATTTACTTGTGAATTGGGTGGAGAAATTGCAGTTTCCAGAAATTGATGAATAGCAGTTTTTTGAGGTTATCAGTTAACCTGTTGTAATGAATGCTCTTCATTACATGCCTCTCCTTGTTAATTAGAAGGGATTTTTACTCCTCTTTATCAAGGGCAAGTATATTACCTTTTCCTCTCTCGTGTTTGTGATAAAGTGAAGATCCAGACTGTTTTGTGAAGTGTCCACATGAATATTTCATTGCATGTGCATCAGACATTCACATCCTGTGTTTTCTGAGCTCCAACCTCTGATGATCATTCAATACATTTTTAAAATAGTAAAACTATAGATTGTTTAAGGTATTTTATTTATAGGTAGAAATTCCCTTCTTTTTTTTTTTTTTTGTAAATACTTTAATTATGATATTAATTACCATACCAGTTTATACCAAGACAATTAATCACTGCTGTACACTGGGGCAGCAATAGACTCAGACTCAAGTTCTCTGAATGCAGAGGTGAAGCTTGTACCTTCCATAAATCTGGTACTGACAGAGGGGAATTGGTGTACCTGTGTTTATTAAAAAACAAAGTTAAAACATAATTGCATCCCCACTCAATTCCTCCTTGGTTTCTTTCCTACAGGTTGAAGCAATCCTTGTGAACATTTTTGGTGGGATTGTGAACTGTGCCATCATAGCCAATGGTATCACCAAAGCCTGCCAAGAGCTGGAACTGAAGGTACCTCTGGTGGTCAGACTGGAAGGTGAGTGCTGCTGGTAGATTCAGACCAAAATCATCCCCTCAGGTTCTCACTAATTCATTTGGAATTTCTTTTCCTAAACAGATTTATCCCACACAATATGTCCAATTCGTCAGCCATAGCACAACCTGAAGTCAGTAAACTCATATTTTTGCATTCATGGACCCTGATGGTACTGGAAGCAATGAAATTTTGCAATGGAAGTGTTATGAGTTTGCCTGTAAGATTTGCAATGCAAATAGGAATTATTTTGATGCACGTTTATGTTTACTGGAAGGTATTTCTTCTACATTTTTTTTTAATGACTGTAATTCCATTATTGCTAAACCTGCAGCAAAATATAGTTTTCCTAAATTTACACCTGTGCCATAATTAAAAGAAATATGTTAGAAACAGTATTTTTGAGAGAGAAACTACTGTAACATGTTCCTCTGCCCAAACCCCCAACCCAGCTAAAATCCAATAAGAAACAGAAAATTTGGTAATGGTAAGGAATATTTTTTCTTTAGTGCATCCAGCATTGCTTCACAAGAAACAAAAAAGCCATAGAGAGGGGAGGACAAGCACTCTTTGGCAGCTACAGACTTTAATGGCAGTGGGTGTGGAGTTCTGCCCCTAATTTCTGAGAAGTGCCCTGAAGGAGGGAGAGTCTTCTGCCATTGAGTGAAAAGTGCCTTGATTGCAATCAGCACACAACCCTGGTAAGCTGAAAATATTGCTTTTTGGCCAAGTAGGTTTGGAAAACAGAGGGATTTCTGGGTGGGTTTTAAGACCTGGTCCTCAAAACCATCCATATTCATGTCTGTGTGTGTAAAGAGCATAAAATGTCCTGTCAGTCTGCATTGCTGATGAAAGGAGGAAATGCATCCCTTTATGGACCTGAGGTGTTTTTTCACACTGTGATAGAAGGGGGAGGAAAATATGTTCTGAATACATCAGGCTTTTTGTTTTTCAAAAATTTCCCTCACCAGGATTCCTGAGGATGCAAACTGCCCACAGAGCCCTTTGGTTAAGGGGATGCTCCTTTTATGTTTCAGGAGAAAGCAGAGCTTTCTCATCCCTCATTCTCATGCTGCACTGCATGTGCTGGCATGACTTCTGCTCTTGTGAGTGCAGGCAAGTTTAAATACCCTCAAATGGATTTTAGAAATAAATTTTGAAAATTTTTCTTTGGATGGCACAGCACCAGTCATCAGCTGAAGAGACTGAGTAAAAAGTTTAATATGGATGAAGGAGAGACTGAGGGATGTTGCTTAGAAGCAGAAAAGTTTCATTATATAAAATCTCATTGTTTATCAGCTTTAGGCAATGTTGTTTCACTTTTTGTCATAGCAAAAAAAATTCTGTCTTTCCCAGCTGGGAAAAAGTTTATCTGTCAGATCTGTGAGACTTCTCAGCTGTTGTAACTGCTGCTTTTTATGTGAAGATATTGAAAAAGCCATTCGTTTTTCCTATGAACAAGATGTTTGTGTTGTGGTATTTGAAACTGTTATAAAAGAAACAAGAAAATTTTGAACTGCCGTCCACTGGGTCTGTTACTGCTTTTGCTTGGCCTTTCTCCTGTAATTTTGATAATTCCATGATTGTACAGAAGTAGGAGTGAAAGCCCCCCAGAGGTGCCTGTTCCTCTTGTGCCTGTGACCTTTGAGTCATTTGCTGCTCCATCCACAGAGTTCAAAGCTGAATCTTCAGAGTGTCAAATAAAGACTTAAGTACGAACATCCTTTGGTTACCATCTTCCCAGATTGCTCACTCTTTGCTAGAACTGTTTCTCCTGACTGGTTGCTGACTCTGGAAATGGCAGTACCACATTTTCTTCAGGAAGCTCTCTCCCAGAAAAATACAGAAAACTCCCACTTCTTCATAAGCTTTACCTCAAAAGTTGTTTTTAAATTCCTCCTCTTATTCCTCATGGTCATCCTAAACAAAGAGCTATGATACTTACAACTTCAGATGTTGTACTTTGGAAATGTTAGCCATCACTGCTGTTTTCTCTGCCTCCTTAATCATCTAACCAACCAATACGTGGATGTTTGGTCCTTTTAATCTTTCCTCAGAAATCAGTCCCTTGGGATCCTTAATCATCTCCATTGTTCTTTGAACTCACACCAGGTTATTTAAACTTACAAGGATTTTGAATTAATAATGAGTACTGTGGAAGCAATAAGACTACCCAAGACTTTTTAAAACATCACTGATAACGTTTTACAGTTCAAAAGGAGAAAAAGGAACGAACACTCTTTTGGGTTTCCATTTTGAACATTTTCCCAGCAGAAGGTTTGTGATTATTCCCATAAATCTAACAGATTTGTGACCTTCACTTTAAAGACTCTTTGCCCACATGCACTGTGCTACAAGTGTCTTGATGACTAGAGTTTTAATCAGTCAAATCTGTCTTGATTTAGTAGGATTCTGTGAACAAATCTTTGTTCTCAGTTGTATAATAATTACAAGCCGTTTTACCAGTGGATAAAGAAAGGATTACTCTCCTCTTTGAAAATGGTAACTTTATGATTACATATGTTTGCTTGCCTTATCAGTAAAGAACTCACCAGCTGAGACACAGGATTATTGTTTAAAAAGCTCATGGCCAAATGGAGAAACCACATATTCCAGATTTCATCTTCTACAAATGGGTTTATGCAGGATTTTTTTCCCTTTAAAATGTAATACACTTCAGTTAAGTTTTGTGAAAACTGACTGGGAGTGCTGAAGGGAAGCCAAGCTCTGCTTCTCATTTATATAGCTCAGAGTTAGATGAAAAGGAAGAATAAAAAAAGAATTGTGAATCAGATATCTACTTCCTATGCTGGAAATTCTGCGTCCTCTCTTTCAAAAATGAATTCTCTCCTTCATTGGTGATAGGGCAAGAAGGACTGGGAGGAATCATAACTACTTAATATGTTGAAATTCAGATAGAAATAAATAGCTTTCTATTCACATGTTTGAATGCAACATTTTTTATATTTTTCATTCATGTGACTAGTGACCTTGTGTATTCTTCCAAATCTAAAATATTCTAGTATCTTCAGAAATCTTTTACACACAAGTGAAATTTTGCTCTAGCTTGTGTATCTTGTCCACAGGTATAGTTTAGTATGGATGCCTGATTTTTTGATTTTTAGTATGTATCCCAAATTGCCTTTCAAGAGAGAAGAGTGGTATATGGCAAAGTCACACAACTTTGTTAAGATCAGCCTATTCAGACATCTTGGGTTTAAACATTCAGCACAAATGTAAATGTGCCCTTCTCTGTTAAGGATGTAAACATGAGGCAGGGGGAAAGATTAAAATATTCTTTGGGGAAAGTTTAATGTAGGAAAGGGTAAATGGAGTTATTCAACAGAATAGAGTTTAATTGTCTCTTGCAGGGAGGCAGTGGAAATTGGTTTATTCTTGACTGCAGAGCCAACAGGTGTGAGATGTGTAAGCCCCCAAAACTTTGCATGTTCTCTACCTAAAGGTCACTAATTAAAGCTTGGCACCAGCCAAACCTCAAATCAAATGTTGTTGAAGAAGGTTAACTAGTGATGAATTTCAAACCCTATTCTCCAATATCTGCCTTTGGAACCTGAGAGGCCACGAGAGAAGACAGGAGTGCATTGCCTGGATCTGTGCCAGGGGAGATTTGGCTCAGTGCACTCAGCAGTGCAGCTTGCCAAAGCTGGACCTTTGCTAGGGATTCTGTAGCATGGGCACAGGCTGCTCGTGTCACTGATAATAATTGGCTTCCTGCATATTGTGACATTTTTTGTCATAGCAGAGTGTTTTGGGTCGTAAAATATAAGAAATATTATATATTTCTATTAAGTATAGACTTCACATACTATATTATATATAAGTTAAATATAATACCTTATATATGTTATATACTTATATATGCTATATATACAGTATATTGTATATATGCACTATATATAGTATATATATGTTATATATACTATATATATATACTATATATACTTATATACCATAAGATATATAATATTATTATATTACTTATATTATTCATCTAAGCATTAGCACTGTTAGCAATGTATTTAACTGTGTCTTATCCCCTCATATCTTATTTACCTGAAAAGCCAGAAATGGCACTGCAGAATCCTGCATCCTCTCTAACCATCAGCATTAAACAGTGACCATTTATTCTCATTTTCCTGATGGATTTATTTCAGTCCAAGTGAAGAAGGGAACATAACCCAAATCCTGCATGTGGAGTATGACTGAGTGGGTTTTATTTGTTTGATTTTCATTCAACCTCTCGCAGTGTGTGCTGGTATAATCTTACCACTGGCAGAGACAGGCTTAGACAGAATATTATTAGGATTTTTTCAGTAATGACTTGAATACATTTGCTTTGCTACTAGTAGCAGAGATTTCAGGTCCACAGAAGTTTAAATGTGAGATTGCATTTACACAGAGGTTGCTCCAGAACCCAGGTTTTCAGCAGGAGGATGTTTGGATTACAGAGCCTGAAGGTACATGCCAATAAAATTACATCTTTCCAGGTTTTTCTATGGAGTGTTGTTGACAGTAATCTGTGTCAGAAGACAAAAAATTCTAATTAGAAAGCCATTCTCTTGATAGAATCTGGTAAAAAAGAATAAAAATTAAAAAAAAACCCCAAAAATTAAAAAAAAAAATCAAATCAGCAAAAACAGAAGCCCCACAGCCTCCAGCCCTGTGAATTTTCACCTTTTCTCAGTTGGCTGCAGGGTAGGTGAAGGGCAGATTATTCTGATAGCCTGGATATGGGATTCTGTTTACAGTTCTCTGACACCATCCAGTGGCAGGAGGTTAATGCTGGAATAGTGGGATTCTTTATTTGTTTATTTTAACATCTGTTGCAACAAGCTGGTATTCTTTGTAGATTCCAAAATGTTTCCAGTGTTTTCAAAATGTTTAATTTTAAATCTTTTACCTCTGCTTTTAGCAGGCTCATACGAATTTCCATATTTTCCACATTGCTAAAACACTTAATCACAATGAGATAAAAGGCAATCACTAAAAAAAGAGAGAATTATAGCAAAGGGAATGCTTGCTGAAAAGTGTTTAGTTGTATGGCCTGCCTATAAAAGTGTTGTATTTAAGAAATACAAAATGTACTTGTACACTTTTGACTGCAGTGAGTTGTTGGGTTTTTGGTTTTTTTTCAGCTTTCATCATTTCATTTCCCTGCATAAACTCCCCCTCCCTTCTCAGGGGCCTGTGTTTTGTATTGATTTTGTAATGCATGTTAGACAAGTGGTGTGGAGAGCAATCAATGCAGTGCAGAGCAGATCCAATGTATTGTTCCCTCTCCAACCCGTTAGTAAATTAATATTGGCCACTTAGTGAAGAGCAAAAGTTAGTTTTAAATACATGGCTATCAAAAAACGACACAATGTTTTTTTCTGTGGCGGAAAATTTCCAGGAAAATTTCCCTCTTCCAGTTTTTTTCTCCTCATAACACTTTGTCTTGTAGAATCCTTTTGAGAGATCAGTACATTCTTGACTTTTTAAAATGTTATTCCACTTGTATCTAAATAAAAGACAAAACCTTTAAGGCATGTTGGGAATCACTGTACAAATGTGAGGGACTCCAAAGAGAAGAGAACCCTGGGGATAGCTCCTGTCTCCTGTGTGCAGTGCAGGGCTGACAAGTAGCAGCCTCCACATTATCTTATATAGGATACTTGAACAAAAATCAAATATCATGCTCTTTTTTTTGCCCATAATATTATTTTTTTTCCTGTAGAAAAAGTTCGGTACAGTTCTGGGTGTTACTAAGCAACCAAATCCCCCTTCTGTCAAAGATTTCAGATGTCTTTGACCTTCCTCCACAAACCCTACAGCGTGTCCTCTGCACAAGGATGGGAAGCATGACCTGTTCTGCCAGTGCCTTTGCAGAGGGAGCAGATGGGGTCCCACATTCCTCTTCCTGATCCTGCTTCTCCCATCACACAGTGCTGTGACAGGGATGTCTTTGGTCCCTTTCAGTGCCAGGAGTGGCATTCCTGACTTGAGCATGCTGATGAAACAGGTTTTTGAAATGCTCTGCTTCCGTGGTACCATCTTAGATGTTTTATGTAGTCTGCCAAAGGGAAAAAAAAAAAAAAATCATCCTTTAAAATGAGCATTCTGGAAGTTGCACGGTAAAGATTATGCTTCTTGCTTGGTTAATAATTAAGGGTATAATTAGTGTATAGCTCCAAATATAATTAAAATTCATTTTGCTAGGTCTAGGAATTACAAAGTAATTAAGCATTTTGACGTGGCAAATGAACAAGGAACATGACATGGAGGAGGAGGATAGAAATGATTCTAAAGAGGATCAGCTCAAGATGCTTGTGTTTGTGACTAGTGTGTGATCCCAAAGTGTGGATTCTGCTTCCTCAGTAGGATGTCTGACTCCAGCTTCTTCTGTGGTGCAGAACATAGCAGTGATCAATAGTGTCACTTGGCCTTGCTGGAGAAAACTCTGGAGAATTCAGATTTTCTGTTAGTCTTAGTTGTCCAAAAAGAATGAGATGGAGTAAATGGGAAAGTGATGGTTTTGTATTTTGGACAAGAAAAGTGGGGGAAATGTATTTTCCTGGAATATCTTTTTCATGTTTGGATTTTTTTCCTTTCCTGTGCTTTATTCTGCTGACTGAAGTTGAGCTTTCTCCATACAAACTGGAGCCCTTGTGCTGTGTAATCATATTCTCCTTGAGGTGGGGTGGACGTGGCACTCAGGGACATGGTTTACTGGTGGACTTGGCAGTGCTGGGTTTCCAGTCATACTCGAAGATTTTAAGGGTCTTTTCCAACCTAAATATTTTTGTGATTACAATAATTCAGCCCGGCAGCAGAGGAGGGATTGGTGTCATGCTGAATACTTCAGAGACCTTTGTATTCCCTGTTTTTAGTAAAAATGCCAAAGCATATCCAGTAGCATCTTAAATCCAAATAAATTTTCATGATTACCCAAATCTTTGCCTTTCAACAGCCCATTTTGCAGCTTTCAGTTACCACAGGTGAATTTTAGTTATTGTTGACTCAGTGATTAGCTGTAGCTGATTGTGGCTAATAAATGCCTTAAAAAGGGCCTGGTGCATGGTCCATTATCCAGTGCTCTTGCTGGATGTCCCTGCTGACTCTGGGGGATGCTGCATTGACCCTCTAATCTTCACAAAGCCCCTGTTGTGCACACAAGTGCCATTATCAGATTTCATTTTCTGTCAGATTGTCACTGGAATTAAGAGCTCCTTCTCAGCTCAGTCTCAGGCACTCATTCCATCTGTTGCTAAACTGAAATGATGTGCAGTGTGAGGATTATCTGATTTTTCAGAGATGTGCTAGGAGATGTTCATTTATTCATTAATATTAATTATTAATTTTAGTCAGTGTTCTCGTTCTAGGAACAAATGTCCACGAAGCCCAGCGTATTCTGAGTGAAAGTGGACTCCCCATCACATCTGCCAATGACCTTGAGGATGCAGCAAAGAAGGCAGTGGCAAGTGTGGCCAGAAAATAGCACCTTGAAGATTATTCTCATGGAAAGTACTTGTGTTTGACAAGGCATCATTCCTGCTGTTGTTGCAGAGGATTAGTGGAATGTCCTAAGCAGTTACCAGGCTCGGTGGACTTAACTGGAGATACGTGGCCAACCCAGGCTATAGGCCTGTGAGTTGGGTTTCAGAAATTTTGAAGCTACAATCTCCAAAAGTTTGTATGTCTTTATCTAATTTTGGTGATTTTGTTAGTCGCATCTGTGATAAGTAATGCTTCACTCCCTAAAGCTCTTTTTTGTCTCTTCTAAAATTGATAAAGTCACGAGAAGACAGAATAATTCTGTCAACGGAATTGTTCTTTAACCAAACACTTCTAGGTCACCTATTTCACCATATTTTCATTCATGTTTTTATATTGTAAAGAGTCAGCAAACTAACAGTGGGTTTATATTTTTATGGACTTTTGCAATAATGTAAAAAGCTGTGCTTACAATGCTATTTTTATTCAAATGAATGATGTTGATTTTCTTTTCCTTTTTTTTTTTAAGTCACTGGTTTTGCCTTAAGATGATTCTCTTCTGTTGATGCCAATGGATACCTCACAATAGGAAAAGGGATTGAGTAGTAGGGTAGTGAAAGGAGCTCCCACTCTTACCGTGCCTATAACCACTGAAATGTGATTCATTTCCTTTCTAGTTTTTTGGAAATGCCCTGCTGTATTTCCAGGTGTAGCAATGCCATACAGGGGGCTCCAGGAGGATATTTCTGCCACTAAGGAAATGGCTGCTAACTTTTTAAAATAACCTCTTTTATGAGAATGTCACTGCTGTGAGGTTTTAAAGCAAGGTGAGAAACTGAAGCAGTTTTCTCTCAGGAGCATGGAGAATTCTTCATCTGATTTAACTTCTAGCAACCATTTCTAATTTATTGGGAATAAAACACAAATGAACTTTTAAATTTTTAAAGTATTTGACTTCTCAGGCATCAGTAAAAGTATGTATAAGAAAATAAAAAAGCCCTAAGTTTCAGTACTCAGATATTGACCAAGATTCATTTTGATTATATACTCTTTTGTAGCAGTCAAAATTCAAGCTGTTAGTTACACAAATCATTCATTCAGGGAACAGAAGGCAATATTAAAGATCTTGTGTAACTAAAGAACTTTGTACAAATCTCACTCTGCCCAGGAATTATGTGCTGAAAATCATCAATAGATTTGAACAGTGAACAAATGAGGGGATGTTATGATCTGGTCTTGTAAATGGGTAGAAATATAAAAATTTGTGAAATAAATTCCTAATTGTGATTATTTTTTTTTTTGAGCAGCTCTAATCAATACTGTGTTCTGCTTAGAAAAATGTGAGTAAATTTTTCTTGACATTTCCATTAAAGCTGTTTCATTCAAAATAAATTTTCTGCACGAATCTTTGACTCTTGACACAAATGGTGCAGATAGGTTGCTATCATCAATTCCTGCAGCTTTTTCCTTCTCCATTCCTTTCTCTACATATTGCTCAAGGAAAAAATGTGTGACCATTAGAGCAGCAATAAATATGCCACTAGGTCTGTAGTTATTGACAGAATGAAGGAGAAGGGTATCGTTAGCAGCTTTCTGGAAGGTGTATAAAAGCCACACTGCTCTGAAGGAAGAAACATTTACCTCACCACAATAAATAAGAGTCACGCTCTATTTTTTGTGTTTTAATACTGGAAAGATAAGATTCTGTGGAAGAACTGTTTGTGTAATGTTGTCACACACTGCGTCCCTAATTCTGGTCTCAAAACAATCCACTGTGCGTAGACAATTATTGTTTTGCAAAGATTAATACTGTGTACACCATTTTTTCAAATAAATGTGAAAATGAACATGTTTATTGACTTTGTCCTTTCTATACAGTAGAAAAATGTTTAATCTGCCTGTGCTCTTCCATTCAGCATTTTGTGACAGGTGAGTGAAATTCAATGCATTGGAATTTAGTTTCAATTGGGTAATACTGCTCCACTCCAACATATTTGCCTTTTATCTAAAAATGTAGATAATTTTATCTCTCTTTATCTTTTCCTATATGTAGGCAAATGGCAGTACACACAAGTTTTATTCCTCTTAAGTCATATACAGAAAGGAACAGTGCAATTTTAATTTTTCAGATGTAATATGGAAAATTCCCTAAGGTCTGTTTTGGTATCTTTGATGATTTGGTATTTCACAGGCACTGTGCACTGGCTGTAACCAGAGGCTCTCTGTGGTTGTGTGGACTGGTTTGTTTTATTTGTATGGATCATTTCTCTCCATGTGCAAATGTGCAGAGTTGTGTTTGGTCTCCCCAGGAAAGGCATTTTTGGTTGCATTTTCCCCACACAAACCAAACAGCAGCATAAGCAGTGGGTACATTCCAGCTAATCCCCTCTTGTGAAAGCTTTAAGTGGGATTTAATTAGCCTTTAAATCTGGAAATTTCAACCTGTATTAATAAAACTCCATAGGACAGGACACTTTGGAAGGCAAAACAGGAGGAAACTGTTCATGCTGACACGGTGTTACATCTTTAACAAGATACCTTTAAATTCTCCCAGCGAAAGTGTAACAGCTGGGAGTTCTGGAGTAATGTCCTTAACGAGCACTTACAATGCTATTTGTCAGGGCTGTGCCTCCCTAGCCGGGCAGAGCAGCTGGTGCCACGCAGAATTGCTGTGATTGGAACAGCATGGCAGTGCCAATCAGTCACCAGACGAGATGCCAAGCAAGGCTGGCTGCCCTGCCCTGCCCTCCGGGCTGAGCCCTGCCTGGTGGCCCATGTGCAATAATATCCCATGTACAATACATGTACAACATGTACAATAGCATCCCATTAACAATACATGTACAACGTGTACAATAACATAACATCCCATGTACAGTAACATCCCACGTGCAATACATGTACAACATGTACAATATCATCCCATGTACAATACATGTACAACATGTACAATATCATCCCATTAACAATACATGTACAACGTGTACAATAACATAACATCCCATGTACAGTAACATCCCATTAACAATACATGTACAACATGTACAATAACATCCCATGTGCAATAACATCCCATGTGCAATACATGTACATGTACAATATTATCCCATTAACAATACATGTACAACATGTACAATAACATAACATCCCATGTACAGTAACATCCCACGTGCAATACATGTACAACATGTGCAATAACACCCCATGTGCAATAACATCCCATGTGCAATAACATCCCATGTGCAATACATGTACAACATGTACAATAACATCCCATGTACAATAACATCCCACGTGCAATACATGTACAACACGTACAATAGCATCCTATGTACAATACATGTACAACATGTACAATAACATAACATCCCATATACAATAACATCCCATGTACAATAACGTCCCATGTACAGTAACATCCCACATACATGTACAACATGTACAATAAGGTCCCGTGTACAATAACATCCTCTGGTTTTTGTGGGTCAGCCTGGCCTGGAGGCTTCCCTCGTGCTGGGAGCTGAGCCCAGCACTGCCTGAGTGTACTAAGGGTGGCCCAAAACAGGACTGAGCAGCCTTGCTGGGCTAGAAGAGCCAGGAAATCTGCACAGAGCCAGGCAGTGGCCAAACTCTGTCCTAGAGCAAAAACTGTCAACTTACAAAAATCCCCAAGCCTCCAAGGCTTAGGGCTTTATTACATGACATGCAGAATGCCAGTTCAGTGCTGCTGTAAGCCTCAGCTGATTGTGAGATTTCATCCCTTGTTTTCCCTTTTGCTGCCTTTCAGGAAATTGGAGTGTCTTTTGCAGTCAAGGTCAGCTCTAGCTCGGCCGAAGTGGGGCAAATAAGGTCATTGCACATTGTAATTTATCTCCCAGCTTCCTTCCCCTTCCTCTCCTAAACTTCCCGGGGTTTTTCCCCCACTTGTCCCCAGATGCAGCTCACTTGTGTTTCCTCACGGCTGTCCTCAAAACTGGCTGAGCCCACAGCACTGGGTTTTGCTGGGTTTGTGTGGCTGGGCTGGCTGGCCTGGGGTGCATGAGTTGTGTGAGCATCCAGCTGCCCACCTGGGAGCTGGGCATGTTCTGCTCAGCCTGTCTGGCAGCAGGCGCAGGGTGCAGGTGCTGCACACCCTCCTGAAAGCCAGACTGGAATCCTCTCAGTGCCCATCCACTGTCCCAGCAGGAAAAGACCTCGAGCTCCTGAGTTCTCCACTCCTGTGGGACAGGAATTAAAGCAGTAGCAGGAATGGGCTGAGGAGTGTTTGATTTGCCTGTTCTGGAGTGCTGGGCTCTGAAACGGGGCTGAGCTTTCCAGGCTGTAGACAGACATATTTGGAATAAATGAGATGAGTGAAAAGCCTGGGAAAGCTTGGCACCCATGTTAAGGTCTGTTTCAAAGTACTCTTCTGCAAGGAGAAATAGCCTCCCCAAATTCAGTGTGGACAGGACAAACAGTGAGGAGCTTTGGCTGTGGTAAGGGACGTTGAGGTCAGACTTGCAGGCATGAGGTAAGCCAAGGGATGGGCTGTGAAATCATCAATGGATGTTTTTTAGAGTTAGGAGAGTTGATTTTTGCCTCAGGGCAGAGGGATGGATGAGGTGACCTTCCAGCCTGGTTTGATAGGATTTAATGCTTGTTGGGAAGGCTTTGTTTTCTTTTTTTTTTTTTCCTCCCTAACTTGTAGGTACAGGGAGGAAAAAGGAGGACAGATCTGGTGGATTCTTGAAAGAAACTGTTTTTAATTTAGTCACCAAGAATGATCTGCAGCTGCCAGGGAAATGAAAAGCAGATTATGCAAACTCAAGACTTTTCCTAACAATGGGAGCGGTGTTATTGCAATGCATAAAAGGCTGAGCAGAGAATTAGGGATATCTATCAACTTTAATATGTTTAATTTAAAAAGGAACAGGTTGCACCAACAGTTTTTTTTTCCTACTTAATGAGGCCCATTCATAAGTAGAATAACAGGATTTTCCTGTCACCCAGAGGAAATCATGGCATGTGTATTTGTACTTTGGTGTAAAACTTGTGTTGATTGCAGTGATTTAAAACTTTTTCCAGCCCAGCTGCAGTCAGTTTGATGTCAGGATCCTTTCATCTGGAGACAGATGCACCCTTGGTAGAATCCTCAACATGTCTGTGTCTTTGTTCAGTCTCACAAAGTACCAGCTAAAGATTAAAAATAAAAGTATACATGGATTATTGCATGTTACTCCTCAAAGATAACTGCTGTGAGGTAAGATTTGATTTATCCAAGAGCTGGTAGCAGATTGCAGAAGAATCTCTAGTGAATATGTGGATTTGGCCTTTTGCATTTCTGTTCTGCCTGTGTTGGTGGGTGCTGGGTGGTGCAGGGACAGTGACCATTGCACCTCATGTGGCTTCCCATGTCCTGAGGCCATTCCTCTCCTATAGGACTGAGAGCACTGAAGAGGTAAAGGTTTTCTGTGTATCCTGGATGAGTGCCAGGCTGCAGACAGGACCTATGTCCATTCTGGTGTGTGGTTAGACACAGGCTGCTTCCACTGAGCTCCCCTTGCCACATTCTCTTTCATAAGCACAAAGTGGTCTTGGTGGAGGGCAGAAAGCCAAGGAGCTGCCAGGACTGGGTGGGGATGGCAGGAGGGTCCTCACTGGCCCCTGGGAAGGGCTCTGCTTCTCATCTCTGCTGTACCTCACTCTGCATGCAAGGAAAATCTTCCACATTGGAATTGTGATGGTTTCCCACATCTGCCCTTCGTGTGTCCTTGGAGTCCTCACACACGATCAAGAAGGAGAAAGTAAGAGCAATGCCATGAGGATAATACTCCCTGGTACAGAAGATGCCTCATTCTGAACCTCCTTGTGTTTTCAAAGATGGGGAAATATCCTGGCCCTCAATTCACAATTAAATCTGTGCAAATTTTAAATGAAATCTGACAGAGATAGCCAAGCCTGGAGAAAAGGAAGCAACTGACAGAAATAGGATGCTCCATGAATTAAGTGCTGTTGGGATGTGCAGCACGATGGGATTTGGAAACTGGGACCTTTGTATTTACCAGAGCAACTCTTCTGAATGCACGGATGAATACAAGCAGGTCATCATCAAGGAGGTGACAGTGACAAAGTATTGGTAAGCAAATCTGGGAAAGGAGGGCTCAGAGAGATCAAGTGTAAGAAATTTTGCATTTCTCTAGATACAGAGGTGAGAAAATGAGAAATTTGATCTTTCTATTATAATCGACATAAAGAATTACAGGGCAGCCAAAGGCCACACAGCAAAACAAAGCTGTTCCCTTTAAGTTTATTTCAAATGTCTCTCTGCTTCAGCACTGTGTCCTTCAAGACCTTCCCTCTGTAATTGTATGTGGCAGCCTCTTTACAGCTCGGTAAGGACTGCTGCTCTGAAACAGAAACAAAAATTACCAGACAAGAAAGGGCATTGCTACAAGTCCTTAGGAGGGATGTTGCTCCTTTGTTCCACAGACAGGTCAGTAAAGGTGGTAGGAAATGCCACTGAGTTCAGGGGCACTGCTCTGTTTGGCTCCATGCTGAACAAGACCAGCACTCAGCAGCTCAATCCCCATAACAACTCTCCTTCCTGGAGCTCCCATTCCAAGAGCTGACCCTGGAAGGCAGCACAGTTCAGGAAGCAAATGGCATTTACTGCCTTGCCCCACCTGGCTGCCTGCTTAGCAAAACAGACCTGGTGGCTGAGCAGCTGTGACCGGGGGTCTCCTTCCAAGGGGATTGGCAGCAGCGTGGAGCTGATCCCCCACTGCTGTAATACCCTGGGCTGGGGGGAGTCAGTCCTGGGCACAGAACCTGCTGCAAAGTCCCTCCAAAGCTGTGGAGGGACTGCTGCCCTTCAGGAGGAGCCCAGCAGTGCTGCCACTGCACCTCAAAGGGCTCATCCTCCCTCTGCCCCCAGCACTGGGGGAGATGGGCTTTGCATGGCCAGCACAGACCAGCACTGGCCAGCCCTTATGGCCTCTGTGCTGTGCACAGACAAGCTCAGACTTTACCAGCAAGGTGTGAATCTTTGCTTTGTCATCAGCAGCTGTCAGGCATAAAATCCTCTGACCTTGCACAGGTCGTTAGGATGTCCTGACTTGCCCCTGAATGGTGCCAGGGAATTGGCTTGGTGTTGGCAGCTCAATGCAAGGAGCTCCTGGATGAGCTGTGGACTTGCCCCTCTCTTTTTTCCTTACAGTGAAGTTGGTGGGGTGATTTTCTCTCTGCCCCTCTTGCTTTTTCCATTTTTGAGGCAGATACGGGGAAAAGGGCCTTTTAGGAATTCTGGCTGCAGCATTCCTTTCTGATGTCAACAGAAATTATTAGGGCTTGCCCAAAGAATCCAGTATGAATACAAAGCCAGACAAACTCCCAATATTTCTCTTGGGCTTTCTTAATCCTGTCCATTCACTGAAGTTCAGCTTCATTGATTAGCACTTCTCAGCCTAAATCTTGTATTGCTGAAGTGCTGGAAAGCCCTCAGTGCCAGAGGCTTTTTCTGCTGTTTTCCCAAGTGATTCTTCCATATTATACGGCAGGAGGAATGTCATATGAAGATGTTAATCCCTTTTGAGCTGTGCTCTGAACAAGTATGTGCAAAACACAGGGAAAATGAAGCAATACATTATTTTGCATTTAATTTTCCATACCTATTGTCTTGCAGCCCTGGTGGAATGCTTGACATAACGCACCTCCACAGCTTGTCCACTGAACATCTGTCAGTCGGTCCTTACTTTTGCTTCAGAGAATGCTCAGAGCAGAAAGAAAATTTTCTCAGACATGCAGAATGTCACTTGCAAAACAATGAATCTTTTTCCTTTGTTTACCATGGTGGGAGCAGGACACTGCTGTTCTCATCCCAGTGTTCAGAATGCCAAGTGCTCCCTCATCAAGACAAAACTGTTGAGTGCAGCCAGCAGAGCAGTGTCACTGTCAGTTCTCCATGTGCCCAACTCACAGCTCTCAGACTTGAAGGATTCTCACTGTCATGCTGCATCTGCTGAACCTGGCTTGCTCTGCATGGCAGCTGCATTGGATTTTCAATCTGGGAAGTTCCCATCTCCATGTCATGAGGCTGCCCTTTGAAAAGGGCTCCCTTTGAAGGGACACAGAGGGGTCTTGCCAGAGCAATGCCTCCTTCTAACAGTTGATTTCCAGGTTTCATGATTGAGCTTGAGCTTTTACACATCACAGCTTAAGTTCTTCTCTGGTCATTTCCAGATCTTTCAAATGTCTGAAAATGCAGCAACAGCAGGAAAGCCCACATTTGCAGAGCTTGTGTGAAGGGTTTCTTTTGTTCTGCTGTCTGATGTAACAGAACCACACACATTCTGTGTTTCAGTCTCTTCTAAGAGGGTATTAAAAGCAGAAAGTGCCTGTATCACTTCCAGCCTTCAGGACAGAGATGAGCAGTGTCTCTGTGATGTCCCAGGATCCACCTTCCCAACTCAGGATATGTGAACCACAATGAAACATTCATTTGGCAACTCAAGAGCAGGTGCTGCTTTAATAGTTTGCAATAATTCCCATTCACAGTCACAAAACTATTTGGCTTGGAAAGGACCTTCGAAGACCATCCAGTTAAACTTTCCCTGCCAACCACCTTCCACTGTCCCAGGTTGCTCAAAGTATCATCCAGCTTGGACATTTCCAGGGATGGGGCAGCCACAGCTTCTCTGGGCAACTTATGCCAGGGCCTCACCACCCTCTCAGGGAAGAATTTCCTCTCAATATCAGATCAAAATTTGCCATCTTTCTGTTTAAAACCTACACTTCTTCATGAATAGTCCCATTTATCTTTCCTGTAGCTTCCTTTAGGCACTGGAAGGGGATTTTTCTTGTTGTATACATAAATGCCATAACATGATGTAAACTTCAGTGGGTAGGATTTTTCCAAAGACTTCACCCCTATAATTTTCATTCAATTCTGTCTTTACCCAGGAAAAAAAAAATAAAACAAACAAAAAAAAAAACAACACCCAGACTGGGAAAACAAAATAGTGAATACATCCATAATACTGGAGTGCTTCGTTTCTCAGGCCTAAAGCACAAGTAGGAGTGCAGGGTGAAGGCTGTCCTTGCAGCCCTGGTGGTTCTGATCTGCTGGCACTGGGGGAATTCTGGGCTGGGAGCAGCTGCTCCTTGGTTCCCCTCCCTTCCCTGCATCTCCAGACTGGCTGGATGCCAGCAATTAGAAACTAATTGAGAAGCTTTAAAAATGCGTCTCTTCCCCATTCCTTCTGCTTTGTTTAATCCTCTCAGAATCCCAGCAGAAATCTTCACAAGGGATTTTGCACCGTGCTCGTGTTTTCTCAGTGTCTGCAGTTAAAGCAGGTGTCTCAGCAGAGCGGGGCTCTTTGGGGACCTGGGAGGAACTCGTTTTTCTTGCTGTTTTCTCTGCGGCTCTGTCTTCCTGGGCACTCTCTGTTTTACCACAAACTGGGATGGCACCTGCCTACACAAATGTGTCCAGGTGCAGAACCTGCATTGATCTTGGTGCTGTGGAGATCAGGACATGGATCTGTAACACGGGCAGGCATTTCTGTGCTTTTCCCTAACCTCAGTTTAATATTGAAATCTGTTGCTGTTGATATCCTGAGAAATTCCCAGAAGCAGGGAGAAGGTGACTTCATCTCCTCACTTTCCTCTGGCCATTTCTGGATGCACAACACCTGGATTGTGGCATCCATTGCCTGGCAGCAAGGAGCCCTGATCAGTGACCACCACTGTCCTCAGCAATAGCCAAACATGCAACACCGGAGCCAGGCAGTGCCTTGGGGAGCCAGAGATCCCCTTCTGCTTTATAAGTCTTCCCCCTGAGCTGTAAACCACTCTTTCCTACTATGAGTATTCCTTAGTTACAGATGTTTATTCCCTGCATCCAGCAGGGAGTGCAGCCATCCACCCCCTCCCTGCAACTTCTCCCCTGGCTCTGCATCTCCTTCCTGCTCACCCCATCTCCTGGCATCCTCCTCTGCTCCTGTCTCGGCATTCCAGATTGTCAGGAGTGTGTTGAACCATTGTTCTCATCCTTAGCCTCTGCCAATTCCACGGAGTAGGGGTCAGACCCCACGGTTTTGCTCTTACAGCTCTTGTGGGTTTTAGGAGATTTAACCCAAGGAAGAACTTTATGAGCACAATCACTTAAATGCCTGGTAAGTAGAAAATAAGAAACTGCTTTGCCATTTAGACCAAGATGTTCCCAAGCAAGGGGGAAGATGTCTGGAACAGGTTTGGAAAGCACAGAACAAGCACGACCACCCTCATCCTTCCTCCTCCTGCAGGGTGGCTGCACAGGAGTGCCTGGGATTGTGAGGAAGCAGCTTTGTGTCACTTTGCTTTTCCCCCTTTTGTTCCAGTTCTCCAGCCCATCTACCAGTGCACAACCTGTTTGCATGGGTTTAGTGCTCACCTCTGATAAAGCTCATCAAGAGATTTATGAAAGTAATGTATTAACATCATGGTCTGTCAAGTGTCAATAAGCAGAATAAAGCACTCAGACACTGCAGTTATAGAGATCCAGCAATTAAAGCATTTGATGAAAGTATTTTATGGGGGTATATATTACCATTTGGTTCAATTATTCTGCCATTAAACATTAAGAATAATTGAACCAAATGGTGCCTGATAGAAGGAATACATCTGCTCTGATGAATTCCTGCCAAAAGGCACTTGGAATCTTAGTACAGGCATTTTGTCAACCAAGATAACAGTATTTTTCTCTCCAGCTGATAAAGCAGGGCTTTTGAATCTTATTTATGACGTATAAATTGGCTAATTTGTTACCAATATCAAACAGCCCATAAGAATCAGGCAGTGTAATAGCTAACAAAATACTGACAGCTTCATCACTTGCTGACTGCATGGAGTACAATATATGCTCAATTAATACAGAGTGCAATTATCACAGAAACTGTGAGCAAGAGCTAATTATAGAGAAGCCAATCAAAACCAGCCCAAAGCAAGGCAGAATCTATTTCAAGAAACCTGAGATTTTTTTTCCCCTTTTACTTTTTTTTTTTACTTTTTTTTTTTGTTTTTAATCTCCATATTTGTCCCACCTCCACAGGAGAAAACGGGAGCTGGCACCAACAGGAAGAACAAGTCAGCCAAGGTCCTGTCCATCCTGCTGTGGTTCCATTTTCCAATAGCACAGGTTCCCCTTTCCATGTGAAACAGAAAATCTCAGTGTTTTGCTGTTTAAACACATTGCAATTTTGGTGTAACAAGAGTTAACCAAAACATAGCTACATCCTTTTCCCTAGGGTGTGAGAGACTTTCACCCAGTGAGAGACAGGACAGTTTAAAGGAGACTTAAGAGAAAATAACACCTTGATACGTATTTTGAAAAGAATTATGTGTTCAAGGGAATGGGGAGGGAGTGCCCTCTGGGAAGGGCAGCTTTTAATTATGGGATAAACACAGCACTTGGCTTGTTAAATTCCTGAGGGTCTCTTAAGTACTCAGTGGTAGCTGAAGTGAGAGGTCTATCTGCTGCTTTCACTGAAGCCGAAGGAAAAAAAAAAAATCCATATGAAAACATGGATTTAATCGATTTTCCTTGGCCTTGATTTCCTGGAGCTCTCACACTTTGGGTAATATTGGTCTGTCTTGGAAATATCCAAAAATATGAAAATCTGGAAAAAGATAAAAAAAAAATCCCACTTGAGGCAAATCATGTGAAGGGCCAAGAGTTTTCTATTTTTTCAGAAAGTGAGAATATTACAAATGATCCTGGTTATATTCAGCAAATTAATATTCATTCCTGACCCTGGAATTATTTAATTCCCCCTAATGGAGATTTTAATTAGAAATGTTGAACTTTTACATACCACCACATTTAGAGACAACAAAATTAAATATAACAGACACAGACCAAAAAAAAAAAAATAAACAAAACAAAACAAAAAAAACCAACCAAAGAAACAAACAAACAAAAACGCCCCAAACCACCTGAAATCCATGATCTGGCAGCCACAGGTAGCCTTCTGCTCAGTAGAGACCTTTCTAGAATTTGGAAGCAAATTGTTTTACTCACAAGTGACTGGAAAAGGGACTTGTTTTTTCCCCTTCTGAGGACAATAATCTGCACTTGGCGTACTGTGGCTGAAGATTTATTTTTGCTCTTGGAGATAAATGACCATTTGGAATGGAGGTTATTCACTGAAAGTTAGGAAATAAGAGTTTACACTGAAACCAAAGGAATATTGCCCTGGTTTTGATTGATTCATATGACAAAACCTGAGATTTCTTGTGGTAGAGCCAATGCCTATTTTTTTTTCCTGGAATCTTTTGCTGTTGTGGTTGTTGTGTTTTGATAAAAAGACTTTGGATGCATGAATTGTACTCAACATGTGATGTTACATTTTGGAAGCTGCTCTGTGTCCTTTATTGGAAAAGAAGCTGTTGGTTTCCGAGGGATTTCAGAAAGAGGTGGATTCAACATTTTTCTTTCCTTATTTATTTTTTTTTTCTTTCTAATTTTATACTAAAGTTATTCCTTGCATTTGCTGGCTGCAAAACGCTGTAGCTCACAGCCTGCATCTTGGTGTCCGTGTATTCCGTGCTTGGTGAAAAACAAGGTTATTTACCCATGGAAGTGATCAATGGCTCCTGCGGGCCCCAGCTCAGCAAAGACATCCCACAGCAGGAAACCACTTAAACATGTGCTTTGCTGTAAGCAAAGGTGGAAGGGAGAAGCTGTGCTCCCTGAACAGCGATGGATAGGTGCTGATGGGGTTTTATTAGTTCATTTTTATCTCTGAGGGGTTTATTAGACTTTCACCCACTTCCAGCTGTATCATAAGCAGGACATGCAGAGGAGTTTATTGCTCACACCAGCCTGGAAGAGCACCTTGTCCCCCTGGACCTGGTTCTCAGACCTGTTACCCAGCACTGCTGCTTTAGGATTAGACCCTGGTGCTATTTTTGCTGGAGAGCTGATCCTGGTAAGCTGCATCCCTGGCTTAGTGCTGGGTGATCTGACCCGCTGGGAATCCCCTGCAAAGTTTAAGCTGTGCACACTCCCTGTGCTCTGGCATCCCTCGAAGCACATCCACAGGGCTCAGTGACTCTCCCACTGAGCTGAATATCTCCTCCAGGTCCTGAGATGAGTGGGATTTGGAATGTCAAATCGGTGCTGCCCTGTGGCAGAGTTAGCCACTGTCAGCCCTGGAGGGGCTGATCCTGCTGGCTCTGAGCAGGGAGGGGTTCCAGCTGGAGTGGGACCAGAGCTCATGGGCTCACCCCAGTGCCGTGGCAGGGAAGGAGCTCAGCCCCTTCAATCCTGAGCTCTGCTGTGCTCCTGAGCATCATCAGCACATACAAAGCTGTGGGGATGGGCCGTGTTGCTCATTACAAAGGCACTGGGGTGCTGCCCTTTGTTCGTGGCTCCCAGCTGGTCTCCTGGGGCACCAGGACAAAACACCTTTTTATTTCTTTGTGCCTCAGTTTGCTATCTGCCAAATGACATTGGTTTCTTTTGAAAAACCCGAGGCTGAAGAGTGATATTCCTATTTACTGCTGTATGAAATTCACCATTGTTAGCTTATTCAATGTCATTTTTCCATTATTTAAAAAATACCCTTAGTGGTTGCATTTATTTTCTTCAAACCTTTAGAGCTGTGAAGCCTCTTTATTTTCTCTGACAGCTATTTAAATCCAGCTTTTTTCAGCTGCTGGTATAAAACTTCCAAAGCAGAATAATGTTGGCACACTAGGTTAAATAGTTATTGGATGCTCAGTATCTTTGCACTTGCAAGTTCTCCAACAGAACTCCTCTAAACTCCAAAATGAGTTTTTCTCGGTCCATTTATGACTAATCACATTAATCCTCTTCTCTGGGTCTGATGTTGATAATGCAGCATTTCTGTGCTTTTTGTGAGACACAGATAGTCAGAGCAGCAGAGAATGGAATGGATAATAATGCTCCCAAGCATTCAGCCCCCTGTTGTACCTCTGCCAACAGAAATTCTGGGGTTCTTACAATTTGCGTGGACTGCGAGGTTTGCAATGTTGGAAGGATTGGGAAATCCTTCAGCAAAAGCATAAACAGCTTTTCCCAAATGTTTCTTCCCTTGCCTGGTGCCTGGACACAGCTGTCCTGCAGCCTCCAGCAGACTGGAATGGCCAGGGCTGGCTCCAGGCTCCTCTGCAGGCAAAACCAAAGGAGAGGTGAGACCATGGCTGGCTTTCCTGGGCACAGAAAGGGAAGAAGTGCTGTGAGCAGGGAGGAGAAGACTGTAAGTGCTGTGGAGGGCTGCTATGAGAGTTATTTTATTCCTGGTGCAGCTCAGAGCTGGTCTCTGCAGTGTTTCATAGCTGAGAATTTGCAAAGCAGGGACTGAATTTAATTTCCTGATTGAAAATAATATTCCACTGGTACTGGGTGCTTCCCCAGATGGGAAGAACGAGACAGGGGCATTTTCCTGCCCAAACCCCAGCTCATTTATCTACCTGCATGTGAGTCAGTGAGCCTCACTCCAAGCAGGTGCTAAAGCTTTGCTGGGTCAGAGCTAATGTAAAGCTCTAAGTGCTTTCCAACAAAAAGGGAACAAAATCATTTAGTCCAGACACTCATTAGCACTGCCACCATTTGTCGAGAACATCTTGCAGCTCTCTGTGCTCCATGGTTTGCTCTGTGCATGTTTGATATTCGTGTTTCCATAATCATTTGTCCTGTGGTCAAACCTCTCCCCAGGTTCAGGGCCTTGACTGTGGGCAGCTGATTCTTTGGGTTGTCTTCTCCTATCGGGACATGAAGATGTATGTGTGATCCAGCAAAGTACTAATCAAGGCTTGCATGACTCCCAGTATCCCTCCTGTTCATTTTGAGTTGGGAATATATCAACCACAGAGCAAAACAGTGTTCCTCAGCACTGTGTCACAATGATTGGTTGTATGGGTGTCACAATTCTGCAAGAAATACAGCAAGTTCTGTTCTATTGTCAGGAGTGCTGCCTCATGGGGAGGCATTTGTAACTAAAACTGTTGCTCATTTGCAGAATCTGTAAGAAGAATGAAACCTTGACTGGAAATACTCTGGAAAGCTGTCGTAATAAATTTGACATAATATGCATGACATGGATGGATAGATCATTGTTTGCCAGGCCTGGCAAATAAAACTGGTGTTGTGGAGTCATAATTACAGGGGGGAGAGAAACATTGTTCTACAAGGCATGTTTCAGAGAGGAACCAAATCTGAAACAGCTATATATTTTACTTGAGCTTAAATTGAATAATAAAAAAGGCTTGCTCAGAAATCTTCCTGTGCCTGGGAACACACATTGCTTTTTTTTGTTCTTGTGAACTTCTAAGAAAGTTTCATACTCATAAATAGAAGCATCTCCATATCTGTTATTTCTTTTTAATGTTATTAAAAGATATTTAAGAAGCTGAAGTGAGATACCCAAGAAAGAAAGTAGAGAATCAGTGGTGTTGTGTCATACCAGGGAGAGTGTTAGGACAGGCATTTTAAATTTCACTTCACATACCGTGCTCCCATTCTTGGTGCTCTTGCAAATTCCCTGTGTGTCCTTGGCAAACTGCTTATTCTCTTTGGCCTGTTTTTTCAAAAGTCATCTCTGGGTTTGGTGTTTGCATTTCCAGCTGGGTAGCTCCTGGAAGACCTGTGTGAAACATAAACTGTATGCAAGAGCTCCACTTTGGAGTTTTGCACCCTACCATTTATCTGTCTACATCTTTCAAACCAGGATTATGCCTTATTATATGCACATGTAATTTCTAGCCCAAACGAAATCTGAGCAGTTGGATGATATATAGCATTTACAAGTGTATAAGCTCCTAGTAAAACACTGCAGTGATGGGCAAAAGGTGTGAATTTGAATAGCTGGGAATTGTAGCTTACAAAAACAGGCTAGAATTTTGAACTTTATAGTAGAAAATAGCAATTTCCTGCTCTGGAGATTTTAGCAAAATATCCCTGGAATGCAGTATCACTTCTGGCATGCACAGGGCTTGATTCTGAAGTGTGCTGTGGCATTTACACTTTGCTTTAAAAAGCCACTGCGGGTCCATCCCAGGCACATCCAGACACATCCATGACTTCCAGCTATGAGATTTAGGGCAGCAGTTTTCCAAAGTTTTTAAGTGAACTAGGCTTCAAAGACATTTTTAAACTGTCTGTGTCTTTTCTGGGAACAATTGCATCTCACAAGGGTAAGATGGGCTTTCAGCAGGCAGCTCTACATGAACAGAGACAGCTGGAGGACAGAAAGCATTCTTCCCAGAGAAAGTACAGGAGGTATTCTTCCCAAAGGAAGGGCAGATTAATTTTGGCCCCAACAGTAAGACATGCAAAATCTAAGCAAGCATGGAAATTGCCCTCATTAAACAGCAAAGCAATTTGCTGAGAACAAACTGCAGCTGATGACATTTGGGGAGAGGTGAGGTCACTCTTGGAGTGTTCAAAGAAGGAAAACATCTATGGAAATGCTCAGTGAGCAGAGGCAGGCACAGACTCTCTCTTCCTTCCCTCCTAGTGCTGATAAGGGGCTCTGGGGCCCTCGGTGCTGCCCAGCCCAGACAGAACATCATTAATATTCCTGACATGTGGCTCTGTGCTGTTTGACACCAAGGAAAGTGAATCAGGAAAAGAGAAGCTTGTTTT